>NC_060087.1:57295545-58707308 GCF_922984935.1 Meles meles | reverse complement strand
ATTTCTGTCTTCTATCTGAAGGGCTATCAAGTGGAAGAGAGTTTATGAGTTTGTAGAGGAGAGGCACAGGGTAGCTGACTGCAGATTAATTAAATAAGGAAGACTTTTAATAACAATTAGATTAGTCTGCAAATAACATAGACTATTTCTGGTGAGGGCATAGTCTTCATTACTGACACATTTGAAGCCTAGGATGACCACTTGGTAGAGATGTTGTAGAGGTGATTTACAGAGATGAGGGTTTAAGCTGGATGATCTTTATATCCATTCCAACACAGAGATTCTCTAATATTTTTGGTCTGTTTTAGATAAAAGGGAAAAAATCACTCTTTTCCAATAAAAGTCCTACAATAAATACCTCTGTCCAGCTCTGTCTTAAGAATAGACATTTTGTCTCTCTAAGTAGTATATGTTAGGCTTTAATCTCATCCTCCAAATTCCTTTTTTGTGGTAGTTTGAAATATTGTTATCTACTACAACATATACAAGATGAAGTGAACAGGTTCTTTTGAAGTCATAACTGCCTCACAGTAGAGCTAATGACAAGCCTCCCACTTTTTCTGGATGTGAGTAGGAGTTCTGTTCTGCACTGGATCTGCCATATTTGAGATACTTATATTCTCAGATGTCATCAGAAAACCTATACATTCTCCCTTCCCTTGTTCCCACCTGATTATGAAACAGTAAACCTGAGGCTGATTCACTACTTTAAAACCAGTTGTTTTCCCAAAACAGATTTAATAAATTTTTTCCACCTGCTGAACTATTCTCCTCATTACTTTGTGGTTTCATTGAAGTTTTAAAATCCATACCTCAAAGACCATATTCCACACATAAACTGTGAAACATTGCTCTATTTAAAGTGCTGCTCAAAAGAGTGAGGCTGTGTGTGTGTGTGTCACAAAAATGAGAGCAAGAGAAAAGATGAATACATTTGTTACATTTTCTGGTAAGCAAATTGATAATGTCAACCCCCTCTAATCACAGGTATTAGGGCAATGAGTAAGGGGCAGTGGGGGAGGGAGAGAAGGTGTCAGGTTTGACAATCACAACTCTTCTCTATATCACCCTCTTACTAAACAACAGCTTTTCCACATATACCAAAATCAATCAGATCTCTAGAGGGTTGGAGTAGGTTGAAGTGAAGTGTAGACCAAATGACTTAATGTACTGGAAACACTTCAGAAATTAAGTGCTAAACATATATATCAATAATAATAATTACATATTATAAGTAATTATTACTACTATTCCACCTAGTTTTTCCCAGTCAAACTTCATTCTATGTCACCCAGCTCACTCACATAGTATCTCTGGTCACACCTCCCACTTTATTATACCTTTTCACTGCCCTACTGTAAATAAACTTCATGAAGACACAATCAGCAACAACTGATGTTTCTTAAATGTGTAACACAATTACATTGAGATGCATACTTCCTTATCTGATCTTTACAGCAATCCTCTGCAGTAGATAAAAAATTCATTTTATGTAAGTAGAAACAATGTAAACAAAATTAAGTAATTCAGCTAAGTTCATACAGCTAAGTGGCAAAGCCAGGCTGTTTGATTGCAAAGCAGTTGCTTTCCTTGGATTTCTTCATACTCAGAACACTTGGGAACTATTACTAATTAACTATTAGAGATAAAAAGAACTATGACTTGAGTGTTCTCTCACATCAGTGATTCACATCTCACTGCCCCATCTCTTCTAATTTTGCTTCTCTACAACACTGTTACTATGCCTAATCAAGTTGATTTTCACTTATCACTAAGAGTAATGCCACTTAGTCCTCTCCCTCAGACTTCTTAAAATAGTCATTGATGCTTTTCTGCTTAAATTTAAATCATACACATTTTTTGTTCCTTGTGTGCTTCCTAATTTGGTTCTTTTGTCAAGTATACTTATTTTGTTCTTTTTTTCCTTTTCTACTTGTTTCTTATTCATTCTGCTCCATATGCCTAAATAAATTCCTGCTGTTCTTTAGAAAAAGACACAGGAGCGCTTGGGGGCTCAGTTGGTTAAGACGCCAACTCTTCATTTTGGCTCAGGTCATGATCTCAGGGTCCTGAGTTTAAGCTGTGACTTGGGCTCCTAACTCAGGAAGGAATCTGCTTGAGGAATCTCTCTCCCTCTGCCCTTCCCCAGCCTACCCCCTCCACTGGATCTCTCTCTCTCCCTCTAAAATAAATAAATAAATCTTAAAAAAGAGAGAGACAAAAATCATGACTTAAATAAAGCAACTAAAATGATGACAAGAAATATTTAAGTGTATTTTAATATTTAAGCACTAAACCAGAAACTGTGAAGGTCAAATAGACAAAAACTAACTTGTGACCTAAAGATGACTATAATTTAGTAGGAGATATAAAACATATGTACATGTAATCACAATTTATACAATTTATATGTGAGCTCCTAGGAGTAATTTAAAGCAGTAGAAAAGTTTAAGTGGGAAGACAGAGGAATTTCTGTATGGGGTGACTGGGAAGCTGAGGAGCATTCTAAGTATTCTTATCCTCATTTCATAAATAAGGAAATTGAAGTACAAAAAAGTGAAGTCTTGAAAGCTAAGACTTTTCAAAGGCAAAAATCCTTAAATATTTGTAAATGACTGTTCTATATACTACAGTGAGTAAACATTTACATATTAAAACATTAATGTAACAAAATAATTAGAAAAAAATTATTTACTTGTTTGAGAGAGAGAGAGAGCAAGCAGAAGAGCACCAACAAGGGGAGGGACAAAAGGAGAGAAAGAAAAAGAATCCCAAGCAGACTTGGTGCCGAGTGCAGAACCCAACACAGGGCTCAATCTCAGGACCCCGACATCATGACCTGAGCAGAAATCAAGAGTTAGACATTTAACTGATGAGCCACCCAGGTGCCCTGTAACAAAATAATTTTGATATCATCTAAAGTGGGATAATATGAGGTTCAATCCTTAGTGCTTCCCTCCTGTTCTTTAAGATTTCTTCTTTAAAAATCCCTCCTGAATCATCAAAGGACTAGTAAGTTAATCAGAACTGATCCTGTCTTCATTCTACAATTTCTTTTTCTTTTAATGATACTGTCCAGGTAAGAATTAACTTCACCATTACATTTGAAGTCAATGGTCTATAAGCTAGTCCATCTAGATGAGATCTGAATGCAAATGTGGAAAATGTTGGTGCATATAAATTAATCAAATGTACATATGTAGGTATAAAAATATCTAATACATAATTATAAATGCCATTTCATTTTTCTATTTATTCACAAATAGATAACTAATAAAACCAGCATGCAGATATTCAGTGCTGAAAAAGTAATTCCTGAATTAGAGGTTCAGAACTCTGACTTCAGAAATGTCTCTTGTCTCAGAAATATTTCCTTTGATCTGGCCACAATAGCTGCTGAAAAGAAAATTCTACAGTAATCTTAGTTTATACTAATAGAAGTCTAATGATAGAATTAAAGGCACAATCCTACTGTACTCTGGACTGGACAAATAATCTTGAAAAGTATGAGGTTCAGTTCTGTGTGCTCCATTTTAAAAGAGGAAATAAATAACTGAGGGTGGATTCCAAGTAGGGTTTCTAGAATAATACAAATCCTGCAAATCATTCATACAAAGAAGGAATGAAAAAACTGGGATGTTTGGCATAAAGGTAAAATTAAGAGAAATCATAAATCATAAAAGCTATCTTAAACACTAAAAGTACTGATCTAAAGAACATAGAACAGAGTTACTCTGTCAGGCTCCAGGGGAAAAAATTTCTGGAAGTCCTGTGAGATCTTGTCCACCTGCCTTCATTAGGTTGAAATTTCTCATCTGTAAAATGAAGAGAATGAGTAAGACAATCTCCTAGTCTCTCCTACTCTAACAGTGCATGATTTCATTTTTATAAAGAATCAGATTTTAGCTCAACATTTTTCCCACTAGCCACTAAATTTGTCAAATAATGGAAAAAGAGCCGCTTCAGGAGACTAGTAAACTGAGCATCCTTGAAGATACTCAAGTAGAATACAGAATAATCTTTCAAAAATACTCTAGAGGAGATACTTGCAGTACAGGAGAGTTACTATATAATGTATTGAGGAATGCAGTTCTAGAATCAGACTTGGGTTTGAAACCTGAATCTTGATTCTTAACTATGTGAAGTGTAAACCTAAGCAAGTTAACCTCTGATTGTATTTCCTCACTTACAAAAAATCCAGATAACAATAGGATACTTCTGCAGGTTGTTGTGAGAATTAAATGAAATGATGCAGGTTAAGTATCACTGTGCCTGGCATACAATAAAAACTCAATGTATGTCTGATATCATTATTGAATGGGACAAGATAATCTTTAAAGTATCTTCTAATTTTAAGAACCTATGGGGACCGTAAACATGCTGAGGTAATAACATCAAAGTAGATGTAAGTCTCTCACCTTTTATAATGCAAGAATCTCTTCATCTACTGAGATTCATTTCCTGCTACCACAAAAAACGTACCAGCCAAAAGGATCTAATTTTACTGGTAAGAGACCATTTGGCCAGGATGAGCTGGGGGCCTGAGCCATCCTAGATAAGTAGCGCTAAAAGTGTACTAAAAGTACAGCAGAATTATAAAAGCTTGTGGCAGTATATAAATTAGTATAGTCATGGGTTGAACAGAAACCAAAAAAACACCATCAGTGGCAAGAGTTAGTTGCAATAACAGGATAGGGTAATCAAACATGGTTTGTTACTTGTAGTAAATTAGCTTGCACAAATCTACAAAACATTTAAACAAGATTTAAAATCAAATAGTCTAAAATCCAAAATTTTAAATGTAGTCAGAGAAAGCTTTAATAATAAGTCTGTTGCCACACCCAGGTGGACATTAGAGAGAAAGTATTTGACAAAGATTCCTTACAATTAACTGGGTACTATGTTAAGTACTTTACACATATCTTTTTTTTTTTTTTACTTTATACACATCTTGTTAAAATTTTACAATCACCCTGTTATCACCACCTATACTTTATACATACGAAAACTGAAGCTCAGGGAAGTTGAATAATTTGCCTAAGATCACATTGCAGCAAAGTACGAGTTGTGTAAAAGAGAGGTCTCTTAGAAATGAATTCTCATCCATTCAGGAGTCTTCACCATCTATATTCCACAGGGAAAAAAAAAGTCTTATGGCTGGAGTTGGGGATTTACTGAGATGAGTAGCTGCTTCTGGTAACTCTACTAATAAGGACCCTGAAGGGATGGAGTGCTTTCCTATCATCAGTGTTAGAATCATGATCGTTTTGTGATCTACTTGTGTCAGTGTGGACCACAGAGATCCTATCATAACTTAACTATAATCCTGCTCTGCAATTCAATTTTTCCAGATATGTCAGTCATTCACAGGGTAAAGCCAGTGATGAGGCTCATGAGATACATATTACCACAGCTAGCCAGACACATATGAAGTGAGGCATTATTAAATCTTCCTCATTTCAGAAGAATCTCAGCCAAACATTAGTTCATACTTGTGAAAATAACATTCAATTCCCATTTCTAAAGAGGCGTCATTATTCACTGCCTCAAAGTTTATAAGAAAAATGTTGTTTCCCCAAATTATTAGCAAGCAATGAGGGTATGAACCTATGGAGGAGAATAGGCCAAAGGATACTCAGGAAAGAGAAAATGTCAATTCTACTAACAGGATGTAGAAACTTTTTTTTTCTTTTATTTTTTTTTCAGCATAACAGTATTCATTGTTTTTGCACAACACCCAGTGCTCCATGCAAAACGTGCCCTCCCTATTACCCACCACCTGTTCCCCCAACCTCCCACCCCTGACCCTTCAAAACCCTCAGGTTGTTTTTCAGAGTCCATAGTCTCTTATGGTTCGCCTCCCCTTCCAATTAGGATGTAGAAACTTTTAATAAAAAGTAAAATTGGATCAGAGGTACCTTTCTCATCAGCCCACTGCAGAGCTCCCTCTCTTTACTTAAATAAATTGTATACCACAATTTGAAAGCACTTTTGATAACTTTTATAGCAGTATTAAATTATCATAAAGTTCATTAAAAGGTTATAATGGTCTCTCAAAAACGTTAAAGTTATCACAGAGATGGTGCTCCCCTTCAAGAAGAGAAGTTATCTCTATGGATATTTGATAGGAAAATGAAATTACTACTGAAGTGAGAAAAAAGATTAAAATAATACAGATCATAATAATTTATTATATAGGATCTCAGCTGTGCTTTTAGAATCATCTAGATTAATATTAAACTATCATTGTTTCACCTGATAACATTCATAAATTGATGTGTCCCTACGTCTTAGAGAAAATGAACATCAACTTGGTTCTCTGATAGGCAGAAAATGCAGAAAAATATATTTTAGACTTTAGGAGAAAAGTAATTTCTTTATTTTATTTTACTTATTTATTTTTTTAATTTCTTTTCAGCAAAACAGTATTCATTGTTTTTGCACCACACCCAGTGCTCCATGCAATACGTGCCCTCCCTAATACCCACCACTTTGTTCCCCCAACCTCCCACACCCCTCCCCTTCAAGACCCTCAGGTTGTTTTTCAGAGTCCATAGTCTCTCATGGTTCACCTCCCCTTCCAATTTCCCTCAACTCCCTTCTCCTCTCCATCTCCCCATGTCCTCCATAATTTCTAATGTTTATTTTATTGAATTAGACTGGCAACCAAAGAATAATAAGTTAAAGTGGGGTCAGCATAATGATATAGAAAAAAAGGGTATGAGCAATTATTGAAAGTCTACCATGAACAGGTAATATGCTTGAGATTTTACATGTTATTTCATCTAATCTTAGAATCAAATCAGTGAGGCAAGCCTCACTGCCCCATTTTATAAGTGAAGCAACTTAGTCTCCAGATAGTAAGAAACAAGTAGTCAAGAACACACTACCAGTGACATCACTATATAGTGGTTAGTTAGTTGCCTTCTATTTTTTAATTTGTTGCTTCCTTTCTCAAAAGGCTATTTATATTCTTTGAAAAGATCAACAAAACTGACAAACACTAGGCTGAAGAAGCAAAAAATAAAGAAGGACCAAATTACTAAAACTGGGAATGAGAATGGGGACCTTACTAGTGACTGTATAGATATAAAAATACTATGAACAACTGTATGTATACAAATTAGACAACTTAGCTGAAATGGCCAAATCCCCAGAAAGACAAAAACATCCAAAAGTGACAGAAGAAAAAATTGAAAATCTGAATAGAACTACAGCAAGTAAAGAGATTAGTCATTAAAAAACAACTCACAAAGAAAAGGCTAGGCTCAGACAGCTTTACTGGTGAATTTTTATTACACATTTAAAAAGATTTTATTTACTTATTTGTCAGAGAGAAAGAGAGCCAGCATGCACAAGCAGGGGGAGTGGCAGGCAGAGAGCCAAGCAGGCTTCCCGCTGAGCAGGGAGCCCAATGCAGGGACTTGATACCATGACCCTGGGATTATCACCTGAGTAGAAGGCAGTCATTTAACCCACTGAGCCACACAGGTGTCCCTAATACATATTTAAAGCGCAATTAACATCCTTCACAAACTCTTCTATGAAACAGAAAGCAAGGAGAACTTCCCCACTTACTCTGTGGGGTCAGTGTAACTTTCATACCAAAACCAGGCAAATATCATAAGAAAATTATAGACCAATATTTTGTAAATATAGCCATAAAATCCCTAACAAAATATTACCTTACTAAGCCAGAAACATATAGAAAGGATTTTGCAGCATGACCAAATGGGATTTATCCCAGGAATAAAAGGTTTAACATAACAAAATCAGTTAATGAAATATACCATATGAATAGAATAAAGGAAAAAAGACCAATGGATTATTTCAAAAGACAAAAAAAGTTGACAAAATTCAACAACCTTTTGTGATTAAAAAAAAAAAACACTCAACAAATTCAGAATGGAAGAGAAGTTCTTCATCTGGATAAAGGGTACCTTGGAAAGACCCAGAGTTAATGTAATATGAAAGGATGAAAGACTGGAACAAGCCGGGGCGCCTGGGTGGCTCAGTGGTTTAGGCCTCTGCCTTCAGCTCAGGTCATGGTCTCAGGGTCCTGAGATCGAGCCCCACATCGGGCTCTCTGCTCTATGGGGAGCCTGCTTCCTCCTCTCTCTCTGCCTGCCTCTCTGCCTAGTTGTGATCTCTCTGTCAAATAAATAAATAAAAAATATTAAAAAAAAAAAAAAAGAAAGACTGGAACAAGCCAAGGCCGTCTGCTCTTACAACTTCTATTCAATATTGTAGTAGAGGTTCTACCTATGAAATTAGGCAATAAAAGAAATAAAAGACATCCATATTGGAAAAGAAGTAAAACTACCTCTGCCCACAGATGACATAATAGTATATAAAGATAATGTTAAGAAATCCACAAAAACTACTAGAAATAATAAATGAGTTTGGCAAGTTGCAGAGCCTGGGTGGCTCTGCTTGAGAATCTGTCTCTCCCTCTACTCCTCCCACTCATGCTGTCTTTTTCTAAAATAAATAATCTTATAAAAAATGAATTTGGCAAGTTTACAAGATGCAAGATGAATATAAAAATTAGTTGCATGTCTATACTTGTAATGAATAATTGGAAATTAAATTAAAAAACACTTCATTTACAATAGCATCAAAACCAAAATATAAACAATAATCTAATTAAAAATTGGCAAATGACCTAGATAGTCATTCTTTCAAAGGAGATATACAAATGGTGAACAGATACATGAAAAGGAGGTCAATATCAGGAAAATGCTAATCAAAACCACAATGAGCTGTTATCTCATACTTATTGGAATAACTATTATCAAAAAGGTAACAGATAACAAGAGCTGGTAAATATGTAGAAAAAAGGGACCCCTTTGCACTGTTTTTGGGAATGTAAGTCAGTATAACCACTTGTTAAAAACAATATAGAAATTCCTCAAGAAATTAAAAATAGAGCTACTATGTGAGGAAGAACAAATATTATTAAAATGTCTATACTACACAAAGCAATCTACACATTCAATGCAATCCCTATCAAGATACCAAGAGCATTTAAAAAAAATTCTTTAAGAATTTATTCAATTGAGAGAAAAAATAGTGTGAGCAGTAGGAAGGGGCAGAGGGAGAATCCTCAAGCAGACTCTACACTGAGCAGGGGACCCAATGCAGGGCTTGATCCCAGGACCCTGAGATCATGACCTGAGCTGAAATCAAGAGTTGGCCACCCAACTCATAGAGCCACCCAGGCGCCCCCAACAGTACTTCTTTAAAGCGCCTGAAGAAGCAATCCTAAAATTTGTATAGAACCACAGAAGAACTCAAATAGTCAAAGTAATCTTGAAAAAGACTGTGAAGCTGGAGGCTTCATAATTCCAGACTTCAAGTTATATTGCAAAGCTGTAGTAATCAAAGCAGTATGGTACTGGCACAAATATAGACACAGATCAGCAAAACAGAACAGAATACCCAGAAATAAACCCATAATTAATTGTTCAGTTAATCTTTAACAAAGCAGGAAAGAATATCCAGTGAGAAAAAGACAGACTCTTCAACAAATGGTGTTGGGAAAACTGGACAGCAACATGCAAAAGAAACTGAACCACTTTCTTCTATCATACAAAAAATAAATTCAAAATGGATTAAAGACCTAAATGTGAAACCTGAAACCTAAAAAATCCTAGAACAGTAATTTCTGATATTGGTTGTAGCAACTTTTTTTCTAGGTATGTCTCCTGAGGCAAGGGAAACAAAGACAAAAATAAATCATTACATCAAAATTAAAAGCTTCTGCACAGTGAGGGAAACAACCAACAAAACTAAAAGTCAAGCTACTGAATGGGAGAAGATACTTGCAAATGACATATCTGATAAAAGGTTAGTATCCCAAAACTATATAAAGAACTTATACCACTCAATACCCAAAGAATCCAATTAAAAATGGGCAGAGACATGAACAGAGATTTCTCCAGAGAAGACACCCAAATGACCAAGACACACATGAAAAGATGCTCATTATCACTTATCATCAGGGAAATGCAAATCAAACCTACAATGAGGTATCACCTCACACCTGTGAGAACAGCTACAATTAACAACACAAGAAACACCAGGTTTTGGCAGGGATGTAGAGAAAGGGGAACCCTCTTGCACTATTGGTGGGAATGCAAACTGGTGCAGCCACTCTGGAAAACAGAATGGAGGTTCCTCAAAAAGTTAAAAATGAACTACCCTAAGATCCAGCAATTGCACTACTGGTTCTTTCCCCAAAGAATACAAAATACAAATTTAAGGGGAAACATGCAGCCCTATGTTTATAGCAGCATTATTTACAATAGCCAAGATATGGAAGCAGCCCATGTGTCCACTGACTGATGACTGGGTAAATAAGATGTGTTATATATGTAAAATAGAATACTACCCAGCCATCAAAAGGGATGAAATCTTGCCATTTGCAACAACATGCATGGAGATAGAGAGGATAACATTAAGTGAAATCAGAGAAAAATAAATAGCATATGATTTCACTGATATGTGGAATTCAAGAAACAAAACAGATGAACATAGGGAAAAAAGACGGAGAGAGACAGACCAAGAAGCAGAAACTCATCAGAGAACAAACTGATGGTTACCAGAGGGGAGGTGAGTGCGGGGATGGGTGAAATAGGTGGTGGGGATTAAAGAGGACACTTGTGATGAGCACTGGGGTATGGAATTGTTGAATTAGTATCATACACCTGAAAGTAGTATAACACCGTATGTTAACTAGCTAGAATTAAGTTAAAAAAATAGAGGGACCATGTGATTCAGCAATCCCACTCTGAGTATATATTTAGAGGAAATGAAATCACTGTCTTGAAGAGATGTGCAACTCCCACATTCACAGCATCATTTACAATAGCCAAGACATAAAAACAACCTAAATGTCCTTTAATTGATGAATGGATAAAGAAGATGTGATGTGTGTATGAGAGTGTGTGTGTATTATTATATAGAATACAGAATATTCTATACATATAATAGCATGTTGTTATTCAGTCATGGAAAAAGGAAATCCTGCCATTAGTGACAACATGGATGAACCTAAGGACATTACGCTAAATGAAATAAGTCAGACAGAGAAAGATAAATGCTGTATAATCTCACTTACATGTGGAATCTAAAAAAACCTGACCTTATAGAAAAAGAAAGATCAGTGGTGGCCATGGCAAGGGGATTGGGGGAGGGGTGGGGAATACAAACTTCCAGTTATAAGATGAATAAGTTCTGGGGATTGAATGTAGGATGGTGACTACAGTTAACAATAATGTACTATATACTTGAAAGTTGCTAAGAGAGTAAATCTTTTAAGTTCTCATCACCGAAAAAATGGTTAACTATGTAAGGTGATCTATGTGTTAACTAACCTTATGGTAATTAGTTTGAAATAGATTATGTATATAAAATCATCAGTCAGACACTTCAGATTTATATAATTTATGTTAATTATATTGTAATGAAGCTGGAAATAAAGTAACTTAGAAACAAATTTTATAAAAGAAGTGTAAAATATACTGAAAACTACAAAATATTGTTGAAAGAAAGTAAAGAAGATCTAAATAAATGGAAAGATGTTTCATGTTCAGATTGGAAGACTTAATATTGTTAAGATGGCAATATTTCCCAAATTGATCTATAGATTCAACATAATCCCTATCAAAATCCTAGTCAGAATTTTTGTAGAAATTGACAGGATGATCTTAAAATTCATACGGAAATCCAAGGGGCACAGCAATTTAAAAAAAATAGAGTTAGAGAACACACACTTCCTGATTTTAAAAACTACTACAAAGCTAGAAAGTAATCAATACAGTATGGTACTGGCATAAGGATAGACATTTATCAATGGGACTGGCTTAAGGATAGACAACAGATTAATGGAGTAGAGTTGAGAGTCCAGAAATCAGTCCTCACATTTACAATCAATTGATTTTTCACAAACATGCCAAGACAATTCAATCCAAAGAGGGAAAATAAAAGTCTTTAACAATTGTGTGGGGACATGTGCATACCCATATGCAAATGAATGAAATTGGATCCCTTCTTCATATTATACAAGAATATTAACTGAAAATGGATCACAGACTTGAATGTAACAGCTAAAATTATAAAACCTTAGACAGAAACACTGGAGTAAAAATCCTTGTGAACTTGGATCAGGCAATGGTTTCTTAGAAATAACACTTAAAGCGCAAGCAACAAAAGAAAAAAAATTAATAAATTGGACATTATCAAAATTGAAACCTTTTGTGCTACAAAGGACACCATCAAGAAAGTGAAAGAAACAACCCATAGAATCGGAGACAGTATTTCTAAGTCACATATATATATAAGGGATTCACACTCAGACTATATAAAGAACTCTTACAACTCAACAATAAAAAGATGAACGCTGAATTTAAAAATAGGCAAAGGATTGGCACAGACATTTCTCCAAAGGAGATAAACAGTTAGCCAATAAGCACATAAAAAGATAGTTAATATCATTAGCCTTTAGGGAGATGGAAATCAAAATCACAAAATACCACTTCAGATTCATTGGGATAGACATAATAAAAAAGATATTAAGTGTTGATGAAAATGTGGGGGAAAAAACTGGAACCCTTATATGTTCCTTGTGGGAATGTAAAATGCAACAGTCACTTTGGAAAACAGTCTGGCAGCACCTCAAAAAGTTAAACATAGGGTTAGCATATGACCCAGAAATTACACTTCTAGGTATATACTCAAAAGAACTGAAAACAAATGTCCACACAAAAACATGCATACAAATGTTCATAGCAGCATTATTTATAATAGCCCAAAGTAGAAAACAACTCAAAAACATCCATCCACTGATGAATGGATAAACAAAATTTAGAATCTATGGAATAGAATATTATTTCACCACAAAAAGAATAAGATACTGATTCATGCTACAACAAGGATGAACCTTGAAAATATTATGCTAAGTGAAAAAGACAATAATAAAAAACACAGATTATATGATTCCATTTATTGAAATGCCCAGAACAGTCTGATATATAGAGACAGAAAGTAGATTAATGGTTTTGGGGGGTTGGAGGAGGGGAAGATTAGAGGGAAGTGGGGAGTGATTATAGATTTGGGACTTTTTTGTGACTCTAAAATTGATTTTGATGACGATTGCAGACTTCTGTAAATATATTAAAAACCACTGTGCACTTTAAATGGTGAAGTGTGTGGTATGTGCATTATATCTTAATAAAACTGTTGCTGAAAATAAAAGCAGTGATTAGTAAAACTCCTGGCACCTTGTCATTGATTAAGGCAAGGCACCAAACTACACTGGTGGCCACTGTGTTCACCTGTGGGGAAATCATTAGGAATGCTCTTGAGGAAGCAGCATGTTAACATGTATTGGGATTATTATTTTTAAATAAATTAATACATTTTAAAGGCTATTTATAGAGATCGTAAGAAACCTGTAATGCTGCATAACATGCTACATTTGTATAAAATACCACATCTTTCTGAACCAATTTCAGTTAGGTTGTGTTGCTTGTAAAGGTTAAAAACTCTTGACCTGCAATTGCAACTATTAAAAATCCTCTTCTTCCTTTCTCAAGAGGGTGAAATATACACAAAAATATTTGGATGGGGGTTTAGAAACCTATTTATCTTATTCTTTAAAATAAAGTTCTTTTCAAAACACACTGCTTAATGGAGTACTTGGGTGGCTCAATCGTTGAGCATCCGACTCTTTTTTTTCGTTTAATTTTTTTTAAGGATTATTTATTTATTTATTTGACAGACGGAGGTCATAAGTAGGCAGAGAGGCAGGCAAAGACAGAGAGAGAGGGAAGCAGGCTCCCTGCCAAGCAGAGAGCCCGATGCGGGGCTCAATCCCAGGACCCTGAGATCCTGACCTGAGCGGAAGGCAGAGGCTTTAACCCACTGAGCCACCCAGGCGCCCCGAGCATCCGACTCTTGATTTCAGCTCAGGTCATGATCTCAGGGTGGGGAAATGGAGCCCTGCATCAGGCTCTATGCTCAGAAAGAAGTCTGCTTGAGATTCTCTCCCTCTTACTCTCCCTCCACTCTCCAACTCTCTTGCAACCCCCTCTCTAAAATAAATAAGTCTTTAAAAAAATACATTGCTTAAGGTCTTAATTTTTTAAATGTTTCACTGATCTTGAATTGTACAATATGTTGCAAGATGGCCTAAAACACTAGTTCTAGATATCATAGTTAATCCAAGTTTTGAAATGATTCTTCCAAATTATCTAGGTCCTAAATCTATTCATTCAAATATTCATTGTACTCATTTCTATATCACCAAGGCCCAGATATTACCAGCTAATAAAATACAAGATTTGAATAAATGTTTCCATGAAATCATTTGCTATAATCTTGTTACAACACAAGAAATATTTTCTAACTAGCTCCAAAGGAGAATAAAGAATTAGTTGAAAATTTATTTCAAATATAAGAGCTATTTAGTATTGAAGTACTTTTAAAATTAAATTTTAGTTTTCTATTATTCAGAAACACATTAGTTGTAAATGATTCCATTTCAGGAAATTTTCTTGGTTTTCTCTCTGGATAGTCACTAAAAAGACTTAGGAAAATGCGTTTTCAGAAAAAAGTTAAAAAAATAATATTGCCAAACTTATTAGTCATTTCTGGTTCCAGTACTCATATATAAATTAAACAAAACCAAGAGGTTTAATATTGAAAACTTTCCAAATTAAAGACTTCTTTCCATTTTCATTTCCCAAACTAAAGAGTTCTAAGTTCTTACCAATTTCATTCAAGCTCCACCTCTCTCAGCATTCTGGTGGGTACAGCTACATAGCATCTAATAAAATTCCAGGCCACAGTCACTGAATAAATGAGCAAAGCTAAACAAATGGCATTCCTTATCAAATAAACACTAACATGATTGAGCATACAGCATTTCAATCAGTCAACATCTGCTCTATAATCGTATTTCCTATGTTATAAATGTAGGGTAAATGAACAATTCATTTTTATGGATTTACTGCCTCATGCTGCCTCCTAACTGTATTTCAATTCTAGTTAGAGGAACCTGAATAAGAAAGTATATACTAAATGCAGGAAAACCTTGATTATCTATAATCTCTCAGAAATCGAATTATCCACATTGTCCAGCTAGTTTAAGGCTTATTACCTTATAAACAAACCATTTTTAATTTAATCTGATGGATAGGAATGTGAACACAATACTTGCTGCTTATTTTCATAAATAGAATATGGTGATCAGAACTGAATCATTTTTGATGAATATGGGTCATTATTATGAACATCAATCACTGTACTATATTATAACACACTGATGCCCTCAAGGCCTATTTAAGCAATACAAGGTTATTAGTTCCACACTGCTGTGAGTCCTTGGCCTGTTATTTGTTTTGTTTTTTTCAGTTTGCTTTCTTATAGTCAGCTGTCTCTCCTTCCTATCTTCTATGAGCCTAACATTTCTAAATTGCCTCGCCACAGCTGTTGGTTGGGAAATTCGATAATCATGATTTAAGCATAATGATGAGTAAATAATGAGTGAGGATTTGAGGAGCTTACCCTATAAAGTGTATGAGCCCAAGTGCATGTATTTTGTGACACATACTATATCTTCACAAAGCCTTTTTTCTTCATCCTAGTTCTTAGGAGAAGTTACCAGACCACTGAATTCCAGCTGTAGGATACCATATTTGATAAACCCTCCCTTTTACCATTAGAAAAATTTATGATCTGGCACAGTCTTTAGGCAATTAAAGCAAGGTTTGATTAAGACAAATGTACTTCTTCTGCAACTGAACATAAAAAGCATAGTCTTAGAAAAAAACAAACAAACAAACAAAAAAAAGCATAGTCTTTCTAAAAACTGAATCATTTAGGATACCAAAGAAATAAATTACAAAGAGATTTAATATTTTGAAGCATGACTTAGAAATCTGAAAATTCATTTAAAATGAAGTACCTAAATAGGAGGACAAATTCAATTCAATCAGCATATATTTATTGAGCATCTAGTATGTTCAAGGTATTATACCAGACACTACAGGTGATATAAAAATGAGTAATACAGTCCGTGCTTTAAGAACTTACTATCTAGTAGGCAAGATGAGATACAAATAACTAAGGCAAAGAAAGGTAAGTGATGTAAGAAATGCATAAATAAGATATAACAGGAATTCAAAGAAATGAGAGATTAAATTTAGTTTGGGGAGAGGAATCAGAAAAATAACAAGGTGTTCCATGGAATAAATGGCATTCAGGGTGAGACTTATAGGTTCAATGGGTTTTTAAGAGAACAGAATAGGAGGAAGAGGCAACAGTAGTAGGGATCTCAGGTTGAGAAAACTGCAATCATTCATTCCACAGATATTTACTGAGTGGTGTTTCTTATGTGTCACTACTGTCGTTACTACAGATAGAGCAGTGAACACAACAAAAATTCCTGCCTTCATGGAACTGATATTATGGAGGTGGGGGTGAGGAGAGTGAGAGGGGAGAATGAGAATAAACAAAAATACTAACAGTAATAACCATAATAACAGCTAACACATTAGAGCACTTTGTCAAGCATTGTTTAAGTGCTTTACATATAAAATATTTTCATCCTCAAAACATCTCTATGGGGGTGTATGGGTGGCTCAGTTGGTTAAACAACTACCTTTGGCTCAGGTCATGATTCCAGGCTCCTAGGATGGAGCCCTGTGTCAGGCTCCTTACTCAGCAGGGAGCCTGTTTCTCCCTCTTCCTCTGCCTGCTACTCCACCTGCTTGTGCTCTCATTCTGTGTGTGTCAAATAAATAAATAAAATTTTAAAAAAGGAAAGAAAATCCCTGCCTTAACTTTAAAAAAAAGAAAGAAAAAAATCTCTATGAAGTAGAATTACTATTACCCCTATTTATAGATAGAAAACAGACACAGAGGTTAAATAAAGTACAATGAGACCACAATTCCAAACTGGTGTGTTCATTTATAGATTCTGCGACCTTAACCATTATGTTATACCATATAAGAAGGATCTATAACATGTTAGATGCCAATTTAAACACAATATTCAAGGAGCAGTAAGCCAATTTACTTAGAATATGTAAGGGAATAATAAAGGACAGAGCTAAAGAAATAGGTTGGGCTTATAATATGGAGGGCCTTGAAGGCAAGACAGAGGAGTCTGCCTGCTAAATTAAGTGTAATTGAAAGTCATCAAGATGATCATTAAAGCCTCACTTTATAAAGGATAAACTGGGAGAAAGTCTAGGAGAGGAGATCAGATTTATGACTGAATATTTATTAAGACTACTAACATAGCCCAAGTGAAAAGTAATTAAGGAATACAACATAATGTATAACAGGTAACATAACATATTATGATTTATGGGACTTACAAGAAAAAGGGATAAAAAGGCACCCATGTACATGCACGCACATAGACATACACATACATGTTGTTGAAAACCACTGTCTTCCAGTTCAGGCCAAACCTTGGTGTCATTTTTGATGGCTGTTTCCTCTCACATCCCATATTCATTCAAAAGCAAATCCAGAATCCAACAATTTTTCCTCAGTTTCACCACTATTGTCCATATCCAATTCTCTCCCGGCTCAATGCAATAGTTTCTTTCCTTATTCCTGTTTTTACCCTTGCCCCACTACAGTTAATCTCAACCCAGAAGCCAGAGCTTTCTTATTAATAAAAAAGTCAAATCAGATTGCTCCTTTTCTCAAAACTCTCCAATGGCTTCCCATTGCACTTAAGGTTAAAAAAAAAAAAAAAAAGCCTAAGTCCTTACAATGGCCTACAAAGCCCTACCAGATCTGGTCCTCTCCCTTCACCTTCTTTGACCACACCTCTTATGACTCTATTTTATTCACTCTGCTTCATCACAATGCCACTTTGCTATTTCTGAAACAGTTCTACTCCCCCATCTCAAGGTCTTTCACTTGCCAGTCCTTCTGCTTGGAATGCTTCAATTGTGCCATTCCATATCTAACCCTTTCCTGATCTCCTTCAAATCTCTGCTTAAATGTCACCTTCTCAGTTAACTTTCTTGAAGTATACCATTTTAAATTGTGCACACATCCACACTTTGTCTTAATCTTCCCTATCCAACTTCCCTAATTTTTTCTCGTATAACTTTCATTATCTGACATTCTATATATTTTACTTATCTGCTTGTGTGTCTTCCTCCACTAGAATATCAGCTTCATGATGGCCAATATTTTTGTCTATTGTGTTCACTGCCTATATCCTTGGTGCCTTAATCAGTGCTGGGCATATGACAGTTCTAAGTATTTGCTGAAAGAATGAATGAATGAATTCAGGAAAAACAAAACAAAAGAAACAAGGGATACTGTAGAATTAGAATTTATTGTAACAGGGCAACTGATGGAATGGATTGAGCAAGGAAGGAAAAATGGTCAAAATGTCTCCATGGTGCCCAGACTCCAGGGATGGCAGTAGCATTATCAGAGATAAAATAGGGGAACTGACTGGAGAGGGAAAATTAATTCATTGTTAAGACATGATGATACAATGGAAAAAAATGAAACAAGATGGGATTGGGAGGGAGACAAAACATAAGAGACTGTTAATCTCACAAAACAAACTGAGGGCTGCTGGGGGGTGATGGGTAGGGATAGGGTGGTTGGGTTATGGACATTAGGGAGGGTATGTGCCATGGTGAGTACTGTGAAATATGTTAAGCCTGATGATTCATAGGCCTGTACCCCTGGAGCAAATAATACATTATATGTTAATGATTTTTTTAAAAAGAGATGATGACATATGCTATGGGGGCATTAAAGAGAATCAAGCAATGCAAGACTAGAGCTTAAGAAAGAGGTCAACACTAAAGATACAGATTTGGGGGTTATTAATATAGATAATAGTGTTGAAATAGATAGAAGAGAACCTTGGGAAAGGCTACATTTAGGAGGTTCAAAGCAAAAAATCAGTCATGGAGGAAGAAAGAGAACAAAAATAATGCAATGTCATCAAGCCAAGAGTGAAGAGAGTTTCAAGAAAGTGATGGTAAATTAGTGTTAAATATTGCAAGAGAGGTCAAGAGGGTTCTTAGAACAGGCGGGTTGATTTGGCAATTAGGAAGCCATTAGTAACCTTTAAGAAGTGGTGTTTCATTGAAGTGGCAAGGGTAGGAGCCAAATTCTAAGGCATTTAAGAAATGTACAATTTTTTTTAGTAAGCTTAATAGAATAAAAATGCTTTTACTCTTTTGCCTAATAATCCTATTCTTTGGCATTTACCTCAAAAAATGGTTCAACAAACAACAGTAAACAAATACATGAATACAGAAAGACATACATTGTCAGGCATAATAAAAAATTATAAACTATTTGAAATATTGAACTATAGGAAAATAGTAATTTATGATATATTAAATCAATAAAATACTTGTTAAATATGATAAAGAATATGAAGAAAATCAGGAAATGTTTCATATGTTAAATAGAAAAAATAAAAAATATAAATTTAAAGCATATCTCATTTATCTATTTGATATTTAATTATGGAGCTCTTCCTAATATTTTAGGCATATACTAGATATACAGTGGCAGACAAAACAGGCCTTCTACTCTCATAAAACTTAACAGTCTGTGAGATTAAAACTGAACAAATAGGGGTACCTGGGTGGCTCAGTTGGTTGAGCTTCCAACCACTGATTTCAGCTCAGGTCCTGATCTCAGTGAGAGTTGTGAGATTAAGCCCTGCATCTGGCTCTGTGCTCAGTGGGGAGTCTGCTGGAGATTCTCTCTCTCCTTTGCCCCACTTCTCCGGCTCACTCACTTGTGCATGTGCCCACTCTCTAAAATAAATCGTTTTAAAAACTGAAAAATATATACATACATGCAGGCAGAGAAAAGTGTACCCTCAAATAACAAAAGCTGTATGTTATGATGGCAGGATTACAGCTCTTTTCCCTCCAGTATATTTCAAGAAAAATAGTTATTTCCAATAAAGAGGAAAGCAAATATTTATAACAATGAAAGGAAGAAGAAAGTTGAGAGGGTAGCTTGAGGGAGAAGCAGGGTTTGAGGAAATGTTTCTTAGAAGAGGAAACTTGAGCATGTGCCAAGACAAAGAAGACAGCAGAGAGGCAGAGGTTGAAAATCCACACATCTTTCTTACTGCAACAGCTAATTTAACATATCTATTCTGAGACCTCTTCAAATTCCTTGGAGAATAAACTTTGAATAGCCTAGAATAACTGTCCTAGAGCTGAAATTTAAATGTGTCTCTTGTGAACATTAATAAAGATTCCAACCTCCACCTTAAAAAAAAGCTTGATTCAGATAATAAATTTCACAGTAAAACTACTAAACAAAGAGGAAATAGTTACTGAATGTTATTAGCCCTCATGAATTGCCTCAGACTATAGAATGTTCACCTCACTTCATAAACTTTGCCTCTTTTTCTGAATAGATTAAAATTTTGCTGTGTATGAGCTGTATTTTCATTATCATTTAAAAGGAAGATAATTTAATGAAAGTATGGTATAGCACATCGAACACACTGAGACTTCTTAGTTTCTTAACCTCCTCATCTCCAATGACTTTCTCTCCCATTCCATGTCAGCCACCCATGCTGTGCACTTTGGAAATTATCATCACCCTTTACCATTCCATCTCTAAAATCACTAATTCAAAAATGACATTCTCTGTCTACAACCTTCAAGGTTGCTAGTTCAACTACTCCCACTATCACTATTTTTTTTCAGCTCATTATGATCTCCAGTTCACTGATCCTTCTTCCTCCTCTATTTTCTCCCTCTTTGTCAGAATTTTTTTCACCTCCTTCCTTATCCAGCTTGGGTTCCATAGTGCATCAGTTCAGTGACACTGTTTCCAAAACCACAAATTTCTTGCCTCATTATGACACTGTTGTTGATGAGAATGATGACACTTCTGTGTTCATATAGCCAAAGTCCAACCCTTGATCATTCCTACTATCCACTTTCTTTGCACCAGTGTCTAATAGCTAATTATGGGACAAAGTCACACGATAGGTAGATGGGTTTCAATATATAAAACTGAAGTCATGATCCACATCAGGGCTTTGAACACTGCTCACCAATCTTGCTGTGGTTCTCTGGTCAATGTATTATTTTTCACTTTCTCGCATAGCTTTTTCATATTTTCTCTCCTCTCCTCAAACCTCCAGAGCACTAACCCCCAACTCTATCCCTTTTTTGAAAATGACCTTTCCTTTTACTTCCCAAAAGAAACAGACCATTAGCTCCTTAAGGCTAGCACACAGCAGGTACTCAAATACATAATAAATGGGGGAAAAGGATAAAAACAAGAAAAGAAAAAAAAACTTGGCATGATAACCTTAAATAAAGCACTTTCTCCAGGCCTTAGTTTCCTCATCTTAAAAAGAGGTAGGTACATAATATTACCTAAGTGTCCCCCAGCTCTAAATGGTAATAAAATTCAGGTTGACATGTCAGGACCTATGAATGCAACCTGTCCAGGAAAAGATTTTCTTACAGGAGCCAGGAAATACCATCTGATGTTTGTCTTCTCAACTGGGGGAGGTGCTATAATCTCAGTGTTCAATAAATATTTACTGAGTTTCTTCTGTGTCTTAGGATTTATGGGGGATATTAAAGTCTATATGAAGAACTGGTCTTTGCCTTCATGGAGCTTTCAATCTACTAGGGGGAAAAAAGATACTAAACAAGTATCTCTAATAGGTGACAAGTGCAACTCCTTAAAAAGACCAGTGATTAAAGACCTAGCAATTCTTATTGATCCCAATCAACTGTGAAGAGCTCTAATGGCTGTCAATAAAACTGTAACCTTCTAAAATATGATTTAAGAGCATGTGTTTCTTACAAGCCCTGAGACTTTTCAAAGCTACAGACAGAAGTGGGTGAGTAGAGAATTGTGGTTAGTCCTGATTTATTAAAATATTTTTCAAATTTCAAGACATTCTTTACTTCTAAAAATGTGAATGATCCTGAATGTTATCAGCTTACTGGAAAAAGAAAAGGGAGGAGAAAAGAAAAATCTTTGTGCTGACATATCTATGCCTAGGGTTCTTAACCTGGCCATGTATTAGAAATTAGAATCACCTAGGGAATCTTTAAAAACACATATTCTTTTTCCTGCCCCACCCCCAGGCCTCCTCTCTGTGTTCAGGCCCAGAAATCTGCCTTTTTAAAATTCTTATGTCCTATCCTGCCTGAAAACCAAAGTTAAGTCATTTAGATGGGTCACTTCCCACAACCCCCCTCCCCATTTCTATATTACATAATAGTAAAAGAAAGTATTGATTTATTGCTAAAAATAGATTTCTCAAGACTAATGGTTTATTTTTAATAAAATTTACTATACAATAAAGTTGTATTCTAAGAGCCTTATCCATCAGTGTCCCTTGCATGATTGCATATACTACATTTATGTCCATTTTATAGGACTTGGACCATAATTTGTAAGTACTTAAAATAATGAGAAATCTATAGTTCCTATATCTTTGCTTTTATGCCACAGTGTCAATTATATCAATGATTTATTTGATGTTGAATTTTTGGTCAGGAACACAACCCCTCAATTATAATATTGTTCCTGTGGGGAAAGATGACCATTTCATGACACCACTTGCAGGGAGACCACAGTGATGAAAATTAGAACTAGCCTGTTACAATGTAGCTCCCTTTTCATGAAAGGTATGTTCCTGAAAGGTGGTATAAATTTAAACTGAATTTCTATAAGTGAAGTCATTTAAAATCTACAGAGGACCTGCTTAACCCAAAAGGAACCCTTCTAGTAAGAGAAGGAATACTTTTAGAAAGATAAAGCTCATTTATATTTTATTCTGAAATTTTCGACTTAGTACACAGAGACATTAAAACAGGGCACACTAATATTTAAGTAGAAGCTAGTCTAGGTTATAGTGCAGATGGAATTTTTCTTGAATAGCAAACTGCAGAACATATACTTTGGAGTCAGACACAGTAATCACTGCATCTCCAGCCCAAGGTGGTTATCTTTTGTAGTGCTGTGCATTAATCTGGCAAAGAATGTGGAGGGCAAATCTGTTCCTTTGTACTGTAAGATTTAAAAGGATCAGAGTACAGACAAATGTTCACACAGTGTTCCTGTGAGTGAATAAAGCAGGTTATGAGGATCCTTTTTCAGAATGGAAAATGCAGGCAGAGGTTGTTGATCTGTGCAGCTTAAATGGTGAGGATTTCCAAAATGTAGCTAGGTAAAGGAAATACTGGAACCAAGTGAATGACCAAGAGTCATTGGCTCTAAAGAAGAATGCTGCTCAAAGTAGCCATTTCCTAGGATAGAAGAGGAAGAGATTAAGTCAGAAAAGGCATGCAAAAGTACTTTGTAAACTTTTAAGTACTATGCAAATATAGGAAGCAAAGTTCTCAGTTGAGAGTGAGGATGGGGATAGTGGTATGGAAAATATAAAAAAAAAATCTAGAAACAGGAAGGACGAAATGGACTGGGAGGGCAGCACTAAGGGTCTAACTTGAGTTCTGTGGTGGTCCTGAATTGAAAGTGAGACCAGGCAGCGTGGTCATGGGTTTTTTTCCAGCCTCTTTCAATACATAGGTACAAGCACCAAGCAGACAGAAAATTGCCAGTACTGTAATTTTTCCAAATGAACAAAAACAAGTGAAAGAAGGCAAGAAGGCTAAAGAGCATTTGTGTACCAGGGGCTTGAATTAGAGTGGTGGAAGTAGAAATAAAAAAGGATAAGACTGAGATTCTCCGAAGATCAGATTAGTAGGATTTAGCTAAGGTGCATGAAAGGCTCAAAAATGCCTCAACATAGGTTTTAATCAGACAATAGTATGTGAACACTTACTGCACACCAAGTACTGCAAGGGTGGAATTTTAGAGGTTAGCTGCAGTCCTAGATTTCCTCAAGCAGTGCGGAGCTACCCGAGATGTGTAGACAAGGCAAGACACCTGGCAAATAGTGGGCTACGGAAATTAGAAGAGGAAGGTAAAGGTCATTTTGCCTGAATTGGCAATAGATTTGATGGTGGGCAAAGTCAGCAGACAATGGAGTACATTATCACCCAACTGATAGTGAGTTGGAGAGGCCCATGGGCTCCTAGGACAGGATTAATCATGAAGAATGAACAAATGGGACAGGGGAACAAGTACTTTGTTGTGTATGATTAGGTCTGTCCCTCCCTTACCTTTTGTAACATAATTTAAATCACAAAGTACAATATATATTCTAATGATGTAAATAATGGTAGAGAAACTTCTGATGCCCTGTACCCACATATACACAACTGGAATGAATTCAGTCTCATGGGGAAAATAATGTGTCAAAAATCCTTCAAATTGGGACTCCTGGGTGGCTCAGTTGGTTAAGCCACTGCCTTCAGGTCAGGTCATGATCCCAGGGTCCTGGGATGGAGTCCTGCATCGGGCTCCTTGCTCGGCAGGGAGCCTGCTTCTCTCGCTGCCTTTGTCTGCCTCTCTGCCTGCTTGTGTGATCTCTCTCTCTCTCTGGCAAATAAATAAAATCTTAAAAAAAAAAGAATGTTTAAAAAAAAAATCCTTCAAATTGGGGCGCCTGGGTGGCTCAGTGGTTTAAGCCGCTGCCTTCGGCTCAGGTCATGATCTCAGGGTCCTGGGATCGAGTCCCACATCAGGCTCTCTACTCAGCAGGGAGCCTGCTTCCCTCTCACTCTCTCTGCCTGCCTCTCTGCCTACTTTTGATCTCTCTGTGTCAAATAAATAAATAAAATCTTAAAAAAATTTAAGAAAAAAGTCCTTCAAATTTATCCAAAAATGATCAATAACAAAAGGTAGATGTCATCAAGCTAATAAGGAAATGATGCAGAATAGAAGAGAGACAAAACTGGGGGTCTGAAAACCTGGCTCCTGGTCCAAGTTGAGTAATCTAGCTTCACTTTCATTATCTTAAAAGAAAGTAATGACACCACTCCTACATAATCATAAGGTCTGGCACAGGAATGTAAGACTGCTAAGGGCAAGGACCTTCACTGTCCTGTTTGCTAGAGTATTTCTAGCACTTAGCCTGGCAAATAGCAGGAGCTTATGAATATGTAGGTGAATGAATATAGGAAAATGCTTTTATATCCAAGAATGCTAAACAAATACCAATATGGACTTTTCTTAATAATAATTCATATAAACAAAAGCTGATTCTATGATTGTATCAATATAAAATTTTCTAACATGTTGATACTTATTTTTAAGTACTATCTCTTATTTCTTTCTTAGGAGATAGGTATGGATTGGCAGTAGTTCAACAGGACAGTTGGAGAGATTAAGTGTTAATTATAAGATTAGTTCCTGGACTAGCTTCATGGAAGCCAGAGACAAAAGGTCAAAGACAGAATGATGAGCTTTTTGAATAGTGAAGCTACTTTCTACTGGTAAGTTGGAAGCCTGCTAAAAAAGGCAAGATAAAGGATTACGTAGTCACATATGAAATATGTCTAGAATTTTAAAAGCTTATTTTTGGTTGCACCAAAAACATGTTCCTACTGTCCCTAATGATCCTTTTACCTCTTCTACTTGCCTCTTACCATAGTCAATACTATGGATTATAATTTCTGTCTTCTCTGGGTCATCTTTTATATTTATTGTTATATATTTTATTTTTATTTTTAGTTTTTTATTGTTGTTGCTGTTTATTTGGCTTTATTTTCAGAGTGACAGCTGGTTTTCTGTTGGGTCTGATATGGGTTTTTTCCCTAATTATTGTGGTAAAACACATACAGTAAAAATTTCCTATTTTAACTATTTTTCCATTTTTTTGAAGTTTTACTTAGTTTTTCATTATGTCATGTTAGTCACCATACAGTACATCATTAGGTTTTGATGTAATGTCCATGGCTCATTATTTGCATATAACACCCAGTGCTCAATGCAATATGCGGCCTCCTTAATACCCATCACAAGGCTACCCCCTCCCCTCTGAAACCCTGATTGTTTCCAGGAGTCCATAGTCTCTCACCATTCATCTCCCCCTCTGATTTCCCTCCCTTCATTTTTCCCTTTCTTCCCCTAATGTCCTCCGTGCTATTCCTTACATTCCACATATGAGCGAAACATATTATAATTGTCTTTCTCTGCTTGACTTATTTCACTTAGCATAATCCCCTCTAGTTCCATCCATGTTGATGCAAATTGGTGGGTATTCATCCTTTCTGATGGTTGAGTAATATTCCATTGTATATATGAACCACATCTTTATCCATTTATCTACTGAAGGGGACCTCAGCTCCTTCCACAGTTTGGCTACTGTGGACATTGCTGCTATGAACAGTGGAGTGTGCCCCTTCTTTTCACTACATCTGTATTAAAGTGGCTGTACCAACTTGCATTCCCACCAACAGTGTAAGAGCACTGCCCCTTCTCCATATCCTCTCCAACATTTATTGTTTCCTGCCTTGTTAATTTTTGCCATTCTAATTGGTGTAAGGTGGTATCTCAATGTGGTTTTGATTTGTCTTTCCCTGCTGGCTAATGGTGGTGAACATTTTTTCATGTGTCTGTTAGCTATTTTAATATTTTTCATTTTTAATGTTTTACTGTATATATTAACCCTTCAAATTCACTGGTGAATGGATAAATGGATAGACTTAAGATTATAATATATTGAACATGCCAGTTTCTCACCTCCTCCTGTCTTCTCCCTCCTTATCTAGCATATTCAATGGCCTACCATTATTATCACTTCCTCAATGTCCTTGTCACTCTCTGTCAGTAAACTAGATTGGCAAATCCTCGATCCTGGATAAATCCAACCATTTATCTGCTCTGAATTTGTATCTGAGCAGCTGAATGTTCCTAGAGAAAATCTCAGTCTTGTTCAGAGGTTACACTTAAATTCATGATCACAGACATCAGACAAGTACTAAATGCTGCCTGTTTGAAATCTACTCCTTTTCCCTATTAACTTTTTGTTCCAAGATAATTATTTTATTATTTTTCTCTCCTCAAACCTCTCCCTTCACTCTCCTCTGCCCTCTACTCTGATGATCTTGCCTCCAATCACTGAGAAGGGTACCATCAGAAGTGGGGACTCCCTTCTTCTCACCCCTAAATCTGTCATCTGATCTCCATCCGCACACATTTTCTCTTCTTTTCTCCTATTATAGTAGATGAACTTCTCTTCTCCCTCTTAAAGGTCAAACCTTCCACTTGTACTATGGTATCCCATTTCTCTCCCTGGATGAGGGAGCAGAAGGCAAGCTCAGGACAAAGCACAAACTGACACCCTGCAATCCCCACCCCAATCCCAGGTGGAATAAGGGACAGTCCTCAGGAACTCCTGGCTGCTCTAAAGGTAAAGGAAGGAAAAACAAATGCTTAACTTCTAGAGATTACAGTCCTGCAGGACTTCAGTCTCTACCCTTAGTTTACAAATATCTTGATGAAAGAAAAAACATTCTTATTAATAACCTAACTTCCTGGAGGAGACTTCCAACTATCTTAACGTTAATGATTTGCTAGAGGGAAAAACCGCCTTAGTCTGATAATAGCAAGGCCTCCAGTATCCCAAGGCTTCTTTAGCATATGAAAGTCTTTTGGGACACCTCCCTTTTTCCTTACCTACCCCCAGCTTCCAAGTTATTCTAAATATCATTCTCAATGCTCCCTGGGTTCTTTATAAGAAAACTAGTTAACAGTAAAATACACATATAATATACAGTATTTCCCTTACCAAGTACATTTATATATATAATTTCAATTTGGTCTTCACAATACTGTAACATAAACATTAATAGTGTGATTTTACTCATTTACAAATGAAAGAATAATTACAGAAGCTCTAAATTAAAGCAGTAATCAAACTTAGGCCTTCCAACCTCAAAAGCTAAAATTTTGTGGCCATATGGTATTAGTTCCTTAACCATTATCAGTCTGTGACATATCTATATTAATAATGCTATGACTACTAACACTAAGAACAGTAATCAACAATAACAACCATAACAGCTAATACTTACTGAATACTTAGTGTGAGCCAGGAACTTTTCTAAGTGCTTTGTGAGTACAGTTGACCCTTGAACTATGTAGGAGTTAAGGGCACCAATACCTCACACAATTGAAAACCCATGTATAACTTTGGACTCCACCAAAACTTGAATATTAACACTCTACTATTGACTGGAAGCCTCACTGATAACATACAGAATTCATTAACACATATTTTGTATATTATATGTTATATACTGTATCCTTCCTATAAAGTAAGCTAGAGAAAAGAGAATGTTTTTAAGAAAAGTCATCAGGAAGAGAAACTACCTTTACAGTGCTGTACTGTATTTATTAAAAAAAAAATCCACATGTGAGTGAACCACTGCAGTTCAAACCCATGTTGTTCAAGGGTCCACTGGATTATTTTATTCTGATAACCACCCTAAGGGGCAGATAGCCTGTTATTATTCCCACTTTTCACATGAGCTTTGAGTCTCAGTTTCTTTAAGTAACTGTTCAAGTTCCCAAAGCTATTGTCAGGACAAAGATTCAAAGCCATGAAGTTCAGCTCTGAAGTGTGACCTCTTGTCCTTCTTACAGCCCAAATGGAAGGCACTCATTTAAGTCCTGGCATAACTCCTGTGATACCATTATATATACACATGCATACATTCAAGTCTCTCCTTCTATGAAGATGGCACTAATTGCCCAGAAAGTTATCCCTTCCTGTTAATGTATGGCAAAGGTAATGACTTTTTGATGAACCATTCACATTTTCTGCCCTTATTACCTTGTAAACAATAGTACGAGTTTATAAAAAATGATTGGTCTAGCTCGGAAGCAGAGTGAAACAAACTGGTCCAAGACTTAGTACCAGGATGACATGACAATTATAATTATTATTATTCATAAAATTATTTATCTTCATGATGTGCTACCACAAATTAAAAATTTTAAGTGCATAGGCTTATGATTTAGAAAATATTACATTTCTCAGAAAAACTGTTTGTTAGCAGCTTTGCAACTTCCAACTTGCCACTTAAAACAACAGAGCAGGACACAGGGATAATCCAAAAGCTAAGCAGTTATGTATCAGAAAAATAACAACAAAATAATACATGAGTCCAAAAATTTATATTAGCTATTCCCACCCTTACCAGAAAGGCTGGAATTTGAAAAGGAAACTAAACAAAATCCATGCTCCTTCAGATCAGAGGCCTTGGAGCCAAAACAGATATGGGTTTAAACCCAGTTCTCCTATTTACTGTTATTTACTCTCTCAGAGCTTGCTTCCTCATCTGGAAAATAGGGATAATAACTAATTTGCAGAAAAACTGTGGAGAATACATTAGAATAACTATAAATCTCTCAAGCCAATGGTTGGCACACAGTACATGGTAGACCCTTAATGATCCAAATCCCTCTAATTCCCTTGCCAGGACTGACATTGTTGCAAAATGATTACAGAATGATGATACTAATTTTGGTCCTTTCAGACCTAAAGAGCTGCTGGTTTTTATCCCTCCACTTTACCATAAAGTCCTCATCTTCTCTTTTGGCATCTGAGAAGTGGTGTTCATCTAACCTTTGTCTCTAGTACCAGAAATAAGGGAGTCAGTATCAACAATTTAGAAGGGAGAGAAGATAGTTGTGATGAGTTCTTGTAAGCTTACCAACTGAGGGCAACTCAAGTCAAGGTAATTCCACACACATGCCAACTTGTGCCTTATATCTGAAGAGAGACCCACCAAATTATAGTGTCTGTTTACTATTACTCATTTAATCCACAGGACTTACATAATTGATATTAATATTTTAAATAGCTATCATTTCTTACACACTTTATCAGGAAGTATGCTGAATGTTTAATTCTTAAAACGGCCTTTTTAAAAAATTTAATTTTATTTAAATTCGATTAATTAACATATAGTGTATTATTCGTTTCAGAGGTAGAATTCAGTTCATTCGTTACATATAACACCCAGTGCTCAGTACACGTGTCCTCCTTAATGCCCATCACCCAGTTACCCCATCCCCCCACCAACCTCCCCTCCAGCAACCCTGTTTCCTATAGTTAAGGGTTTCTTATGGCTTGTCTCCCTCTCCGATTTCTTCTTGTTTTATTTTTCTCTCCTTTTCCTATGATACCCTGTTTTGTTTTTTTAATTACACATATTAGTGAGGTCATCTGATAATTGCTTTTCTCCAACTGACTTATTTTGCTTAGCATAATACCCTCTAATTCCATCCATGTTATAAACAGCCTTCTGAGGGAGGTTACTGTTCATTCATTTAACAAAATTTTTGTTTGTAATTAACTGATTATTCTAAACACTAATAATAATAAACAAAAGAGATAAAAATTTCTACCCTCCAAGGATCCAAAATATATAAAGAATTTATAAAATTCAACAGCCCAAATCCAAACAATCCAGTTAAAAAATGGGCAGAAAACATGAATAGACATTTTTCAAAAAAAGGCATAGAGATGGCTGGGGCACCTGGCTGGCTGTCATTAGATCATGCAACTTTTGATCTGAGAGTTGATTTTAAGTCCTATATTGGATATAGAGATTACTTAAAAATAAACTCTTAAAAGAAGAAGACAGATGGCTGACACATGAAAAAATGCTCAATATCACTCATCATCAGGAAAATACAAATCAGAACTACATGAGATATCACCTCACACCTGTCAGAACAGCTAAAATGAACAACACAAGAAACAGCAGGTGTTAGCAAGGATGAAGAGAAAAGGTGACCCTCTTACATTGTTGGTGGGAATGCAAACTGGTCCAGCCATTCTGGAAAACAGTATGAAGGTTCCTCAAAAAGTTAAGAATAGAGCTAACTCTATAACCCAGCAATTGCACTACTATGTATTTACCCAAAGGATACAAAACACTCATTTGAAGGGATACATACACACCAATGTTTATAGCAGCATTATCAATAAAAGCCAAATTATAGAAAGAGCCCAAATGTCCATTAACTGATGAATGGGTAAAGAAGAGCTGGTACACACACACACACACACAATGGACTACTACTCAGCCACAAAAAAAAGAATAAAACCTTGCCATTTGTGATGACATGGATAGAGCTAGAGTATTATGCTAAGCTAAATAATTCAGTCAGAGAAAGATAAATACCATATGATTTCACTCATTTATGGAATTTAAGAAACAAAACAAATGAACATAGGGGGAAAAAGAGAGGAAACCCAAGACACGAACTCTTAACTATAGAAAACAAACTGATGGTTAGTGGAGGGGAGGTGGGGGGGGGGAGTGGGTTGAACAGGTGATGGGTATTAAGGAGGCACTGATGATGAGCAGCTGATGTTGTATGTAAGTGAAGAATCACTAAATTCTACACCTGAAACTAATATTGCTCTGTATGTTAACTAGCTGGAATTTAAAAATTTGGGAGAAAAAATTTCTGCCCTCATGGAGTTTACTATCTACCGTGGGGAGATATCAGAGAGGTGGAGTAACCCATAGATTATCACCTCATAAGTAACAAAGGCAAGGTTTTATTCTGTGAATAAAACAGAAAGCCCATATACACAGTCATTTTTTTGGAAAGTTTTAGAGAGATGGAGAGAAAACACACATATGATCAAGTGGGGGGAGGGGCAGAGGGAGTGACTCTCAAGCAGACTCCCCACTGAGCACAGAGCCTGACATGGGGCTGATGTGGGGCCCAATCCCACCACCCAAGAGATCATGACCTGAGTCAAAATCAGGAATTGGTCACTTAACTGACTCAGTCACCCAGGCATCCCACACAGTCAATTAATTTTGACAACACTGACAAAACAATCCAATGGGGGAAAGGACAGTCTTTTCAACAAATGGTGCTAAGAAAACTGGATATCCACATTTAAAAGGATAGAATTGGACCCTTACCTTATACCATATACAAAAATTAACTCAAAATGGAGCAAAGGCTTAAATATAAGAGCTGAAACCATAAAATTTTCAGAAGAAAACATATGAGGAAAACTTTAGAACACTGGATTTGATAGTGATTTCATGGACATTGGCAATAAAAGAAAAAATGAACTGGACTACAGCAAAAATAAAAACTTTTGTGCATCAAAAAAATACAAATAAAATGAAAAGACAACCCGCAGAATGGAAGAAAATACTTGCAATCATTTATATTTAATTTAATATCCAGAATATATAAAGAACTCATACAACTGAACAACAAAAAACACCAAACAACCCAATTTAAAAATGGCCAAAGGACTTGAATAGACATTTCTCCAAAGATACAAATGACCAAGAAGCACAAGATGCTCAATGTGCCACTAATCATTAAAAAAATACAAATCAAAACCATAAAAGAAATACCACTTCTCACCCAATAGGATATTATAAAAAAAAAAAAAAACAATACCCAAGTATTAGCAAGAATGTGGAGAAATTGGAACACTTGTGTTTTGCTGGTAGAAATCTAAAACAGTGCAGCTACTATGGAAAATAGTTTGGTAATTCCTTAAAAAACTAAAAATAAAATTACCATGTGATCCAGCATTTCCACTTCTGGATATATACCCTAAAGAACTGAAAGCAGGGACTTGCATAGATATTTATACATCCATGTTTATAGAGGCATTATTCATAATAGCCAAAAGGTGGGAGCAATCCAAGTACTCAATGATGGGTGAATGGATAACCAAAATGTAATGGAATGTTATTCAGCCTTACAAAGTAATGAAATTTTGATGCAAGTTACAACATGGATGAAGCTTGAAGACAATATGCTAAGTGAAATAAGCAGTCACAAAAGGACAAGTACTGTATGATTCCACTAAAGTCGTTATCTAATATAGTCAGACTCATAGAAACAGAAAATAGAATGGTGGTGGCTGGGGCCTGGGGGCAGTAGAAAATGAGGTCTTATTGTTTAATGGGCATAGAGTTTCAGTTTGGGAGAATGAAAACATTCTGGAAAGGGATAGTAGTTAATGGTTGTACAACACTGTGAATGTACTTAATGACACTGAATTATATACCTAAAAATGGTTAAAATGATAAATTTTATGTTACATATATTACCACAGTAAAACAACAACAACAACAACAACAACAACAACAACAAAGCAGGTCTATGACTCTTCAGCCTATACTCTTACCTCCAATTGTACAGTGCCTAGTAGTTGCTATTTAGACTAGCCCAGAGAAGCTTCGTTCAGCATATTCAGGGTCAAATGTAAAATTTTGGTGAAGCCACAAAAAGCACACAGAGCACTTGGCATCATTCCAATGCTGTTTGAGAAAACCATTTATGCAGTTATCAAGCCCCAAATGCATTACTGAAAACCAGTTTCAAATGAGCCAGGCTGAATAAAAATTCGTACTACAAATAGGAAAATAGCTAACTGCACTGTAAATGATTATCAGGAAGTTGTTTTGGAAAATAGTTTCCAGTTTTTTTTGTTTGTTTGTATTGATTTTTGGAAGGAGAGGCAGAGCCTAAAGTATTAAGACAGTGGAAATTGTTCTTATGCCAAATCCCATGTAATAGCTGTAACCCACGTATAATGGGCAATGTTGTCTAACACTGGAAATGTGATAGAATCCAGGTACCCACGAGAAGGTTCTCTAGGCCTTTACGTTATTGGTGTAATAGCGTACTTTTTCTTTGCTACCATCACCAGCACTACCAATACAAAATAACTAAGAATTTCATTTACTTAAGACTGACTTAAGATTTTTCCTCTTTGCTTCTTCAGTACAGCACAATAATAATTAAAACACTACTGGGGATGTTAACTACTACGACTAGCTAACATTTAGTGAACACTTACTACATGCCAAGCAGTATACTCTAAGGTTCATATGCATTTCCTCTTTGATTTTCATAACAACTTTACAGAGTAGATACTTCATTTCTATTTTATAGATGAAGAAATGGAGAAGGCTAGTAGGAAATTAGTAAAAAGCAGGGCTTAGATTAAAATCCTGACTTCAGGCTGCAGAGTCCATGGATCTAAATGCCATTTGGACTACCTCCCCACAATCCTCCACTTAGAATGCAAAGTCTTTCTTTTTTATAAAGATTTTATTTATTTGAGAGAGAGAGGGAGAGAGAAAGAGAGAACAAAAGACAGAGCACAAGCAGGGAGAAGAGTAAGAGGGAGAGGGAGAAGCAGACTCCCCACTGAGCTGGGAGCCCAATGTGGAACTTGATCCCAGGACCCCAAGATGATGACCGAAGGTGAAGAGAGATGTTTGACTGAGCCACCCAGGCACCTTGAATGCAGTCTTTTTACAACACTATGTTCCAACCTCAGTCTTCAAACCTTTTTTTTTTTTTTTTTACTGTATTCCCTATGCTGTACATTTTATTCCTGTGATGCATTTATTCCATAACTGGAAGCCTGTATCTCCTCCTCCTCTTCACCTATTTTGCCATTCGCCCCACTGCCCTCCCCTCTGGCATCTATCAGTTTGTTCTCTGTATTTACGAGTATGTCTACTTTTTGTTTTTTTTAGTCATTTGTTTTTTAGATTCCACATATAAGTGAAGTGACAATGATATTTGTATATGTCTATCTGACTTACTCCACTTAGTGTAATACCTTGTAGGTCCATCCATGTAGTCACAAATGGCAGGATCTCAACCTTTCTATGGCTCAGTAATATTCTGTTGTATATGTGTATATACACCACATCTTCTTTATCCATTCATCTATCTATGGACACTTGGGTTGCTTCTATATCTTGGCTATTGCAAATAATGCTGCAATAAACATATGGCTGCACTTATCTTTTTAAACCAGTCCTCAGATTTTATACCCAAGGTCACTAGAGAATTCAAGCTTATTAATTAAGGAGCCCTAAGCAGTATAACTCATATATCTGTTATGAGTCTTTCCCAAGGCATCTGGACACTCCCTTAGTCCAGATCTTTGAAGCAACTTAAGTTTGTCTTTGTTCTCTAATTTATTTTCTTTGACTCCACCCGAGAAAAAGTGCTTAGCTCTCTAAAAAATGAAACCTCCCATGCATTAATGGAAGACAATGAGAAAATAGGGTTCTATATATAATATTGCACCTTAGATAGTCATTTCCTAAATCACCTCTTCTCTATATTGAAGTACAACTGTAGACTACTTGACATACCTATTTTTTGCACTTTTATATGTATTCTTTATATTTTTTCATCCTGTTCACATTGGATATTGTTGAGTAACCATTTGTCACAAATGCTTTAGAATTCACCTCCTTGGCGGCGCCTGGGTGGCTCAGTGGGTTAAAGCCTCTGCCTTCGGCTCAGGTCATGATCCCAGGGTCCTGGGATCGAGCCCCGCATTGGGCTCTCTACTTGGCAGGGAGCCTCTCTCTACTTGTGATCTCTGTCTGTCAAATAAAAAAGAAAATCTAGAATTCACCTCCTTGAAGGTAGAGGTCCTGGACAAGACAGCTTCTTCAGATTCTCGTCAGCTCTAGTATTGTGTGATCTTCCAGGGCAATGCTTTAAAAAAATGCTGATTAAAAATTCTGTTTGTCCTGACTTTCCTCCAATCCCTTGTCCCACTCGTAACAGTGCCACAACCTTAAAACACTTCACTACAGCAAGATGGAAAAAGTCAGATAGCATGTCTGACAGAGCATACTTGATCTTCTTTTTTCACCTCACACCAGGTCCCACCAAGAACAGAATCCACTCAATCAATAAACTGCTACGATAACAAAAAGCTAGTTGCAAGAAAAAGTTTCCCTGAACACTATTTTTCCTAGGGGTGAATTTTATTTTGCCTGGGAATTCATAATAAAGTATCACACTCTCATTCCTTCCTTCAAAGGTTTGAAGGAAAAATAAAAAGCTTGCGCACCTACTGTGTCTACAACATTGTTGAAGGCACTGAAGATATCAAGTCACATGAGATAGGTCTTACCAGGGAAGAACTTTAGTAGAGAAAGCAGATTAAAAAACATTCACAGAATATGGTATACTACAGTAAAGTATAGGAAGAGGAGTATCCCTGAAATTCTCTGGGAACACAAAGGAGCATCTATTTTAGATTTGGCAGAGAGGAGTCAGGGAAAAATTTTTGGAGTAGGTGATATCTAAACTTTCAGCCTAAAAACTAAAAGTTAAACTAAACTGGGTGAGAGTGGCATTTGAGGTAGTATGAAATGAGAAGAGAGAAGAAACATTTAAAAAGTAGATTCTTTATAAGACAGTATAAGAATTTAGTTGGGAAAGGAATAGAAAGGAGGAATTAGAACAACAACATTTCTGCCTTAGATAAGTAAGTGGACAGTAGTGCTACTCATTGAGATAGTAAACAGGAAAGGAGAAGCAGGTTTGGGGTATAAAAGAGATAAATATGTTTAGGATAAATTGATTTTAAACTGTGTATGGACACTCAAGAAATTCCCAATAGAAGCTGTAATGGAGCTCAGTGGGTAGGAGTAAAGGAAAGCATAAAAGAAGTCATGCTGGAAGAATGTATAAAGTAACAAGAGAAAAAAAGCCAACTATGTCAAGGGATAGGTCAACATTTAAAAAGATGAGCAGAAAAGTATCTTCTAAGAGAACCTGAGAAGTAACAGTCATAGAGATAGGAAAACAAACAGGAAGGCCCACTGTCACAGAAACCAAGAGGAGAGAGTTTAAAGAATAAAGGACTACAACAAACAGAATGGGGGGATATTTGCAAATCATTTCTCTGATAGAATTTAATATCCAGGGGAGGAGTCAAGATGGCAGAGAAGTAGCAGGCTGAGACTACATCAGGTAGCAGGAGATCAGCTAGATAGCTTATCTAAACATTGCAAACACCTACAAATCCAATGGGAGATCGAAGAGAAGATCAACAAAACTAGAAGCAGGTTCTTTGAAAGAATTAATAAGATTGATTAACTGCTGGCCAGACTTATCAAAAAGAAAAGAGAAAGGACCCAAATAAATAAAATCATGAATGAAAGAGGAGAGATCACAACTAACACCAAAGAAATACAATTATAAGAGCATACTATGAGCAACTCTACACCAACAAATTTGATAATCTGGAAGAAATGGATGCATTCCTAGAGACATATAAACCACCACAACTGAACCAGGAAGAAATAGAAAACCTGAACATACCCATAACCAGTAAGGAGATTGAAACAGTCATCAAACATCTCTAAACAAACAAAAGCCCAGGGCCAGATGGCTTCCCAGGGGAATTCTACCAAACATTTAAAGAAGAACTAATTCCTATTCTCCTGAAACTGTTCCAAAAAATAGAAATGGAAGTAAAACTTCCAAACTCATTTTATGAGGCCAGCATCACATTGATCCCAAAACCAGACAAGGATCCCATCAAAAAAGAGAACTACAGACCAATATCCTTGATGAACACAGATGCGAAAATTCTCACCAAAATACTAGCCAATAGGATTCAACAGTACATTCAAAGGATTATTCACCATGACCAAGTGGGATGTATTCCAGGGCTGCAAGGTTGGTTCAACATCCACAAATCAATCAACGTGATACAACATATTAATAAAAGAAAGAACAAGAACCATATGATACTCTCAATAGTTGCTGAAAAAGCATTTGACAAAGTACAGCATCCCTTCCTGATCAAAACCCTTCAAAGTGTAGGGATAGAGGGCACATACCTCAATATTATCAAAACCATCTATGAAAAATCCACCGCAAATATCATTTTCAATGGAGAAAAACTGAAAGCTTTTCCGTTAAGGTCAGGAACACGGCAGGGATGTCCATTATCACCACTGCTCTTCAACATAGTACTAGAAGTCCTAGCCTCAGCAATCAGACAACAAAAGGAAATTAAAGGCATCCAAATTGGCAAAGAAGAAGTCAAACTATCACTCTTCGCAGATGATATGATACTATATGTGGAAAACCCAAAAGACTCCACTCCAAAACTGCTAGAACTTATACAGGAATTCAGTAAAGTGTCAGGATATAAAATCAATGCACAGAAATCAGTTGCATTTCTGTACACCAACAACAAGACAGAAGAAAGAGAAATTAAGGACTCAATCCCATTTACAATTACATGCAAAAGTATAAGATACCTAGGAATAAACCTAACCAAAGAGGCTAAGAATCTATACACAGAGAAGTATAAAGTACTCATGAAAGAAACTGAGGAAGACACAAAGAAATGGAAAAATGTTCCATGCTTATGGATTGGAAGAACAAATATTGTGAAAATGTCTATGCTACCTAAAGCAATCTACACATTTAATGCAATCCCTATCAAAATACCATCCATTTTTTTCAAAGAAATGGAACAAATAATCCTAAAATTTATATGGAACCAGAAAAGACCTCGAATAGCCAAAGGAATATTGAAAAAGAAATCCAAAGCTGGTGGCATCACAATTCCGGACTTCAAGCTCTATTACAAAGCTGTCATCATCAAGACAGCATGGTACTGGCACATAAACAGACACATAGATCAATGGAACAGAATAGAGACCCCAGAAATAGACCCTCAACTCTATGGTCAACTAATCTTCGACAAAGCAGGAAAGAATGTCCAATGGAAAAAAGACAGCCTCTTCAATAAATGGTGCTGGGAAAATTGGACAGCCACATGCAGAAAAATGAAATTGGACCATTTCCTTACACCACACATGAAAATAGACTCAAAATGGATGAAGGAGGGGCGCCTGGGTGGCTCAGCAGTTTAAGCCTCTGCCTTCGGCTCGGGTCATGATCTCAGGGTCCTGGGATTGAGCCCCACATCAGGCTCTCTGCTCAGTGGGGAGCCTGTTTCTCCCTCTCTCTCTGCCTGCCTCTCTGCCTACTTGTGACCTCTCTGTCAAATAAATAAATAAAATAAAAAAAATGGATGAAGGACTTCAATATGAGAAAGGAATCCATCACAATCCTTGAGGAGAACACAGGCAGCAACCTCTTCGACCTCAGCCGCAGCAACATCTTCCTAGGAACATCAGCAAAGGCAACGGAAGCCAGGGCAAAAGTGAACTATCGGGAATTCACCAAGATCAAAAGCTTTTGCACAGCAAAGGAAACAGTTAACAAAACCAAAAGACAACTGACAGAATGGGAGAAGATATTTACAAATGACATATCAGATAAAGGGCTAGTGTCCAAAATCTACAAGGAACTTAGCAAACTCAACACCCAAAGAACAAATAATCCAATCAAGAAATGGGCAGAGGACATGAACAGACATTTCTGCAAAGAAGACATCCAGATGGCCAAAAGACACATGAAAAAGTGATCCACATCACTCGGCATCAGGGAAATACAAATCAAACCCACAATGAGATATCACCTCACACCAGTCAGAATGGCTAAAATTAACAAGTCAGGAAATGATAGATGCTGGCGAGGATGCAGAGAAAGGGGCACCCTCCTGCACTGTTGGTGAGAATGCAATCTGTTGCAACCACTCTGGAAAACAGCATGGAGGTTCCTCAAAATGTTGAAAATAGAACTACCCTATGACCCAGCAATTGCACTACTGGGTATTTACCCTAAAGATACAAACATAGTGATCCGAAGGGGCACGTGCACCCGAATGTTTATAGCAGCAATGTCTACAATAGCCAGACTATGGAAAGAACCTAGATGTCCATCAACAGATGAATGGATAAAGAAGAGGTGATATATATGCACAATGGAATACTATGCAGCCATCAAAAGAAATGAAATCTTGCCATTTGCAATAACGTGGATGGAACTAGAGCGTATCATGCTTAGTGAAATAAGTCAATCGGAGAAAGACAACTATCATATGATCTCCCTGATATGAGGACGTGGAGATGCAACATGGGGGGTTAGGGGGGTAGGAGAAGAATAAATGAAACAAGATGGGATTGGGAGGGAGATAAACCATAAGTGACTCTTAATCTCTCAAAACAAACTGAGGGTTGCTGGGGAGAGGGGGTGTTGGGAGAGGGGGAGTGGGGTTATGGACATTGGGGGGGGTATGTGCTATGGTGAGTGCTGTGAAGTGTGTAAACCTGGCGATTCACAGACCTGTACCCCTGGGGATAAAAATACATTATATGTTTATTAAAAAATTAAAAATTAAAAAAAGAATTTAATATCCAGAAAACATTAGAAACTCCCACAAATCAACATTAAAAAAACACACATAATGCAATTTAAAATAAGCAAGGAATTTGAATAAACATTTTTCCAAAGAATATATATAAATTACCAATAAGCTCATGGCAAGATGCTTAGTATCCTTAGTCTCTAGGGAAATGCAAATTAAAATAATTAGATACCACTTCACACATATTTAAGAATTTTAAAAAGTGAAAAGATGACAAGTGTTGGCAAAGGCTTGGAGAAACTGGAACTCTCATATACTATTATTAGTACAGCACCTGTGGAACACAGTTTGTCAGTTCTTCATAAGTTAAACATAGAATTTCCATATGAACCAGCAATTCTACTCCTAGGTATAAATTCAAAAGAAGTGAAAACAGGTGTTCAAACAAAAACTTGTACAATATTGTTCATAATACCAAAAGGTAAGAACAATCCAGCTGTCCATCAGTAGGTAAATGGATAAATAATAGTGGTATGGTCATATGATAGAATATTACTGAGCCATAAAAAGAAATACAGATACATGCTACAATTAAGAATGAACCTTGAAAATATTATGTTAAGTGAAAAGTGGCCAGACACATACTATTACATTTATATGAAATATCCAGAATGGACAAGTCCAGAGAGACAGAAAGTAGATTAGTGGTTGACAGGGGCCAGAAGAAAATGAGAAATTGAAGAGTGACTGCTAATAGATACATATTTGGGAGGGGTAATACAAATATTCTGGAATTAGATAGTGGTAATGATTGCACAGCTCTGTGAATATACTAAATCCCCACTTTAAAAGGGTGAATTTTATGATATGTGAATTAGATCTCAACAAATTTTATTGTTATTATTTTTTTAAAGACTTTATTTATTTGACAGAGTGAGAGAGAGAAAGAAAACATAAACCAGGGGAGCAGGAAAAGAAGGCTCCCCACTGAGCATGGAGCCTGATGTGGATCTTGATCTCAGGACTCTGGGATCATGACCTGAGCCAAAGGCAGATGCTTAACCAACTGAGCCACCCAGGCACCCCTCAACAAATTTTAAAACAAAACATAATGTAAGCTTTACATTCAATATATTCACTGAGGAAAATTCATAATTGAAATAACGCTATTCTGTCACCAATAAATTCATAACATTAAGCAGCTTTCTCTTCATTCCATTTTTTTCTATTATCAATTTTTTTAAAAAGCAACTGGAAAAGAAAATAAAGGATTGGGCAGTAACAAACATGACAGAAAAGTAAAATATGATTTTAACAAAAGAATTCCATTAAATTTTGCAATATGAAGGTCACTAGAGATCTTAGGAAGAAAAGATTCAATGGTGAGGGGAGCATAGAAACCTAACCATAGGAAGTATCAATGAGTTGTTAAATTGTAGACAGCAAATTTATTCCATTTCTTTCAGAAGTTTGACTATTAAGGTAAATGAAAAATAGGGTAGTTTTAGGAAGATAGTGGATCAAAGGAAGTTAAGAGATTACTTAAAAATAAATACAACATATAAAAAAATAAATACAACAGCAATGGATGTTCACTGAGGAAACTAAATATATACAGGCATATTTCTTAAGAAGTTACTTAAAAAATAAATAAATACAAGAACAATGGGTCAAAGAAAGTTCTCCCACTGAGATATAAACATGATTACATGCTAAAAAGAAAAAAAAAAATTGAGGCCAAAGATACAAGAATAAGAGAAAATGACTGACAGAGAAAGGACCATAACAAAGTATGAGGGGAGCTATCCAAAGCCCAGGTGAAAGGACTTGTCTTGGACCAAAGAAGCATACTTCCTCCATGGAGACAGGAGCACGGGAGTGGGTACAATTGAAGTTCAATCTGTAGGTATTCCAGTAAGTGAGGGGAATAGAATAACTACAGTTTTGCGAGTTCTGTTAAGGTGGGAAATACTGAAAATAAGGAGTCAAGAGGCTTGAGAGTAATTACAAGAGGGTAATTGGCATAATGGGTAAAAGGATAAAATTCAAGCGAGTTTCAAAAGAGAACGTAAGCTGGTTGATCTTGCATCCCATGGCTACCACTGTAGTTTTGCTGGGATAGTAAAAAGACAGACCTGACCCCTTTGGCTTCTCTTGTGGGGTACAGGCACCAAGCTTAACCATGTCATCAAACTATATAATAATGGGGAGGGACTACTCCAAAATGAAAATACAGTGCTATTAAGAAAAGGATGGAAGCTAGGTGACCAATAAATGGCTGATGAACCATAATTTTGATTTTTAAGTTTGTATTTTAATTTGAGTTAGTTAACATACAGTGTTATATTTGAACCTTAATTTTATATTACATGGTAGCATACTATCACAAGAACTGCTGTACTATATAGGCCAAATGAGTAAGGTCCATGAGCTCTAATAAGCCTTTATCCTCTACCGTACTGTCTCCTAAGTCTTCACTTAAGCTATTGCCTTTGCTCAGAATGCTCATTCACAATTTCAGCCTGTCTCCAATGCCAAGGACTTTTAAAATCTTTCTATCTCTTACAATGCCAAGTAGAGTGGCTAACATGTGAAATACTGATTTGAGTTCAGATGAAACAGAATAAAAAAATCACTAAGGGCTAAGTAATCAGGGCTTCACAGGAAAGTGTGAAATTTTAGCTTGCCCTTAAAAGATGGTAAGTATTTGGGGCGCCTGGGTGGCTCAGTGGGTTAAGCTGCTGCCTTCGGCTCAGGTCATGATCTCAGGGTCCTGGGATCGAGCCCCGCATCGGGCTCTCTGCTCGGCAGGGAGCCTGCTTCCCTCTCTCTCTCTCTCTCTCTGCCTGCCTCTCTATTTACTTGTGATCTCTCTCTGTCAAATAAATAAATAAAATATAAAAAAAAAAGATGGTAAGTATTCTACTGCCAAAAAGATAATTTTAATAGGAAGGATGACACAAGTGACAATGAAGGTAGGAATATTCAGTAGATAACCAATTTATATATAACTGGGGGTTCTTATTATGAACAGTAGACAATGCTGGCAAACCAACATGACATGGGTCTTGAATGGCCAGCTAAAACATCTGAACTGTATTTATTAGGTCAGTGATTTTTAAGAGGGGAACAGGGTAAGAAAATGTGGGGGAAAAAAATGATGAGGGTTTTATTTAGCTGTGGTGACACAAGTCCTAGCATTATGAGAACTTATTGGTCATCAACTTCAGTTTCCAACACTTTACAGATGAGGAAATTGAGAACCAGAAAGGTAAAGTGACATACTACCTAAGTTGACCCAACTTAACTAGGGGAGAATAACTAGACTCATACCTGGGACCAGTACCTGTGTCTCCTAATTTTCTATTTAGTTTTTTTTCTACCATACATGGAAAGAAATTATGACATGGCCTCACTGAAAGAAAGAATTTGCAAATATATAAAGGAAGTATACATAAAGGCACTTAACTTGAAGAATTGCAATACCATCAATTCCTGTGAATTTATGATAACAGACAGGACAACTATACGGAATATATAAAGGAATAATGAGAATAAAAATTTTACACATTGAGAGAAAGAGACACATTAATCATTAAGTCCCCTAAGAAATAACTACAGCTTTAAATTTTTCCCATTTATTTGCATTTGGTCCTAAGAGAAAAAGAAAGCACCGTGAAGGAGACAGAGAAAGTATTACCATTCCTATTTTGCAAACGACATTGAAATATGCTAATTAGCTATGTGAAGAGCCAGAACTCATTCCAGTACTCTTTCCACAACTTCCAAGAAAATGCAAATCTCCAAAATACAACAGAATAAGCATGAGGTACTTTGGTTTAGCAGGTGGAAGTAAGGTTTTGTAATTGAGTAAAGTAAGGGGCTGAGGAGAAAATAGGTTAATTGGAAGTGTGAGAGGGTAGTTTATGAGACAGAAATACTACTTGGTGTTTTTTTTTTAATATTTTATTTATTTATTTGACACAGAGAGAGAGAGAGAGATCACAAGTAGGCAGAGAGGCAGGCAGAGAGAGAGGGGGAAGCAGGCTCCCCGCTGAGCAGAGAGTACAATGCTGGGCTCGATACCAGGACCCTGAGATCATGACCTGAGCCGAAGGCAGAGGCTTAACCCACTGAGCCACCCAGGCGCCCCACTACTTGGTGTTATTTTTAACTATGAATACATCTGTCCTAGAAATTCTTGGTACATAGTAGGAACAGAGCAATTATTTGTTTAATTTAATAATTTAATGGCACAAATTTCAATCTATATACCTCTTGTCTATGGCTGGTAAATATAACTTTATAATGTCATTATCCTCAGGTCACAAACCATATGCTTTGTGTCCTAATAGAAATGAAGAAATCATTGAAATTGCTCTTGCTGGGATGATGTCAAAAGGCAAAATTAAGTTACCTACACAGCTGTGAGATATAATACATCTCCCAATGGACAAAATTCCAGTGTTTAATACTTAAATATATACACACATGGTCTATTCTTATTCCCCCCTCCCACCTCTCTCTCTCACACACACACACCCCTAAACCACAACTCTGATTTTTCTTTCGGTCTTTATCATTTGGAACACTGGCATATTTTGTATTATACGAGATATAGAGACCTTTCCTTAAGTGTTTACCCATATTTACACATTAAATGAGATATTGTTAAAAATACAAAAAAAAAAACCCTAAAAATGATTAAATCTTTTTTTAAAAAAGAGGGGAGGGGTGCCAGGATGGCTCAGTTGGTTGAGCAGCTGCCTTTGGTTCAGGTCATGATCCCAATGTCCTGGGATCAAGCCCTACTCAGGGGTGAGTCTGCGTCTCCCTCTCCCTCTGCTGCTCCCCCTGCTTCTGCCATCTCGATTGTGTGCTCTCTCTCAAACAGGTGTAATCTTTAAAAAATATACAAAAAAGAAGTTTAGGAACTCTGATGCATGATGGGGAAGGGCTTTCAACTTTAAAGGAAACTTGGATATGGAGCCTCCAGTGACCTGGCAAATCAGTTAGAATACAAAGGTCAAGAAACTGAGGTAACTTGACTAGTCTATGGGGAAATTTAATTACAAAAGAACTGTAAAGGCAAGGACTTGCTAGGTTGAGGGAATCAGGAAATACACAGCAGGTCAAAGTGGAGTATGAATGCTATGTGAGAGACTTTTAAAGATCTGAAGGAGGGAAAAAAAATTGAGGGTAGAGGCTCTAGAGTCCCATATGCTTTTTGTGAGGGTGTTTGACCTTAACAAGGGCTCTGAAAGGAAAGAAGCCCTAGTGACAGACATGATTCAAAATCACCGATTCCTAAGATAGCATGAAATTCCCCTCAGCAAATGTATACAGCTGTGTTTTAGAGTCCAATATTAAAGGGAATGTTTTAATACCAAAATTTACTTTCTTTTTTTAAAAGATTTTATTTATTTGAGAGAGACACAACCAGGGGAGAGGGGTAGAGGGAGAAGCAGACTCCCCAATAAGCAGGGAGCCCAATGCCCAACTCGAAGCCAGAGCCCTGAGATCATTACCTGAGCCAAAAGTAGCTGCTTAACTGACAGAGCCACTGAGGTGCCCATCAAGATTTACTTTCAATTTTAACTAAAGAGTACAGATTAGCATAACTGTAGGAGCTACAAAGTCTAAGACCCAGTCTCTGCCTTCAAAACTTCCCTCTAGTTGAGGAAGTGTGCTGATTAGCTAAGTGAAGATAGCCCATAATTCAACAGAGTGCCAAATGAGGCATGTAGCAAAGTGTTGAGATGGATGGACAAGGAAGAATTTGCTGAAGTGGTAAGGTTTAAGTTCAGCCGCAAAGGAACTTAAGGAATTCAAGAGGTAGGTTGGAGGGAAGGACACTCTACTTTGAGGAATGGGTAAACAAAGTCCAGAATGTGAGAGGTCTGTGAATGGACCAGTTGGATGGAATAGGATTCAGATGTAGAGTAGCAAGAAGAGTGGCAGGGCATCTCAAGCCTGATTACAGAGGAGTTTGAAATGCCAGTTTAAAAAGCTTGAACAGTGACAGTAAGAGACATAAAAGATTAGGAAGGGGGTGACATGACAAAGTGACACTTGAAATAAAATTATCTCATTGAGGGATGCATATGGAGAGGGGAACAAAGCAACTCTCAACTGGATAACCACTGTAGGAGTGAGGTAACAAGGAACTAAGGTAGAATCACAGATTTTCTTGGTTGGGAGGAACCTTGAAGATCATTTAAGCCAAACACAACCCCAGAGTGGGTAGCAGTGGGACTGAAAAGAAAGAGTAATGCAAGAAACATCATGAATAGTATAAATCAACTCCACAAAGTATGAATCAACTTAGCAATTGATTGCTAAATTTAAAAAAACATCCACAGTTTTATGCCTGAGTGAATGAGAGAATGAAACTAGGGTTTAATTTTGTAAAATTCAGTGTGTGTGGTGGGAGGTGGGAAGAATGGAGATAAGTTCAGTTTAATTTATTGAATTTGAGATGTCAGCTGGAAATCCAAGCAGAAACAAACTGTACCAAGAGGATTTGTCTAACATCATTAAAAACAAAGGAGGTCTGCTTTCCTTGGTTGAGTCTTTGTTAGCTAAATCAGCTTTGAGGAATAGAATCCCCACTATCAATGTGTCTTGTACATAATATGGACTCAGTGAAGTGGTGGTTGAGTCAAGAGAACCCCTGAACTCTTCTTCTCTTCCTTCTCCCTGAGTCTATGACAAGCTTTACAAATCTTCCATAATAAAACCTCAAAAGTTCCCCCAACCCAAGCAAAAAAGTGCTTTAGAAGCATGCAGTGCTTCTAGGCACAAAGCCTTGTGAATTGAAACAAAACCCTACTAATATTCAGTATTTTGTTGCCCTTGTAGGCCATTGGTATTGCAGCACAAAACAAGGATAATGATCTACAAAACACTAAGTAAAATTCAGAAGTCATCTTTTGAAAATCAATTTCATTGCAGCTGTTTAGTTTCAACCCCTGCTGTATGCCATCACTCCAATAAAAATTACTCTTCATCTCTAAAGTGCAGGTCCATTGACAGGTGGATATGCATAGAGAAGATTACTCAACAGTCTATTATTTTAAAATTTTTTCAGCAGCTAGCAGCAGGGAAGTCTCCATGAAGCCACAGGACACAGGGAACCACCTTCATCCCTTGGCTATTCCAAGCACACAGAACTATCATCTAGCTTAGAAAGTAGCAATTGAAACCCCTCTCTCACCAAATACACAGAGTTTGTAAGTTGATTTCCTAAATGGTATTTCATAGAGATGTTTATTAAGAATCCACTATCACCCATGCTTATGGCCCAATGGCCTTCCAAAATAGTCCCAGTATCACAGGATAAAGACTAAATAAGCCATAATGGGGGAGCTGAAGTTAGGCATAGGAAAACAATCGTTATCTCATTTACACTCTTTGCTTTAGTCCTTCCTTTAGAGCATTAGTTCTCAAATGGAATGAGGATCAGCATCAATGAAGAAGGCTTTTCTTTTCCCAAACAATATATACCCATGCTTGCACTCTACTGGCTCTGATGATGTATGCCCGAGTGTGGCCAGGGAAATGTGCATTTGAAAAAGTTCCCTAATGTATCCTGTGCATTAAGAACCTGTGGTTAAGAACCACTGCATTTGACAATCTGTATAATATATTTTTAACTCTACAATTGCAGTAAAAAAATTCTAAGTAGGATCTAGGAATATTTCTATTGGAAAGAATGAGATGGAGAGAGACAGATCATTTTGGGTCAAGATCCTTGTTTCATGTATGCCCATTTTAGTGCAAGAAGCCAGTGGACACCACATGCACTCTAGGTTCTAACCATACCAAGCCACGCACAATTCCATAAATCACAGATTCTTACCCAAGAATATACACCGGAATCACCCACAGAACTTTTAAAAAATATACATGACTAAACTTCCACCCCTAAAGCTTCTAAATGAGTTGAATCTATGTCAAGATCCTGGGTACACTAATTAATGATAGATAACTCAGAGGGTCATTGAGATGAACAGTCTTGAAGATTCTCTTCCTCTAAAGAATGGTATCACTCAGACAGAAACAACCACCTCCTACATGTTTATTGACCATATTCCATGTGCCACTTCTTAAAATAACAAATTTAGATAAAATTTGCATATCATAGAATTCATACATTTTAGGTATACAATTCAATGCTTTATAGTAACTTTACCAAATTCTATAACATGGCATCTCTTAGATTATTTCTTTTCTTCTAATTCCACTGCCACCACCCTGAGTCTGCTAAATCAGTTTTAAAATAGTTTAATCCAACAGGTTCCTTCAATAAACTCTCTCATGCCCATATTCACTTAATTCCCATTCCATCCAGCTGGCCCAACTAGCCACTGATCTAATTTTTATCTCTACATATCTGTTTGTCCCAAAACCCAGGGGATTATTTCCATTTGAGACATAGAAACCAAACTGGGCACCAGGTCTTCCTATTCTAGATACTGTATATAAAGGGAGTCATACATTGCATGTATCTGTACTTCATTCCTTTTTATAACTGAACAATGTTCCATTGTAGAGAATATTATACCACATTATATTTATCCATTAGACATTTGGTTGATCATATATACTTTCATTTATCTTGGGTATATACCTAGGATAAGAATCACTGGATCATGTAGTCACTGTATGTTAACTTACTGAGGAAGTACTAAACTGTTATCTAAAACAGTTACATCATTTTACATTCCCACCAGCAATTTATGAGGGTTTTCATTTCTATACATCTCCATGTGTTACTGTCTTTTTCACTATGGCCACTATAGTGAATGTGAAATGGTATAACCATTGTGGTTTTAAAACAATATTTATTATTTTTATTGAGGTATAATTGACATAAAATATTACATTAGTTTCAGCTATACATAATGATTTGATAGTTGTATATATTACAAAATGATCACAATAAGTCTAGTTAACATTTCTCACCATAGTTTTAAAAATTTTTTTTGTAGTGAGAATTTTTAAGATCTAGTCTTTTAGCAACATTCAAATATGAAACACAGTATTATTAGCTACAGTCACCATGCTGTAAATTACATCCCCATGACTCATTTATTTTATAACTGGAAGATTGTACCTTTTGGCTTCCTTCACCCATTACACCCACCCTCCACCCTCCACCTCTGGCAACCACCAATCTGTTCTTATATCTATGAGCTTGGGTTTTGTTATTGTTGTTGGATTCCACATATTACTGAGATCATGTGGTAATTTTCTCCATTGTGGTTTTAATTTGCATTTCCCTGATGGATAATAATGTCAAATATATTTTCATGTATCTATTTAGCAATCTGAATATCTTCTGAGCTGAAATATTTGTTTATATCTTTTGACCATTTTGTGCTTGAGTTATCTTATTATTATGTTCCAAGAGTCCTTTGTAAAATTCCGGATAAAATTCTATATTGAATGCTTGTTTTGCAAATATTTTCTACTCATCTGCTACATTTATTTCATTTTTAAATTTTTTAAAACACAAGTATATTTTAATGAAATCCAGTTTACCAATTTTACTATTTTTTGCACTGTGTTTTGGTGTTTTATTTATCAAATCCTTGTCTAGCTCAGAGTTTTGAAGATTTTCTCCTATATTTTCTTCTAAAAGTTTTACTGTTTTTAAACTTACATTTTAAACTACTGTACATTTTGAGGGGCACCTGGGTGGCTCAGTCAGGTAAGAGATGGCCTTTGGTTCAGGTCATGACCCCGGGGTCCTAGATGAAGACCTGAATCTGGTTTCCTGCTCAGCAGGGTGTCTGCTTCTCCTTCTCCCTCTGTTCCTCTCCCCAGACTCGTGCTCTCTAACAAAATAAAATCTTAAAAAGAAAAATAAATAAAACTACTGTACATTTTTTAAAAGATTTTATTTATTTGTCTATTGGAGAGAAAGAGAGAAAGAGAGCAAGCACGAGGGAGAGGCAGAAGCAGCAGCAGACTCTTTGCTGTGCAGGGAGTCTGATGCAGGGCTTGATCCCAGGACCCTGAGATCATGACCCGAGCTGAAGGCAGATACTTAACCAACTGAGCCACCCAGGTGCCCTTGTACATTTTTGTCCAATGGAGGTTTCCATCCCAGGACCCTGGGATGACTCAAGCTAAAGGCCAACTCTTAACTAACTGAGCCAATGAGGTACCTATTGTACATTTTGAGTTAATTTTGGGGGTACAGTGTACAGCAAGGGTCTAAGTTGATCTTTCTGAACTGGGATATCCAACTATCCCAGCACCATTTGTTGAACACAGTATTTTTTTTCTCCCAATGAATTGTCTTAGTATATTTGTAAAAAAATCAATCAACCATAAATGTGAGGGTGGTTTCTGAACAATCAATTCTGTTCCATTGATTTATATACCTATCCTTAAGCTAGTACCACACTATCTTGACAACTGTAGCTTTATAGAAACTGAGTTTTTGGTCCCTAAATATGGCAAGTTCTCTTTCACTTCCAGGTCTTTGCACAGGCTATTCCTTCTGATTAAAACAATCCTGTCCTAGAAAATTCTTACTTATTTTTCAGATCTAAGCTCAGAAGATGCTTTGTCCAGAAACTGCTCATTGATTTCAAAAGGCTGTGTCAGGTATTCCTATTTAGTTCTCCAGATCATCTTATGATTAACCTTAACATTACATTGTCACATTGTATTATATTTGCCTGTTCATGTGATTTCAAGCTCCATGATGGCAAAATCCTTTCTAAACAGTCTTTTCTAAAGTTTGGCAAAGATCTGAACATGATTTCAAAAAGAACAAAATGATAGGGGCACCTGGGTGGCTAAGGCAGTTAAGCATCTGACCCTTGGCTTGGGTTCCAGTCATAATCTCAGGGTCCTGCGGAGTCCCACATTGGGCTCCACACTCAGCATGGAGTCTGCTAGGGATTCTTTCCCTCTCCCTTTCTGTCTCCCTCCCCCTCTTCCCTACTCCCTACTCTCACATGCACTCTCTTTCTCAAATAAATAAGTAAAATCTTTAAAAAAAAAGAAGTGAAAAAAGAAAATGAAAATTCTAGAAATCAGAGAAAGTTAGAGAAAGACAAATATCATATGATTTCACTCATATGTGATTTAAGAAACAAAACAGATGAACACAGGGAAAGGGAAGGAAAAATAAAATTAAACAAAAATAGAGAGGGAGGTAAATCATAAGAGACTCTTAACTCTAACAAACTGAGGGTTCCTGGATGGGAGGTTGGTGAGGAGATGGGGTAACTGGTTGATGGGCATGAAGGAGGGCACTTGAAATAATGAGCAATGGGTGTTGTATGCAAGTGATAGATCACTAAATTCTACCTCTGAAACTAATAATACAGTATAGGTTCATTAAATTGATTTTAAATTAAAAAATTAAAGTGGGTGAGTTTAATAGATTAGACAATTCTAAAGAGAGAATCAATGAATTGAATGATAGGTCAGAAGAAAATAACCAGGATCTGACACAGAGAAAAAGGACAAAATATAAAGTGCATAAGAGATATACAAGGGACACATTGTAACTGAATCTTAGAGTAGAGAGATAAGCAGGAATAACATTTAGAGAGGTAATAGCTGGGAATATTTGAAAATGACAAAAAAAGTCAAGCCACAGATTCAAGTACCTGAATATGTGAACCCCAGTGAATATAACTATAAAGAAAATCACACCTAAACATCATGGAAAAATGACTAAGAGGCAAAAATAAAGTTTTTCATTTAGAAAATTAGCAGCAGCATTGGAAGACCCTAGGGTCACCTTGTCTGATGATACCACCAGGTAATTATCAAATCATCCTAAATACTCCAGGAACTGAACTGAAGACTGGGAGAACAAATTCCACAGCTAAAGGTAGAGAACAGGCCACACTGAAGAAGGCAGAAGCTGTGGAGATGTGGTTGAAAGACAAACAGTGCCCACTGTGATAGAGAGGGAGTTGTAATCACAGAAAAGGGTGAGAGACAGACTAGCACACAGGAGAGCACATGGGTAAAATCCCCAAATCAACTGGCTTGGAAAGTAAGAGGGACCAATTTTCATGAGTTCTTACAACCAGCAGGGCTGAAAGCCTGGAGATTTAAGTCAGGAGGCTTGGATGGGATAGAGCCTGGAGGGCATCAAACTCTCTTGGAAAGAAGGCAGGCAAATGACTCACAGACGTACAGTGTGGAAAAGGTGATTTAAGAGTACATAGTGCGGCAGTTATTCACTCATCTCAGACTGTGTCGCAGAGAGGCAGCATTCAAGGAGAGATCCCTCTAGGAACTAAGGAAGTGGCAGGTGCCTGCCATATCTTCACCTCACCTCTTAGCATAAGCACAGGGCCATCTGCAAAAACCAGTGCACTGCCAACACTTGTTACCTACTTTGTGGACACCAAGCCTCTGCTCCTCATGCTCCAGTGGAATCGCCCTTTCCAGTCACACTTACCTCAGTGCCAGCATGGCAGGCCATCTCCCCCAGAAGGCTGGCCCAAACCCCTTCCCACAACAAGTCTCCTAATACAGGAGTTTTGCCAAGTCTTGGTTCCAGCAGCACTGGCAACAGGTCTCATTTCAAAAACTGACCAGAGCACACATAAGTTAAAATGTACCACATTCAGCCAAGGGACAAAACACTGCTCATAACATACAAAGAGAGCCTTGAAACAACTGGCCTGAAGGATAAAGTGGCCAGAAAAAAAGAGAAGAGCACATGTAGCACACATTGTAGACACTCCAGGAAGCACCAGGCCCTGTGGAAGAGAGGACACTATATGGCAGGCCAGTACAGGACCCATTCTTCATAAGGCCATTACCTGCAAAAACAGGAAAAATAGCTGATGTTCCTAACACATTTTTAAAAAGGCAAAAATAATTAGACAAAATGAGCAGACAGAGTGATTTACCCCCAATGAAAGAACAGGACAAGGCCATGGCCAGAGGTGTAAGTAATATGTCTGAGAGAGAATTTAAAGTAATGATCATAACAATACTCATTTCACTTGAGAGAAGAGTGGAAGACATGACTGAGACCCTGAACACAGAGATAAGACCCTTAACATACCAGAAATAAAGGGCTCAATAAATGAAATTAGAAACACACTTGACAGAATGAACAGCAGGCTGGAATAAGCAGAGAAACAAATTAATAACCTAAAAGTCAAAGTAATGGAAAGTATGCAAGCTGACCAGAGAGAAAAAAACAATTATGAAAAACAAGAATAGACTTAGAGAACTCAGTGACTCTATCAAATATAATAACATTCATATTATAGGAGTCCCAAAAGAAGACTGAGAAAAGGAGATGGAAATTTAGTTCAAGAAATAATAGCTGAAAACTTCCCTAATCTGGGGAAGGAAACGCATATCCAGATGCAAGAGGCACAGAAAACATCCACCAAAATAAACAAAACCAGATCCACACCAAGACACATTGAAATTAAATTGATAAAACATAGTGATAAGGCAAAACATTTTAAAGCAGCAAGACAAATGAAGGCAGTAACATACCAGGGAGACCCCATAAGGCTAGCAGAGGACTTTTCAGCAGAAACTTTACAAGCCAGAAGGGAGTGGCATGACATATTTCAAGTACTGAATGAGGAAAATCTGCAGGCAAGAATACTCAATCCAGCAAGCCTAGCAGCCTAGCATTCAGAATACAAGGAGAGATAAAGAGTATTCCAGACAAAAACAAACAAACAAACAAAAACCTAAAGGAGTTCATGACCACCAAACCAGACCTGTAAGAAATATTAAATTTTAAAATTAAATATTAAAGGGGACTCCTTGAGTGCAAATACCAAAAGTGACAGTATGAAAGTAGAAAACATAAAAGCAATAAAAAGGAATATTTCTGTAAGAAAAAAGTTAAGGATCTCACAAAATAAAGGATTTAAATATGACAACATACATCTAAATGTGGGGAGGGAAAGAGTAAAGAGTGGGTTCAAGCTTAAATGACCATGAACTAAATATAGCTTGCTATATGCAGAAAAGGTTATATACAAATCTAATGGTAACCATATATAAAAAAATACTAATAAATATGCAAATAATAAATAGAAGGAAATGCATATATATTACTAAAGAATACTGGCAAACCATGAGAGAAAAAAAAAAAAGGCAGGGAAGGACCAAAGAAAACCTTTAGAAACAAAAAAACAGGAGCGCCTGGGTGGCTCAGTGGGTTAAGCCTCTGCCTTCGGCTCGGGTCATGATCCCAGAGTCTTGGGATCAAGGCCCGCATTAGGCTCTCTGCTCTGCTGAGAGCCTGCTTCCTCCTCTCTCTCTGCCTGCCTCTCTGCCTACTTGTGATCTCTGTCTGTCAAATAAATAAATAAAATCTTAAAAAAAGAAACAACAAAACAAATAATAAAAATGCCAATAAATATGTATCTATCAGTAATTATTTACAAATGACCTAAATGCTGGAGTCAAAACATATAGGTTGACAGAATGAATGAAAAAACACAAGTCTATGCTGTCAATAAGAGACTAATTTTAGACCTAAAGACACCTGCAGACTGAAAGTGAAGGGACGAAGAATGTCACACCAAAGGATGTCAAAAGAAATACTTTTTTTCCAATACTCTTTTGTAGCAATACTCTTTTTTCCAAACAAAAGAGACTTTAAAACAAAGACTGAAATAAAAATCAGAGGGCACTATATACTAATAAAGGAGACAATCAGACAAGAAGACATAATAATTGTCGATATTTATGCACCCAACATAGGAACACCCCAAAACATAAAACAGTTAATAATTAAAAAACCTAAATGATAATACAATAATAATAGGGGACTTTAACACCCTTTGGACACCAATGGAAAGATCATCAACACAAAAAATAAACAAGGAAACAGTGGCTTTGAATGATATACTGGACCAGATGGACTTAATAGATATATTCAGAATATTCCATCCTAAAACAGCAGAATACACCTTCTTTTCAAGTGCACATGGACAGTCTCCAGAATAAATTATGTATTAGGTCACAGAACAAACCTCAACAAATTCAAGAAGGTACATATCTTCTGACCACAATGTTATGATATTAGAAGTCGAACACAAGAAAAGATCTGGGAAGACCACAAATACATGGAGGTTAGATAACATGCTACTAAAGAGTGAATGGGTCAACCAGGAAGTTAAAAAAAAAAAGTAATACAGTACATAGAGGGATGCCTGGATGGCTCAGTTGGTTAAGCAACCAACTCCTGATTTTGGCTCAGGTCATGATCTCAGGGTTGTGAGATCAAGCCATATGCTGGGCTCTGTTCTAGGCATGGCGCTTGTTTAAGATTCTCTCTCTCCCTCTCCCTCTGCCCCTGCCCTTCCAACTCATGCTCTTGATCTCTCTCTCTCTCTCTCAAAAAAGTACATAGATACAAATGCAAATAAAAGCAAAATGGTTCAAAAACCTTTGGGATGCAGTGAAAGTGGTTCTAAGAGGTAAGTTTGTAGCAATATAGGCCTACCTCAAGAAGAAAAATCTCAAACAACCTAATCTTACACCTAAAGGAGCTAGGAAAACAACAACAAATGAAGCCTAAAGCCAGCAGAAGGAAGAAAGTAATAAAGATTAGAGCATAAATAAAATTGGAAACTAAAAAAAAAAAAAAGATAAGGACTTGGTTCATTGAGAAAAATTTTTTAAAAACTGATGGTAAATTTCTAGACAGACATATCAAGAAATAAAAGAGAAAGGAACCAAATAAACATGGAAACAAAAGTGAAAAGAGAAATAACAACCAACACCAAAGAAACACAATTATAAGAGAACATTATGAAAAACTACAGGCCAATAAATTGGACAACACAGAGGAAGCGGATAAATTCCTAGAAACATATACCCTACCAAAGCTGAAGTAGGAAGAAAAAGAAAATTTGAACATATTGATAACCAGCAAAGAAATCATATCAGTAACAACAACAACAAAAACAACAAGCAAACAAAACTCCAGGAACAGATGTCAAATAAGTAAGTAAAATCTTAAAAAAAAAAAAGAAAACCCAGAAATAAACTCACAATTATATGGTCAATTAATCTTTGATAAAGTAGAAAAGAATATCCAATGGGAAAAAGACAGTCTTGTCAACAAAGAGTGTTGGAAAACTGGACAACAGGCAAAAGAATGAAACTGGACCACTTTCTTACACCATACACAGAAACAGATTAAAAATGGATTAAAGACCTAAATGTGAGACCTAAACCATGAAAATGCTAGAAGAGAACAGGCAGTAGCTTCTTTGATATTGGCTATAGGAACTCCTTTGTAGATATGTCTCCTGAGGCAAGGGGAAAAAAAGCAAAAATAAACTATGGGGACTATTCAAAATAAAAAGTTTCTGCACAGTGAAGAAAACAATCAGCAAAATTAAAAGGCAACCTATGGAATGGAAGAAGATATTTGCAAATAACATATCTGGTGAAGAGATAGTATCAAAAATACATAAAAAATTTATATAATTCAACACCAAAAAGAAAACTAATGATCCAATTTAAAAATGGGCATAAAACGTGAACATACAGATGGCCAACAGAGAAATGAAAAACGTTCATCATTACTTACCATCAGGGTGATGCAAATCAAAACTACAATGAGGCTATCACCTCACACCCAACAGAATGGCTAAAATTAAAACACAACAAACAAGAGGTGTTGGTGAGGATGTGCAGAAATAGGAACACTCATACATTCTTGGTGGGAATGCAAACTGGTATAGCCACTCTGGAAAACACTATGGAGGTTCCTTAACAACTTAAAAGTAGAATTACCTATAATCCAGCAATTGCACTATTTCATATTTATCCAAAGACTAAAAAAACATTAATTCAAAGGGATACATGCATTGCTATGTTTATCACAACATTATTTGCAATAACAAATTCTGAAAGCAGCCCAAGTATCCACTGATTGATGAATGGATAAAGGAGAAGTGATGTGTGTGTGTGTGCATGTGTGTGCGTGTAGTGTGTATAATGGAATACATATATATACACACACACATTTATATATGTGTGTATATAAAATACATATACATACAATATATTATGGAATATTATTCAGCCATTAAAAAAAAGAATGATATCTTGCCATTTGTAATGACATGGATGGAGTTACAGAGTATAATACTTAATGACATAAGTCAAAGACAAATACCATATGATTTCACTCATATGTGGAATTTAAGAGGGAAAACAAACAAACAAAGGAAAAAAAGACAAATCAAGAAACAGACTCTTAAGTATAAAGAAACTGATAGTTACCAGGGGATGATGGTGTGGGGGATGGGTTAAATAGGTGACAGGGATTAAGAAGTGCACTGTAGGGCATTGTAGTGATGAGCCCTAGGTGTTGTATGCAATTGTGGAATCACTACACTGTATACCTGAAACTAGTATAACATTGTATGTTACCTAATTTGAATTAAAATAAAAATTTTAAAAGCCAAAAACAAAACCCAAAGACAAAGAGAAACCTCAAAATCAAACGTCAAAAACAAATGTTACCTTCAGAAAAGCAAATATAAAAATTTCCCAACAGAAATAATAGAGAGCTTTAGGGGTGCCTGGGTGGCTCAGTCGCTAAGGGTCTGCCTTCAGCTCAGATCATGATGCCAGGGTCCTGGAATCAAGCCCCACATGGGGAATCCCTGCTGAGCGGGAAACCTGCTTCTCCCTCTCCCACTCCCCCTACTTGCATTCCCTCTCTCACTATCAAATAAATACTTACGACCTTAAAAGAAAAGAAATAATGGAGATCTTTAATCATCGACACAGTATCTTTAACATTTTCTAAGAAAAAATTACTAAACTATAATTGCAAATCTAGTAAAAAAAAAAATGCCCTTCAAAAATAAAGCCAAGGGGAGCATGGGTGGCTCAGGTAGCTGGACGTTTGACTCTGGATTATGACTCAGGTCATGATCTCAGGATCATGAGATCAAGCCCCATGTCAGGCTCTATACTCAAGGGGGAGTATGCTTCTTTCTTTTCTCTCTCTCTCTCTCTCCCCCTTCCTCCCTCTCCCTTTGCCCCTCCCTCTGCCTCTAAAAATAAACATATCTTTAAGAAAATAAAGGTAAAATGACAAAAGTAAAAATATGAAAGACATATTTTCAGACAAAAACTAAAAAACAATTATCAGCAGCATATGGACACTAAAGGGAATGTTAAAGAGTATTATTAGAGTAAAAGGAAATTATCCCAAACTGAAACTTGGGAAGGAAAGAAAAAATAATGAATAAAGGGTAAAATTAGAATACGAATAGTATGAGGGTGTATTTAGAGCCAAATATATACTTAGTTACATTAATTTAAAATTGATTAAATGTGCCAGTTCCATAGGCTAAATTAAAAAAGAAAAATATGTCTGTTTATGAAAAATATATTTAAAACATATGGAAAGCTTTTAATTTTAAAAGGTGGAAGACATTGTATAAAAGGTATCCACACAAAGTAGCACTATTAATATCAAACAATGTAGACGTTAAGGTAAAAGGCATTACTATAAAGAGGACATTTCATAATAAAAGGTTCCTTCCATTTAAAAGGAAGATAGAACAGTTCTAAATTTGCATTCACCAAGTAACATAATCTCAAAATGTGACTCAAAAACTGTAAGAACTAAACGACGTGAATAAACCAGACAAAGAGCCCATCAAAAAGAATTACAGACCAATATCCCTGACGAACATGGATGACCAAAATACTCACCAAGATTCTAGCCTATAGGATCCAAAAATACACTAAAAGAATAATTCACCACAACGAAGTGGGATTTATTCATGGCATGCAAGGGTGGTTCAACAAGGGTGGTGATTGGTTCACAAATCAATCAACATGATAGGTCACATTAATAAAAGAAAAGAACCATATGATCCTCTCAATTGATGCAGAAAAGCATTTGACAAAATACAGCATTCTTTCTTGATTAAAATTCTTCAAACTATAGGGACTGAGGGAACATATCTCAATATCATAAAAGCCATCTAAGAAAAGCCCACAATGAGTATCATTCTCAATGATGAACAACTGAAAGTTTTTCCCTTAAGATCAGGAACATGACAGGGATGCCCACACTTGCTACTATGTTTCAACATAGTGCTAGAAATCCCAGCCTCAGCAATCAGACAACAAAAAAAAATATTGAAGTATTAAAACTGGCAAAGAAAGTCATACTCTCACTCTTCACTGATGACATGACACTTTGAATGGAAAACCCAAAAGGTGCCACCCCAAAATTGCTAGAACTCATACAGCAACTCAGCAATGTGGCAGAATAAAAAATCAATGCACACAAATCAATTCCAGTTCTATACACTAACAATGCAACTGAAAAAAGAAATTAAAGAATCAATCCCATTTACAACCACCCCCAAACCTGAAGATACCTAGGAATAAGCCAAACCAAAGAGGTAAAAGATTGTACCCTAAAAAGTACAGAACGCCATAGCCATTGGGGAGGGGAGGCGAACCATAAGAGATTATGGACTCTGAAAAACAACCTGAGGGTTTTGAAGGGTCAGGGGTGGGAGGTTGGGGCAACCTGAGGGTTTTGAAGGGTCAGGGGTGGGAGGTTGGGGGAACAGGTGGTGGGTAATGGGGAGGGCACGTTTTGCATGGAGCACTGGGTGTTGTGCAAAAAGAATGAATAATGTTACACTGAAAAAATAAATAAAATGAAAAAAAAAAGTACAGAACGCTTATGAAAGAAATTGAGGAAGACACAAAGAAATGGAAAAACATTTCATGCTCATGGACTGGAAGAACAAACATTGTTAAAATGTCTATGCTGCCCAGAGCAATCTACACATTCAATGCAGTCCCTATCAAAACACCATTGACATTTTTCACAGAGCTGGAACAAACAACCCAAAAATTTCTATGGAACTAGAAAAGACCCCAAATCACCAGGGGAATGTTCAAAAAGAAAACCAAATCTGGGGACATCATGGTGCCTGACTTCAAGCTGTTTTACAAAGCTGTGATCATCAAGACAGCAAGGCACAGGCACAAATACAGACACATAGATCAATGGAACAGAATAGAGACCCCAGAAATGGACCCACAACTTTATGGTCAAGTAATCTTTGACAAAGCAGGAAAAAATATCCCATGGAAAAAAAAGACTGTCTCTTCAATAAATGGTACAGGGAAAATCTGACAGCCACATGCAGAAGAATGAAACTGGACCCTTCTCTTACACCATACACAAAGATAAACTCAAAATGCATAAAAGACAAATGTGAGACAGGAATCCATCAAAATCCTACAGAACAAAGGCAGTAACTTCTTCAACTTTGGCTGCAGCAACTTCTTGCAAGACACGTCTCTAAAGGTAAGGGAAACAAAAGTAAAAATGAACTCTTGGGACTTCATCAGGATAAAAAGCATCTGCACAGCAAAAGAAATGGCCAACAAAACTAAAAAGCAACCTACAGAATGGGAGATTATATTTGCAAGTAACATTACAGATAAGAGGCAGTATCCAAGATCTATAAAGAACTTCTCAAACTCATTGCCCCAAAAAACCAAATAATCCCATTAAGAAATGAGAAGACATGAACAGACACTTCTCCAAAGAAGACATACAAATGGCTAACAGACACATGAAAAAATGCTCCATCTCACATATCATCAGGCAAATATAAATCAAAACCACAATGATACACCACCTTACACCAGTTAGAATGGCAAAAATTGACAAGACAGAGAATAGTAAAAGTTGTGAGATGTGAAGAAAGGAGAACCCTCTTACACTGTTGGTGGGAATGCAAGCTGGTATAGTCACTCTGGAAAACAGTATAGAGGTTCCTCAAAAAGTTTAAAATAGAGCTACCCTATGACCTAGCAATTGTGCCACTGGATGTTTATCCCAAAGATACAGATGTAGTGATCTGAAGGGGCACCTGCACCCCAATGTTCATAGAAGCAATGTCCACAATAGCCAAATTGTGGAAGGAGTCAAGATGTCCTTCAACAGATGAATGGATAAAGAAGATGTGGTTCATGTACACAATGGAATACTACTCAGCCATCAGAAAGGATGAATATGTACCATGTACATCAATGTGGATGGAACTGAAGGATATTATGCTAAATGAACTAAGTCAATCAGAGAAAGATAATTATCATATGGTTTCATTCATATGTGGAATATAAGAAATCCTGCAGAGGATCATGGGGAAGGGAGGGAAAACTGGGGTGAAATCAGAGAGACTGGGATGAAAACAATGAGAGACTCTTGACTCTGGGAAACAAACTGAGGGTTATGGAAGGGGAGGTTGGTGGGGGAATGTGGTAACTGGGTGATAGGCATTAAGGAGGGTATGTGTTGTGATGAACACTGGGTGTTATATGCAACTGACGAATCACTGAACACAATGTCTAATATGTTGGCTAATTGAATTTAAATTTAAAAATACAAATAAAAATTTAAAAAATTAAAGAAGACATGGATAAATACATAATTATCTCCCATCCAAGTACTAACCAGGCCCGGCCCTGCTTAGCTTCCGAGATCAGACGAGATCGGGCGCGTTCAGGGTGGTATGGCCGTAGACGATAAATACATAATTATCATGAGAGATTTTTTTTTAATTTATTTATTTGACAGAGAGAGATCACAAGTAGATAGAGAGGCAGCCAGAGAGAGAGAGAGAGAGAGAGAGAGGGAAGCAGGCTCCCTGCTGAGCAGAGAGCCCGATGCGGGACTCGATCCCAGGACCCTGAGATCATGACCTGAGCTGAAGGCAGCGGCTTAACCCACTGAGCCACCCAGGCGCCCCTCATGAGAGATTTTTCACACAAGTATCCCAGCAACTGATAGAATGAGTAAACAAAATGAGAGAGGTCAAAAATTATTTGAAGAACACAATTTCACCTGTATAGTAAATAAATAGCACTATGCTACCAGACATATATTCTTTCAAGGACACACAGAGCATTTATAAAAACTGACTTTATGCTGGCTAGAAAGTCACCATTAATAACAAATACTTTAAATCATATAAAGATGTTCTCTAACCACAATGGAATTAAGCTGAAAATCAGTAACAAAAAGATAACTAGAATATTATGTTTGGAAATCAATACATACACTTAAAATGAGTACAGAAGGATCTACAATGGAAAACCAAAAATATTCTTTGTATTGAATGATGAAACCATAGCATATCAAAACTTATGTGACATTCAGGAACTGCACCTGGAGGGAAATTTGTACTCTAAAATGCACATGTTAAAAAAGAAGGATGTCTAGGGGATGTGGGTAGGTCAGTCCATTAAGGGTCTGCCTTTGGCTCTGGTCATGATCTAGGGTCCTTGGACACAGCCCTGCATAGGGCTCCCTACTCTCCCTCTTTCTCACTCTGTTTGTGTACTCACTCTTTCTCTCTATCACTCAAATAAATAATTAAAATAGTTTTAATTTTTTTTAATTTAAGAAAGAATGATTTAAGCATCTTCTCAATACACTATATGTTTTTGAATAAGCAAATTAAAGCCAACAAAAATAGAAATAAGAGGGGCGCCTGGGTGGCTCAGTGGGTTAAAGCCTCTGCCATCGGCTCAGATCATGATCCCAGGGTTCTGGGATCGAGCCCCGCATCGGCTCTCTGTTTGGCGGGGAGCCTGCTTCCTCCTCTCTCTCTCTGCCTGTCTCTCTGCCTACTTGTGATCTCTGTCAAATGAATAAATAAAAACTCTTAAAAAAATAAAAAAATAGAAATAAGAAAAATTTTTAAATAACAGAAATTAATGAAATAGAAAACAAGCAATCCATTGTGTAGGCCAACTAATAAATTTGATAAATCTCTGGTAAGACTAACCAAGATGAAGAGTGCACACCAATTATATTCAAATGAAAAGGGGACAAAACTATAGATCATATAAATTAGAAGCCAATGATTAAAACACACTATAGTACCCAAACTACTAATACATGAAACAAGCAGTGTGAATTTCAAGGGCATTATACTAATTATACTAAATAGAAAAAAAGGCAATCTCAAAATGTTACACACTGTAATGAATGTATATATTTTCTAAATGATGAAATTGTAGAGATGGAGAAAAGATTTATTGCTAGTGTAAGAAATCATGGGGAGTGAGAAGATAGGTGAATATAAGGGGTAGCACAAGGGATATTTTTGTGGTGATTAAATCATTCTGTATGTTGATGGCAATGGTGGGTAAGGTTCCCTTAATACCCATGGGTCAACACTTCCACCCCCTTCACTCTAAAACCCTCAGTTTGTTTCATGGAGTCCACAGTATTTGGTGGTTCATCTTCCCCTCCAATTCCTTCATTTTTCCCTTCCTTCTCCTAATGTCCTCCATGTTATTCCTTATGTTCTACAAGTGAAACCATATGATAACTGATTTTCTCTGCTTATTTCACTCAGAATAATCTCCTCCAGTTCATCCATGTTGACACAAAATTTGGGTATTCATCCTTTCTTATGGCTGATTAATATTCCATACTATATATGGACCACGTCTTCTTTATCCATTTGTCTGTTGAAGGGCATCTCAGCTCTTTCCACAGTTTGGCTATTGTGGACACTGCTGCTATGAAGATTGGGCTGCAAATGGTCCTTCTTTTCACATCTGTATCGTTGGGGGAAATACCCAGTAGTGCAATTGCCAGGTCCTAGGGTAGCTCTATTTTTAATTTTTTGAGGAACCTCCACACTCCAAAGTGGCTGCACCAGCTTGCATTCCCACCAACAGTGTAAGAGGGTTCCCCTTTCTCCACATCCTCTCCAACATTTGTTGTCTTGTTAATTTTTGCCATTCTAACTGCTGTAAGGTGGTATCTCAATGTGGTTTTGATTTTAATTTTCCTAATGGCTAATGATGATGAACACTTTTTTCATATGTCTGTTAGCCAACCATATGTCTTCATTGGAGAAGTGTCTGTTCATGTCTTCTGACCATTTTGACTTTTTTTTTTTTTTTTTTTGGTGTTGAGTTTGAGAAGTTCTTTGTAGATCTTGGATATCAGCCCTCTGTCTATAGTGTCATTTACAAATATCTTCTTCCAGTCCATGGATTGCTTCCTTGTTTTGTTGACTGTTTCCTTTGCTGTGCAGAAGGTTTTGATCTTGATGAAGTCCTAAAAGTTCATTTTTGCTTTTGTTTCCTTTGCCTAAGTTGCTGTAGCCGATGTCAAAGAGGTTCCTGCCTATGTTCTTCTCTAGGATCTTGATGAATTCCTGTCTCACATTGAGGCCTTTCATCCATTTTATCATTGTGTATGGTGTAAGAGAATGGTTGAGTTTCATTCTTTTCTATATAACTGTCCAATTTTCCCAGCACCATTTATTAAAGAGAATGTTTTTCTTCCACTGGATATTTTTTCCTGCTTTGTTGAAGATTACTTGACCATAGAGTTGAATGTCCATATCTGGGCTCTCTACTCTGTTCCATTTGTCTATGTGTCTATATTTGTGCTAGTACCACAGTTTGTAATATAGCTTGAAATCAAGCAATGTGATGCCCCCAGCTTTGTGTTTCTTTTTCAACATTTCCTTGGCAACTCAGGGTCTGTTCTGGTTTCATACAAATTTTAGGACTGTTTGTTCCAGCACGTTGAAAAATACTAATGGTATTTTGATCAGGAGGCATTAAAAGTATAGATTGCACTGGGCAGTATAGACATTTTAGCAATGTTTATTCTTCCAATCCATGAGCATGGAATGTTTATCCCTCTTTTTGTGTCTTCAATTTCTTTCCTAAGTGTTCTGTGGTTTCTCAAGTATAGATCCTTTAACTCTTTGGTTAGGTTTATTCCAAGGTATCTTATGATTTTTGGTGCTATTGTAAATGGGATCAATTCTCTAATTTCCCTTTCTAGAGTTTTGTTGTTAGTGTAAAGAAAGCAACTGATTTCTGTGCATTGATTTTGTAATCTGCCACATTACTGGATTGCTGTATGAGTTCTAGTAATTTGGAGGTGGAATCTTTTGGGTTTTCCACATAAAGTATCATGTCATCTGTGAAGAGAGAGAGTTTGACTTCTTTGCCAATCTGAATACATTTCTTTTTGTTGTCTGATTGCTATTGCTAGGACTTCTTGTACTATGTTGAACAATAGTGGTGAGAATGGGCATCCTTGTCATGTTCCTGATCTTAAGGGAAAGGCTCTCAGCTTTTCCCCATTGAGAATATTTCCTGTGGGGTTTTCATAGATGGATTTTATGAAATTGAGGAATGTTCCCTCTATCCCTATACTCTGAAGAGTTTTAATCAGGAATGGATGCTGTATTTTGTCAAATGATTTTTCTGCATCAACTGAAAGGACCATGTGGTTCTTCTCTCTTCTCTTATTAATTTGTTCTATCCCATTCATTGACTTGCAAATGTTGAACCACCCTTGCATCCCAGGGATAAATCCCACCTGGTCATGGTGGATAATTCTTTTAATGTACTATTGGATCCTATTAGCTATGATCATTTTGAGAATCTTGGCATCCGTATTCATGAGGGATATTGGTCTGAAATTCTCCTTTTTGATGGAGTATTTGCCTGGTTTGTGGATAAAGGTAACGCTGGCTGCATAGAAAGAATCTGAAAGTTTTCCTTCTGTTTCTGTTTTTAAACAGCTTCAGGAGAACAAGTATTATTTCTTCTTTGAGTGGTTGACAGAATCCCCCAGGGACTCCATCAGGTCCTGGGTTCTTGTTTTTTGGGAGATTTTTGATCACTGCTTCAATCTCATTACCAGTTATTGGTCTATTCAGGTTGTCAGTTTCTTCCTGTTTCAGTCTTGGAAATTTATAGGTTTCCAGGAATGCATCCCTTTCTTCCAGGTTGCCTAACTTTTTGGCATCTAGATCTTGATAACAGTTTCTGATTATTGTTTCCATTTCATTGGTGTTAGTCCTGATCACCCCTCCCCTTTCATTTGTAATTTTATTTGGTCCTTTCTCTTTTCTTTTGGATTAGTCTGGGCAGTAGTTTATTGATCTTACTCTTTCAAAGAACCAGCTTCTAATTTTGTTGATGTGTTCTACTGTATCTCTGGTTTCTAATTCATTGATCTCTGCCCTAATCTTAATTATTTCCTTTCTCGTGCGTGGGATAGGCTTAATTTGTGGTTGATTCTCCAGTTCTTTAAGGTATAAAGAGAATTTAAGTATTTCCCCCTTAGGACCGCCTTTGCCATATCCCTCAGGTTTTGGACTGATATATTTTCATTCTCATTTGTTTCCATGAATTGTTTACGTTCTTCTTTGATTTCCTGATTGGCCCAAACATTCTTGTGCAGGATGGTTTTTAGCTTCCAAGTGTTTGAATTTTTTCCAAACTTTTTCTTGTGATTGAGTTCCAGTTTCAAAGCATTGTGGTCTGAGAACATGCAGGGCATAATCTCGATCTTTTTCTATTGGTTGAGGCCTGATTTGTGACCCAGAATGTGGTCTATTCTGGAGAAAGTTCCATGTGTGCTCAAGGAGAATAAATACTCTGTTGTTTTAGGGTGGAATGTTCTGTATATATCTATGAGGTCCATCTGGTCCAATGTGTCACTCAAAACTCATTTTTTTGTTGATTTTCTGCTTAGATGATCTACTGCTGAGAGTGTTAAAATCCCCTACAAAAATTAGTGTATTATTATGAATATGTAACTTTATTCTGATTAACAGTTGACTTATGTAGTTGACTGCTCCCATGTTGGGGGCATAGATACTTACAACTGTTAGATCTTCTTGTTGGATAGACCTTTAAAGGAAGATAAAGTGTCTTTCTGTATCTGACTACAGTCTTTAGCTTAAAATCTAATTTACCTGATACGAGAATTATGACCCCAGCTTTTTGAGGTCTGTTGGCATGAAAGACGGCTCTCCATTCCTTCACTTTCAATTTGGATGTATCTTTAGGTTCAAAATGAGTTTCTTGTAGATAGCATATGGATGGGTTCTGTCTTTTTATCCAACCTGCAACCCTGTTCCATTTCATGGAAGCATCAAGGCTGTTTATGTTGAGAGTGATTACTGAAAGATATTTTTATTGTCATCATGTTTCCTGTGAGGTCCTTGTTTCTAAAGATTGTAAATTTCTGTTCTATATCTCTTAGCGTCTTTCTTCTTTTATAGAACCCCCCTTAATATTTTTTGCAGGGCCAGCTTAGTGGTTACATATTCTTTCAGTTTTTGCCAGTCTTGGAAGCTCTTTATCTCTCCATCCATTCTAAATGACAGCCTTGCCAGATAAAGTATTCTTGGCTGCATGTTCTTCTGATTTAGTATCCTGAATATGTCTGGTCAGCCCTTTTTGGCTTGCCAGGTTTCTGTGGACAGGCCTGGCATTATTCTAATGTTCCTCCCTCTGTACATAAGGAATCTCTTCCCCCAGCTTCCCTTAAGATGTTTTCCCTGGTTTTAAGATTAGCGAGTTTCACTAACATGTGCCAGGGGGTCAGTCTGCCCTCCTTGATCTTGGGGGGTGTTCTCTCTGCCTCTAGGACATGAACACTTGTTTCATTCCCAGATTAGGGACATTCTTAGCTAGGATTTACTCAACTACATCTTCTAGTCCACTCTCTCCACCCCCTCACGATCCCAATTATTCTGACATTGGAACATTTCATGGCATCATTTCTTTCTCTAATTCTGTTTTCATGGATTCTAAGCTATTTGTTCCAGGCCTCCTCCTAATCCCTCTTTTCTATCAGTTTGTCTTATAGATCATTGATTTGTTCTTCTGCTCCATTTACCCTAGCTGATAGAGTATCTCGATTAGATTAAATCTCACTGATAGCATTTTTAAGTCTGCCAGATCAGCTCTCACTTCTGCCCTTAGAGAATCTACATTGCCATTAATGTTTTTCTCCAACCAAGTTATTGTCTGCATCACTGTTACCCTGAAGTCTAGTTCTGACATCTTGCTTATGTCCATATCCATTAGTTCTGTGGCAGAGGTCATAGTCTGAATTTTTCCTGTGTTGGGGTTTCCTCCTTTTAGTCATTCTGGTCAGAGGTGGTTGAGGGAATGTACAGAGTTCAATAGTTTGCACAACCCAAACAAGATGTAACTGTTTTATAGGGAACTTAGGGTTGTTGGCCTCTTGTTCTTTCATCCTGTCTTCCGCGGAGTGGGGCCTGCCACACTGTTACTCAGGCAATCCTGTTTGGGCAGAATTGACCTGCCCACTGTGGGAGGGGGATGGGCTCAGTGAAAGCCAGTTTTGTGGTGCTTTTGTTCTCAGGTAGCTTTCTTTATCTCTTCTTTTTTAATTTTTTGAAGATTTTATTTATTTGACAGAGAGAGACACAGAAAGAGAGGGAACACAAGCAGGGGGAGGGGGAGAAGGAGAAGCAGGTTTCCCGCTGAGCAGGGAGCCTGATGTGGGGCTCAATCTCAGGACCCTGGGATCATGACCTGAGCCAAAGGCAGCTGCTTAATGACTGAGGCCACCCAGGTGCCCTCTTCATCTCTTCTGAGAATCAGAGCAGAGGTCACCATATCCAATCCTCTGTCTCAAAACAGAGAGATCACAGTCTGTTTTCTAGAAAGCCCTCCAGGCCACACTGACTCCATTTTTGTGCTGCTAAAAACTATAGCATCCTGGATTGTGCACCCCAGAGTAGCACTCCCAGGTCTCCCTTCCAGGTCCAGGCATGTCTCTGCCCTTTGTGCTTCTAAAACTGCCAGGTGCACCCAGGCCATTTATGTACCCCCACAGCCCCAGGATTCAGTTGGGGGGCTGCCCTGAAGTAATTTCCTTGGGGCTAGTGGTCTGCGAGTCTGTGCCCAGTCCCCAGTGAGGGATGCTTTTGCACTCCTGTGTTATTTCACCTTCCCAGCGCCAGCGCTTATGGTGGCTCTCTCCCTTCTATTTATCTTCCAGTATCTGCCAGCAGAATCTCTACTCCCACTTCATACCTCAAAACTGGCTGCCAGAGATATTCTATGGGTATAGATCGTGATATGTCCTCTTACATCTCAGGCTTATTTCACGGGTATTCAGAGTGGTTTGCAGATATCCAGCTCAATTCAGGAGACTGGTTGAAATAGGGTCCCCCACTCTTCTGCCATCTTGGCCCCCTCCCAAAATCTGAAAATCTTATATCTATTAAGTTATCAAATCCAGAGTTTAAAATCCCCCCTTCTTTCCCTCCCAAAATTCCAGGCCCAGGTATTTCACCAATTCTATCATTCAAGGAAGAAATATTACTAATATTACATAAACTCTCATAGGCAAAAAAAAATTAAAAACATTTTCAACTAATCTCATAAGAACATTATAACTTTATCCAGACCTGATACAAAGAGAAATTACATGCTAATTTGTTCATGTATACAGATGCAAGGACCCTCAATGAAATGTTAACCAAATCAAGCAATATATAAAATGAACAGCACATGGAGACAAAGTATGGGTTATTCCACAAGTGCAAGGTAAGTATAATGCTACATTAAGTGAATAAAGGGGGAAATCCTATGAGCATCTCAAAGAATGCAGGAAACCCACTGATAGAGTGATATGTCCATTTAAGATTAAAAATACTCTTGGGGCATCTGGGTGGTTCAGTCGTTGTCTGCCTTAGACTCAGGTCATGATCCCAGCGTCTAAAAAAGGACTTTTTAATTTATAAAGGCTAATGTAAAAAAGAACAACATCAAAAAAAAAAAAAAAACTACAACAAACATCATACCTAGCGGTAAAATTTTCAAAGCTTTTCCCTGAGACTGGGAACAGGATAGGGATGCCTACTATCACTAATTCTATTGGACATTGTTTGGAAGGCTCAAACTTGCATGACAGGGTAAGAAAAAATTTTCAAGTGCAAATATTGGAAAAAAATGTAACTTGTCATTTGTCACAAATAATGTAATAATGTATGCAGAAAAAACAGAAGAACCTATAGATAACTTATTAGGATTAGTGAGTTCAGCAAGATACCAAGCCAATATATAAAATATGTTTCTAAGCATCAGCCAGAAGCAATTTAAAAATGGGATTTTAAAATAATATAGTCCCAGGTTGGTTTTCCTATGAAGCCGACTGAGAGACATAGATTACCATATGGGACTTTTATTTCCTAATTTTGGGAAGTTCAACATGTTCAAGAGAAAGGAAAAAAACAATTCCCAAAAGGCCATAGGCAAAGTCATAGGGAGCTCTGGAGCTGGTATGGTCCTTCAAAGTTTTCCAGAATTAGGGGGAAAGGCAAGAGTTCATACCTCCTAACTGATCAGTCATTGGGTGTAGGATGTCCTGAAAGGTGGCATCTCAATGGATGAGACAGTTTTCTTCCACAAAGACAAATTCAAAAGGGGACTGTAACTGAGAAGTCTTCTAGCAGCACTCTCAGCAGTTGATGGAATAGGTCTTTCATTCCCCAAGTGGGACTCTGGTGATAGATATGGCATTAAGTGTAGATATCATTTAAAATGGCTTCAAGGGGCTCCTGGGTGGTTCAGTCATCAAGGGTGTGCTTTCACCTCAGGTCATAATCCTGGAATCCAGAGATCAAGCCCTGCATCAGGCTCCCCGCTCAGTGGGAAGCCCACTTCTCCCTCTCCCACTTCCCCTGCTTGCGTTCCCTCTCTCGCTGTGTCTCTGTCAAATAAATAAAATCTTTAAATGGCTTCAAAAAATACCACATACCTTGGAATAAATATAATGAAAGCTGTATAAGAATTCCACACATTGAACTACAAAATATTGTGAAGAAAAATTAAGGACCTAAATAAATGAAGGCATATTCCATATTTAGGTATTAGAAGACTCAATACTGTAAAAATATGTTCTCCCTAAACAGATTTTTTAGATTCAATGTAATCAAAATTAAAATCTCAGAAGGATTTTTAAAAAATATTTATTTGACAGAGGACACATAGAGAGAGGGAACACAAGCAGAGGGAGTGGGAGAGGGAGAAGCAGGCTTCCCGCCAAGAAAGAAGCCCAGTGTGGGGCTCAATTCCAGGACCCTGGGGTCATGACCTGAGCTAAAGGCAGACACTTAATGACTGAGCCACCCAGGCGCCCCTCTGGAGAAGTTTTTTCCTTAATTTTACTTTATTGTAGTAAGAACACTTAACATATTATCTACCCTCTTAATGAAATTTTAAGCATACCATTGTTGATTACAGATATAATGATGTACAGAACATCTCTAGAATATACCTTGCTTAAACGAAACTTAATGCCTGTTGATTAGTAACTCCATATTTACCCCCACCCATCATTCCACTCCTTTTTGTTTTTTTTAACCTCAGATAAGTGGAATCATGCAGTATTTGTCTTTATGTGACTGGCTTATTTCACTTAACATATTCCTCAAGGTTCATCCATGTTGTCATATATTACAGATTCTCCCTTTTTTTCAAGACTGAATTGCATTCTACAATACACACACACGCACACCCTTGCTTTATCCATTTATGTATTGATGGATAGATCGTTTCCGCATCTTGGCTACTGTAAATAGTGCTGCAATGAACATGGTAGTACAAATGTCCCTTCAAAATCCTGATTTCAATTCTTTTGGATAAAAACCCAAAATCTGGATGTGGTATTTCTATTTTTAATTTTTTGAGAAATTTCCATCCTGTTTCCATTTTGACTGCACCAGTTTACACGCTTACCAACACTAAAAAGGTTCCAATTTTTCCCTATCTTCTTTCTGATAATAACCATTCTGGCAGGTATGAAGTAGTATTCCATTGTGGTTTTGATTTGCATTTCCCAGGTAATTATTGAGCATTTTTCATATATGTGCTGACCATTTACATGTCCTTTTTGGAGAAATGACTATTCAAGTCCTTAGCTTGTTTTTCAATTCTGTAATTTGTTTTTTGCTATTAGTTATAGTAGTTTCTTACATATATTTAGAGGTTAATCCCTTATCAGATATATAGTTTGCAAATATTTTCTCCCATTCTGTACATTGACTTTTTTACTCTGTTGACTATTCACTCTGCAGAAGCTTTGTAGTTTGATGTAGTCCCACTTAATTTTTTGTTCTTTATGCTTTTGGTGTCATACCCAAGAATCACTGCCAAGATTAATTTCATGAAGCTATTTCCTATGTGATCTTCTAGGAGTGTTACAGCTTTGGGTCTTACACTTTATTTTTTAATCACTTTTCAGTTGATTTTTATGGATAAGGGTCCAATTTCATCTTTTGCATATGAACATCCAGTTTTCCCAACACTATTTGTTGAAGAGACTATCCTTTCCCCACGGTGTACTCATGGCACCCTCTCCAAAGATTACTTGACTGTATATAGACATATTTATTTCTGGGATCTCTATTCTGTTTGATTAGCCTAAATGCCTGTCTTTAGACCAACACCATACTTTTAAAAAAATATATTTTAATTACAGTATAGTTAACAGTGTTATTAGCTTCAGGTGTACAATATAGTTCAATAATTTTATACATTACTCAAGACTCAAATGTACCCTTGATCTCGTTCACCTATTTCACTCATTCCCCACTCATTTCCCCTATTGTAACCATCAATTTTTTTCTCTATAGTCAGGAGTCTGTTTGTTTCTTTTCCTTGTTCATTTGTTTCATTTTTTAAATTCCAGAGTGAGATCATATGGCATTTGTCTTTCTCTGATTGACTTATTTCACTTAGCAGTATATCCTCTAGATCCATCGATGTCATTGCAAATGGCAAGATTTCATTCTTTTTTATGGCTGAGTAATATTCTCTGTGTGTGTTTGTGTGTGTATGTGTGTATACTGCATCTTATTTATCTGCTCATCTATCAATGGACACTAGGGTTGCTTTCATCATTTGGCTATTTTAAGTAATACCGCAATAAATATAGGGGTGCATACATCTTTCTGAATTAGTGTTTTTGTATTCTTTGGGTAAATACACAGTGGTGGAATTACTGGATCATATGCTAATTCTATTTTTTATGTTTTCACTTAAATTCCAGTTCGTTAACATATAGTGTAATAGTTTCAGGTGTAAAAGCTAGTGAGTGATTCAACACTGCCATACAACACCTGGTGCTCATCACAAGTGCACTCTTTAACCCCCTTCACCAATTTAACCCATCTTCCCACCTCCCTCCCTTCTAGTACCCTTCAGTTTGTTCTCTATATTTAAGAGTCTGTTTCCTGGTTTGTCTCTTTTTGACCCTTTGCTCATTTGTTTCTTAAATTCCACATATGAGTGGAATCATATGGTATTTGTCTTTCTTTGACTGAATTCACTTAGTATAATACTCTCTACCTCCATCCATGTCGTTGCAAGTGGAAGGATTGCATTCTTTTTTATGGCTGAGTACTATGCCATCATATATATATATATATATATATATACATATATATATATATATATATACTGAAGAATGGATAAAGAGGATGTGAGATATTTACATATATATTCATATATATATATGAATATATATATGTAAATATCTCACATCCTCTTTATCCATTCTTCAGTCAATGGATATTTGGGCTCTTTCCATAATTTGGCTATTGTAGATAATGCTGCTGTAAATAGTGGAGTGCATGTATTCCTCTGAATTAGTATTTTTGCATTCTTTGGGTAATACCCAGTAGTATTATTGCTAGATGATAGGTCTTTTTTTAACTTTTGGAGGAACCTCCATACTACTGTCAAGTGGCTACACCAGTTTGCATTCCCACCAATAGGGCACACATGTTCCTTTTTATCCACATTCTCACCAACATTTGTGCTTTAACACCATATTGTTTTGACTATTAAAGCTTTGTAATATCGTTTGATAACAGGACATGTGATGCCTCCAGTTTGTTCTTCCTTAAACTGGATATTTGTGGTCTTTTATTCTGCACATATTTTAGGTTTGTTCTGGTTCTGTGGAAAATACCATTACATTATTAATAGGGATTTCATTGAATCAGTAGATTATTTTTTGTGGTATGGACATTTAAACAATATTTAGTCTTCCAATGCAAAAACATAGGATGTGCTTCCATTTTTTTGTGTTTCTTTTTAAATTTATCAATGCCTTGTAGTTTTCAGTATAGACATCTTTTGCCTCTTTAGTTGATTCCTAAATGTTATATTCTTTCCAATGCTATTGTAAATGGGATTGTTTTGCTTCCTTTTCAGATAGTTCCATTTTTAGTGTATAGAAATACAACTGAAGGATGCTGGGCAGCTCAGTTGGTAAAGCATCTGTCTTTGACCCAGGTCATGAACCCAGGGTCCTGGGATTGAGTCCCACATTGGGTTCCCTGCTAAGTGGGGAGCCCGTTTCTCCCTCTGCCTGCCACTCCCCCTGCTTGTAGGTGGACTCTTCTGACAAAGAGTTAAAAAAAAAAAAGAAATGCAATTCATTTTTGTATGTTGACTCAGTACCCTGCAATTTTTTTGAATTTGTTTACTCATGACATCTGCAAACAAAGATAACACTTCTTCCCTTCCAATTGGATGGCCTTTCCCCCGCCCCCCCCGGCCTAACTGCTCTAGCTAGAACTAATACTATGTTGAATAGAAATGGTGAGAGTGAACATCCTTACCTTGTTTCATATCTTAGAGGAAGAGCTTTTAGTTTTCACCAATGAGTATGATGTTAGATGTGGGCTTTTCATATACTGTTTTAATTATTTTGAGGTATTTTACTCTTATTTCTAGTTTGTTGAGAGTTTTTATAATAAAAGTATAAATTTTGTCAAATGATTTTTATGCATCTATTGAGATAATGTGATTTGCATCTTTTTTTCTGTTAATGCAGTGTATCATATTAACTGGTTTTTGTATGTTGAATCATCCCTACATTCCAGGAATAAATCCCACTTGGTTATGGTGTATGATCCTTTTTTTTTTTTTAAAGATTTTATTTACTTATTTGTTAGAGAGCAAGCCACAGAGCACAAGCAGGGAGAACAGCAAGCAGTGGTAGAAGCAGACTCCCTGCTGAGCAGGGAGCCTGATGTGAGACTTGATCCCAGGACCCTGGGATCATGACCTGAGCTGAAAGGAGACACTTAACTGACTGAGCCACCCAGGCATCCCATGTATGATCTTTTTTGATATGCTGTTGGATTCAGTTTGCTAGTATCTTGTTGAAGATTTTTTGTATTTTATATTCATTGGGATACTGGTCTGTAGTTTTCTTTCCTTCTGTTGTCTTTGTCTTGCTTTGGTATTAGGGTAATGTTAATCTCATAAAATAACTTTAGAAGTGATCCTCCTCTTCACTTTTTTGGAGGAGTTTGAGAAAGCCTGGTATTTCTCTCAATGTTTGGTAGAATTCATAAGTGGAGCCACCTGGTCCTGGTGATCTCCTTGTGACCTTTTTAATTACTGATTCAATCTCCACAGGAGGTACTGGCATGTTCAGACTTTCTAATTCTTCATGATTTAGTCTTAGTAGGTTGCATGTTTCTAGGAATTTATCATTTCTTCTAGATAACCCCATTTTTGGCATGTAATTGTTCATTGTAGTCTCTCAGGATCCTTTTTTTTAGTTCTGTGCCATCAGTTGTAATGTTCTTTCATTTATGATTTTGAGGGCTTTGTTGTTGTTTGAATTTAGTCTAGCTAGGGGCTGTCACTTACCTTTTGAAAAAAACTCTTAAGTTTGTCAATTTTTCTATCTTCTATATTGCTTATTTCTGCTCTAATCCTTATTTCCTTCTTTCTTTCAATTTTTGATTGTTTTTTTCCTAGCTCCCTAATTATCTCATTTATTTCAGATCTTTCCTCATTTTTAATGTAGGCATTTATTGTTACTAACTTCCCTCTTAATACTACTTTTGCTGCATCCCTTAAGTTTTGGTAGATTGGGGTTTTTTCTTTCTTTTTTTTTAAAATATTTTATTTATTTGACAGACAGAGATCACAAGTAGGCAGAGAGGCAGGCAGAGAGAGAGGAGGAAGCAGGCCCCCTGGGATCATGACCTGAGCTAAAGGCAGAGGCTTTAACCCACTGAGCCACCCAGGTGCCCTGTGTTGTTTTTTCTTGAGGTATTTTCTAATTTCTTTTGATTTCTTCTTTGACCCAATGGTTGTGTGCTGTTTAATTTCCACATATCTGTAACTATTCCAGTTTCTCTCTGCTACTGATTTCTAGTTTCATTCTATTCTGTTCAGAATAGATACACAGCATGATTTCAATCGTCTTAAATTTATTAAGACTTGTTTTGTGACTTGATATGTTATCTTTTCTAGAACATGTGCTTGTGAAAATATGTATTATGCTGTTGCACAGAATTTTCTGCAGGTTTGTTAGGTCCATTTGGTCTATATGGTTGTTGAAGTCCTCTGTTTCCTTACTGTTCTTCTGTCTAGATCTTCTATCCATTACTGAAACTAAAGCACTGATTTTTTTTAAGATTTATTTATTTGACAGAAACGGTGAGAGGGGGAACACAAACAGGGGGAGTGGGACAGGGAGAAGCAGGCCTCCCGCCAAGCAGGGAGCCTGATGCGGGGCTCAATCCCAGAACCCTGGGAAATAAGAAAGACAATGATAGAACGATAAAGACAAAGATAGAAAGACAAAGATAGAAAAATGATTTTTCTATTCTTTTATGTTCAGTCTCTGTGTATCCTTGAATCTAAAATGAGTTTTTTTTGTAGAAAAACGTGACCAGGTCTTGTTTTATCCATTTGGCCATTATATAACTTTGATTGGAGGAGTTTTTTTTCTATTTACATTTGAAATAATTATTGATAGGGAATGATTTACCATTGCCGTTTTGTTAGCTGTTTCCCATTAGTCTTGAGATTCTTTTGTCTTTATCGTCTCTCTTGCTATCTTCCTTTGTTTTTTGTATCAGTATGCTCTAAATTTTTTATAAGTCTATTTTAAGTTGATAACTTAAGTTCAATTGCATACAAAAACTCTACACATGAACACTTCTCATACACTATTATTTTTGTCACATTCTACACCTATCCATATTATATGTTTTTTCATATTGTGTATCTTTTAATGGTTATTTTTAATACTTTTGCCATTTAACTTTTTTGGGGCCATTTAACTTTTATACTAGAAATAAAAGTGACTTATCTTCAACCACTACAGTAATACAGTATTCTGTATATGTCTATATATTTACTTTTACCAATAACTTTCATACTTTTTTATGCTATCACAGAGCTCTTTAGTATCCTTTCAAGTTAATAAACTCCCTGTAGCATTTCATGTAAGTCAGGTCTAAGTGATGATAAATTTCCTCAGCTTTTACTTGTCTAGTAATGTCCATATGTTATTTTTTTTAATATTTTATTTATTTGACAGAGAGATCACAAGTAGGCAGAGAGGCAGGCAGAGAGAGAGGAGGAAGCAGGCTCCCTGCTGAGCAGAGAGCTGATGCAGGGCTCAATCCCAGGACCCAGAGACTATGACCAGAGCCAAAAGCAGAGGCTTAACCCACTAAGCCACCTAGGTGCCCCTGTATCTGTTATTCTTAAGGACAGTTTTGGCAGGTATTGTATTCTCAGTTGGCAGGGTTCCCCTCTCCCCACTCCCTTCAGCACTTTGGATATATTATCCCACTCCCCTGAGTCTGCAATATTTCTGCTAAATCATTTCCTGATAGTCCTGGGGGGGAGTTACCTTGTTTATGATAAGTTGGTTTTCTTTTGATGCTTTCAAAATTTTGTTTTTTATTTTTAACAATTTGAGTATAATGTGTCTTGGTATAGCTTTCTCTGGGTTTATTTATTTAGTAATCTTTGGAATTCTTGAATTTGGTTGTTCATTTTCTTTTCCAGATTTGGGAAGTTTTCAGCCATTATTTCTTTGAATAAGCTTTCTGGTCTTTTCTCCTCTCTTCTCTTTCTGGGTTTTCCCTAATGCCTATAATGCTCTGCTTAATGATGTCCCATAGTTTCTTAACTTTCTCACGATTTTTCTTTTTTTTTTTCTTTTTTACTCCACTGACTGAATTATTTCCAAAGACCAATCTTAGTTCACTGATCCTTCTGCTTTAACTAATCTGCTGTTGAATCCTGCTCATGATTATTGTGTTTTATAACTCCATATTTTCTGTTTGGTTTTATTTCCTCTTTGTTAGAATTCTGTGTTTATGCACTATTCTCTTGATATTGAGGTGAGCATCTTTATAAGTCATTTTTTAATTTGGTCAAATACATTTCATAAATCTTTCATTAGGGCCAGTATCTGGACATATATTTCCTTTGTGTGGAACATCTTTGCTGATTTTTCATTTTCTTTTAAGATTTTATTTATTTATTTGACAGTGAGAGAGAGGGAACACAAGCAGCTAGAGTGGGAAAGAGAGAAGCAGGCTTCCCGCTGAGCAGGGAGTCTGATGTGGGGCTCGATCCTAGGACCCCAGGATCATGGCCTGAGCTGGAGGCAGCCACCCAATGACTAAGCCACCCAGGCATCCTTGATTTTTCTTTAACATTGACTCTCTGTGTTGGTGTCTACACATTACACAAAGAAAACATCTCTCCTAAGCTCTGTGGATTGGTCTTGTATATAAGAACTTCACCAATCAGCCAAATCAGAGATTCTGGTTACTTCTATCAATTCTTTCTCTCCCCAAAGAGAAGCAAGCAGCAGTGGCTTTTTCTATTTACTCTGTACAGGGTAGAGTGGCTATCCATTTACCAGTCCAAACTGCCATCTCCATTCTTCCCCAGATAGCTAGACTATGCCAGACCCATCAGAGATCCAAACTGGCAATACAGATGCCAGATCTTTGGGCAGCCCTAGAGAAGTTGTGGCACTGAAACTACAAATCATCTCTTCCATCTCCAGAAGTAAGCTAAATGCTAAAAATGTTTCATCTACACACTCTGATGAGCAGGGTGGGAGGAACTATGGCATCTATCAGTCCTAGTCATCATTTCTGTTCACCTCCATAACTAGACTGTGCCAGATCCTTGCACTCCTGGACTGACAAGTCAGATGCCAGTTCTTTGGGTAGGCCTGGAGAAGTTGGAGCACCAGATGCACAGATAAACTTTTCTTCTCCGAGGAAATATTGAGAGTTGGGTTTTTTTTTTTTGTCTTCTTGCTCTGTGTTCAGGGGGAGGGATGATCTATTATATCTACCAGCCCAAGACACTATCTCTTTTCTCCTAGGCAGGCCCTTCAGAGTTTCTAGACTGGCAAGACAGAAGTCAGTCCTCTGAAAACTTGGGAGTGCTGGAAGAACTCCTTTCCTCCCCTAGGAGAAGCTGGAAGCTAGGGGGTCTCTCTTCCTCATCATATGGCCCCTGAGCTGATAGCAGGTACTCTGGTGAGAGGGTGTCCCAAATCTCCCTGCTGGCATCAGTGAGTCTGGTTTTATATTCACCCCAGGTATAGGAGCCTTTCAATTAGTCCCTTAATTTCTCACAAAGGGAGTTTTTCCTTGAATCACTGCTAAATGAATGTGTTGGGGGCAGGGAGAAGGGTTCAGGACTTCCTAAACTACCATCTTCCTGACATCATTCTCTTTAAAATTACTCTTTTTTGTGGAATATGATAAGCTGGTTTTAAAACATATAGAGAAATGCCAAGGGCCAAGAACATCCAGGATACTTTTAAAGAAGAGAAACAAGGTGGAAGGACTTGCTTTACCAGATATCAAGAGCTTATTATAAAGTCCAGTAATTAAGGCTATGGTAGTGTTACAATGACAAATAGACTAATAGAACAGAACAAACAGTTCAGAATCAATCTTGCACATATGCAGACAATTTATGACAAAGGTGATACAAAGGTGATGTAAAGAAGTGAAGAAAAAGACATTCCTTATAATAAATGGCCTGGGTCAGTTGAATGTCTATATGGAAAACATAAAGCTTGGGCCCTGATATCTCACTATACACATAAATCAATTCCAGAAGGATTGTTGATCTAAATGTGAATGTCAAAAACATAAAGCTCCTAGAAGATAACATAGAATATCTACATGATCTCACGGTAGGAAAATACTACTTAAAGGAAACACAAAAAACACTAGTCATAAAGGAAAATAATGAAAAACTACAGGCACATTAAAATTTAAAATGTCTGTTCCTCAAAGAATGCTATGAAGAGATTTGGGAAGGGCTTGCAACATAAAAAGTACAAAAATGGTTCATAGCCAGAATATATAAAGAATTCCTACAAATTTACAAGAAAAGGACAAATAATCCAATTTTTAAAAATGTGCAAAATACTTGTACAGGTACTTCATAGAAGCAGCTATCCAAATGGATAATAAACATATGAAAAAGAGTATAACTTCATTAATCAGATTCTGAGAAATGGCAATTAAAATTACAATAAGATAGCCTGGCTAGCTCAGTCAGTAGAGCATGAGACTCTTAAAATTACAATAAGATAGTATTATAAACCCATCTACCAGAATAGCTATCATTTAAAAGAGTGATAATAACAAGTGTTAACAAGAATGTAGAACAACTAGAATTCTCATATACTGCTGGTGGAATTTAAATTGGTATAATCACTTAGAAAAACTATCATTATCAGTAAATTTGAAAATATGTATACCCTACATCCCAAAAATTCTAATCCCAGGTACATACTCAAAAGAAATTCAAGTACATATAAACAAAAGATATGTATGATAATACTCATAACATCATTACTTATAATAGCCCAAACAAGGAACAATCCAAATATTATCAGTAAAATGAATAAACTGTAGTATATTCAAACATGGGAATAATATACAAAAAATACAAATAAAAATTATAGCTTTATGCAGCATGCGGGATATCACAGGGTTGAGGAAAAAAAAACGGACTCCCTGCAAAATATATATTGTTTGATTTTACTTATATCAGGCTCAAAATAGGTAAAACTAATCTATGATGTTAGAAGTCAAGATAGTCATTAACTTTGGAGGAGAAAGGTACAATGATAGGAATGGAGCATAATGTGGGGGTTGTGAAATGCTAGTTCTATTTCTTGACCTGGGTTTTGGTAATATCAGTGTGTTCACTGTGTAATAATTCATCAAACTATATGATTTGTCACCTTTTCTGTATATATGCAATGCTTCAATATAAAGAAGTATACTTCAATAGAAAAGTGGGGGAAATAAAAAAATGAACAGCTAAGTACAATAGATAAAGTTCATCCTCTCTGAGGGCCACCCTAACAGGCAAGGCAAATGGTAATGTTCTTGGGGATTAAGTAGCTTCAGAAGCTCTCTATTATAAGGAGATCTTTCCTATAAGGCATTTACAGATAAATTACAAATTATTTTTCACAAAATCTAAGAGAGAAAAAAGTGAGACTTAAAAACAAAATAAAACATCGAATGATATATCACAGAAAGCTTTCTGCACCACTTTGAAGGTAATGTGGTTAGGGCTCCTCTCTATTTCACTTTCTAGTAATTCTAGAAACCAATGAAAAATTGTCAGTGGAAGAATTTACTCACCTAAGCAAAGCTGACACAGGCTTATTAGCAAGACCTGAGGAAAGCAGGCTTGTTACATACAGAGAGAATGTCTTTGTTTCACATGACAATCTCCAAAGGCCCAACATAATATTTAACTCAACAAGTATTAAAATACTTTAACTATAACTAGCATTGAGTCAGGTACTGTGGAAAAAGACAAAAAGGAGGCAGATTTCTGAAGAGTTCTATATAAAGACACAAGAGTTATTACACCAAAAACAGCAATAACAACTAGAGAATGATCCTAAGACAAGATATGGTAGGTGGGTTGCAGGAGTAGAATTAGTGAGAATGGGATAGCTATAATGGAGCTAGCTGATCAAAAACCATGAATGTCACACTGAAAACTCTAGATTTAAACCTACAGAAAGGTATTTTATCTGGATTCCATTCCTCTAAAAAAGTTCTTGGATTTAATGACTTCTAGTCATTTTCTTGATCAACCAGCCTTAATAAGTAATGTAAAATTTGTATATACTATGTTCTATCTAGTTAAACCAAGAAATGTTTTGTGGAAAGATAAAGTTGATTTCTATGTCATCATTTCAAGTAATTAGGAACATTTTCCAAATATCTCCAATGGTCCCAAATAAATCCTCATTAACCTACCCATATATATTTTTCTAAACTCTTCCTAAATCTTAGAGTTCCAGTTTAGATGATCTCTTAGGGCAATCATTTGAATGAGATACTACTTTTACTTGCCTGTCTTCCAAAATAAACTTTCAACCATTATAAGATATCTAATAGCTGACGTAGTGTCTGGGTGAAAGCAGGCTATTTATTGAGCTAAATTGTTAAATTATAGCAATATATTAACCTTATTCATCTGTCTCATGGTTTTGTAGACTTTGGTCATATCCCTCCCTTAACCCTTCTCTCTCTCTCCATACTGGAAAAATAACAACAACTAGAAAATCCCTCTATCCTTTTGATCAATTTGAGTTTCTAGGGACTTTTATCAGGTGTTAGGTTTTTCTTGAGAAGGAGGTGCCAGAATTTCCTACATGATTATGGATGCAAATCCTCTTTTGGTCTTTTAGGTGGAAAAGATAAGGGTTTTGTTTTGTCATCATTTTCAACATCCTTCCTGCTGATGTCTACCATATTATTGGCTTTGAGGACCACAATCACAACTGGGGCAACTTCTTCACAGAATGATCAACAGTGATTTTCATTTTTTACTATAACAATCATATTGTGTACTGTCTGACTCAGAAGTTGGTGAGATGTCCCTAGGTCTTCTTCAGTGAGTAGCTGGATGAAACTACAGGTAACTCCTCAGCTACTCCAGTTGAAGGATACCATTATGATTCCAAAAGGTCTGAGGGGACCCTCTCACTCTTTTTGATTAGCAGTGTCCCCACTGGGGAGGCTTTTCTAACAATCCCCTGGGAGAACTTGGCTGATACTTCTGCTATGTATCCCAACTGCCCTGATTTCCTCTGTATCTTGTTTTAAATGTTTTTAAACTGAGAGATATAGATGAACCTCCTCAGTGATTTCTAGATCCCTTTCTTGAGTCATAGGTGAGCCCATCTTCTCATAAACATGGATAGGTTTGTATGACCTTATAAAATGAAGTGCCTCTGTTTTGCCCACTTGGTCTGAGATCTTTCTGCAATTTATTTTCATTATTTTGTCTTTACTCCTTGCAAATAAACTGGTGAGAAACCTGAATGTTCTGCCCACTGAAGGGTGTATATTTTTATCTTTCTTCCTCTCCATCTAAGAGTTGCTGTAACAGCAGCTGTTCATGTTGAACAACTAAAATACAAAAATGTGACCTACGTGGCCAAATCCCACAAGGCTGTTTACTTCCTTGTTTATGAATCAGAATCTGTCAGCACAACTTAGAATCTTGACTGTCAGCAGATACTGCAATTAAATGTCCCTGCAAAGCCAGCAGAGGGTGCAACAGGGCACTAGAAATTTTACCCAAGATGTAGCAGTATCAATTTAACTCGAATAGCCAATCAACTTTTCCTTTTTTGTGTGTGTGGGGGCGGGTGGGGGAATGGGAGGTATACTAAAACTAATACCCTCAAGAGAAACATAATTTGAATCTGGGCTAAAATTCCTTTAAAGTATACTTCAATTCTCCTGAAAGTCATCTTCAGGAAGAGAATGGAAAACACGTTAAACTTTGGCCAAAATACAGGTGGAGTAAAAGGAACTGATGCAAATCTGAGCCCTCTACATTGCAAGAATTGTACTATGGAGCTCTATCCCTCTTTCTCCCAAAAGGCTTCCAGAGATGTATGCTATAGGGGAACAAACGAACTTTCTTGAACTGGGAATCAAGAGAACAACTTCCTTTTTACCTTTGACCATAGTTGTATGGTCAAATCATTTGACCTTGGACAAATCATTCCCCCCTACCTCAGGCCTCTGTGCTATCCAAGGGGATCAAACAAAATGGACTCACATGGCCCCTCACAATTCTAAAAATCCGAGACTAAAACTGATGCCAGCAAATGTAAAGAGCCATTATGCTTGTTGCCACTGCTCCAAAAGATTAAAACACAATAGTTCTGTCTAGATTTAAATTTTCATACAGAAAATGGGGAGCTGTATTTAAATCTAGACAGAACTATTCGAAGTGCTATGCAAACACCAGGCAACTAAATGCCACTCTAGACCTGTGAGAGTCCCACACCATCACAGAAGCCCTAGGGTGCAGCTGTCCTGCTAATCCTCAGTCTATAAACATAGGTCTGTCCACCCTAAATACCAAAAAGCTTTGGCTACCATTTGACTAAGGAAGTTCAATTACTTCATCTTTTCACAGAATATAAATGTTCAGCTGCTAAGTATTTCTACTGGGCATTGTGGGGGCGGGGGTGGATAGATAAAGGGAGCCAGAATCCTAGTTAATTATCATTTAGCTACAGTGTTTAAAGTTTCAAGTATAAGAAGCATGTCTACTGATTCTCTTCTTTGATAAGCTGTTATATAAGTTGGAGTATGCTAGCAAGACATTTTCCGGCTCAGGGTAACTTTACAATGCACGATGTAGAAGATATGTCAGTCCCAACATTACAGTTTTGTCGTGAATGTGATGCCAGCTTAGGATGGGTGGTCAGAGAGCACAAATGATGTTTAGAGTATCACAATGACGACTCTGAATGTGGTAGTCAATACAGAAATCCTGGGCCCCTCATTCCAAGAAACTTATGTGCACAACTTGCCCTCTTCCCCAAAAAGGAACAAATTCACTATTAGTCTCCTAACCTCCTCAAAAGGATTCTTGGATGCTTGCTTCTCTTAAATTTCACAGGACAAAATATGGTAGTTAAGAGAATATTTATTTTAAGTTCACTAAATTTAGTTGAATAAAGAGCTGAACAAGTGGAAGACAACTACCAAAGCTAATGGTTTTCTAAGAAGGGCACAAACACCATAAAGATTGCAAAACAAACACACAAAACAAAACTGCTCGTGAAAGCTTGCTCTTGAGTAATTAATTATTCCATCAGTAGATTCCTGTTCTCAAACTAGCAGTAGTGAATAGACTTCACACTCACCCTATCTACCCCCCAAAAAGAGAACCGGCATGCAAAGGGTGAGTTTTATTTCCAAAGATTTTTTAAATTGCTGCTCAGAAGTTGTCTAGCAAGACGGCATATTTCTACCAGAATTCCACAGGGGCGCTGATCCTCACTAGAACACGGAGGACAATCAGTCTCAAATTGCAGGTAAGTGTGAACAAGCCCACCTTCTGGTCAGCGCACAAGGACCCGCGCTGAAAATACGATTAAAAGTTGTTTCAACTGTGGAGCAGTGATTACAGCTGTTTACAGCTCCCACTCCAGAGGAGAGCCTGCTTGTGCTAGCATCAGCTCTGAACACGAAAAAACAAGCACCGCGGGCAGAGAATCTCACCAGGAGCAGAAGGGCCAAACTGCTGCCGTTAGTCCGCCAGAGGGGCAGCACCCGCACCTCCGCAGCCGGGAGAGTCGCCAACTTTCCCCGAAGGCAGCCCGTAGCTGGAGGCGGCGGGCGCCGGCCAGGGTTCTCAAGTGCAGGGGTCCGGAGGGAGTCTGGGTGAGCTAGACCAGGACAACCTGCCCCAGGGCAACCTCTCCCGGCTCGTCTGCCCCCTCCCTGGTCCGGCCCTGCAACTTGGCTGGAGGTGGCAGAATCCTTCCCAGCGCCCTGTCGGGGAGGGCCCCCGCCCTGCCCACAAGGGGAGGGGGCCTCCGCCGCCGCCGCCGCCGCCCCTCCTAGGTGACTCACCTGGTGCCCGTCCTGGGAGTGTGGGGGGAGTGTGGTTTCTCCCGGTTCCAGCGGCTGCTGCTGCTGAGGTGATGGCTGCCCAAAGTGGCGGGTGATGGGACCGTCAGGGTCAAGGCCAGCGGGGCTGCTCGGGGTGCCAGAGGTGCTGGGGCCAAGGCGGGACTCGGCTCCCCGTTCCCGCCGCAACTCGGACCGCAACTCTAGGTAGCAGCATAACGTCAGCAGGTGGAGGGCCAGCGAGAGGCCAAAGAAACCCAGGAAGAGCCGGCAGCTGTTCCCTTCGCCCGCCCGGGCAGGGGCCCCGCGACAGCCGCAGCCCTTGCTCCCCCGCTCCCGCGGCGCTGCCGTGGGCAGAGGTTCCCTGCGCTCTACCTCTGGGTAGCCCATGGCCTCCGGAGACACCCACTCTCTGAGGCCCTGGAGCCGCAGCGTCTCCCTCAGCCGTTCAGGACCCCTGACAGGCGGCTACTGCCCTGCCATCGGCTGGGGGCTGCAGGGACCCGTTCCAGAGCAACGGAGGCTGGGCGGAACAGAGCAGAGAGCTGCCGCATGTGCAGCTCCACTCCGAGGGGTGGGAAAAGGAGGAGGAGGGGCGGGAGAGAGGGCCGGCTCGGCCCGCTGGGAGAATAAGGGAGGTGGCCCAGGCTGACCCCGCCCCATCCCCCAAGAGGCTGCCTGGGCGCCCAACCACCAGCCCGCCAAGCCTTGGCGCCCCGCCCCCTGCCATTCCACCCTGGGCCCCCAGCCACGGGGCGGGGCCTTGGGGGCGTGTGGGTTCGCCTCTGCCTGACTGCCCCACCCAGTTCTTCCCGCTTGCGCCTGTCCCAGTTGGTGACCGCTGCTGTCGTTCATCTCTGGACTCCGCCCCAACTTAACCCTATAGCGCCTTACGGGGAGGGGGGCGGTGGTAGGAGAAGGCGAGGAGGGGGAGGCCGAGAAGAATTTGGGAACCTTGGAAAGAAACTGGAGCAAAGAAAAGGAAACAGAAACTAGAATTAATAGAAATGTTTGTAATTAACTGCAGTTGTTAATAAGATCATCCAGTACTTATCTGTTGCTTTCAATCTTCAAAGAGTTTAACAGACGTTAAACTAATTAAAACAGTTCTTGGTTTGGAATGAAACCATGCCTGCTGTGTTTGCAATCCTGTGGCGCGCCAAAAGAAAAAGGAGACCCAGAAGCCTGGGAGCCAAAGGGAGTGAGACTGGGATGGGACTGAGGCAGCCCCACTCCTAGAGTGAATCTGAGGCCTCAATCTAAGAGGCCAAGAAGTGCACCTATGCCAAGTGGAACTGAATTTATGTTGGCCCACGCAGGTTCGAACAGTGCCCTGAGATTTCTTGATATATTAATAAATTCAACAAATATGTGTGGGTCCCTTCGCAATGCCGCAAGTATTGTAGGAGATAATCCACAGCCAGTGGAGTTTCTCTTCTGCCTCAGCAACAGGAGTTTTGAGTGAAGAATATATGTGCCTTCAATGCACAACTGGGGAAACCGAGGCCCAGGTGAGGTGCATTTTTACAAGGGTGGTCCACAGAACAGCCAGGCAATATTGGCATCTCTATTTGCAGGCAACTGTTCTGGCCTCTCCACCCCTCCCCTCCTCTCCCTGGAGTAGTCCCTGGGGGAAGTTCAACAAGTCAGCCAAATGTTCCAGATGTACACTGCTGCAACGGCAGCATCTTCAACAGCTGAACCAATGAGAAAATAGTTCAGAGCAAACCCCCCCCAAAAAACAACAAAAAAAAGGCAAATGTCAGAACAATACACACTGAAATGAAGGATGGAAAGGATTAGTTGAATCACAATGACAAGAGTTACTAGTCTGAGATTATAGAGAGCTAAATGACTATAGCAGGGGAAATCTGTATGCTTCCTGGTCACTGTGTACTCCTATTCCCATATTATGAATAATTAGCAGTTTTATTGACTTGTCAAGGGTAGGCCTGAGACCTAGGCTGAGGGGAAAGAAGAAAAATAGGGAGATGTAGAAAAGAAGACAAAAGCAGAGAAACAAACAAAAGCAAAGCACCCAGTGGAAAGGCCAGTCCAAAAAGTACAGAGGTCATAAAACCTTAAATATATTAGCCATGGACAACTTTTCTTCCAGACACTTTGTGAATGATCTCAGTGCTTCACAAAGATCTATTTGTCCCCTCACTGGCCCTTACCCATGAAGCATAAAGTTTGCAAAGAATATCATCATCATGCAGATAAGAAAATGTAAAAGAGCACTTACAGCTAAGCTAATCTCAAGTCCTGCCTGTTCCATCTGGGAATTCTAGGTGCTTAATTGACTGAGCCACCCAGGCATCCTAGGAATTCTAGGTGCTAGGGGGAACTATAAAGCTGATTTACCTTCATTATCACAGCCTATGATTTTTTTTAAAAAAGATTTTATTTATCCACTTGAGACAGAAAGATACAGAGAGAGAAAGAGTGAGAGAGAGAGCATGTGCACCAGCATGAGAAGGGGGGAGTGGCAGTGGAGAGGGAGAAGGACAAGTTGACCCTTCACTGAGCCGGGAGCCAGATCTCAGAACCCGGATCATGACCTGAGTCCAAGAAAAAAAAGCCTAACAATCTGAGCCACCTCGGTACCCCTCACAGCCTAGGATTATTAGAATGTTAAACTAGGAGTCAGTAGAACTCACCTTACCACTGGTTTGCTGGGTCACTCTGATTAAGTCACTGTGCTTTTTGGCCAGAAACATTAGTTTCCCCAACTGTAGCACTTTAACAGCTGTGATACTGTGTTTTATCTGTGTTATCACGGGCTATGTTGATTTGGTTAGTATACACAGCTCAAAGAGACTGCCCCTGGTTTCCTTAAAGTGAAAAGGAAACAACTTAACAGCCATCTCCTGGTGGTGGTGCTTGAGGACCTTAATGATCTCAGCTTACCATCTTCTACTAGGTTTTTGACAGCCTGACAGAGACCTTGGGTTGCACCATTACTCTCAGAAGACCTACGAGTTACACGGGATGCCATGTAGGGGCACCTGGGTGGCTCAGTCAGTTAAGCTTCTGCCTTTCATTCAGATCATGATTCCCAGTGTCCTGGGATCGAGTCCCACATCGGGCTCCTTGCTCCGCAGGGAGCCTGCTTCTCTCTCTGTCACTCTGTCTGCCTGTGCTAGCACACACACACTCTCTCTCTCTGACAAATAAATAAAATTTTAAAAAAAAGAAGACCTACGAGTTGCATCTGACCTAGAACCTCACTCTGGTTCCCCAGAGGAAGAATGTGTCTTCATATGCAATAAGTATGTTGAAATGGAGCAGTCTGGTGAGGAATGTACATGGTTATTTATTTTATTTTATTTATTTACTTGAGAGAGAGAGAGAGAGAGCACAAGTGGAATGAGGGGCAGAGAGAGAAGCAGACTCCCTGTAGAGGAGGGAGCCCGATGTGGGACTCAATCCCGGGACCCTGGGATCATGATCTGAATGAAAGGCAGAAGCTTAACTGACTGAGCCACCCAGGTGCCCCTACATGGTTATTTTTTACAAGTGTTACTTCAGATAACTTCTATGCTTCCATAAATACCCCATCCCCTACAGTGTGGGTCTCAAAATGACAGCCTACAGGCCACATCCAGTAAACAGATGGATTGTATTTGGTGCAGTGTTGGCTAAAACTTTGAATTAAAAAAATTAATTACCAGCGTTTAGAAATTAGGACATTTCACATAAAAATCAGATTTACTGCTTTTCTCTCTCTAAAAAAAAATCAGAAAACCTGCTAACACTGGATACCCATTCCCATATGGCTACAGTCAGCTAGAACTAACCCCTTAGAACAATCAAGTGCCACACTGTCATCCCTATGTCCTTCCTCTAGTCTCCATTACTGCCCTTATCACTCATTTACCCTACCTGTCTAGCCCCATGTATTCTAGGAGACAAAAATCAGCTCCTTATCATGACCCATAATCTGCCTTTCCAACTTCATCTGCCACCATCCCACAAGGAACCCATACTCCCACAAAATTAAATTCACTGACAATTCTCACACATCTGTGTCTTTGCACAAACTAGTTTCTTTGCCTGTAATGCCCCCACCTTGGACATCTGATTAACTTCCTCAAGAAGCAAATCACATGTTCCCTCTGGTGCAGACCCATGGCTCACTCCAAACAGATTTTCCTTTATGCTTTCATGGTACCCTGAGCATGTCAATAATATCATTAACCACACTATATTTTTCTTTTTTCACATTTTCTCATCACTGAACTATGAGCTCACTGATGGTAATAACCACACCCTTTCCACTTCGGTAGTCCCAGTGACTAGCATAGCACCCACCACATAGTAGACAGCAGTATTGTTTGTCAACTTAATTGGGCATGAAGTCTGCCATGGTAACCTAGATTATCTAGAAATCCATAAAAGGAAGTTGCCAAGGGATGCCTGCTAGTACCACTTATGAAGCACCTACTGTGTAACACATTATGGAGAGATATAAAGAAAATTGAACAAATGACAATTGTGCAATTATCCTCTTTTTTTGTACTACGGTTGGAGTTGTGGACAACCTAGAAAAGTAAATAACCCATGAATTCAAATATAATTGGCTTGTAGTACTTCAATGGCTTTTTGTCCCATCAAGTTTACCTTCCTAATTTTGGTTGTCTGGCCTAATTTTAAAATAATGTAGTTGCCAATGCCTGAATAATAGACATTCAAAACAAGTTGACAGCTTCTGGCAGAATATGATAAGGTGTTGGCCAAGGGCTGTTATTAAATACCTCTTCGCTCTGGTTAATCTACAGAGGGGTGTCTGGTGGCTCAGTCCGTTAAGCATTTGCCTTCAGCTCGGGTCATTATCCCAGGGTCCCAGGATCCAGTCTTGTGTTGGGCTCCCTGCTCAGCGGAGAACCTGCTTCTCCCTCTGCCTCCCACTCTGTTTGTGCTCTCTCTCTCTCAAATAAATAAATAAAATTCTTAAAAAAATCTGCAGAACAAATCATTGACCTATAAATCACAGAGTTGACTCTGACCCACCTGGTGATAAGCAGATAGATTGCTGGGGGTGGTGGGACAAGATTTTAGGACTTGGATCCTGATTTAAATCTCAGCATTTTCACTTATCAGCTGTGTGACTTAGGACAGATCATTTTTACCTATCTTGCAGAGCCTCAGTTTTGTCACCTGTAAAATGGAAATGACAACATATGTTTTTGAGATAGCTGTGCTGAAAATGGGATGCTATATGTCAAAGTGTCTGGCACATATTAAATGCACAGTAAATATTAGTCCCTGTTCTAGAAGAGACTTCCTCCAAAAGGAGATGAGAGGAAAACTACATAACAGTACTCAAGAACATGTAAAAATGCAGAAAAGCATCCACATGCTTTGCTCTTGCCAAATGCCTGCTCCCTTCTTTTTGCATTCTTGAAGTTGAGATAAGACCCTTATGGTCCCATCATCCTCTCCTGAATGCTTGATTCGTGTATCGTCTATTGAACTTCCTCCTCTGCTTTTTCACTTGGATATCTAATAGACATCTTAAAATCAACATAACCAAATCCAAAGCCTTTCTCTCCCAAAATGTGCTTCCCCTGGTCTTGTGCATCTCAACAAATGCGAGTCCATCCTCCCACTGCTCAAGAAAAACACTGTGAAGTTATTCTTGAATCCCCCTCTTTTTTTTTTTTTTTTTTTTAGAGAGAGAGAGAGAGAGAGAGTGGGAGGGAGAGAGAAAATCCCAAGCAGGCTCCACACCTAGTGTGGATCCTGACAGGGTGCTTTATCTCACAACCTTGACATCATGACCTGAGCCAAAATCAAGAGTTGGATGCTTAACCAACTGACCCACCCAGGTGCCCCTTGAATCCTCTCTTCTTTGAACACCTCACATCCAATCTGTCAGCAAGTGCTGCCTTCAAAATATACCTAGGGGATGCCTGGCTGGCTCAGTTGGTAGAAAACATGACTCTTGATCTTGGGGTCATGAGTTGCACCCCACATTGGGGGTAGAGGTTACTTAAAAATCAACAACAACCAAAACAAAATATACCTAGAACCTGACCATTTCTCACTACCTCCCTATCACCACCATCATCCAAGCTCACATGTTCTCTTACCAGATTACTACTTTAGCTGTCTCCCAGGTCTCCATGCTTTTTGCTTTTGTCCTTGTCACCCTGTATTCTATTCTCTACCCTATCAGAGGCTAACAGAAAGTCAGAGGCTTTCTGTTAAAGTGTTAAGGCAGAGCCTATCGATCCTCTGTTCCAAATCCTCCAGTGGCTCCCCACCTCCTTCAGAGTCCCTGCCTTGGCCCCAAATGATGTGAGTGATGGCCACATACTGGGTTCCTCTCCTGCTGCTGTTCTCCTTGCATTCTGCTCCAGACACATTGATCTCTTTGCTCTTCCTTGAACTTGCAAAGCATGCTCCCACTTAGAGTGTCTTTTTATTTGTCTTTCCTTCTGCCTGGAATGCTATTCTCCCAGATAGCTACATGACTTCTCCCTTACTTCTCCCAGGTCTCTTCTTGGGTGTCACTTTAGAGAACCTTTCCTTGACCAAATTTCCATCACTCTTTGTCTTCTTCCTTTGCTATGTTTACCTTCCTAGCACTTATCATCATCTGACATATTGTACATGCATTTGTTTATTGTGCGACTCCCCTGAAGCTACGGCTAGACTATCTAGCTCCATGAGGGCAAAGAATTTTGTCTGTTTTTGTTCACTGCTTTATCTATTAGACCAAGAACAGTACCCAACACATAATAGAATCTCAATAAAGGTTTGTCGATGGGATGACTTCATCCCCCAGTGGAGTAAGAGAAAGGAGAAAGGAGGATTGGTCAGATGTGTTACAGCATAGGTAAGGACTTTCCTTCCAGAATAGTAAAGTAGAAAGAATAGCTCTCTCATTGTATATGAGGCAACTTCCCTCAGAGAAAGACATGCAAAAGGTCACACAACTAACTAGAGGAGGGGGTAAGGAAGGAAAAGAATATTGATTGGATATTTATCTCCTGTGTGCTAGCCATTAACTTACTTAACTTCTGTGGGAGGTTAGTATTATGAACGTTTCGCAGATAAGGAAACTGAGGCATTTAAGAGACAGGTTAGATAACTGGCCCAAATTCATATAGCCACTAATTAGTAGTCGGAATTAGAAATCCAAGTCTGACTGCCTCAAATATTTCATATTCTGTTCTCAAATTTATCTCCCAACTACAGACAGATCCAAAAATCAGCCTCATAGAGCTAGACATGCAGAGACAGTGAGATTCCTCGAGTGGCAGAGTGATAAACCAGCTGGAAGTCAGAGTTTCTTCTCCCATCAGCCTGGCTGCTACTGACACAAGGATACCCCAACTCTAAGGCTACTGTGCATACTATGATTAGATGAATGTGCTTAAATCTGCGCCCATCAGGTCATTCTTCCGTTCAGTAGCTCTTAATAACTTCCCCCTCCCCTTAGTATTTAATAGTAACCAAACTTCTTATCTTAACATCCAAGGCCCTCCAATGTGGCTAGATTGAAACTACCATTCTAGCCATGCTGTTGCTAGGCCTTGATAAAATATAGCCTCTGCATAACTGTCACTCTCATTGTCCAGGAACAAAAGTCTATGTTCCTGCTGTTTTACCTTTTGCTAACGTTATTCCCCTTCTTCTTTCCAATATCATGTCCATTCCCCTTTGTCTATTTAAAATCAACACATTCTTCAAAGCCCAGCTCAAGCCTCCCTACCTCATCCTGCCTGCCCACAGTGCTCTCAACCAGAATACTTTCCCTTTACAACTCTGGCACTCAGAATATACCACTCACAATTACAAATCCTTCTGCCAGTCTGTGTGACTGTCTCACTTCTCCCAAATTATAGCCAATGCTCTTCAAAGGGTGGGAACTTGTCTTAGCCCCCACGTGGCCTACCTCAAGTAGGTGATTCCTAAACCTTTGTTAATGACTAAAGACTGCAGAGATTAATTTGAGCACGGGTTTGAAGGCAGAAGGTTTTGATGGAGAGAAGACAAATGTTCTAGATGATAAGTAGAGTAAAATGGAATGCTGAGCCCATTTCATATTGAAGAAAACTAAAACACACAACAAAGAAGGGGAAGAGCAGCAGACCTCTAACTTGCTGGAGTCATGGCTGACATAGGAATGTTTCCAGAAATCCATGAAGCAATGATAAGGAGATAAAAATTCTTGCTGGAATATTCATTTTTGCAATGAAGTCTTTGGCTACTCATGGGTGGCTGAGCATATGGGGAGGCTCTCACTTCATGAGAGGAATATTTCATTCAAAAATAGAAAACCTTGTTGCTGGCAGAAAGTCATTTGCATTCATCCCCTGCAATGTGTGTCAGTCCCACCATTCAGGCCACCAAGTAGCCTAGAAACAGGCTGCATATTCCAAAGAGCTATTGCTACATGTTATATCAGGATTATAGTGAGATCTCAGATTTAGTTTTTGGCAGAGTAGGGCTTTAATCTTTGGCAGAAAGTTTCTATAGGTTTTCACATCCTCCAAACAACTATGTGTGGTATAGAGAGTGACCATTTGCCCTCATTTAAAAAGGGAGGAAACTGAAGCCCTCAGGGATAGGATGACTTGTCCAAGGTCACACAGTCAGGGTACCTGTCAGCCTAGGGTTCTTTTTCATACTAAACTGTCAATGGCCACCACACTTATGTTTGCTAGTTGATCTGGCCAAATAGTTTATTGACCATGCTCATAATATACATCTCCTCATCATGAGAATTAGGGAACAGATTAAGGGATCGAGCCTGAGAGAGTCAGGGACCCTTGGGATACAATACTGACACTGTGGTAAGCAACCTGAGACAAGACTTGGAAGACTTTAGAGTTATAAGTTTCCCAATCTTGCACCAGCTTCCCTGACCTACTAGATTATATTGAAGGAGTACTGTCGGATTTGTGTGGTTTAAGTATTACATTCATTCAACAAATATTCATAGACTGCCTACTGTATGACAGATACCATTTTGAATGCTAGGGATACACCAATAGACAAAAAAAAAATCACCCAATTTATAATTGAAAAGTAAGAACTCTGTTTTTCACATACAATTTAATAGCAAAGTGCCTTTAAATGGCCTTATCCCTCCCTCCACTATACCTCTGAGCTGGGCCAGACTCTTAGGTACACTCCTAAGTGGGCCATATCCTAATAGTTTCAGGATCTCCAAACATTGAGCAAAAGGTATAAATTATCCCAATTCAAAGGCTTTCCTCCAAATAAATCAGGAAAACTAGGGAATGCAGCTCTGGTTTAAGAAATACTAAGTAAACAGTCTGTTAGAATGTAAACACCCCTCTTATCTGCTTAGCACTTGTTAAGTAAAAGCCCAGGAAAGGAACTTTAAAATTAACCATTTGGCTCCTGGAAGGATGGGAAACAGGGGAGCCTAGATCTAAGGTCAACAATCAGTGCCTGAAGATAAACTCTGAGTTGAACTCGAGTGTTAGGGCATCAGTGTCTAATAAGAGATTGTTTGTGTCTGTATGTTTGTATGATGAGTAAGAGAAGGTATGAGAGGATGCTTTGTAAAAGAGAAAGTGCTATATAGATTAAGATTTTAAAATAATAGCTACCTTGGGACACCTGGGTGGCTCAGTTGGTGAAACATCCAACACTTGGTTTTGGCTCAGGTCATGATGAGACTGAGCCCCTGCCATGGGGTTCTGTGCTCAGTAGGAAGTCTGCTTGAAGAGTCTCTCTGCCCCTCCCCCAACTCATGCATGCATAGGCTCGCGCGCTCTCTCTCTCTCTCTCTCTCTCTCTCTCGCTCTCTCGCTCTCGCTCTTGCTCCCAAATAAGTAAATATTTAAATCTTTAAAAAAGAATAAGAGCTACCTTGTATGAGTCTCTAGTGTGTGCCAGATACTATGCTAGGCAAAATCACGTGTTTATCTCACTTAAACTTCAGGAACTTTTTGAGGTAAATTGCTTATTTTCCTGCATGTTTAGAAAAATGAGCCTAAAGAAAAGTGAAGTAACATCCCTAATGTCCCCCAACTAGTAAATGGTAGTGTTAAGATTAAAATGCAGGTCTGTCCTAATTGAAAAGCCCACATTTTTTCCATTATGCCATAATAAACAATATATTTTACACACTCAGAAACCCAAGAAATAAGGAGCTTTGAGAAAATTTCAAGCTGCAATCTATTAGATAATAGATGGTGCTACCATTTCTTTTTTATCATTTAAATTCAATTAGCCAACATATAGTACATCATTAGTTTTTGATGTAGTGTTCAATGATTCATTAGTTGCATGTAACAGTGCTCATCATATCACGTGTCCTCCTTAATGCCTGTCACCCAGTTATCCCATTCCCCCACCCACCTCCCTTTCCACAACCCTCAGTTTGTTTCCCAGAGTCAAGAGTCTCTCATGGTTTTTTTCTTTCTCTGAGTTCTTCCCATTCAGTTTTCCCTCCATTCCCCTATAATCCTCTGCACTATTCCTTATATTCCACATATGAATGAAACCATATAATTGTCTTTCTCTGTCTGCCTTATTTCACTTGACATAGTACCCTCCAGTTCCATCCACGTTGATGTAAATGGTAGGAATTTATCCTTTCTGGTGGCTGAGTAATATATGAACCACATCTTCTTTTTCCATTCATCTGTTGAAGGACATCCCAACTCCTTCCACAGTTTGGCTATTGCTGCAATGAAATCGGGGTGCATTTGTTCCTTCTTTTCACCACATCTGTATCTTTGGAGTAAATACCCAATAGTGTAATTGCTAGGTTGTAGGATAGCTCTATTTTTAACATCTTGGGGAACCTCCATACTGTTTTCCAGAATGGCTGTACCAGCTTGCATTCGGTGGTACCATTTCTTCATCCCAATATAATTTTACAGTCTATTGGGAAGATTACAATACTGCAGCCAAGCCAAAGTGATCTTGAAAATAACAAAACCAAATAAGAAAACCCTAGCAGCAGAAAACAGACACTCAGGAGATTAGATAAGATAGCACCAAGGAGAAATGGCAGTTTGTGTGGTGGCAGAGGGAGTCTGCAAAGTATTATCGCAAATAGTCTCAGTGAAAACTTCCCAGAAGGCCTTGTATTGGTTCTTTCATTTGTGTATTTGTAATTTCATTCATTTATCTTTCCACCTTTAAAGAGTTATTGCGCACTGGCTATAGGCATTCATGCTCCCGGAACTTCTGCGAACATTGTGAGCAAATGAGTGAATACTCAGGAGCCCCAAGTCAGCTGGTCATAGGTCTACAGGAGCCCTGACCACCATCTTAACCTGTCTTTTCATACAAGTTCAATTCAACTCTGTCCACTTAGGGATTTTGTTTTTTCCTATGGGAACCTACCTCTAACTCTAGGAAGACAGGTTGTGCTTGACTGAAATATGCTTACAGCAATGTCCACTGAAGAATAAGCTTCTACCAACTGAGTTTAGAGGAGGGGTCTGGAAGCTGAGCAACAAAGAGAAAGTAGGATCCATAGAAGCAGAATTTGGGACACCAAGTCATGCCCAAGGGAAAGAAGCTGCTCTTAGGCATGTGCCAAACTACTTGACAAAGGAGACTGGTCTCTGACAGGGAAGAAGGTGGCAACCCAGAGAAGTTAGATGATTCTAAGTGTCACTATTACCCACCCTTGGACCCAAAGTTCTTAGTCCTGCAAGACCAGATGTGACATCCCTAAGTTTAACAGAACTTCACTTTGTTTAACGTTTATAGTTCCAAAAATCATTACCATTTTCTTTACTCAGCCTCTACAGCTGATTTAAGAAGTCAGAACTAGAAGGCTCTTTGGAGGCCACCTAGTCCAACCCATCCATTTTTTGAAAGAGGAAAATGAAGCCCAGAAAGATCAACAATCATGCCCATTGAGTTAATGAATTAACTAGACTAGAATCAATTGTTCCTTCCTGTTTTCCCCCTAAACCACTATCTTATGTATCTATACCTGACAATCTTAAAGCATTTTCAAAGCACATAAATAACTTTTGCTTAACTTCTGATGAATTCAAAGTATGAAACAAGAAATTGACTGGAAATCGCCAGTCTTGCTTCTGACTTCTAGTTCCATTCTCTACCAACCCCCAATAATTTGCCCAGTTTGTACTTTGCCCTGAGGTAGTCCTCCATTTTACCCAGTCTTATTCCTGTAATCAACCTGATGAATGCAAATCCTAATCTTACCTTGACTGTCTCAGAATCTCCCCACAAAAAAGGATTGTGCAACTGATCTTAATTCTTTAATTAATAACATTTATTTTTGAAGAAGCAGCTGCTACACTGCCCCTTAAATGCACTCTTAACATTTTTCAATTTAAGGAAGAAATGAAAAGTTTCTACTACAAATGGTTTCTACATAAAATTTCCCTTTTGGAGAGGTCTCCACTGGCAAACTACCACTTGACTTATTATAAGAAGCCCCAATCTCCAAGGGGGTGATCAGACATATTCTGGACAAGTCAGGAAACTTCTTTCTGCAGAATCTGATGAGGCCAAAAACTTGATGTCAAAGTAATTTGCTTCTTCCAAATATGTCTTTTGGGAAAGCTAGAGAACAGAATTCTGAGAAGAGCTGGCTGGAGGAAGCATTGGTTGAAGTTATAGCTAACATTGTTGTTTTGAATTCTTCTCCTTTAGAAAAAAGTTAAATTGAAAATGTCATAGTGAACAGAGCTGAATGCTTCCAGTTCAGACAAACAGGCAAAAAGAGAAGCCTATTTGGGTGTATAGAAAGGCAAACTCGTGTTAAAGGATAATTTTTTAAAGGTAAAATCATGACTCTCATGCAAATATAAAAGGAACATGTGTCAAACATTTTATTTAACTCATTAATTAATGAGAGAAGCTGTAAGATGTACAACCAATTCAAAGGAAAATTCGAAGGACATAGATTCCCACAGATTATTATGAAAGCTGGAATGAATTTTCAAATAGATGCAAACTGGTCAATCTCTATGGGACAATAACCAATTGCATTACACCAGACAAAATTCATTTGCATTTCTATGGATAAGAACATTTTGCATTTCTATTGGTTTTCTACAATTTATTGAGTTGTTGAATAGCTCAAAGCCAACAAAAAGCCTGTAACACAGAAGAGATCACAGGTCAGGAAATCCGGTAATCTTTTTTGTCCATTCAGTCTTTCACAAATTTCCTTGACACTAGAAAGAACTGTTGCAATAAGACTGCTTTAAGGTCAGCAGGCCCCGTAACCCTTGGGGCCCTGATTAGGAGGCAGCCAGGAGGATGGCCTAAGAAAACTGTTGGGAGTGTAATTTGACACTTAAAAGGGGATTAGCAATGACTAAATGATTAAAGATATGAAGGGTGGCTTTTCCAAAGCCTCAGGAGCTAGAAAATCTGACAAGTGGAGAGATCCACCCATGAGTCTGAAAGCAGCTGGTGATGGCCTAAGAAGGTCGGTTTAAAGGAAAACACATGGCTCTCTTTGCTACTCTATCTTGCAGGGCCCAACTCATGAACATCTGGTTGAAATACAACACCTTGACTCTTGCCTAGCAACAAAGTACAAGTAAATACAATCCCCATGAACAGGCCCACTGGGAAACTTCAGGAACACATTAGGGAGGATTGTGAAGAATTCTGCCAATTTTTCTAGCACTTCATGTATTGTGTAACTGATTTTCTATTAAGTGCCTGAATACCTTCTGGTTTTATGTATGCCTAAAAACCAGTAGAAGTCCAGAAATCCAAAGAAAACTGGAGTTTTTTCATTGGCAGTTTTATCCATTTTTTGGCAATACTCATCAACTTGCCATTTTTCTCATTCCTTCATTGACTAGCTTGGAGATACCTGGCATCCTGGAATCTCTTAAATAGTATGGAAGAACAATGTATGACATGGGGTAACATGAACACTTTTGAAGTTATCCCTTCCCCGGTCCCCTCTCCATCAACAACCTACTCCATTAGGCAACTGTGAAAGGCATGGAACAGATAATTTACACACACACACACACACACACACACACACACACACACAGGAAAAGAAACCCACTTGATTATAATTCAGGAGCTACCCAGATCTAATCCCAGATTTAGATATAATCTAAAATTCCTGTGGTTCTCAGATGATGTGATTTAACACATTCAACCATACTGGTACTAAAGAACAATAACCATTTTCTACTTATCAAAGAAGAAAATATTATCAATCATGCTGTTGGTTTGGTTGGAAGGGGGAGGATAGAAAGAAATCTACATGTGTCCCAGCAGTAGGATAAGCTAGGACAATTCTTTTGAAGGGCAATTTGACAATACATATCAAAAGTCATAATGCTTTCACATAGCAATTTCACTCCTGGAAATTTTAAGACAAAACTAGGACAACTGGGTGGTTCAGTTAAGTGACTGCCTTCAGCTCAGGTCATGATCCTGGAGTCCCAGGATGGAGTCCTGCATCAGGATCCCTGCTCAGTGGGGAGTCTGCTTCTCCCTCTGACCCTCCCCCCATCATGCTCTGTCTCTGTCATTCTCTCTCTCAAATAAGTAAATAAAATCTTTTAAAAAGACAAAACTATACATACAAAACACATTTTATATGCCATTATGAATAATCTCAAAAACTGGTAATAGCCAAATAACCAAAAAAACAAAGTAATTAAGTGAATTAAGATACACATCAACTGGAATATTATGTAGGGAATAAAAATCATAATTCTGAGGACTGTAATAAACATAGAAAAGCCTAAATACAGTAATATTCAGGGGTTAAGAAGCAAAAATACAACATACATCTGTATAGACATTTTCACTGTAATTCTATAAAAACATATCTCCAGAAACAACTGTGTTTGGTAGTGAGATTACAGGATAAAAATTATTTCTTCCAGGCACCTGGGTGGCTCAGTTGGTTAAGCCACTGCCTTCGGCTTAGGTCATGATCCCGGAGTCCTGGGATCGATTCCCCTATCCGGCTTCCCCTGCTCTGCAGGGAGCCTTCTTCTGCTTCTCCCTCTGCTTGTGCTCTCTCTCTGTCAAATAAATAAATAAAATCTTTTAAAAAATGATTTCTTCCTTTTTCTCTTATGAAGCATAGTTCAAAAAATAAGTTTAAAATAAATTTAAAGCAAATAAATTAATGAAATTGTGTTGGCCTAACACCTAGTAGCTTAATGCTGCCCTTGGGCTGCTCCCTGGGCTGCCCTTTCAGAGCTACCAGCTCCTGCCATCTGCTTCTAATCCCGCAGGAAGGAAAGGGAGAAAAAAGGAGTGTTGCTAAATGAGAGGAACTTAAGAAAATATGCCTGTGATAGCCAGAAGACTTATTACCGCTGAATGCCTCAGTTTACTCTGCTGAAGAAGTTGAGAAATCCAGTGAATATGTTCTCATCTGTGTCTCCATTTAAATTTATTTAACAATAAAATACATTTATTTTCAGCAACTGTAAAAATAAGTATTTCTTTTGCAGAGGACATAATACTTTTTACTTATTAAATGTTACTTGAATAGAAGTTATAAGAATAAAGACCATTTAAAAATCATAACATTCATAATTCCATCAAATAAACAATTTTCCCTTTCTGACTATTACCTGCAATGAGCGTATGATTTGTACATACTGCAGTTATGGTACACATCCTATTTTGAATCATGTTTTCTCTAACCATTATATCATAAGCATGTTTTCATTTCTATAGTCTTCCTGTTACCATTTTAAAGTGGGTTTTTTTTTTTTGAAAGAGAAAGAGAGTATGCGTGCATGTGCTAGTGGGGGAGGGGCAGAGAGCAAGGGAGAGAGAGAATCTCAAACAGGCTCCACGCTCAGCTTGGAGCCCAATGTGGGACTAGATCTTGTGACTCTGAGATCATGACATGAGCCAAAATCAAGACTCTGATGCTTAACCAACTGAGTCACCCAGGTGCCCTATAGTTATCATTATTTTAAAGATTTTTAAATTTATTTATTTGTCAGAGAGAAAGAGCACACGAAGAGGGGGAGGGACAGGCAGAGGGAGAATTAAACTCCCTGCTGAGCAGGGAGTCTGATACAAAACTCCATCCCAGGACCCCAGGATCATGACCTGAGCCACTCAGGCATTCCTAGTTATCATTTTAATGACTGCATTGTATTTCCTACTCTTGTGGATCATTATTTATTAAACCGAGTCCCTAATGTTGGTCATCCTGAGTTGTTTACAATTTTTTGCTAGTCTCTATTTCCTTCTGATGAAGAGGAAAGAAGCTCTTTTAAAAAAAATATTTTACTTGAGAGAGACAGAGTGAGAGAGAGAGCACAAGAAGGGGGAGTGGCAGATAGAGGCTGAGGGAGGAGCAGACCCTTGCTGAGCAGGGAGCCTGATACAGGACTTGATCCCAGGACACTGGGATCATGACCTGAGCTGAAGGCAGTTGCTTAACCAATGGAGGCCCCCAGATTCCCCAGAAAGAAGCTCTTTTGAGAGGTATTATCTAACTTATTAAGATAAAAAGACTTCTAACTCCCTTTTTTTTGAAAGCTTATATTTGGCTTTCCAATATTCTAGAACAGGGATTGTCCACTAAGATGACTCTTAGAAAGAAAGCAGCCAATATATGAATTTTGGAGAGCACTGACAGCTGGAATAAAACTGCTGCTGGATTTTGCCCTTTTCTGTCTGACTAGATGGGGGAATGTCCCTCCTATGGGATAGATCAGAAGGAAAGCATTAAACTTGCTTTCCTGGACTGGACAGAGATTTATGCAGACCTAAGTTCACATTCTAGCTCTAGCTCTTGCTAGCTCTGTAACTGGCTCACCTCTCTTAAACTGGGTCTCAACCACTCAACTATAAATGAGGAACTATACTAGATGATGTTAGAGCCTCTTCTTCTCTCCTATGTGAGAGAAAGAAATTTGTCTCACTCCCCGCTTTTAATCCCAACCCCTCCCACTTCTGTAGAGGCTGTGACCATTAATTATATTCTGTCAACAACATTTTTAATTTCTCCCTGTCTTCTTCTTCCTTCTGTTGTCTATAAACATACTCAGATATTTCTCATTCTAAAAACTGTCCCTAGATCCAGTCACCACTTCAAGATTTAGTTATTTTCTTTCCTTTTGCCAGCAAACTAAAAACTGGTCATTTTTGACATACCTGTATTTCCTCTACAAGGTCACCAATAAAAGCCTAATGCCACTTATTCCCTTAAACTATTCCCCTTTGCTAACTGCCTCTGTTGGCTTTGTTGGGGCCTCTTCTCTCACTGCCAGCAGTAGGTTAAGTGAGGAAACAGTATTTAAGATTACATGCACACTAAAAAATGTATAAGAAAAGCCTACAAGGAAGAAATACTTCCAAATGATAAAATGGTTGATTTAGGTGGTTTGACTTTTGTAGATTTTTTTCCGTTTTTCCTGCATTCCAAATTCCTATGATATAGTTATATTACTTTTGTAATTAAAATTAGTTTTTACTAGGGGCACCTGGGTGGCTCAGTCAGTTAAGTGTCTGCCGTCAGCTCAGGTCATGATCCCAGAGTTCTGGGATAGAGCCCCACATCAGGCTTTCTGCTCAGCAGGGAGCCCACTTCTCCCTCTCCCTCTGCTTACTGCTCCCTATGCTTGTGCCCCCCCCAATAAGTAAATAAATAAATAAATAAATAAAATCTTTCAAAAAAGTAGTTTTTTTTTTTAAGACAGAAACCCAAGTTCTGTTCTTTCTTTTTTTTTTTAAGATTTTATTTATTTATTTGACAGAGAGAGATCACAAGTAGACAGAGAGGCAGGCAGAGAGAGAGAGAGAGGGAAGCAGGCTCCCTGCCGAGCAGAGAGCCCGATGTGGGACTCGATCCCAGGACCCTGAGATCATGACCTGAGCCGAAGGCAGCGGCTTAACCCACTGAGCCACCCAGGCGCCCCCAAAAAAGTAGTTTTTACTAGAAAAATAAAATGTATCTGGGTACTATCCCCAATTCTACCCTTTGTCCTCTTTATTCTCTCCTGCGGCTCTTCTCCCTTGGTGATGTCATCTCTTCCATGCATTCAATGATACCCTTAATGACAATGACTCACATTCAATGATACCCTAAATGACAATGACACCCATATCTATATCTTCAGTCCCTTCTGATCTCTTGGATTTCTAGCCACCTTTTGGAAAGTACCATCTGGAGGTACTTGCTACTACTTCACATTCAACACCACCTTTTCTATTAACAAGAAACCTTAAAATATCCATAATATTGGCCATTTCCTCCTTTCCCAAAGCTAACAGTTAAGTCCTTTTCAACCTAGCAAAACTAACACCCCTTAACTTAGCAAACTTTTAATAGGCCTTTCTACTTTCTTCTTTATTTTGTGTGTATACCAGCATGTATGATCTGCTTAAAATATGAAGCAGATCATGTTACTCTCCACCTTAATACTCTCTAATGATTTCCATCTCAATCAGAATAAAATCCAAAGTCCTTACTATTGTCTATAGGGCACTACATGGTCTTGACCATAGCTATATCTCTGAGCTCATCTCCTCTCCCTGGTGACACGCTCTGCTTCAACTGTCTTCTTTCTATACCCCTTGCCCCTAAACCTATAGAACTTGTCTTGTTTCAGGGTTATTGCACTTGCTGTTCCCTCTGTTTGGACTTCTCTTTAGTCTCCTGCACTTTTCTTCCCCTATCTGTCTATATGAGAGAGTATAGCTTCTTTCTTCTCATCCTTCAGCTCTCAGCCTCAATATTATCCCTTTTAGAGGCCTCCCAAGATCACCCTGTCAAAAGGATATCCACCCAGGTTGTTCTCCATTACAGCACCCTGTCCATTTCTTTCATAGCATGTCTCAAAATTTGCAATTTCAATGTTTTTTTTTTTTTGCTTTTTGATTTATTTTCTCTCCCATTCCCTGGACTGTAAGTTCTGAGAGGGTGGATAACATTTTAATTTTTTTTCATTGCTGCATAACGCAGAACTTGGAACAATTGTTGATACATATTATACCCTCAATAAATATATGCCAAATAATTGTGGATAATTTGTTATGATTATGATTTTTTCCTGAATGTTTCCTAAAGTATGTAAAATGAGACAGACAGTTTTACATAACTTTTATCATTTAATTCTTTTGGAGGTGTTTTAAGCAGAGATCTTTTTAAAAGACTCTGCTTTTAAACTTTTAATGTTGAGGCAATTGTAAATTCACATGCAATTATACAAATAATACAGAGATCCCATTTATACTTCACCCAGTTTCCCCCAATGGCAATATCTTGCAAAACTATAGTACACTATCACAACCTTGATATTAACATTGATCCACTCTACCAAATGTATTCATATATCCTAACTTTACTTGGACTCAGTTGTGTGTCTATTTTGTTCTGTGCAATTATATCACATGTGTAGGTTCTTATGTCTGCCACTGAAGTCAAGATACAGAACAGTTCAATCACTGCAAGAATCTCTCCTCCTTCCCCTTTAAAATCACACATACCATCTTTCCCGACACACCCTCCCTCATCCCACTCTGACCTCCTGGCAGCCATAATTCTGTTCTCTGCCTTTATAGTTTTGTCATTTCAAGAATATTATGTAAACAGAATCAGACAGCATACAACTTGTGGGGTTAGCTTTTCACTCAGGATAATTACCTGGGCAAGTTTTTGTGTGTATCAATAGTTCATTCCTTTTTATTCTGAATAGTATTCCATTTTGCAATATATAAAAATATCAAATCATATACACCTAAAACTGATATGATATGTTAATTACATCTCAATTTTTAAAAAATCTATACACAAGTGTTCATAGCAGTTTTACTCATAACAGTGAAAACTTGGAAATGATTGAGATAGCTTTCACCAACATAGATAGCATTTACGTGAATTATTAAACAAATTATGGTAATCAATGTCATTGAATAAGTTAATTCTGTATAAGATGTCTGTGATCCATTTTGAGTTAATTTTGTATAGGCATGAGGTTTAGATATAGGTTCATTTTTCTGTCTATGGATGTTCAATTGCTCCCGTACCATTTGTTGAAAAGTCTATTCTTCCTCAGTTGAATTGGTTTTGCACCTTTGTCAAAATTCAATTGGGCCTATTCATATGGTTCTCTATTCATTGCTACAATCTATGCGCCCATCTTTCTTCCAATATCACACTGTTTTGATTACTCTGACTATATAGTGGGCCTTAATATTCAGTAGACTGATTCCTCGCACTTTATTCTTTTTCAAGGTTGCTTTAGTTAATTTAGGTTCTTTGTGTTTCCATATAAATTTTAGAATAAGTTTGTCTATGTCTAGAAAAGCCTTTGCTGGGATCATTTAATTAGCAACTTTGTTAAGATACAATTGGCATACAATAAAATTGCATATATTTAAAGTACACAATTTAGCATCTATATCCATAGAAAAAGACTGAAAGTATAACCGTGACACTAGCAGACTTATAGGTGATTTGTTTTCTTCTTTATACATTTCTCTATTTTTCACATTTTCTAAAATGTGTACTTCATTTACAATTTAATACAATTTTAGGTATTATCATAAATAAAGCACACAATTTAATAAGGTTTGACATATGTGCACACTACCACAATTAAGATATATATTTTTAGGGGCACCTGGGTGGCTTAGTGGGTTTTGGCTCAGGTCATGGTCTCAGGGTTCTGGGATCCAGCCCCACGTTAGGCTCTCTGCTCAGCAGGGAGCTTTCTTCCTGCTCTCTTCCTGTCTCTCTGCCTACTTGTGATCTCTCCCTCTGTCAAGTAAATAAATAAAATCTTAAAAAAAGATATATTTTTTAAAGATACTGAACATATCTTTGATATGTTCAGTATCTTTAAATAGGGTGATCCATCACCCTGCAAAGTTTCTTCATGCTCCTTTGTAATCCCTTCCCATTCAGCCTTGTCTCAAGAACTACTGATCTGATTTCTACTATCATGTTAATTTGCATTTGTAAGAGTTTCACATAAATGGAATCATATGGAATAATTTATTCCTTTTCGATGCTAAGCAGTATTCTATTGTATGGGCATATCACAGTTCGTTTATTCATTCTTCAATTGTGGGACATTCGAGTTGTTTCCAGTTTTTGGCCAGTACAAATAAAGCTGCTGTGACCATTCATGTACAAGTACTTATTTTGACACATGCTTTAACTTATTTTTGGCAAAAACCTAAGAATAGTATGGCTGGATCATATGGCAAATATATGTTTAACACTTTAAAAACCTGATAAACTGCTTTCCAAAAATAGTTGTAACATTTTCATTCCCATCAGCACTGCATGAGAGTTCCACTTCCTCCTCATCCTTGCCAATTCCTAATATGATAAAAAAATTTAATTTTAGTTGCTCTAATAGTCTGTATCTCATTGCAATTTTATTAATATTTCCCCAAGGGCTAATGACGTTTGAGAATCTCTTCATATGCTTGCTTGTCATCCATATATCTTCTTTGATGAAATGTCTGTTCATATCTTTTGCCCATTTTTAATTGGGTTGTTTGTTTTCTTAGTGATAAGTTTCAACGGTTTTTTATATATTTTGCATACAAGTGTTTCATCAGATACAAGCTTTGCGCAAATTTTTTCTCATTCTGTGGACCATTTTCTTCAACCAGTCTTTTGAAGAACAGAAGTTTCTAATTTTTATGAAGAATAATTTATCGGGGCGCCTGGGTGGCTCAGTGGGTTAAAGCCTCTGCCTTTCGATCAGGTCATGATCCCAGGGTCCTGGGATCGAGCCCCACATCGAGCTCTCTGCTTGGCAGGGAGCCTGCTTCCTCCTCTCTCTCTCTCTGCCTGCCTCTCTCCCTACTTGTGATCTCTATCTGTCAAATAAATAAATAAAATCTTTAAAAAAAAAAAGAATAATTTATCAATTTTTATGGATTCTATTTTGATGTCATATCTAAGAAATTATTACCTAACCCAAATTCAAAGTATTTTTCCTATTTTCTTGTAGAAGTGTTATATTTAGGTTTATGATCTATTTAAAAGTATTATATTTAGGCCCATAATCCATTTTGAGTTAATGTTTTTATATGTGTAAGTTATGGATGCAAGTTCTTTCTTTCTTCTCATACAGATATCCATCCAATTGTTCTAACAGCAATTATTGAAAGCATGATTCTTTCTCCACTGAACTGCCTACTCACCTTTGTCAAAAATTAGTTGTCCATATATGTGTAAGTCTATATCTAGACTTCTTATTTTGTTCCATTAATCTATTTATCTATTTTGCACCAATATCATGTTGTCTATATTAGCATAATTTTAAAAGAAGTCTTGATATCAGGTAATATTAGTCTTTTTTTTAAAGATTTTATTTATTTATTTGCAGAGATCACAAGCAGGCAGAGAGGCAGGCAGAGAGAGAGGAAGGGAAGCAGGCTCCCTGCCGAGCAGAGAGCCTGATGTGGGGCTCGATCCCAAGACCCTGGGATCATGACCAGAGCTGAAGGCAGAGGCTTTAACCCACTGAGCCACCCAGGCGCCCCTAGTCTTTTTTGTTCTATTTTAGAGTTGTTTTAGTTTTTCTGTCTTTTGCATTACTATATAAACTTAGAATCAGCTTATTAATTTCTACAAGAGCCTGAAGGGATTTTGATTGGGATTGCATTTGAATCTATAGGTCAATTATGGGAGAGTTGACACCTTAATAAAGCTGAATCTTCTGAACTATAAACATGACATATCTTTCCAGTTATTTCGGTCTTCTTTGATTTCTCCCAGCAGTATTCTGTAGTTTCAATGCTCAGATTTTTCACATTTTTTGTCAGATTCATCCCTACATATTTTGGATTAGTTATCAGATTAATTATCACTAAGTGCTTGGTGCTATCGTAAATACTATTGTTTTCTTAATTTGATTATCAATTTCCCATTGCTAGTGTATGGAAACACAATTTTATGTACTGATCTTGTATTCTGCAATCTTGATAAATGCACTTAATGGTTTAAAAACATTTTCTGAAAATTCCATCAGATTTTCTACATAGATGATTATGTCTGTGAATGAAGGCAATTTTAGGTCTTCCTTTCCAATTTGATGTCTTCTATTTCTTTGTTCTGCCTGATTGTACTGTCTAGAATGTCTAATATAATGTCGAAGAGAAGGGTAAAACTGGACATTCCTTTTCCTATTCCTGATTTTTTACTAATAAAGGTGATACTAGCTGTAGGGTTTTTTGTAGATGATTTTCATCAGGTTGAGAGAAGTTCCCTTCTCTTCTCATGTTGCTAAGCATTTACATCAGAAATGGATATTGAATTTTGCCAAGTGTTTTCTCTGTGTTTGTTAAGATGATCATGTGGTTTGTCATTTTTAGTTTGGTAATATAGTGAATTCCATTGACTGATTTTCAAGTGTTAAACCATATCCACATTGTGAGATAAACCCCACTTCATCATGATGTATAATTATTCTTCATATATGCTGTTGGATTCAATTTGGTGAAATTTTGTCTAGAAAACTTTTGTACTAAGATAGGGCTGGCCTTATAGAAAACATTTTATCAGTTGTTATGAGTTCGAAAGTATTTCCTCCTCTTCAATTTTCTGTAACAGCTAGTGTAGAGTTGGTACTGTTTCTTCTTGAAATATTTGGTAGAATTTACCAGTGAAGTCACTTGGGGCCTGCATTTGTGTGTGCGTGTGTGGAAAGGTTCTTGCTTTTTGCTTATTTTTTAGAGTATTTTCTTCTTCTTTTCTTAAAATTAATTTTTTAAAACATTTTCTTTTGTGGGAAGTTTTTTGTTGTTGTTGTTTTTGTGGGTTGCTGTTGTTTTTACTCTGAATTACAATAAAACAGGGATGATGAGACACCATAATTTTGTCCTGGATTAGAAGACAACTAATGGAACATCTTTTTTAAAAACATTTTTAAATATAAATTCAATTAATTAACATATAATGTATTATTGGTTTCAGAGGAGCAGGCCTGTGATTCATCAGTCTTATATAATACCCAGTGCTCATTATATTACATGCCCTCCTTAATGTCTATCACTCAGTTACCCCAACCCTTCACTCTCCTCCCCTCCAGCAACCTTCAGTTTGTTTCCTATAGTTAAAGAGTCTCTGATGGTTTGTCTTCCTCTCTGGTTTCATCTTGTTTTATTTTTTCCTCTCTTCCCCTATGATCCTCTGTTTTGTTTTTTAAACTCCACATATCAGTGAGATCATATGATAATTGTCTTTCTCTGACTGACTTATTTTGCTTAGCATAATATCTTCTAGTTCCATTCACATCATTGCAAATGGCAATATTTCATTTTTTGATGGCTGCATGGTATTACATTGTATATATATATATATATATATATATATATATATACCACATCTTCTTTATCCATTCATCTATCAGTGGACATCTGGGCTCTTTCCAGAGTTTGGCTATTGTGGACATTGCTGCTATAAACATTGGGGTACATGTGCCCCTTTGGATCACTACATTTGTATCTTTGGGCTAGATACCTAGTAGTGCAATTGCTGGGCGGTGGGGTAGCTCTATTTTCAACTTCTTGAGGAACCTCCATGCTGTCTTCCAGAGTGGCTGCACCAGCTTGCATTCCCACCAACAGTGTAGGGTTCCCCTTTCTCTGCATCCTCATCAACATCTGTCATTTCCTAACTTATTAATTTTAGCCATTCTGACTAGTGTGGTTTTGATTTCTCATAGTGGTTTTGATTTGTATTTCTCTGATGACGAGTTAGGTTGAGCATTTTTTCATGTGTCTGTTGGCCATTTGTATGTTTTCTGTGGAAGGTTTTTAACTACCAATTCAATTTCACAAATACAGGACTATTTAGGTTATCTAATTTTCCTGATGTGGGATTTAGTAGCTTGTTTTTTTCAAAGAATTTGTCCATCTTTTTTTAAAGATTATTTTTTATTTATTTGATACAGAGAGAGAGAGGGAGATCACAAGTAGACAGAGAGGCAGGCAGAGGGAGAGGGGGAAGCAGGCTCCCTGCCGAGCCGAGAGCCTGATGCCGGGCTCAATCCCAGGACCCTGAGACCATGACCTGAACCAAAGGCAGAGACCCAACCCTCTGAGTCACCCAGGTGCCCCAATTTGTCCATCTTAGCTAAATTGTCAAATTTATGGGCATATAGTTGTTCATAATATTCTATTATCATTTTAACATTTCATGGACATGTAGTGATGTCCATCTCTTGTTTCTGCTATTAGTAATGCATGTCTTCTTTGTTTTCTTGGTCAGTTTGGCTAGAGATTTATGTTTTATTGATGATTATTTTTATTTGCTTTTTCTGCTTATTTTGTTTTTAATTTGCTCTTCTTTTTCCAGTTTCTTTTTTTTTTTTAGATTTTATTTTATTTATTTGACAGAGAGAGATCACAAGTAGGCAGAGAGGCAGGCAGAGAGAGAGGAGGAAGCAGGCTCCCTACAGAGCAGAGAGCCCGATGTGGGGCTCGATCCCAGGACCCTGAGATCATGACCTGAGCCGAAGGCAGCAGCTTAATCCACTGAGCCACCCAGGCACCCCCTTTTTCCAGTTTCTTAAGGTTAAACCTGAGGTTATTGACTTTAGACCTTTTGTTCTTTTCTATATAGCTATTTTAGTACTACAAATTTCCCCCTGTTATCCTGCTTTAGCAACATTCCACAGATGTTGATGTGTTTTATTTTCATTTTCATCAAGATTAAAATATGTTACAATTACCTTTAAAAAATAAAACCATACACTGTTTTATTAGTTTCAGGTGTACAATATGGTGATTCAACAATTCCATGCATCATCCCGTGCTCATCACAACAAGTACACTCCTTTATCCCATCACCTTTTTCACTCATGCCTTCACCCACCTCCCTTTTGATAACCATCAGTTTGTTCTCTATAATTAAGAGTGTTTTGGGATGCTTGGGTGGCTCATTTGTTTAAGCATCTGCCTTCAGCTCAGGTCATGATCCCAGGGTCCTAGGATCAAGTCCCATCTCAGGCTCCTTTCTCAGTGGGAGCCTGCTTTTCCCTCTGCCTGCTCCTCCATTTGCTTGTGTGGGCACTCTTTCTCTATCTCTCTTTCTGGCAAATAAAGAAACTTTTTTTTAAAGAGTGTTTCTTGGTTTGTCTCACATTCCCCTTCTCTTCTTTGTTCATTTGTTTTGTTTCTTAAATACAACATGACTCATGAGTTATTTTTAAAGGTATTATTTTGTTTTTAAATACTTAGAGATTTTCCAGTTATCTTTTTGTTATTGATTTGTTTTTTTCCTTTTTAAAAAAATATTTTATTTATTTAACAGAGAGAGACACAGCAAGAGAGGGAACACAAGCCAGGGGAGTGGGAGAGGGAGAAGCAAGGCTTCCTGCTGAGCAGGGAGCCTGATGGGGCTTGACCCTGAGCCAAAGGCAGATGCTTAACGACTGAGCCACCCAAGCACCCCTTATTATTGATTTCTAATTTAACTATTATAGTGAGGCTACATACTTTGTATGAATTGAATCCTTTTAATTTTCTTAAGGTTTTCTTTTATTGTCTTGAATATGGTCTATTTGATGAATATCCTAGGTACACTTGAAAAAAATGAGATTTTTCTGTCATCTAGTAGAATGTTCCATAAATGTCAATTAGGTCAAATTGGTTGATAGTGTTGTGCAAATCTTCTGTATCCTAAATGATTTTCTGCTATCCAAGTGTTGTAAGATGGGTACTGAAATCTCCAATCAAAATCATGGATTTGTCTATTTCTCCTTGTAGTTCTATCACTTTTTGTTTCATGTATTTTGAAGCTTTTATTAGATGCATAAATGTTTGGGAATATTATTTCCTTCTGATGAATTAAATCTTTATGGTTATGAGACAACATTCTTTTCTTTAAAAAAAGATTTTATTTATTTATTTGTGAAAGAAAAAGAGAGAGAGACAAAAATAGCAACAGAGAGCATAAGTAGGAAGGAGAAGGAGAAGCAGGATCCCCCCTGAGCAGGAAGCCCAATTCGGGGCTTGATCCCAGGACCCTGGGAACATGACCTGAGCTGAAGGTAGATGCTTAACTGACTGAGCCACCCATGTGCCCCATGAAATAACCTTCTTAATCCTAGTAATATCTTTTGCTCTGAAATCTGTTTTCTCTTATATTAATAGCCACACCAGATTCCTTTTGACTAAGGTTACCATAGTATTTTTCCCACTCTTGCTTTTAACCAACCTATTTGTAGCTTTATATTTAAAATGTTTTTCTTGGAGGTAGCAAATATAGTTGGGTATTGATTTTTTATACAATTCAACAATCTGCTTTTTCACTGAAATGTTCAGATCATTTTTATTTAATGTAATTTTATATGTGTGTAGATTTAAATCTATCATCTTGCTATTTGTTTTCTATTTGTTCCATCTGTATTTTGTTTACTCTTTCCTCTTTTTCTGCCTTCTTTTGGATTATTTAAATAATTTTAATTATTCTATTGTGTTTTCTTTTTTAGATTCTTGGCTATAACTCTTTGTTTTGCTATTTTAATGGGTGTTGGCTCCTCTGACATTATAAGTATAATAAAGAAATACCACAAACAACGTTATGTCTATAAATCTGACACCTTAGATGAAATGGATCAATTCCTTTATGGTACAAATTATCAAAACTCACTCAAAAAGAAAAATAGTCTGAATTATCTCATATCTGTTAAGGAAATGTAATTTGTAGTTAAAAAGCTTCCAGGCCAGCTGGTTCCCTCTTACAAATTCTACTAAACATTTGAGAAAGAAATAATATAATATTATTATATATAATATAATATATATTATATCATATATAATATATATAATTATATATACAATATATAATATATAATATACAATATATAATATAAATATATTATATTTATATATAATTTTATATATTTATATATATTTATATAATATATATTTATATAATTTTATATATAATTTTATATATATAATATATATATAAATATATTATATATTGTATTATATAATAGTTATATATTATATATTATATAATTATATATACAATATATAATATATATAATATATATTGTATAATATAATATATAATTATATTATATAAATATATATTATATAATATATATATAATATATATATAATATATATAATATATAATATATGTTAATATATAATATAATATATATAATTACACATTATATATAATATAATATTATATATGATATATAATATAATAAATAATATATAAATATATATTATATATAATAATATATTATATATATAATAAATAAAATATATATTATATTTTATATCATATATATTATATTATATATAATATATATTATATATAATATAATATATATGATATATATATAATTATATATAATATATATATATAATATATATTATATTATATATAATATATAAAATTATATATATTATATATAATATATAAAATTATATATATTATATAATATAAATATATTTTATATACTTATATAATAATATATATTATATATTATTTATATATTATATATTATATATTATTATATATAAATAATATATAAATTTATATTTATATATAAATTTATAAATAAAATAATTTATTATATATAAATAATATATTATATATTATTTATATATAATAAATTATTTATAATAATATATATAATATGTATAATATATAATAATATATATACATATATATAATATGTATAATATATAATAATATATATCCATATATATAATATGTATAATATAATAATGTAATATAATATATAATAATATTATTATATAATATATTATATATAATATAATATATAATATAATATAATATATATTATATATAATATAATATATAATATAATATATAATAATCATACACAATCTCTTCCAAAAAATAAAAGAGGGGGGAGAATTTCCCAACTCATAATATGAAGCCAGTGTTACCCTAACACCAAACCCAAGCAAAGACACTACATGGAAAGAAAACTACAGATCAATATTCCTCCTGTATATAAAATGAGACCAGTCAGCATGGCTGTGAGTTTTTCCAAATTCAGTCATGTAGGTTCATAATAGGTGCAGAGTTGGATCTAACTTGAGGTTTGGCCACTTGAATAAATGAAAGAGGGGCATAGGAATTGTAAGTACAGGTAGAGGCATTAATGTAATGATTGACCACGGCATTTACATTGAGTACAGAAGGCAGTGAGGACATGGAGTGGAAGTAGTAGATTCAGTGAGTGGGGTTGAAATTTTGTTAGAGTGGGGGAATGATAAGGAATGAGTTAGAAAGAAGGTAATAGTTGAAGAATGGGATGTTTGAAATTGAGAAAGGAGAGGAATAATTTTGTGTTGTTTTTACTAATTATAAGGTCAATAGTTTGGCTATGTGAGTTAGTGGGTAAATGGATAAAGTAGGGTAGAGGATAAGACATTTTGCAGAGAAGAAGTCAAGCAACAGAGAGGCCAGACTATCATAAAGATCATCTATATGGATACTGAAATAACCAACAATTATGACAGGAATAGTATTACAGGGAGTAACAGTGAACCAGGTGCTAAAATCTTCAAGGAATAAAGAGTCAATGATCACCCTGAGAACAGATAGTGAATGATATAATAACAAACCTGGGGGTTGTTTTGAGGAGATAGGAGGATGTCCTGGAAGTGACAACAAGGACATCTTTTTCACCTCCAGGCCTTGTGGCATGGGAGAGACGATAACACCATTTAAGAGGGTTTCAGGGACACTAAGGACCTTACAAGACAGGCTAATTTCAGTTAAGTAAGAAGATGAAGGGAATATGCAGAGTAGTTGCAGATATAGGGGGATTTGGTGATGATTGTCCACAAATTCCACAAAACATTGTGGAGGATTTCGAAGTTGGAGAGGAGGAACATGGGGTCATAAATGATAAGCAGAGCTGTCTGAGTACATTCAAATTGAAGGATGACTTGGAAGTCTTAGGGTGACTGACATCACAAAGCAATACCAGTAGGATGTGTGTGTGTGTGTGTGTGTGTGTGTGTGTGTGTGTGTGTGTGTGAGAGAGAGAGAGAGAGAGAGATTTATTACAAGGAATTGGCTCACACAACTATGAAGTTATGTGAGGAGTGGCTAAGCAAATATTAAATGCATAGAACAGGCAGAAAAGGAAGATCACAGGCACATTAGAACCCATGGCACAGGCTGAAACAATTGTCTTTAGGCAGTCAAGAAGAGAAGATCATAAGCACAGTAGGACTCTATGGTCATACCAGCCAAAGCTGTGATCCATAAGTAGACATTGTTTTCTGTTCCAGGAAAATACCGGCTCTGCTTTTATGGCCTTCCAATGGATTCAGTTAAGTTTACCCACATAATTCTGGGGGAAAAATACCTTACTTAAAGTCAACTGATTAGAGGGTTTAGTTTTACCTGCAAAATGTTTTCACAGCAAGAGTGTTTGACTAAGTAACTGGGAACTGTAACCTAGTTTCTGACACATCAGAAAAGGCATCTTATTATTAACTTTTCCAGACCATAAACAGGAGATATCTTGCCATTTACTTTTGTCTTCTTCAATTTCTTTCATCAATATCTTATAATTTTCAGTCTTCAGATTTTTTTTAATTAATTAATTTGACAGAGATCACAAGCAGGCAGAGAGGCAGGCAGGGGGAGAGAGAGGGGGAAGCAGGCTCCCTGCTGAGCAGAGAGCCTGATGTGGGACTCGATCCCAGGACCCTGAGATCATGACCTGAGCCGAAGGCAGAGGCTTAACCCGCTGAGCCACCCGGGGGCTCCAGTCTTCAGATTTTTTACCTCCTTGGTTAAATTTATTCACAAGTACTTCATTCTTTTTGATGCTATTATAAATAGAATTGTTAGAGAGAGAGAGAGTGAGTACATGCAGAGAGAGAAGCAGGATCCCGACTAAGCAAGGAGCCTGATGCAGGATTCGATCCCAGGACCCTAGGATCATGACCTGAGCCAAAAGCAGATGCTTAACTGACTGAGCCACCCAGGTGCACCTAGAATATTTTAATGTTGATCTTTTTAACCACTCTTGTCATTCTCCCCTTTATACTAAGGGAGGTTTGTAATGGGCCTTCTTGCAGATAAGGGGAGAAAAGGAATTCTAAGTTCCCTTTTCTCTTTTGCCACATCCTTGAACTCCCAATATGACATTGTTTCTGAACTCTTATCCAGCTGCAGATGAATTGGGAAGGGAGAGCCTATAAATTTGGGTGCCTGGGTCTTTCTGAGAAATAAAGCATTCCTTGGGGACCATCTCTTCCTAAGGACACAAGTACCCAAAAACAATACCATCAATGCTCATGCCAACCACCAACTGATGTGAGTATGGGAAGCTCTATGGAGCCCTCACAGAAAGAACGAATGTTTGCATCTCCTTTCCTCTCCTTTATTACCCTCCAAAGTAAGAGCCAGGTCCACCCCTCTCCTGGAAATTACCACCCTATCTCCACTGAGCATCTCCAGGGACAATGGATTAAATGAAACCTCTTATGCGTCATATTTTTTTCTTAATTTATTTTACAGATAGTTCCTTACTAGTGTATAGAAATGCAACTGATTTTTTCATGTTGATTTTGTATCCTGCGACTTTATTGAATTTGTTCATTCTAACAGTTTTTTATTTATTTTGTTTTTGTTTTTGTTTTTGCTGGAAGATTTAGAGTTTTCTATATATAAGGTCATTTCATCTGCAAACAATTTAACTTCTTCCTTTCTGATTTGGATACTTTCAGATTCAATGCAATCCTTATCAAAATTTCAATGGCATTTTTCACAGAAATAGAAAAAAATCCAAAACTTTGGATAGAAACACAAAAGACCATGGAGGCATCACACTTTTGATTTTAAACTATACTACAAACTACAGTAATCAAAATAGTATGGCACTAGCATAAAAACAGAAAGGTAAATCAATGGAACAGAATTGAGAACCGAGGAATAAACGTACACATACATTGTCAACTAAACTTTGATAAGGGTGCCATGAATGCATAATGGGGAAAGGACAGCCTCTTCAATAAATGGTGTTGGAAAAACTGAAGAGCTAAGTTCACTCAAGATGGATTAAAAACTTATATGTAAGACTGAAACCATAAAACTCCTAGAAAAAAACAGGGAAAAAAGCTCCTTGACTTTGGTCTTGTTGATGATGTTCTGGTAATGATATCAAAAACATAGACCAAAAAAAGGGAAAAATAAACAAGTGGGACTGCATCAAACTAAAAATATTCTATGCAGCAAAAGAAACAAAATTAAATGGCAACTTATGGAATAAGAGAAAATATTTGCAAAACATAGCTAATAAGGGGTTAATATCCAAAACATATAAGGAACTCGATATATATATAATTTAAGTTATATTATTATAAATTATATATTTATATATAATATTTATATGTTTATATATTTATATATATTTAATTTAAATTATATGTTTAAAATATAATTTAAATTATATATACATATATATAGTTTAAAAATGGGTTCAAAGGAGGGAGAAAAGAGGAATATGACAACAGAGTAGAACCCTAGGCTCCTCTCATTCCACTAGTACAACTAGATAACTATCAAATCATCCTAAACATCCCAGAAATCAGCCTGAAGACTGACGGAACAAACTCCACAACTAGAGGGATAGAAGAGGCCATATCTAAGAAGGTGGAAAGTGCAGAAACATGGTTTGGGGGAGAATGGATCACAGGTGCTGCAGGGAGACATGGTTAAGGAGAAGAGCAAGAGAGAGGACCACACAGGAGAACACATAAGAAGGTTTCCCCAAATCCATTGGCTAAAAAACAAGAGAGACAAATTGCATTCTTGCAACCAGCAGGGCTTAAAGACTGGAACTTTAAATGTCCATGGGTTTATCTGTGATAGAGCCCAGACGGCACTGTGCTGCTCCTGAAGAGAAGGCAGGCAAACAACTTGGGGGCAGACCCCACGGAAATAGCTATTTGAAGAACAACTGGGGCACACTGTAGGGAGATTATTCACTCTTCTTGAGTACATCCCTGAGAGACAGCATTCACGAACACAGCTGTCTGGGAACAAAGACGCTGGCTCGCACCATTTCCCTCTGCTGCCCCTCAACATAAACAAGACAGCCGCCTACAGAAGGAAGTGTGCACCCACACTGCCTGACACCAAGCCCCACACCATGGTGATCTGGTAGGACTACCCTTCTCAGCCAAGTATCCCTCAGCCCCAGTGCATCAGGGACTTCCCCCAGAGGACTAGTACAAACCCCTGCCTATACCATGTCTCCCAACCAGATGGTTCTTTAGGCCATCAGTTCCTGAGAAGGTGGTGTCAGGTCTCATTTCACAAGCAGACCAGAACATACCTAGGTAAAACTCACCAGATTCAAGCTGGGGACCAAACCCTGCCAGTAGCAGACAAGGAGAGCCTTTGCAGACAACTATGCTGAAGGATAGAACAGCCACAACAAATCAGGAAAGTACATAAACCACACACAGGAGACAATTCCTGAAGCACCAGGCCCTGCATACTATAGCAGCTCTTCTTCATAAGGTCATTGCTTCTATTATTTTTTGCTTTTTAAAAATTTAAAATCAATTAATTAACATATAGTGTATTATTAGTATCAGAGATAGAGTTCAGCGATTCATGAATTGCATATAATACCATGCACATTACATCAAGTGCCTTCCTTAATGCCCATCACCCAATTACCCCAGACCCCACCCAACTCCCCTCTAGAATCCTTCAGTTTTTTTTCCTATTGTTAAGAGTCTCTTACAGTTTGGCTCCCTCTCTGATATCATCTTATTTTACTTTTCCTTCCCTTACCCTATGTTCATCTGTTTTGTTTCTTAAATTCCACATATGAGTGAAATCACATGATAATTGTCTTTCTCTGATTGAACTTATTTTGCTTAACATAATACCCTCTATTTCCATTCACTTCATTGCAAATGGTAAGATTTCATTTTTTGATGGCTGAGTAATATTCCAGTGTGTGTGTGTGTGTGTGTGTGTGTGTGTGTGTGTGTGTGTGTATCTCACATCTTCTTTATCCATTCATTTCTCAAGGACATTACTTTTGGGAGTAGGAGACATAACTAGCTTTTCAAACACAGAGAAGAAGGCGGAGACTTAGACAAAAGCAAGAAGGAGGAATTTATCCTAAATAAAATAACAAGATAAGACCATGGTGAGAAATCTAAGTGAAACAGACATCAATATAACATGTCTGATGGAGAATTTAAAGCAAAAATCATAAGGATACTCACAGGGCTTGAGAAAATAATAGAAGACATCAGCAAGAACCTTAACACAGAGAAAAAACTGAGATGAAGAATGCAATAAACGAGAATGGAAGAAGGCTTGATGTAATGAACAGAATACTGGAAGAAGCAGAGGGACAAATTAGTGACCTAGAAGACAAAACAATGGAAAATAATGAAGCTAAAAAGAAAGAAGAATTATGCATTAGGAGAGTAGATGTAGAAGCTCAGTGGCTCTATAAAACATAACATTCATATTATAGGAGTCCCAGAAAGGAAGAGAAGAAAAAGAGGGCACAAAATTTATTTGAAGGAAAAAAATATTGGAAGATATAATAACTGAAAACATCCCTAATCTAGGGAAGGAAAGAGACAACCAGATCCAGGAGGCACAGAGAACTCCCATCAAAATCAACAAAAGCAGGCCAACACCAAGACTTGTTGTAAGTAAATTTACAAAATGTAGTGCTTTAAGAAAGCAGCAAGACAAAGGAAATCCTTAACCTAGAAGGGAAAACTTTGTCTTGGTGACACATGCCTCATTAGGATTTGCCTGCTTGCTTCTTCTGTAATCATTTCTTTTGAAATCAGCAACAGAAGAAATACCAGATGGCGAGGATATGCAGTACAAGGAACCCTATTGCACTGTTGGTGGGAATGCAAACTGGTGCAGTTACTCTGGAAAACAGAATGAAGGTTCCTCAAAAAGTTAAAAATAGAACTACCCTATGACCCAGCAATGGCACTACTGGATAATTTCCCAAAGAATACAAAAACACGGGGGAGGAGTCAAGATGGCGGAGAAGTAGCAGCCTGAGACTACATCAGGTAGCAGGAGATCAGCTCGATAGCTTATCTAAACATTGCAAACACCTACAAATCCAACGGGAGAGCGAAGAGAAGAACAACAGCAACTCTAGAAACAGAAAATCAACCGCTTTCTGAAAGGTAGGACTGGCGGAGAAGTGAATCTAAAACGACGGGAAGATAGACCGCGGGGGGAGGGGCCGGCTCCCGGCAAGCGGCGGAGCAACGGAGCACAAAATCAGGACTTTTAAAAGTCTGTTCCACTGAGGGACATTGCTCCAGGGGCTAAACCGGGGTGAAGCCCACGCGGGGTCAGCGTGGCCCCAGGCCCCGCAGGGTCACAGAAGGATCGGGGGTGTCGGAGTGTCGGAGAGCTCGCAGGTATTAGAACGGAGAAGCTGGCTGAGGAGACAGAGCCGAGGACTGAACTCTCAGCTCGGGGTTACCTTGAACTGGTCGCGGGCTGGGTGAGCTCGGAGCGCGGCTAGAGGCTGGGGATACGGGAGTGATTGGGTGCTGTCCTCTGGGGGCGCACTGAGGAGTGGGGCCCCAGGCTCTCGGCTCCTCCGGGCCGGAGACTGGGAGGCCGCCATTTTCATTCCCGTCCTCCGGAACTCTATGGAAAGCGTTCAGGGAACAGAAGCTCCCAAAAGCGAACCCGAGCCGATTACTTAGTCCGGCCGCCGGTAAGGGTGGTGCAATCCTGCCTCGGGCAAAGACACTTGAGAGTCACTACAACAGGCCCCTCCCCCAGAAGATCAACAAAATATCCAGCCAGGATGAAGTTCATCTATCAAGGAGAAAGCAGATTCAATTCCTAAGACAGCAGAGCAATTCCAGAGGAGGAGAAAGCAAAGCACGGAACTCATGGCTTTCTCCCCATGATTCTTTAGTCTTGCGGCTACTTCAATTTTTTTTTCTTTTTTCAATTTTTTTTTTCTTTTTTCAATTTTTTTTTCTTTTTTCATTTTTCTTCTTCTGCTAAATTTTTTAAAACTTTTACCCTTTTTTTAACGTTTTTTGACTAGTTCATCTAAATATATATATTTTTTCTTTCTTTTTTATATTTTTTTATTTGTTTTATTTTTAAAATTTTTTTTTCTTTTTTTTTCAGAACCTGTTTTTATCCCCTTTCTCCCCCCCACAATTTGGGGTCTCTTCTGATTTGGTTACAGCGCATTTTTCCGGGGTCTTTGCCACCCTTTTAGTAGTTTATTTGCTCCTTCATGTCCTCTTATCTGGACAAAATGACAAGGCGGAAGAAATCACCACAAACAAAAGAACAAGAGACAGTACCGAAGGCTAGGGACCTAATCAACACAGACATGGGTAATATGTCAGATCAAGAGTTCAGAATGACGATTCTGAACATTCTAGCCGGGCTCGAAAAAGGCATGGAAGATATTAGAGAAACCCTCTCTGGAGATATTAAAGCCCTTTCTGGAGAAATTAAAGAACTAAAATCTAACCAAGTTGAAATCAAAAAAGCTATTAATGAGGTGCAATCAAAAATGGAGGCTCTCACTGCTAGGATAAATGAGGCAGAAGAAAGAATTAGTGATATAGAAGACCAAATGACAGAGAATAAGGAAGCCGAGCAAAAGAGGGACAAACAGCTACTGGACCATGAGGGGAGAATTCGAGAGATAAGTGACACCATAAGACGAAACAACATTAGAATAATTGGGATTCCAGAAGAAGAAGAAACAGAGAGGGGAGCAGAAGGTCTATTGGAGAGAATCATTGGAGAGAATTTCCCTAATATGGCAAAGGGAACAAGCATTAAAATCCAGGAGATGCAGAGAACCCCCCTCAAAGTCAACAAGAATAGGTCCACACCCTGTCACCTAATAGTAAAATTTACAAGTCTTAGTGACAAAGAGAAAATCCTGAAAGCAGCCCGAGAAAAGAAGTCTGTAACATACAATGGTAAAAATATTAGATTGGCGGCAGACTTATCCACAAAGACCTGGCAGGCCAGAAAGAGCTGGCATGATATATTCAGAGCACTAAATGAGAAAAACATGCAGCCAAGAATACTCTATCCAGCTAGGCTATCATTGAAAATAGAAGGAGAGATCAAAAGCTTCCAGGACAAACAAAAACTGAAAGAATTTGCAAACACCAAACCAGCTCTACAGGAAATATTGAAAGGGGTCCTCTAAGCAAAGAGAGAGCCTAAAAGTAGTAGATCAGAAAGTTACAGAGACAATATACAGTAACAGTCACCTTACAGGCTAATAATGGCACTAAATTCATATCTCTCAATAGTTACCCTGAATGTTAATGGGCTAAATGCCCCAATCAAAAGACACAGGGTATCAGAATGGATAAAAAAACAAAACCCATCAGTATGTTGCCTACAAGAAACTCATTTTAGACGCGAAGACACCTCCAGATTTAAAGTGAGGGGGTGGAAAACAATTTACCATGCAAATGGGCATCAGAAGAAAGCTGGGATGGCAATCCTTATTTCAGATCAATTAGATTTTAAGCCAAAGACTATAATAAGAGATGAGGAAGGACACTATATCCTACTCAAAGGGTCTGTCCAACAAGAAGATCTAACAATTTTAAATATCTATGCCCCTAACGTGGGAGCAGCCAACTATATAAACCAATTAATAACAAAATTAAAGAAACACATCAATAATAATACAATAATAGTAGGGGACTTTAACACTCCCCTCACTGAAATGGACAGATCATCCAAGCAAAAGATCAACAAGGAAATAAAGGCCTTAAATGACACACTGGACCAGATGGACATCACAGATATATTCAGAACATTTCATCCCAAAGCAACAGAATACACATTCTTCTCTAGTGCACATGGAACCTTCTCCAGAATAGATCACATCCTGGGTCACAAATCAGGTCTCAACCGGTATCAAAAGATTAGGATTATTCCCTGCATATTTTCAGACCACAATGCTCTGAAGCTAGAACTCAATCACAAGAAGAAAGCTGGAAAGAACCCAAATACATGGAGACTAAACAGCATCCTTCTAAAGAATGAATGGGTCAACCAGGAAATTAAAGAAGAATTGAAAAAATTCATGGAAACAAATGATAATGAAAACACAACAGTTCAAAATCTGTGGGACACAGCAAAGGCAGTCCTGAGAGGAAAATATATAGCGGTACAAGCCTTTCTCAAGAAACAAGAAAGGTCTCAAGTACACAACCTAACCCTACACGTAAAGGAGCTGGAGAAAGAACAAGAAAGAAACCCTAAACCCAGCAGGAGAAGAGAAATCATAAAGATCAGAGCAGAAATCAATGAAATAGAAACCAAGAAAACAATAGAAAAAATCAATGAAACTAGGAGCTGGTTCTTTGAAAGAATCAATAAGATTGATAAACCCCTGGCCAGACTCATCAAAAAGAAAAGAGAAAGGACCCAAATCAATAAAATCATGAATGAAAGAGGAGAGATCACAACTAACACCAAAGAAATACAGACAATTATAAGAACATACTATGAGCAACTCTACGCCAACAAATTGGACAATCTGGAAGAAATGGATGCATTCCTAGAGACATATAAACTACCACAACTGAACCAAGAAGAAATAGAAAACCTGAACAGGCCCATAACCAGTAAGGAGATTGAAACAGTCATCAAAAATCTACAAACAGGGGCGCCTGGGTGGCTCAGTGGGTTAAAGCCTCTGCCTTCGGCTCAGGTCATGATCCCAGGGTCCTGGGATCGAGCCCTGCATCGGGCTCTCTGATCCGCAGGGAGCCTGCTTCCTCCTCTCTCTCTGCCTGCCTCTCTGCCTAGTTGTGATTTCTCTCTGTCAAATAAATAAAATATTTAAAAAAAAAAAATCTCCAAACAAACAAAAGCCCAGGGCCAGACGGCTTCCCAGGGGAATTCTACCAAACATTTAAAGAAGAACTAATTCCTATTTTCCTGAAACTGTTCCAAAAAATAGAAACGGAAGGAAAACTTCCAAACTCATTTTATGAGGCCAGCATCACCTTGATCCCAAAACCAGACAAAGGATCCCACCAAAAAAGAGAACTACAGACCAATATCCTTGATGAACACAGACGCAAAAATTCTCACCAAAATACTAGCCAATAGGATTCAACAGTACATTCAAAGGATTATTCACCACGATCAAGTGGGATTTATTCCAGGGCTGCAGGGTTGGTTCAACATCCGCAAATCAATCAATGTGATAGAACACATTAATAAAAGAAAGAACAAGAACCATATGATACTCTCAATAGATGCTGAAAAAGCATTTGACAAAGTACAGCATCCCTTCCTGATCAAAACTCTTCAAAGTGTAGGGAGAGAGGGCACATACCTCAATATTATCAAAGCCATCTATGAAAAACCCACCGCAAATATCATTCTCAATGGAGAAAAACTGAAAGCTTTTCCGTTAAGGTCAGGAACACGGCAGGGATGTCCATTATCACCACTGCTATTTAACATAGTACTAGAAGTCCTAGCCTCAGCAATCAGACAACAAAAAGAAATTAAAGGCATCCAAATTGGTAAAGAAGAAGTCAAACTATCACTCTTCGCAGATGATATGATACTATATGTGGAAAACCCAAAAGACTCCACTCCAAAACTGCTAGAACTTGTACAGGAATTCAGTAAAGTGTCAGGATATAAAATCAATGCACAGAAATCAGTTGCATTTCTGTACACCGACAACAAGACTGAAGAAAGAGAAATTAAGGAGTCAATCCCATTCACAATTGTACCCAAAACTATAAGATACCTAGGAATAAACCTAACCAAAGAGACTAAGAATCTATACACAGAAAATTATAAAGTACTCATGAAAGAAATTGAGGAAGACACAAAAAAATGGAAAAATGTTCCATGCTCCTGGATTGGAAGAACAAATATTGTGAAAATGTCTATGCTACCTAAAGCAATCTACACATTTAATGCAATCCCTATCAAAATACCATCCATTTTTTTTCAAAGAAATGGAACAAATAATCCTAAAATTTATATGGAACCAGAAAAGACCTCGAATAGCCAAAGGAATATTGAAGAACAAAGCCAAAGTTGGTGGCATCACAATTCCGGACTTCAAGCTCTATTACAAAGCTGTCATCATCAAGACAGCATGGTACTGGCACAAAAACAGACACATAGATCAGTGGAACAGAATAGAGAGCCCAGAAATAGACCCTCAACTCTATGGTCAACTAATCTTCGACAAAGCAGGAAAGAATGTCCAATGGAAAAAAGACAGCCTCTTCAATACATGGTGCTGGGAAAATTGGACAGCCACATGCAGAAAAATGAAATTGGACCACTTCCTTACACCACACACGAAAATAGACTCCAAATGGATGAAGGACCTCAATGTGAGAAAGGAATCCATCAAAATCCTTGAGGAGAATGCAGGCAGCAACCTCTTCGACCTCAGCCGTAGCAACATCTTCCTAGGAACAACGGCAAAGGCAAGGGAAGCAAGGGCAAAAATGAACTATTGGGATTTCATCAAGATCAAAAGCTTTTGCACAGCAAAGGAAACAGTTAACAAAACCAAAAGACAACTGACAGAATGGGAGAAGATATTTGCAAATGACATATCAGATAAAGGGCTAGTATCCAAAATCTATAAGGAACTTAGCAAACTCAACACCCAAAGAACAAACAATCCAGTCAAGAAATGGGCAGAGGACATGAACAGACATTTCTGCAAAGAAGACATCCAGATGGCCAACAGACACATGAAAAAGTGCTCCACGTCACTCGGCATCAGGGAAATACAAATCAAAACCACAATGAGATATCACCTCACACCAGTCAGAATGGCTAAAATTAACAAGTCAGGAAATGACAGATGCTGGCGAGGATGCAGAGAAAGGGACACCCTCCTGCACTGTTGGTGGGAATGCAAGCTGGTGCAACCACTCTGGAAAACAGCATGGAGGTTCCTCAAAATGTTGAAAATAGAACTACCCTATGACCCAGCAATTGCACTACTGGGTATTTACCCTAAAGATACAAACATAGTGATCCGAAGGGGCACGTGTACCCGAATGTTTATAGCAGCAATGTCTACAATAGCCAGACTATGGAAAGAACCTAGATGTCCATCAACAGATGAATGGATAAAGAAGAGGTGGTATATATACACAATGGAATACTATGCAGCCATCAAAAGAAATGAAATCTTGCCATTTGCGACGACGTGGATGGAACTAGAGCGTATCATGCTTAGTGAAATAAGTCAATCGGAGAAAGACAACTATCATATGATCTCCCTGATATGAGGACATGGAGAAGCAACATGGGGGGTTAGGGGGAGAGGAGAAGAATAAATGAAACAAGATGGGATTGGGAGGGAGACAAACCATAAATGACTCTTAATCTCACAAAACAAACTGGGGGTTGCTGGGGGGAGGTGGGATTGGGAGAGGGGGAGCGGGCTATGGACATTGGGGAGGGGAGGCGAACCATAAGAGACTATGGACTCTGAAAAGCAACCTGAGGGTTTTGAAGGGTCAGGGGTGGGAGGTTGGGGGAACAGGTGGTGGGTAATGGGGAGGGCACGTTTTGCATGGAGCACTGGGTGTTGTGCAAAAAGAATGAATACTGTTACGCTGAAAAAATAAATAAAATGGGAAAAAAAAAGAATACAAAAACACTAGTTCAGAAGAACATATGCAGCTCTCTGTTTATAACAGTATTGTTTATAATAGCCAAGATATGGAAGTGGCCCAAGTGTCCATTAATTGATGAATGGATAAAGAAGTAAGATACACATATACACACACACCGCACATATAGTGAACAATCTCACTCCTTGATATATTTATATAGAATCTATCTATCTATCTATCTATCTATCTATCTATCTATCTATTATCTGTCTACCTATCTATCATCTATCTATCTACCATCTATCTACCTATCTATAGGAATATTATTTGGCCATAAAAAAGAATGAAATCTTGCCATTTGCAATGACATGGATGAGCTAGAGAGCATAATGCTAAGTGAAATAGGTCAGTCAGAGAAAATCAAACCATATGATTTCATGCATATGTGGAATTTAAGAAACAAATGAGCAAAGGGAAAAAGAGAGAAGTAGAGAAATGCAAACCATGAAACCATAAAAAAAAACCTATAAAAAACTTAACTATAGGGGCACCTGGGTGGCTCTGTGGGTTAAGCCTCTGCCTTCGGCTCAGGTCATGATCCCAGGGTCCTGGCATCAAGCCCCGCATCGGGTTCTCTGCTCAGCACGGAGCCTGCTACCTCCCCACCTGCCTCTCTGGCTACTTATGATCTCTGTCTGTTAAATAAATAAATTCTTTAAAAAAAAACAAAAAACAAAAAAAACTTATCTATAAAAAACAAACCGATGGTTACCAGAGGGGAGGGGGTCAGGGGGACGGGTTAAATAGGTGATGGGGATTAAGGAGTGCACTTGTGAAGAACAGCTGGGTGTTGTGTGGAAGTGTTGGAACTGGGAAGTGTATGGAAATGTTGAGTTACTACAGTCTACACCTGACTCTAATATTAAACTGTATGTTAACTAAGTAGACTCTAAATAAATAATTAAAAAATATAAATGGGTAAATTTCCTGAACATACATTTTTACAAAGATGTGATACAAATGGACAAAAGGTATATGAAAAAGTGTTCAAGATTACTAATCAGGGAAATACATATCAAAATCTTAGGCAGATACTAATTTACACCAGTTAGCATGGCTATCTATTACTAAGAAAACAAGAAAAAACAAGTGTTGGCAAGGGTGAGGATGAAAGAGAGCCCTTGCATACTGGTGGGAATGTAAACTGGTATGGTCATTATGGAAAACTGTATGGGGACTCCTTAAGAAATTAAAAATAGGACTAGTATATGATCCAGCAATCTCACTCCTTGATATATATCCAAAGAAAGACAGTAGCTTGGTACAATTATTTTAGAGAGGAATTTGATAATACAGGTCCAGATTATAAATTGTGCATATTTATGACCCAATAGTTTCACATCTAGGAATTTATCCAACACAAATACTATGACTTCTACCAAAATATATGTACCAAGATGTTTATAGTAAATTCATTGTAATAAAAGTAATTCAAATAAATAAATGGTCATTAGTAGGGGACTGTACATCTATACGATGGAAAACTATGTGACCATTAAAAAATGTCATAGATACTCATTGATAGAGAAAATTCTTAATAAATACAAAGCAAAAAGTTAAATAGGATGGCATACACTATGGTTATCATATTTGTGAAATAAATCAAGGAAAATATATATGTGTTTGTGAGAAATGAAATTGAGAGTTGAGTACTTTTCTTTTTTTCACTATATATTTCTCCATGCTATTTTAGCATTTGGTCATGTGTTTCTATGACTTCTATATATTTTTAAAGTTATTTAATAATACCAGGTATTCTGACTCCAAATATAAGTGCCCTTTCCCACACATCATATATTTCCATTTTTATATCTACTACCAAGGTCCACCACACTTCCTTGCATATAATAAGCACTGAAATAATTACTGGAAAGCACTCAGAAAGAGAAAGGATTTGTTCCCTTTAAGGAAAGGCTAACTGGTGCCAAAAAGCTGGTTGTAAAAATAGTTGAGAAAGTTGTCTCTTGAAACAAAATTCATTCGATTGTAATCAGAATTGGTAAGAGAGGGATTAGAGTAGGTTAGAAATAAGAGGTCTGGTTTCCACAGCAACCTCTTCTTGATTGGAAGGAAACTTTCACTAGAGAGGAGCTGCTGATGCAGTTGATGCTGCCCCCATCATCTTTGTTTTCATTTAGCTTTGATCATTAGGCAATGAGCAAGCAAGCTAGAAGCAGTTCTGGGAGTCAGTGTCAAAACCACAGCAACAGGCATGGGCACAGGCATAGCTAAAGGGACCTTGACAGGGGGAGGACAGAAAAGACTGGCAAGTAGTAATGGGGAGAAGGAAACCTCTAGGGTATAGGGCCCAACCTGAATAAGGGAGATGAACAAAAGTCCAAATCACAGGGTCCAAGGGGATGGGGCTAATTCAAGTCTTAGTTGCATTGGTTTTGAGAGTCATTTGCAGTCTAGCGACCAGAACAGTAGTATTTGCATACTAGTAATAATCACAGAAATTTGAGTAGAGGTTTCTAAATTCTAGGGGTTAATCTGCATTGAAAAAGATTAAAACTCATAGTTGGCTGGTGGGGTAGGGGAGATTTAAACCAGCAATTGCCATAGAAACTTGTGGAAGCCCTGTGAGATGTGGAGTCTCTCTTATGCATTGATTGATATATCCCCAGTGCCTAGAATAATTTTTGACACAGATATATTTACCATAAATATGTATCAGAAAAATGAAGCCCAGTTCTTCTGATTAAGACTTTCCTCAAACACACCAGAAATGTCCTTAGGACAGCAAGCTAATTCTTTTTAACAAATGTTGAATTTATTTATTTACTTTCCTTGAATTGTCATATGTCTTTTTTTTAAAGATTTTATTTATTTATTTGACAGACAGATATCACAAGTAGGCAGAGAGGCAGAGAGAGAGAGAGGAGGAAGCAGGCTCCCTGCCAAGCAGAGAGCCCGATGCGGGGCTCAATCCCAGGACCCTGGGATCATGACCTGAGTCGAAAGCAGAGGCTTTAACCCACTGAGCCACCCAGGCGCCCCCATATGTCTTTTTTTAAAAACACATAGTGTTTTACTTGTTTCAGGTGTATAATATAGTGACTCAACACTTCCATGCATCACCCAGTGCTCATCACAACAAGTTCATTTCTTATTTCCCATCACCTGTTAAACCCATTCCCCCACCCACCTCTCCTCTGGTAACCATCAGTTTGTTCTCTATAATTAATAATCTGTTTCTTAATTTGTCACTCTTCTTTTTTATCCTTTGCTCCTTTGTTTTATTTCTTAAATTCCACATATGAATGAAATCATATGGTATTTGTCTTTCTCTGACTGACTTATTTCACTTAGCATTATACTCTCTAGCTCTATCCATGTTGCAAATGGCAAGACTTCATTCTTTTCTATGGCTGAATGATGTGTCATTATATATATATATATATATATAAAATTATATATAGCATATTATTCCATTTTATGTAATAGAATTCCAATACAATAATATATATGTTATATGCATAACATATATACATATATAGCATATATATACAACACATATATACATATAACATATACAATAACATTCCATTCAAAAATAATAACATATATATGAATAGTAGGATATAAGAGGCATATAGATATATAGATATAGATATAGATATAGAAGTGGTATATCTTTATCCATTCATCAATTAATGGACACGTGGGCCACTTCCATATCTTGACTATTGTAAATAATGCTGCTATAAACAGAGGGCTGCATGTGTCCCTCTGAACTAGTGTTTTTGTATTCTTTGGGAACTTAACCAGTAGTACCATTGCTGGGTCACAGGATAGTTCTATTTTTAACTTTTTGAGGAACCACCATGCTGTTTTCCAGAATGGCTGTACAAGTTTGCATTGACACCAACAGTGCAACAGGGTTCATTTTTCTTGATATACTCACTATCTGTTATTTCTTCTGCTATTGCTCTTAGCCATTTTGACAGGGGTGAGGTGATATCTCATTGTAATTTTGATTTGCATTTCCATGATTATAAGTGATGATTCACATCTTTCCATGTATCTGTTGACCATCTGTATGTCTTCTTTGGAGAAATATCTCTTCATGTCTTTTGCCCAATTTGGAGTATTTGTTTTTGGGGTGTTTAGTTGTGTAAGTTCTTCATATATTTTGGATACTAGTCCTTTATCAGATACATCATTTGCAAATACCTTCTTCCATTTCATAGGTTGTCTTTTAGTTTTGTTGATTGTTTCCTTCACTGTGCAGAAGTTTTTTTATTTTGATGTAGTCCCAATAGTTTATTTTTGCTTTTGTTTCCCTTGCCTCAAAAGAGACATGTCTAGAAAAGAATTGCTAGGGCAATGTCAAAGGGTTGTTACCTGTGTTCTCTTCTAGGATTTTTATTGTTTTTTTTGTCTCACATTTAGGTTGTTAATCCATTTTGAATCTATTTTTGTGCATGCTGTAAGTGGGTCCAGTTTCTTTTCATATTGTTCAGTTTCCCCAACATTATTTGTTGAAGACACTGACTTTTTCCCATTGGATAGTTTTCCCTGCTTTGTCAAAGATTAATTGACCAGATAGTTGTGGGTTTCTTCCTGGGTTGTCTATTCTGTTCTATTGATCTATGTATCTATTTTTGTGCCAGTACCATACTGTTTTGATTACTACAGCTTTGTAATATAACTTGAAATCTGGAATTGTGATGCCTTCAGCTTTGCTTTTCTTTTTCATGATTGCTTTGGCTATTTGGGGTCTTTTGTGGTTCCATACAAATTTTAGGATTGTTTGTTCTAGTTCTGTGAAAAATGATGTTGGTATTTTGAGAGGGATTGCTCTAAATGCATAGATTGCTTTAGGTAATATAGACATTTTAACAATATTTGTTCTTCCAATCCATATGCATAGAATGTCTTTCCATTTCTTTATGTTGTCCTGAATTCCTTCCATTGGTTTTTTACACTTTTCAGAGTATAGGTCTCTCACCTCTGGTGAGGTTTATTCCTATGTATCTTAATATTGTTAGTATAATTGTAAATGTTATTATTTTCTTAATTTCTCTTTCAGCTGCTTCATTATTGGTATAGAAATGCAACAGATTTCTGTACATTGATTTTGCATCTTGCAACTTTACTGATTTCATTTATCAGTTCTAGAAGTTTTTTTGTGGATTCTTTCAGGTTTTCTATGTATGGTATCATATTATCTGAAAATACTGAAAATTTTACTTCTTCCTTGCTCATTTGTATTCCTTTTACTTCTTTTTGTTTTCCGATTGCTGTGGCTAGGACTTCCAGTACTATGTATAATAACAGTGGTGAGAGTGGACATCCCTGTCTTGTTCCTAAACACAGAGGAAAAATTACTCAGTTTTTCACCACTGAGAACGTTATTAGATGTGGGTTTTCATAGATGGCCTTTATTATGTAGAGGTATTTTCCCTCTAAGCCTAGTTTGTTGAGGGTTTTTATCATGAATGGATGTTGTCAAATGTTTTTTCTGCATCTATTGAAATGACCATATGGTTCTTTCCCTTTCTGTTATTGATGTGGTGTATCATGTTGATCGCATTATAAATGCTGAGCCCCCCTTGCAACCTAGGAGTAATCCCACATGATCATGGTGAATGATTTTTTAATGTATTGTTGGATATTTTTTGCTGGTGTTTTGTTGACAGTTTTGCATCTATGTTCATCAGGGATATTGGCCTGTAGTACTTTTTTTTAATGGTGTCTTCACCTGTTTTTTTTTTTTTTTTAACAGAGTAATGCTGGCCTCATAGAATGAATTTGGAAGTTTTCCTTCCTTTTCTGTTTGTTGGAGTAAGTTGAGAAGAATATGTATTAACTCTTCTTTAAATGTTTGGTAGAATTGGCCTGAGGTCATCTGGTCCTGGACTTTTGTTTCTTGAGAGTTTTTTAAATTACTTATTCAATATTTTTGCTGGTTAGTCTGTTCAAGTTTTCTGTTTCTTCCTGTTTCAGTTTTAGCAGTTTTTATGTTTCTAGGAATTTATCCATTTCCTCTATGTTGTCCAACTTGTTAGCATGTAGTTTTTAATAATATTCTCTTATAATTGTTTCTATATCTTTGGTGTTGGTTGTTATTCCTTCTTCTCATTTGTGATTTTATTTTTGGGGGGTCCTTTTATTTTTTTGATAAGTCTGGCTGTAGGTTTATCAATTTTATTTGTTTTTTTATGATACATCTACTAGTTTCATTGATCTGTTTTACAGGTATTTTGTTTGTTTTTATGTGATTTGTTTCTGCTCTAATCTATAATTTCCTTCCTTCTGCTGGCTTTAGTCTTCATTTGTTGTTCTTTTCTAAGCTCCTTTAAGTTTAAGGTTAGTTTATTTATTTGAGCTTTCTCTTGCTTCTTGAGGTAGACTTGTATTGCTATATATTTCCCTCTTGAGACTACTTTTGTTGCATCCCAAAGATTTTGGACAATTGCACTTTCATTTTCATTTGTGTCCATGTAATTTTTTTAGTTCTTCTTTGATTTCTTGGTTGACTTTTTCATTGTTTAGTAGCATGTTATGTAACTTCCATGTATTTGTGGTCTTTCCAAATTTTTTCTCATGTTTGATGTCTAGTTTCATAACATTATGGTCAGAAAAGGTGCATGGTATGATTTCAATCTATTTGTATTTATTGAGGCCTGTTTTGTGACCTAATATGTGATCTCTCTTGCAGAATGTTCCATAGGCACTTGAAAAGAATGTGTATTCTAGTCTTTTAGGATTGAAATTTTTGAATAGATCTGTTAAGTCCGTCTGTTCCATGTATCATTCAAAGCCAGTGTTTTGAGTGGGGTGTTAAAGTCCCTATTATTATTGCATTGTTATCGATTAGTTCCTTTATGTTTCTTCTTAATTGTTTTATGTATTTGGGTACTCCGATACTGAGTGCATAAATATCTCCAATTGTTGTATCTTCTTGTTGGATTTTTCCCTTTATTATTCTATACTGTCCTTCTTCGTCTCTTGTTACAGTGTTTGTTTTAATGTTTATTTTGTTATATATAAGTATTGATAAACCAGGTTTCTTTTGACATCCATTTGCATGATAAATGCTTTTCTAATACACTTACTTTCATTTTTCATTTGTCTTTAGGTCTAAAATGAGTCTCTTGCAAGCAGCATGTAGATGGGTCTCATTTTTTAATCCATTCTGACATCCTATATCTTTTCACTTTTAGCTATTTATATTCAAAGTAATTATTGATAGATATATATTTATTGCCATTTTGTTACTTGTTTTGTGGTGGTTCCTGAAGATTTTCTTTGATATTTTCTTGTCTTTCTTTCAGGTTTTGCTGATTTTCTTTAGTGATATATTTGGATTTCCTTCTCTCTATTCTTTGCATGTTTATTAGTCATTTTTGAAATGTCGTTACCATTAGGTTTGTATGTAAACTTTTATTCTATATTAAGTTGATTATTTTTTAAGTTTGAGCCCATTCTTTTCTCCTTTCCTCCCCACACTTTAGGTATATGTTATATTTTATATACTTTTTCTTGAATTCCTTGATTGAAATTTAACAGAAATATTAATTTTTGCTGCTTTTGTGTTTCCTGCCTTTATACTGTCAATTTTGGTCTCTCCCTTCCACTCAAAGTGTTCTCTTTAGTATTTCTTGTAGGGCTACTTTTGTGGTCATGAACTCCTTCAGTTTTTATTTATCTAGGAAATTCTTTATTTCTCCTTGTATTCTGAATGATAGACTTGCCAGATAGTGTGTTCTTGGCTGCAGGTTTTTCACATTCAGCTCTCTGAATATATCATTCTACTCTCTATGACTTGGAAAGTTTCTTCTGAACAATCCCCTGTTAGCTTTATGGGGTTTCCCTTGTGTATTACCATCTTCTTTTTCTTGCTTGTTTTAAATTTTTTTCTTTATCACTATATATTTTTTAAAGGTTTCATTTTTAAAAAAGATTTTATTTATTTATTTGAGAGAGAGACAGTGAGAGAGAGCATGAGAGGGGAGAAGGTCAGAGGGAGAAGCAAGCTCTCCATGGAGTTGGGAGCCTGACACGGGACTTGATCCTGACACTTCCGGATCATGACCTGAGCTGAAGGCAGTTGCTTAACCAACTGAGCCACCCAGGTGCCGTCTTTATCACTATATTTTGATAATTTTTTTTAAGATTTCATTTATTTATCTGACGGACAGAGATCACAAGTAGGCAGAGAGGCAGGCAGAGAGAGAGGAGGAAACAGGCTGCTTGTGGAGCAGAGAGCCTGATGTGGGGCTCGATCCCAGGACCCTGGGATTATGACCTGAGCCAAAGGCAGAGGTTTTAACCAACAGAGCCACCCAGGCGCCCCATATTTTGATAATTTAATTACAATATGATTGGTGTGGGTCTGCTTTTGTTGATATTGATGGGAGTTCTCTGTGCTTCCTGTACCTGGATGTTTCTTTCCTTCCCTACTTTAGAGACATTTTCATCTATTACTTTTGAAATAAATTTTCTGTCCTCTTTCTCTCTCTTCTTCTTCTGGGACTTCTATAATACAAATGTTTGATGGAGTCTCTGGTTTCCCTGTCTATTCTCATGTTGCTTAATTCTTCTTTCTCTCTTGTTTAGCTTGATTAGTTTCCATTATTTTGTCTTCTAGGTCATTAATTCATTCCCTGCTTCTTCGAGCCTTCTGTTCCTTCCATCAAGTGTGTTTCTCGTTTCATTTATTGAGACCTATATCTCTACTATATTATTCCTCATCTCTGTATTAAGGGTCTCACTCATGTCTTCCAGTCTTCTCAAATCCAGTATTGTTATAATCATTGTTTTAAATATTCCATCAGACATGTTACTTATATCCATTTCACTTGGCTCTCGGGCCACGGCCTTACCCTATTCTTTCATTTGGGATAATTTTCTCTGTCTTCTCATTTTATCTAAGTCTCTGTGCCTATTTTCTCTGTGTTAGGAACATCAACTACACCTCTAGATGGGGTACTTGAGTATAATGACCTTATGAAGAACAAGTCTTGTAATGCCCTGCCATGTAGTGCCTCCTTTAACTCAGAGCCTGTTGCTTTCAGAATGTCTCCAATGTGTGCTGAGTGAGCTCTGGTATTTTTTCCTGGCTGTTTTATTCTTCAGATCAGTTATCTGCAGAGGCTCTCTTCGCCTGTTGTGGGCAGTATTTGGTCCCCCGCCTGAATGTGGGGCATTTTAATTAGGTGTGCTCTGGTCTTTTTGTGAAATGAGACCTGTTGCTATTGCCACTGGGAATGAGGCCCACAGAACTCCCATGTCATGGGACCAGTGTGAACAGAGCTTTTGACCAGTCTACTGGGGGAAGGAGGCTGTCATGCTGCAACTGAGGCAAGTGCGACTGGGAAGGGTGGATCCACTGGAGTGTGGGGGTAGGTGGGTTTTGGTGTAAGCAAGTTAGGTAGCAGGTGTCAGTGCTGCAGTGGGTCCAATAGGTGACTCTGTGCATATGTTGAGGGGTGGGTGAGGGAAATGGCACCTAATTTCTTTGTTCCCTGAGGGGTTTCCCTGTGAAAACTACCTCTCTGGGATATACTCTGAAATGAGCAAATAATCTTCCAACTCTGTGCCCCAGGCACTATTCAGATTACTGTTTCCACACTGTATGTCTGCAGTTGTTTGCCTGCCTTCTTTCCAAGAGCAGTGCAGTGTCTTCCAGGCTTTATTCCAGCCAAGGTCTCTGACCATTAAAACTCTAGCCCTGTTGGCTACCGGAAGTCATGGAATTTGGCTCTTCTCTTTCCATACCCCATTGCTATGGGGATGAGTTTCCACTGTGCACTCTCATATGTGCTAGTCTGCCTCTCACCTTTCTCCATGACTATGGCTCCCTCCCTATTATAGTGGCCATGATCCACTTCTATCCCAAAACATATCTCCATACTTCCTAACTTCTTCAATGTGACCTCTTTTCTACCTTTAGTTGTGGAGTTTGTTTTGCTAGTCTTTAAGTCAATTTCTGGGGTATTTTAGGATGATTCCATAATAATCTAGTTGTACTCGTGGTACAAAGTGAGCCTAGGGTCCTCCTACTCTGCTGCTATCTTTAATCCCTCAGACAGTAGGCTAATTTTGAACTTTAGTTACCAGTGATAAGTTCCTGATATGTGTTTGGGCTTGGCAGGAGGTGGGTGAGGCTGTGCTAAGGAAAGCCTCATGAAGGCTAAAGAGCTTCACTTCCTACAAATGCATAATTTTCTAGTAGGCAGAGACTGACAGAGCTACATCTCTTATTTAATTAGATTTCAGTTCAAATGTTTCGTCTTCAGAAAGGTCTTTTCTGACCACTGTAACTAAAATGTCCATCAGCACTAACCACTGACTCACCAAGTCATTCTTTATCCCATTACTCTGTTTTGGTTTCTTCATCTTCTGAAAATATGTGAGGTTTATATGACCCTCCACTAGAATATAAGCTCCACAAAAGCAAGGACTTTGCCTCATTCATCGATATATTTTTGACTCCTAGAACTGTGCTCAACACATAATAAGTGTTCAGCAAATATTTTTTGAAAGTCAGGCTGAAGTAACCAATCTAATAAAGAGTTAAGGGTGAAGAACCACTTCCCACTTTTTCTCAGAGGAGAAAGAAAAACCCAAGTTCAATTTTGACAGTGATTAAACAATTGAGTTTAGTGACAAAGCTACAAGTTTGTACTTGCATTTCTATTTCTTTCTATTTTACTCTAGCCAATACATAACTTACTTTTATATATTACTTTTAGTGAGCAGACATTTTCTACATTAACAGTTTGTTTTGAATGAGAACAAATGCCAAAGGAACTCATGTGCTAATCTATGATTACCTCTATGTATGCAAGAATAAAGGGTTTTCTTCTGCCTATAGTAAAATCTGTAGTCTATAGATTAGCATACTCCTGAAAACAATGTTTCTTAAGGGAAGTTTAAGGACCTCTAACATTAGAATCACTTATCTAAAATGCATTCTGAAACAATCAAATCATAACTGGGAGGAGAACCAAGAGCCTGTGTTTTAAACAAGTTCTCCTGGCGATCCTTGTCAAGAACTGTGAGATTTTACCTTACTTGTAAGTTAACAAGTTAGCTTGTCATGGTTTCATGGATACTTATAGAACACATGAAATTCCTGGGTCAGAGACAAGGGTTGTTTATGATGATGATGATGTAGTTATTATTATTACTCATCAATACCTACAGCCAGAGTATCAGTGTGTCCATTTCCCATGCCTTAATTCTCACAGGATGGCATGAGGAGGGCTAAATGATACAAGAACATGCACTGAGTTGTGTTACAAAAGAAGGACACCAAGCTTAGGGAACTTAACATTTTTATGATGGGTGATAAGTATGCCTGATCTTTATTCTAGAAGAAGAGATTATCTTTATTATATGCGACAGAAATAAGCTTGTCCTTTTTCCTGGAAAGGAATACAATCTATCTTCCAAGGCTGTTCACTCTTTCTTTCTAAGGGTGTAAACCTTACACACACACAGAAAGGTGTGTAAACACCCTTAGAAAGAAAGTCTGGAGCACAAGCAGTCAGTGCCTCTATTCACAGGACATACAGAAATCTATGGAGAATCTTTCCCTAATTCTAATGGTCACTCAAGTTTTGGAATCATTGCTACCAGAAAGACTCTGCCATACCTACAGAGCTACCTTTATACACCCAAGCCCATTAGGTCCTGTCAAATATTCTACACTTCTCTGCTCCTCCCAGCTTGAACCAGCCTCTTTCGTCTAGCCATGTTTCCTTAGGTTGTGCTGTTCTCTTCAAGGTCACCCTTTGCTCTGAAAAATAACCCACAAGCTGGCTATGAGGCACTAAGGGCTCCCACTAAAGGATTTGTTTGAAGATGTAGGAAAGTACCTGGAAGGAAAACACATAACAGTGAAAAAAAGAGTATAAACATTTATTTGTTAAGTAAACATCTATTTATTGAGTGCTTACTGTGTCCTAGAACTGTGCTAGGGAATATTAAGATTCATTCATGACTTGGCAGTGGCCACTGCACAGACCAGGCATCACTAGTTCACTGGCCTTGCTCTGCTTCCTCTGCAACCATGTCTGACAAACTCAATATGGTTGAGATTGAGAAATTCGGTGAGTTGAAATTGAAGAAGACAAAAATGCAAGAGAAAAATCTACTGCCTTCAAAAGAAATGACTGAAAGGGAGAAGCAATCAGGCGAATCTTAATAAGGCATGCAATGCCAATATGCACTGTACATTCCACAAGTACTCCCTTCTTATTTTACTTCTTTAGCTGTTTAACTTTGAAAGATGCAAAGAGTTTGTATCAAGTTTAAATGACTGTGCTGCCCCTTTTCACATCGAAGGATAAAGAACTACTGATAATGAAGGCCATGCCTTCCTCTCCCATATGACTGTCCGGCTGGCAGAGTAGGAAAAGAACTTGAGTGTTGGTGAAGGAAGAAGCTGGGTGGGATGACAGTGAAATTTAGAGTAAAAAAACAAGATGGTTCAAGGTGTTCTATTTTTTGAAAAAAGATTTTATTTATTTATTTGACACAGAGAGAGAGAGAGCTAGAGAGGGAATACAACCAGGGGGAGTAGGAGAGAGAGAAGCAGGCTTCCCACTGAGCAGGGAGCCCAGTCCGGGGCTTGATCCCAGGACTATGGGATCATGACCTGAGCCAAAGGCAGGCACTCAATGACTGAACCAATCAGGTGCCCCAAGATGGTTCAAGGTGTTCTGCAGGCTGTAAAATGCCATTTAATCAGAGTGCCATTTTTGTTGTTGTTGTTCAAATGACTTTAATTATTGGAATGCATAATTTTTTTAAATATGCAAGTAAAAAGCCTTAAAATCTGAAAAAAAGATTTATTCATTCACCACATATTTTGGGAGTGACTATTATATGCCAGGTACAAGTTAGAATAAACTTTAAAGAAATAAAAATATAGCCATTCTCCTCAAGAAAGTTAATAAAGGAGCCTGCTGTGTAAAAATATAATTGTGCAGTGGTGTGACAAATGCTACAATGGAAGTAATGTACAAGGTGCATGGGTGGCACTGAGAAAAGAATAGCCAATTCTGCTTAAACAAAGTAAAGGAGGGCATGCGTGTCAGGGAAGGGAAGGCTTCTCTGCAGAGAGGATAATTGTACTGAGTCTTGATGCACGTGTAAGAGTCTTTCAGGTGTACAGGTGTTCCAGTCAGAAGGAAGAACAAGGACAAAAGCATAGAGACATAGAATAGAATGGTATGGTTAGGAAAGTTGAAGTAGTTTGGTATGGGTGGAGTTTGAAGTATGAAGGGAGAGGTGAAAAGATGAGAGTTGTGTGGTAGACAGGATCTGGATCTTGCAGAGCCTTATCTACTGTATTGAGAAAGCTGTGTGTATCCTAACGACCATGAATCCTCACTGAAAGAAAACCAGGCTTCGCAAAATTAGATTTATACTTTAGCAAAAACAGCAGAAGAAAAAATTATAAATGGGAGTTTACCAAGTAGATTTGGTAGGGTATAGTGAGAGTGGTCCATGGAGAGAATAGCATGTGAAAAGGGACAGAGGTATGAAAGAATGTGGTGTGTTCAAGGAACTGCAAGTAGCTTGATGTGGTCAGAATGTTCATGTATGTGTGGTAATGAGAGAGTGATAAGGTTACAAGTATCAGTAAGTTGGCAGACAATGAAGGCCATTGTCTGGGAACAATGTAGGTGGTTTAAAAGCATAGACTCTGGAGCCACATTGCTAACATTTGAATCCCATTTCTTCAGCTTACTAGCAGTGTGACCTTAGGAAAATTATGGGATCTCATTACCTCAGGTTTCTCATATGTAAAATGAGGATAATTATAACTACCTCAAAGATTTGAAGATGAAATTATTGAACTTATTTTTTTTTAGCAACTGGGAAGTCTCTGATGGCCTTTGAATGAAGAGGGTATACACAAAGTGGTGTTTTAGGAGCACTGACTCCGTGGCATTGTGGGGAGGATAGCCTGCATGGGAAAGAAACTAGAGGCATGAAGCCCTGTTAGGATAATGTTGCAGAAACCAAGAGAAACATGAGGTTTAACTAAAAGCAATGACAGTAAGATGGAGAGGAAGGGACACACGTGAGAAGAATCTCGAGGCAAAATGACAGAACTTGAAAAGAGTTTGGTAAGGAGAGTGAAGAGAAGGAAGGTTCATATTCAGTTAAGGGGTCCCAGGTTAGTTCCATGTTTGAGCGTGCTGTGCTACATTTTCCAGACTTATGTCCTCCCTTCCTGGTCCTGGTTGCAATGACTGCCCAACTCTGTAATACTTGTTATACGTCCTTGCTTTCCTAAAAGTGTTGCTCTTCTCCAGACTCAGGCCCTCTAGCACCAAAGAGGAGTTTAAAAAAACACCATCTGAGATTTCCTGGGAAAGCTGATAGAATAATGTTGACCTACAGACTCTTACTTAAATTCTTACCACTCCTACCAAATACCTAACAAAATGAACAAAGATAAATCATAATTTTAAAAAACACTAACAGTTTCAACAGCAATAAACAAACAAAGAAAAGAGTAAAACTTCAAAATGTAAATTTGCAAAAGTAGCAGTCAAGGAGGAAACTGAAGACCTTGGGACAATGCCAAAGTGTTCCTAACCATTCCAAGCCCCAGAACAGCACTTAGGAAAAGGCAAGTCAACAAAATCCTGTAAGTCATCACTAAACCTCACCAATCTGGAGAGTAGTCAACAGGAGTTTGGAATGGACAGGGGAAAGGGTTGAGGAACACAGCATCTGAGGAGGGGTCCAGAATATACCTTCAAGAGAAGTCCCAACATATTACTGTAGGATGGCAGAGGGTGCTATAAGGGTTTGGCATTTTTCCAGAGGTTCCCTCCATCCCTGTATCTTAAAAGTATTGACCCAAAGCTTTGGGAGTGGAATATACTCCTGGCAGGCTTAAATGGGTCATTTATTGACATTTAATAAAACATCAGAGGACAGAGATCAGAGTCCAGGCTCCTCAGCAAGAGAGGCACAACCTTAGCTGTTTTCACTTCCCATAAATTACTTGAAGGCTACAGAATAATGAACAGAACATTCTGCTTTCAAAGGAGACCTTTTAAGAGTATATGAAAAGGTTCTAGATACACTAGGATGGTTGTCATGGAAGATTTAACCAAATTATATCAAAGCAAATAGAAACCCTGGAAAGATCATGTTGAGCATTATGCCTCCATCAGAAGTATTATGCCTCCATCAGAAAGGATGAATACCCAACTTTTGTATCAACATGGATGGGACTGGAAGAGATTATGCTGAGTGAAATAAGTCAAGCAGAGAGAGTCAATTATCATATGGTTTCACTTATTTGTGGAGCATAAGGAATAACAGGGAGGACATAGGGAGCTGGAGAGGAGAAGGGAGTTGGGGGAAATTGGAGGGGGAGATGAACCATGAGAGACTGTGGACTCTGAGAAACAATCCGAAGGTTTTGGAGGGGGAGGGTGGGAGGTTGGTTGAGCCTGGTGGTGGGTATTATGGAGGGCACGTATTGCATGGAGCACTGGGTGTGGTGCATAAACAATGAATTCTGGAACACTGAAAAGAAATTTTAAAAAATCCACATGGAGTAGCGATTGCAGTCTTGGGCATTTATCCCAGAGAAATGAAAACATAGTCACACAAAGACCTGTCCACGAATGTTCCATAGTAGCTTTCCTCATAATAGCTCCAAAGTAGAAACAACCCAGATGTACTTCAATGAACAAATGGTTAAACAAACTATTGTACACTCATACCATGGAATACTACTTAGCAATAATAAGAACAAACTTTTGGCATATACAATAACTTGGATAGATCTCCAGGTAATTGTGCTGAGTGAAAAAAGCCAATCCTTAAAAGTCACATACTATATAATTCCATTATAAAACATTCTCAAAATGACAAAGTTATAGAAATGGAGAATAAATTAGTGGTTGCCAGAAGTTAGGGATAGTGAAGTTCAGGAGAGAGGGTGTGGTTATAAAAAGGCAACACAAGGGATCATTGTGATGTTGGAACTGTTCTATATCCTGACTGTGGTGATGGATAAAGAAACTTACACATGCAATAAATTACATAAAGGTACACATACACAAATGAATATAAGTAAATCTGAATAAAATGGATTAATTGTATCAATGTCAATATCCTGGTTGTGATTTGTACTGTAAAATGCAAAGTGTTATCTCTGGGGGAAACTGGTTAAAGAGTGTACAGGATCTGCCTGTATTATTTCTTATGAGTGTCTGTGAAGCTACAATGATCTTCATAAAAAGTTCAGTTAAAATAAAAACACATGGAAGAAAACATAACCAAAGAAACACACCAAAAATTCTGAGAGTTTTGTATTTTAGAACTCAATAAAATAGGGGCTTTGGGCTCAGCAGGGAGTCTGCTTAAAATTCTCTCTCTCCTCTCCCTCTGCCCCTTCCCCTGCTCATTTCTCTCTCTCTTTCTCTCTTTCAAATAAGTAATAAATAAATAAATCTTAGGAAAAGAAACATAGTAAGAGAGAAAACGATACCATTTTAGAACTAATAAATTAGAAAACAGCATGGCTTAAAATACCCATGCTTAAAAATAGAATCGCTGATAATGAAAGGCAGTATTGTGATAATCATAGTGAATCAAAGCTAAAGGACAAAGGGATTAATTCACTCATAGGATAATATCCATGGAAAATGAAAACTATCTAACTAGGCTGGCTAGGGTTCTTAAAGTCTATGGTGAATTCAAAAAATTGTCCAAAAAACATATTTAGGAATGTAATAGGGAAAAATTTTGGGACGCCTGGGTGACACAGTCGTTAGGCATCTGCTTTGGGCTCAGGTCATGATCCCAGGGTCCTGGGACCAAACGTGTGTGTCATCTCCCCCCCATCCTTGGGCTCACTGCTCAGTGGGAAGCCTGCTATTCCCTCTCGCACTCCCCCTGCTTGGATTCCTTCTCTTGCTGTCTCTCTCTCTGTCAAATAAATAAATAAAATCTTAAAAAAAGAAAAACTTCCCTGAAATAAAAGAACCAAATCTGTAGGCAGAAAAGACCTACTGTGCTCCAGAAAAAAAGGGAGGGAGGGAGGGAGGGAGGGGAGAAAAAAAGAAAAAAAGAAAAGGATGATTGAACATCAAGGATAAAGAAATGATTTTCAGGTATAGAGACAGAAAAAACAAGATATTCATATGAAGGAAAAATCAGCCTGGTTTCAGACTTCACAATGATATTCAATACCAAAGGACAATGGAGTAGGCCTTTAAAATGTTGAAAGAAGATTTAAGTGAGACTCAAAGATACCATACCCAGCCAACTTCTTTTTCAAATAAAAACACAACATGTAGAACTCAGGGAAAACAGCATTCATAAGACCTTCTACAAAATCCAGCCAACCAAAAGGGAAAAATCAAATTAAAAAGTCTGGGAACAGATAAACCATGATTGAAGAACACCAGTGGAGCATTGAATTCATATAAGTAAATATTTATACTACATATACATCCCGTAAATGACAGAGGTAATGCTGGTAGCCAGGCAACATGTAAACAGTTAATAACATTGACAGAGTGATGATATAACTAATAAAAATCTGAAGGTCGGGGGAGAGGAGATGAGAGGAGGTATAACAGTGATAACCTTATCTTCCCTAGCGTGAAGTAAATATCTCTTGAGGTGAAATAATATTTATCCAAAGGTTAGCAATTCCTTTGGTTTCATTTCAGTCTTCTATTAAATTCAAGTAGAATTAGATTGAATATTTTTAATAAAACTGGCCTGCACACTATGATCCTATTTTCATAAAATCAATTTTATCTAGCCACCCATCCATCTCTTTTCTGAATATGCACATAGAGAGATGTCTGAAATAATGTTCGCAAAATATTAACACTGATTATTTTTAGATGGTAGAATTTTGGGTGATCTGTTGCTTTTTAATTTTTTTATTTTTATAAAAACAGTAATATTTTTTCCCTCCTTCCTCAGAAGAAAGAAAACTGTATTTGTTCTTTGGTTGTATTGGAATCAAATTTTATCTGATAAGGCATAACATTAATGAGTCATATCAGAACCCTGTATATCTTAAATTCATACAGAAATGTTCTTTATGATGTAGAATGACATCTGCCTATTGTGAGAGAATATGCACTGGTCAGCTAAATATGTAATTAGCACCCACTGTGGGTCTTACCCTGTGCTGGGTTTTGCAGGAGAAACATGGTTTCCAATCTTGAAAGAACTTTCTTTTTTAAAATTTTATTTCTTTATTTATCAGAGAGAGAGAGAGCATATAAGCAGGGGGAATGGCAGGCAGAGGGAGAAGCAGGGTCCCCACTGAGCAGGGAGCCCAATGTGGGGTTCGATCCCAGGACCCTGGAATCATGACCTGAGCTGAAGGGAGATGCTTAACTGACTGAGCCACCCAGGCATTACTTGAAAGAACTTTATATTCAGCTGAAAAGACAAAATGCGCATTAGGGAGAAGTTTCTCACCAAAGAAAGATATGATAGAGTAACTGAAAACAGCTCAACTGGTTAAAAAAAAAAACAAAAGGAAGGAAGGAAGAAAACAAATGCATGCCTATTCTAGGTATGGGAGACACAACGATGCATAAGGCACATTCTTTGTACTTGAGGAATTTATAATTCAGTTGAGGAGAGAAAGAGTAAATATATAATTTTATCATAATATGATAATTACTGAGACATGGTATGCCAGTAGTACAGTGTGAACAAAAAAGTGAATAAAAGCCATAATACTGAATCAGTAGAGACAGAAATAGATGAGTTGGATATGGCTCATGTTAAACTGTGAATGGTTTTGTGTGAGCTTCCACTTTCTGTTTACCATTTTTTACACCATGTCATTGTAATTGATCCTTTGTTTAATATCATCTTCCAATGAAACCATGGTTCTTTGACATTTGAGGCACACTGTGTGACAAGCTTTATGTTGGAGACCCAGAAATAAGTATGTAATGCACAGTTCCTTCCTCAAAGAAGGGGAAAAAGGAGGCAACTGACATTTGTGCAAGGCCCATTGGTGCCAGGCAGTTTGGAGATTTTTCATATTATCTTATTTAATCTTTGTAACAACCCTATGAGACAAATAATGTTATTCTTCTACAGAAAGAAACAGTGAAGCTCAGAGAAATTAAGTAACTAGCTGGAAGTCATACACTGATAAGTGGCAGAGTAGATACTTGAATCTATACCTGTACCATAGGCAGTGTCCATCTAAAAGGAAGAGCAGGTATTTAAAATCCACAGTGTTACTCAAGGGTACGTGCCATAAAAGGTATTAACAGGGGAGCCTGGGTGGCTCAGTGGGTTAAGCTGCTGCCTTCAGCTCAGGTCATGATCTCAGAATCCTGGGATCAAGTCCCGCTTTGGGCTTTCTGCTCAGCAGGGAGCCTGCTTCCCTCTCTCTCTCTACCTGCCTCTCTGCCTACTTGTGATCTCTCTGTCAAATAAATAAATAAAATCTTAAAAAAAAGGTATTAACAGAGTACTCTGAGTGCTAGGAGGGATCAAAAAGGCTTCTCCATAGTGACTCATCTTTGAGGAATAAGGGCAAAACTGGGCTGAGAGGTATTCTAGAAGACAGAAGAGAATGAATTTCTAGGAAAAAATAGCTACCACAATGTCCTTAAAATAATGATTTGAAGAACTTGAACTTCTCCACCAGGAATCTGAGCAGGAAAAAAGTAAATGTAATTTTATTAACTGTATTAAATTCATGAAAATATTTTGAAAATATAATTAACTATAATAATAAAGTTTTAGCTATTTTCTTACATGTCCACATCTCTCCTCTACACAGTAGCATCAAAGCTTGTCACATTTCTTCCCCAAAGTAAGATCTTGAAATACTTATACCTTGACCTCCTCTGAGGATGCCACCAGGGGATAATAATGCAAGTGACGGGCAATTCAGAATGCGGACTTTCTGTGCCAAGTCACCCTGACACCCATCATCCTAGCTGGGAGTTTCCTTCAGTGGCCAATCTTTCCCCACTTCTGGGTCTATAGAACATTCCAGATCAGTCTCAGACAAGTTGCCAAAGAAGGGTGTTACTACCTTAAACTCCTGGAAGTCGGCCCCTGCCCTCCCAGCACTTTGCTGGAGACCTTTCTTGAGTGTTCTGAGATCTCTAGGTGTCTCTTTTCCTTTCCTCCAGATTCTGAAAATTTCCCCAAACAAGCATATCCATTCACCCACCCAGCCACCTATTCACTCACTTAAGTCCACATCCACCCACCAACCTACCCACCTATAATCAACAAATATTCATTGAAAACTTACCATGTGGGGGCACCTGGGTGGCTCACTGGGTAAAGCCTCTGCCTTCGACTTGGGTCATGATCTCGGGGTCCTGGGATTGAGCCCTGTATGGGGCTCTCTGCTTCGTGGGGAGCCTGCTTCCCCCCCTCCCGCCTGCTTGTAACCTCTCTGTCAAATAAATAAATAAAATCTTTGAAAAAAACTTATCGTGTGCCAGATAGAATGCTAGATATCTGGGAGCTAGATAGGAAACAAACCATACTGCAGAGTGACAACTGTCCCAGATTCCCCAGGACTGGGGATGGGAGTGGGGGGCTCCTGGGATATGATATTTTTAGTGAAGAACCCAGGAAAGCTCTGGGCAAACCAGAATGAGTTGGCTGCCCTATCAAGTTTTTTAAGGGAATGGGGGTACAAGCAATTACAATCTAACAAAAATGACAGGATTTCATTCATCACTAACTCCAGTAGACAAAAGAATATCTAGCACTTAATGAGGACTGAATATCTATTGAACAATCAACCACATGAATGACTGAGGATAGTACCATATAAGAGATGCTTTTGGAAGACAGATTCATTCATTCATTCAACAAATACTTATCAAAGATCTGCTATGTGACAGGCACAGTGCTAATCACTAGAAATACAATGGTGATTAAAACCAGACATTGTCCCTGTCCTTATGGCACTTACAGTATAAGAAGAAAGACAGATATTTAAATAGTTACAACAAAAACAGCAGATACAAAGTAGGAGTCAAGATGGCGGAGAAGTAGCAGGCTGAGACTACATCAGGTAGCAGGAGATCAGCTCAATAGCTTATCTAAACATTGCAAACACCTACAAACCCAACGGGAAATTGAAGAGAAGAAGAACAGCAATTCTAGAAACAGAAAATCAACCACTTTCAGAAAGGTAGGACCAGCGGAGAAGTGAATCCAAAACGACGGGAAGATAGACCGCGGGGGAGGGGCCAGCTCCAGGCAAGCGGCGGAGCAATGGAGCACAAAATCAGGACTTTTAAAAGTCTGTTCCACTGAGGGACATTGCTCCAGAGGCTAAACCGGGGTGAAGCCCACGCAGGGTCAGCATGGCCCCAAGTCCCGCAGGGTCACAGAAGGATTGGAGGTGTTGGAGTGTCGCAGAGCTCGCAGGTATTAGAACGGGGAAGCTGGCTACAGAGACAGAGCTGAGGACTGAGCTCTCAGCTTGGGGTTACCTTGACCGGTCACAGGCTGGGTGAGCTTGGAGCACGGCTGGAGGCTGGGGATACGGGAGTGATTGGGTGCTGTCCTCTGGAGGCCCACTGAGGAGTGGGGCCCCAGGCTCTCGGCTTCTCCCGGCCGGAGACTGGGAGGCCGCCATTTTCATTCCCGTCCTCCGGAACTCTTCGGAAAGCATTCAGGGAACAAAAGCTCCCAAAAGCAAACCCGAGCGGATTACTTAGTCTGGCCCCCGGTAAGGGCGGTGCAATTCTGCCTCAGGCAAAGACACTTGAGAGTCACTACAACAGGGCCCTTCCCCAGAAGATCAACAAAAAATCCAGCCAGGATGAAATTCATCTACCAAGGAAAGCAGGTTCAATACCAAGGACAGCAGCAGAATTCCAGAGGAGGAGAAAGCAAAGCACGGAACTCATGGCTTTCTCCCCATGATTCTTTAGTCTTGCAGTTAATTCAATTTTTTTTTCAATTTTTTTCTTTTTTTTTCTTTCTTTTTTCTTCTTCTGCTAAATTTTTTAAACTTATACCCTTTTCTTTTTTAACGTTTTTTGACCAGTTTATCTAATATATATATTTTTGCATTCTTTTTTATATTTTTTCTTTATTTGTTTTCTTTTTTAAATTTTTTCTTTTTTTTTCTGAACCTCTTTTTATCCCCTTTCTCACCCCCACGATTTGGGGTCTCTTCTGATTTGGTTAAAGTGCATTTTTCTGGGGTCTTTGCCACCCTTTTAGTATTTTATTTGCTCCTTCATATCCTCTTATCTGGACAAAATGACAAGGCAGAAAAATTCCCCACAAAAAAAAGAACAAGAGGCAGCACCGAAGGCTAGGGACCTAATCAACACAGACATTGGTAATATGTCAGATCTAGAGTTCAGAATGATGATCCTCAAGGTTCTAGCCGGGCTCAAAAAAGGCATGGAAGATATTAGAGAAACCCTAACTGGAGAGATAAAAGCCCTTTCTGGAGAAATTAAAGAACTAAAATCTAACCAAGTTGAAATCAAAAAAGCTATTAATGAGGTGCAATCAAAAATGGAGGCTCTCACTGCTAGGATCAATGAGGCAGAAGAAAGAATTAGTGATATAGAAGACCAAATGACAGAGAATAAAGAAGCTGAGCAAAAGAGGGACAAACAGCTACTGGACCACAAGGGGAGAATTCGAGAGAAAAGTGACACCATAAGACGAAACAACATTAGAATAATTGGGATTCCAGAAGAAGAAGAAAGAGAGAGGGGAGCAGAAGGTATATTGGAGAGAATTATTGGAGAGAAGTTCCCTAATATGGCAAAGGGAACAAGCATCAAAATCCAGGAGGTGCAGAGAACCCCCCCTCAAAATCAACAAGAATAGGTCCACATTCTGTCACCTAATAGTAAAATTTACAAGTCTTAGTGACAAAGAGAAAATCCAGAAAGCAGCCCAGGACAAGAAGTCTGTAACATACAATGGTAAAAATATTAGATTGGCAGCAGACTTATCCACAGAAACCTGGCAGGCCAGAAAGAGCTGGCATGATATATTCAGAGCACTAAACGAGAAAAACATGCAGCCAAGAATACTCTATCCAGCTAGGCTATCATTGAAAATAGAAGGAGAGATCAAAAGCTTCCAGGACAAACAAAAACTGAAAGAATTTGCAAACACCAAACCAGCTCTACAGAAAATATAGAAAGGGGTCCTCTAAGCAAAGAGAGAGCCTAAAAGTAGTAGATCAGAAAGGTACAGAGACAATATACAGTAACAGTCACCTTACAGGCAATATAATGGCGCTAAATTCATATCTCTCAATAGTTACCCTGAATGTTAGTGGGCTAAATGCCCCAATCAAAAGACACAGGGTATCAGAATGGATAAAAAACCAAAACCCATTTATCTATATGTTGCCTACAAGAAACTCATTTTAGACCTGAGGACACCTCCAGATTTAAAGTGAGGGAGTGGAAAACAATTTACCATGCAAATGGGCATCAGAAGAAAGCTGGGGTGGCAATCCTTATATCAGATCAATTAGATTTTAAGCCAAAGACTATAATAAGAGATGAGGAAGGACACTATATCCTACTCAAAGGTTCTGTCCAACAAGAAGATCTAACAATTTTCAATATCTATGCCCCTAACGTGGGAGCAGCCAACTATATAAACCAATTAATAACAAAATCAAAGAAACACAGCAATAATAATACAATAATAGGAGGGGACTTTAACACTCCCCTCACTGAAATGGACAGATCATCCAAGCAAAAGATCAACAAGGAAATAAAGGCCTTAAATGACACACTAGACCAGATGGACACCACAGATATATTCAGAACATTTCATCCCAAAGCAACAGAATACACATTCTTCTCTAGTGGACATGGAACATTCTCCAGAATAGATCACATCCTGGATCCTAAATTAGGTCTCAACCAGTATCAAAAGATTGGGATCATTCCCTGCATATTTTCAGACCACAATGCTCTGAAGCCAGAACTCAATCACAAGAGGAAATTTGGAAAGAACCCAAATACATGGAGACTAAACAGCATCCTTCTAAAGAATGAATGAGTCAACCAGGAAATTAAAGAAGAATTGAAAAAATTCATGGAAACAAATGATAATGAAAACAGAACGGTTCAAAATCTGTGGGTCGCAACAAAGGCAGTCCTGAGAGGAAAATATATAGTGGTACAAGCCTTTCTTAAGAAACAAGAAAGGTCTCAGGTACACAACCTAACACTACACCTAAAGGAGCTGGAGAAAGAACAAGAAAGAAAGCCTAAACCCAGCAGGTGAAGAGAAATCATAAAAATCAGAGCAGAAATAAATGAAATAGAAACCAAAAAAAAAAACACAATAGAACAAATCAAAGAAACTAGGAGCTGGTTCTTTGAGAGAATCAATAAGATTGATAAACCCCTGGCCAGACTTATCAAAAAGAAAAGAGAAAGGACCCAAATAAATAAAATCATGAATGAAAGAGGAGAGATCACAACTATCACCAAGGAAATACAGAAAATTATAAGAACATATTATGAGCAACTCTACGCCAACAGATTTGACAATCTGGAAGAAATGGATGCATTCCTAGAGACATGTAAACTACCACAACTGAACCAGGAAGAAATAGAAAACCTGAACAGGCCCATAACCAGTAAGGAGATTGAAACAGTCATCAAAAATCTCCAAAGAAACAAAAGCCCAGGGCCAGACGGCTTCCCAGGGGAATTCTACCAAACATTTAAAGAAGAACTAATTCTTATTCTCCTGAAACTATTCCAAAAAATAGAAACGGAAGGAAAACTTCCAAACTCATTTTATGAGGGCAGCATCACCTTGATCCCAAAACCAGACAAGGATCCCACCAAAAAAGAGAACTACAGACCAATATCCTTGATGAACACAGATGCAAAAATTCTCACCAAAATACTAGCCAATAGGATTCAACAGTACATTCAAAGGATTATTCATCACGACCAAGTGGGATGTATTCCAGGGCTGCAAGGTTGGTTCAACATCCACAAATCAATCAACGTGATACAACACATTAATAAAAGAAAGAACAAGAACCATATGATACTCTCAATAGATGCTGGAAAAAGCATTTGACAAAGTACAGCATCCCTTCCTGATCAAAACTCTTCAAAGTGTAGGGAGAGAGGGCACATACCTCAATATTATCAAAGCCGTCTATGAAAAACCCACCGCAAATATCATTCTCAATGGAGAAAAACTGAAAGCTTTTCCGTTAAGGCCAGGAACATGACAGGGATGTCCATTATCACCACTGCTATTCAACATAGTACTAGAAGTCCTAGCCTCAGCAATCAGACAACAAAAGCAAATTAAAGGCATCCAAATCAGCAAAGAAGAAGTCAAACTATCACTCTTTGCAGATGATATGATACTATATGTGGAAAACCCAAAAGACTCCACTCCAAAACTGCTAGAACTTGTCCAGGAATTCAGTAAAGTGTCAGGATATAAAATCAATGCACAGAAATCAGTTGCATTTCTGTACACCAACAACAAGACAGAAGAAAGAGAAATTAAGGAGTCAATCCCATTTACAATTGCACCCAAAACTATAAGATACCTAGGAATAAACCTAACCAAAGAGGCTAAGAATCTATATGCAGAAAACTATAAAGTACTCCTGAAAGAAATTGAGGAAGTCACAAAGAAATGGAAAAATGTTCCATGCTCCTGGATTGGAAGAATAAATATTGTGAAAATGTCTTTGCTACCTAAAGTAATCTACACATTTAATGCAATCCCTATCAAAATACCATCCATTTTTTTCAAAGAAATGGAACAAATAATCCTAAAATTTATATGGAACCAGAAAAGACCTCGAATAGCCAAAGGAATATTGAAAAAGAAAGCCAAAGTTGGTGGCATCACAATTCTGGACTTCAAGCTCTATTACAACGCTGTCATCATCAAGACAGCATGGTACTGAAACAAAAACTGACACATAGATCAATGGAACAGAAGAGAAAGCCCAGAAATAGACCCTCAACAATATGGTCAACTAATCTTCGACAAAGCAGGAAAGAATGTCCAATGGAAAAAGGACAGCCTCTTCAATAAATGGTGCTGGGAAAATTGGACAGCCACATGCAGAAAAATGAAATTGGACCACTTCCTTACACCACACACAAAAATAGACTCAAAATGGATGACGGACCTCAATGTGAGAAAGGAATCCATCACAATCCTTGAGGAGAACGCAGGCAGCAACCTCTTCGACCTCAGCTGCAGCAACATCTTCCTAGGAACATCGGCAAAGGCAATGGAAGCAAGGGCAAAAATGTACTATTGGGACTTTATCAAGATCAAAAGCTTTTGCACAGCAAAGGAAACAGTTAACAAAACCAAAAGACAACTGACACAATGGGAGAAGATATTTGCAAACAACATATCAGATAAAGGGCTAGTGTCCAAAATCTATAAGGAACTTAGCAAACTCAACACCCAAAGAACAAACAATCCAATCAAGAAATGGGCAGAGGGCATGAACAGACATTCTGCAAAGAAGACGGATATCCAGATCGCCAACAGACACATGAAAAAGTGCTCCACATCACCTGGCATCAGGGAAATACAAATCAAACCCACAATGAGATATCACCTCACACCAGTCAGAATGGCTAAAATTAACAAGTCAGGAAATGACAGATGCTGGCGAGGATGCAGAGAAAGGGGAACCCTCCTACACTGTTGGTGGGATTGCAAGCTGGTGCAACCACTCTGGAAAACAGCATGGAGGTTCCTCAAAATGTTGAAAATAGAACTACTCTATGACCCAGCAATTGCCCTACTGGGTATTTACCCTAAACTATCATATGGTCTCCCTGATATGAGGACATGGAGAGGCAACATGGGGGGTTAGCGGGGTAGGAGAAGAATAAATGAAACAAGATGGGATTGGGAGGGAGACAAACCATAAGTGACTCTTAATCTCTCAAAACAAACTGAGGGTTGCTGGGGAGAGGGGGTGTTGGGAGATGGGGAGTGGGGTTATGGACATTGGTGGGGGGTATGTGCTATGGTGAGTGCTGTGAAGTGTGTAAACCTGGTGATTCACAGACCTGTACCCCTGGGGATAAAAATACATGATATGTTTATAAAAAAATAAGAAATAAAAAAAAGTGAAAAAAAAACCTAGCAGATACTATGGGACCACCTAGTAGGAGAGCCTTCCCCAGTCTAAGGATCAGGTAAGACTTCTGGAAGAGTGACATGTAAACTGAGACTTTTGGGATGAGTAGGAAAGAAGACAGTGTGTGAGTAGTGGGGGAGAGTTAAATGATTTAAGTCAAATGAGTTCAGGAAAGAAACTTTCAAGATGGGAAGATGTGGCTGTAATAGTTAACTCCAACTTCATCTTCTGGAGCTTTATTTTTCCCACACCATTATTTCATGCTAATACCCAGCACCTTTTTCTCTTTAGATAGTCCACTCAAGATTATCTCCTCTATAAGGCTCTCTCACACCTTCTAGGTAGAATAGACCATTCCATCTGTGGCAGTCTAACTATATATTCCCCAAACCCTGTTTTCAAATATCATATTCAGCACATTATTAGATTATAACTCTTGGCCTTCCTGCATCTATATGGGGCCACATAACCACATGCTTTGTCACTTATGGGACAAAATGGTTATAAGAAGTTATATCTTCTCTATTCTTGCTCTCCCCATATGCCAGCTAGGTGATGCTTAGTGATCTTCAGTGGAAGATGGAACAGGCTTAGATCTCTAAATGACTTTGTGGAGTACAGCCTCCCTTCTTAAGCTGGCCCACAATAAACTTTGATGTGAGCAAGTAATACGTTTTTGCTGTAAGTCCCTTAAATTGGGAATTCATATGTTACAGCAAGTAGCCTTATGTAACTATTATACCATCCTCTACCCTGGCTATATATCTGTGCTATTTTGAATTATTTAGTACACCTACTGTTTATGTGAATCTTTCATCTATTAGAATTGAAGTTTCTTTTTTTTCTTTTTTCTTTTTATTTCTTTTTATTTGTTTTTAAGAGTTTATTTATTTATTTATTTGACAGAGAGAGACACAGCGAGAGAGGGAACACAAGCAGGGGGAGTAGGAGAGAGAGTAGCAGTCTTCCTGCCAAGGTCATGGGATCATGAGCCACCCAGACGCCAGAGAATTGAAGTTTCTTGATATATCTTAGTTCTCTTTGAATCTTTAGCACCCAGTATAGTACCTCGCACACATAAGTACTTAACTATTTGATGAATGAATGAATGAATGAATGAATGATGCTCAAACCTCTGGGGGTTTTCCACTCTCCCTTTAAAATCAGGCCCACTCTGAAAAAATCCCTTTTTCTGGTTTTCCTTAGCATAACTTAACTTACCTAAGGGAATTTTAGTAAAGCCTAAGAGAAAACAGAAAATAATTTTAGAAAATAGTAACAGGGACACCTGGGTGGCTCAGTCAGTTCAGCATCCGCCTTTGGTTGGGTCATGATCCCAGGGTCCTTGGATTGAATCCCACATGGGGCTCCTTGCTCAGCAGGGTGCCTGCTTCTACCTCTGCCTGCTGTTCTTCCTGCTTGTGCTCACTCTCTTGATCTCTCTCTCTTTCTGACAAATAAATAAGTAAAATCTCAAAAAATACCCCAAACAAAACAAAATAGTAATAGCACAGAGTCATGTTTCTACACTATGGATTTTGAATTCCACGAACCCAGTAAAAGCAGTGAAAGCTTTCTTTATGGAGTTCCCAAATCCTCCCCCTTGAGATAGATTTACTGTTTAGGCCAGTGGTTCTCAAGACTTTTTCCCTGCTTCCACACCTTTCCCATGCACAACATGCTCCATTCAACAACAGCTCTGTTCACAACCAGTTAACTGAAATGCACTGATGAGCTGTTGTGGTTTGGCAGGGAGCTTCACCTTTTCCTTTCCCACCACCATACACCTTACCTGCTGCTTGGTCATGAGGCCTTCTGGACTTCCCAGCCCTTAATCTCTCTCACCTCTGTCTCCCCATTTCCATCTATCAGCTTCCAAAAACCTCGCTCTGCTGTTTCAAATTTCCCAGGCCTTGAAAGGGTTCACACTTTCAATTCTGATGTTTGGCCTGCTGCAATTACCTATTTCATAGCCAGTTTGCTGGAAAGAAATGATTGCCATCATTGAGTCCCCATGATGTGCCCTGGGTCCTTCTATAAGGGTTTAGTGAGCCCTCTTTATTACCCACTTCAGGTCCACAATATAATAAGACCTTCATCACACAATACACAGAACAATCCTGCAGTGTGTTTTAGAACCACCACAGAGGTTTATGCAAGAACAGAAAGGACGAGGGATGCATCACCTTCATGTAAAATGAAGGGGATACAAAAAAAGATTTGAACCATGCTCTGTGAGAAAAAGTATGCACAACTGCACAGACTATGCTTGTATGATTTACATATCTTTGTTAAGAGCAAGAGCTCTTTTTCCTGTGCTCACTGGGCCAGTAACCACAGAATAAGCTAAGGTAGAACGTAGAACCAGATCACAATAAACAGACCCTTACTGCATTCTAGTACCTTAAAGTTAAATATGAACATTTCTCAGGACCTGAGAATAAAGATAGCCATGCTTTCTTTGAACATGGAGCCCCAAATCTAGAATTTACTCCATTGGTCCAACATTATGAAGCCTGTGGCTAGGTGAACAGTTATGTATTCTATATGGAACCCTTAGGGGCTACCTTTAGTTCTCAGTATATGGTACACAGTCAGTTAATGTTTGAGCAGTGTGTATATTCTCAGCAAATATTTATTCTCTCATGTAGACCACATTTTTTGAGTAGAGAGTTGCCAATTCATGACTCAAGAGATCCCATCCTCTCACCCAAGTGTTCAGATGGCAAGGGAGAGGTGAAAGCAAAAGGGAAAAGTCTAGGCCAGCATGACAAACACAAGGCACATGTACTACAATTCCTTTCTCCTTCAACCATGGCAGACATCATCAATCAATCATGCCACTCTACCACTGAGTTCACTTGCAGGCTCAGACTCCTTTTCAGCATATCACTGTAAGCAATCCCTACCATTCTGTTGGGGCCCAGCTTGAAGTGTATATGCAGTCTTGAATCCAGGTCCCTTTGGTTATGCAGAGAGCCATGAGTACAGCTCTAAAAGAAAACCAAGATACTGATACAGTAGACCAGAAAATCTTCATTGAGTACACCATGACTTTTTTTCACACTCATGGCTAAGATTTATTATAGGGATTTGTTAAAGATGTTAAGATTTATTAAGAATACACAGCCAGGTCAGAAGAGAAAAAGATATGAGTGGAATCTGGAGGAATCCATTTGCAAAGGCCATGACTTTTTCTGTTTTTTGAACCTTTGAACATGCTCTTTACTCTTCTTGAAATGAAATTTTTCTCCCTTGTCTTCCTGGTGAACTCCTTGTTATTCTTCACAGTTTAGCTCAAGTCTGACCTTTCTGAAGCCTTGTCTCTCTTTTTCCCCATCTCAAAGAGGGTTAGTTATCACCAACCTATTCTTCTCAGTTTCATTCATTCATGCAGCAACATTTATTATGTATTTACTATGATGCAATTTCTATGCTCTTATTCCTTGCCTCATTCCTTAAAGACTGGGGTTGCTAAAGACTCTGTCCTCAGCCCCTTTCCTCATTTCTCTCTATATACTCTCCTTGGGCCATCTCACTGACTTGCATGACTTCGGTGATCAGCCCTATTCAGTTGATGCCACAACTCTCTTGCCTGATCTTTAGTTCTGTATCTCTACAAATTTGGATGTTTTGCAGACACTTTTAAAGATTTTATTCAATTAACCAACTTACAGTACATCATTAGTTTTGGATGTAGTGTTCAATAATTTTTCAGTTGCATATAACACCCAGTGCTCGTCACGTCATGTACCCTCCTTAATGCCCACCAACCAATTACCCCAACCTCCCACCTACCTCCCCTCCAGCAACCCTCAGTTTGTTTCTTATAGTTAAGTTGCCAACACTTTAAAGGTCCAAAATTCAATTAAATGTTTTTTTCTTCTTTGCACCTGCACTAGATTGCTCTAACTTGCTCTTTTCCCACTGCCATTACCCTATCTGGATCACCACATTCTTTTATCTGGATTCCTGCATGGACCTCCTAACCAGTCCCCTTGCATCCAATTCTTGCTTCCTTTCAATCTCTTTCCTATAAAACAGTGAAAGGGATTTTTAAAATGTAGATATGATATGTAATCTTGAAAACTCCTTAATGACTTCACGTTTCCCTTGAAGTAAAGTCAAAATATGGCTTTGAATGTGGACAAGTACAATCAGGCTGCTGCCACTCTCTCCATTTATCCTCAATTGGTCACCACCCAGCAGCCCCCTCCTCACATTCCACACTCTTGCTACACTAAACTTCTTTCCATTCCTCCAGAATAGAGGCCATTCCTTCTGTTCAGAAAATTCTTCCCCCCTCTCCCCTCTACCACCCCTACCCTTTGGGTCTGTGTTCTGCTATCTTTTTATTTGCTTCCACAGACTTTGTGCTTTCTTCTCATGGTACCTACACACTAAACACACTTGTTTTCTTGTATGACACCTTCACTAGCCTATGAGCTCCCTGAGGCCAGAGACCATGACTGTCTTATTCTCATCTGTACCCCTAGTGCTTAATGTAGTACCTGGTACATACTAGGTGCTCCATAAGAATTGGTTGACTGCATGAGTGGCTGGAACTCAATAGAAAATTTTTATCTAGACTGAGCACAAATTTGGAAGACTGATAACCCCCTTTGAAGTAGTGCTTCTCTATAAATGTGGTTGTTTGCAAATGTGAATGTATGACTGGCAAGAGACTGATTGAAAGCAGATCAATAGGTGAGAAACAAATTGTTCCCTGGTGTGTGTAGAGCAAGGAATGAGTCAGGAAACAATGAAAGAATCAGGATTGAATTAGCTAAAACAAAAGATTAGCATGAAATAGCCTGAAGGAAGATGGAGAATGGTTAAGGAAGGAAAAGACTAAATGATGAACTGAGAATAGCAACTAGAACAGGTTATGATTTTTTTATATTTTATAAAGCCTTTTGCCTATACTGTTCTGAATCCATTTCTCAATTTTAGAACAAGAGGAAATTGAGGCTCAGAAGATAGTGTAACCTGGCAAAGTCATGCAACAATATGAGAAAGCCAGGACTCCACTTCAAGTGTACTGACTGTTATACCTGTACTATGCCCTGGAGCATCTGGGAGCAGGGATAATCATGGCAAGTGAGATAGCCATTCTATCTGTGGCAGCTCAGGCGAGTCATAACACCTTAGGATTGCTGGTATCACACTTAGCATGTTGCATTGATATCATGTTTACTTTCTCTCTCCCCTGTTAATTACTTCTATCTATCCATCTATCATCTATCTATCATCTATCTATTATCTACCTATCATGTATTATCTATCTATCTATCTATCTATCTACTTTTCATCTATCTCTCATCTATCTCCCCAGTACAGCAGTCTTACATGGCAGAGTAGACTATTGGACTATGCCACAGAAGTTGTTACTAGTATGAAGGAGCTGAATCAAAAAGTGGGCAAGGGACTCAGGAAGAGGCAGGAAGTTCCAGGCCAGCAAGTGTCCAGTTTCTTCAGAAAAACAAACCACTCAGATCCTTTGAGTTCTGCCCCAGTGAGACCCAGATCCATACAGCCAAAGAAGGGAAATTTCTCACAAAAATGCTCAAATTCCCAGGCTACTGAGTTCTCAGGGCCCTGCAATGGCCATTCAAATGTATAACAGACAACAAACAGACCATAAACACATGCAGAAAAGACACAAAATCCATAAAGCTTGAATGGCTTCATTTCTCAGGTAGAAGGGAACAAGCAGAGAGCTTGAGGGGAATTAAAGGAGAAAGCACCATGGAGTATGTGGTAGGCTAAATAATGGTCCCTAAAAGAGATCCACTTCTGAACTCCCTGAAACTATAATTTTGGTCTTATATGGCAGAAAAGGACACTGCAGATGTGATTAAGCTAAGGATTTTGAGTTGGGGAGATTACCCTAGACTACCTGGGTTGGTCCTAAAATGCAATCGCATGTATCCTTACAAATGGGAATCAGAGAAAACATTGACAAGGCCATATGACCAAGGACATAGAGAACGGGGTAATGTAGCCACAAGCCAAGGAATATTGGCAGCCACCAGAACTGGAAAAGGAAAGTACTGGATTCCTCCTTAGAGCCTCCAGACAGAGCATGGCCCTGACACCTTACTTTTGGCCCAGTGAGACTGATTTTGGACTTCTGAACAAAGATATGTGAATAAAATAAAAGTGCTTGTTTTAAATCACCAAGTGTGTGGTAACTTGTTATTGCAACTATAGGAATTTAATACAGGGTACAAAACATATTCAGGCATTTTGAGTTATTACAGATACTCTGTAACTTATATATTATACACAGTTAAGACAGGTGCCCTGCTTTTTTCTACTACCCTCTCAGTTCCCATATAAATTAGAAATCTGGAGTCACTTGTCTTATCTCTATCCTTTGTTCCAGAAAGACAAGAGAGTGCACAAATCTGGCAGTTTTCTTTTCAGAAATTCTTCAGAAGAAAGATTTGGGTTGTATGGGAGCTGACTGGCAAGACTTAGGTGAAAGTGGGCAGGTGAGATCTGGCCTAACAGACAAGCTCTGTTGCCTGTTATTTAAGCAACAACGAAGACTAGAGTGCATAACACATGGTTGGCTTAGATATTGAGAAAAATGGGCATGTGAGATCTCCAGGGGAAACCAATTTTCATTAAGGAGGGGCAGCCATAAAAGTCATTTGCTAGGGACTCAAGTCTCAGGTGTTAGAACATCTGCGCCAAGAAGCTAGTCAGGGGGAACCTGGTGCTAGGAGTCAGAGCAAGACTGATGATGAAGCAGACTCCATGCTGTAGTCTTTCCCCTGGTAAGGTTAAGATTTGTCCTTCAGAATGAGACTGAAAGCAGAGCCCACATACAACAACAAAACTAGCTAACATCTCACAGCACTTACTGTGTGACAGGAATTGTACTAAAGTGGTTCATATGTATTAATTGATTCAATCCTCAGCACAACCATAGTGAGGTAGGTACCATTGTTGTTTCCATTTCAAAGATAAAGGAAGTAAGGTTTAGAGAGATTATAAAATTATTCCAAGTTCACACACTGAGTAAATGGAGGAAACAAAATTTAAACTGGATTTGAAGTCAGGGCTCTCTGGCTTCAGGGCCCATTTGCCAGTAGATCTCAATCCCAGCTGCAAATTAGGAGCTTTAGAAAATACCCTTGTCTGGGTTTCACCTCCAGAGACTCTGCCTTAATTTGTTAGAGGTGGGGCCTGGGCATCAATTTAAAAAACCCCTCTCCTACATGATTCCAATAGCAGCCGGATTTGAGACCCACTGGGCTAGACCATATTGACTCTTTGAATGACTGGTAGTCCTCCTTCAAATTCTTCCATAAATGTTTGTTTGTTATTGAAATAAGTCTCTAATTAATGGAATTTAAGGCCAAATTGGGAGGCTAATAATAACTATTATGTCACTGATAACAGTAATAACAACTCTTTATGGGTGTATAAGCTTTGTCATTTACAAGAGGCTTTCATATGCATTCTCTTCCATTTAATCCTCACAACAACCCTGCAAGTTAATGATTATTAGCTCCATTTTCAATATTATCAAACTGAGTTTCAGAAAGTTTAATAAACCTGCCCCAAAGATCACACAGCTAGTAAGCAGTAGAACTTTGGTTTTCTGGTTTCAAATTCCCTGCTCTCTTGATTCCAGCACAGGTACAACCTGCTAAGGCCACAGATTTGCAGAAGTGGGACCAGGCAGACAATAATATACACCTCCGAAACCCACCCCTTCTTTCTATGACAGCAGCCTCAGCCTCAGCCATCTTTCACCTCGACAACATCATTTTGTGGGGATTCCCATTTCTGGTAAATGTCCTCTCTGTCCAATTTTCAAGGTCATGGTTTCATCTCTTTCCCAACTATCAAATTTATTTTATTCTTTGTAATGGCATAACTGATATTAACATAAATCAAAAGAAGAGAAAAAAATTCACTGATAATCCTGCCACTCCAATGAGGCATCTGTTTTTATTTTTAAAAAATATTTTATTTATTTATTTGACAGAGATCACAAATAGGCAGAGAGACGGGCAGAGAGAGAGGAGAGAGCAGGCTCCCGGCCGAGCAGAGAGCCCGATACGGGGCTGGATCCCAGGACCCTGGGATCATGACCTGAGCCGAAGGTAGAGGCTTTAACCCACTGAGCCACCCAGGCGCCCCCTGTTTTTATTTTTTATGCTTTCCTCTCTGGAGATTGGCCATATGCATATATCATTTTTACGTACTTGTAATCATAACATAGACGCAATTTGCTTGTGTCACTTAGCATTATTATATCATAATCATTTGCCGTGTTGCTACAGCATCTTCATAATTATCATTTTAATGGCCATGTAATATTCCACTGAGTGGACACACAATCATTTACTTAAGTATTTTCAATTTTTCACTATTATGGATAATGCTGCAATAAATATCCTTATACATAGAGCTTTATTTTCTTCTGGATAGTTTCTTAAACTGTCTATCTCATTAAATACACCTCTTCTCATCCAGTCATCCATTTAGCCAACCGTTTATTCAGTCTGCAAGCGTTTTCAGAGCCTTGCTCAGAACAATCAGATGAAGGCTCTGTGCTGTCTATAAGACAAGCACCTCAACAAATAACTGTGATATTATGCTTTATATGGAGGGAGTGATAAATTCTGCCTCTTTCTCCTGGGGTGGCTTTTCATTGTTCTCTTACTGGGACTTTGTCTCCTATCCAGTATCTCCATCTAACCTTATTTTTTCAGTCTCTTCTTTCTCACTTGACTGGCCTCTCAGTGTCCCTAAATCAAATTCTCCTTTCTCTGAGCAATCTGCCCCAACTAGACCCTGGAACACACACTTCCTGCAACTTAATGAGCTTGCTTGTTTCCTTCATTCAAACATTTCTGACTGCCACCTCCTCTTATAAAGCCTTCCTAAAGGTTACAAAGTATGGCCCTTAAGCTTGTGATTTTATTTGTTGGGCACAATGTTTTCAAAAGTTGGAACTGGAGTGCCTGTAGACTGGGCATGCCTCTCTGTTTCTTCCCAGGTCCATCTCTCCCTGCTGTCTCAGATTAGGTCAGCTTCACTCGGGAATTTTTCTTGCTTAATCTGACTGGCAAGGCAGCTAGGCTCTCCTCAACTGCAGCTGGAACTTTCATTATCTTCCCTCACTTCCTTACCCCTCTACCATAGAAATTTAACTTCTCCAATTTCCCAACCTTTACACATGTTACTGTTTTGTCAATGTATGTCCATTTGCTTTTTCTATTCAGTCAGTCAATTGGTCAGTTAAGGAATATCTATATTGTGTCAGGTCCCATGTGGGATGCTGGACAAATAGAAATGAATGACAAGTGAACTTTTCTTACTTTTTTAGAGATTTTATTTATTTATTTGAGGGAGAGAGAAGCAGAAGGAGAGCGGCAGACTCCACGCTGAGTGCAGAGCCTGATGCAGGACTCAATCTCAAGATTCTGAGATCATGACCTGAGCCAAAATCAAGAGTGGGACACTTAACTGACTGAGCCACCCAGGTGACCCACAAGTGATATTTTCAGTGATGGAACTCATGGTCTAAGTGGATACATATCCTTCATTGATTTGGATTGTAAACTCTTTTCAAGGAAGAATTGAAGGCAAAAGATCCACTTAGTTCAAATGCTTTATGTAGAGTTCTGTATAGAAAATGACTTTTTCAGTGCTCTTTGATGATGACTTTGCCAAAGTAAAGGGTACTCAAGGGCCATTCTACCCCTCATATCATACCGAACTGAAATTTAGTTTTGTGGAACCAGCAGGTGACAAAATCATATTTCTTCCAGGAAAAAAAAATGGTCACCTGAAGAGACTGGAGATTATCCTAATATTTCTCATTAGTAAGGATCTTGTCCTTTCCTTGCACATGATCATTGCCTTTGGCTAAACAAGTTTCTGTTTGTTCATATACTCCTGGGCTTTTGCATAAGCACAGGTTCTAATGTCTGAATATGAGAGGGCTCTGACCCTCCTGCCTTCTAGGGACCATAGTGGAGACACCTCTTTATCCAGATGGAAGAAAAAAAGAAGAGGGAAGAAAAAAGGTGGTTGTGATCTTGCATGGGTTGTCCATGGCATTTGACCCTTGTTTTGGAATGCTCTCTTGACCTGCTCTGATTTTCCATGTATCTGCCCTGGCACTTGCTCTGGCTTATCCTACTTCTTGGACTTTTTTTTTTTTTTTTAAATTTCTGCTTAGAGCCTTTCTTTCTGTGCTCATCTTTTAAAAAAATTAGCGATAGATTATTTGAGGTATAGTTCATATACCATACAACTCACCCATTTGAGTACACAATTCAGTGGCTTTTAGTATATATACCAAGTTGTGCAACTTTCAGCACTAATTCCAGGACATTTTGTTAATACAAAAGGAAACCCCAAACCCCTTTAGCCATCAGCCCCCAATTTCTCAATCCTCACCAGCCTTAGGCAATCACTAATCTACTTTCTGTCTCTCTGTATTTGCCTATTCTAGACATTTCATATATAAATAGAATTATACAATATGTGGCTTTTTGTGTCTAGCAAATTGCTTCCAGCTTCTTAGCATCCATAATGTAGCCTGTGTCAGTACTTCATTCCTTTTTTTGTTTGTTTTGGCTGATTAATATTCTATTGTATGAATATGACACAACTTGGTTATCCATTCATCCAGTGAGAGACATTTAAATTGTTTCCAACTTTCAGCTACTGTGAATAGTACTGCTATGAACACTCATGTGCAAGGCTTTGCATGAACATTTAATTTCTCTGGGGTATATAGCTAGGAGCAGAATTGCTAGGTTAAATGGTAACTCTATATTAGCCTTTTGACGAACTATCAGTCTATCTTTCAAAGGGCATCTGTCCACCTTTTTAATGTTGTTGTTCTTCCCTTCATAATTATTGCTGATATTTTCTAAATTTCCATTTCCAGCTCAGGTTTCTCCTGCACATCTCTACCTGGACATCCCACAGGCTTTTCAACATAACATTTCAGAATAGAACTCATCATCTCTTTCCTGCCCCTTACTGTATTCCCTCTTCCTCCTGTGTTGCCTATTCCAGTGCATGTCATCCAAATCTATCCAGTTGCCCATATACCAGACAAATACTAGAATCCTTTCCTTTCTTGTTCTTTACCTCTAATTCATCACCAAGTTCTAAAGGTTCTGTCTTCTCAATAACTCTCTAATTCATCTCCTCTTCTTCATCTCCATTTACCAGTGCCATTTTGCCCCCAATAGTAATTTTTCATCTAACTTCTAATTTCACTATCCCTCAAAATCATCCTAAATATTACTGCTAATGAGATAAGCCACTTTCCTACACAAAATTCTTCAGTAAGATGTCCTGGACTATAGAATTAAATTTAACTTCTTTGAGAGACAAACTAAGAAACAGACTATTCACTGTAGAGTGAACTGATGGTTACCAAAGGAGAGGTGGTTGAGGGGATGGGTGAAATAGGGATTGGGAAGGTATTAAGGAGTGTACTTGTGATGAGCACCGGATGATGTATGAAATTGTTGAATCACTATATTGTACTCCTGAAACTAATATAACACTGTATGTTAACTATACTGGAATTAAAATTAAAAACTTAATAGAAAAATTCACCTTCTTTGTATCTATGGTAACTGGTACTGCTCCAGGAATACTAAATAAAGTTTGCTCTGTAGTATCTCTGTGTTTTGCACATGCTGTTCTCTCTACCTTGAAGATATCCCCATGCTTGTACACTAAGCACATTTCTACTCATCCTTCAGAGCCCAAATTAAATGCCACTTCCTCTGTGAATTCCTCAGGTAGACTTTGGTCTCGCTTACCTCATATTCCAATGAGCCTGTATGTGTATATCTTCACTAGAGACTGTATTATAAATGATGCTTCATTAACTATCTCCTGGACTGCAAGATACTTGAGGGAAGGGGCTATATAATTTCATCTCTGATTATCCAGATCCCTGCAGAGTGTCCAATGGTCCAATGTCTGGCCCAAAGACACACACACACACACACACACACACACACACACACACACTCTCTCTCTCTGAATTAAGGAGGAAAAAAGTATACTTTATTGACTCTTTCACCACCTGCTTGGGTCCAAGAATGTCAAACACTTCATATGTTATCTCATTTAACCCTTACAGTATCCCTATCTGTTATCTCCATCTTTTTTTCTTCTTCTTCTTTTTTTCCATTTTATTTATTTTTTCAGCGTAACAGTATTCATTCTTTTTGCACAACACCCAGTGTGTTATCTCCATCTTAAAAAATGAGGGAATTGGGACTCTCTGAGATTTGGTAACATGCATGATTTCACATATATAGTCAAAGCAGAGGGAAAGTTGAGAGAGAGAGAGAGAGAGAAAAGAATTGAGCCTCTCTAGGGGTAGTCTTTCTTTAAAAGGGCCCCAACCTGAATTCTTACCGGCTTCATCTGGCCCTCAGGCTCAGAGCCCTCAAATAATATCCTATCTACAGACCACAATCATTTCATTTCCATGAGGGAAAAGTCCAGGAAGGACCTTTAAACTTCAGAGAAATGCGACCTCTTGATCTACCTTGAATTCATCTTCTCATCTCAAGACTTCAAGTGGCCCATCCCAGCCACCTCCATTCCTCCCCTTTAGGAGCTTGATAATCTTCCTAGCTGTTATGATTCATCTGGACAAATGCCTTTTTGCTTGAATTGATCTGAGACAAGATAGGGGTTTTCAAAAGGAACTTTTCTCAGAAGCTGAGGGGAACACAACATTTTTTTTAAAATTACAAAACCCTAGAAATAAATGAGTTTACAGAAGATTGATACCTTTTCCTAATAGAACTCAGATCTTTCCCCTGATGGGCTTGGCTGGCACAGTTTATAGGGCACTCAATCCCCATTCCTATTCTTGGCCTCAATTCTGTCTCAGTTGGACACTCAACCACACTACTCGGACTCATTGCCTGGAAAGTTTGGGTTGGTGCCACCAGTAGGGCTGGTGGTATTCTCCGTCTTCTCCTGAACCTGCTTTATTAATTTAGCTTTGGAGGATGATATGGGGAACATTTTTCAGATTGCATCGGGGCCCAGGAAAGTCTGTACTTGTCCTGAGTAGCTTTCCTGGCCCCCTGAGAGAAATACCCTGGTTCTTGGTCCCAAGAGAGATGAAAGCACTTCCACATCTAGCCCTAGAGAGGCCTTTCCTGAATTGCAAGAGGCCTCACAGGTGTTTCTGTAACTCCTTTTACAGAGCCTTTATGGCTCTGGTCTGAAAAGCCCATCTTCACCTTTACCCCTAGCCTGTTTTTCTTGGTCCCTTTTGGTTTTCCTGAAGCATATCAAGGGTAGACACTGCTGATAGTGGTGGTTTGGTTCACAACACCCCTGTGACAGTCACTGCTTATTGTCTACTGGTAGCTCTTTCCCCACTCCTTTTGTTCACAGATGGAAATATGCTGTGTCCTTGATGATGAATTAACCAATCCCAGAACCCCATACCCTGGATATTGTATTGACAATAAATTTCCCTCACAGCTTATGTCAATTTTTGATGTGTTTTCTATTAATTGCAGCTGAAAGCATCTTTGGGAATGCCCCAATTCCCAGACCCAGTGGTCAAATTGGCCCTATGTTATATGGCCCCTGCCCTCCCTCCATCACTTATTGTTCGAAGGTTTAAAAATCTGTTCCAAGTTGTCCAATCAACTTCACTGTGGGGAATTTAAAACTGGTAATGGGAGACACCAAGCATGGGAACCAGTCATTGGAGCTGAGTCCCGCAGGTGGCAGTGCTCTAATGAAGAAGGGTCGTAGATGGCTTCCACAGAGCCATCCTGGTTCCTGCCCTTCCTGGGGGCAATTCTTCCTTTTGTTGCTTGCAACCAAAAGAGCCTTAGATAATGATATCTACCTGATTAGATATTAGGATTACTCTAGCCTTTAGTGACACACAGCTATTGTTCTCGTCCTGAGATTACAAATTGCTTTTCTTTCTAGGTCAATGTTGACCCATTGCCTAGAGTACTCAGTTAAGAAGGACTTTCAGGTACAGTCAGCACTGAAGTTGGGGTGCAATGACTAATTAGCAATGTTCACAACAGGTGCAAGAGTAGTTAAGTGGCACTATGTATTTGCAGTAGTTTGGTGGCACCAAGTGTTTGCAGACCCTATCTAGGCTATACCTATACCCTATCTAGGCTACCCTATACCTGAAGCTAAGGTAGCCTACATGACCTCTTTCTGAAGCCTGTCCATCTGCCTAGTTCACTAACACAACTTTGTGACCTTGGCCAAATCACTTTCCTCCTCTGAGTTCCAGTTCCTTAAGTGTAAAATAAAGAGGTTGGATCAGAGATCATGAGGTCCTTTCTAGTTCTACAATTCAGATCAGGCCCTTTCAAAGATCACTCCCTTTCTCTTCCTGTTTCAAAACTCACTCCCCTCCTCCATTATAGCACTCACTGAGGTCCAGAGTCTTGTCTGAAGAACCCCTCCAGTTCTCAGTCTGTTGGTAGAGGAGAGAAGATTGACAGGTCTTGAGCCCAGTGAATCATCAGGCTTTTCCCAGTTCAGGTTATGAATTCCCCCTTTTCCAGGGTTTCTCTGATGATTCATTCAGGTGCCCCTCTCCTATCCTTGGGAATGACCTTCTAGAATTTTATCTCTCCAGTTTTGCAATAGAAAAATACTTCACATGCTGAGTTATAATAATAGACCATATTCATCAACAGTAAAAGGGTTGCTCTCTCATGCCCTCCCTCCTCTGCTCTGTCTGATGTGCCACCCCAATTAGGCCCTCACCCCACCCTTTGGCTGCCGCTGCACCTCCCCTGCTTCTCTCCCTTCAGACACATCCCTGCATTTCATGATGATTTATCTCTTACACCCCAATCTCTCCCCTTCACCCTACACTAGGCCTTTGGTGGAAACCCAGTCTTTACCTTCTCTCCACCCTGTCACCCACTCCAGTCTCATTGCCCCCCTCACAGACTTCTCCCTCTGCAGCTGCTACAGTCAGAATAAGCACACACACAGAAATACCACATGTATTAAAGAGAAGCTCTTGTTGGACAATTGCAGATTTCCCTGGGCAGGATTTCAGTGTGATTTTCTCAAGGTTCTTTTGGAGTCTGAGTTCCTGCCCAGACCCAACCCACCCCCACCCCAGATGTCTGGGGCCTGTAGGGAACCAGAGCCCTAACCAGTCCCAGAGGACCAGCTCCCTAAAACTTTCTTGTCCACCAGTCAGGGGGCCAAAGGAACAGAAAAAGGGCAGGAGAAAGTCAGCCAAATGGGCCAGGGAGCAAGCAGCTTGCCCTGCAGGAGAGTTTAACTCAGAACTGGGGGCCTGAGGGCAAAGAGCCAAGTTCCCCCTCACTGATGCAGAAACAAATCTTGTAAATAAACACATAAAAAGATTACCAGTGAGTCTGGAAGGGCTGCTAAGGGGCTGGAGAGCTGAGCTGTCCCCAGCCCCACCCCTGGCACTTCCCCCCAAACTTAGGCCCCAGCTTTGCCCAGGAGGGACTGGAAGAGGCATTGGGTGTCCAAAGCCCAGGCTTCACCCAGCCTCTCAGTTGCTGGGGGAAGCCCTGAGCCTGGCCAGACCTGGGCCTCTCTTCACTGTTGCCCCTTTCTCCTTGGCTTCTCCACCTGGAATTCCACTCCAAGTCTTTTTGCTTCTCAAGCCTGGGCTCTTGTCCATCTCCCTAGTGCACTTTTGCCATCTCTTGCCAGTATTTCACTGCTTCCAGCTATTTTCCCAGTACTCCTCAAGCATATTTACCACCATGTGCCTCCCTCGATGGGCCTCCTTTACAAATACCTGATATGAACCTTGAAAATGGCCCTAGATAACACCCACTTCATTTCTCCCTTCCCACTCTTAGTCTCTCAGAAGCCCAGGTAGAACTTTCGATTTGAGTAGTTTGGACCTCAGTTTGTCCCAAGATGCTGAAAGCCCTACCCAACTGCCACAAGCATCTCTGAGGAATATCTATGTGGTATGGAACAAAATTGCTGTGCCCAGGCTCTGGGCCTCAGAGAGATTTTCCTGTATATTTCTGTCAATGCCCCTTTCTGCCATTCCCATCACAACCATTTAGGAATGGCACCAGCATGCTGGTGCTGGGAGGGCCTAACAGGATTTGTATAACAGGGCAGAAAGCTTGCTCCCAGATTACGCCAGAGGGAGAGAATACTGCCCCTGGGCTAGACTGGAAGTTCCATAGTTCTGTCTGTGCTCACTTCTATATCCTCAAGGCCAAGCAATGTCTGGCACATAGGAGGCACTCAATAAATATGTAGAAAAGTGCATGCATAAAATCTATATGAATAAAGATTACAGCAACAAACGTCTAGAATTTGGGATGGAGCCTCTTCTTATTACTAAAATCTCAAAACCTCTATATTAGTTTTCTATGGCTTCCATACACATATACACAAATGTAGCAGCTTAAAACAAGACCTATTCAATTGTCTGGAAGTTTGGGTGGGCTCCACTGGTTCTCTGCTCAGGGTCTTATAAAATCAAGATCAAGGTTTCAGCTGGTCTGGGCTCTTATCTAGAGGCTGGGAGTAAGAATCCACTTTCACACTGATTTATGTTGTTGGCTGAACCCACTTCCTGTGGCTATAGGTCTAAGGCCCGCCCCATTTCTTTGTGGGCTGTCACCTGGGGGCTGCTCACAGCTTTGAGAGAGGTCACCTGCATTTCTTCTCATCTGCCCTGCTCCATCTTCAAACCAGAGACAGTGTGTTGACTTTGATTTTCCCTTCTTCTTTCCTCTTCTGCCACCAGATGGAGAAAGTTCTCTGCTTTAAAGAGGTCATGTAATTAGACTAAGCTCATCCAGAAAAATCTTCTTTTAAAAAAACTGTGGTGAAATATAAATAACATAAAATGCACTGTTTTAACCATTTTAAGTGTACAATTCAGTGTCATTGACTACATTTATATTGTTGTACTACCATCACCACTATTCAGTTATAAAACTTAGTTATCATTCCAACTGAAACTCTATATCCATTAAAAAAATGATTCCCTATTTCTTCCTCCCCCAGCCCCTGGAAGCCACTGTCTTAACTTTCTGTCTCTATGAATTTGACTTCTCTAAGTAGTTCATATAAATGAAATCATACAATATTTGTTTTTTTTTGTGTGTGACTGGCTTCTTTCACTTAGCATAATATCTTCAAAGTTTATCCATGTTGTAGCATGTGTCAGAATTCCCTTCGTTTTAAGGTTGAATAATATTCCACCGACTCTCCCTTTTTAAAGGTCAACTGGACCACATAATATAACACAACCATGCAAGCAATATCTCATCACATTTACAGGTTCTTGGAATAAGAATATGGACTTCTGGGGCCACTCTTAGAAATTCTACCTACCACAGCACCCAATTCAGGGACGTTGAAAATTGCTATCTTCTACCCAGAACAAGAGATCAGTGTGTGTAGTAGCTAGAGGATGCATTGGACCTAGTGAAGGTAGATGGTATAGGGAATGGGCTGAGAGATGATCCAGTGGAAAATAACACTAATGTTTATCCAATACCCACTAGGTGCTAATAGGTGTTATTACATGCATTATTTCCTTTAATTCTAACAACACCAATGAAGAATATGTATTCTAATCTTCATTAACAGATGATAGGCTCAGAGAGTTTAAATGACTCTGCCAAGGTCTCACAACTAGTAAGAGGAAACAGGTGCCTAACACCAAAGTCCATGCTCTTGCCACTATACCACAGCAGCTTCCAATACCTGAAGTAAAGATGTTCAAACCTATGAGGGCATGACTGAATGGCTCTTGTCTCCACCTCTCCCTGGCCCTGTCCACCTGTACTGAAGTAGTATTTGTGAATGGTGGCAGCACAGTGGAATGTGACTGTTATGGGTTAAATGTGTCTTCCCCAAATTCATATGATGAAGCCCTAACCACCAATGCAACTATATTTGGAGATAGGACCTGTGTAGAGGTAATAAAGGTTAAATGAGGTTGTAAGCGAGGGGCCCTAATCCCATAGGCTGCTGTACTCATTAGAACACGAGGTGAGGGGCGCCTGGGTGGCTCAGTGGGTTAAAGCCTCTGCCTTCGGCTCAGGTTGTGATCCCAGGGTCCTGGGATCGAGCCCTGCATCGGGCTCTCTGCTCTTCAGGGAGCCTGCTTCCTCCTCTCTCTCTGCCTGCCTCTCTGCCTAGTTGTAATTTCTCTCTGTCAAATAAATAAAATATTAAAAAAAAAAAAAAAGAACACGAGGTGACCCCAGAGCTTATGTGCTCTCTCTCTCTTTCTCTTTCACATTTGCACTCTCTGCCATAACACGACAGTAATGAGAAAGCAGTTCTCCACAATTCAGAAAGACAGTCCTTTCCAGGAATCAGATTAGCTGGCACCTTGATATTGGACTTCCTAGCCTTCAGAACTGTGAGGAAATAAATTCTGTTGTATATTTTATTTTATTTTTTATTTTTTATTTTTTAAACATTTATTTGACAGAGACAGATCACAAGTAGATAGAGAGCAGAGAGAGAGAGGGAAGCAGGCTCCCTGCTGAGCAGAGAGCCCTATGTGGGACTTGATCCCAGGACCCCGAGATCATGACCTGAGCCAAAGGCAGCGGCTTAACCCACTGAGCCACCCAGGCGCCCTATATTTTATTTTTTAAAAGGTTATCTTATTTATTTACTTGACAGAGAGAGAGAGAGCACAGGTAGGCAGAGCAGCAGGCAGAGGGAGAAGGAGTAGCAGGCTCCCCATTGAGTATGGAGTCCGATGCGCAGCTCCATCTCAGGACCATGGGATCATGAACCGAGCCGAAGACAGATGCTTAACCCACTGAGCCACCTAGGTGCCCCAAATTCTGTTGTTGAAACTGTGTGGTCTGTGATATTTTGTTGTGGCAGCCTGAGTAGAATAAGACAGTGACCATGAAATACAGCAGCAGAAAGCAAGATTGAAGGAAAGTTTCCAGCCTGTGCAGTCCTACTCTATGTCTCTGACCTTTCTGGCATTCACCGAGAGCCAGCCTGGGTGTCTTGCTGGCCTAGGTCTGGGGACTAGAAGGATGAGGGAAAGGGCCAGTTTCTGAGACTCAGGCTGGGCTAAGGTAGCTGCCTGTGAACTGGATAGGGCTGCTGGAGCAGCTGGGGCCCTGGGTGCGAGGCCACCTCTCAAGGCAGGGCCAGGAAGTCTGCAAAAGAAATTAGCTACAGCTGAAACACTGAAGCAAGAAGCAAGGCAAGTACATAGTGCCATCAATGTGCAATTCATTTGTGGTTGTGGACAGCATATTTGCAATGTGACAGCTGACTGCTGGGTCAAGCAGCCAGCAGAACTGGGTTAGTTTGGAGGCAGTTCAAGACTCTGAACTGAAAAACCGTATTTTGGGGGAAGACCATGAGCATCTGTTTCAACTCGGAGCCTGGCTCTTCCCCACTGATGTTGCTGGTTTCTGGTTTCTTTTATCACAGTGTATGGGTCCCACCTGTGGCCTCTGGAAACAAAGCTCCCAGTTGTTGAGTGGCACCTCACTCTTGGGGCTGTGGCTTAGTTATATATTGCTGTGTAACAAGTTACCACAAATGTAGTGGCTTAAAACAACATAAATTTTTTGAAGATTTTATTTATTAGACAGAGAGCAAGTGAGAGAGAACACGAGTGGAGCGAAGGGCAGAGGGAGAAGCAGACTCCCCGCTGAGCAGGGAGCCTGATATGGGGCTCCATTCTGGGACTCTGGGACCATGACCCAAGCTGACTAACCGAGTGAGCCACCCAGGCACCCCAAAACAACATAAATTTATTATCGCATAGTTTTCATGCATCAGAAGTCTGGACACAGTTTAGCTGGTTTCTCTGCTCAGGACTTCACTAGGTTGAAATCAAGGGGTTCACAAGGCTGCAATCTCATGGGAAGCTTGGCGTTCTCTACTGAGCTCACTGGCTATTGGCAGAATTTAGTTCCTTGCCATTGTAGAGCATAAGTTCCCATATGTTTTTTCTTTTCTTTTCTTTTCTTTTCTTTCTTTCTTTCTTTCTTCTTTTCCTTTGGGTGACTGTTGGCCAGGGATTACTCTCAGCTCCTAGAGGCCGCCAACCCTGAGGCCCTTGTCACACAACCTTTCCACAGGCATTTCACAACATGGTTCCTTGCTTCTACAAGGCCCAAAAGAGAGCATCTGTTGAGGCTTCCTCTCTCCCTCCACCCCTTCTTTCCTCCCTCTATCCCTTCCTCCCTCATTTTTAACTTTTTATTTTGAAATAATTATAGAATAACAGGAAGTTGGAAGTTGTAAAAATAGTACAGAAAAGTCCCATGTATCCTTTATGCAGTGTTCCCAATGGTTACATCTTATATAATTATAGTACAATGTCCACTCCAGCCAGATGACATTGGTGCAATGTGTGTGTACAGTTCTATGCCATTTTATGACATATATAGATTTGTGTAACCACCAGCAGTCAAGATTCTGAACTGTTTCCTCACTTCAAAAGTCTCCCTTGTGCTACTTCTTTATGGTCATATCTACCTCTTTCCCTCCCACCATCTCTAACACCTGGCAACTGTTAATCTGTTCCCCAACACTGTAATCTTGTCATTTGGGAATGCTATATAACACACAGTAGGTAACTTTTTGAGACTGGCTTTTGTTGTTGTTGTTTTAAAGATTTTATTTATTTAGTTGACAGAGATCACAAGTAGGCAGAGAGGCAGGCAGAGAGAGAGGAGGAAGCAGGCTCCCTGCTGAGCAGAGAGCCTGATGTGGGGCTCGATCCCAGGACCCTGGGATCATGACCTGAGCCGAAGGCAGAGGATTTGACCCACTGAGCCACCCAGGCTCCCCCTGTTGTTGTTGTTTTTTACCTAGCATAATGCCCTTGAGATCCATCCAAGCTCTTACGTATATCAATGGTTGGTTCCACCCCCCACCCCAGTAGTCTATGGTATAGATGTACCGCAGTTGGTTTAACCAATCAGCTTGTGAGGGACACTTTGATTGTTTTCAGTTTGACTATTCCAGCTATTACAAATAAAGCTGTTATGAACAAGCATGTGCAGATTTTTGTGTGAATTTGAGTTTCCATTTTTGGTGGATAAATGTAAAGAGTGCAATAGCTCAGTTATATCTTGAATACATGTGTCATTTTAATTTTTTAAAGTTTTAGATTTTTTTTTAGATTTTTTTAAAAATTCACTTATTTTTGCGAGAGAGAGACAGAGGCAGAGACATGGAGAGAGAGTGCATGAGTGGGGGCAAGGGCAGAGGGAGAAATGGACTGGGATCATGTCCTGATCTGAAGGCAGACACTTAACCAACTAAGCCACCCAGGTACCCTATATTCATAGTTTATTTAATGATATATATATATATATATACATAGATAGATAAATACATAGAGATTGATTTTATTTATTTATTTGACAGAAAGAGAGATAGTGTGCAAGGGAACACAAGCAGAGTGAGTGGGAGAGGGAGAAGCGGAACCCCACCAAGCAGGGAACCGGATTTGGATTTGGGGCTTGATCCCAGGACCCTGGGATCGTGACCTGAGCCAAAAGCAGACGTTTAACAGCTGAGTCACCCAGTGCACCTCCCTATATGCATAGTTTTAAAAAACTTTAAAAGAAACTGCCATAGTCTTTTCCAGAGTGCTATAATATCTTACATTCTTACCAGCAACGTATGAGCAATTCAGTTTCTCAAATCTTCACCGGCATTTGCTGTTGTCACTATGTTTTGTTTGTTTAGCCTTTGGAAAAGGTAGTTTTAATTAGCAATTCCCTTAATGGCTAATGATGTTGTACATCTTTTCATGTGCTTAGTTACTGTTTGTATATTCTTTTCAGGGAAATGTCTCTTTGTACATTTGGCTTCTTTTCTAATTGGGTTTCTTATTTTTACTGTTGAGTTCTGAGAGTTATTTATATGTTCTAGATAACTGTGTATTGTCATATACGTGGTTGCAAATATTTTCTCCCAGCCTGGAGCTTGTCTTCTCTTCCTCTTAACAAGGTTTTTCACAGAGAACATCTTTAATTTTGATGAAGTCAAATTAATTCTTTTATGGATCATGGTTTTTATGTTAAATCTAAAATCTCTTCACTAATTCATAGGTCCCAACGATTGTCTTCTGTTTTCTTCTAAAAGTTTTATAGTTTTACATTTTATATTGAAATCTATGACTTACTTTGAGTTAATTTCTATATAAGATACAAAGTGTACGTCAAGTTTTATTTTGTTTTGTTTGCCTATGAATATCCAAACACAGCAACATCAATTATTGAGAACATTTCTCATCTCTTTTAAAGGCTCACCCAGTTAAGTCAGGCCCACCCAGGATAATCATCCTTTTGAATTACCAAAAATTAACTGAATATGGGCATTCATTACATCTGAAACATCCCTTTTCCCATATGGTAGCATAATTATGGGATTGATAGCCCATCATATTTAATGGTCCCACCCACACTTAGAGGGAGTCAGTTATATAAGGGTGTGTGGATCATTGGGGGTGCCACCCTAGAATTCTGTCTATTACATGTTGGGAACTTCCATTCACACTCAGCTTTTCCTCACCTGGGTTTGAGAAACTCTGCCTAGCCCTAGGGTCTTGTCCAAGTGAGGATTGGCTCATTTGGAAAGTTTCACAGGGAGCTAAAGGTAGTTTTGGGTGCATTTGTACATGCCAAGGGTAAGTGTGTGCCAAGGTCCAAGGAAATTTGATTTGGTCATTCCTTTCCATAGTTAGGGCTGGGTGCTCATATCTGAACTAAATAGGTCTGGTGGTGAAGTAAAGCATAGGGTGGAGGAAGGGCACAATTATATGAGTCTTTTCTTTTAAAATTAAGAGCTTGGATTAGCCAACTCAGAGCAGAAGGTTGTCATAGGCACAACTGATGTGGGGAATGCCCATTCGCTCTTGCGATCTATTCTCTAACCTTCAACAGAGTCCATATTCTGTCACTGACATTCAGCTAATAAACAGTGTTGGAAGCCGAAAGGTAAAATTTCTTTTAGTTGTGACTTTTTTTTTTTTTAGCCATGGTATTCTTTTTGTCCTTTTGTAATTCTCTCAGAGACCTCTACTACATCCCTTCTGCCTAAAAAAATCAGATTTGGAGAAGATTATGCCCAACTGGAGCCTTCTAGTAAAAGACCATGGCAGCCTTTCTGAAACTGCAGACAGGCCACTACCATAGAGGGACTGGGTTCACTCTCTGACTTCTGAATGGAAGGTGACATGGTGAAATCAATTTACAAAGATGTTCTTTCAAGCTGGGGCCTACCAGAATATTGTGAGGAGCAAGTGGCCAAGAAGCATAAGAAAAATTTAAGAGAAAAGGTGAATTGAGAAATGTAAAGGGAAAGCCATTAGAAGAGAGACCCACCTAAAATGAGGGGATACAAAACCTGTTTAATTAGCTCTTCATGAGGTGTGGTACACACACACACACACACACAGAGAGAGAGAGAGAGAGAGAGAGAGAGATTATGCAACCATCAAAAGGAATGAAATCTTGCCATTTGCAATGATGTGGATGGAACTAGAGGGTATTATGTTAAGTGAAATAAGTCAGTCAGAGAACGACAGTTAACATATGTTCACACTCATATGTGGAACTTAAGAAACAAAGCAAAGGATCATATGGGAAGAGAGGAAAAGATGAAGCCTGAGAGGGAGACAAGCCATAAGAGATTCTTAATCATAAAAAACAAACTGAGGGTTGCTGGAGGGGGTAGGGGTGGAGGGATAGGGTAACTGGGTAATGGACATTGGGGAGGGTATGTGTTGTAATGAGCACTGGGTAATATATAAGACTGATGAATCACAGACCTGTACACCTGAAACAGATAATACGTTATACGTTAATTAATTGAATTTAAATAAAAGAACTACCACAATGATTAGGTAATAAAAAGTGTACAATAAATATGCTTTAAATACTTAAAAAAATAGTCCTTCATGGAGTCAAAGGAAAACCTGAAGCAAGAAGAGTGAGGAGCACAGAAGTCTCATATGATCACATTCCCTTATTTTCTCACTCTCATACTGCTCTGAACTGGCTTTTTCACCAGCCCCATCATCCCCAATATGAATGGTACCCCTGAAGCTGAACAGTGTGGTAGCCCTTATTCCAATGTGTGCTCTCTAAATGCCACTTAAAGAAGTATGCAAACTCCCTTAACATTCTCAAACCCCTCCTTTTTGTGTTCTGGATCCTATTGTCATACCTCCTTCATTATTCAGTTATCAACCTCTGCTGGTTTCTAGACATACACACACACACACACACACACACACACAGCAAGTATCTCTCATCTAAAAACTTTCTCAAGCTTGTATTTTCCTTCAGCTACCAACTTAATTTGTTTGATTTCAGCTAAGCTTCTTGAAAGAGTGGTCTAATTCATTGTCTTCAATTCCTCACCTCTCAGTTACTCCTCAGATCACAGTTACTAGGCTCCTGCCACCCCACTAACTGCATGGACAATAATTAGGACAAACTCCATAGGGACATTTCCAGACCTTTCTTTTATTGGGGTGCTTCTCTACCCTATCTGGGCTAACCACTACGGTCTTTTGAAAACCTACCTTGGCTCTCATGATTCTCCCCTACCATGGCTCACTTCTTACCTTTCTGACTGCTTCTTCTCAGTTCTTGTTGGTTTTTATGTGTATTGTAAAAGTCAGCAGATTTGAAAGTCCTGCCCTTAGCCCTCGTCACTTCTTTCTATATGCCTTCTCCCTAGATAGTTTCATAAGGAGGACTACCCAAACCCTCAGTCCAATCAAGCATTTTGGCTGAACTCAAGAGTAACTATTGGATCACTCCTCCTCCTCAGATTTTGCATGCCCCCCAAACAGACTCATTATTTTCCTGAATCCTCTTCCATCAAACTATGAAACCAGAGCCCAGTGATTTTCATCTTTATTAGTTACACCATTATTCACTCAGTCTGTCACAACAGAAACCTGGGTATAGTTATCTAGAGTGAGTTACCTAGATGAACATCATCAAGTTCTATCAGTTCTGCTTCCTAAATAGCTCTCCAGTGTGGTTCCTTTTATCCATTGCTCCTGCCTTCACTCAGGTCTTTATCTCTTCACCAGGACTAGTGATGCTACTGACTCCTAACTTGTCTCCCTGTCTGGAGTCTTGATCCTCAATAATGGCTTCATCCAGTGGCCAGAGTGATGAAAAGTCTTTAGAATAGTACCTGGGACATAGTAGGTACAGTAAAGTTTTGTTGAATGAACGGATGTCCAAATGCTCTCTGGGGTACCATACAAAGGCTTTTCTATTTTCTAGCCTCCTTTCCTTTCCTTCAATTTAGATTCTAGCTAGTGAGTGAAAGAGCAGATCTCACAACAGGTCTTCTGGTTTGAAGTTTGAATGCTCTTTCAATCAACTACAGCCCAGCTGCATCCCTTTCAGCCTCATTTCATGGAAGTCTTAAAAACCTTTCTGCTTAGAAGCATTTGAATGCAGTCCCAACTGGAGGCAAGAGTACAGACAATATGTTCTCCCTTTTTCACTTCCCATGAGGGAATACTATGATGTTACACCCACAAGGGAATGAAGGGGGTAGATTCTTTAGAGGTCTAAAGCATAGAAGAATTCAGATCATAATTTTTGCATGTATTAATTCATTCATTTACTCTATGCTGGCTCCATGCCAGGCCTTGAGGGTATGATAATGGGCTCCATTGCCTTCAAGAGTATTGATGGATAATGATGGGAGCTTTTGACTTACCGGGAAGTAGAAGGAGATGAGCCTGTGAAGCATGACCTTGGTGGTAGTGGGGAGAGAGCATGGAAGAATGGACAAAGAACTGCCCCAGGATGTGTCCTGGCCCACTGCAGCACCAGGGCAATGGGACGTCATAAGATGGTGGGCAAAGAGGAATTTCTGAGTCTGGAACAAAAGGTTATTACTTTAGCTACTCATTCCCTGCTCTAACCATCCCTTAGAACAACAATTATCTCCCATATCCCTGGATACCTAGGATGTGGCCAACTCAACTTTCCTAGCAGTACCCAAGATGGGTAGCAGCATAAACTTCTTTGGGAAGATGTTATTGGTGGAACCAAGAGACAGTTTACCCAGGATTCTCCTTAGTCTCAGTTTCCCCCCATAAGCCACTAGCTCTTCACTGGTGACTCACTCATGTGCCTCCAAATGAGGGTCTTTTAACCAGAATCTTAGAACTTCTTTGACGCTATTTGAAAAAAGTATACCAAGATAATTACTGCTAGCATTGTTGGTGGAGAAAGATTGGTCCCTCACACAGCTGACCTGTGAGCACTAAGGCAGGCAACAGGGATCAAGGCTGCAAAACTTAGCCATGGGAGGAATATCTGTACTGTGACCCTGTGTCTTCTCCCCAGGGGTCTGAGCCACACTCCTAGGCTGGCTTCCTCTGTGTCCCTCTCCCTCCTCCTCCCCCTCTCCCCTTTCTGGGCAGAGCTCTACCAGACCAAGAAGACACTGCCCCAGGGGCTCATAAGCTGAGCGAGACAGTCCAATTATCTTCAATTTATGGAGCTCAATTGGAATGAGTTCAGAAAAGAGCAACCTGAACAATTAAGGTACTGGAGGGCTCACTCAGCTTCTGGGGCAAGATAAAAGGCAGGAGGTCTGAGGCAGCAATAGTGGTTTCAGGGGGAGTGGTGACTAAGGGGAAGGGCCCACAAGAATGCCTGCCAGCAAGTGAGTGTTGAAGCAAGTGAACACCTGGGAAGGAGGGGGCAAAATGAGTGGGAACAAGGCAAGGAAGGTGAGCCCCCAGGAAGGGAAGGCAAGAGACTCAGAGCTCAGATCTAGCTTTGGGGAGTCAAGTCCCCAAGTCCCCTCAGACTTTGGGGAGTCAAGTCCCCTCAGATCTTGCTATGTTGAGCAAGTAATAAATTCTGGCTTTCCTAGCCTAGGCCCTGGCTTGAGGGAATCTGAGGAAGCCCCAAGGAACAGAGCAAGCAGGAGAATGGTGCCTCCGATAGTAAAAAAATTCTAGACCTGAAGCCTATTGAAAGCTCAGACCCCATAAGAGGGTCATATGATGGACAAAATAATGGTTTGTTGGGCTGGTTGAGATCCAAAGTGTCCTGGGATATCTGTTCTAGCCCTATTAAGATCCCAAAGGGATGGATACATCTAACCCAACTCAATTTTTTATTTAGATTTTGTATCAATATTTAAGAGGTAGAGTGGGCATGGCCTAGTACTGGTGGGCAGTGGGCCCTGTTCTGGACCAGGCTCTACTTCCATCAGGCTGTGTGACCTTAGGCAAATCCTGTCCTTTCTCTGGGTCTGTTTCTTCCTCTGTCAAATAAGGAGAACCTTCTGGAACAACTGAACCTCTCACCATCTCATGAAATCTTTTTTTTTTTAAAGATTTTATTTATTTATTTGACAGAGAGAAATCACAAGTAGACAGAGAGGCAGGCAGAGAGAGAGAGAGGGAAGCAGGCTCGCCACTGAGCAGAGAGCCCGACGAGGGACTCGATCCCAGGACCCCGAGATCATGACCCGAGCCGAAGGCAGCAGCTCAACAGAACCCTAGTGTATAAAGCAGTTAAAAGCAATTACTTTATCAATAGAAATGTGTTTATTAAGTTCAAATTTATGCCATTTACTTTATTATAAAGCAAACCAATGAGAATTATGGGGCTCTTTTGGTCAAATCAATGGTTTGAAATGAACAGTCACAGCATTTGGTTGCTGTCTGAAATCTGCCAACATCTCCAATGTTTGCAGAACCCTTAAAGTTCCTCTGTAAAGCCCAAGGGCCCCCACAAAACTCTGAGTGAAAGCTATTACCTCACTTATCTCCCCATATTCCTTCCAAATCAGACTTTTTCAAAATCTAGGCTGTGTATTCCTAGAAGGTAGGCACTCTGTATCCTTTATCTTCTGTCCCCAGTACCTTGGAACCTTGACACCTGGCCCAGGGCTTTGCACAGATTTTATAAAGCAGTTTGTTGGATTGAACTGGGGACCATTGGTCAGGTAAAGGAGATGTGCCTTGGTTGGGAGGGTGACGTACTCAGACACAAGGGCTCTGCTCACCTCAGAGCTCCCTCCCAGATGACTGAGAGAAGCACGTTTGGAGAAGGAGGGCTTAAGTACTGATCCTGGGTGCATCACTCCTGTCAAGCTGGTTTTCACTTCAGCAGCAATCTCTAGAAGGTTTCACTTCTGGGTGCCAAAGAGGCAGCCCAAACCAGGATTTTTTAGCAGTTGAGCAAAGCCAACCTGGCCAGAGTAGTGGAGGTGGCCTGGGCAAGAAGGAGCAGAGTGAAACTGATCTGAGTACACTTGGATATGGAATGCTGACTGTGGAAATAACTTTGTGAAGCAGCTTACCAAGCAAGGGTTTGGGAACTACAGGTGCCATGTTGTTTCCCATGGAGCTGTCCTTGACTGGCAGGTTGAAATCACCTGCCAGTCAAGGCAGTCTCTGAGAAACTCTGGAGTTAGTTTTGTTTGATTGTTGTTACTTTTTTCCTTTTGTATTATCCACTGTAGTGGAAAAAAAAAAAAAGAAAAAACTCTCCTAGTCACATGATATCTTTCCCCAGAGACTACCATGGTCGCCAATTTCTTGATACATATATCCTTCCACAGATTATGTTTTGCCTGTACTATATTAACATTCCTTCCAGAGATATCTATACAAATACAAACAAATAATGTTTGTGTGTGTGTTTCTGTTTTCTTTCTCCCAAAGAAACAAAAGTATTCTGTACACAATGCTCTTCATGTTCTTTTTAATGACCACATAGCCTTTCATTGTATGTGTAAACCAGATGGGGAATGGTGGGAGTGGGGCTAACCAGGAGAAAGCACGTTTCATCTAAAGAAGGTAGAGTCAGTTCCAGTTGGCAGTGGGGCCCCAGTACTGTCAGATCTTCTGGATTATTTTTAAATGCATTTATTTATTTGAGAAAGAGAGAGAGAGAGCAAGAGCAGGAAGGAAGGGCAGAAGGAGAGGAAGAAGCAGGCTCCTCCTTGAGCAGGGAGCTGGATCCCAGGATCCTGAGATCATGACCTAAGCTGAAAGCAGATGCTTAACTGACCGAGCCATCCAGGAGCCCCAGGTCTTCTGATTATTAATAAGCCAGAAATACAGATTTTATGTGAACTCGCCCCAATTTATATACTACAATGATAATAACAGTAATTGCAAACACCCATAGAGCACTTCCTGTATAGCAGGTACTGGTCTAACGGCTTCAGATATCCTAACCCAATATTCACTGGACCTCTATGGGCTCCAGTATTACCTTTTCTCTCCATTTGACAAATGGGCAAAGTGAGGCACAGAGAGTTCCAGTCACTTTCCCAGAGTCACGCAGAGCCAGTAGCAGGGTCAGGATGTGAACTCAGGCCATGTCCTTCATGACCATTCTCTTGTCGAACTTTTATTGAACACTTGCCCTAAGCCTCTCATTGAGGAAACCTAAGTTAAATTTAAGCACTACACAGACCAACACTACCAAGCCAAACAAAGTGTCTCTGGAAGTCTCCAGTTGGACACCTCCCCTTTAGAGGGTATCCAGCTGTTGCTCACCTGGTCCTTCAAACCTCAATATTGACTGAGTCCTCCTGCCATTGTTGGACCCAGGCCAGGGGTCCGCATAGACTCGGAGCCTGGTGAAAGCCCTTTACTAAGCTTTGGTTGTACTGCTGGCGTTCTCAGGTGCTTTTGAGGACAGAGTGAGGGTACAGGCTGGCCCTAGCTTTGGGTCCTCAACAGATCACAAAACTGCAGGTGAAAAGTCCTGGCGCTGGTTTAGGAGTTAGAATTCTTGGCTTCTATGCTTGGCCTTTTGCTCTGCGTTTTTTGGTAATGGTTTTTATTTCGCTGGGGATGGGGTGTCTTTTGGCCTTTCATTCATTTTTTTAAGGTTTTATTTATTTATTTGACAGAGAAAGACAGCAAGGGAGGGAACACAAGCAGGGGGAGTGGGAGAAGGAGAAGCAGGTTCTCCTGCTGAGCAGGGAGCCCGATGCTGGCTTGACCCCAGGATTCTGGGATCATGACCTGAGTCCAAGGCAGACGCTTACCCGACTGAGCAACCCAGGCGCCTCTCTTTTGGCCTTTTTGATCCTGAGTTCCTTCATCTCTAAACCCAAACTAATAATTCCTACCGTTTCGGATTATTGTAAGGAGCAACACCACACTGCGTGTACATGTGCAGTAGAAATGGAAAAAGATATTCTTAGAAGTAGAGCTTGTTTGGGGGACAGGAAGCTGTCATTTCCCAGAAGAAGCTATCCCGAGATGCAGTCAGGAAAGATGAGCTGTCACTTCTTACCCCACCTTGGGGTTATGTTTTAGATCCCAAGCTCTTTCGTCCACTGGGATGCTTCTAAGACCACGAACGAGACATATCTAACTCTAGGCATGGATTCCTGGAGTCCAAGGGCACAGGGCAGCCTGAAATTCACCAGGCATGCTTTCTTTGCCAATGAATTCTGCCTTTGCCAATTTTCTTCCTCACTTGTACGTTTTTCCATGTTAATTTATATGTTTGTATGTTGGGTTCAATGGCCTAAATTGAATATAGGAATAGCAAACCTTTGCTCATAAGGAGCAACCTATAGTTTAACATCTGTGCAGGCTAGGCTCAAACAGAAAAAAAAGGAAAAAAAAATCAGGCTGAAAGCAAGACTTAACATTATGGAGAAGCCTGGTTTTCATGTCATCAACCACTTTGTGAAAGGATGGTGTGTCTTTGTTGAGAAAAAGCCTCATGTTCCAGCAGGAGGGTCACAGGGGAGTAGACAACATGAACAGAAAGAGAAACAGGAAGACTGGGGAAGAGTGGAACGGATCTAGGGGACAGGGGAAACAAAGGGAGAGGGTGAAGGAATGAACATGGAAGTGTTCTGCTCCAGGGGAGGCAGGCACTGTGTCCCCTGCATTTCTCCAGTGTTGTAACAGTGTGCTGGTGAGTAAACACTATTCACACAGATGTCTATGCAGCCCTGTACAGAGTCCCACAGAGCCTCCCACGGTGCTCAGGTCCTGTTCTAGCTCCTTTTCTACTCAGGGAAGCCTACTGGGGTGGGGGGGAGGCCTTTTACTCTGAATCTGAGTTGAGGCCAGGCCAAAAGAGTGAGGTCAGAGCGTGGAGGGCCTCGAAAGCCAGCTTTCAAACTTTCCAAGCAACAGGAACTATTACAGGCGGGATGCCAGGCCACTGCTCCAGGAGGCTCCTGGCTCAATGTGAGGAAGTCTGGGTTGCAAGGACAGCAGGCTGGAGGCCACTTGGGGAGTAATGAGGATGAAAGTCTCAGTTGAGGATGCAGAACATATACAGACAGATATATAAGATATCTGGGTTATATGGTAGGGGAGTGGAAGGGACCAAAGGAGGAGTCCCAGAGAGCTGAGTTCTTGCACCAGGAGCTGAGAGGAAAGGCAGGGCTATTAAACATGGACAGTGAATGGGCCCCTTAATGACTGTAGCCCCTTTATATGATAGTAGCCCTGACCTCCCGTTAGTTCGAGGCTGGGGCTGGCAGGCGGGGGAGGGGGCGGCTAAGGGTGGCGGCTGTGGTGGGAGCTCCGTCTCATCCCAGGGGCCGGGGAGGATCGAAGCCTGAATGGGCTACAAAAGGAGGGCGCCACCCGGCCCCAACTGCTCCCGCACCCGGCCCCAGCTGCTCCTGCACCCTGCCCTGCCCCCTGCTTCGTCTCCACTTGGGCCTGTCGGGTCGGAAAGCCGAAGACAGCCAGAGGCGGCGGCGGCGGCGGCGGGGGTCGGAGTCGAGGGCAGGGGCGGGGGCGTCGACGGGCCTGTACCCGGGAAGCGCGGAAGTGGGAGAAAGAGGCGGACTAGGGAGAGCCCACTTCGCAGTCTGCGACTGACCCCGCGCCAGGCCCGGTTCAGTCACTTCTCCGCCTCCCACACTCCAACCCCGCGCCTCCAGCTCGGGTAGGAGGAGCCACAGCGCCACCCAGCGGTCGGTGGCGGGGAACGACAGTCAGGGCTCTTAAGTGGCCCCAAAGAGTGGGGCAGCTGAGTGAACAGGGCCGCAGAGGAGGGCCTGGAGGCAAGTGAGTGTGAAGGTGGGGTACACAGGAATTGATGGGCTCTTAAGCCAGACCCTCCATTCACTTCGCCCACCAATCCATCTGGCACATGGCACTAGACGAATCTTACTCTAGGTCAGCCGATGATACATATTCCTCTTGAAATCAAAACTCTCCCATGGCCCCCAAGGGTTCTCAGTATAAAGCCCACATTTCCTAGCTTGACTTTCAAGGTCTTCCACGTTTTTGGACCTCAGGCTGTCTTTTAAGCTTCATCTCTTGCCTATTACTCCACACATCTTACTACCTTCTACCACCCGAATGAATCACTCATGGCATTCACACCCATTGACTCCGTGGGCCTTTTTACTAAGGCACTGGGGGAAAAAAGGAACAGAGAGACAAGATCCTTGTTGGCTCAGCAGTTATGTGCAAATGAAGAGTGAGGCAATGAACAAGAAAGCCAATGTATAGCATTGTTATCAGCCCCAGATCGTATAAAAGGCAGGATGGCCTGAGTGTCTGGAGAAAGAAGGGACGGCCATATTTAGAGCAGTCAGCAAAAGCTTTTGTACAAAAGTGACATGGGGGGGGGGGCGTCTGGGTGGCTCAGTGGGTTAAAGCCTCTGCCTTCAACTCAGGTCATGATCCCAGAGCCCCACATCGGGCTCTCTGCTCAGCGGGGAGCCTGCTTCCTCCTCTCTCTCTGCCTGCCTCTCTGCCTACTTGTGATCTCTGTCTGTCAAATAAATAAATAAAATCTTTAAAAAAAAAAGTGACATGGGAGCTGAGATCTGACGATCTCTGAAGGATAGTGAAGAGGTGTCAGTCAGCCTTGCAAAATTCTGGGGGAAGAACATTTCAGGTTGAAGACGGCCAAGTACAAAGGTCTCCAGACAGGAACAAGCTCTGTATATGAGAGGAAAAGAAATGAGGCGGGGTTGCTGGAGGATGGTGAGAGGAGTATACCGGGTGAGACTGACGACAGGTCAACTTGAGGAGTTTGGATTCTATTCCTACTGAGATGGGAACCTAACGGAGGGTTTTAGCACAGGAAAGGCAAGATCTGATTTGCATTTTTCAAAGAGAGAAAGAGAAAGAGGTGGTGGCCTGGTCCAGGTGGTGACAATGGAGGTAGGAGAAATGGTCAGAATCTCATAATTTAAGCGATTTCTGTTCCTGTTCTTCCCTCCTGACCAACCCAGGAGCATCTGGAGGGCAGATTCCCTGACTGACGGTCAAATTTCCACCCTACACCCCTAAGCAGTTAGTCTAAGAGGTACTCACTGGTTAGTGAATAGATCTGTGACCCTCCACAGAGAATGTGACAACAGAGAGTGTCAGTAAGGCAGAAATTAGGGCCTGGGGCATCAGTTCTGGGTTTTCTTTCTAGTTCCTCTGATGCACTTCTCCTTTTTCCCTTCTGTGTCCCTCAGGGTCTTCTAAAACCATCTTAAAAGGAAGGGAAAGCAGGAATTATGAATCCCTCCTGTGTGCTAGGAACTTTCACATATATGACTTCACTTAAATTAATTTATTTAATCTTTAAAACGTCTAACCCATTCCTCAAAAACTCAAAAAAAGCAAAGGGACTTGATGAAAGACAAAGTCGTCATGGCACAAAATAGTCACAACTTTGAGTCCTGCGTAAATTCCTCCCCCCATTTCACACTCCCATTCTGTTTCTCTGTAACTAAGTTCTTTTCAGTCTCTTGTTAACTGTTAGCATTACACGATGCATAGAAATTTGAGAGTGAAACCACGGGCCTTGAAGAAGATTCAGGGTTTCCTGAAGTTCAGTGAAAGTGATGTTGAAGACTATCACGAACGTCATATGAAGTCCTTGATGAATGGTTCTTTGGCAGAGATAGACTGGTTACCACTGGCAGAAGAGAACACTGACCTGGGTAATGACAGGATCAAGGTTTCAAAGCAAATGATTCAACTCTCAAAGGATTATAAGAGGTCCTTGGGATAATCGAAGAAGCTCTCTAATTTTGGAAAGACAAAACAAAACTGTATGATGGTGGGGCCAGAGGCATTATTGTGTTCCCATGCACTTTGGTCAGGAAATTATGTTATCCCTCAAAGCTTGAGTCATTCTTTGTTCATTCGAAGAATGAGTGCACATTTGCAATTATTGACACATTTCAAAAAATCAAAAATATTGTCTCCGTTTTCCATCTTCTTTCTCAAGATAAAGTCCCTGTTAAACCCTTTTGCCCTTTCCCCCCACTACACTGTGAAGTGTTGGGCTCTACTTGAAGTGGGTTCACTGTAAGTGGCCTTTTTTTAGCACCACTTATCCTGAAATGGCAAGGACTTCACGGAGCTGGAGCTGTGGCCTCCTCTTCATCCAGTGATTGAGAAGCCTGGCTGCACATGCACATTCGAACCTCCTGTGGAGTTTGTGAAATAATGGTGAAGCTGGGATCTCAACCTAGACTAAGTAAGTCTGAATCTCTGTTGTGGGGAGAGGAGGGAGAGCAAGAGCTTTCCAAGTGATTCTGTTGCACTATGGTGCACCCCCGCCCCCGTGCCTCTTTGCATATGCTGAGGCTGGAGGGGTCTGAGGCTACGTGGAATTAGCCTGAAGGAGAGTACCAGGGCCTGGGCCCCAGGGCAAAAGGGTGGCTCAGGGGGGCCTCTACAGGGCAGTCTCCAGTTGAAAAGCAAAATGGGGCTGGTAGAGCTACAGACATGCCTCATTATATTGCGCTTCACTTGATCACACTTCGCAGAGACTGCGGGGTTGTTTTGTTCTGTTTTGCTCTTTTAACAAACAGAAATTTTGTGGCAGCCCTGACTGGAACAAGTCTGTCGGCGCCATTTTTGCAACAGCGTTTGATCACTTCATATCTCTATGTGACATTTTGATAGTTCTCACAATATTTCAAGCTTTTTCGTGATTACTGTATTTGTTATGGTGATCTGTGATCAGTAACTACAACTCCCTGAAATCTCAGAGGTTGGCTAGTGATTTTTTTTAGCAATAAAGTATTTTTAAATTAAGGGATGTACATTTTTTAAAAGATTTTATTTATTTGTCAGAGAGAGAGAGCAAGCACAAGCAGGCAGAGTGGCAGGCAGAGGGAGAGGGAGAAGCAGGCTCCCCACTGAGCAGGGAGCCCAACGTGGGACTCCATCCCAGGACCCCAGGATCATGACCTGAGCTGAAGGCAGAAGGTTAACTGACTGAGCCACCCAGGCATCCTAGTATGTACATTTTTTAGATGTAATGCTACTGTACACTTAATAGACTACAGCATAGGGGGCACCTGGGTGGCTCAGTGGGTTAAAGCCTCTGCCTTCAGCTCAGGTCATGATCCCAGGGTTCTGGGATCGATCCCCGCATCGGGCTCTCTGCTCTGCGGGGAGCCTGCTTCCTCCTCTCTCTCTCTCTCTGCCTGCCTCTCTTCCTACTTGCGATCTCTGTCTGTCAAATAAATAAATAAAATCTTTTAAAAAAAAGAAAAATTCTTTAAAAAAATAGACTACAGCATAGTGTAAACATAACTTTTATACACACTGCGAAACTAAAACATTCATTTGACTCGCTTTATTGTGCTGGTCTGGAACTGAACAACCTGATATCTCTGAAGTATGCTTGTACTTCCTTGGCATGGCCAAGGTGTCTTTCACTCCCTTAGTACTGTGGGTGTGTAGCCTCCTGTAGTCCCTCACCTTTCTTCCCTATGCCCATTGCCAGGAGAGCCTGGCTCTCTTTGTTGACATGTGGTGAGAGAACAGCTTGAAAGTTAGAGTAAGTTTATCATGGTTGCCACAGAACATCATGTTATCCTTTGGCTGTATTGTGTGTAGGTCTTTTACTGCTGTATTCACAGCATGGAGCACAGTGCCTGACATGTATAGGCGTTCCTCCATTGGTATGTTTTGATGAATAAATGACTGTGTTGAATAGAGGCAGAATGTAATAAGTACCACGAATAAGGTGCAATGCGTGCAAAGTGTTCTAGAAGTACAGATCATTCTTGGCTTGGGAGAGGGGGAGTGTGGAAGTCTTCATAGCGGAGGGGGCATTTGGGCTGGACTGTGAAAATTAGGGGAGGCAGTGATAGGTAGAGGTGGAGAGAAGGCACTCCAGGCAGAAGAAACAATGTGGGGGCACCTGGGTGGCTCAGTCAGTTAGGCGACTGCCTTTGGCTCGGGTCATGATCCTGGAATCCCGGAATCGAGTCCTGCATCAGGATCCCCGTTCATCAGGGAGTCTGCTTCTACCTCTGACCCTCCCCCTTCTTGTGTTCTCCCTCTCTCTCTCAGAAGAAGAAACAGATGTGACCCAAGGGTAGGAGATGACAAAGCAAGGAGCTCCTTCAGTGAACAGCCAGCAGGCAAATGTGGCTGGGACTTGAGTGTGGGGTAGCCTACCGTGGAAGATCAGACTGGTGGATAGGATCAGAACATGCAGAACCTTGAAAGTCAGGCTCCGAAGTTTACTCTTGACTGTACAGGCAACATGGAGCCAACCGATGTTTGGATCACAGGGATAATTTCTTTGCTTTAGGAAGATTAGATGTGTGCTGCATGGTGACAGTTCTTTCATGAACTTTCATGTATTTTTGGAGTGCCTCCTAAGTGCCTCAGCACCCTGTGATGGGGGAGGATGGATCGGAGTTGGAGTGACTGAACAAGAGAGGAGTTGGTAGGCCATTGCAGTAGTCCAGGCAGGAGCTACCACAGGCATGTTAAGTGGCAGAGTCGGGGGGAGTGGAAAGGAGAAGCAGGAGCCAACATGTGACAGAGGTAGAACTGACAAAACTTGGTGACCATTTTAAGTGGGGAGTGAAGGGGCACCTAGGTGGGTGGCTCAGTCGGTTAAGCCTCCGACTCTTGATTTTGGCTCAGGTCACGATCTTGGGATTGTGTCCCATGTGGGGCTCTGCACTCAGAGCAGAGTCTGCTTGTCCCTCTCCCTCTGCTCCTCCCTGCCACACACTCTCTCTCTCTCTCAAATAAATAGATAAATAAATAAGATCTTTAAGTGGAGGTGAAGGAAAGAGAAAAAAGACTGAGCAGTGACAATAATCATGATCAATACTTGTGCAGCTCCCTTCCATGGATGCTGTTGTGCAAAGTGCTATAGGTATGCCATGTAAATTCCCCCAATAACCCTTTGGACAGATGAGGTCACCACGGCTCAAAGAAGTCAAGAAACTCGTGCCAAGCCAGACTAGTAGTAGACATCAGTGCTAGAGTTTGTGCTTGCGATGATGTCCTAACCTCCCAGCTCTGTTACCTTGGGGATGTTGGGGGAACTTGTGCTTTCTTGGCACAGGAATTCAGAAGCTGGGTGAGGACACCAGATTCCCTCTTAACACATGCCCTCCCTTGCCCTGTTTATGTGAAAAGCTGGTGGTGGCGGAGGGCTCTGTCTGTTGCCCTTCCCGCAGTTCTTCCTGAGGGCCTTTCACTTCTGTGCTGGGTACACAGGCCCCCAGTGAAGCAGCAGAGGAGACATGAGGCTGGTAGACTGCAACCAAAGGTTGCAGCAGATGTGGGAACCCGGTGATCCCCAGGCCCTGTGAGGACAGCATATGTCTTAAGCCCACATGGAGATTTGCTTTCTGCAGACGTAATCCAACATTTAGAAACGAGGGGGATTCACAAAGAAAAAAGGCAAGATCTGGCATCCCTATGCCCACATTCCCACAAGACAAACTTGGACTTGAGCTGTCCCCTGTGGAATGCACACACCGTGCCCTTCTCACTACTCACAGCCTTGGAGTCTGACCTTCGCCTCAGCCTGGCCCACCTTGTGCACTCACCCTTATCTGCCTGATCCCAGAGGAAGGTTGATTTTGTGATTCCTCATCTGAATGGCCTCCTGTAGAGTTTCCTCTTTTCTTCTTTTTTTTTTTTTTTTTGAGACTTAAGCCACCAAGAAGTAGGGCACAGGGGTCAGTGTCCTCTGGTCCCACCCCTTCCACAAACCCTAGACTTTCTCCTCTCTCCCAGTGCTTGACACCATGGAACAAAGCCATGAAGGGAGGGTTATCATCAAGTCTTACCATTTATTTCTTTATGGGGTTAAACAAGGGCAGAGAAGTCTCTGCCCCACAATGCAACAAAACAGAAAGCAGTACACATACAGAGACTCTCACCGAAACACAGAGGCAGGGGGAAGGGGAACAACTGAATCATAGCCAGGTGAGGGCGGAAGGGACGGGGGACTACTAGGAATCCAGCTTGGAGACTCAGTCATAGGAACTAGTGCAAGAAAAGTCTATTCATGAAGCACAGTGTAGAAAATGGCATAAGAAAGCTGCCCAGCTCTGCTGCCTGTGATGGAGGGCAGGGGGCAGCTGGAGGGGTGGTGGAAGATCTGGGTGGTGAGGGGGACAGGGACAGTCAAATGACTTTGAGGTGGAGTGAGGTGCCCCTTTCCCCTGCCACTGGGCAAGGCCCTGGGCTGGTCTGAGCCAGGGGTCTCCTGGGCACTTGGTGATGGGGAAGAGAGGATGGGAGTCTCCAAGGGTCCATTCTTTGGGGCCCTAAGGTCCCCCTTTACTTCCCAGTCCCCTTTCCCCTCCTGAGGATGCAGGAGTTAGAAGGCAGGACCTAGGGTCTCTCACATCTACAGAAGCGTTTCTGAAAAGGAGCCAGCACCTCTTCCCCTCCCCAGCTGAAAAGAGCACTCTAGGGATGGGGCATGTGGCTAGGCCCGAAGTGCTGTGGGCCAAATGGGGAGAGGGTGTGGGCAGGGCACGGGGGTCAGGGGACGGAAACAGGCTGTGGCAAATGAGAAAACTGGCAGGGAAGGACTCCCCAGTCTCATGGAGCCGATTTGGGACCCAGTGGAAGTCCTTGAATGATACCTTCTCTCCTGGGGAGGTCTCCCATCTCTCCCCTGACAACCACTTCAGGCTGTCCCCTCCCCCTTCCATCACTTGCTGGCATCACATGCAGCCTAGGACACAGGACCTCCTGGCACCGAAATCCCCTTGGCCTGTCCCAGGGACACAGTTCTGGTTGCCTTTCTTGTCTGCTCTTCTTGGCTTGTAAATGTCCCAGGTAATGTGGCCTCCCACTCCCAGAAGATCAGCACAAGGCTAATAGCCCTCAAGGGGCCTTGGAGGCCTCATTTCTTGTCTAGCTCTCAGGCATGACTGAGTATTTCCAGTCCCAGCCAAGAAAAGACAGCACATTATCTTTATTCAGTGGGTCCTCTTGCCTGTCTCTGGACCTTCTCCAGGAGGGGGTAGGGGTGCCTGGATCAGGGGACCTGCTACAGGGTGAGGAAGAGTCTGGTTGTTCCACAGTTGAGATAGTAACCCATGGGGTCAGAGATGAGAAGGGGCAAATACTCTTTGGTAGGCTGGGGATGGGGACAGGGTGGGGATGGGGAAGGCTCATCTCTGGAAAGCCCTGGGGCAATGCCACCAAGTTCTCCTTCATGGAGGCCTGGGCTAGGACAGAATGAGGGTGTGTATGGGGACCCAGGCCAGGCCTGACCCACTGGGCTTAAGTCCCTCCTCCCCATGGAGATCAGAAATGGAAACATCATTGGCCTCAAGGCTCAGATCTCCAGGGCAAGAGTGGCCCTTGGGAGTATGTGCACCTTCTGTAAGATAATGGCCCTTCAGACAGTGGCAGTCTGACCATGTGCTATCAGCCTTCTGTTTCGAGGCCCAACAACAGACTTCCTGTGCTCTTTCCCTGAAGGACTCTTTATGTAACCCTTTCTGACTTGGGGAGCTGTTCTCAAGCCTGCCTCAACACTGATCATTCATCTTCCCCAAGCCAGGTGACTGTAGACAATTCGGTCATTTCTCTAAGCTCTCTGCCCACATCTCTCCCCTCCCTTCTGTTCCTCTCCTCTCCTCTCTGCCCCTCCCCTCCCCTCTCCTCTGCTCTCCTCTCTCCTCTTCTCTCCTCCCCTATTCTCCTCACCTCCATTCTTCTCTCCTCCTCTCTCCTCTCTTCTCCCTCTTTCCTTCCTTACTCTCTTCTCCTCACCTCTCCTGTCATCTGCTCTTCTCTCCTCTCCCCTCTTCTTTCCTCTCCTTTCTTCTCCTCTCTGCTCCCCTCCTCTACTCTCCTCCCATCCCCCTCCCCTGCTCTCTTCCTCTTCTCCCACATTCTCCTCTCTTCTCTCCTCCCTCCTCACCTCTTCTCTACCTTCCTTTCTTCTCCTCTATCCTCCCTTCCTCTCCCCTACTCTCCTCTCCACTCCCCTGCCCTCCTCTCTTCTCCCTCTTCCCTATCTCCACTCTCTCTCACCACTCATTCTGTACCCCATTCCTATCCCTCATTGCCTAGGGTGGCAGGGCACAGCTTAACCGGGCCCCGACCTAGCCATGACGGTATGCACCTCATCTCCCAGCCTGGCACTTGCCTGTGGTGGCCCCACATGGGGCAAGGTGCGCTGGAGTAGGAGAAGGGCCACTGCACCGTCTGCCATTGCCTATAGGGGTATGGGCAGGAGGGAATTAAGGATCGTGGCAACAAAAGGAATGCGGAGGGGGGAAAGATCTTCTCCCCTCTGTGCCCCCCAACATTCCCTGCAGGGCCAAGGCTGGTTGAGCAGCCTCCTTCCCTAGGGTCAGGGCTCTCAGCAGGAGTGGATATGTCCAGCCCCCACTCCCCCCCCTTTTTTTGCTAAGCCCCATAAATGGGGACCTGGGGGGGGCACCTGTTGCTCCTGCCTTGTTCTCCCAGATGAGTTTTACAGCTCCCTGGGGCCCTCTGGCCCTTCTGCTGGAGCTGCTTTTGGGGTGGGGGTACGTTGGGGGTGATGTGTGGCCCCCCATTTCCCCCCGCCCCCCACCTGGTCCTATACCTCCCATGGGAGGAGCTCCTCCCCCTCCCCCTGGGGGGATGGAGCTGATGTCAGTGTGCGGTGGAGGTCTGTCCTCCCTTCCTGCTGTCACTCTTCCCGAGTCAGGCCCTCATCTAGGGCCGGCAGTGCCTCCAGCCCCAGTCCTCCACCGCCCTGGCTGCTGGAGAAGGACACCATGGTATGGAGGAGCATGAGAACAAGGACATAGAGCCGGATCCTGCTGGGGCTGAGGCGGGAGCCCCCGGAGACCGGCAGCAGGGAGGGCTTGTGGCTGATGTGGCCGGGGGGGTCATGGCGGGGGTGGAAATGGTGGTACTGTTGGTGGTAGTGGTGGAAATAGGAGTGGTGAAATTGCTGGTGGTGGGTTTTGGGGGCCTCAGTCTCCTTGAACTTCTTCTTCTCCGACTCACAGGAGACCCACTGCACGTCACAGCACTTGGTTTCCGGCCGCTTTGGCGAAGTATCCAGCAACCCTGCCAATGGATAAGGAAGGTGTGGTGGCGTGCTAAAGGGACAGGTGGCTTTCCTAGAGAGGAGATTTTTCAAAGCTGTGACTGCACTGGTAGCCCTGGCCCAGACTCCTTTCCCCCTGTCCCTTGGTGACTTCCCTTTCTGGATACTTCTCTCCCAGGGATCCCAGACAGTTTCTTGGGCAAGTTGCAGAGAGAGATGGCCCCCGTGCTCTTTGCCCCTGCTCTGCTCGGCCCTGTCCGAACCTGGGGACCTCACTGCCCACTCTTCAAGGCACTAGGCTTCTTCTAATCTGACTTTCCTGTCGTCCTCCCTGCTCCCATGCCCCCAAACTGGTGTCTGCCCTGGGCCCCCAGCCTCCTCCCTCCTCGACATCAACGCTCTGCCTTTACCTGTACAGATAAAGCCAGGAAGCCCTCCGTACACCATTTCCTCGTTGTCCGGGAGTATAAAGGGGCACCGAGTCTGCACTTCCAGACAGTACTGCTTACAGGGCACCCAGCGCTGGCATTCCTGCTGGGTCACGCTGAAGTATTCGGAGCACAGCCAGGCCTTGTAGACAGCCTAAGGGGAGAGGAAAGAGCGTCAGCCCGGGTGCCAGTCCCTTCCTACCTCAAAAGGCAGGGATGAAGGAGGGGGTGTATTTGCCCACCCGCCCAACACCAGGATCCAGGGGGTGGGAGAGAAGGGTGGGGGTCATAGACCACTAATCCTCCTCTAAAATCTCCCATCTCATAGTCCCAAGTCCTAAGGCCCCTCACCTGCAGTCCTCCAAGTCTTACGTTTTCTTTTTACTGGTAAAATCACAAAACTACTTACTCCTATGTCAGAGCTGGAAGGGGTTTTACGGATCACCCCATCCAACCCTACTGGTTTCGTTGACCCCAGGAGGTATCCTGACTTGTCTGGAGTCACTTACAATGAGGTAAATTTCAGTTCTGTTCCATTCTGCAAACACTTCTTTGGCTGATGGTGTAAAGTTTCTAAATTGAAGAAAGCGATGGAAGGAATAATCCCTGCCCTCCCTCATTAGGGTGTTACGTGGATAAGATAATAAGACACATGCGAAAATGTTTTTGTAAACTCTGAAGTGCAATACCAATGTGAAGGGTTAGTTTTAATGAAAATAGGAATCTGCCTTAACCAGGCACCACTTGTGTTTTCAGGCTCTACTGAATCCATGCTCTGTCCTGTTGGCTTCAGCCACAGTGTGGGGCAGATGGCACGTTTCGTTTGCAAACGCTCCTTTGCAGTTTCACTTCTCAGTATACTTTCTGTTCCCATATAGCCCACTTCGACCAGGCACTGGGTCCTCGCTGAGGTTCCCTGCTCTGTACTCTTTGGTTATCATCAAGCCCAGACTTTCTCCACAGTAACCACAGCTAACATTTTGAACTGAATAAATGATTTTTTTTTTTTTTAATTTTAAAGAGGTGTGTGGGTGGCTCGGTCAGTTAAGCATTTGCCTTCGGCTCAGGTCATGATCCAGGGATCCTGATATCAAGCCCCACAACAGGCTCCCTGCTCAGCAAGGAGCATGCTTCTCCTCCCTCTGCCTTTCCTTCCGGCTCGTGCTCTCTCTCTCTCTCTCAAATAAATAAAATCTTAAAACAAAGTTTTTAAAATCAACTAATTAATTAAATTGAAATATAGTTGACATACAATGTTACACAGTTTCAGGTGTGCAACATAGTGATTCAACAACTCTATGCTATAGTCCCCATGAGTATAGCTACCATCTGCCACCATACAACATGATAATACCATTGACTTTAATCCCTGTGCTGTGCCTTTTACTCCTGTGACTTATTTGTCCCGTCACTGGAAGCCTGTATCTCCCAGTTCCCTTCACTCATTTTGCCCATCTCTCCATCCTCTCCCCTTCTGGTGACCTTCAATTTGTTCCCTGTATTTCTAGGTCTGATTCTGCTTTGTTTCTTTTTCATTTGTTTTGCTTTTTCAGATTCCACATATAAGTGAAAGCATATGTATTTGCCTTTCTCAGTGTGACTTATTTCACTTAACACAATACCCTCTGGGTCCATGTTGTCTCAAATGGCACAATCCCATTCTTTTTATGACTTTTATTTCCATTCTGTTATATTCCATCACACATGCACGCACACACACATAGACACACACACACACCCCGTATCTTCTTTATCCATTTATCTATCAATAGACACTTGGGTTGCTTCCATATCTTGGGTATTGTAAATAATGCTGCTATAAACATAGGGGTGCATATATTTTTTTGATTTAGTGTTTTTATTTTCTTTAGGTAAATATCCATGGACTGGATCCTTTGTACTGGCAACTGTCTTGTGCATTATAAGATACTGAGTGACATTTTTAAAAAAGATTTTATTTATTTGACAGAGAGAGACACAGCGAGAGAGAGAACACAAACAGGGGGAGTGGGAGAGGGAGAAGCAGGCTTTCCACTGAGCAGGGAGCCTGACGCAGGACTGGATCCCAGGCCCTGGGATCATGACCTGAACCGAAGACAGACGCTTAACGATGGAGCCACCCAGGCACCCCTTGAGCAACATTTCTTGACTCCACCCAGTATAACAACCAAAAAATGTCTCTGGCCATTGTCAAATGTCCCTGGGTCGGGGGGGGGGGGTCAGAATCATCCCCCACTGAGAACCACTGAGCTAGCTCTTTGCTATTGAAAGTGTGGATGTGGACCAGCAGCCTCAGCATCACCTAGGAGTTTGTGAGAAGAGCAGGATCTCAGGCCCCGCCCCAGACCTGCCATACAGCACATCAACAGGATGCACAGGCAACTCCTGTATGGGGCTAGCCCTGCCCCCAGCCTCCTCATATCTTCAGGGGCACCTTGTCATTGTTGCTTCTCACAGCAAAGGTACTTAGATTTCCATGGGCCTCAGAATCCCCTGGGGCACTTGTTAAATAGATTAGCTTCAAGAGGACTGAGGTGAGCTTAGGAATCTGTATTTTGAACAAGAGTCCTGGTCACAGTGCTGCTGGAAGCCGTTCCATCATATCAAGAACCACATGGTCAGAGCTTCTTATGCTGACTTTAAACACTTTCAGTAAAATACAAATAACTTCACCGCGAACAGGAACTTTCACAATGCAGCCCCACAGAAGCCTTTTCCAAAGCAGGGGGTGGTGATGGGTGGTGGTGGTGGGCGGCAGTGGGTTGCAGTGCAAATCCACCCCCTGAGGAACAGAGTGTTGCTTGGTGCTTTGACAGCTCACCAACACCTCACATTTAACATGCTCTAAATCTTACAATGAAGGTCTTCATTTTTTTTTTTTTTTACTCTAAGTCTGCCCTCATTTCCAAGTTTGGACCATTTCAATGAAGTGCCATGGCCAGCTACCCAGGTATTCAAGACAGAAACCTAGGTGTCAGCCTTTATTCCTCTCTTTCTGTGCACCCCTGCATGCAGTCCGTCAGTGAGGCTTGCCAATTCTTACTCCATTTCCACAACTTTGTGCAGGCCACTACTATCAACTGTACAAGAGTCTCTTATTTGGCCTCCCTGCCTCTACTCTTCATCTTTCCAATCCACTGTTCATACATGAGTAACAGTGATCTTCAAACACAATCAGATCCTATTACTCCCTTGTTTCAAACCCTTCAATGCATGTAGAATATAACCCAAACCTTCTGACCATGGACCTCAAGCCCCTGCATAACTTGGCTTCCATCTGTCTCTCCAAGCTCATTTTCTATCTCTCCCTTCAAATTCATCATGCTCCACATGTACACACATAGGTTTTCTTTCTTTACCTTGAACATACCCTACTTCTTCCTACCACAGGACCTTGGCTCATACTGTTCTTTTGGCTTGGAATGCGCTCCAAACCCCACCCTGGCCTTTTTGCATGGCTAGGTTCTTCTCATCTTTCAGGCCTGGTTCACAGGTCAAGTCCTCAGAGATGGTCTTCCTGACCCTTCTAGTTAGAGGATGCCTTCTCATTACTCCCTCTTTTTCTTAAGTGTTTTCTTCACCACAAGCACGACTTTGTCCGCATCTTCGTTTGGGTTTTCTCAGTCAGCCTCACTAAAATGCACGATGCATGAGAGCAGACAGGGTTTGTCTTATTGACTATTGTGTACTCTGCACAATATACATTAAAAAAGTCTGTTGACTGAATGAACAGGACACGTAAATGAGAACCAATCCCTACTCTAGGAGAAATTCCAGTTTCATAGGGTAGATGCATCTAATTTGAATCTATGGCATGTGATCTCTACTGTAGGAGAGGTAAACCACGGGCCATTGAAGGGAAGCAAATAGAAAAGCTGGGGAAGATTTTGGCGAGAAGATAACAGTTGAGCTAGAACTCAGAGTAGGATTTTAGATGGAATGGGTAGAGATGAGACCAAAGGGAATTCCAGGCTGAGGTGAAGGAAGTGTGGAGGTAAGTAAATTCATGGCATGCTAAAAGAACAGAGAGTTTTGTATGAATGGGGTGGGAAGAGTACCAATCTCCTGTGGATGGATATTTCAGTTATTTCCAAGTTCTCACTATTATAAACAATGCTTTGGTGACTATCTTCATATATATGTCTCTTGTACACTTGTCTTAAATTTTGTTATACAAGCTCTTAAAAGTGAAATTGTTGGGATAAAAGGTATGTGCAAAGAAAGGAGAAGGGAATTAAAGGAGAGTGTAAGAGATCCAGTGAGGGTAAGAGGCAGGGTAAGAGAGAGGTGAACTGGTAAGAGGGAGCCTAAGGGGTAGAAGAGAGTGGCAGTTGGGTAAAAGGGTATGAAGGAGGAGTGTGTAAGAAAGAGAGAGTGAAAAAGAGTAGGGAGTTGGAGAGTAGGAAATGGTGATGATGGGGGTAGACCTGAAGAGAAAGAGCAGAGGAATAAGAGATGGAGGGTAAGGGAGGTGTAAGGATGCAGTGAAGGTGAGAGAAGATGAAGGGTTAGAAGAGAAGGGGGATAAGAGGGTGGGGACACCAGAGGGTGTAAGAGGGTGTTTGTGAAGAGGAGGGGTAAGAAGTCACAAAGTTGAGGTTAAGAGTGAGCAAGGGAATTAAAGTGGGTGAGGGGGGCGCCTGGGTGGCTCAGTGGGTTAAGCCACTGCCTTCGGCTCAGGTCATGATCTCAGGGTCCTGGGATCGAGTCCCGCATCGGGCTCTCTGCTCAGTAGCGAGCCTGCTTCCCTCTCTCTCTCTCTGCCTGCCTCTCTGTCTACTTGTGATCTCTCTCTGTCAAATAAATAAATAAAATCTTTAAAAAAAATAAAAAAATAAAGTGGGTGAGGAAGATGGGGATATAAAAAAGTGGGGATGAGAAGATGAATAAGAGAGCAGAAGGAAGGTGGAAGAAATAAAAGCAAGGCAAGAAAGAAAAGAAGATGCCTAGAGCTAAGGATCCCAGTGCCTCAGAGAATCCTCTCCATCTTTTGGAACCCAGAGTGCCAAGGTGAGGCTTTGTCCACAGGCCTTGCCCCAATCTCAGCAGCCTGGACCCAGGATCCTCCTTGGTCCTCACTCCAAGTGCATGGAATCGCTCCCTCTTCCACTGATTGCGTTCAGAGTTCCCTGTAGGAGTCTCCCTGGGCTCTTCCAGTTGAATATTCCTGCTCCTATGAGAGAAGGCCAGCTGGAGTTGTAGCACTTCTCCCAGGCAACTGTGATGGGCCTAATAACAGGGGATGGTGGCGGGGCACTCACCTGTATGCTGGGATAGAGGGAGAGAGAGAGGGAGGAAGGGGTTGGCAGCAGGGGTGGGGGGGTGGGGGGGGTAGGGTGGGGTGGGGTGGGAGGAACTTACAGTAGGAGTGCGGCCTTTTTCCTTAATTACAAGACCCTCCCTCAAGCCCCATACCCCCTAGTCTGGGTTACCATGACAATAAGTGGGTGACAGATTGCCTGAGGAGGACACCAGGCCTGTGGCTGGTTAGGCAGGAACAGGCAATGAGCCAATGAGGGGAATGGAGGAAGAGCAAAAAGGGGCTGAGAGGTAATCCAATTTCTTGGCCTCATAAAGGGCCAACTGAGGCCACTGTTGGCTCACCTGCTTCAGGAGATGGCCTAGGGTCCTTCTCAAGTGAAAAGTCTGTCTCTCGGGGCTGCCATCTGGGCAGCAAACCTACCTTAGTTTCTGCATCCCTTTTCTCTTATCAAGCCTAAGTAGCTTGCCCCGACTGATCAGTATGAGGACTGAGCCAGAGGGCACGGGCCTGTTTGGACAGTCACAGGGGGTGGCCTGAGTACTCAACCATAAGGACAGGAAAGAGCTAGGAGAGCCAGGGTTAAGGAAGCTGTGGGGCCTGCTGGAGGTGGAACATGCAGGGAAAAGGAAGAAATGTCTCAAAACAGGACAACAGTCTGTTGGGAGACACTTGGAGATCTCTTGCTCTAGTCTCTCAACTCTGGCTGCATATTAGAACCACTCAGAGAGTCTTTAAAAAATGCCCTCTAGACCAGCAAAGATTCTTTGTGGGACCCACACTTACGTAGTTTTTCAAAACACCCTGGGTAATTATAATACACAGAGAACTATCAGATTAGCCCCTCTAGTTGCATTTGATGGATGAAGAAACTGAGGCCCAGAAAAGGGGAAATGACTTGTCTGTAGTCACATAAAGTAATGGCAGAGGGAGAAACTTGAAACCTGATTTCTTGCCTCTCAGTCCATGGTTCTCCTTACCAGACAATCTTACCAACGACTGTGAATTCCACACTCAGGGACAGGGCAAACAAAGGCATGCAAGGGGGAGGACAGCTGAGAACCAGGCTGGCTCTGGGCTTTCAGGCTCTTCAAACTCCAGCCTTGGCAGAAAAGCCTTCTGCATCATGTGCTGTCCTCTAAGCTTAACCATCCTGGACCTTCCAGGTAGTGGCAGAGGATGGGTGGGGTTGGAAGACTTTACCCAGCAGTGCCCTCCTTTTCCTACAGAACCCCTTTCCCATCTCAGTCAGGCCACCACTGGGCTCAATCAAGTTCTGGCTGCTGCAGCCAAGTTGCTATGGGAACTGGGAGGGGAAGGAAGCAGGGAGTAACTAGAGGGAACACCAATTAACCCAAAAAGGAAGCTGAGAAGCCTATCCCACCCCTCCTCCCAACTGGGCCGCTAAGCCACTCTTGAATTGGGAGCGGGAAAAGATGAGAAACCCTCCTGGGCTCTGTAGCTGCAAATTTAGAGAGGACCAGGAGAACTGAGAGAGGTTTACCTTCCTCCTTCCTGGTTTGCAGCCCTGCCCAGGGCATCCTCACCCCTATGCTCCTTTGCAAAGAAGTGACTGACTTCTCCTGGCCCCCACAATGCTGTGTGAATCCACACAGGTGAGTATATACACACACAGTGTCCAAAGCCAAGATTCAGGGCCAAAGGGTTTAGAAAGAGGAGGCCATCCTGGACTTCTTGGTTTAAGAGCTGAAAAACCATCCAGAGAGGAGAGTTTCTGCTCTTGCCAGCCAGAAAGTCAGCAGTTTCCTTCTTGGATTCCAACTTGCTAATGTCCCTAGGGCCTGTTTCCCCATCCAAAATCCTCCCTGCAGACCTTCTCTTTATGGCTGCTTGTTTTCTTAATGGACTCCTGGGACCCTTGGCCAGGAGCTACAGCTGCAGAACCTGTGGGGGCAAAGCAACAATCTGGGCTGGACTCAGGGATGAAACCCACCATCCACAGCACAGAAGTAACCACCCACCCCCATAATTTACCTAGGAGGAAACTGAGGCCCAGAAAAAGGGATTGGTTTAGCTGAGTTGGAGACATGTAAGAAATCAGCTACAAAGCCAGATTAAAACGCATCCTCTGACAACTAACCCCATGCCTCTTTGCACCACATCCATCAGTACACCTAGAATTTTGTGAGGTACCTCCTAGGGCAGGGTCTGAAAAGAACCACATGGTCCTATTCCTGATTCTGGGCTTTCAAAGAAGTGGATCAGGACAGGGTAAGGTCAAAGTCAGTCTCCAATTCAGGGAAAAGAGATCATGGACATAACTCTGAAGATAGCTGTAGTTCATTGGGATTGGCAGAGTCAGACTGGGATTAGAGGCATTACAGGGCAAATCCAGGTGGATGATACGGCCTTGCTTAAGTGGCTATAAAAATAACCAACAGCTTTCCTGCTTCAGAGAATGAGTAGTCATGGGTTCAAGTGCTTTGGCCTGGCCTGGAGGAGATGTCTGGAGAGGTGGGTAAGAACTTAAAGCCAGTGCAGTTCCAGACGGACCATGCACCTCTAAACATTCCAGGCCATCCGCTCAAAGGCCAATGGCTGCGTGGGCCTGGCTTGGCCAGGGGTTAGTCTTGTCAGTGAAAAAGTGGTGTTCCTAATGCAGGGGTAGCTCTTAAGGAGCCTGGCTGATTCATATTAATCAGATGAGCAGTGAAAGTGGTGTTCCTAATGCAGGGGTAGCTCTTAAGGAGCCTGGCTGATTCATATTAATCAGATGAGCAGTGGAGGCAGGTTCATGATCACTCCGGAATGGAAGGGACTGTGAGAGTCATCACTCCACTTCCCTGTCTGCTGTTGGAATTTCCACTCTAACATCACTACCAAGTGCTATTGTCACAGGGCATTTACTCTCTCCTAGAGCAGTCCATATCTTTTTTTTTTTTTTAGATTTTATTTATTTATTTGACAGAGAGAGAGATCACAAGTAGGCAGAGAGGCAGGCAGAGAGAGAGGAGGAAGCAGGCTCCCTGCAGAGCAGAGAGCCCGATGCGGGGCTCGATCCCAGGACCCTGAGATCATGACCTGAGCCGAAGGCAGCGGCTTAATCCACTGAACCACCCAGGCGCCCCGAGCAGTCCGTATCTTTAGACAACTCTAGCAGTTAAAGAAGTTCTCCCTTCTTTCCAGCTGAGATAATGCCTTTCTGTGGCTTTACTCATGGCTCTTACTAGATCTACAGTCAGCTTCCTGTCCCCCTGGATAGCCCTGCAGTTATTTGTAAACTTCCCTGAGTCAGATCTTCCCATTCATTTGTTCATGCAGGGATCACTTTCTGAACATCTTCTGAATATCTGGCACTGCAATGAGGGGATACATATGATAAAGATGAGTAAGATAAGATTGCTATCTTCAAGAAGAAGGAGAGACAACCATGTGAATCAATCATTATAAGTCACTGTGCTAAACAGTATGTACTTGATACAGTGCGAGCGTAGAGGGAGGAGTGATCAACAGTATTTTGAACGCTGAGGATAGGAAAACATCTCCATGAGGAGGAGGCTTGAGTTGGGACTTGGGAAAAAATTGGAAGAAGTTCGCTAGGCAGAATAGGGCAGGAATAAGTGTACTTTGAGCAAAGGAATCAGCAGGTATAAAGGCCTGGATGTGTGAAATAGTGTAGGGTTCAGACACTCTAGGGAGTTTAGCTTAGTTAGAGGCTGCAAAGGGGGGTGTAATGGGAGGTGCAGTTGCAGAGGAAGGCCTTGCTCATATTATGATATACTCTGGATGCCAAGGAGGAGGTGGGCTTCATCTTATATACAATTGAAAGCTCTTTATGGGTTTTATTTTATTTTATTTTTAAAAAGATTTTATTTATTTATTTGACAGAGATCACAAGTAGGCAGAGAGGCAGGCAGAGAGAGAGAGAGAGAGAGAGAGAGAGAGAGAGAAGCAGGTTCCCTGCTGAGCAGAAAGCCCAACATGGGGCTCAATCCCAGCACCCTGGGATCATGGCCTGAACTGAAGGCAGAGGCTTAACCCACTGAGCCACCCAGGCACCCCAAGCCTTTTATGGGTTTTAAATAACATCTTTTTAAAAGATCACATGTCACTTTTGTGGCTAACTTTTCAGGCTATGCCTGAAAGTGTGGATGGTAGAATATAGGCATCAAGACCACAGGTAGGGTGACAGGAAACTATTTCAATAATCTGAGTGAGAGATGTTGGGGACCTCAACTAAGGCAGTAGCACACAATTACGAAATGGAGAGAATTCGCTTTGAAAAAAAAAAAAGAAATGGAGAGAAGGCGCGGATGTGAGAAGAAACATCAAGGAGGTAGCATCAACAGGATAACTTATGGAGGTACAGAATGAGGGAGAGGGATGGGTCCAGGATGACTACCAGGTTTCTGGCTTGGGTGGCAGGACGAATAGTAGTTTCATTCATTACAGAAGGGAATCAGGAGGTAGAGCAGATTTGGGAGTTAAAAAGATGAATTGTTTTTTTTACCATATTGACTTTGAAGTACATGTGGCTCAGCTAGATAGAAATGTCAAGAAGACAGTTGGACATAATGGTCTGAGCTCAGAAGGAAGGTCTGGGCCAGAGATAAATCACGAAGGGATAAGGAGTTAATCATTAGAAACATGGTAGGAGTATACTTTCCCCTACCCTTTGAAGTTAGGCATGACCCTATGACTTACGTTGGCCAATGAAATGTGAGTTGGAGTGATGTGGATCACTTTATAGGAGAAGCTTTAAGAGTTGGCATATGATGTGGCATATTCTCTTCCCTCTGCTGCTGACCGTGGAAGCAGCGTTGAAACAGACCCTCCACTAGCCTGGGTCTCTTGGTGACTATCATGAACAGATGCTCCCTGCTGACCTGTTTTGGACATGTTTTGTGAGCAAGAAATAACTGTTTGTTGTGATAAGCTTCAGATAGTCAGGAATTGTGTGTTGCCGCAGCATATCCTAGCTCACCCTGACTGATAAAGCAAGAGCGGAGGCCAAGAAGTGGATGGTATTGCCTAGGGAGAGTGAGCACAAAAAGAAAAGGACCAACAGTGGATCCCTGGAAAACACTAACATTTAAGGGAATGGTGGAGGAAAGGAATCTGATGAAGATGATGAGGGAGTGGCCTAAAAGATTAGAGGAGAACAGAAAAGAGTAGCATTCTGTAAATTAGGGGAGGAGAGTTTCCAAGAATAGGGAGTGATCAGCAAATGAGAACTTAGAAGCATGCTGGCAGTCTCATCACGGTGAGAATGGTTTCAGTGGAGCAGTGGCAGCAGAAATCAGACTGTAGCCAATTTAAAAGCAAATGTAAAGGAAGGAAAATGGAGATAGCAATGTGTAGACTACTCTTCTACGGAGCCAAATATTCCCTTTTTTCCCCCCCAATTATTTCATAGGATGTGGTTTCCAGTTCTCTCTTCTATCCTGGTTGTTCATATTCAGATGAGTCCCTATTTTTCTGTGTCCCTTGCAACAGAACCCAATTCCTAAACAGAGTTTATCAACATAGTCAAGTAGAAGTATCAGCCCTCCTGACCTGGAAGCTCTGTTTCTGTTAATGCAGCCTAAGACCACCTTTGCTCTCCTGGGGATTGCCTGGTATTTGTTTGGTAATTCAGTGGAGAGAGATGGAAAGAGATAAGGCCCACCTGGAGAGTGGGATCAAAGGCACAGCCTGGATCAAAGTCCCTGCAAGAAGCCCAAGCCTTCTAGTAAGACATCTGTATAAATTTAATCCTGGAAACTGTAGGCTCCCTGAGGACAGGGATTGTATCTTACTTATCTGTACATTGCCCTTAGTGTTTCACAAGGAGCTAGGTATACAGAAAAGGTGCTTGCTAAGTACTTGAAATCTGAGCCCTTGAAAATGAAGCCTCCAACAACTAGCTCAGATTGGAGTAAGGTGGAGACCTACAATAAAAAGGTAGAGGGGGGCGCCTGGGTGGCTTGGTGGGTTAAAGCCTCTGCCTTCGGCTCAGGACATGATCTCAGGGTCCTGGGATGGAGCCCCACATCGGGCTTTCTGCTCAGCAGGGAGCCTGCTTCCCTTCCTCTCTCTCTCTGCCTGCCTCTCTGCCTACTTGTGATCTCTGTCAGATAAATAAAGTCTTTAAAAAAAAAGGCAGGGGCGCCTGGGTGGCTCAGTGGGTTAAAGCCTCTGCCTTGGGCTCAGGTCATGATCTCAAGGTCCTGGGATTGAACCCCCCATCAGGCTCGCCGCTCAGCGGGGAGCCTGCTTCCCTTCCTCTCTCTCTCTCTGCCTGCCTCTCTGCCTACTTGTGATCTCTGTCAAATAAATAAAATCTTTAAAAAATAAAATAAATTTTAAAAAGGCAGAGGTAATGGGTTATGTGATGTTCATGTGTTTGCATGAATTTTACAGCTCTGATGGGGGAAATTGGACATGTATTAGAAAAAGTCATACAGAACTAAGCAAAATAAGGCAAATATTAACTCCAGGAAAACAAGTTGACTAAGGAAGGAAATGTAATCCAGTATTCTACATGACTCAGCTGTGAACAATATTTATAGTCCTAAGAATGTAAAAATGGAATCCTGATAAAATCAGAAATTGTAATATGCCAATACTGGACATATGAAGGGAGGGGAATTATGTGTGCTCATACATTGCTGCTGGTAGTAAGAGAGCTAAATTCTCCTCCAATAAAACAAAAGTCAATAAATATTTAAAACAAAAAACTCAAGATATTGTAGTATTGGCATGCCATTTTGAAATGCGGGGGTAAATATCAGAAGAAACAGCTAAGAGATTTGGAAATATTTAACTCTGAAGAGTGAGGCTCAGGGGTTGAGCAGAAGGCTTCCGTTTTAAATATAAGCACTGAGATCTATATTTATCATTTGAAAGACATTAAATTATATATATATATGTGTGTGTGTGTGTATTGTGTGTATATGTGTATACATATATATGTATGTATATAAAATTCACACACGTACACATGTACTGATATTTAAAACAGACAAGTCAAGGGGCACCTGGGTGGCTCAGTGGGTTAAGCCGCTGCCTTCGGCTCGGGTCATGATCTCGGGGTCCTGGGATCGAGCCCCACATCAGGCTCTCTGCTGAGAGCCTTCCTCCTCTCTCTCTCTCTGCCTGCCTCTCTGCCTACTTGTGATCTCTCTCTGTCAAATAAATAAATAAAAATCTAAAAAAAAAAAAAGAAAAAAAAACAGACAAGTCAAGAAACAGTAGTATTGGCACACCATTAGAAATGTGGAGATAAATATCAGAAGAAAAAGGAAAGAGAATTTCAAGTGTTTGACTCTGAAGAGTGAGTATACATATGTATACTCAATACTTTGATAAAGTGAAAATGAAACAAAAATGCTTCCTTGCATCCATGAACCTTCAAAACAATAAAACAAAAATGTCTAAGACTTAATCTGATCAACCTCACCAGACTCAGCCCTAAAGCCCCAGACCCCGCACAGCCCAGGCCTGAATCATCTACTCCATACCCACTGCCTGGGCCATGGGCTTGGGCCAGGTCAGTTTAACAAGCCAACAGAACTTGAATGGTCCTATAGCCAAAGAGAGGAAATGATGTGAGAGGACAGGAGCTTTGGGGGCTTCTGTGCCCAATGGCTATGCAGGCCACCACAGGAATGTTGCCAGTGAGACAGTGACAGCTGTAGCTTCCTTTGAGCTGTACACAGACACGTGCAGCATAAAGTCCCACTGCCCCCTCCCAGACACAGCTGTCTGCCACACATTGCTAGCCCTGGGCCCAGGCCCAGAAAGCGATCTCTAGCCTTCCACAGGGATCATTGATTGTGAAACCAGTTCCCTGACCCTGCCTTACCTCCTTCTCCAAATGCAGTACCCTGATAGACAGATGAGAGGCTGGGGAGAACAGAGACCTGATAAAAGAATCTGTCAGCCGTGCTTGGTCTCTAGGGATGAGGTGAATCAAGGCTTTGGAGTCATTCCATCTCTGCCTCTTTCTTCCCCTACCTAAGCATGTCTTTGTGCCCTCACTCACTAGAGTCACACCAGTTGCCTTCTGGCTCCCAATCTCCCACTCCCACACCAGACACTTCACCGCCTGCTCCCAAATTACCTTTCCCTTCTCCTAAGCAGTCCAAACCAGTGTTGTCAATCTCAATTGGGTATTCAACAGTCATTTGGATGAAACATATCTAATTAAAGTGAGAATAATACTGGCTGCCATTTATTAAGTGCTTGCTATATGCCAGGCTCTGTTCTAAGCAACTGACATTTATTAACTCATTGAATGCTTGTAACCACCTCCCGAGGTGGAGACATAGTTATGGATGACAACAGGAAGGACCAGAGAGTTTACATAACTTGCTCAAGGCCACACAGCCAGTAACAATAATGGCAGTGACCATTTCGTGAGCATTTTCCATCCCATAGGTACTGTAGTCTTAAGAGGTTAGCATGTTGTATGTCCTTTAAGCATCACAATGACCCTACTTCTTAATTTCAAATGTGAAGAAAGTGAGGTTCCAAAAGAGTGGAAGAACATATTCAAGGTCTCAACAACTAGTTTATGGAGAAGACAGATTTCAGAGCCAGATTTACCTGGATTTCAGTGCCCAAGCTCTTACATGCCCTGTTGCCCCTTGGCGGTCTCTCCATTTCACTATTACCATGGAAGGAATTAGCTTGTTACTCAAACAAATCTTTTTGATGGACTTGCAGGTCAAGTTGGGGAGAAATTTCTAGGACTAGATGGGAGAGTGATTTTCTACCATCAGTGTATTCAGCCCATTTCTTATATGAGTAAGGTTTTCATTCTAAGGCGATGTTGGGGGAAGAACATTTGGGTTCTAGGGGCTATACATGACCATTTCCACTCTCCAGTCAAAGCACTCCCTTCCCACTTACCTCTAAACACACACATACACACACACAGAAACACACGCTCTGGGAGAGGAAGATGTCGAAAAGAGGCAATTACTGCCTTGCTTCATCCAAACCCACCAGCTTCCTACCCAGAGCCGAAGGTTCACTATTTCTACTTTAATCTTTGGCAACTGGCGAAGGGAGGGCAGCTATCTCCCCATAGAAGGGCTTTCTTGCCTTTGGACACTAGCTCTTCTGTTCCGGGTCCTATCATTTAGGGACTTCTGGAAATGCCTTGCCCTGGAAGACTCCAGTGCAAGAGTCCCTTTCTTCAGAAAGGCCTCAGGGCTCTCTACCTAATGGCTCCCACCCAGCATGCCCCAGAAATGTCTGTATTGCCAAGCCTTTGCTCGAGTCAGATGGAGAGTCAGCTAAAGTTGGGCTCCGATTCTGGCCCTGCCAGTGGCTAGCTTTGTGCACTTGGACAAGTGACCCGTAAGAAGTGGGGGACTCAGCCACTAAGTTGCGGCTAATGAGCAACTGTGGCTAATGCGGCTATGAGTAAAGGACTCTCCCTCTCTGAGCCTCAGTGTGGATCCAAGAAGGTGGTCTCTAGGGAGGCAGCCTATGTGATGGGGTCAAACATCTTTAAACTCCGTCCTGTGGTTGAATCCCAGGTCTGCTCTTACCAGTTATGGGACCTCAAGCAAGTGACTTAAATTCCCTGATCTTCATTTTCCTCACCTGCAAAATGGAAGAGAAGAAAAGCATCTATCCTTACCTTTCTATAAATTACATATGTAAATGTAAAGCAACCAGCACAAAGCTTTAGCTATAGTTTAATTGCTCTCGCACAGACTGGGCAGTACCACGGCCTTCTGGCAATCAAATCCCTGGATTTGACCTGGATTCAAATCCCAGCTGCAACTCTTACTAGCTGAATGACCTTGGGTTAGTTATTTAACCTCTCTGAACCTGTCTTCTCCTATGTAAAATGGGAATATGTATTTTTGCACTTCACAAGGCAGACGTATGAATTAAGGGTCTGGGATAGTTCTTTTCTTTCCCATTCCTTCCTTTCAGTTCTAAGATTGAAATAACAAATGAGAAAAATAACGGCCACAAATGGCATCGGAAAAAGGCTAAAATCATTAATACCTATAAAAGAGTACATAAAAATCAATAAAAACCGCAAGACACCAACAGACAATTCACAAAACAGGCAATACAAATGGCCCATAAACAAGAAAAACAAATTTTTGACCTAAGGAATGCAAATTAAAAGCCAATGCTATACCATTTTTCAATCCCAAATTAATAAAGCTTTAAAAATAAGATCCTTGATGGTGGAAAAGGGTGGTAAATTAGCCTCATGCTTTCTGTGAAGGTATACACTAGAACAATCCTTGTGGAAAGAAATTTGGTAAGAAAGAAATTTGTATGTCAAGAGCCTTGAAAAGGTTAATACTCTTTGATTCTGTTAGAGGAGTCCCAAATGTTCATCCTGCGGAATTAATGTTTATGCTCCCATTTGTATGCAAAACAAAGGAAAGAAAAAGTCATTGTGTGTGCAAATGTTTATGTAAGCTCAGAGAGAGGGGCAGAAGGATACACACCAAATTGTTAACATCAGCGACCTCAGGGCAGTGGCACTGGGAGGATTATTAATGTTTTCTTTGTAAACCTCTGTATTGTTAGATTTGGTACCATGAGCATGCATTATTATGTGATTCAAGAAACTCAGCGAAGTAGAGAAATAAGAAAAATATCATTGAAATTGCATTTATTAAAAAAAGGAATCATAGATCTGATAGAGATGTATGAACAAAGATATTCATCACAGCATTAATTCTAATGGTAGAAGTTGGAAGTAAAGTAAACATCTCACGGTAGGGAATGACTTAAATGAATTGTACTATATTCATGTGATAGGATATTGTACACTCCTCAAGACTGATGTTTTTGAATATTTAATTACATGGAAAGATGCTCAGTGTAACTTTAGCAATAACTGAAAAAGAGCAGGGTAAAAAACCCCATGATTTCAACTATGTAAAAATAGATAGTCATCTCTCTTAGGGTGGCTCTTATCAAAACCTGTAAGATAGTAAGTGTTGGGAAGGATGCGGAGAAATTAAGAACCCTTGTGTGTGGCTGATAAGAAAGTAGAATGGTACAGCCACTGTGGAAAACAGCTCAGTGCTTCCTCAAAATTACATGTGGAATTACCACGTGATCCAGCAAGCCCACATCTAGGTAGGTACCTCAAACAATTGAAAGCAAGGATCTGAACCAATACTTGTATGTCAAAGCCCATAACAACATCATTCATGATAGACAAAGGGTAAAAGGAAAGGAAAGCATATGTCCACACAAAAGCTCATCCATGAATGTCCGGAGCAGCTTTATTCGTAATTACCCAAAGGTGGAAATAACCCAGGTGTCCATAGAGATGAATGGAGAGACAAAATATAGTATATCCAGACAATAAAATATTATTCGACCATTAAAAAGGAAGGAAGTGCTGATACAGGTTACAACACGGATGAACCCTGAAAACGTGATGTTAAATGAAATAAGCCAGACACAAAAGGACAAATAGTGCGTGATTCCATATAGATGAGATTCCTAGATGAGTCAAATTCATAGAGAGAGAAGGAAAGATAGAGGTTACCAGGGCTCGGGGAGGGAGGAATGAACGCAGTTATTGTTTAATGGGTACAGAAATGGATTCATTCTAGAAATGGATGGTGGTGGTGATCATACAACATTGCCCCTGAACTGTACACTGAAAAGTGATTAAAATGGCAAATTTCATGTTATGTATATTTTACTATAATGAAAAAACTATGAAGATATATATATATATATATATATATATATACATATATATATATATATATAGGGGTGCCTGGGTGGCTCAATATGACTCTTGATTTTGGCTCAGATTGTGGTCTCGGGGTCCTGGGATGGAGCCCCACATCTGGCTCCGTGCCCGGAGGGGAGCCTGCTTGGGATTCTCTCTCTCCCTCTCTCTCCTTCTACATTTTCCCCACTCTCACTCTCTCTGTTTCTCTCTTTTTGAAATAAATAAAATCTTTAAAAGAATGTATGTCTCTACGCATACCACAAAAAGACATATTAGAAGGAAATACATTAAGAGTGTCTCTGGGACCTTTTACCTGTTATACTTCTATTTTCCAGAATTTCTCAAAGACTTTTTTTTTTTTTTTGTAATTGGAAAACAAAGGTGTTTTCCAATTCTGGAGGGCTGACTAGTTTGGAAGTTGTAGTTGAGTCGAACACTAAGCAGACACGTTTGCCTTTCACAGATCTGCTAGGTCACCAGGCTATCCGAATAACCAAATAAACTTCTAGGAAATAATGGGAAGGCCCACCACCATGCCATGTCCCTCAGCAGGCAGGCAGGCAGAACTTGGTGAGCTGGCACTTCCTTCTACTCCCAAGAGAAGCCTAGCCATCCCAGGCCAGGGCTCACTGAAACATTGGCATGTGACGTGGGTGTCCAAAGCTCAGGACAGGTGTCAGCATTCTCTGGGGTGACAAGGTTTCACTGTTTCCACGACCAGCTCTCCCAGCAGGTGCTGGGTGGGGCTCCAGGTGCTGGGTGGGGCTCGGGCCTGCAGTAGGCCTACCTAGGAGGACCTCCTCCCCTCCTGTACTGGTTGGTCCTTCCAGCGGATGAGGCCTCCAGTAGTACTGTTCCTTCCCTCCAGGCAGGGGGAGCCTGGCTCCTCCCATCTCTTGTGTAGAGCCTGCAGAAAGAGGAGGGAGCAAACACCTCCCTTCCTGGTGCCCATCCTCTGTCACTCTCCCAGGAGGATACCAGTGACTGTCCCTGGGTCTCAAGAGCAAGAGACTGGGGTGCTGAACAAAGAGGATGCTGGTGGGTCCCCACTTTGCACCTTAGCCACTCCAGGGGGGCCCATGCTGCCAGGTGGCCTTGTTGGACCTCCTGTGAGGTCAGGGTGGCCTTGCAGCCCAGTCTTTCAATAGCCAGCTGGGCACTGCTTCTGACAACTTGAGGAGATCATTAACATTTTCTTTGTACATGTGTGCTCCAGCAAAAGAACAGACAGACCTGATTTTGTATTGTAGTCCCCCCACCTTTTGGCTATGTGGCATGGGTGGGTCACTTGCCCTCACAGAGCCTCAGCTGTCTCATTTGCAAAGTGGGGATAATGATAGTTGCTGCCTGCTGGGGTGACTTGGATTGAAGTGAGTCTATGGACACAAAGAAAGCCCCTGTCATCTCGCAGGCCCTCAAAAGCTTCCAGTTTTCTTTCCCCCTATCCCTTCCCCCCCCCTTCTTCTTTGGCGCCCATCTGCCTAGCCTTCTAGTGCAGAGACCTGTGGCCCAAGTTCCAGCTCCCTTCTCCAGGATCCATTTGAGCAAGAGCTTTGGTCCTGGCAGCCCCTGTCACTCTGTAGCAACTCCTTCCCTCCCCAGGGCCAGCTGCAGCTCGCCTGTGCCCTTGCACTCCCCTCTAAGTACCTACCTGGCTCAAGGTGTCAAAAATTCAGGCTTTTCTGAACCTCCTCCATGCCTAAGGAGAGAAGTCTGATCCGGCATTCCTGGCCACCCCCATACACTCTGGTCTAAGTGCCTGTAACCGCAGAAGCACAACATACCCATTCCCCTGAGACCTCCCAGGTCAGCATTGGACAATGGTGCTTCTGGCAGCCTGTATTAGTCTAGACCCCTCAGCAGATGCCCCTGGCTTTCCAGACAAACATATGCAGCTGGAGTCCACATGTGGCCGAGACGTGAGCTAAGGTGGGGGTGGGGGACAGTTCTGATATCAGGTCTGCACGGCCACAAAGCAGGTAAACAGCCTCAGAAGGCGGGAACACAAAAGAACCACCCGGAGGGAGAAGATTTTCTAGGGCAAACTCCCACTCTTGAGCCTGAGATGTCCTCCTACATCCCCACCTACACACGAAAGGGCGGGGGTGTCCTTTCCATGAGGTACCAGAGCCTGGGGAGGAGACGACATGTCCCCCATAGGACTTAGAAGCACCCTCTTGGGCTCTTGAGGTGTTCAGAGATCTCTGACCCTCCTTTATTGTCAGCCCCGCCCACTGTCTTCCCTTTCCTCACCCCCATCTTCACTGCCTCCACTGTGTTCAGCAGACTCTTCCAGCCAGACCATGAGACTAGGTGGGAGGCTGCTGGGTTCCCTTCCTCCACCTAGCTCCCCCCACCCCCACCTTCAGGAGATACCAGTGTATCCTTCCTGGAGGTTCCCGTTGCTATGGTGACTATAGTAGTCAGGCACCAGCCTGTGGGAAGGATGGGAAGTAGCCATGAAGAAGACTGTGTGTCCGTGTGAGGGTCTGTCTGTGTCTAAGTGTGTGTACAGGCACACATACACATGTCTACCCTGAGCAGGGAGGGGAAACAGCAGGGAGGACACAAAAGCAGAAAAGGGGGTGGAGGGAGGGAGGGGACAGAAGAGGGGACCAGAAGATGGAAGGGGAGGTAGGAGAAGGCATGGGGATAAGGGAGGTGAAGTGTGAATGGGATGTGAGAGATGCAAAGGGTGAGGGGACATGGAGGTTATCAAGGGCGAGAGGTACAGTGCAGGGTTGGAGGGCTTGCGGGGAGGCCAGAAGAATGGAAAGACATGGGGTAAAAGTTGGGAGGGGTGTGTGGTAGAGGTGGGTGATGAGGGCAGTGGGGTGGGATGGGAGATGGGGCGAGGGGCTGGAGGTAAATGTTGGAAGAAGCGTGGGTTGGAGGAGTGTAGGGTTGAGGATCAGCAAGTGAGGTGTGGGGTGTGGTTTGGGAAGGGTCTAGGGGATCTTCTAAGAAGAGATTGGAAATGTTGGGGGTCACTGGCATGTGGATGGGAGGTGTTAGGCGTGGGCTAAAATTTGGGAGGACTATGGGGGGTAGGGGTGGGTCAGGATGGGAGTGAGGTGGTCTGGAGAGGTATGGGCAGCATGAGGTCCCTTTCCCCTCCCACATTTAATCCACTGTGTCCTTGGCTGAGCTACACACATTGCCTCTTCTCTGTGTCAGTCTCGTCCCAGAAGCCCAATGCTCACATTCATGGGCAATGAAATTCTGTGGATTTAGAGGCTCCTCCCCAGGGAAGGTTTTGCCATGGTTCCCAGGAGGCCATGTCTTGACTGCCTCCCACTTCCTCCCCACCCCCACCCCTGCCCCAGCCCCAGCATGGCCCAGGGCACCCTCTTTGCTCCTGAGAACCCTGGGTCAGGGAGGCCAACTGTGGGGCTCAACTCCCGGCCTGCGAGTTTGGGTTACAACAGGGACCACTGCCAACTTAGAGCGTCTGCCCTTTGCCCAGTGACCTGAGCTGCCTGCTCTCAGCACCAGTGTTAGCCCAGGAGTCCTGCTTGGCAGGAAGGCTGTGGCAGGTGGGAGGAGAAAGGAAGGCAGTGAGGCAGAAACAGCTGCCAGCCGGAGTGGAGGAAGAGCAAGGCCCCAACGGGTATGGGCAGAAGGCAAGGCGCTGGCTCGGCTGGCAGTCCCCCCTCCTCTGTGTGGAGGTGTCAGTCCCCTCGCCGACCCCTCCCATCCAGTGCCGCTGTTCAGGGAGCAGGCTCTGCTCATGGGCCTAAACCCTGCGCTGAAGCAGTCCTCAGAGTTCACCTATCTCACCCGGAGTGAGAGTCGTCTCCACAGCATTTCCTCCAAGGGTCTGCCTGAGTCAGGCCAAGACGTTTGCAGAGAGCAGGAGCTCACTTCCTCCCAGGGCAGTCTGTTCCCTCTTTGGAAGGGAAAAAGCTGCTAATTGAGCCACTCCCATGTGCCAGGCCTAGGTCCTGTGTAGACTTGTCAGTAATAATGACCTCACAGGGCTCGTATGATGAATTAGCTCCAGTTTACAGATGAGCAAAGTGAGGCTCAGAGAGTCAAAGGGGCTAGCTCAAGGTCACACGGCAAGGGATAGATAAAAGAGCTGGGTCTGACTCCAGGACTTTTGAACTACGAAATCCCTATGGGGCTCAGCAGGACCAGCTTCTTCTGCACCATGACAACTCTCCTGCCATTTGAAATCAGAGACCACAACTTCCTGAATCATCTCTTCTCCTGGTGAAACAGCTCCTTCCACTCTGTCCAGGAGAACCTGGGTTCCAGCCTCCTCCCCACCTGTTCAGTGTGAGATCCAGAATGAAATGCACAGTCTGCCATGTGGGTTCGGGCCTGTCTAGAACAGAGTAGAATTATCACATCCTTTCTCGGTATCAACCTTTACTTCTGTGGCCTGATGGCCGGTAAGAGAGCGAAATGTCCTTCTCTTGGTCTTTTATCCCTTCTCAGATCAGAACCATGAGAGAAGAAGGCAGTGTTTTGTTTTCATTTCCACCACTCCCCTAGTCACACTGTCCTAAATTTGGAGCCAGAGAGGGGCAGAGGTGGGGGAAGAGGGGATGGGAACCAGGCAGGGGCACAGCAGGGCTGGGAGGATGGAGATCTGTGTGTGTGGGGTGGGGCGTGAGGTGGCTGTCCGGCAGGGCTGGAAGGGAGGGCCAAGGGGAGGGGTGAGGGCTTGGGGGTTGTGTGCACAGGGAGATAAGGGCTGGGGTGGCCTGGGGTTGCAGGAAGCCAGGGTGGGGATGGGCACTGGCCAGCCTAACTTAACATCCCTTGCTGTGCGAGAGGAAATAAGTCGCACATTAAGGAAATGTTGCAGCTGGTACTAAATTGGGAGGTGTCACAGGCAGCAGTGAGGACAGGTATATGATTCGTGGGGCCCCGCATGGCCAAAACAGGGACAGACGCTGCTGAGGGAGAGAACAGGGTTTCTGGATCTGCCCAGGAAAGATCTTACTGAGACACTTAGGACAGGGCCCCAGGGCTGGGGGTCACCTGGTCCTGGAGCAGAGGATCCAAGCTTGGTTTCCAGAAACAGAGGAAGGCTCCTCATCCTGGCTTGGGCTATGGGCTCTCTACCAGAGGTGTGGGGTGTGGGGTTTGAGGGGGGAAGCTTTGTGGATGAGGCATCATCTCCAAGGGATCCCCTCTAGGGTAGAGGCTGAACAGGAAAGGGCTTGGAGCATGGGGGTAGGTATGGGAATGGGCAAAGAGTACTGGGATAGAGGTGGGGTGAAGGGAGAGGGGCTGCAGCTAGGAGCAGAGCAGGGCTTCCTTTCCCCTCTGTGCCCATAATACAGCTGGAATCTAGAGTCCTGTGGGTCTAGGCCTCGGCAGAGGGAGTGGGCGCCAGAGAGGAGTGGAAGACACCAGGAGAAAGCAGGCACTGCCCTTCTCCCAGCACAGCTGGCAGCAAGAGAGCAGGTGGAGTTCACTTGAGAGGGAGAGCAAAAGAGTGACAGCGACACCAACAGCGGCAAGGAGACAAAGGAGAGCAGGGAGGGCCCTAGCCCTGGGGAGCTTGATGGGAGGCTACAGCAAAAGCAGGCCTCTGCTCCTCTGCAGATCACGCTGGTTGGAAGCCTGGCACTCCGGCTCATTGGCTCAGTGGCCTCAGGGCAAACTGCTTGATCCCCCTGCACCTCAGTTTCCTCATCTGTAAAATGGGGATAATGCGCTGGTATTGCCACCCTCCCTGGGCAGTTGTGATCTCGTCAGATCTCTGACAGAAGTTACAACCCTAAGCATAATGTCAACGTCAGGTGTCATATTATTACTGCAAAACACTATCAGCTATCTCTTCCCACTGAAATCTCACAAAAGACTGAGGATGTGGGCAGAGCCAGGATCATGGGTCCCATGTTACAAATGAGGAAATGGAAGCTTAGGGAAGTGAAGTGACGTGCCCAAGGTCACACCGCTAACAAGTGGTAGAGGTGATGAGGCCTTCTGAATCTAAGACATCAGTTTGTCTTTCTCCTCCATCAAAGCACTTGGTAAAAATAATTAATACAGGGGATTATTATTGAGTGTGGGACTGGACGGAGCCTGGAGCCAACTACAACAGGGTGGGGGGGAAATCCCATGGGAAAGTTGTGGTGTGGTCTCTCAGTCATCCTGGTGGCCAAAGGGAAGGAAAATGATCAGGGCCCGAGAACTAGAGGGAGGGCCACAGAGAGCGACATCCTGTATTCCGTATGCTGTGGACCACATCCCTCTGTTCTCACTGAGTGTGTATCTGTGACTGACATCGAGGGTGTGTGCGTCTGTCTCTATGACAAAATGTGTCCTTCTTCATGTGACAGTTCTTCCGCCTGCCTGTGTGTCTCTGGCATCGGAGAGAGATAATGCGTGTGTGTGACAGGGTGTCTGCCTCTCTGGCACTGTTTGTGGGTGTGACGACCTCTCTCTATCCCTGCATGACTTTGCCTGGGGTGGCGGTGGTGGTGTATGGCAGTGTGTGTTTGTCTATCCGTCTGTACACCTTTAAGAAGTGGAATATCTCATTTGGTAGTGTGAGTGAGGCAGTGAGTCAGCTGAGGCTGAGGGAGGCAGGAGGGAGACTGCTAGGTTACGAGAACAGGAAAAAGGAGAATGAGAAAGTGAAGTCAGGAGCAAGGAGCTACCCCTTTCCTCGCCAACCCCCTGCCCAAATCCTTAAGGAGCTCACCAGGAGCATGGCACGCTGAAGTCCACAGTGGGCACATTAGTTGGAAAGGGGCACTTTCTGCCCCTCCCCAAGGCCTCAGAAGGAGACAAGCTCGGCTAGGAGTCACTGTCTCCCTCTCCGGCTCTCAGCCCCTAGCTCCAGGATTAGTGAGGCCACCACCTCACCTGGTCTCCTCAGCACTTGACCCTTTGACCTTGCGCTTCTTTTTTCTCCCAAAGGCAGGACACCGGGCCAAGCTGAGCAAGCAGAGCAGTAGCAACACATCCCAAATGTTTACAGCTGCCATGCACCTATTGTCCAGAATGACCCTGCCGAGGGTCAAGAAGTTTCTCCATACCCAGCTCTGCCCTAGGGAGGCCCATCCTGCAGTGGCCTCCCCTCTCCTCTGGATGCCTGTACCCGGCAGCCAGACAGCCAGCTTTCTCTCCACTGGTGCCCCAGTGTGCTGGGAAGGCACTGGGAGTTTTGTAATGCAGCAACCCCCAGTGGCCCTCCCATGAGCCACTGTGCCCTGTTGCCTACCTCCTTTTATTGGGGAAGAGGAGCTGGCAGGTTCCCTCCTTGGGAGAAGACAGGCACCCCTGGTCCCCACCTCAGGTCATATAAGGTCAACAGAACCAAGTGCCCCACCAACAGGAATGCCTCTCCTCTCACCCACTGGCAGGGGCCAAAGGGTGAGGGTTAGCTTGCCAAATATTTTTCCTTCCCCACTTTGGCCTTCCCCCTGCACCAGTCACTAGACCCAGGACATTCAATGCTAGCTCCTCCGAAAGGAAGGGGCCCGGCTGGCTGCGGAGGGAGCCTGGGGGTTGCCAGATCCCTCTTTCCACCTCTTTGTCCGTGACCCCTCCCTCCTAGTGCAGGGGTGGAGCACCAGGAAGCCCCAGTCGGAAGGTGCCCAAAACCTGGGGTTGATAGAAGTTGGCCAGGTGGTTTGACTGACCTGAATCTTCGAGGCAACCCTCTCTGGGGAGGGTCCCAAAGTAGCACTCCTAGTGCCCTACTGTGAACGGTGGGGGTGATGGGAGGAGATGAGGTGTATAGAGGGGTGGGGGGAGACCTCCTTTTGTCTCTGGGTCCCACCGCCACCGCCGCCGAGGGAGGTGTTTTGCCCGCGGACGCCAGTCCCTACCTTACAGCCTTTCGTGCAGGACCGGATTGAGTACTCTTCTGCCTGTAAGTATTTATGCAGCACGAGGTCGAACTCGTCATATTTTTCCTGAGCATGTCGGTCGAGCCGCTGGTACGCCTCGATACAGTTGTTACACACTTCCCAGGCCCCGGAGCCCGGGCTGGCCACCACGGCCAGCAGGTCCCCCAACAAGGTGTCCAGGCTGCAGTCCAGGCTGTCGGGGCGGTCCATGCCCAGCAGCAAGTCCCAGACCGTGTAGGTGTCGCAAAAGGAGAGAGTGAAGTTCCGAAAGTGGCCTTTGAGCAAGTTTTTTTTGGCGGAGGGGAACTCGGCCGGGGCACGGGAAGGGGAGTCAGGGGGCCGCAGTGGGGGGGCCGGGGTAGTCGGTTCAAAAAGTCTCTGCAAAGATTGCAATTTGGTGCAAGCTGCGTCCAGCCCCGTGGGCTCTGGGACGCCACCGCAGTCCGGCCTGGGGCCGGCAGCGGGGGTGGCTTTGGTCAGGTTGCTGTATTGGGGGCCGCAGGTGCCCGGGGACACGCTGGGCTCGCCGGGTGGCGGCGGCGGCGGCAGGGGCAGCACCGCGCGAGGAGGCATCGGCTGCCGCTCCCGGCCGGTCCCCCAGGGCGGTCGCATGGCGCTGCTCAGCTCCCTGGCCCGGGGCCGGGCCCCCGCGCACAGCCACAGATGGTCAGCGAGCAGCACGGTGAAGAAGAGCAGGGACGCCAGGGACAGTCGCCATCGCTGCGCCCGCTCAGAGTCAGCGCAAGGTTTGTCGCTCGGCCTGGGAGCCCAGCAGCAGCAGCAGCAGCAGATAGTCAGCGCGGCGGCGTCTTTCCCGGGCCACATCCAAGCGCCCCTGAACATATTTCGGGGGGGGGGTCCGGGCTGGAGAGATCAGGCAGGCACGAGGCCAGACGGCCGTCACCGGCGGGCGAGCGGGCTGCGCGCCGCTCCGCGCTCCTCAGCGCCGTCCAGGCTCTACCTTGGTGGCTGCATGGTGAGGCAGGCCGGCCGGCCCCGGGGCCCCGGTCAGGCCAGAGTCGCGGGGTGCTCTTGTGCCGTCCCCGCGCTCCTCCCGCGCTCCTTCTCTCGCAGCTGGGGCGCCGCCGCCCGGCCCGCTAGGCACTGCCCGGCGTCCCGGCGGGGGGCGGTGCGGGGCACTGGGGCGGTGGCGGCTGCGGCGGCAGCGCCGCACTCCTCATAGTGTCGGGCCCCTCAGCTGCCCTCCGCTCCGCGCCACTCCACTCTGCGCCGGCGGCCCGGCTCGCACTCTGTTCTGGCCGTCTCGGCTCAGCGCAGCTCTGCGCCCCTCAGCGCCGCCGTGCGGGCCCGGCCACCGCGCTCCGCTCGCTCGCCCCGCGCCGCGCCGCTCCCGCCCGCCCGTCAGTCCGCCCGCCTGATGCCTGCTCTGCGCCGCTCCCTGCTTCGCTCGCGCCCTCCTAGGCCCGCCGGCCGGCCCACTGCCCGGCCCTTCGGGCTTCGATCGCGCTCTGGCCGTTCGCCCGGGCCGGTCCCGGGCCGGCTCCGCTCCGGCTCTGAGCCTGCTGCTCCCGGAGTTCCGGCTCGGGCGGGCCACCTGGCTCCCGGCGGCGCCACAGGCGCCGGACGGCGACACGGGGCTTCACTTAGTGCGCCTCTCCCTTCCGTCTCCCGTTAGCACCGCTGTGGCGGCCGCCGAGCCGCACGGCCCCGTGGCTCCCGCTGGCCATGCCCCCTCAGTCTGTCGCCATCTTCCGCTGTGCGGAGAACACCTTGAGAGCCCGTGTGCGAGTGTGTTGGGGGGGGGGGAGCGGGGCGGAGAAAGAGGCACTGAGAGGAGGAGGGAGCGGGACTGGGGCCCCGACTGCGCCTGCGCCTCAGGACTCGCTGCCCGCCCCCCCTCCGCCACCAGCCCCCGCCGGCCGCAGCCTGTGCTGTTTGGGGATGTTTCCAGTCCACCCCCAACTCCATTCACTTCAGCGCCTCCGTTCATCCGCCCGCTCCCCGCGTGCACACGCCACACACTGAGTCCCAGGCCCCGGCGCTCTCCCTCCCCCGCCCACCTGGGCGCCCGCCTCCCTCCCCAGGGCGGCCGCTCGCTCCCCCCTCCTCCTGAGGGCTAGGGGACTTCTGAGGGTGATTCTTGGTGGCAGGAGGCAGGAGGCTTCTCCTTAGCGTCTCGCTGCCTCCCTGGGTCGCCTCCTCCGTCCCCGTGACTAGGCGATGCTGGAGCCGGCTGCGGATCGGACCAGTCCCGTGTCCCTAACTCAGCAGTCGCCCTCACTGCCCTGTCCGAGGCCAAGGCGGCCCCTGGTGCTGAAGGACAGCTCCCAGCTCGCTGCCGCAGAGGACCGGGCTCAGAGAGCTCCCTGGAGGGGGCAAAACGGTGGGCTAAGGATAGGTAGTAGAGATAGGGTGTCGTTTCTGCCCTTAGTAAGATTTACAGCAGCCTCTCCCCCTTCCTAGCTTCCTGGCTCCCCCTACAGGCTGCTGAGAATAGCTGAGAGAGAGTTAGGGAAGCTGCGCCGCCCGGATGGAACCATGTGCTTGGGCCTTTACAGAGTCACATGGCACTAGGAACTCAGAGGTACAAACGTCCTGCCACGCCACTAACCTTGTTTGGATTCCACCAAATCTCGGACTGGTCCTGTTGTCTACTTCCTTTCCTCACTCCCTCCCACTCCCAGTAACTCCCCCATTCAAATTTTTAATCAACCACTACCAGTAAAAATGTGTTAATATTAAGACTAACAGCAATAAAGAAAATTGTCTTTATTGAGCATGTACTAGGTGCTAGGTTACTGCTCTAGGTACCTTACACGCATTATTTCATTTAATCTTCACAACAATCTTATGAGATAGGCACTATTGTTATCTTCATTTATGTATGAGGAAGCTGAGGTTTAGAGTGGTTAAGTTGCCTAAGGCCTCAGAGCTGATAACTGATGAAGCCAAGGCAGAAACCCAGGCAGTCTGGCTCTAGAGCTCTCTTAACACTCCGGGAAAGCCCCGGAAAGATGAAGGCGTGGAAGACACAGTCCCACCTTAAAGGAAATCGTAGTCTATAGGAGGAAAAGAAAGCATGAAAGTTGGCTAGTGGGAGGATTCATGGGCTGGAGACGTGGGTTCAAGCGATAGTTCTACCACTGAGCATAGCATGTGTCCTTGAGAGTCCCTTCTTTCTCTGAGTCTTGGGTTTCCCCTGAGTAACACGAGGGGATGCCAAGGGCTAAATGAGATGGGTGGGAATCATTAGCACTACTCGGGGTGGGCTGGAGTGGGTAAATGAATGGTTTCTGGAAGAGTGAATATTTGAGCTGGTTCTTAAAGAAATATCAGGATTTGGGTTGGGGGTGGGAACGGCATTCCACTTAGGAAGAATGCAGGTGAATGTTTCAGGGATGAGGAGGAGCCTTGTATAGTTCTGAGGCCACAAGTGTACAGTTTGGATGTATTGCTGGTGAGAGCTTGTGGGGAAGGGAGTAAAGGGATATGAGACAAGGAACAAAACTGTCAGGCATTTGAGAGGCCTGTTCATTCATTATGTTCCAAATACTATACTAGGGACTAGGTGGGAGAATGAAGGGGACTAGGTAGTCATGGCCCCACCCTTGAAACGCTCATAGTTGAATTACGGTTGCAAATATTTTTTTTAAAGATTTTATTTATTTATTTGACAGAGAGAAATCACAAGAGAGGCAGGCAGAGAGAGAGGAAGGGAAGCAGGCTCTCTGCTGAGCAGAGAGCCCGATGCGGGACTCGATCCCAGGATCCTGAGATCATGACCTGAGCTGAAGGCAGCGGCTTAACCCACTGAGCCACCCAGGCGCCCCGGTTGCAAATATTTTAAAGAAATTGCAACCCAGTGCAATAAGGATAAATATGAATGGGAAGAAGGAGAGGTTTTCCTCCCATAAAGGAAAGGACCAATCAGCTCTGCCAGCTTCCCCTCAGAGACTACTTTGCACACAGCCACATGAGTTGGGAGCATTCATTCATTCATTTGGCAAACATCTTTTGAGGATCTGTTATGTTCCAGATGCTGTACTAGGCATCAGAGATATGGGCATGAGTAAAATATGTGTCTTAGGCTGAAGGAGTTCAGTTGAAGTCTTAAGGATGAGTAAGAATTGGCTAGACAGATAGGAGAGAAGGTGGTGTGTGAAGGATGTCCCAGGCAGAGGGAATGTCATGTGTAAAGGCCCAGGAGCAAAGCCAAGAATGGCATGTCCAGAAACCTGCAAAGTAGTTCATTGTGAATAGGTGTAAAATGGGAGCACTGCCAAAAATGAGGCTGAAGATTTGGCAGGATCCAAATCATGAAGGGCCCTGGGTGCTGTGCTAAGTAGTTTGGACTTTATCCTAGGGGTACTAGAGCCTCAGAAGAGGCTGAAAGGTTTTCAGCAGGAGGTGACACAATCAGATTTGTGTTTTTAGAAGATTCATTTGACTGCAGGATGGAGATTGGGGAGGGGCAGGGGGAGACTTGAGGCAGGGAAACTGGTTAGGAGACTGGTTACTAGTTCAGATGGGAGGTGTTAAGGGCTAAGCAAAGCAGCAGTAGGTAAAGAATAAATCCACATGGGAGGGAAATGACAGAATTAAAAGGAGCTAGGACTGGCCTAGATGCAAGGAATAAAGTACAGCTTGAAGGAAGATGAAACCAAAGGGTTCCAGTTAGTGACACTGGCAGGACTGCCCCTGCATCCCTAGGAACTGTCTCTCCAGAGCCATTCTTTGTTTAGTCCTTGGGGGGTGGGGTTCAGTGTTCTGTTAAACAAAGAAGGCTAATCTCTTACCGATACCTGGTTGGGAGCTGATTGGCAGGGCCACAGTGATTGACACCCTTGAATGCCAATGAAAGAGCAGCCTGCCAGGCCTAGGCTATCAGCTCTGAGACCTCTAGAGCTTTCTGTGAGAAGTCACTCAGGCAAGACTCCCGCCCTCCCCCAGCACGCACAGGGTGAAAAGTGTCTCACAAAGGTCCATTTATCACAGGAGCACAATATAACAACTTACCTACACAGTACCTGCCGCACACAAAGGAGAAGTGGTAGCATACCAGAGGCCAGAGGAAGCTCTCATTCCCTCACTCTGGATTACACAAGAAGTTGGGATTGGGGAAGGGAAGGCATTGGCCTCTAATCAGGCCCCTGCATCATCACCAGGTGGGGAAAGAGTCTGCTGCTCTCTAGAACTGGTGGGCCCTGGCCAGTCTTCCTCTCAGCCCTTTTTCTCTACCTGCTCCAGGTGAGCAGAGGCTAAAGCTGGAGGCTAAGGATGGGTCACTTCTGATGGGATCCAGACTGCCCAGCAAGAGTGATAGAGTGCCCCAAACCTGGTAGGGGGGGAGACAACTTGGAGTAGAAGAGGGAGGGAAGGTTTTCCACTGTGAAATTCTGACAAATTAGGGAGAAGAAAAAGTGGGAGCCATTTAAAGAGACCAAATGGTTACACAGGAACTTTCTGTTAAGCTCAGATCTTAAAAGTTCATAGGAAAAAGATGGAAACAAGAACTTGCAATTAAGGCTGAATCTAAAAACCTGTAAGAAGAGTGTCGGGATGGCTAAAACACAGCTTGAACTACAGCTTGTTAGGCTTTGCCTAGATCCCACCTTCTGTCCCCGCTCCTCCCTTCATATAGTTGTAATACTTAACCTCCCACCTGCAGGCTACATCTGTCCTAAGAAAGGAAGGATGGAAGTAACCTCATCCTGTATACTGGAACTCAGCATCAAGTAACCCTTTTGCCACTCGTATGAGTCTTATCTCAAGTTTCCACAGAGCCTCTATCTCATTGCTCAGTTTAATCCCTGGCCTCCTCTCTCCTTGTCTTGTGGCTTAGTCCCCCATTCAGTGACCCTGCCTGACCACCAGTACCCTATCAAGTCCTAGGTCCAGTATGCTCTTTTAGTCCACCATCTAAGGAAAAATTCCTGACCCCAAGTCCCCACTCAGTGGCTGAGGCCTGATGGCCTACTTGTGGACTCCTCTGACCCCAACTGCCCACTTGTATTTCTAAGTGTCTAAATTCCTATCCTCACATTAGCCCTCCATTTGGATCCCCAGTTTTCCTATATGGTAACCCTATGTCACTTAGGTATGCTTTTGGTTTCAAATAATAGACAGCTCTATAATAATGGCTATTTAAGATAAAGGTTTATTTGTCTTGTGTACCAAAAATTCCCTGAATATATGGTCTAAGGCTGATATGGCAGTTCAGCAATGTCATCAACGCCCTGGGTTGGCTTAGCTTTTCTTGTCTTGTCTTTCCTTTCCTTTCCTTTCTTTTCCTTTCCTTTTCTCTTTAAGATTTTATTTATTTATTTATTTATTTATTTATTTATTTATTTATTTATGTGTGTGTGAGAGAGAGAGAGCGTACAAGCAGGGGGAAAGGGGGAGTGGCAGGCAGAGGGAAAAGCAAGCTCCCTTCTGAGCAAGGAGGCTGATGTGGGACTCAATCCCAGGACCCTGGAATAATGACCTGAGCTGAAAGCAGATGCTTAACAGACTGAGCCACCCAGGCACCCCAAGGCCCTGGCTTTTTATCTCCACCATCCTTAGGGTAGGTTTGCTTTTTGTCTCATGGTCACAAGACACCTGCTGAAGCTCTGGATCACATATGTGCATTATAGACAGGAAGAATGCGAAACAGCTGCTGGGAAAGAAGGCTAAGGAGAAAGAGCCTTCTAGAGAGGCTTTGGCCTTTTTTTTTTTAAGATTTTATTTATTCATTTGAGAAAGAGTGAGACAGAGAGAGCACATGAGCCAGTGGAGAGGCAGAGAAAGAGGGAGAAGCAGATTCCCTGCTGAGCAGGAAGCCTGACACGGGGCTTGATCTCAGGATCTGGAGATCATAACCTGAGCCTAAGGCAGACACTTAACCAATGGAGCCACACGGGTGCCCTAGGCTTTGGCTTTTTATTAGGAATGGAACACTCTCCTCAGTGACCTCTACCTACACCCCTTTGACTAGAACTGTGCCATGTGGACTCCCAGCTGCAAAGGAAGCCAGAAAGTCCACTACTTTTAGCTGGGCACTTTGCTTGTCTGAACAAAGTTGTGATTCTGTGAGTAAGGAAGAAGAGGTAAATCCTTATTGGGTAGGCAACTGATAGCATCTGCCATGAACCCCAGCCACCACCTCCTTGCCTGGACTGCTCTTCCTTTATAGTAAACCCCTCATACACTGGGCTCTGACTGCTAGACTTGACTTCCTTTCAGCAACTACAGCTGGTTTGTTCCTCTAGCATAGGATAGAAGAGACCTGCCTGGTTTAACAACAGCACATGTGAAAAAGACAAGTCGACAGAGTGATGATGCTGCCAAAAGAGCTAATTAGATATTAGGCTGCATTAATAGAAGTATAGAACTAGAACAAGAGAAAAGATGGCTTGCAGCAACATCTTCCTAGGAACATCGGCAAAGGCAAGGGAAGCAAGGGCGAAAATGAACTATTGGGATTTCATCAAGATCAAACGCTTTTGCACAGCAAAGGAAACAGTTAACAAAACCAAAAGACAACTGACACAGTGGGAGAAGATATTTGCAAACGACATATCAGATAAAGGGCTAGTGTCCAAAATCTACAAGGAACTTAGCAAACTCAACACCCAAAGAACAAACAATCCAATCAAGAAATGGGCCGAGGACATGAACAGACATTTCTGCAAAGAAGACATCCAGATGGCCAACAGACACATGAAAAAGTGCTCCACATCACTCGGCATCAGGGAAAGACAAATCAAAACCACAATGAGATATCATCTCACACCAGTCAGAATGGCTAAAATTAACAAGTCAGGAAATGACAGATGCTGGCGAGGATGCGGAGAAAGGGGAACCCTCCTCCACTGTTGGTGGGAATGCAAGCTGGTGCAACCACTCTGGAAAACAGCATGGAGGTTCCTCAAAATGTTGAAAATAGAACTACCCTATGACCCAGCAATTGCACTACTGGGTACTTACCCTAAAGATACAAACGTAGTGATCCGAAGGGGCACGTGCACCTGAATGTTTATAGCAGCAATATCTACAATAGCCAAACTATGGAAAGAACCTAGATGTCCATCAACAGATGAATGGATAAAGAAGATGTGGTATATATACACAATGGAATACTATGCAACCATCAAAAGAAATGAAATCTTCCCATTTGTGACGACGTGGATTGAACTAGAGGGTATCATGCTTAGTGAAATAAGTCAATCGGAGAAAGACAACTATCATATGATCTCCCTGATATGAGGACGTGGAGATGCAACATGGGGGGTTAGGGGGATAGGAGAAGAATAAATGAAACAAGATGGGATTGGGAGGGAGACAAACCATAAGTGACTCTTAATCTCACAAAACAAACTGGGTTGCTGGGGAGAGGTGGGGTTGGGAGAGGGGGAGGGGGGTTATGGACATTGGGGAGGGTATGTGCTATGGTGAGTGCTGTGAAGTGTGTAAACCTGGCGATTCACAGACCTGTACCCCTGGGGATAAAAATACATTATATATTTATAAAAAAATAAGAAATAAATAAAAAATTTAAAAAAAAAGAGAGAAAAGATGGTTCTGCCCTTCTCTGTACTTGTCAGATCCCACCTGGAGCACTGTGCTCCATTCTGGACATCCCATTTAAACAGGGATACACTGATAAAGTACAAAGTGTCCAAAGGCGGGTTATTAGGCTGGTGAACCAGCAGGCATATCGTATGCAGAATAGTTGAAGGCCCTGGGCTTAATTGGCCTTAATTAAAAGACCCAGGGAAGAGCCCCCATAGGAGAAGAATCAGAAGTAGTTATTCAAGTTAGGGTTCAGAGTCAAGATGATTATAGCAAGCAGGGTAGTAGTGTCAAGGGATTAAGTCGGGTGATGGGAGAGAGAATGAATAACAATAAAAATGCTTATATTAGTGTGTAGTATGTATCAGGTACCGTTCTAAGCACTGACATAGATCAAGTCACTTAACCCTCTATGATAACACTTCTGTGAAGTAGGAACTGTTATCTCTCCAGATGTTATTTCTTCTAGATGAAGAAAGTGAGGGACAGATAGATTTAAGTTACTTGTCTAAGGTCACACAGTTAGCAAGTGGCTGAGGCAGAATTTGAACACAAGAGTTCATGCTCTCCCTACAAGAGTGTTAGTGATTCTGGGTAATCACCTAGATTTGAGGACCAGGTAGCATTTGCAGCTTGCTTGATTGTTTGGCCCTGGTGGCTGTGTTGGCAAATAGAGCAGAAAGATAGAGGGCCCTATTTTAAAACCTACAACCCAGGGGATGCCTCTTAGATATTTCAATACCATCTCAGTCGAGGCCAAGAGAAGTAAATGTCCACCTCTTAGTCTACCTTGGGCTTTCCCTCTCATTTCCAACTTCTCATAAAAGGAATACAGCCTCACCCCTGGGTAACTGACAAAGTAACCCTGACTTAGACTCCATTCCATTCTAGGCCTCAAAGCTCAAAGGTACAAGATGGCTACTTCTGCTGTCATCACTACCCTAAAGCTTGTAGTATGCAGAGTCTACAGTTCCTGAAGCTTCCACCAACCCAGGATGAGAGCGCTGGTTTTCTGGCCACCATATCCAAAGCCTGATAACTCCTCAAAGATGTCAGTACTAAATTCACCCTGCCCCACATCTCCCAAAGTCATTAGTCCACCCCCAAAGTGTAAGCCTCACCTCCAACCTTACATTAGTTCTCACAATTCTCTGCTTTTTTCCTGACCCTCTCCATCCCTCTATCCCTCCAGTTTTTCTTCACCTCCCCAAGCCTTCCACCAGAGCCCTCTTGACCAGATGCTCCCTAATCAGCATTCTCAACCTCTTTTGCTTAATAGAAACCTAGTTCTACCCAGAGGGCTCCATTTCCCCTGCTGTCTTCTTATGTGAGGTTTCTTGTTGTCTTTTCCAGTACTTTAAGGTCAGAAAGTGGAGTGGATGTCTTCCTCACTCCCAGAACTTACTCTCAGGCCATTTGTTTCCTCCCCTCTTGCAAAAACTACAGCTTTTTTGAGACAGACATCATTTTGATATATAACTCATTCCTTCTCATTTCTGTCATGTATAGACCTCCTGGTCATATCCTCTGTAGTGGGTTGAATTGTCACCTTCCCCAAAAGATATGTTGAAGTCTTAACCTGTGAAGGTAACTTTATTTGGAAATAGGGTCTTTATAGATCTTATCAAGTTAAGATTTGGTTATCCTGGATTAGGGTGGGCCGCTGACTAATGTTCTTATAAAAAGAGGCAAATTTGGACATTGACATACACAGAGGAAAGATGGCAATGTGATGACAGAGGCAGAGACTGGGGTGATAGGTCTGCTGGATAAGCCAAGGGATGCCAAGGATTGTCAGCAATTATCAGAAACATGGAGAGATGCATGGTGTAGATCTCCCTTAGGGCCTTTAGAAGGAACCAACCCTTCCAACACCTTGATTTAGGCCTTCTGGTCTTCAGAATTATTACAGAATAAATTTCTGTAGTTTTATGTCACCCAGTTTGTGGTAATTTGTTAGAGCAGCCCCAAATAATGAATACACCCTTTTTTCTCAATGAAGACTTTGGTGTCTGTCTTGTTGGCTTTCTCACCCCCTACTGCAAATCCTGCCATCATTCTAAGGGACTTGAATATCCATGTTGATGATTCAGACTTCACTTGGACCTCCTGGTTCCTAAACTTCCTCATCTCTTCCACTCCATTTAGCTACGTACTTTATTGTCACAAACTGGATCTCTTCCATTATAAATAATCAATCTCAGTTGAGCCATCAACACTTCTTCACGATCCTACTACATACTGAATTTCATTAGTACCTCTCACTCTTCAGGATGACTATTTCAAATCTTCTCCACTCTTTCCTTAAACCTCCAACCCCTGTGTCTACCCTCTCACTTTCTCTCATAGCAGATCACCTCATCATTTATTTCACCAAGAAGATTAAAGCATCAGGCAGAGCCTCCAGTTCCTACATTATCTCAATGACATTCTTCATAGGAGTTTCCATTTCTAACAGTGGAGGAGGTGTCCTTTCTTCTCAGAGGACCGTTCCTTGCACTGGTGTTTTGGAGCCTATCCCTTCCCACTTTTTCACACTATCAATGATCCCTTTTCTCTTCTATGTATTCAACCTCTTTCTCTCAACTGGACCCTTCTCAGTAGCAAGTAAAACAGTCTCTGTCATCTTAAAATAATGCCTGCCTCAACTCCACACTCCTCTCCAGTTATCACTCATTGTTCTTGCCTCCCAAATAATCTTCTTAAAAGAATTATCTGCATTCAATCATGCTTCTGCCCCATTATTACCCTGAAAATTCTTTCATTTAGGTCACCAGTGAACTTAATGTCATTAACTCCAAAGGGTGCTTGCAATCTTTATTTCACCTGACTTCTCAGTGACATTTGACATTGTTGACTGCTTCTTGTTTATTGAGACACTTTCTTCCATTAGCCTCCTTTCTTTGTTTTTCTCCCACTTCTCTGATAACTCCTTATTGGTTTCTTTTGGGAGCTCATTTTTCTCTCAGTTGTTTTTAAATGTTGGAGTTCCCCAAATTTGCCTTATTTTCTCACTCTATACTCTCTTCTTAGGAAATCTTATCCATGCCTATGGTATATATTGCATATTTATGTCTCTACTGAGATAATTGAAACACATCTCAAATTCAATACATCCAAGACCAAACCTATGATCCCCTTCTCTACCAGTTTTCCTATTTTCAGTGAATGGCATCCCAGTTATCCAGTCATGCAGTTCAGAAACCTAGGAGTCATTCTTGGCAACCCCTCTCCTTCATATCCGATCCATCACTAATTCCTTTCTATTTTACCTTTCAAAAGTTTCTTAATTCATCCACTGCCTTTTTTTTCCTATGTTGAAATCATCTTTCTTTCTTCTTCTTTTTTTAAAATTTTAAACTTATTTTATTTAAATCCAGTGAGTTAACATACAGTGTATCATTAGTTTCAGATGTAGAGTTCAGTTATTCATCTGTTGCATATAACAGCCAGTGCTCATTACATCATGTGCCCTCCTTAATGCCGATCACCCAGTTACCCCATCTCCCCACCCACCTCCCCTCCAGCAACCCTCAGTTTGTTTCCTAGAGTTAAGAATCTCTTATGGTTTGGGCGCCTGGGTGGCTCAGTGGGTTAAGCCGCTGCCTTCGGCTCAGGTCATGATCTCGGGGTCCTGGGATCAAGTCCCGCATCGGGCTCTCTGCTCAGCAGGGAGCCTGCTTCCCTCTCTCTCTCTCTGCCTGCCTCTCTATCTACTTGTGATCTCTCTCTGTCAAATAAATAAATAAAATATTAAAAAAAAAGAATCTCTTATGGTTTGTCTCTCTCTCCAATTTAATCTTATTTCATTTTTTCCCTCCCCTCCCCTATGATCCTCTGTTTTGTTTCTTAAATTCCGCATATGAGTGAAACCATATGATAATTGTTTTTCTCTGATCGACTAATTTTGCTTAGCCTAATACCCTCCAGTTCCATCCATATCTTTGTAATATCCACATCTTTTCAATGACACTGTCAGCCACCACCTTTGTCTAGGTTACTATCTTTTCTCATTTTGTCTATTACAAAGACTGCTCTCTACACATCCATGCTAGATTCTCTCCAACCCATTTTCTACAGAGAAACCAGAGTGATATTTTCAAAAGTTAAATCTAATTGTGTTATCATCTTATATGAACATCCTCCAATAATTTCCCATAATACTTGAGGAAAGAATCATTAATGTGGCCTACAAGATCATATAAGGTCTTGTCCAAACTTACATCTCTAGTCTCACATCACTTTGCCCCATCTGCTCCAAGGTCCACCCACATTGGTCTTCTTTAAGTTCCAAATATACCATTTTTCATTGGCCACAGGGCCTTTGCACATGTTTGTTCTTCTTCCTAGAACACGCTCCATTTTCCACCTCCATCTGTTTCATTTAGCTAGCCTAATTAATACTCAGATTTCAGTTCCAGCATCACTTCCTCAGGGAAGGCTTCCTAGACAAGGCCCTCTAGGCTAGGTCAGGTTCCTTTGTTATATCTCTCATAGAACTCTCTTCCTTTCTTCATAGCATTTATCTCAGTTGTATTTCACCCCTATTTTTGTGATTCCTTGTTTTATTACTGTCTTTCCCACTACATTCCAAACTCCATCAGAGCAAGAGTCATATCTGTTTTTATTTTTCCCTCTTTCTCTAGCAACAAGTATAATACCTAACATATAGACACTCAGTATTTGTTGAATGAGTGAATGCAAGAATGTATGAGTGGATAAATAGATACTTCAAGCAAGACCATCCCCACCCCATCACAGGGATGTGCCTTTACTCTAACAAATCTGCTACATGTGCCTAACAGATCATGGCTGTGTTTTAATACCAAACATGAACCACAACTGCAACATGCAGAAACAGAGGATCTTCCTCTCATAGTTTCCCCCAGAGGTAGTGAATTCACCTCAGTGAAGGAATCTGCAAGTATTATCTAGTAGAAGTTAAATGACTTCCTCTGTTTAAATAGCCACAAGAGGACTAGATGACTTCTAAAGCTTTTGACATCCAAGGTTTTGTGATTTTTAGGGTTTGGTACATAAATCACAAATCACCTTTCAGGGACTGATAATCCAGACTCCGCCAGCTGCAAGCATTCATAAGCAACGTCCGTTGCAGGTGTATGCAAGATCCCTCACTGCAAAAGATGTATATATTGTGTCTCCTGCATAGCAGCAAAAACTTTCAAATTATAAGCCCTTTACCTCCATTTTTAAAAGATCCCACAAAATTCTGAGAGAAATTTAAAAGGTTGATGACTTATTTACTACCTTCCTTTCAGAGGAAAAGAGAACAAAATTTCTCCTAGTCCCTCCTACAAATGATCAGTGAAAGACCAATATTCAGGGATTAATAGAAACCAAGGGTGAATTAGAAGGCCTTTTAAAAAATTCTTTATACAGACAAAAATCTTTTGATTCCAATTTTAGTTTAAAGTTTCCCTAATATAAAGAAGTAAATTCAGTTAAAAAGTTAAGCCAAGGGGCGCCTGGGTGGCTCAGTGGTTTAAGCCTCTGCCTTCGGCTCAGGTCGTGATCTCAGGGTCCTGGGATCAAGCCCTGCATCAGGCTCTCTGCTCAGTGGGGAGCCTGTTTCTCCCTCTCTCTCTCTGCCTGCCTCTCTGCCTACTTGTGACCTCTCTCTCTGTCAAATAAATAAATAAAATATTAAAAAAAAAAGGTAAGCCAATCACTTAATATTCAGGCTGGAATCTAGTTCTTTGGAAAATTAAAAACAACTCTTTGTCCTACATATCTCTGTGAAACCAGAAATGGAACTCCAGAAATAAGTCAAGTCCCACCTATCTACCAATCCCAAACCTCGCTTATTCTTGTAAAAAAATCAAGTTATTGGAACAAAATTGTACTGTACTTAGGAGAAAGGAAGTTTAATTTTAAATTACAATTACCCTGAAATTCTGAAAAACAAAAATTGCTCTGCATTCTTTCTGTACTGTGAAGTTATACATTTTACATCTTTAAATGTAAACACAACTTACAATTGAATGAAACTGAAGAAGAAAATGAGAAAGAGTTAAAAAAGAAAAACTTCCAGAATGCCCAGACTCTAGCACCCCTCATAAAAAACAGATATACACCAAATTTTCACTTTGGAAGAAATATGGATGCTCCGTTTCTGCCTTTGTGATGTAAATTTTCTGCCCACCTTCTTCTTTAGGACCTGAGAGCAATTCTTTGTGTTCTTTTGTTTTGTTTGTTTTAGAGAGAGAGTGTGTGTGCTAGCAGGGTGAGAAGGGCAAAGGGAGAGGGAGAGAGAGAGAATCGTAAGCAGATTCCATGCAGCCGGCTTTGCATGGCTGGATCTCATGTGCCTGAGAACATGACCTGAGCCAAAATCAAGAGTTAGACACTTAACTTACTGAGCCACCCAGGCACTCCAAGCAATTCTTTGAAATAAAGAATAAGGGAGAACTTTAGGGAAAAGTTTTTTAGAAAAAAGGGAGGTATTTGGACATTGGGCTTTTAATGTCTTTCCACAAATATTAGTAAGAACAAAAGCTAGAAGACTGTTAATGACTTTTCCACAAATATTACTAAGAACAAAAGCTAGAAAATTGTTTGTATCTTGTATGTGTATGTGTGTCCCTCCATCTATGTATGTTATATTTTTTTCTACCTCTGGATGGTATTGCTAAAATTCATTTGTATAACAACTCCATTTCATTAGTTTGAAGGCAAGCACTTATGAGATTTGGGTATTCCAAAACTCAGAAACTAACCCAAATGTTTTTTTTCCAGTTCACATGAATCTGGGATACTATTTGGTACTAAAGCTAATTTAAGGCTGTTGCTTTAATTAAAATAAAATTGTCCTTAGACTTAGAAACAAGCAAACAAAAAACCCAAACCATACCAAAACAAAAAGCTGTTTCCTCATGCTTCTCATAGCAAGGATGGAAATATTCTGCTTTGGCTGTATCCAAAGAGTTCTAAAGGTTATTATTTTGGGCTACATGTAAGTTCCCACATTTCACAATACAGAGAATTGAGGTGCCATATGTTACACTGTATGTGGGCTACTCTTGGTATTTGGATGTTAAGGGTTGTCTAAAACTGAAGTGCTGTCAGACTGTGGAACCTGTGCAGGTCAAAGCCATGCAGGTCAAATATAAGGAGTTGGCTTTCACCTGAACTGGATAATAAGTGATATCAACCACAATAGAGTCCTGAGAATCACCTGAGAAAGAAATATATATTCATTAGTGTGGAAACAAGGACTGAGAGAGGAGGCCTCTAGGAAGTTTGGGTTTTGAGTTTCTGCAGCATTGGTTGGGGAGGAACCCAGCTCTCAAACACTTGCCCACTGAGGTTGGAAGTAAAAAGTGTTCTCCTTGTGAACACAGGTTAGGGCCAGAGAGGGCAGGAGCCAGGCATATGCCATTTTGGAGATCGGATATAATACAGACAGTGTGTGAGTGCCAGTGAAGTGTTAGCCATGGTTGGCTCAGCTCAGATGGGTACTGTGGAATCTGGGCTGTTTGGGTTTCTGACATTGCCCTTTGCTTTCCCCAATGTGTTTGATAAAGTTCTTAGTGTAGATACTGTGGCAACAGGGGTGGATGAGAAAAAGGCAGAGCCCTACTATGGGGGACTACTGTGGAGGTCCTGGGAATGAGAGCTACTCTCCAGCCCTCCTTCCCAAGGTCCTCTTTGCTCAGACCTGGCAGACTCTGTGTTCTATTTTACCAAGGGAGTGACAGTGGTAAGGTCAGAGGGAGACCTAGGACCTCAAGGAAAAGGAAGATTCAGTGGGCCAGAGTTGGGTGGTGATTATGGCTCCTTCCCACATGAAGATTCTCTTTTCAGTGCAATGGGTTTCTCCTAACAAGGGAAGTGGTTTCTTTATTTACTGGATACTTTCTTATGGGTCAACAAGTTACCTATCTATAGAGACAGAGATAGATTTTCCAGCTTCCAGTGGGAAGTTGGGTCCCTTCAGCTCTGCTCTTCAGATCCTCTCTGAAGCCAACTCCCTAGTCTAGGCAAGACCTCGGCCAAAGGCTACTGGTCGGGGATCTGGTGCAGATTGCTTGTGAAGGCTAGAAAGCTCCCCTCTACAACTTCTTGCCTCATCTGCCACAGGGAAGTACCTGGTGAAAGGCAAAAGTTAGGATCAGAGGACAAGGAAGGGAGGGCTTTCATCTTCCACAGCTCAATACCAAGTCACTGCCTGCCTCATCCTCTGCCACCAGCAGAGCTGAATATAGAGGGAATAAAGTGGAGGTCTTAAAGCAGCAGAAGTGGCTGAGCACTAGAGTCTGGGTGACATTGAATGCTGGTCCAAGAACGACCTGGCCTGGGCTTGGACTACTCTTTCAGTCCCTCCCTCAACCTCTTCCTGCACTGCTTTTGGGTGGGGGCTGACACCCTGGCATGTGCTGCACTTTGGCTCTATAGCTATCCTGGTCCCCGGAGGGTCTATGGTTCATTTTCTCAGGTTTGGGACATGGTGCAGTGATCTAGAAGTTGCCCTTTTCAGCTGACCTTGTGGACTCTAGTCTATGGTTCCCACCCTCTTCAGGAAGCAGCACACTGGTAGTCAAAACAGCATAGACTTTGGAGTCAGAAAGGCCTGGGTTTGCATCCCAGTGAGCACAAGTGGTCAGAACCTATCAGTTTTCCTATCAGTGAAATGGGAGAAATAGCTACTTCATAAATTTCTTGTGTAGATGAAATGTCATGATGGTTCTAAAGTGCCTCATCCGTAGTTCTCAGTACATTTTAGTCCATCCTGAACTATTCTTTGTAGGACAAGGTAAGCATTCTCTTTTCATTTTCTCATGGTGTCTTTCTATTCCATTGCTTGAAACACATTTGCCAGCATATTATTAAGTCTGGTTCTCTGCTGGGAAGAAATCCCCGGGTGGGGGGCGGGCAATTTCTCTGTATAGCAGAGGCTTGTGGGCTGCGAGGATAATATCATCAGAGATACAGATGGCCCATGAGGAGAAAGGAGCTTGTCAGGCATGAGTTGGGGAGAAGTGTGTGTGTGTGTGTGTGTGTGTGTGTGTGTGTGTTTAGTGTTAGGAGGAAGTGATTTCCACCCTCCAGATAAGAAATACAGAGGGAAGGGCCTCATAGATCTTCTAGTGGTCATCTCAGAAGGGAGTCAGGAGATAGAGCCTAACCTCTTCAATCTCATTGTCTTCAATCTGGGGACTTTGGAAAATGGAACCTTTGCCATTTTATGTTCATTCTGCTGTAACAATTCAATGAATCTTGTGTGGGCAATGTCAATTGCTATTTTTACCTCTGCCTTGGCGGTGGTCAATAGAGCTCTTTACCTGAGAGTTGTCATTAGATTTATTTTGGGGGGAGTGCCAGGATAACTTTAACTCACTCTTTAGCCAGTCTGAAGAAGAGCTGTGCCCCACCTAAAGAGATGAGTGCCAGGGATAGCTTTAGAGAGGAAAGGAAAGGAGGGTGAGTTCCTAGGCCTTTAGGAAGGAAGTCAGTAGATGTCTCTGGGTAGGTCTGAACCTGATACACGGTCTGGAACTTTAGGAGGAACAGCACATGAGGCTTCCCTAAGGTATACCTCCAGGACGCTCAGTACCTTCATGGGTTGGTCTGGATTATTAGATAGGCCTATTTATTTTATCGGCTATGTGACCTCCCAAGGCCATCTTGGACTTTGATGTCAGTTAACAGGTTATCCCATTCTGTTCTGAAGTCTGAGCTTCCTTGTGGACTCCCCCAATAATGGCCTATCTTTCAGGAGTGCTTCTGGCTTTCAATTTATTTACAGAATGTAATTTATTACAGAATGTAGATGGCTAATGTTTTCTGAGTTTAGTAACTAATCATGCATTGGTATACCAAGGGGAGGGGTGAAACTCTCCTTAGAGTCCCTGAATTGGGTAGCCTAAATTTATGGACCATAAAGGTAAAAAGGTAGCTTTTCCAGGCCAGAGAGGCAAGCGTGGTGGATGTGGGAAAAAACCTTTGCTAGAATGATCTGGGAGTGAAGTTGAGGCAACATTACTGAGCAGGAGTTCTAGGCTAGGAGAGCTCAGCCTAGAATATGAGAATTGGAGGACGAATGTTTCTATGTGACAGTCAGTTAGGGAAGGAGAGACATCTGTGCAAATTATATACAAATAACTGCCTCTCCCCTTATCATGTTTTGGACTTACCTATTGTGGCAATTTGGGTTTCAAAGTCTGTGTCACTTCCCTGGAGCCTTTCCTCTTCTCTGATTTATCTGGTTACTTTTTGGACTTTCTCCACTTCCTACATTGAGTCAGGTCTGTACTGGCCTGCAGGGAGGTGATGCTGCCTGTGATTGAGCTGACCACAGATATAACTCCATGCACAAACAGATTCCAACCAGGAGTTCTGAGTGTAGGGTAAGGATTCCATAAATTGTCCTCTGCTGCCACCTCCATGGTAAATGAGGTTACTTTTCCTCACTCCAGGTGACTTCTGAAAAAAGGCTGTCAGACCTCCAAATTACTGGTCACTTTCCCCAGCATCAATCAATCTCTGCAATGTTGCCAGGAGCATGGCTATCTCTTGGGTCTTGGCGAGAAACAACTTGGTCAAATCCTGATACTGGAGAGGTTCAGGACATGACTGGAAGGTGCTGGCACCCACTTTAGCTTGTATCCAGATTTCTCACCCATCCCCAGACCTCTCCTAGGAATGTGGAAAGTGAACAGGAAAAAAACAAAACTAGGCATTTAAGACACCGGGAATGGAACGATCTCTCAGGGCATGCTCAGCCTCAAAATCACCATCCCAAGGCCCCCTATGATCCCCCAAGCACCCATCTCAAAATCTAAGAACATGATCCTTCCTAAGGGTGCCTTGAAGTTAACCCAGAAGCCATGACTCAACTTCTGCTTTTTTACCAAGTAGCTCTGGCCCAGAGGTGCATGAATTGGAAGAAATGTAGTATTAGTCTATCTCTCACCTTCTGGGCTCTGCATGCCTTTGGGCATTAGAGCATGGATAGAAAAAAATGCAGGTTCTTGATCTGATACAAAAGATGTAGGCTCCCCTCACAGACCTCAGGGAAATGTCTCATTGCTCTCTGAGAGAGTACTACTTTACCTACAGTGCCAGAAAACTGGTCTGACCATCCAGGCAGAGATAAGAAGACAGCTGTGAAGGGTTTATGCCTCTCTAGGTATGAGCTGAGTGAAGATACCACCAGCATCCCACCTCCCAGCTTGAGAATTTGGTGGGGAGAGGGTTTCTAGAAGCAATGTTCACCCTAGGCTTCAAGTCCACGACCTGCTGGAAAACTCCTGCTCATCCTCACTTTCTGACTTCTTTCTTTGGGTATCCCTTGTACAACTCCTTCCTGTATCTGAGACCTTTGTTTTATTCTAGAGGCAGGGCTTGACCTATCTAGGGGCAAAGTTAAAAATCTGAGTCATAATAATCAAACCCTCTAGGTATTTTACATGTATTATTTCATTAATCCTCATAAAAACATTGCAAAAGAGGGATCACTATTCTTCTTCTTCTTCTTTTTTTTTTATAGGTGAGTAAACAGACTCTGAGAGGTGTGATGATTGCCACAGGGTCCTATAGCTAGACTTTGGAGGAACCTCTTAACCTCTTAACATCTTAACCTCTTAACATCTATCTGGCTTTAAAGTCAGTGATAAGGGAGGGAAATCTGAAGGGGGACAAATCAAAGAGGGAGACAAACCATGAGAGTCTATGGACCTGGGGAAACAAAATGAGGGTTTTGGGGGGGGTATGGGAATTCCCCATTGGGAATGGGGTAACAGGCTGATGGGTACTAAGGAGGGCATGTGTTGTGGTGAGCACTGGGTGTTATATGCAACTAATGAATCCTTGAACACTACATAAAAAATTAATAATGTACTATACAATGACTAACTGAAAATAATAAAAATTAAATTAATTAAAAAAACCAAACACACGAAAAAGTCAGTGATATTCTTGCAGCATATTCCTCTGCCACCTTTTGTTATTTTGGACTCCTTCCTCTTCTTGGCCTTATATCCTACCAGATATCAAATCTATGGATTCTACTTTGAGTAGCTCCTATATCTGCTCTCACCACTCTCCCTTCTGTCCCTCCTCTCTACCTTTCTCCTGTTTCCTATATCCTCTCTCTAAATTGAAGTAAAATTTACATACACTGATATGAACCTATCTTAATTATACAACTCAATGAGTTTTCATGAATGTATATACCATATTTCTACCACTCTAAATCAAGATATAAAACATTTCCATCACTTTGAATGTTCTTTCATTTCTACTTTCAATTAATTCTTGGCCCCCATAGGCAACCACGCGTATGTTTACTGTTACTGTAGGTTAGTTTTCTTGTTCTAGAATCTCATATAAATGGAACAACACATTATATATTCTTTGGGGTTCTACTTCTCTTGGTCATATAATGTTTTCTATATTCTACATGTTGTTATGTGTATCAGATACTTTATTCCCTTTTTTGGTAACAAGAGAACTTTATTGTATATACTATACAATTTACCCACACAAATATATAATTCACTGGTTTTTAGTCTACTCACACCTTTGTACAACCATCACAATTGATTTTAGAACATCTTCATTAGTCCACAAGGAAACACTGTATCCCTTAGCCACGACACTTCAGGTCCCTGCTGCCCCTGCGCCCAGCCCTAAATAACCATAATCTATTTTATATGTCTGTAGATTTGCCTATTATGGGTCTTTCATATAAATGGAATCATAAAATATGTGTTTTTATTGTGACTGACTTTCCACTTAGTATAATGTTTTCAAGGTTCATCCATGTTGTAGCATGTATCAGTACTTCATTCCTTTTTATGGCCAAGTAATATTCCATTGTATGGCTATAGAATATTTTGTTTAATCTTTCATCTGTTGATGGAGATTGAGGTTGTTTCCATCTTTAAGCTAATATGAATAACAATGGTATGAATATTCATGTACAAATCTCTGTGTAGACATATTTTTAATAAATTTCTCTTGGATATATAACTACAAGTGGAATTACTCTCCTGGAGTAAATTCATGTTTACATTTAGAGTAACTGCCCAATTGGAGATGTTTTAATTTTTTTCGTTTTAAACAAATAGTCTTTGGAGCACCTGGGTGGCTCAGTTAGTTGAGCATCTGACTCTTGATTTTTGGCTCAGGTCATGATCTCAGGGTCCTGGGATCTAGCCCTGAGTACGGTTTCTCACTCAGTAGGGAGTCTGCTTGTCTCTCTCTCCCTCTGCTCTTTCCCCCACTTGCACAAACACATACTCTCTCTCTCTAACATAAATTCTAAAAATAAAATTTAAAAAATTTTTTCTTTAAAAATTTATTTGTTTGACAAAGAGAGACACAGAAAGAGAAGGAACACAAGCAGGGGGAGAGGGAGAGAGAGAAGCAGGCTTCCCACTGAGCAGGGAGCCCGATGCAGGGCTTGATTCCAGAACCCTGAGATCATGACCTGACCCAAAAGCAGATACTTAATGACTGAACCATCCAGACACCCCCTAAAAATAAAATTTTAAAAATAGTTTTGCTGGATATAAATTTCTTGGTTGATTTTTTTCAGTATCTTGAATATGTCACCTCACTGCCTTCTGATCCTTGTTGTCATTGATTAGAAGTCACCTACAAGGGACCTCTTGCATATGATGATTTGTTTTTCTCTTGCTGCTTTTAAGATTTTCTCTTAGACTCTGTCTTTCAACATTTTGACTATGATGTGTGTGGGCGAAGATCTCTTTGCCTTTATCCTATTTGAACTTCATAGAGTTTCTTGAATATGTAGGTCAATGTTTTAAATCAAATTTGGGAAGCTTTCAGTCATTATCTCTAGGTATATTTCTGCTCCTTTCTGTGCTTTTCTTCTGGTACTCCCATTACATGTATGTTGGTGCACTTAATGGTAACTCACATTTCCCTTATGTTCTGTTAAAACTTTTTTCTTTCTTTTTTCTCTCTGTTTTCCAGATTGTATATCCCTACTGATTTATCTGCAAGTTCATAAATTCTTTTTTCTACCAGTTCCAATTACTCTTGAACCCCTATAGTGAATTTTTTTTATTCCAGTCATTGTATTTTTACATTGTATTTTTTAACCACAGAATGTCCATTTGGTTCTTTTAAAAAAATAGTGGATATCTCTGTTGATATTTTCTACTTAATAAGACATTGCCATCATAGCTTACCTTACTTTTCAAATCATAGCTTCCTCTAATTCTTCTAGAACTATCTCTATAATATCGTCTATCTATAATAGCTCTTTTGAAATCTGTCTTGTAAGTCTGACATCTGGGCCTCCCTAAAGACAATTTGTATTGCCTGCTTTATTTCCTATTTCTGGGTAATACTTTCCTGTTGTTTGCATACCTTGTAATATTTTTGAAAAAATGAGGATTTTAAGTAATGTATTGTATCAATCTGGATACCGATCCACTTCCTCCTATGGGGTATGGGACTCTATATTATTGTGTTTTTTTTTCTTCTTTTCTTTGTTATGCTTTAGTGACTTGGCTGTTTTTGTAACATCTATTTCCTCACAGTGTACCACTGGTAATGTTACTCCTCAGAGGCATAGCCTTGGATAGGGTCACAGTCTCTTCAAGTGCCTGGGTGGATCTGCCTCTATTGGTATCCCACCCAGTTGTTAGCCTCAAATAATTGCTATCTGATTGCTCTGTTGTTTTTGGTGTTGCTCTGGGGCATAAATTACCCTGTGGTCTGATCTGATAAAAGTAGAATCTCTTTGTAGGAGCAAAATGTTACCAATCTTTGTGGCTACTAGTTTCCAGGTATATTCTTCTTAGCTGTTTCTTTGCTTGTGTGTCTCTGTTAAAGTTCTAGATGGTATATCGTTTTGACTGTTGCCTTTAGTATTCTGGAGCTGCTAATCTACTTTTAGTTGCTTGCCATCAAGATCCCCATTGTTTTCAACAACACCGTCAGACATCTCCCTACACTCTGTTCCAATGTCAGTTCCCTTGGAGAGAGGTTACAGACCTATCAGTTCTTGTGGTCTGTCTTTCCCCAGGGCAAAACCTCTGTGCATTATACAGGAATGGGGCAGGGGCCATAGTCTTATTTGTCCAGAGTGGCACTACTGCTCTATGGGTAGTGCTTACAGATGGGACAGTAGCTCATTCTAACTTGCCCACTTACCCTATAAACAAGCTGAAGTGAAGACTTTTGAGTCCCAGCTTTCTCATTCTGTCATGCCTGGAGTAAAGTCTCTGCCTTATCAGTAGAGGCTGGCTTAGGGAAAGAGACTGGTCCTCTTGTCAGCATCTGCTCAACATAGAGCATCTGCAGCATGAATCTTGAAGGAAGGATGGATGTTGGTGGCCTGCCCCTCCAAAGGTGAAGCCACAATGACAGACTGAGAGCCATATGGAGAGGGAGGCTTGTCTTGGCTGCACATGACTAGGGTGGGAGATGAGGTGTTGATAAGGGAGTGTGTCATGGCTTAAATGCCATAGACTTTCACTGTCACAACTTTTTGAAAAAGAGATGTTTCTCCATTTGGAATACACCATTGGAACAATTTCCAGAGACTTAAATGATTATTTTTAAAATGAATTTCAGTAATGAAATTGTTTTTTCTCTGAGAAGAAGGATCACAGAATTCCTCACACTGACACTCTGGAAATTGATTGCCTCATTCCTTTTTATTGCTGAGTAATATTCCATTGTATTGATATATCACTTAATTATGGTTCTTTTAAAACTAAGCTTATTTTGTGATAATTGCTGGTTAACATACAATTTCAAGAAATACAGAAATATTTCATGTACCTTCTACTCAGTTTTCCCAAGGGTTAGAGCTTGTTAAACTACAGTACATTATAACCAAGATATCAGCATTGTTATAATCCACAAATTTATTCAGATTTTTCCAGATGTACATGTAATTGTGTGTACCTGTCTGTGTGTGTATATTCTTAATTCTATGCATTTTTAATTCAAATTGAATTTAATAAACAGAGTATATTATCAGTTTCAAGGGTAGAATTTAGTTCATGAGTTGCATATAACACTCAGTGCTCATTATATCATGTGCCTTCCTTAATGCCCATCACCAGATTACCCCATCCTCCCACCCAACTCCCCTCCAGCAACCCTCAGTTTGCTTCCCATAGTAGGCTCTTATGGTTTTCCTCCCTCTGTTTTTATCTTATTTCATTTTTCCTTCATTTCCACTATGTTCATCTGTTTTGTTTCTTAAATTCCACATATGAGTGAAATCATATGGTATTTGTCTTTCTTTGACTGACTTACTTTACTTAGTGTAATATCCTCTATATGCATACATGTTGCTGCAAATGGCAAGATTTCATTCTTTTTGATGACTGAGTAGTATTCCATTGTATACATACACCACATCTTCTTTATCTATTCATCTGTCAATGGATATCTGGGCTCTTTCCATAGTTTGGCTATTGTGGACATTGCTGCCATGAGCACTGGGGTGCAGGTGCCCCTTCAAATCACTACTTTTGTATCCTTTGGATAAATACCTAGTAGTGTAATTGCTAGGTCATAGGGTAGTACTACTTTTAGCTTTTTGAGAAACTGCCATACTGTTTTCCAGAGTGACTGTACCAGCTTGCATTCCCACCAGCAGTGTAAGAGTTTTTCCCTTTCTCCACATCCTCATCAACATCTATTGTTTCTTGACGTGTTAATTTTAGCCATTCTGGTGTGAGGTGGTATGTCATTGTGGTTTTGGTTTATATTTTCCTGACGCTAGAGTGATTCAGAACATTTTTTCATGTGTCTGTTAGCCATTTTTATGTCTTCTAGATAAATGTCTGTTCATATCTTCTGTCCATTTCTTGACTGGACTTTTTGTTTTTTGTCTATTGAGTGTGGTAAGTTATAGATTTGGGATACTAGCCCTGTATCTGATAGGTCATTTGTGAATATCTTCTTTTATTCTGTATGTTGCCATTTAGTTTTGTTGATTGTTTCCTTTGGTGTGCAAAAGCTTTTTATCCTGATGAAGTCCCAATAATTTGTTTTGCTTTTGTTTCCCTTATCTCTGGAGATATGTCTAGCAAGAAGTTGCTGTGACTGAGGTCATAGAGGTTACTGCCTGTGTTCTCCTTTAGGATTTTGATGGATTCCTGTCTCACATTTAGGTCTTTCAACATTTTGTATATATTTTTGTATATGGTGTAAGAAAATGGTCCAGTTTCATTGTTCTGCATGTGGCTGTCCACTTCTCACAACACCGTCTGTTGAAGAGACTGTCTTTTTACCATGGGACATTTCTTCTTGCTTTGACGAAGATTAGTTGACCGTAGAGTTGAGGGTCCATTTCTGGGTTCTCTATTCTGTTCCATTGTCTACATGTCTGTTTTTGTGCCAGTACCATACTGTCTTGATGATTACAGCTTTGTAATACACTTTGAAGTCCGGAATTATGATGCCTTCAGCTTTGGTTTCCTTTTTCAACATCACTTTGGCTATTCAGGGTCTTTTCAGGTTCTATACAAATTTTAGAATTGTTTGTTTCAGCTCTGTGAAAAATGTTGGTAGTATTTTGATAAGGATTGCATTGAATGTGTAGATTGCTTTGGGTAGTATAGACATTTTAACAATATTTATTCTTCCAATCCAAAAGTATGGAATATTTTTCTATTTCTTTGTGTCTTCCTCAGTTTCTTTCACAAATGTTCTATAGTTTTCAGAGTACCAATATTACCTCTTTGATTAGGTTTATTCTAAGGTATCTTATGGTTTTTGGTATAATTGTAAGTGGTATTGATTCCTTGATTTCTCTTTATGCTACTTCATTTTTTACTGTATAGAAATGCAACAGACTTCTGTGCTGATTTTATATCCTGTGACTTTGCTGAACTCCTGTATCAGTTCTAGCAATTTTTCATTAGGTCTTTTGGTTTTTCTACATAGAATATCATATCATCTGCAAAGACTGAAAGTTTGCCTTCTTCTTTGCTGATTTGGATGCATTTTACTTCTTTTTGTTGTCTGATTACTGAGGCTAGGTCTTCCAGTACTATTATTAAACAATAGTTGTGAGAGTGGACATCCCTGTCATGTTCCTGACCTTAAGAGAAAATCTCTGTTTTTCCTTGTTGAGGATATTAGTTGTGGGTCTTTTGTATATGGCCTTTATGATGTTGAGGTATGTTTTCTCTATCCCTACATTGTGAAGGGTTTTTATCAAGAAAGGATGTTCTATTTTGTCAAATGTTTTTTTCTCCATCTATTGAGAGGATCATATGGTTCTTGTACTTTCTTTTATTAATGTGATATAACATGTTGATTGATTTGTGGATAATAAACCACCCCTGAAGCCTGGTAATGAATCCCACTTGGTTGTGGTGAATAATCTTTTTAATGTACTGTTGGATACAATTAGCCAGTATTTCATTGATAATTTTTACATCCAGGTTCATCAGGGATATTTGTCTGCAGTTCTCCTTTTAGTGGGGTCTTTGTCTGGGTTTGGGATCAAGGTAATGCTGGCCTCATAGAATGAGTTTTGAAGTTTTCCTTCTGTTTCTATTTTTTGGAACACCTTCTGGAACAGAATAGGCATTAATTCTTTAAATATTTGGTAGATCTCCCTTGGGAAGCCATCTGGACTCTTGTTTGTTGGGAGATTTTTGATTCCTGATTCAATTTCTTTGCTGGTTATGGGTGAGTTTAGTTTTCTATTTCTTCCTGTTTCAGTTTTGGGAGTTTAATATGTTTCTAGGAATTTATCCATTTCTTCCAGATTGCCTAATTTATTGGCATAGAATTGCTCATAATATTCTCTTATAATTGTTCACATTGCTTCAATGTTTGTTGTGATCTCTCCTTTTTCATTCATGATTTTATTTATTTGGTTCCTTTCTCTTTTCTTTTTGTCAGTCTGGTTAGGCATTTATCAGTCTTGTTAATTCTTCCAAAGAACTAGCTCCTAGTTTCTTTCATTCACCTGTTCTACTGTGTTTTTTAATGTCTATATATTGAATTCAGCTTTAATCTTTATTATTTCTCTTATCCTGATGGACTTAGGTTTTATTTGCTGTTCTTTCTCCAACTCTTTTAGGTATAAGGTTAGGTTGTGTGTTTGAGACTTTTCTTCCTTCTCGACGAAGGCCTATATTGCTATATACTTCCCTCTTAAGACTGCCTTTGCCACATCCCAAAGGTTTTGAACTGTCATGTTTTCATTTTCATTTGCTTTCATTTATTTTTTTAAATTCTTTAATTTCCCAGTTGACACCTTCATTCTTTTGTAGCATGTGCTTTAATATTCATGTATTTGTGGTCCTTCCAATTTTTTCCTTATGGTTGACTTCAGGTCTCATCACATTGTAGTCTGAAAATACATATCAGTCTTTTTGAATCAGTTGAGACCTGATTTGTGACCCAGTATGTAATCCATTTTGGAGAATGTCCCATGCCCATGAAAAGAATGTGTATTCTTCTGCTTTAGGATGAAATGCTCTGAATATATCTGTTAAGCCCATCTGGTTGAGTGTGTCATTCAAAGCCCTTGTTTCCTTGTTGATCTGCTTAGATGATCTGTCCATTGCTGTGAATGGTATCTTAAAGTCCCCTACTATTATTGTATTCTTATCAATGAGTTTCTTTAAGTTTGTTATTAGTTGATTTCTATAGTTGGCTGCCCCCAAGTTAGGCATATAAATATTTACAGTGGTTACATATTCTTCTTGGGCAGACCCCTTTATTATGATACAGTGTCCTTCATTTCTTATTACAGTCTTTGGTTTAAAATCTAGTTTGTCTGATATAAGGATGGCTACTCTGCCTTTCAGTTAATGTCCATTAGCATGATAAATTGTTCTCCACTGCTTCTCTTTCAATCTGGTATTGTCTTTGGGTCTAAAATGAGTCTCTTGTAAGCAACATATCAATGGGTTTTGGTTTTTTTATCCATTCTGATACTCTATATCTTTTGATTGAAACATTTAGTCCATTTACATTCAGAATAATTATTGAAAGATATAAATTTGGTTTTTTTAAAGATTTTATTTATTTATTTGACAGAGAGAGATGATAAGTAGGCAGAGAGGCAGGCAAAGAGAGTGAGAGGGAAGCAGGCTCCCTGCAGAGCAGAGAGCCGGACGTGGGACTCGATCCAGGACCCTGAGATCATGACCTGAGCTGAAGGCAGCGGCTTAAACCACTGAGCCACCCAGGTGCCCTAAATTTGTTTTTTTTAAAGATTTTTAAAAAATTTATTTATTTTTGTAAGAGAGAGAGAGAGCGAGAGCACATGAGTTGGGGGAAGAGCAGAGGGAGAAGCAGGCTGATGTGGAACTTGATTCTAGGACCCTGGGATCATGAACTGTGCTGAAGGTAGACACTTAACTGACTGAGCCACCTAGGTGCCCAAAAGATATGAATTTAGTGACATTATATTATCTGTAAAGTTGCTGTTCCTGTAGATCGTCTCTGTTCCTTTCTAGTCTTTGTTACTTTTGATCTCTCTTTCTGCTCAAAGGGTCACCTTTAATATTTCTTGCAGCTGGTTTAGTGTTCATGAATTCCTTTAGTTTCTGTTTGTCTTGGAAACTCTTGATCTCTCCTTCTATCCAGAATGATAGCCTTGATGGATTAAAGTATTCTTGGCTGCATATTTGTCCCATTTAGAATGTTGACTATATTGTGCTGATCCTCTCTGGCCTACCAGTTCTCTGTGGACATGTCTGCTGCCAGCCTTATGTGTCTACTCTTGCAGGTTAAGGACATCTTCTCCCGAGGTGCTTTTAGAACTTTCTCTTTATCTTTGCAATTTGCAAGTTTCACTATGATGTGTCATGGTGTTGACTGAGTTTTGTTGATTTTGAGGGGAATTCTCTGTGTATTTTGGACTTGATTGTCTGTTTCCTTCCCTATATTGGGGAAGTTCTCAGTTGTAATTTGTTCAAATAAACTTTCTGCTCCTTTTTCCTGTTACTCTTCTGGGACTCCCATAATATGGATATAATTTCACTGTATGAAATCGCTGAGTTCCCTAAGTCTACCCATGTGATTTAATAGTTTTCTTTCCCTCTTTTATGCTTCATTATTTTCCATAGTTTTATCTTCTATATCACTGATTGTCTCTTCTGTTTTGTTTATCCTCATTTTTATGTCCTCCACTTGGCGCTGCATCTCAGTTATAGCATTTTAAATTTCAATCTGACTAGACTTTCGTTCTTTTATCTCTATAGTAAGGGATTCTTTAGTGTCTTTATGCTTTTTTCAAGCCCAGCTAGTATTCTTATAATTGTTGGTTTAAATCCTAGTACAAATATCTTACTTATATCTGTATTTATTAAATTACTGGCTGTGAGTACTACCTCCTGTTCTTTTGGGGTGAATTTCTCCATCTTGTCATTTTGTCCAGAAAAGAAAAGAAGAAAGAAAAGGAAACAAAAACAAAAACAGAACTAGATCCTGGGTGTGTTTTGGTTTGCTTATTAAAAGAAACTTCCAAAACATTGTCACTTTTCTACTTGTAGATTGCAGTATTTGTTTTTTAGACCTCTGATTGATTTCTCAGGTGTTCAGAATTATTTTGATAACCATCAAATTGTTTTCAAGTGATGACACAAACTTAGGATCCCCCTATTCCTCTGCCATCTTCAAATATCTGACCAACACTGGATTACTTTCAAGCAAATCCTGGGCCTCATATAATTTCATTTATAAGTATTTTAATATATAACCCCCAAAGAAAAGACTTTTAAAGAACAAAAGAAATATACCTTATAGCACCTAAAACCCCCCCACTAAATCTTTAATTTCTAGTCAGTGTTCAAATTTCCTTGATTGTCTGGTAAACTTTATATTACCATTGGTGTATTCAACCAGATTCCAAATAAGGTCCATGCATTGTCTCTTTTTCTCTTTTTTAGTATAGTTTACACACAATGATACATTAGTTTCAGATGTACAAAATAGTGATTCAACAAGTTTATATATTGTGCTGTGTTCACCAGAAGTAGAGCTAGCTATCATCTGTCCTAATGTCTCACTATTACAATATCACTGACTACATTCTTTATGCTGTGCCTTTTATTCTATGACTTATTCATTTCATAACTGGAAGTCTGCCTCTATTACTCTTCTTTGCTCATTTTGCCCAGGCTTCCACCCTCTTCCCCTCTAGCAATCATCAGTTTCTCTATATTTATAGGTCTGATTCTGTTTTTTGTTTGTTTGTTCTTTTGTTTTTTTAGATTTCACTCATGAGTGAAATCATATGGTATTTGTCTTTCTCGGTTTGACTTATTTCACTTATCATAATACTTTCTAGGTCTATCCATGTTATCTCATCCTCTTTTATGGCAGTGTAATAGTCTATTTGTGTGTGTGTGTGTGTACATACTACATTTTCCTTATCCATTCATCTATCAGTGGACACAGGTTGCTTCCCTATGTTGCCTATTGTAAGTAATGCTGTGATAAACATAAGCGTGCATGTATCTTTTCAAATTAGTGTTTTCATTTTCTTTGGGTAAATATCCAATAGTGGAATTATTGGATCATATGGTATATCTATTTTTAATTTTTTAAAAGATATTTATTTATGTATTTATGTATTTATTTATTTATTTGAGAGCAGGAGTAGAGCGACTGAGAGAGAACATGAGTGTGGTGGGAGGAGAAGAAGAAGAGAGAGAAGCAGGCTCCCCACTGAGCAGGGCACCCAGCACAGGGCTTGATCCCAGGACCCCAAGACCATGGCCCAAACTGAAGACAGCTGCTTAACTAACTGAACTACCCAAGTGCCCCTATTCTTAATTTCTTGAGTAACCTCCATACTGTTTTCCACAGTGGCTATACCAATTTACATTTGCATTAGCAGTGTATAAGGGTTCCTTTTTCTCCACATCCTTGTCAACATTTGTTCTTTATTATCTTTTTGATTTTAGTCATTCTAACAGGTGTAAGGTGATACATCATTGTTGTTTGATTTGCACTTCCCCGATGATTTCATACTGTTGGAGCATCTTTTCATGTGTCTGTTTGCCATCTGTATGTCTTTGGAAAAAATATTTTTTCAGGTCCTCTCATCATTTTAAATCAGACTGTTTGGGGCTTTTTGGAATTGAGTTGTATAAGTTCTTTATGTTTTTGGATATATCAGGTATATTCCTTTATCAGATATATCATTTGCAAATATCTTCTCCCATTCAGTGGGCTTTTTGTTTTTATTTTTTTTTTTTTAAAGATTTTATTTATTTATTTGACAGAGAGAGAGATTACAAGTAGGCAGAGAGGCAGACAGAGAGAGAGGAGGAAGCAGGCTCCCTGCGGAGCAGAGAGCCCGATGCGGGGCTCGATCCCAGGACCCTGAGATCATGACCTGAGCCGAAGGCAGCGGCTTAATCCACTGAGCCACCCAGGCGCCCCGGGCTTTTTGTTTTTTGATGGTTTTCTTTGCTGTGCAAAAGATTTTTATTTTGATATAGTCCCAACAGTTTATTTTTTGGTTTTGTCTCCCTTGTCTTAGGATTCATATCTAGAATAATGCTGCTATGACTGGTGTCAGAGAAATTACTGCCTATGTTCTCTTCTAGGATTTTTATGGTTTTGGGTCTCACATTTAGGTCTTTAATCCATTTTTAGTTTATTTTTGTGTATGGTGCTACAAGGTGTTTCAGTTTCATTCTTTTACATCTATCTGTCAATTTTCCCAGCACCTGAAGAGAGTGTCTTTTTCCCATTGTATATTCTTGCCTTCTTTGTCATAGATTAATTGATCGTGTAATCATGAGTTTACTTTTGGGCTCTCTATTTCCACTGATCTATGTGTCTATTTTTGTCAGTAGCATACTGTTTTGATTACTAAAGCTTTGGAGTATATCTTGAAATCTGGAATTGTGATGACTCCAGCTCTGTTCTTTCTCAATATTGCTTTGGTTATTCATGGTATTCTGTGGTTACATGCAAATTTTAGTATTCTAGTTTTGAGGAAAATGTTATTAATATTTTTATAGGGATTGCTTTGAATTTGTAGATTGCTTTGCGTAATATGGACGATTTAACAGTATTAATTCTTCCAATCCCTAAACATGGAATATCTTTCCATTTGTTTGTGTCATCTTCAGTTTCTTTCATCAGTGTTTTGTAGTTTTTAGGGTACAGTTATTTTGCCTCTTTGATTAAATTTATTCCTAGTTATTTTATTCTTTTTGTGTAATTATAAATGATGTTGTTTTCTTAATTTCTCCATCTTCTTTGTTATTAGTGTGTAGAAAGGGAACTGATTCCCGAGTATTGATTTTGTATCCTATAACTACAGAATTCATTTATTATTTTTTGATGGAGTCTTCGGATTTTGTATGTATATAATATATGATCAGCTGCAAGTAGTGACAGTTTTTCTTTTTACCATTATGGCTGCCTCTTATTTCTTTTTCTTATGTGTTTCCTGTGGACAGGACTTTCATTTGAAAGTTTAAATAAGTTTTTCAGAGAATAAAATAGGCTTTCTGGAATAAAAAAATGTAATTGTCAATTTAAAAAATTCAAAAAAAATTTTAAAAATTAAATAGCAAATTAGAGAGAAATAAAGATACTGTTAGTGATCTGAAAAGTGGATCTGAAGAAATTACTCATAATACAGCAGAGAGAGAGAGAGAGAGAGAGAGAGAGAAGGGTCGGAATTATAAATGAGAAATTAAATATGAAAGATAGAATGAGAAATCTAAGATAAATGTAACTGCATTTCTATGTGGTTTTAATTTGAATCTCCCTGATGGCTAGTGATGATGAACATTTTTTTCATGTGTCTGATAGCCATTTGTATGTCTTCATTGGAGAAGTGTCTGTTCATATCTTCTGCCATTTTTTGATATGATTATTGGTTTTGTGTGTGTTGTTTGAGAAGTTCTTTATAGATCCTGGATATCAACTTTTTGTCTGTACTGTCATTTGCAAATATCTTCTCCCATTCCGTGGGCTGTCTCTTTGTTTTGTTGACTGTTTCCTTTGCTGTGCAGAAGCTTTTGATCTTGATGAAGTCACAAAAGTTCATTTTCGCTTTTGTTTCCTTTGCCTTCAATGGACAAATGGATAAGGAAGATGTGGTCCATATACACTATGGAGTATTATGCCTCCATCAGAAAGAATGAATACCTAACTTTTGTAGCAACATGGACGGGACTGGAAGAGATTATGCTGAGTGAACTAAGTCAAGCAGAGAGAGTCAATTATCATATGGTTTCACTTATTTGTGGAGCATAACAAATAACATGGAGGACATGGGGAGATGGAGAGGAGAAGGGAGTTGAGGGAACTTGGAAGGGGAAGTGAACCATGAGAGACTATGGACTCTGAAAAACAACCTGAGGGTTTTGAAGGGGCGGGGGTGGGAGGTTGGGGGAACCAGGTGGTGGGTATTAGGGAGGGCACATATTGCATGGAGCATTGGGTGTGGTGCAAAAACAATGAATACTATTAAGCTGAAAAGAAATAAAAAAAATTTAAAAAACCATAATTGCATTTCTAGATGGAGAATGGAGAAAATGAGAGAAAAGCAAAATTCAAAGAGTAATGGCTGATAGTTTTCCTTTATTGATGAAAAAGTTGAATCCTTAAATTCAAGAATTGCAACAAATCTCAGGCAGGACAAATCCAAAGAAAGATGTGTATAGACACATTGTAGTAAAAAGATAAAGAATGTCTGAAAAGGAGCCAGACAGAAATCATGGATTATCCCTTAAAGAATATTATTAAACTGAGGGCAGACTTCTCAAAAGTAACAAAGTCAGAAGATAAAGGAATAATACAGTTGGCCCTTGAACAGTGTGGGTGCTTAGGAGTGCTGACCCCTGCACAGTTGAAAATCTGCAAGTAAATTTTGGCTTCTCTAAAACTTAACTACTAATAGCCTAGTGTTGACTGGAAGCATAACTGATAACATAAATAGTTGATAAACCGACATTTTGCATGTTACATGTATTATAGGCTGCATTCTTATAATAAAGTAAGTTAGAGAAAAGAAAATGCTATTAAGAAAAGTGTAAGGAAGAGAAAATACATTTACAGTACATACTATATTTATTTAAAAGTTCATGTATAAGTGGGCTGCACAGTTCAAATGTATGTTAAGGATCAACTGTACTTTAAAAGTGCCAAATGAAAATATCTGTCAGTCTAGAATATTTATGCTTGAAAAGCTAATGTTGAAAAAATAACAGCTAAATAAAGACAATTTCAGACATGTAAAATCAGATCCTCACTAACAGGTCTTCTATAATGAATTTCCAGAAGAATGGAAGAAGAATGAGATGAAAGAAAGAATAATGAGAGAAGGAATTTAGATAAATATAAGCAACCATTACCTATGTTAAACAATATAGTGGCTGAGTTGGGGAGTTTTTAAAAAGGTGGAATTAAATTAGTGAACAACAGGGGCACCTGGTTGGCTCAGTGGGTTAAGCCTCTGCCTTCAGCTTAGGTCATGATCCCAGGGTCCTGGGATGGAGCCCCACATCAGACTCTCTGCTCAGCGGGGAGCCTGCTTCCTCCTCTCTCTCTCGCTGCTTGACTCTCTGCCTACTTGTGATCTCTCCTGTCAAATAAATAAAATCTTTAAAAAAAAATAAATTAGTGAACAACAGTAATAAATAAGCTGAGTTGGTGATCAACATTAAAGTATTAGGAGGTCCTTGTATCATTGGGGGCAAGGTATAGATACTAATTAAATTTAGACTTGGTTCATTTAAGTATGAATATTAAAATTTAAGGGTAATTTCTAAAAGACTAGAAAGAGTATACAACATACAAAGTAGTAAAAGGAAAGAATAAATAATAGAAGTTCAGTTGCTTGTAAAGAAGATAAGAAAGGGGAAAAAAGAAGCATTGAAAAATCAGAGTGAGTAGGAAAACATTAATTTAGATAGTATAAATAAATAAAAAATGTTAGTGATCAAAATACATGTTATTGTATGAAATCTACCAGTTAAATACTGAAATTTCAAAGTGATAATTGATTTTTTTCAGAATCCAGTTATATGTTTTTACAAAAGACACACCTACAACATAAAGACCATATTCTCTGGTTACAGTGCAATTAAGTTAGACATCAATAGCAAAAACAAAATAAACCTTGAAAATATATACAGAAACTTAAAAATACATATTTGATTAAATCATGGGACAATGAAGGAAGCTTAATGTAAAACTAAATTCTAATAAAAATATCTCACATCCAAACCTGTAGGGTGTGCTTAGAGTCAAATTTATAGCCTTTAAATATAATATCTTAATTAGGAAATCAGGAAGAGTGAGCATTTATACATTAGGTACTCAGCATAAGAAGTTAGAAAGGAAACAATGATATAAACCCAAAGAAAGTAGAAGGAAGGCAATAACAAGATAAGGGCAAGAGCTAAATGAAAAGAAATTGAAACTATGATAGAATTTAACTACCAAATTGATACTTGAAAAGATTTTTTTTTGAAAATGGATAAAACTTTTGGCCACAGTCATCAATTAATAAAGAGATAAAGTAAAAAAAAATGAAATAAAGTTTGTAACTAGAGGAACACTGGGTGTCTCAGTCAGTTAAGCTGCCTTTGGCTCAGGTCATGATCCCAGGCTTTTGGGATCGAGTACTGCATAGGGTTCTTTGCTCAGTGGTGAGCCTGCTTCTCCCTCTGCCTGCCCCTCCCCCTGCTTGGGCTTTCTCTCCCTCTCTCTCTCTCTGACAAATAAATAAAATTTTTTAAAAAGAGAAAGTTTGTAACTAGAAATACAGAAGAGATTAAAATAAGTTATTGCTGTGAACTATTTTATACTGATTAATCTGAAATCTTAAACAAAATGAGCAATACTCTTAACAAATATAACTTAACAAAAATGACTACAGAAGAAATTTAAATTGAAAACCTTAATAGGCCTATAAACTTTAGAGCAATGAATCAATAAGCAAACTTCTACCATACTCCTCACTTTGAAAACCACAATCCAGATGATTTTTTAGGTGTGTTCTGTCAACATGCGAGAAACAAAAAAAATCCAATCTCACAGAACTCAGCTAGGGAATAGAAAAATAAGAAAAATTCCCCCAATTGATTTTATAAGCTTGATAATAAAACTGCCAAGAACATTAGAGGTGTCTGTATGGCTCAGTCAGTTGAGTATCTGACTCTTGATTGCAGTTCAGGTCATGATTTCAGGGTTGTGAGATTAAGCCCCATATTGGACTCCTCACTGGGCATGGAGCCTGCTTAAGATGCTCATTCTCTCTCTGCCCTTCTTCACTCCTCCAGCTCACTCTCTCTCTCTCTCTCTCTCAAAAAATAGAAAAACTTAAATAAATAAATAAAATAAAATTTGACAAGAACATTAAAAGAGAAAAAATACAGGCTGATCTTTCATATGAGCATAGAAAAAATCTTATGCAAAATATTAATATCTCTATAAAATGTTAAAACTTTGTTGAAAGAAATTAAAGGGATCTGAATGAGGAGAGAGGTATGCCATGTACATAGATAGAAAGACTCAATATTGTAAATATGTCAGTGATCCCCCAAAGCAATGTATAAATTCAATGCAGTTCCAGTCAGAATTCAAACCATATTTTTTGTGGAACTTAAGCTAATTATTAAAGTTATAACAAAGTTATAACAAAGTTATAACAAAGAGCAAAGGGTCAAAATTAGCAGCTCATATTTATTGAACACTTACTATATTACAGGCTGTGTTCTAATCATGCATTATATGCTTTACATCTATTAACTCAATTAATCCTCACAATAATCCAAAAGGTAGGTACTGTTTTGTGCCTATTTCAGATATGAGAAAATTGAGATGCAAAATGATTATAATGAATTTGGCCAGGGTTACTCAAACCCAGAAAATTGTTTCTAGATCTACACTCCTTTTTCCCCTCATATGTGTGTATATATTCAGATTCCACAGTCTTAAACTCTGCACTATATAATTTTGAAGAATGAGTTGTGGAGTTCACTCTGCCTCACATCAGGAATTACTATAGAGCTATAATGATTAAGATGGAGTGATATTGGCAGGGCAGTAGACAAATAGGCCAATGGAACAGAATAGAGAATCTATAAACAGACCCGAGAGGCCAGCCCTTAGAAGGAATCTATAGTTGGAAATAATTCATTCATTCAACAAATGTTTATAAAGCATGAACTATGTGGTAAGCACTAGAAATACAGTATTGAATAAGAGACAAGCCCTTAACTCATGGAGTTTACATGCTAGTGGGGGAAGACAGAAAATACACAATGAAAGTATAATATATCTTAAGTTTGTGGTGGTTTGTGGTGGTGAAGTGGGAGTTACTGCAGCAGCAGAGAACACAGCTCAGCAGAAGCCTGAAGAGCTCTGTGGAAAATAACGCTATAGGTAATGTTGAAGTAGTGGGAAGGAGTGGTCAATGATTTCAGAAACCTGGGATCTAGTTTATATTAGGATTGGCTGGGCCCATGGGGGCAGGAGGAGAACCAGACCAGGTTCCCTAAATGTTCAGCATCCCCATCTGGATGAGCAGTATTTATCAGCAGAGGTGCTTTCTTCAAGGTGTTGTTGGCAGCCTGGAGCTTCCCAAGGCATTGACCAAGTTGTGACAGATAGTGCAGGGAAATGACAGCAATGACATCTCTCACTGTCAAGGCCGGTGGATTCCGGGTGAAGCATAGCAGCCACTTAAGACATTTGACCCAGCCTTTGAATCATGGCACTAGGGTATCATGTGGTACAAGCAGGAGAGTGTCATGTTAGATATAAAGCCACCAAAAATCCTTTTGGATTATATTTAGAAGTTTTACTGACCCCAGAAATGAACTTTTGGAGTAGCGCTATGGCAGGAATTTCAACCATACAGGCATTTCTTTCTTCAACATACTCTTTTCATTCCTACCTCTAAGACTTTGTGCTTGCTGAAACAATTTTTTGGCAATATGTCAACTCAAATATCACCTCTTTAGGATGGATCTTCTCTGACTATCCTATGTACAGTAAACCCTCAGTTATTCTCTACCACATTCTTTTGCTTAATACTCTTAGCATTTATCACTATATGAAGTTATCATGTGTATTTGTTTACTCATTTACTGTCTTCACTCAAATGCAATTTCCAGAAGACAGAAACAATTTCTTTTCTAAACAATGTGTTTATTCGCAGTGCTTGATATAGTGGCTGACATATATTAAGTGCTCAGTAAATATTTCTTGAGGAAGGAAGGGAGGAAATGTATCTGCCAAGGGCAAAAGATAACTTGTCCTAGTAGAACAAGAATTTGAAGTCCTCTGAGCTGACCCCTTGACCTCTGCCAAGCAGGATTGTATATATACTTCAGCCAAATGTCTATGATGGATTGTTGATATTAGCTGCAACCAGAATAACAAGGCCTCAAAACTTTCTGGAACAATGAATTTTGGAACACTGAAAAAAATAAAATAAAATTAAATTAAAAAAAATAAATAATAAAACAACAACAACAACAAAAACTTTCTGGTCATATAATTTACCAAAGTGGACCTATAACATTGTCTCCAAAACTCTGGTTTCTGAGAGATGGCATTCTCTCCCTCCCTCAACCCCATTACCCCAAATCCCTGCTAGTGATTCTGGTTGTCTGGCTGCCTGGAAGATATCGTAACTTTGGCACCCACTGAATTTCCCTTTTTGCCTTAGGTGTTTTAGGTTGCCATTATTTAAAAACTATGTTATATGGTTAACATTTTTTCATGATTTAGATTAATGGGATGATTGCTTAGAATGTAAAAATGGGGAAATGGACCACTTAATTACATTAGTCCTTTTTTTACATTGAACATGTTATAAGTACATTTTATCCCCTCTGCTTTTTTACTCAATATTGTGTCTGTAGTAATAAAATGGTGAGATTGTAAGTAAAATCTAAACTGCATGCTTTGGAAACTTTTTTCAGATTTGGGTTAAAAGGTTAGGTTTATTAATACTTTCAGAATACAAAATGGCCAAAAGTTATTATAAATCCACTTGTTTTCCACTTTCATATGGGCAATAATATGCTATATAACCAGGTAACATTTTAGATAAGTTAGCTGACTCAGTATAAACTGATACAATGCACACTAATTGTATATGGCAAACTAGAGAAAAAGAAAAACAGTGATATTATATGTATGAACTGTAGAGGACTGAGAAAGAGGAGCCTCAAGGAAATTTTAGTCATAGGTAGTATTTACTATTCCAAGTCACTGTTTTAAATACTTTGTTCAGGGGTGCCTGGGTGACTCAGCCAGTTGGGTGCTGGACTCTTGATTTCAGCTCTTGTCCTGATCTCAGGCACATGGGATGGAGCCTGGATTTGGGTTCCCCTCTCAGCAGGGAGTCTGTTTCTCTCCTTTGTCTGCCTCTCTCCCAGCTCGTTCTCTCTCTCTCTCAAATAAATAAATAAATGGATTGTTTTAAAAAATACTTTGTTCATATTAATTTATCCAATGTCAAACAATCTTGTGATAGAATGTGCTATTATTAGCATTGTCATTTTACATATGGGAGAACTGTAGCATAGAGATATCAAGTTACTTGTCTGATGTCACACAGTTAGGGAGCTTAAATTTGATCACAGTCTGACCCCAGAGACCTTACTTTTAACCACTATACTGATAGTTTTGATTGCTACGAATCCTCTTTTCTACTTGGGATAATTGCCCTCACCTAGAAAAATATGGTCAGGGGAGAAAGTAATAGGAGCTTGGATCTTTAAGGGACAAAGCAGTCCCCAGCTATTGGAGGTCTCTGTTTTAATGAGGTGTGTGTGTGTGTGTGTGTGAATGCACTTACACATATTTATGCAAACTCATGTATTTATCCTTGCCTCAATAGCTTCACATATATCAATAATAAAGGTTAGAAAATATAATGGTAAAAAAATATTCAATTTCCAATAGGAATAGCAAGCACAGAATATCTAGAAATATAAATTCAACAAAAAGTACAAGACTCGGGAAGAAAGTATAAAATTCTACTGAAGAAGATAAACATAAAGAAGACTGATAAATATAGAAACTTGTAGTTATGTGGACTCAATTTTGTAAAAACTGTTAATTAACCTAGAAATTAAAGACATTTCCAATGAAAATTCCAATAGTTTGGGGGGGTTTTATTTTTTGGAACTTTATAAAAGTATTCTTCAGTTTATGTGGATGAATAAATATTAAGGAATAGCAAGAAAATTCTGAAGAGTAAAACAAATATGACAATTTGCCTTATCAAATATTAAAATTTATTGCAAAGCACAATAATTAAAATACTATAGCATTATTTTAGGAATAGAAATAGATCAGTCAAATCAAAATGGAAAATCCAGAAGTGAACCCAGATATTGAATTTATTATAAAATTGTCATTACAATTTACTAGGGAAAATAAATATTCAGTAAGCTTATTGGAACAACCAGCTAATTATTCAGAAAATAAATAGAGCTGCATTAATGTTCTACTGTTTTTATCATACAAATTTTTGGTATAAAAATATAAAATACGAAAAAAAATGAAACCATAAAACCAACAGAAGGAAATCTGAGTGAACATTTTTATAATCTCAGGGTAGCAGAGGACTCTTCAAGCATGATATGAAATGCACAAACCATAAAGGAAGGATTGACAGATGTGACTACATAAAAATGAAATATTTCTGTACTACAGAAAATGTCATGAATAAAATTGAAAAGCAAATGACAAATTGGAAAAGAGCACATATGACAAAGGTTAATTTCCTTTATCTAACAATCTATTAACAAAAAGATAAATACTCAAGAGAAAAATGGGCAAAGGGCATGAACAGGACAACCAGGACAGAAAAATACATATGGACAATAAACCGCTGAAAAGCTGTTCAACATTACCGTTAATCAAAGAAATGCAAATAAGAACCATAAGATGGACTTTGTCGCCTTTTGGTTTATCAAATATTTTAAAATAGACTATTTTTTAGAAAAGCCTTAAATTTACAGAAAAATTGAGGACTGATTATCTACATAAATTATTTGGATTTTTTTCTGCATAGATTTTATTCTCACCCATCTGTTAATTTATTCAATCATTTATTTGTATCAGTATGGGTTTATCTGTATTTATTTTATGCTTTGATTTATAATCCAGTACTATTTTTATTTATTCCTAATTAATTAAAATTATTAAATAAATAAATAATTTTAATATATCAAAATTAATAAATAATTTAACTTAAACTAAATTAGCTAATTAAATTAGCTTCTAATTTTAGCTATTAGGAGTTCTTTCAGTTGGGTACTGTGCTCCCTTGATATATCACCATCGGTGTATGAATTTTTTTAAAAACACTTCCTTACTTTCTTGTGCTAAAAGATGCCAGGCTTATCTTGTATATTTTCTATGCCAGTCCTAGAATCAGCTATTTCTCTAAAGCGTTATCATCCCTTTTACTATAGAATAGTATTAGAAATCAAGATCTGGGTGCTAGATGTGCTCTTTGCTCCTGTGTTCTCATTGCTTCTAGGCCCTATTAGATGACAGCAAAGAGATATGTGTATGTTTATTAACCTGTGTATTTACACATATCTTTAAACATTTATATATGTACTATTTGTATCTATATTAAGTTAAACCTTATTTCATACTGATATCTTCAATTCTCATCCCTTACCACTTGGATCATTTTAGCTTTCTCCCCTTTTTTATCTATAAATTCCCATGCCAACAGTGAGAAACCTGGTTGTCACCATCTTACATCTATCTATCTAGTTTTTAATATCTTCATACATGTATAACCCCATCAGAATTGTTAACCCATTCCCCCATGGAAACAAACTGTATCAACTAGATTACAATGCTTATGTACAGTTCCTCATGTCTTTAGTTTTATAGACCTATTTCCAAACTAACTTCTGTCAGGACCTATTCTATCCCCCCTCACCAACTCCCTTCCATGAAGCTGTCTCATATATTTGTAATACAGTTAGATCCTCTTGTCACACTCTGGGTTCCTTTCTGATATCCTTGACCTGCTAAATTATTTTTTAAAAATACAAACATTAAGATTCACTCTTTGCATTGTGAAGTTCAATGTACTTGGACAAATATATAATGCCATGTATATATTATTACTTCATTATACAGATATTTTCTGCCCTAAAAATCGCCTGTGCTTCTACTGGGTATTTACCCCAAAGACACAGATGTAGTGAAAAGAAGGGCCATCTGTACCCCAATGTTTATAGCAGCAATGGCCACGGTCACCAAACTGTGGAAAGAACCAAGATGCTCTTCAACGGGCGAATGGATAAGGAAGATGTGGTCCATATGGAGTATTATGGAGTATTATGCCTCCATCAGAAAGGATGAATACCCAACTTTTGTAGCAACATGGACGGGACTGGAAGAGATTATGCTGAGTGAAATAAGTCAAGCAGAGAGAGTCAATTATCATATGGTTTCACTTATTTGTGGAGCATAAAAAATAACATAGAGGACATAGGGAGATGGAGAGGAGAAGGGAGTTGAGGGAAATTGGAAAGGGAGGTGAACCATGAGAGACTATGGACACTGGAAAAACAATCTGAGGATTTTGAAGGGGCAGGGGGTGGGAGGTTGGGGAAGCCAGGTGGTGGGTATTAAGGAGGCACATATTGCATGGAGCACTGGGTGTGGTGCAAAAACAATGAATTCTGTTATGCTGAAAAGAAATAAAAAATAAAAAAAAAAAGAAAAAAAATCACCTGTGCTTCATTCTTCCATCTCCCCAACCCCAAACCCCTGGCAACCACTTATCATTGTATCTACAGTTTTGGTTTTTCCAGAATGCCACACAACTAGAATCATACAGTATGAAACTATTTCAGACTGGCTTCTTTCACTAAACAGTATGCATTTAGAGTTCCCCATGTTGTCTTGTGGCTTGAGCCAATTTTTTCTTGTGGCTTGAGCCAATTTTTTTTCTGAATGATATCCCATTGTATGAATATAACACAGTTTGTTTATCCATTCACCTGTTGAAGGGCATCTTGATTGCTTCCAGTTTTTGATGATATAATAATAATAAAGTTATAATAAATAATAATAATAATGTCATAAATATTTATTCAGGTTTTTTGTGCGCATAGGTTTTTATAATTTTTTTATATATTTTTATTTTTTCCAACATGCCGGAGGCTGTTCTCCTGGAGAGCTGCTGTGAATATGGATATTGTCTGGTGTAAGATTAACACCCTGTCTCCCAGATTTTTAATGGCCAGCTAACTGGATGCCACCAGAACCATGACACTTTCCAAATGGCCATAGGTTTTTAAATCAATTCTGTAACTATCTAGGAGCACAATTGCTAGAGCACATGATAAGACTATGTTTGGCTTTGTGAGAAACTGCCAAACTGATTTTTAAAGTTGTTGCACCATTTTACATTCCCACCAACAATGAGTGCATTCTCTCAAGCATTGGGAATTTTCAATTTCTAAAATTTTCACCATTCTCTTAATCATTCTCAAGAAAGAGAGGAATATGGCAGTGAATTAGGAGGACCTTTGCCTCATCTGCTCCAAAGAACACAATTATATAAGAATCAAGTCATCCCAAATATCCCATAAATCAAAGTGAAGAGTGTCAGAACAAACTCTACAGCTACAGAGAGAGAAAAGGCCACATCAAAGAAGGTTGGAAGTGCAGAGACATGATTTAGGGTAGAAACGGATCATGGGTGCTGCAGAGTGGAGGGAGATGTGATTTCTGAGAAGGGGAAAGATTGGAGCACAGCACACAGGAGAATGCACAAGGAAAATATTTCCCATAAGTCATTAGCTTGGAAGACAAGAGGGGCTGAATTTTGTGTTCTTGCAACCAGTGGAGCTTAAAGTCCAGTGTTTTAAACATCAGTGGACTTTGCTAGGATAGAGCTGGGAGGGCACTACCTGCTTCTGGAGAGAAGGCAAACAAACAATCTGGGAGTAGATTACCTTGAAACAGCTATCTGAAGAATGCCTGGGGTCATGAAGTGGGGGAGATTATTCACTCTTTTGGGAGTGCATTCCTGAGAGGCATTATTCACAGAGAGCCTCTCTGGGAACAAAGACATTGGCTGGCACCATTTTCTTCCCCCACCCCTCAGCATAAACACAGAGCCACCTACAGGAAACAGCATATCACCAACACAGGCTGCCTAACTTACTTAAACCAAGCCCCACCTCCTGGCTCTGGTGGGACTGCCCTTCTTAGTCAAGATTTCCTCAGTCCTAGCATGGTGGGACCCTCCCTCAGAAGACCAGCACAAACCCATGCCTACACCATATTTACAGAACAGAGTTTTGGGACTCAGTTTTGGTGTAGTGTCAGGTCTCATTTCACAAGCAGACCAGATTACACTTAGTTAAAACTTGTCATATCCAAGCCAAGGACCAAACAATGTCCATAGGAGGAAAGGAGAGCCTTTGCAGACAACTGGATTTAAGGATACAGCAGCCAAACACAACAGAAGAGCACTTGTAGTCCACACTGGAAATATTCCCTGAAGCACCAGGCTCTGGGCATGACATGACCTCTTCTTCAAAGCTATTAATTTTAGGAGCAGGAGACATAACTGGCTTTTCTAAAACACAGAAGAAAACAGAGACACAGACAAAATCCCAAGACAGAGGAATTTACCCCAAATGAAAGAACAAGATTTGGACAGTGGACCAGATGACCAGAGGTCTAAGTGAAATAGATATAAGTAACATACCTGATGGAGAATTTAAAGGAACAATTATAAGGATACTCAATGGACTTAAGAAAAAAATAGAAGACATCAGTAAGACCCTTACCACAGAAATAAAAGAGTTAAACCAGAATCAATCAGAGGTGAAAAGTGCAGTAAATGAGATTGGAAACAGGCTTGATGTAATGAACTGTAGGATGGAAGAAACAGAGGAACGAATTAATGACCCAGAAGACAAAATAATGGAAAGCACTCAAGATGAACAAGGAGAGAAAGAAAAATTATGCAAAATGAAAATAGATTTAGGGAACTCAGTGACCCCATTAATTATAATTGCATTCATATTTAAAATCCCAGAAGAAGAGAAAGAGAATGGGCAGAACATTTATTTCAAAGAATAAGAGCAAAAAATTTCCCTAATCTGGAGAAGGAAAAAATATCCAGATCCAATAGGAAAAGAACACCCATCAAAATCAATAAAAGCAGGTCAACACCAAGACATATTGTAATTACATTTGAAAAATATGGTGATACAGAACAAATCTTGAAAGCATCAAAACAAAAGTATACTTAACTTATAGTGGGAAACCCACAAGAGTAGCTGGAGATTTCTCAACAGAAACATGGCAAGCCAGAAGGGAGTGGAATGATATATTCAAAGTGTTGAATGGGGAAAGTCTGAAGCCAAGAATAATTTATAGAGCAAATCTATCATTCAAAGAGTAGAAATAAAGAGTTTCCCAGACAAATGAAAACTAAAGGAGATCATGATTGCTAAACTATCCCTGCAAGAAATATTAAGGGGACACTTTGAGTGCAAAAGAGAGATGAAAAGTGACAAAGACAAGAACAGATCAGAGAAATCTCCAGAAATAATGACAAAACAAGTAATTAGATGGCTCTAAATACATATCAATCAATAATTACTTTGAATTTAAAAGTACTAAATGCTCAAACCAAAAGACATAAGGTGCCAGAATGGATTAAAAAACAAAACAAGACCTATCTATATGCTGCCTACAAGAGACATATTTTAGACCTTAAGTCACCTGAAGACTAAAGGATGAATAAATATTTATCACTCAAAACAATGTCGAAAGATATCTGGAGTAGCAATACATATAATAGATAAACTAGACTTTACACAAAGACCATGGGACACCTGGGTGGCTCATTCAGTTAAGCATCCAACTCTTGATTTCAGCTCAGGTCATGATCTCAGGGTTGTTAGCTCAAGCCCCACAATGGGCTCTATGCAGGGAATGGAGGCTGCTTAAGATTCTCTCTCTCCCTCTCCCTATGCCCCTACCCCTCTGCTTGCATGCATTCTCTCTCTCTTTAAAACAAAACGAAAACACTGCAAAGACTGTAACAAGGGATTAAAAGATGACACTATATCATAATAAAGGGGACAATCTGACAAGAAGATATAATAATTGTAAATATTTATGCACCCAATGAGGGAGCACCCAAATGTATAAAACAATAATAACAGGGAACTTTAATACCCCACTTATATCAATAGACAGATCATCAAACAGAAAATCAACAATGAAACAATGGATTTGAATGACACAGTGGACCAATGAACTTAACAAGTATATTCAGGACCTTCCATCCTAAAACAGCAGAATACACACTCTATCAAGTGCACACAGAGCATTCTTCAGAATAGATCAAATACTAGGTTACAAATCAGTCCTGAACAAATGCAAAAAGACTGAAATCATACTATATGCCTTCTCTCACTACAGTTTTATGAAACTAGATGTCACAATAAGAAAAAATTTGGAAAGACCACAAATGCATGAAGGTTAAACAATATGCTACTAAAAAATTAATGGGTCAGCCAGGAAATCAAAGAAGAAATAAAAACTACATAGAAATAAATGAACTTGAAAACACAATGGTCCCAAACCTTTGTAACGCAACAAAATTGGCTCTAAGAGGTAATTTTATAGCAATACAGATCTACCTCAAGAAGCAAGAGAAATCTCAAACAACCTAACCTTACACTTAATGGAACAAGAAAAATAACAACTAAAGAAGCCCAGATCCAGAAGAAGGAAGAAAATAATAAAAATCAGAGTAGAAATAAATAACATAGAAACTAAAAAAAAAAAAAAAAAAAAACCACAACAGAACAGATCAATGAAACCAGGAGGTAGTTCTTTGGGGTGGGGGAGAAATAAAACCAATAAATCTCTAGCCAGACTTTTCCAAAAGAAAAGAGATAGGACCGTGATAAGTAAAATCACAAAGGAGAGTGGAGAAATAACAATCAATACCACAGGAATACAAACAATCATGAGACAATTATGAGAAACTATATGCCAACAAATTGGACAACCTGGAAGAAATGGATAAATTCCTAGAAACATATAAACTACCAAAACTGAAACAGGAAGAAATAGAAAATTTGAACAGGCCAATAACCAACAAAAAAATTGAATAAGTAATCAAAAATCTCCAAACAAACAGAATTCCAGGGCCAAATGTCTTCACAGGCGATTTCTACCAAATATTTAAAGAAGAATTCCTCTCAAACTATTCCAAAAAGTAGAAAAGGAAGAAAAACTACCAAATTCATCCATGAGGGCAGCATTGCCTTGATACAAAAGCCATAAAGAAACCCCACATGAAAGAGACTACAGGCCAGTATCCCTGATGAGCATGGATACAAATAATCTCAATAAAATACTCAATAAAATTCAGAATAATGATTTGAATCCAAGAATTCATTAAAAAATCATTCAGCATGATCCAATGGGTTGTATTCCTTGGTTGCAAGGGTGGCTCAATACTCACAATCAATCAGTGTAATACACCACATCAATAAGAGAAAGGACAAGAAACACATGGTCATTTCAGTAGATGCAGAAATGGCATTTGATAACGTACAACATCCATTCATGATCAAAACCCTCAACAAAGTAGGCTGACAGAGAACCTACTTCAACATAACAAAGGCTATATATGAAAAACGCACAGCTGACAACAGCTTCAATGGTGAAAAAATGAGAGCTGGTCCCTTAAGGTCAGGAACAAGACAAGGATGTCCATTCTCACCAGTTTTCTTCAACATAGTATTGGAACTCCTAGCCACAGCAATCAGACAGCCAAAAGAAATGAAAAGGCATCTAAGTTGGTAAGGAAGAAGTAAAACTTTCACTACTTGCAGATAACATGATACCATGTACAGAAAACCTAGAGGTTCCACCAAAAAATTGCTAGAACTGACACATAAATTCAGTAAAGTCGCAGGATACAGAGTCAACATACAGAAATCTTTGCATTTCTATACATAAATAATGAATCTTCAGAAAGGGATATTAAGGAATCAATCCCACTTATCACTGCACCAAAAATCATAAAATACCTAGGAATAAACTTAACCAAAGAGGTAAAAGACCTGCACTCTGAAAACTGTAAAACACTGATGGAATAAATTGAAGAAGACACAAAGAAACAGAAAGACATTCATGTTTATGGATTAGAAGAACAAATATTGTTAAATGTCTATACTAACCAAAGCAATCTACACATTAAAGTCAATCTCTGTCAAAATACCACCAACATTTTTCACAGGTCTAGAACAAACAATCCTAAGAGTTGTGTAGAAGCACAAAAAACCCCAAATAGCCAAAGCAACCTTGAAAAAGAAAAGCAATACTGTAGGCATCACAATTCTGGATGTGAAGTTATATTACAAAGTTGTAGTGATCAAAACAGTATGGTATTGGCAGAAAAAGAGACACACAGATCAGTGAAACAGAAGAGAAAACCCACAATTATAGTCAACTAGTTTTTGACAAAGCAGGGAAGAATATCCAATGGGAAAAAGACAGTCTCTTTAAGAAATGGTGTTGGAAAAACTGGACAAAAACATGCAAAATAATGAAACTGGGACCACTTTCTTATGCCATATGTAAAAATAAATTCAACGTGGATTAAAGACCTAAATGTGAGACATGAAACCACAAAAATCATAAAGGAGTACACAGGCAGTAACCACTATGACATTAGTCATAGGAACTCCTTTGGAGATATGTCTCCTGAGGCAAGGGAAACAAAAGCAAAAATAAACTTTTGGGACTTCATCAAAATAAAATGTTTCTGCACAGTGAAGGAAACAATCAACAAAACTAAAAAGCAGCCTATAGAATGGGAGAAGATATTTGCAAATGATATATCTGATAAAGGGTAACTATCCAAATTGTATCATGAACATACAAAACTCAACACCCCCCAAATGAATAATTCAATGAAAAAATGGGCAGAAGACATGAACAGACATTTTCCCAAAGAATACATCCAGATAGCCCAAAGACACATGAACTGATGCTCAGTGTCACTGATCATCAGGTAAATATAAATCAAAACTACAGAGAGATCTCACCTCATGCCTGTCAGAGTTACTAAAATCAACAGCACAAGAAACCCCAGGTTTTGGTGAGAATGTAGAGAAAGGGGAACCCTCTTGGACTGTTGGAAACTGGTGCAGCCAATCTGGCAAACAGTGTGGAGGTTCCTCAAAAAGTTTAAAATAGATCTACTATATGATCATATATAAAGGGTACAATTCAACAAGAAGATATAATTGTAAATATTTATGCACCCAACAAGGGAGCACCCAAATATATAAAACAATAATATCAAGGGACTTTAATACCCTACTCACATCAATAGGCAGATCATCAAAAAGAAAATCAACAATGAAACAATTGCACTACTATGCATTTATGCAAGGAATATAAAAATGCTAATTCAAAGGGATACATGCACTCTGATGTTTACAGCAGGATTATCTACTATTGCCAAATTATGGGAACAACCCAAGTGTCTGTTGAATAATTAATGAATGAAGAAGATGTGGTATATATATACAATGCAATATTAATCAGCCATAGAAAGAATGAAATCTTGGCATTCGCAATGATATGCATGGAGATAGTATTATGCTAAGCAAAATAAACCAGAGAAAGATAAATATCATATGATTCCATTTATGTGTGGTATTTAAAGAAACAAAACAAATGAGCAAAGGGGAAAAAAGAGAGAGAGAGATGCAAATTAAGAAACACATTCTTAACTTTAGATAATATGCTGATGGTTACCAGATAAGAGGTGGGTGAGGAGTTGTGTAAAATAGGTGATGGGGATTAAAGAGTGCATTTGTAGTGATGAGCACCAGGTGTTACATGGAAGTATTGAATCACCATATTGTACACCTGAAATTAATACTACACTGTATGTTAAATAACTGGTATTTAAATAAAAACTTAAATAAAAAAAAATAAAATTGTAACCATTCTCATTGGTGGGTAGTGGTATTTCATTGTTCTCTTTTTAATTGCTGTTTAATTTGCAATTACCTAATGATGTATGTTGTAGAACACTTTTCATATGCTTAGTTGCCATCTGTACATCTTATTTGGTGCCATGTCCATTTAGATCTTTTGCCCATTTCTTAATTGGGTTGTTTCTTTTTTTATTATTGAGTTTTAAGAATTCTGTCTATATTTTGTATACAAATTCTTTATCTCATATGTGGTTTACAAATATTTTCTCATAATATGTAGCTTATCTTTTGAGTCTCTATCTTTTGGAAAAAAGTTTTGAATTTTAATATATTTGTATTTTTCTTTCATGGGCTACACATTGGATGCTATATCTAAAAGCCAATTGACGAATTCTACCAAACTTTCAAAGAAGAAATAACACCAATTCTCCTGAAGCTGTTCCAAAAAATTGAAGCAGAAGGAAAACTTCCAGACTCTTTTTATGAAGCCAGCATTACCCTGATCCCCAAACCAGGCAAAGACCCTACCAAAAAGGAGAATTTCAGACCAATATCACTGATGAATATGGATGCAAAGATTCTCAACAAGATCCTAACAAACAGGATCCAGCAGCACATTAAAAGGATTATCCACCATGACCAGGTGGGATTCATCCCTGGGTTGCAAGGTTGGTTCAACATTCGCAAATCAATCAGTGTGATAGAACACATCAATAAGAGAAGAGAGAAGAACCACATGGTCCTCTCAATTGATACAGAAAAAGCATTTGACAAAATCCAGCATCCGTTCCTGATGAAAACGCTTCAAAGTATAGGGATAGAGGGAACATTCCTGAACTTCATAAAATCTATCTATGAAAGACCCACAGCAAATATCATCCTCAATGGGAAAAAGCTTGCAGCCTTCCCATTGAGATCAGGAACATGACAAGGATGCACACTCTCACCACTCTTGTTCAACATAGTATTAGAAGTTCTAGCAACGGCAATCAGACAACAAAGAGAAATAAAAGGTATCCAAATTGGCAAGGAAGAAGTCAAACTCTCTCTCTTCGCAGATGACATGATTCTTTATATGGAAAACCCCAAAGACTCCACCCCCAAACTACTAGAACTCATACGGCAATTCAGTAACGTGGCAGGATACAAAGTCAATGTACAGAAATCAGTGGCTTTCTTATACACTAACAATGAAAATACAGAAAGGGAAATTAGAGAATCGATTCCATTTACTATAGCACCAAAAACCATAAGATACCTGGGCATAAACCTAACCAAAGAAGTAAAGGACCTGTACTCGAGGAACTACAGAACACTCATGAAAGAAATTGAAGAAGACACAAAAAGATGGAAGACTCTTCCATGCTCTTGGATTGGAAGAATAAACATTGTTAAAATGTCTATACTGCCTAGAGCAATCTATACTTTTAATGCCATTCCGATCAAAATTCCACCGATATTTTTCAAAGAGCTGGAGCAAATAATCCTAAAATTTGTATGGAATCAGAAGAGACCCCGAATTGCTAAGGAAATGTTGAAAAACAAAAACAAAACTGGCGGCATCACGTTACCCGATTTCAAGCTTTACTACAAAGCTGTGATCACCAAGACAGCGTGGTACTGGCATAAAAACAGACACATAGACCAGTGGAACAGAGTGGAGAGCCCAGATATGGACCCTCAACTCTATGGTCAAATAATCTTCGACAAAACAGGAAAAAATATTCAATGGAAAAAAGACAGTCTCTTCAATAAATGGTGCTGGGAAAACTGGACAGCGATATGTAGAAGAATGAAACTCGACCATTCTCTTACACCGTTCACAAAGATAAACTCGAAATGGATAAAAGACCTCAACGTGAGACAGGAATCTATCAGAATCCTAGAGGAGAACATAGGCAGTAACCTCTTCGATATCAGCCACAGCAACTTCTTTCAAGATAAGTCTCCAAAGGCCAAGGAAACAAAAGCAAAAATGAACTTTTGGGACTTCATCAAGATCAAAAGCTTCTGCACAGCAAAGGAAACAGTCAACAAAACAAAGAGGCAACCCACGGAATGGGAGAAGATATTTGTAAATGACAGTACAGACAAAAGGTTGATATCCAGGATCTACAAAGAACTTCTCAAACTCAACACACACAAAACAGATAATCATATCAAAAAATGGGCAGAAGATATGAACAGACACTTCTCCAACGAAGACATACAAATGGCTATCAGACATATGAAAAAATGTTCATCATCACTAGCCATCAGGGAGATTCAAATTAAAACAACATTGAGATACCACCTAACACCAGTTAGAATGGCCAAAATTAGCAAGACAGGAAACAACGTGTGCTGGAGAGGATGTGGAGAAAGGGGAACCCTCTTACACTGTTGGTGGGAATGCAAGTTAGTGCAGCCACTTTGGAGAACAGTGTGGAGATTCCTGAAGAAATTAAAAATAGAGCTTCCCTATGACCCTGCAATTGCACTGCTGGGTATTTACCCCAAAGATACAGATGTAGTGAAAAGAAGGGCCATTTGTACCCCAATGTTTATTGCAGCAATGGCTACAGTCGCCAAACTGTGGAAAGAACCAAGATGCCCTTCAACGGATGAATGGATAAGGAAGATGTGGTCCATATACACAATGGAGTATTATGCCTCCATCAGAAGGGATGAATACCCAACTTTTGTAGCAACATGGACAGGACTGGAAGAAATTATGCTGAGCGAAATAAGTCAAGCAGAGAGAGTCAAGTATCATATGGTCTCACTTATTTGTGGAGCATAACAAATAACATGGAGGACATGGAGAGATGGAGAGGAGAGGGAGTTGAGGGAAACTGGAAGGGGAGATGAACCATGAGAGACTATGGACTCTGAAAAACAACCAGAGGGTTATGAAGGGGCGGCGGGAGGGGGTGGGGTGGGGTGGGAGGTTGAGGAACCAGGTAGTGGGTAATAGGGAGGGCACGTACTGCATGGAGCACTGGGTGTGATGCCAAAACAATGAACACTGTTATGCTGTAAATAAGCAAATAAAAATAAATAAATTAATTTAAAAAAATTATTAATTCTTAATAAAAACATTATATAATTTCTTAATATTAAAAAAAATTTTCAAAAGTTACTTTAAATTCGAGGGAAAATATTTTCAACCTTTTTAAAAATACATTGTTTATACAAATATAAACTATTTTAGAGTTGTTTCTAGATTTCTCAAAGTATTTAACCATGTTTAAAAAGATGTGATATGGGGTGCCTGGGTGGCTCAGTGGGTTAAAGCCTCTGCCTTCGGCTCAGTCATGATCTCAGGGTCCTGGAATCAAGCCCTGAATCAGGCTCTCTGCTCAGCAGGGAGCCTGCTTCCTCCCTTCTCTCTCTCTCTGCCTGCCTCTCTGCCTACTTGTGATCTGTCTGTCAAATAAATAAATAAAATCTTTAAAAAAAATAAAAAAAAAATAAAAGCCAATTGACAAATCCAAGGTCATGCAGTTTTTTTTCTATGTTTCCTTCTAGAGGTTATATAGTACTGCACTTCATTTTTTAAATTTAAATTTAATTAGCTAACATGTTCTGCACTTTATAGTTAGGTGATCCATTTTGAGTTAATTTTTGCAAAAGGTTTAAGGACTGTGTCTAGATTCTTTCTTTTTTTTGCATTCAGTGTGCAATTGTTCTAGTACAATTTGTAAACACACACACACACACACACACACACACAATTTACAGCATATTTTCTCCATTGAATTAACTTTGCTCCTTTGTCAAAGATCAGTTACATATATTTATTTGCATGAACCTATTTTCAGAGCTTTCTATTCTGTTCCATGTATCTATTTGTCTACTCTTTCACCAGGACCACACTCTGCTGGTTACTCTAGCTTTATACTCAGTCTTGAGTAGTGTCAGTCTTCCAACTTTTTTCTCTTTCTCCAATATTTTGCTGGTTATTCTGTTTTTTGTTTGTTTGTTTTTGCTTATCCACATAATCTTTAGAAGCAGTTTGTCAGTATTCACAAAAACGTTGCTGGGATTTTAATTGGGATTACACTGAATCTATAGACCAAGTTGGGAAAAATTGATATCTCAAAAATATCCTATCTTCCAATCTGTGAATAAAGATGATTTCTCCATTTATTTAGATCTTCTTTGATTTCTTTTATACAAGTTTAAAGTTTTCTGCATGTAGATCTTATACATATTTTCTTAGGTTTATACCTAAGTATCTCTTTTTTTTAATGTCATTGCAGGTAATATTGTATTTTTCCCTTTTTTATTGTATTTTGCTTTTTTATTTTTAAAAAACATTTTATTTATTTGAGAGGGAGTACATGAGTTGGGGGGAGGGGGAAAGGGAGCAGGCTTCCTGCTCAGGATCCTGGGAACCTGGGATCATGATCTGAGCTGAAGGCAGATGTGTAACTGACTGAGCCACCCAGGTGCCCCTGGTATTTTGTTTTTAACTTGTAATTCTAGTTGTCCTTTTCTAGCATAGGAAAACAATTGAATTTTGTATATGTTAGTTCCAGGAGGGTCTTTTTTTTCCCTGTTCTTTGAGACTTTTTATATGGACAATAATGTCATCTGGGAACAAAGAAAGTTTTTTTTTCCCTTCACAATTTGTGTAAGTTTAGTTTCTTTTCTTCTCTTATTGCACTGGGTAGGACTCTCAGTACAATGTTGAATGTGAGTGGGGAGAGGGTACATCCTTGCCTTGTTTCTGATCTTAAGGAGAAAGCATTCAGTTTCTTAGCATTAAGTATGATATTAGCTGTAGAATTTTTGCAGATTTTTAAAACCATTTTTGTAGATTTTTATAAAGAGGTTTTGAATTTTGTGAACTATTTTTTCTGCATTGATTTTTATGATTTTATGATGTTTCTTCTTGAGCTTCTTGATGTGACTGATTACATTAATTGATCTTCAAATGTTGAATTTGCTTATTATTCAAGGCTTAAAGCTTTGAGTACCTGGAATAAATCTTATTTGGTTGTGGTGTATATTTCATTTTATACATTTTTGGATTTGATTTGCTAACATTTTATAGAGGATTATTGCATCTGTATTCATGAAAGATATTGGTGTGTATTTTTTTTTTTCTTGTAATGTCTTTATCTGGTTTTGATATTAGGGTAATGCTGGTTTCATGGTATGAGTTATGAAGTGCTACCTTTGTTTTATTTTCTGAAAAAGATTGCAGAGAATTAGTATAAATGCTTCCTTAAATATTTGATAGAATGTACCAGTGAAACAGCCTGTGCCTGCTAATTCCTTTTTGTAATGTTATTTAATTATTGATTCAATTTCTCTAATAAATGCTGGTCTATTCAGGTTATTTACTTCTTTTTTATTTTATTAACATATAATGCATTATTTGCTTCAGGGGTACAGGTCTGTGAATCATCAGTCTTACACAATTCACAGCAGTCCCCATAGCACATACCCACCCCAATGTCCATAACCCAGCCACCCTATCCCACCCCACAATCCCTAGAAACCTCAGTTTGTTTCATGAAATTAAGAGTCTCTTACGGTGGTCTCCCACCCCACTCCCATCTTGTATCATTTTTCCCCTTCCTACCTCCATGACCCCCACACTGCCTCTCAAATTCTTCATATCAGAGAGATCATATGATAATAGTCTTTCTCTGATTGACTTATTTTGCTCAGCATAATACCCTCTAGCTTCATCCACATCATTTCAAATGGCAAGGTTTTGTTTCTTTTGATAGCTACAAAGTATTCCATTCTCTGTGTGTGTGTGTGTGTGTGTGTGTGTATCTCACATCTTTATCCATTCATCTGTTGATGGACATCTAGGTTCTTTCCATAATTTGGCTATTGTGGACATTGCCGCTATAAACATTTGGGTGCATGTGACCCTTTGAATCACTATATTTGTATCTTTAGGGTAAATACCCAGTAGTGTAATTATTGAGTCATAGGGTAGTTCTATTTTCAACTTTTCAGAGAACCTCCATACTGTTTTCCAGAGTGGCTGCACCAGCTTGCATCATCACCAACAGTTTAGGAGGTTTCACCTTTCTCCATATCCTTACCAACATCTGTCATTTCCTGACTTGTTAATTTTAGCCATTCTGACTGGTGTGAGGTGGTATCTCACTGTGGTTTTGATTTGTATTTCCCTGATGCTGAGTGATGTTGAACACTTTTTCATGTGTCTGTTGACCATCTGGATGTCTTCTTTACTGAAATGTCTGTTCATGTCTTCTGCCCACTTCTTGATTGAATTATTTGTTCTTTGGGTGTTGAGTTTGATAAGTTCTTTACAGATTTTGAATATTAGGCCTTTATCTGATATGTAATTTGCAAATATCTACTCCCATTCTGTCAGATGTGTTTTGGTTTTGTTGACTGTTTCCTTTGGTGTGCAAAAGCTTTTGATCTTGATGGAATCCCAAGAGTTCATTTTTGCCCTTGCTTCCCTTGCATTTGGGGATGTATCTAGGAAGATGTTGCTGTGGCTGAGGTCGAAGAGGTTGCTGCCTGTGTTCTCAAGGATTTTGATGGATTCCTGTCTCACATTGAGGTTTTCATCCATTTTGAGTCTATTTTTGTGTGTGGTGTTAGGAAATGGTCCCATTTCATTCTTCTGCATGTGGCTGTCCAATTTTCCCAACACAATTTGTTGAAGGGACCGTCTTTTTTCCACTGGGTATTCTTTCCTGCTTTGCTGAAGATTAGTTGACCATAGAGTTGAGGGTCCACTTCTGGGCTGTTGATTCTGTTCCATTGACCTATGTGTCTGTTTTTGTGCCAGTACCATACTGTCTTGATGATTACAGCTTTGTAATAGAGCTTGAAGTATGGAATTGTGATGCCGCCAGCATTGGTTTTCTTTTTTAACATTCCTCTGGTTAATTGGGGTCTTTTCTGGTTCCATAAATTGTAGGATTATTTGTTCCATTTCTTTGAATAAAAATTGTTGGTATTTTGATAGCGACTGCATTAAATGGGTAGATTGCTCATGGAATCATAGACATTTTAACAACATTTGTTCTTCCAATCCATGAGCATGGAATATTTTTCCATTTTTTTGTGTCTTCCTCAATTTCTTTCATGAGTACTTTATAGTTTTCTGAGTACAGATTCTTTGCCTTCTTGGTGAGGTTTATTCCTAGGTATCTTATGGTTTTGGGTACAATTGTAAATGGGATCGACTCCTTAATTTCTCTTTCTTCTGTCTTGCTGTTGGTGTAGAGAAATGCAACTGATTTCTGCGCATTGACTTTATACCCTGACACTTTACTAAATTCCTCTGTGAGTTCCAGCAGTTTTGGAGTGGAGCCTTTTGGGTTTTCCACATAACGTGTTGTATCATCTGTAAAGAGTGAGATTTTGACTTCTTCTTTGCCAATTCGGATGCCTTTTATTTCTTTTTGTTGTCTGATTGCTGAGGCCAGGACTTGTAGTACTATGTTGAATAACAGTGGTGATAGTGGACAGCCCTGCCATGTTCCTGACCTTAGGGGAAAACCTCTCGGTTTTTCCCCATTGAGAATGAATTTGCTGTGGGCTTTTCATAGATGGCTTTGATCATATTGAGGTATGTACCTTCTATCCCTACACTTCGAAGAGTTATGATCAAGAAAGGATGCTGTACTTTGTCAAATGCTTTTTCAGCGTCTATTGAGAGTATCTTCTGGTTCTTGTTCTTTCGTTTATTAAAGTATTGTATCACATTGATTGATTTATGGATGTTGAACCAAACTTGCAGCCCAGGAATAAATCCCACTTGGTCGTAGTGAATAAAGTGAAAAAGTTGGATACTATTGGCTAATATTTTGGTGAGAATTTTTGCATGCGTATTCCTCAAGGATATTGGCCTATAATTCTCCTTTTTGATGGGGTCTTTGTTTGGTTTTGGGATCAAGGTGATGTTGGCCTCATAAAATGAGTTTGGAACTTTTCCTTCCGTTTCTATTTTTGGAACAGTTCCTGGAGAATAGGTACTAATTCTTCTTTAAAAGTTTGGTAGAATTCCCCTAGGAAACTGTCTGGTCCTGGACGCTTGTTTGTTGGGAGATTTTTGATGACTGCTTCAGTCTCCTTACTGGTTATGGGTCTGTTCAGGTTTTCTATTTCTTCCTGGTTCAGTTGTGGTAGTTTACATGTCTCTAGAAATGCATCCATTTCTTCCAGGTTGTCCAATTTGCTGGTGTATAGCTGCTCATAATATGTTCTTATAATTGTTTGTATTTCTTTGTTGTTGGTTGTGATCTCTCTTCTATCATTCATGATTTTATTAATTTGGGTCCTTTATCTTTTCCTTGGATAAGTCTGGACAGGGGTTTGTCCATCTTATTAATCCTTTCAATGAACCATGTCCTAGTTTCATTGTTCTACTGTTCTTTTGGTTTCTATTGCATTGCTTTCTGCTCTCATCTTTATGATTTCTCTTCTCCTGCTGGGTTTAGGCTTTCTTTGCTGTGCTTTCTTCAGATCCTTAAGTGTAGGGTTAGGTTGTGTACTTGGGACCTTTCTTGTTTCTTGAGAAAGTCTTGTATGGCTATGTCCTTTCCTCTCAGGACCACCTTTGCTGTGTCCCACAGATTTCGAACAGTTGTGTTTTCATTTTCATTTGTTTCCACGAATTTTTAAAATTCTTCTTTAATTTCCTGTTGACCTATTCATTCTTTAGTAGGATGTTCTTTAGCCTCAAAATGTTTGAGTTCTTTCCATCTTTCCTCTTGTGGTTGAGTTCTAGTTTCAAAGCATTGCAGTCTGAAAATATGCAGGTTATGATCCCAATCTTTTGGTACCGGATGAGACCTGATTTGTGACCCAGGATGTGATCTATTCTGGAGAATGTTCCATGTGCACTAGAAAAGAATGTGTATTCTGTTGCTTTGGGATGGAATGTTCTGAATATATCTGCGGTGTCCATCTGGCCCAGTGTGTCATTTAAAGCCTTTGTTTCCTTGTTGATCTTTTGCTTGGATGATCTGTCCATTTCAGTGAGGGGGGATGCTAAAGTCCTCTACTATTGTTGTATTATTGTCAATGTGTTTCTTTGATTTTGTTATTAACTGGTTTATATAATTGGCTGCTCCCATGTTAGGAGCATAGATACTTAAAATCATTAGATCTTCTTGTTGGACAGACCCTTTAAGTGTGATATAGTGTCCTTCCTCATCTCTTATTATAGTCTTTGGCTTAAAAATCTAGTCTGTCTGATATAAGGATTGCCACCCCACCTTTCTTTTTTTTTTAAGATTTTATGTATTTATTTGACAGAGAGAGAGATCACAAGTAGGCAGAGAGGCAGGCAGAGAGAGAGGAGGAAGCAGGCTCCCTGCAGAGCAGAGAGCCCGATGCAGGGCTCGATCCCAGAACCCTGAAATCATGACCTGAGCCAAAGGCAACGGCTTAATCCACTGAGCCATCTAGGTGCCCCCCCACCTTTCTTTTGATGTCCATTAGCATGGTAAATGGTTTTCCACTCCCTCATTTTAAATCTGGAGGTGTCTGTGGGTCTAAAATGAGTCTCTTGCAGACATCGTATTGATGGGTCTTGTTTGTTTGTTTGTTTGTTTATCCAACCTGATACCCTGTATCAGATTTGGGGGCATGTTCTTTTGCTTGGGGCATTTAGCCCATTTACATTCAGGGTAACTATTGAAAGATATGAATTTAGTGCCATTAAATTGCCTGTAAGGTGACCGTTACTGTATATTGTCTCTGTTCCTTTGTGGTCTGTTACTTTTAGGCTCTCTCTTTGCTTTGAGGACCCCTTTCAATATTTTCTGAAGGGCTGGTTTGGTGTTTGCAAAGTCTTTTAATTTTTGTTTGTCCTAGAAGCTTTTGCTCTCTCCTTCTATTTTCAATGACAGCCTAGCTGGATATAGTATTCTTGGCTGAATATTTTCCTCGTTTAGTGCTCTGAATATATCATGCCAGTCTTTTCTGGCTGGTCAGGTCTCTGTGGTTAGGTATGCTGCCAATATAATATTTCTACCATTGTATGTTAAAGACCTCTTGTCCTGAGCTGCTTTCAGGATTTTCTCTTTGTCACTAAGACTAGTAAGTTTTACTATTAGATGACGGGGTATAGATCTATTTTTATTGATTTTGAGGGGGTTCTCTATGCTTCCTGGATTTTGATGCTTGTTCCCTTTGCCATGTTAGGGAAATTCTCTACTATAATTTGCTCCAATATACCTTCTGACCCTCTCTCTCTTTCTTCTTCTTCTGGGATCCCAATTAATCTAATATTGTTTCATCCTATGGTATCACTTATCTCTTGAATTCTCTCCTTGTGTTTAGTAGTTGTTTGTCTCTCTTTTTCTCATCTTCTTTATTCTTCATTATTTGGTCTTCTATATCACTAATTCTCTCTTCTGCCTTGTTTATACTAGCAGTTAGAGCCTCCATTTCTTATTGCACCTCATTAATAGCTTTTTCTTTTTTTAAGTTTTATTTTATTTTACTTTTTTTTCAGTGTTCCAAAATTCATCATTTATGCACCACACCCAGTGCTCCATGGAATATATGCCCTCCATAATACCCACCACCAGTCTCACCCAACCACCTAGCCCCTTCTCCTCCAAAACCCTCAGTTTGTTTCTCAGAGCCCACAGTCTGTCATGGTTTGTCTCCCGTCTAATTTGCCCCAACTCACTTCTCTCCATCTCCCAATGTCCTCCGTATTATTCCTTATGCTCCACGTGTAAGTGAAACCATATGATAATTGACTCTCTCTGCTTGACTTTTTTCACTCAGGATAATCTCTTCCAATCACAATTATGTTGATACTAAGATTGGGTATTCATCCTTTCTGATGGAGACATAATACTCCATTGTATATATGGACCATATCTTCTTTATCTATTCGTCTGTTGAAGGGCATCTTGGTTCTTTCCACAGTTTGGCGACTGTGGGCATTGCTGCTATGAACATTGGGGTACAGATGGCCCTGCTTCTCACTACATCAGCATCTTTGGGGTAAATACCCAGTAGTGCAATTGCAGGGTCATACAGAAGCTCTATTTTTAATTTTTAAGGAAATATCCACACTGTTTTCCAAAGGGTTGCACCAACGTGCATTCCCACCAACAGTATAAGAGGGTTACACTTTCTCCACATCCTCTCCTTCACTTGTTGTTTCTGTCTTGTTAATTTTGGCGATTCTAACTGGTGTAATGTCCTATATTAATGTGGCTTTTATTTGAATCTCCCTGATGGCTAATGATGATGAACATTTTTTCATGTGTCTATTAGTCATTTGTATATCTTCTTTGGAGAAGTGTCTGTTTATGTCTTCTGCTCATTTTTTGACATGATTGTCTGTTTTGTATGTGTTGAGTTTGAGGAGTTCTTTATAGATCTTGGATAACAGTTCTTTCTCTGTAGAGTCATTTGAGCAGAGATCAATGAGATAGAAACTAGAGATACAGTAGAATGCATCAATGAAACTAGAGGCTGGTTTTTGAAAGAATCAATAATATCAATAAAAAATTGGCCAAACTAATCCAAAAGAAAAGGGAGAGGGCCCAAATTAATAAATTTATGAATGAAAAGGGAGATATCACAACTACACCAAGGAAATAGAAACAGTCATCAGAAATTATTATCAACAGTTATATGCCAGTAAGTTAAGCAACCTAGATAAAATGGATGCATTCCTGGAAACTTATAAACTTCCAAAACTGAATAAGAAAGAAATTGACAATCTGAATAGACCAATATCTAGTAATGAGACTGAGGCAGTGATCAAAAACCTCCCCCAGAAAAAAGAGCCTAGGATCTGACAGAGTCCCTGGGGAATTCTACCAAACTATCAAAGAAGAAATAATACCTCTTCTCCTGAAACCCTTTCAAAAAATAAAAACGCAGGAAAACGTCCAGACTCTTTTTGTGAAGCCAGCATTACCCTGAACCCCAAACCAGGCAAAGACCCCACCAAAAAGGAGAATTTCAGACCAACATCCCTGATGAATATGGATGCTAAGATTCTCAACAAGATCCTAGCTAATAGGATCCAACTGTACGTTAAAAAGATTATCCACCATGGCTAGGTGAGATTTATCCATGAGATGCAAGGGTGGTTCAACATTTGCAAATCAATAAATGTGATAGAAAAAAATCAATAAGAGAAGAGGAAGCACCACATGGTCCTCTCAATTGATTCAGAAAAAGCTTTTGACAAGATACAGCATCCTTTCTTGATTAAAATGCCGCACAATATGGAGATAGAGAGAATATTCCTCAACTGCATAAAATCTATCAATGAAAAACCCACATTGAAATACATCCTTTATGGGGAAAAGCTGACAACCTTCCCTTTGAGATCAGGAACCTGACAGGGATGTCCACTCTCACCACTGTTATTCAACATAGTACTAGAAGTCCTAGCAACAGCAATCAGAGAACAACAACAACAAAAACAAAACCATAAAAGATATTCAAATTGGCAAAGTAGAAGTCAAACTTTCTCTCTTTGCAGATGGCATGATACTTCATATGGAAAACCCAAAAGACTCCATCCCCAAACTACTAAAACTCAGTCAGCAATTCAGAAATGTGGCAGGATAGAAAATCAATGTACAGAAATCAGTTGTTTTCTTATAAACTAACAATGAAAATATAGAAAGGGAAAGTAGAGAATGGATTCCATTTACTATAGCACCAAGGACAATAAGATACCTGGCAATAAATCTAACAAAGGAAGTAAAGGATCTGTATCACAGAACTACAGAACAGTCTTTGAAGAAATTGAAGACACTAAAAGATAGAACAGCATTCCATGCTCATGGATCAGAATAAACATTGTTAAAGTGTCTATACTGCGTAAAGCCATCTATACTTTCAATGCCATCCCTATCAAAATTCCACTGGCATTTTTCAAAGAGCTGGAACAAACAATCCTAAAATTTGTATGGAACCAGAAGTGGCCCCAAATTACTAAAGAAATGTTGAAAAAAAAAAAAAAAAAAAAAAAAAAAGAAAAACAAAACTGAGGGCATCACATTGTCTGATTTCAAGCTTTACTACAAAGCTGTGATCACCAAGACAGCATGGTACTTGCACAAAAACAGATACATAGACAAGTCCAACAGATTAGAGAGCCCAGATATGGACCCACAATTCTATGGTCAACTAATCTTCAACAAAGCAGGAAAAAATATGCAGTGGAAAAAAGACAGTCTCTTCAATAAATGGTGCTGGGAAAATTGGACAGCTATGTGTAGAAGAATGAAACTCTATCATTCTCTTACACCATACACAAAGATAAACTTGAAATGGATTAAAGACCTCAATGTGAGGCAGGAACCTATCAAAATCCTAGAGGAGAACATAGGCAGTAACCTCTTAGACATCGGCCACAGCAACTTCTTTCAAGATACATCCCTAAAGGCCAAGGAAACAAAAGCGAAAATGAACTTTTGGGACTTCATCAAGATCAAAAGTTTCTGCACAGCAAAGGAAACAGTCAACAAAACAAAGAGGCAACCAACAGAATGGGAGAAGAAATTCGCAAATAGCTTTATCTATTTCAATTTGGTTACATTTTAGTCCTTTTATTTCTCCAGAAAGAGATTTTATTTCTCCAGAAGGGATTCCCTAATATCTTCCATGCCTTTTTTGAGCCCAGCTAGCACCTTAATAATCATCATTCTGAACTCTAGTTCTGACATGTTACTAATGTCCATGCACTACTTAGTCCACATATTACTTATGTCCATATTGATTAGGTCCCTAGCCATCAGTACTGCCTCTTGTTCCTTTTTCCTATGTGAATGTTTCTACCTTGTCATTTTATCCAGATAAGAATAGGTGAATGGGAGAACAAAATACTAAAGGGTAGCAATGATTCCAGAAAAATATACACTAGCCAAATCGGAAGAGACCTGATACTGGTCATATATATATGATATATATAATTATATATATGATATATATATCATATCATATCTCCTATGGGGCTGGAGATTGTGATATGATGTGATGAGATATATCATATCATATATATATCTCATCACATCATATATAAGATATATGTCATATTATATCTCATATATAATATATATATTTTATATATATATATATTTTACACATATATATATATAATCTTGTTGTTGAGTAGAATACAGCCACACACTTGATTTTGGGTACATTTTTGTCTGTTAGAAGAAACTGCCACCCAAAACTTTAAAGAAAGAAAAAATATATATATGGATAAATGTGATGAAGGGATGGAATATGACTCGAAAGTTGAAAATTTAGAAAGTTCTAAAAGGGAAATTGACCAGGTAAGAAGTTGGTTGAAAAAAGAAAAAAAGGAAAGAATAAAAAAGAAAAAAAATGAAAGAATATGATCAGGCTGAAGACTAGAACAATGCTATGCACTAGATTTAGGGTATATTTTGATCTGTTAGAAGAAATCATATCCCAAAATCTTAAAGAGAGGACAACTTATAGGTATATAAAAATAAGGTTAAATACAATGAAGGGATATAATATGACTATAACAATAAGAATTAAAAAATTTTAAAGGTATTGATAAGACAAAATAGTTTAAAAATGTTAAAATAGGAAAGTAGGAAAATTTTTAAAAATAGAAAAAGAAAAAAAATTAAAACATTTAACTTTGAAAAAAAAAAGAAAGACTAAAGAATCTTGGGGAAAAAGCCATGAATTCTATGTGTTGTATTCTCATAGCTCTGAAGTTTTGCAGTTCTCATTGATCGGTGAACTTGGTCTTGGCTGGATGTTCTTGTTGCTCTTCTGGGGAAGGGGTCTGTTGCAGTGATTCTCAAATATCTTTGCCTGAGGCAGAATTGCATCATCCTTGCCAGGGGACAGGCTAAGTAATGTGCTCAGGTTTGCTATTGGAGATTTTGTTCCCTGAACACTTTCCATACAGATTTGGAGGACAGGAATGAAGATGGTGGCCTCACAATCTCCAGCCCCATAAGAGATGAGAGCTCAGGGCCCCACTCCTCAATGTGCCCTCAGAGAAAATCAGTCATTCCCTCCCATCTACCTGGTCTCCAGCCACACTCCGTGCTCACCTGGCCTGTGACTGAGCATTTCTATCTCTAGTTCAGGACCCCATTTGGAGTCTCCAAACCCAGCAGATTCCTGCTGCATGCTCCTGTGCTGCTACTCCCAGAGAAGGAAAGAAGGGGTGTCCCCAGATCTGCCACTTGTGGGGTCCCTGCTTGAAGGGTAGTGGCTTTAATGTGCCTCAGATAACAGTTTAAGGTAAGCCTGAGCTGAAAGCCCACTCCTTGGGTCCATCTCTGGAGCTGGCTTCCCTGCTCTGATACCTGGGAGCTCTGCCACACTCAGACATCCTAGGTCTTTCTGTGACCCTCCGGATCCTGTGGGTAAACTGTCCTCATGAGGGCTCCAACCCCCAACCCCACCCCTGACGCTTAGCCTCTGGAGCAACATCCCTCAGTGGAGCAGAATTCTAAAAGTTCTGATTTAATGTTCACTTCTCTACGTATTTGCCAGGAGCCGGCCCCTCCCTCCATGGTCTCTCTTCCTGTATGTTGCCTCGGATTCACTTCTCTACACCTACTACCTTCCAGTATGTGGTCGCTTTTCTGTTCCTAGAATTGCTCCTCTTCTTCTCTTCGATCTCATGTTGAGTATGTAGGTGTTCAGAATGGTTTGATAAATATCTAACTGAACTCCTGGGACCTGATTATATTTAGGTCTCCTACTCTTCTGCCATCTTGCTCCTCCCCTTCTAATATTGCATTTAATGGCACAAATTCCCCTCAAAATTTTCCTGCATCCAACAAATTCTGCATTTCATGTCCATTTAGTTCAAAATGTTTTAAAATTTCTCTTACAATTTCTTTGATCCATGTGTTATTTAGAAACATGTTGTTTACTCTCCAAATATTTTGGTATTTTCCAGCTATCTTTCTGTTAAAGATTTCTAGTTTAATCCCATTAGGGACTCTTAGTACACTTAGTCTGAACTCTATTTTAAAAAGTTGATCAAGGGTGTTTTATGGCCCGCAGTCTAGTCTAGAATTCTTGAATGTTCTATGTCAACTTGATAAGAATGTGTGTTCTACTGTTGAATGAAGTATTCTATAAATGTCAATTAGATTCAGTTGACTGATGGTACTGTTCAGTTCAACTATACCCTCACTGATTTTCTGCCTGTTGGATCTATCAATTACTGAAAGAATTCTATTGAAGTCTGGAACTATAATAGTGGGTTTGTATATTTCTCCATGCAGTTCTATCAGTTTTTTGCCTCATACATTTGATACTCTTGTTAGACACATACACATTAAGGATTATTATGTCTTGTTGCAGAATTGGCTCCCTTATCATTATGTGATTCCCTTCTTTATCCCTGATAATCCCTGATAATTTTCCTTTTTTTGAAGTTCTATTTGCCTGAAACTAATATAGTTACTCCAGCTTTCTTTGATTAGTGTTAGCATGGTATACTGTTATTTGTTTAATTTTTTTCATGTTAGCAATCTTGGCTTTATTCTTTTGCATTCTCTTATTGTGGTAATATACATAATATAAAATTCATTATTTTAATCACTGTACATGTACAATGCGGTATTAAGTACATTTGCAATGTTGTGCAATCACCACTATTTCCAGAACATTTTTGTCCTCCCAAACAAACTTTGTACCCATTAAACAATAATTCCTTATTCATCCCTCCTCTTGGCCACTGGTAACCTCTATTCTACTTTATGTGTCTATGAATTTACTTATTCTAAGTACCAGTGGAATCATACAATATTTGTCCTTTTGTGCCTGACTTACTTCACTTAGTATACTTTCAGGTTTCATTGATGTTATAACATATATCAGACCTTTGTTAGTTTTAAGGCTGAGTAATAGTCCATTGTATATATTTATCACATTTTGTTTATCCACTTATCTTTTATTGGACATTTTGGTTGCTTGCACATTTTGGCTATTGTGAATGATGCTGTTATATTCATATAACATATATGGCAATTCTATGTTTAAGATCCTGTTCCACAGCTGCATCAACATTTTACTTTCCTTTCAGTAATGTACAAGGCTTCCAATTTCTCTATGTCCTTGCCAACACTTCTTATATCATATTTTTTTATAACAGTCATCCTAATATGTGTGAAGTGATATTTTATTGTGGTTTTTATTTGTATTTTTCTCATGGTTAATGGAGTGGAGCACCTTTTCATGTGCTTGTTAGAGATTTATACATATTCTCTGAGAACTGTCTACTCAATTTTTTTGCCCATTTTCAAACTGGCCTGTTAGTTTTTTTGTTGTTGCGTTGAAGCTCTTTATGTATTGTGCATATTAATCCCTTATCAGATATGATTTGTAAATATTTTCTCTCATTCTGTGGGTTGTCTTTTCACTCTCTTGATAGTGTCCTTTGACACACAAAGGTTTTTTTTTTAAATGTTATGTTAGTCACCATACAATACATCATTAGTTTTGGATGCAACGTTCCAAGATTCATTTTTTTAGGTATAACACCCAGTGGTTCATGCATTATGTGCCCTCCTTAGGTTTTTAAGTTTGATGGTTTTTTCTTTTGTTGCCTGTGCTTTTAGCATCATATCTAAGAAACCATTACCAAATCTAATGTCATAAAAATCTTACCCTATGTCTTCTAAGAACTTTATAGTTTTAGACCTCACACTTAGGCCTTTTATCTATTTTGTGTTAATTTTTGTATATGGCATAAGGTGAGAGTCCGACTTCATTCTTTTGCATGTGGATATCTAAATTTTTCAACACCATTTGTTGAAATGACTGTCCTTTCTCCATTGAATGGTCTTGGTACCCAAGTCAAAAATGAAATGTTGACCATATATGCAAGGGTTTATTTCTGGGTTTTCCATTCTACCCCATCTGACTATGTATCTATCTTTATGCCAGTACCACACAGTTTTGATTACTGTAGCTTTGTGGTTTTTCTTCTTTTTCAAGAGTGTTTTGGGTATTCAGTGTTCCCTGAGAGTCCATATAAGTTTTAGCATGAATTATATTTTTGCAAAAAATCTCTATTGATGGACTCTGAAAAACAACCAGAGGGTTATGAAGGGGCGGCGGGGGGGTGGGGGGGTGGGAGGTTGAGGAACCAAGTGGTGGGTATAAGGAGGGCACGTACTGCATGGAGCACTGGGTGTGATGCCAAAACAATGAACACTGTTATGCTGTAAATAAACAAATAAAAAAATTGGAAAAAAAATCTCTATTGAGATTTTGACAGGGATTGTATTGAATGTGTAGATCACTTTGGATACTATTGTCTTCATAACAATTTTAAGTCTTCCAACCCATTAACAAAGAATATCTTTCCATTTATTTACATTGTCTTTAATTTCCTTCAGCAATTTTCTGTAGATTTCAATATATAAGATTTTGTTTCTTTAGTTTAATTTATTCCCAAGTGTTTTATTATATTTAATGCTGTTGTAAATGGAATTGTTTCTTAATTTCTTTTTGGATTGCTAGTGTGTAAAATGCAACTGATTTTTCTTTGTTGATTTTGTATCCTGCAAGGTTGCTGAATTCATTTATGAGCACTAAAAGCAATGTGTGTGTGTGTGTGTGTGTGTGTGTGTGTGTGTGTGGAGGGGGGCAATTTGGGGACTTTCTACATAAAAGGGTATGTCATCTGCAAACAGATAATTTTGCAAATCTTTTCCACTTTTTATTGGAAAATGAGATTTCTTAAAATTTATTTTTAAATTTCTTTTTAGTGTTCCAGAATTCATTGTTTATGCACCACACCCAGTGCTCCATGCAATACGAACCCTCCATAATATCCACCACCAGGCTCACCCAACATCCCACCTTCCTCCCCTCCAAACCCTCAGATTGATTTTTAGAGTCCATAGTCTCTCATGGTTCATTTCCCCTTCCAATTTCCCTCAACTCCCTTCTCCTCTCCAACTCCCCATGTCCTCTTTGTTATTTCTAATGTTCCACAAATAAATGAAACCATATGATAATTGACTCTCTCTGCTTGACTTATTTCACTCAGCATAATCTCTTCCAGTCCATTCCATGTTGCTACAAAAGTTGGGTATTCATCCTTTCTGATGGAGGCATAATACTCCATAGTGTATATGGACCACATCTTCCTTATCCATTCATCCGTTGAAGGACATCTTGGTTCTTTCCATAGTTTGGTGACTGTGGCCATTGCTGCTATGAACATTGGGGTACAGATGGCCCTTCTTTTCACTACATCAGTATCTTTGGGGTAAATACCCATAGTGTAATTACAGGGTCATAGGGAAGCTCTATTTTTAATTTCTTAAGGAATCTCCACATTGTTCTCCAAAGTGGCTGCACCAACTTGCATCCCCACCAACAGTGTAGGAGGGTTCCCCTTTCTCCAAATCCTCTCCAATACTTGTTGCTTACTGTCTTCTTAATTTTGGCTGTTCTAAATGGTGTAAGGTGGTATCTCAATGTGGTTTTATTATTTTTTTAGAAATTTGCAAAGTTTTGTTAAAGAATCTCAAATAGGAACTCTGTAGAATCATTGCAAATCATCTGGTGCCTGTTTCTCAGCATACATAATAAAATACGTTTGAACTTGAGAGTTGGACATTCAGGTCTGCAACAACCAATACATAATCAGTACAAAATACAAAACTGTATGAGAAATGAAAAAGATGTTGTTTGCTTTTTAAAGCCTCTACTCTATAATAGTTCACCCACAAACTACTATCTTTAAAAGTTTCAAAAATGCCAGAAAGCATAGATACACTTCTGGGGTTCCTCCAAATATTGTCTCTTTTCTTTTTTTATTAATTTCTTTTCAGCGCAACAGAATTCATTGTTCATGCACCACACCCAGTGCTCCATGCCATATGTGCCCTCCGTAATACCCACCACCTGGCTCCCCCCACCGCCCACCCCCCCACCCCTTCAAAACCCTCAGAATGTTTTTCAGAGTCTATAGTCTCTCATGGTTCATCTCCCCTTCCAATTTCCCTCAACTCCCTTCTCGCCATCTCCCCATGTCCATGTTATTTGTTATGCTCCACAAATAAGTGAAACCATATGACAATTGACTCTCTCTGCTTGGCTTATTTCACTCAGCATAATCTCTTCCACTCCCGTCCATGTTGACACAAAAGCTGAGTATTCATCCATTCTGATGGAGGCATAATACTCCATAGTGTATATGGACCACATCTTCCTTATCCATTCATCCGTTGAAGGGCATCTTGGTTCTTTCCACAGTTTGGTGACCATGGCCATTGCTGCTATGAACATTGGGGTACAGATGGCCCTTCTTTTCACTACATCAGTACCTTTGGGGTACATACCCAGTAGTGCAATTGCAGGGTCATAAGGAAGCTCTAGTTTTAATTTCTTAAGGAATCTCCACACTGTTCTCCAAAATGGCTGCACCAACTTGCATTCCCACTAACAGTGTAGGAGGGTTCCCCTTTCTCCACATCCTCTCCAACACATGTTGTTTCCTGTCTTGCTAATTTTGGCCATTCTAACTGGTGTAAGGTGATATCTCAATGTGGTTTTGATTTGAATCTCCCTGATGACTAGTGATGAGGAACATTTTTTCATTTGTCTGATAGCCACTTGTATGTCTTCATTGGAGAAGTGTCTGTTTGTATCTTCTGCCCTCTTTTTGATATGATTATCTGTTTTGTGTGTGTTGAGTTTGAGAAGTTCTTTATAAATCCTGAATATCAGCCCTTTGTCTGTTTTGTCATTTGCGAATATGTTCTCCCATTCCGTGGGTTGCCTCTTTGTTTTGTTGACTGTTTCCTTGGCTGAGAAGAAGCTTTTGATCTTGATGAAGTCCCCAAAATTCATTTTCACTTTAGTTTCCTTTGTCTTTGGAGACATGTCTTGAAAGAAGTTGCTGTGGCCAATTCATAGAGGTTACTGCCTATGTTCTCTTCTATGATTCTGATGGATTCCTGCCTCACGTTGAGGTCTTTTATCCATTTTGAGTTTATCTTTGTATATGGTGTAAGAGAATGATTGATTATTATTCTACACATAGCTGTCCAATTTTCCCAGCACCATTTATTGAAGAGACTGTCTTTTTTCCACTGCATATTTTTTCCTGCTTTGTTGAAGATTAGTTGACCATAGAATTGTGGGTCCATATCTGGGCTCTCTAATCTGTTGGACTTGTCTATGTATCTGTTTTTGTGCAAGTACCATGCTGTCTTGGTGATCACAGCTTTGTAGTAAAGCTTGAAATCAGGCAACATGATGGCTCCAGTTTTGTTTTTCTTTTTCTACATTTCCTTAGCAATTCGGGGGTCTCTTCTGATTCCATACAAATTTTAGGATTGTTTTTTCCAGCTCCTTGAGAAATGCCAGTGAAATTTTGATAGGGATGGCATTGAAAGTACAGATAGCTCTAAGCAATATAGACACATTAACAATATTTATTTTCCCAATCCATGAGTATGTAATGGTCTACCATCTTTTTGTGTCTTCTTCAATTTCTTTCATGAGTGTTCTGTAGTTCCTCAAGTACAGATCCTTTACCTCTTTGGTTAGGTTTATGCCCAGGTATCTTATGGTCCTTGGTGCTGTAGTAAATGGAATCCATTCTCTACTTTCCCTTTCTGCATTTTCATTGTTAGTGTATAAGAAAGCAACTGATTTCTGTACATTAATTTTCTATCCTGTCACATTACTGAATTGCTGAATGAGTTTTAGTAGTTTGGGGATGGAGTCTTTTGGGTTTTCCATATGAAGTATCATGCCATCTGAAAGAGAGAAAGTTTGACTTCTTCATTGCCAATTTGAATAGTTTCATTTATCTTTGTTGTCTGATTGCTGTTGCTAGGACTTCTAGTACTATGTTGAATAACAGTGGTGAGAGTGGACATCCCTGTCGTGTTCCGGGTCTCAAAGGGAAGACTGTCAGCTTTTCCCCATCAAGTATGTATTTCGGTGTGGGATTTTCATTGACAGATTTTATGCAGTTGAGGAATGTTCCCTCTATCCCTATACTTTGAAGAGTTTTAATCAGGAAAGGATGCTGTATCTTCTCAAAAGCTTTTTTTGCATCAATTGAGAGGACCATGTGGTTTTTCCTCTTCTCTTATTGACTTTTTCTATCACATTTATTGATTTGGAAATGTTGAACCACCCTTGCATCTCATGGATAAATCCCACCTAGTCATGGTGGATAATCTTTTTAACATACAGTTGGATCCTATTAGCTAGGATCTTGTTGAGAATCTGAGCACCCATATTCATCAGGGATGTTGGTCCGAAATTCTCCTTTCTGGTGGGGTCTTTGCCTGGCTTGGGGTTCAGGGTAATGCTGGCTTCATAAAAAGAGTCTGGACGTTTTCCTGCGTTTTTATTTTTTGAAAGGGTTTCAGGAGAAGAGGTATTATTTCTTCTTTGATAGTTTGGTAGAATTCCCCAGGGACTCTGTCAGCTCCTAGGCTCTTGTTTTGGGGGGGAGATTGTTTTTAAAAATTTTATTTATTTATTTATTTATTTATTCATTCATTCATTTATTTATTTTCAGCATAACACTATTCATTGTTTTTGCACCACACTCAGTGCTCCATGCAATACGTGCCCTCCCTATTACCCACCACCTGGCTCCCCCAACCTCCCACCCCCTGCCCCTTCAAAACCATCAGGTTGTTTTTCAGAGTCCATAGTCTCTCATGGTTCATCTCCCCTTCCAATTTCCCTCAATTCCCTTCTCCTCTCCATCTCCCCATATCCTCCATGTTCTTTGTTATGCCCCACAAATAAGTGAAACCATATGATAATTGACTCTCTGCTTGGCTTATTTCACTCAGCATAATCTCTTCCAGTCCCGTCCATGTTGCTACAAAAGTTGGGTATTCATCCATTCTGATGGAGGCATAATACTCCATCGTGTATATGGACCACATCTTCCTTATCCATTTATCCGTTGAAGGGCATCTTGGTTCTTTCCACAGTTTGGTGACCATGGCCATTGCTGCTATAAACATTGGGGTACAGATGGCCCTTCTTTTCACTACATCTGTATCTTTGGGGTAAATACCCAGTAGTGCAATTGCAGGGTCATAAGGAAGCTCTATTTTTAATTTCTTAAGGAATCTCCACACTGTTCTCCAAAGTGGCTGCACCAACTTGCATTCCCACCAACAGTGTAAGAGGATTCCCCTTTCTCCACATCCTCTCCAACACATGTTGTTTCTAATCCAAAAGAAAAGAGAGAAAGCCCAAATTAATAAAGTTACGAATGAAAAGGGAGAGATCACAACTAACACCAAGGAAGTAGAAACAATCATCAGAAATTATTACCAACAGTTATATACCAATAAGCTAGGAAACCTAGATGAAATGGATGCATTCCTGGAAAACTATAAACTCCCAAAATTGAACCAGGAAGAAATTGACAACCTGAATAGACCAATATCCACTAACGAGATTGAAGCAATGATCAAAAACCTCCCAAAAAACAAGAGTCCAGGACCTGATGGATTCCCTGGGAATTCTACCAAACTTTCAAAGAAGAAATATCACCTATTCTCCTGAAGCTGTTTCAAAAAATTGAAGCAGAAGGAAAACTTCCAGACTCTTTTTATGAAGCCAGCATTACCCTGATCCCCAAACCAGGCAAAGACCCTACCAAAAAGGAGAATTTCAGACCAATATCCCTGATGAATATGGATGCTCAGATTCTCAACAAGATCCTAGCAAACAGGATCCAGCAGCACATTAAAAAGATTATCCACCATGACCAGGTGGGATTCATCCCTGGGTTGCAAGATTTGCAAATCAATCAATGTGATAGAACAAATCAATAAGAGAAGAGAGAAGAAGCACATAGTCCTCTCAATTGATGCAGAAAAAGCATTTGACAAAATCCAGCATCCTTTCCTGATTAAAACGTTTCAGAGTATAGGGATAGAGAGAACATTCCTGGACTCCATAAAATCTATCTATGAATGACCCACAGCAAATATCCTCAATGGTAAAAAGCTTGCAGCCTTCCCGTTGAGATCAGGAACACGACAAGGATGCACACTCTCACCACTCTTGTTCAACATAGTATTAGAAGTCCTAGCAGCAGCAATCAGACAACAAAGAGAAATAAAAGATATTTAAATTGGCAATGAAGAAGTCAAACTCTCTCTCTTCGCAGATGACATGATACTTTATATGGAAAATCCCAAAGACTCCATCCCCAAATTACTAAAACTCATCCAGCAATTCAGTAACTTGGCAGGATACAAAGTTAATATACAGGAATCAGTGGCTTTCTTATACACTAACAATGAAAATACAGAAAGGGAAATTAGAGAATCGATTCCATTTACTATAGCACCAAGAACCATAAGATACCTGGGAATAAACCTAACCAAAGCGGTAAAGGATCTGTACTCGAGGAACTACAGAACACTCATGAAAGAAATTGAAGAAGACACAAAAATATGGAAGACTATTCCATGCTCTTGTATTGGAAGAATAAACATTGTTAAAAAAAAAAATGTCTATAGCCCCTCCCCGTCTCCCAATCCCACCTCCCCCCAGCATGGACATTGGGAGGGTAAGTGCTATCGTGAGTGCTGTGAAGTGTGTAAACCTGGCGATTCACAGACCTGTACCCCTGGGGATAAAAATACATTATATGTTTATTTAAAAAAAATTTGGAAGGGGAGGCGAACCATAAGAGACTATGGACTCTGAAAAACAACCTGAGGGTTTTGAAGGGTCAGGGGTGGGAGGTTGGGGGAACAGGTGGTGGGTAATGGGGAGGGCACGTTTTGCATGGAGCACTGGGTGTTGTGCAAAAAGAATGAATACTGTTACGCTGAAAAAATAAATAAAATGGAAAAAAAAGTAAAAAAAATGTCTATACTGCCTAGAGCAATCTATACTTTTAATGCCATTCAGATCAAAATTCCACCAGTATTTTTCAGAGAGCTGGAGCAAATAATCCTAAAATTTATATGGAATCAGAAGAGACCCTGAATTCTAAGGAAATGTTGAAAAAGAAAAACAAAACTGGTGGCATCACGTTACCTGATTTCAAGCTTTACTCCAAAACTGTGATCACCAAGACTGCACGATACTGGCATAAAAACAGACACATAGACCAGTGGAACAGAGTGGAGAGCCCAGATATGTACCCTCAACTCTTTGGTCAGATAATCTTCAATGAAACAGGAAAAAATATACAGTGGAAAAAAGACAGTCTCTTCAATAAATGGTGGTGGGAAAACTGGACAGCTATATGTAGAAGAATGAAACTCGACCATTCTCTTACACTGTACACAAATATAAACTCAAAATGGTTAAAAGACCTCAACATGAGACAGGAATCCATCAGAATCCTAGAGGAGAACATAGGTAGTAACCTCTTCGATATCAGCCACAACAACTTCTTTCAAGATATGTGTCCAAAGGCAAAGGAAACAAAAGCGAAAATGAACTTTGGGGACTTCATCAAGATCAAAAGCTTCTGCACAGCAAAGGAAACAGTCAACAAAACAAAGAGTCAACCCACAGAATGGTAGAAGATATTTGTAAATGACAGTACAGACAAAAGGTTGATATCCAGGATCTATAAAGAACCCCTCAAACTCAACACACACAAAACAGATAATCATATCAAAAAGTGGGCAGAAGATATGAACAGACACTTCTCCAATGAAGACATACAAATGGCTACCAGACATATGAAAAAATGTTCATCATCACTAGCCATCAGGGAGATTCAAATTAAAACCACATTGAGATACCATCTTTCACCAGTTAGAATGGCCAAAATTAGCAAGGCAGGAGACAATATGTGTTGGGGGAGGTTTTTGATCACTGCCACAATCTCATTACTAGACATTGGTCGATTCAGATTGTCAATTTCTTCCTGATTCAGTTTTGAAGTTTATAAGTTTCCAGGAATGCATCCATTTCATCTAGGTTGCTTAACTTACTGGCATATAACTCTTGATAACAATTTCTTTTTAAAAAAAAATTTTAAATTAATTTATTTATTTTCAGCATAATAGTACTCATTGTTTTTGCACCACACCAGTGCTCCATGCAATACGTGCCCTCCCTATTACCCTCCACTTGGTTCCCCAACCTCCCACCCCCCACCCCTTCAAAGCCCTCAGGTTATTTTTCAGAGTCCATAGTCTCTCATGGTTCATCTCCCCTTCCAATTTCCCACAACTCCCTTCTCCTCTCCATCTCCCCATGTCCTCCATGTTCTTTGTTATGCTCCACAAATAAGTGAAACCATATGATACTTGACTCTCTCTGCTTGACTTATTTCACTCAGCATAATCTCTTCCAGTCCCATCCATGTTGCTACAAAAGTTGGGTATTCATCCATTCTGATAGAGGCATAATACTCCATTGTGTATATGGACCACATCTTCCTTATCCATGTGTCCATTGAAGGGCATCTTGGTTCTTTCCACAGTTTGGCGACCGTGGCCATTGCTGCAATAAACATTGGGGTATAGATGGCTCTTCTTTTCACTACATCTGTATCTTTGGGGTAAATACCCAGCAGTGCCATTGCAGGGTCATAGGGAAACTCTATTCTTAATTTCTTCAGGAATCTCCACACTGTTCTCCAAAGTGGCTGCACCAACTTGCATTCCCACCATAACTGTTGATAATAATTTCTAATGATTGTTTCTATTTCCTTGGTGTTAGTTGTGATCTCTCCCTTTTCATTCATTCTCTCTTTTCTTTTGGATTATTTTGGTCAATGGTTTATTGATCTTATTGATTATTTCCAAAAAACCAGCTTCATTCAAAAACCAGTTTCATTGATGCATTCTACTGTATCTCTAGTTTCTATCTCATTTATCTCTGCTCTAATCTTGATTATTTCCCTTTTTGTGTGTGGACTTGGCTTAATTTGTTGTTGATTCTCCAGTTCTTTAAGGTGTAAAGTATATCTCCAGTTCTTTAAGGTGTAAAGTATATCTGGTATATTCTAGATTTTTCAATTTTTTTGAGGGAGTCTTGGATGGCTATATATTTCCCCCTTAGGACCGCCTTTGTTGTATCCCATAGGTTTTGGACCAAAGTGTCTTCATTCTCATTGGTTTCCATGAATTGTTTAAGTTCTTCTTTGATTTCCAGGTTGACCCAAGCATTCTTAAGCAAGGTGGTCTTTAGCTTCCAGGTGTTTGAATTCCTTCCAAACTTTTTCTTGTGGTTGAGCTCCAGTTTCAAAGCATTGTGATCTGAGAATAATCAGGGAATAATCTCAATCTTTTGGTGTCTGTTTATCCCTGATTTGTGACCCAGTATGTGGTCAAATCTGGAGAAGGTTCCCTGTGCACTTGACAAGAATGAGTATTCTGTTGTTTTAAGGTGGAATGTTCTGTATATATCTATGAGGTCCATCTGGTCCAATGTGTCGATCAATTCTCTTGTTTCTTTATTGATTTTCTGCTTGGATGATCTGTCTATTACTGAGAGTGGCATGTTAAGATCTCCTACTATTAATGTATTTATTTCAATATAACTCTTTATCTTGATTAACAGTTTTATTATGTAATTGGCTGATCCCATATTGGGGGCATAAATATTTACAATTGTTAGATCTTCTTGGTGGAAAAACCCTTAAATAATTGTGTAGTGTCCTTCTGTATCTCTGACTACAGTCTTTAGTTTAAAATCTAATTTATCTGATATGAGAATCACTACACCAGCCTTCTTTTAAGGCCCATTGACATGAAAGACAGTTCTCCATCCCTTCACTTTCAGTCTGGATGTATTCTTAGGTTCAAAATGAGTCTCTTGTAGACAACATATTGATGGGTCCTGTCGTTTTATCCAATCTGCAACCCTGTGCCCTTTTATGGGTGCATTTAGGCCATTCACATTGACAGTGATTATTGAGAGATAAATTTTTATTGACATCATGTTACCTGTGAAGTCTTTGTCTCTATAGATTGTCTCCATAAATTTCTGTTCAATGGTATTTTGGGTTTTTTTCCTCTTTTACAGAACACCCCTTAATATTTCTTGCAGTGCCTGCTTGGTGATCACATACTCTTTTAAACCTTGCCATTCTTGGAAGATCTTTATCTCTACATATATTTTGAATGTCAGTCTTGCTGGATAAAGTATTCTTGGCTGCATGTTCTTCTCATTTAGTGTCCGGAATACATCTTGCCAGCCCTTTCTGGCTTGCCAGGTTTCTTTGGACAGGTCTGATGTTATTCTGATGGGCTTTCCTCCGTACGTAAGGAATCTCTTCCCCCTTGCTGCTTTCATGAGCTCCTGTCTAAAATTATGATTCATCATTTTCACAATCAGGTGTCTTGAGGTCTTTCTAGATTCTATGATCATGAGGGGAGACATTTCCACCTCTAGGACACGAATGCTGGTTTGCTGGTTCCATTCACCAGATTGGGAAAATTTTCATGTAGAATTTGGTCAACTATATCCTCTAGTCTTCTTTCTTTCTCCTCTCCTTCAGGGATTCCAGCAATTCTGACGTTTTAATTTTTCATGACCTCATTTATTTCCCTAATTCTGTTTTCATGGCTTCTAAGCTGTTTGTTCCAGGCTTCCTCCTAATCCTTTTTCTCTATCAGTCTGTCCTCCACATCACTAATTATTTCTTCTGCCTCAGTTGCCCTAGCTGTCAACTGGTGTCTTCTGCCCCCATAGAGATCCAGAAGTGTATAATTCTAATCTCAGGCTGATTTCATGGATGGTCAGAGTTCTTTGCTAGGTAATCAGTTCACTTTAAGAGACCAGTTGAAACATCACCTCCTCCTTCTCTGCCAATTATCTCCTCCTGGAAAATAAGATTTTTAAATTTGTTTTTTGTGTGTGTGTGTGTGTCTCATTACTCTAACTACAGTTTTCAGTACTATTTTGAAAAGAACTGGTGAAACCTAGCATTTTTGTCTTGTTTTTGATCTTAGGGTTAAAACTTTCAGTTTTTCACAGTTGAATATAATGTTAGCTTTGAGCTTTTAATATATAGCCTTTATCACATTGGGGAAGATGAGATTGGGGTTGGCAGAGGAAACAAATATTTATTACATCCATGTTATGTGCCAGGCACTCTTCTAGGTGTGTTAATGTATCATTAAGTCATTCAACAAATATTTGTTTAGTGCCTACTATGTCTTAGGCACTGCAGATACAATGGGGAGCAAAAGATTTATGATCTCTATATTATGGAGACTACAGTCAACTGAATGAGACAGACACTATGTAAGCAAGTAAATAAATGTAAGCAAATAAATTTAAGAAGGAAAGAGCAATTAGAGGAGTCCATTTTTCATGGGTGGTCATGGGCTAGTTCTCTGAGGGTGTGGTATTTAAATTGAAATCTAAAAGATAACAAGTCAGTGAGGTGATTATAACAGGGGGAAGAGAGTGTCAAATAGAGGAAACAACAGCAAAGGCCTAGAGGTGAGAAAGGCTTTGACAGGTTCCATGAACACTGAGGAGATCAGTGTGGTTAAAACATAGTAAGTGAACACTGTTACGCTGAAAATAAACAAATAAAAATAAAAATAATATTAATAATAAAACATAGTAAGTGATAGAGGGATAGGAAAAAATAACAAATTTCATAATGTCAGGGTTCTTGAAAGGACATGGTAAGGAATTCAGATTTAATTTTCTTAGGGATAGGATGCTATCTCAAGGCATGAAATAGAGAAGTAGCAGGATCTGAGTTACATATTTCAAGAGTCACTCTGGTTGTGGGGCTGGAGGTGAAGTGAGGGAGAGACCAATAAAGGATGGGAAGAACCTTTTGAGGATGATGAAGATGTTTTGTATCTTGATAGTGGTGATGGTTTCATGGGTGCATACATCTGTCAAAACTTTCCAAGTCATGCCTTCAAACTGCACTATTTAACTGAGTTATTTATTGTATGCAAGCTATGACTCAATACAATTAAATTTTAGCTTTCTGTTTACTATGTGGATAATGAACAGCAGGGGACAAGAATAACAGATTGCTGTTAGAAAGTCAGTGCATATAGATTCTTAGCCTCTTTGGTTAGGTTTATTCCTAGGTTTCTTATAATTTTGGGTGCAATTGTAAATGGGATTGACTCCTTAATTTCTCTTTCTTCTGTCTTGTTGTTGGTGTACAGAAATGCAACTGATTTCTGTGCATTGATTTTATATCCTGACACTTTACTGAATTCCTGTACAAGTTCTAGCAGTTTTGGAGTGGAGTCTTTTGGGTTTTCCACATATAGTATCATATCATCTGCGAAGAGTGATAGTTTGACTTCTTCTTTGCCAATTTGGATGCCTTTAATTTCTTTTTGTTTTCTGATTGCTGAGGCTAGGACTAGCCATCAAAAGAAATGAAATCTTGCCATTTGTGATGACGTGGATGGAACTAGAGGGTATCATGCTTAGTGAAATAAGTAAATCGGAGAAAGACAACTATCATATGATCTCCCTGATATGAGGACATGGAGAAGCAACATGGGGGGTTAGGGGGATAGGAGAAGAATAAATGAAACAAGATGGGATTGGGAGGGAGACAAACCATAAATGACTCTTAATCTCACAAAACAAACTGGGGGTTGCTGGGGGGAGGTGGGGTTGGGAGAGGGGGAGGGGGTTATGGACATTGGGGAGGGTATGTGCTATGGTGAGTGCTGTGAAGTGTGTAAACCTGGCGATTCACAGACCTGTACCCCTGGGGATAAAAATACATTATATGTTTATAAAAAAAAATTGGAAGGGGAGGCGAACCATAAGAGACTATGGACTCTGAAAAACAACCTGAGGGTTTTGAAGGGTCAGGGGTGGGAGGTTGGGGGAACAGGTGGTGAGTAATAGGGAGGGCACATTTTGCATGGAGCACTGGGTGTTGTGCAAAAACAATGAATACTGTTACGCTGAAAAAATAAATAAATAAATAAAAAAGAAAGTCAGTGCAGTCACCTTGAACATAGATTTTGACGTTTTATTTACTTCTCACAGACAACCTTATAGGGTACATTCCTCATTTTGTAGTTGGAGTAACTGAGACTCAGAGAAGTGAAATCATTTTTTTTAGGGCTACCCAGCTAGGAAGTGGCAAGGTAGAACTGGAAAAGAAGCCTATGTGATTCCTAGTCCCATGTTCTTCATATGTTGTTACACTTCCTCTTCAAAACCAAAGAATATGAACTCAGAGACTCTGGACAGGATTATCTTAGACCACAATTGTCTTTTCTCTTCACTCAATGCTTGAGGACTCATTATGGCAATGGTCCTTAACAATGCTATATGTGACTCTGATACAAAGCCCTGGACTTGTGCTCGCTTCGGCAGCACATATACTAAAAAAGCCCTGGACTATTTTCAGGAAACCCAAATCATCATCAAGGAAAATCACCAGAGGCACCAGGAAAAAAAAAGGAGTGCCTTCCAGATCAGATACAGACAAGTCAAATAGGTTTAACCTCTGTAATTTACCGGTGGCCTTCCAGAGATTTACGAATTATGGTAAGGAGGAGAGAGAGGCATGGAATTATAATCTGCCTTACATCTTTGAAATTGAAATCTGATTATACATCTTTGCAAATCTTTGTATATTTTTGTAAATTCCATGACTTTACCTAGTATAAACATATTTAATATATCCGGCCTGTTTGCATCAAATTGTTCCTAAAGTGACAGTTGAAATGTAAGAGTTTGTGTGCCACAGTCAGGACTCTCTTGATTACAGAATCCCGACCAAAAGTAGTATAAGATAAAAGAAGAAGTACAAGAGTACAACTAGCTACAGGTATAGCCTGATGCCTCAAATGATATCATCAAGTATCTGTGGAGAAAGTTATCTCTTGGCTCTGCTTTTATCTTTGCTGGCTTTTGTCCTTGGATTTCTGATGCTAAAGACAACCTCTGTCACCTCCAGGCCCACATGGTCCATTAGTGTCTTTGATCTCAGAGAGTAAGAGTGCATCTTACCCCATAGTCCCAGAAAAAATAACAAGGAGGAACTTCATTGTCCAGACTTTAATGAACCCATCCTGGGCCTCTGAAAAAAGAGCTTCCCTGGTCTATCAAGGGACCCTGGTATCTCAATAAGTTTAAAAACAGTCAGATCAAACAATATTACCTTCATTAGCAGTCGCAGGAAAATATTCTGGTCTTTAAGACATACTCTTTATGAAAGTGAAACCAGAGAGATCAGGGCTAACTCATGTGGGAGGAGTTCTTGGCTCAACATTGTTTTCAAAGTCTAACATGATTTTTGGAAAGGATGTAGCACAGTCCCAGTCAGGATACTGTAGGCACTGGTATCAGTCAAAAAAAAAAAAAAAACCCCTCTAGATATTTAGAACAAATAATTTTCCAGAACATGGGAAGATGGCAGGGTAGGAGGACCCTAAGTTCTTTCTATCCCACGTTTACAACTAGATTTCATCCACATCCAAGTCAAAAACTAAAGAGCAATGTGAGGACTGACAGAACAAACTCAACAACTACATATATAGAGAAGAAGCTGCATCTGAAAGGAATGTCAGAAAGGTAGAAGGAGGCTATCCACAGGAGGGAAAAAGCTGCATAAGTGGAGAAGGCAGAGAAATGGGCCCTTGCACCAGGGAGCTCACAGGGGGAGACCGATTCCCATTATGTTTAGTTTTAAAAACTTGAGGGACTTAATTCCATGAGTTTGTAAAAACCAGTGGGACATGAAGCCTGGAACTTTAAAAGTCAGCTGAATCAGCACTGGGTAAACCATAAGGGTGAGTGAGAGCTTGCCCACTGCCCTTAAAGAGACAGCAGCCTGAGCAGAGAGGCAACATAAAAATGGCAGTTTACAAAAAACTGGGGGCAAACTGGGGACAGATCTGTTCATACTGATTTCAGAGCATGTTGGGGTACTTCTCCATAAATGAGGGAGCTGGCAGGTGCTATTTTCCTCCTCCGCCACCCAGCATAAACACAGAGCCATCTGTGAGAGGCAGGGCTGCACAGTGCTTGCTACCTAACCTGCCAACAACGTGCAATGCCCACAAGTTCTCCTGAGGACTTGCTAACTTCCAGACTGCTAGCCTCAGCCTGGGCTCAGGACAAATTTTGTCAAAGTCATGCACATGCCTCGACAAGGTGCACAACTGCTGCCAGCCCCAGACATCACTTGTGCTGCACTCAGCGTGGTACTTCTGGCCATCCTGGAACACATTCCCCAGTAACTGCAGTGTTTCAGGGGATCTGGCAAAGGACTAATGGCCCAGAGCAAATGTTGCTAACACCCTGCCCCACTCCAAGTTCCCTGATGGACACACCCTCTCAGAGCTGGCTTGCCTGGCTCCAACTAACACCACAGAGAACAAGCACAGAGAACAACAGGCAAAGAGTCAGTGCAGATGACTGCATTGAAAGGACAGGTGACACACAATAGCAGGGCATATGCAACACACATAGGATACTCTTCTGAAGTGCCAGATTCTGGTGAAGAGGGGGCACTGCACTGCAGGGCACTCCAAGACCTCCTCTTCATAAAGTCATTATTTTCAAAAGCATAAGACACAGCTGACTTTCTGAACACACAGAAACAGACAGAGAGACAAAATGAGGAGAGAGAGATATTTATCCCAAAAACAAACAGGACAAGGTCACAGCAGGAGATCTAAGCAAAACATATAAATAGCATGCCTGATAGAGAATTTAAAGCAATGATCATAAGGATATTCACCAGACTGAGAACAAAGAGTGGAAGACATGAGTGAGACCCTTAACACAGCGATAAGGACAAACATAGCAGAGATAAAGGGCTCATTAAACAAAATAACAAAAATGTTTGATGGAATGAACATCAGGATGGAAGAAGCAGAGGAATGAATTAGTGACCTAGGAGACAAAACAATGGAAAATAATGAAGATGAACAAAAGAGAAAAAGAATTAAGCAAAACAAGAATAGAAGGAAGTCAGTGATTCCATCAAATGTAATAACATTCATTTTATAGGAGTCTCAGAAAAAGAGAGAAAAGGGGGCAGAAAATTTATTTGAAGAAATAATAGCTGAAAACCTCCTTAATCTGGGGGAAGATAACAGATATCCATATTGAGGAGGCACAGAAATCTCCCATTAAAGTCAACAAAAGCAGGCCAACACCAAAACATATTGTAATTAAGTTGGGAAAATATAGTGATAAAGAAACAAACATTTAAAAGCAGTGAGATTAAATAAGCCAGCAACTTACAAGAGAAAACCCATAAGGCTAGCAGGAAATTTTTCAACAGAAACTTTCTGAGCCATAAGGGAGTGGCATAATATATACAAAGGGCTGAGTGGGAAAAAATCTGCAGCCAACAATACTCTATCCAGCAAGGCTGTCATTCAGAATAAAAGGAGAGGTAAAGAGTTTCCCAGATTAACAAAAACCAAAGGGATTCATGACCACTAAACCATCCTTGAAAGAAACATTAAAGGGGACTCTTTGAGTGGAAAGGAAAGACCAACAGTGATAGTATAAAGGCAGGAAACACAAAAGCAATAAAAATGAATATTTCTGTAAAAAGTCAGTCAAGGAACTCGCTGAAGAAAGGATATAAAGCATAATAACATATATCTAAAAGGTGGTAAGGAAAGAAGAAAGGAAAGGGTTCAAACTTAACCATCAACTTAGTATAAACTGAAATATGCAGAAGAGGTTATATAGAAACCTAATGGTAACCATACATCAAAAGCCACCAATAAATATCCAAAGAATAAAGAAAAAGAAACCCAAATATATCACTAAAGAAAATTAGCAAAACATGAAAGAGACAAAGACAAGAAAATATTCAGAAACAATGACAAAAAATAATAAAATGGCAATAAATACATATCTATCAATAATTACTTTGAATGTAAACAGACAAAATGCTCCAATCAACAGACACAAGGTGACAGAATGGACAAAAAAAAAGAAAACCATCTATATGCTGCTTACAAGAGACTCATATTAGACCTAAAGCCACTTGTAGATTGAAAGTGAGGAGATGGAGAAATATTTATCATGCAAATGGATAGCAAAAGAAATCCAGAGTAGCAATACTTGTATTGGACCAAAGATACTTTAAAACAAAGACTGTAACAAGAAACAAAGACAGACAATATCTAATAATAAAGGGGACAATGCAACAAGAAGATATAAGGATTGTAAATAATTATGCATTCAACCTGGGAACACCAAACACATAAAACAGTTTATAAGAAAGATGAGGGAAATAAACAATAATGACACAATAATAGTAGGGGACTCTAACACCCAACTTATATCAATAGACACATCATCTTAACATAAAATCAACAAGGAAAAAATGACTTTAAATGCTATACTGGACCAGATAGATTTAACAAATATATTTGGAACATTCCATCCTAACACAGGATAATACACATTCTTTTCAAGTGCATATGGAACATTCTCCAGAATAGATAATATCTTGACCCATAAAACAAGTCTCAATAAATTCAAGAGTATTAAAGTCATACCATGCATCTTTCCTGACCACATTGCTATGAAGTCAGAAGTCAACTCCATGAAAAGATCTGGAAAGAACAAAAAATATATCCGGGCTAGGTAACATGCTATGAAAAAATGAATGGGCCAACCAGGAAATAAAAGAAGAAATAAAAAGTACATGGAAACAATTATAAATGGAAATACAATGGTCCAAAACCCTTGGATACAACAAAAGTTCTTCTAAGAGGAAAGCTGATAGCAAGTGATACAGGGCTACCTGAAAAGGCAAAAAACAAACAAACAAAAAACCAAACACTCACATAAACAACCTAACCTTACATCTAAAGGAGCTAGAAGAACAAAAAGCAAAACCCCAGATTACCAGAAAGAATGAAATAGTAAACATTAGAGCAGAAATAAATGATATAGAAACCAAAAACAAAACAAAATAGAAACAAACAGTAGAATAGATCAATGAAACCAGGAGCTGGTTTTTTGAAAAAATAAAAAATAAATAAAATTGATAGACCTCTAGTCAGACTTATGAAGACAAAAAGAAAAAACTCAAATAAATAAAATCACAAATGAGAGAGGAGAAAACAGCCAACACTACAGAAATACTAACAATTATGAGACAATTATGAAAACCTATAATACCAACAAATCAGACAACCTAGAGAAAGTGGATAAATTCCTAGAAACATATAAACTACCAAAACTAGAACAGGAAGAAATAGAAAACTTGAACAGACAGATAACCAGTGAGGAAATAAATCAGTAATCAAAAAACTCCCAACAGGGGTGCCTGGGTGGCTCAGTCGGTTAAGTGCCCAACTTGATTTCAGCTCAGGTCATGATCTCAGGGTCGTGAGATCAAGCCCCACATTGGGCTCATGCTGGGCATGGAAACTGCTTAAGATTCTCTTTCCCTCTACCTCTGCGCCCCCCCCCCACTCAAGCTCTTGCATTCTCTCTCTTTTTCTCTCTAAAAGAAGAAAAGAAAACAACAATTATAAAATTTCCCAACAAACAAGTCTAGGATAATATGGCTTCACAGGTGAATTCAACCAAATATTTAAAGGACTTAACACCTATTCTTCTCAAACTATTCCACAAAATAGAAGAACAAGGGAAACTTCCAAATTTATTTTGTGAGGACAGCATGATATTGATACCAAAACTGGATGCAAACACCACTGAAAAAGAGGATGACAGTAGGCCAATATTCCTGATAAACATAGATGTGAAAATACTCAACAAAATGCTAACAAACTGGGGGTGCCTGGGTGGTTCACTCATTTAAGCATCTAACTCTTGATTTCGGCTCAGATCATGATCTCAGGTTTGTGAAATCGAGCCCTGCATCGAGCTCCATGCCCAGCCAAGTCTTTTTGAGATTCTCTCTCTCCCTCTCCCTCTGCCCCTCCCTCCTCCTGTGCTATAAATAAATGAATAAGTAAATAAATAAATAAATAATTTTTTTAAAAAACTAGGAAAATGAGTTCAGCAATACATTAAAACAATTATTCAGCATGATCCAGTAGGATGTATTCCTTGGCTGTAAGCGTGGCTCAGTACTCACAAATCAATCAGTGTGATACATCACATCAATAAGAGAAAGGATAAGAAGCATATGGTTATTTCAGTAGATGCAGAAATGGCATTTGACAATGTACAACATCCATTCATGATCAAAACCCTCAATAAACTAGGTTGACAGGGAACATACCTTAACATAACAAAGGCTATATATTAAAAACCCACAGCTGACATCAGCCTCAATGGGGAAAAACTGAGAGCTGGTCCCCTAAGGTCAGGAACAAGACAAGGATGTCCATTCTCACCACTTTTCTTCAACATAGTATTGGAACTCCTAACTGCAGCAAACAACAAAACGAAATAAAAAGGCATCTAATTTGGTAAGGAAGAAGTAAAACTTTCACTACTTGCAGATAACATGATACCATGTATAGAAAACCTAAAGACTCCACCAAAAAACTGCTAGAACTGACACATAAATTCAGTAAAGTCACAGGATACAGAGTCAACATACAGAAATCTTTGCTTTTCTATACATCAGTAATAAATCAGTAGAAAGAGATATTAAGGAATCAATCCCATTTATAATTGCACCCCAATACTCTAGTTTCTCTTCAGATCATATAAATCTTTCACCTTATAATTGCACCCCAAACCATAATATACCTAGGAATTAACCTAACCAAAGAGATAAAAAACCTGCATTCTGAAAACTAATAAAAAACACTGATGGATGGGTGCCTGGGTGGCTCAGTGGGTTAAACCTCTGCCTTCGGCTCAGGTCATGATCTCAGGGTCCTGGGATCCAGCCCCGCATCAGGCTCTCTGCTCAGCGGGGAGCCTGTTTTACCTCTCTCTCTGCCTGCCTCTCTGCATACTTGTGCTCTCTCTCTCTGTGTCAAAAAATGAATAAAATCCTAAAAAAAACCACTGATGGAAGAAATTGAAGAAGACACAAAGAAATGGAAAGACATGCGTGCTCATGGGTTAGAAGAGCAAATATTATTAAATGTCTATACTAACCAAAGCAATCTACACTCAAGGCAATCCTTATCAAAATACCACCAGCATTTTTCACAGGGCTAGAACAAACAATCCTAAGAGTTGTGTAGAAGTACAAAAGACCCCAAATAGTCAAAGCAACCTTGGAAAAGAAAAGCAAGACTGGAGGCATCACAATTATGGATGTGAAGCTATATTACAAAGCTGTAGTGATCAAAAGAGTATGGTATTGGCACAAAAAGAGACAGATCAGTGAAACTTACTGTATTGTACAGTAAGAGAAACAGAAGAGAAAACTCACAATTATGGTCAGCTAGTTTTTGACAAAGCAGGGACGAATATTCAATGGGAAAAAGACATTCTCTTCAGGAAATGGTGCTGGGAAAACAGGACAACAACATGCAAAAGAATGAAACTGGGACCACTTTCCTATGCAATATGTAAAAATAAATTCAACATGAATTAAAGACCTAAATGTGAGACATGAAACCACAAAAATCATAAAGGCAGTAACCTCTTTGACATTGATTGTAGGAACTCCTTTGGAAATATGTCTCCTGAGGCAAGGGAAACAAAAGCAAAAATAAACTTTTGGGGCTTATCAAAATAAAATGTTTCTGCACAGTAAAGGAAACAATCAAAAAAACTAAAAGGCAACATATAGAATGGGAGAAAATATTTAATATAGGGAAATGGCAATACATTATGAAACAGTTGAGTTTAGCCATGGCAGGAAGCCTCTACCATCTCTTTTGCTAGGGAACCATGATTAGGTAAAGCCAAGGCCAGCGGGTGGAATCTGGGACTGTGAAGGAAATACCTGATGGGGAGCTGAAACAGTGGAGAAAGATGCAGCCACTGCCAGAAAATGCTCCTTAAAGAAAAGAAAGGGGAGAACACCCTTGTTTAGACTTCCTTCCATGCTCCAATTTCAATCAGTGTTTTCCATAAGCCAAAGCAAGTGGGCAAAGACAATTGAGTAATATCATTTACAGAAGAAGAACATGGAATCAAACTGATAGGAAACAGGTAATACCCAGCACATCATTATCACCAGGATGTCTTCCCTTTATTACTCCATACTTCCTCTTAACCAATCAGATCTTGAATGTTTCCTCTCTTTTCATGTAGCCTACACCTTTCTACTGTACCCTCTGGAACTCACACCTTTGATTAGCCAAATTCACTCACCTTCTTCAAACATTCCATCAATCTCCTGCCCTAACTACAATCTAGAGGGTTCCTTACCACACCAGTTTTTCTATGGGTGGCTTTTCTTTGATGGGATATACATTAGGAATGTGAGGTGGGTATCTTTCTTGCTCACCATTTTCCCATATGAGCCACTGTTTTCAATCCTGGTGTTAAAAAATCCCTGCTTATGCAATGGCCATGGTCGCCAAACTGTGGAAAGAACCAAGATGCCCTTCAACGGATGAATGGATAAGGAAGATGTGGTCCATATACACGATGGAGTATTATGCCTCCATCAGGAAGGATGAATACCCAACTTTTGTAGCAACATGGACGGGACTGGAAGAGATTATGCTGAGCGAAATAAGTCAAGCAGAGAGAATCAAGTATCATATGGTCTCACTTATTTGTGGAGCATAACAAAGAACATGGAGGACATGGGGAGATGGAGAGGAGAAGGGAGTTGAGGGAAATTGGAAGGGGAGATGAACCATGAGAGACTATGGACTCTGAAAAACAACATGAGGGTTTTGAAGGGGGGGGTGTAGGAGGTTGGGGAACCAGGTGGAGGGTAATGGAGAGGGTACGTATTGCATGGAGCACTGGGTGTGGTGCAAAAACAATGAGTACTGTTATGGTGAAAATAAATAAATTTAAAAAAATCCCTGTTTATGCCATGAATAATACTGCCCTTCCTCCAACTGACTTCTGTCATCTGCCAATATCCCTGTAATTTCCCCTCTGCCCACATTCATTAATGATTGGCATTTTCCTCATTCCATAAGTTGGGTTGCTTTTGGCAGCATATAACAGAAAATGTCAAGTCAATTGATGTAAACAATAAAGAATGTGTACTTGCTCACCCACAAGAAGAACTCTAGTGAAGGGCTGGTTCCAGGCTGCTTGATTCAGTGACTCTGTAATAGCATATCCAGGATATGTCTGTCTTTTTCTCTGCCATCCTAGCCATGACACCATCCTCACCATGTTCTCTTAGTCCTGTTCCCCTCACAGTTGCAAAACATACATATAAATTTACCTGTGCATTTTCTAACCTGTAGGCAAGGACAAGTAGAAGTCAAAATTATAACAGGAAGCTTATCTAATGAGCATGGAATAAAGATGAACAAAATTAGTTATATGATTTAAATATGTCAAAATATTTGGCCAAGAAACACGGATATCTCTCTCACCACAATAAGTATGCTGGTTATCGGGTTTAGGTCTTTAGGCTGAAATACTACATACTTTGGAAAGTGTCTGGAGGGAGCTGCTCATGTTTGTCTCTGTGGCTTTTTCTATGTATGCATTCATAGTTGACCAGCTACCCTTCTGTCAGACACATTATTTCTTTAGATATGCCAATGACTTCCATCAGGTTTCAGTCAAGCCTTGCGGACAAGGGAGCCATTCTGTCTTATTAAGATGTTACAGCACATCTCTGTTAATATTCATCTTATGTTAATTCAACAGTTTAACACTCAAGGGCGATTTTAGTTCTTTCATTTCTAAATCCTATACTTTGCTTGAGTGGGAGACAGTAGAGGAGAGTCTGATTCTAGAATAATCCTGTTCTACCATGTACCATCTCTGAGCCAGTTTTATCATTTGTAAAATGAGGATTCCAAAGATATGTACTTCATAAGGTTGTTGCAAAAACAAAACAAGACAATACCACAAAAACTGCTAGTGTGGCACCTGGCACATAGAAAGCCCTCAATAAATGTCTGTTATCATTATTATCACAATATATTTTCTTCAGTTGTTTTTTTTTGTTTTGTTTTGTTTTGTTTTGTTTTAATATCACGGAGAAGGCGAGGTTCAAAAACCCAGAATGAAATAGCAGGATATAGTAGAGAAACTGCAAGTAATTCAGTATGGTTATAGCATAGATATCACGGCAGATGAGCAGCCATCCAAATATGAAGCTGAAGAGATAGGCATGAACCTGATCATGCCAAGGAATTTTGACTTTATTTTGTATGTTGAAGGGGGGAGGGCACTTAAGAATTGTAATCAGAAGATACCAGGATCAGATTTGTATGTTCAAAAATCATTCTGACAGTTGAATGCACAGCATGGATTACAAGAGCAACTGGAGGCACAGAGCCAGTGTGGCGTCTATTACAATAACCTAGATCAGAGATAATGAGGCCCTGAGTTAAAAGAGAGTGCAAGGAGAGTTTGGGCGCCAGTAACAGCAGAGTAGGTTTTATCAGATTAGCCTTCCCACAGATAACAATAATAAACTCTAGACTAATCTTTTTTAAACCATGATTTGAAAAATGACCAACTACTTGAATGAATTATAGATTGAGTGAACAAAACCAGGCAGAAACTGGAAGAGATCTTACTCTTAAAAAGAAGAGAATCTCATAGGTTGAGATCCAAAATTATATGTCCTATCCCCTGAGACCAATCTTCAGTTCTTGTGCCACAGAATGTCTTGAATTCAAGCAGGAAGTCCTATCATTTTTCCTTGAAGTGCCAGAAAACGGAGTTTGTACTTGCCAGAGCAGCTAATTGCAAAGGGAAGTCTGGTAAAAAGGAAACTACGGAGGGAGCTCTTAAAATCCTTGGTTAACCCTGAACTTCGCATGATTAGGGGTACTCCAAAGACCTGGCAAGAAACAACAGCTAGAAGACTAAAAATTCTGAACAGATATTTTATATGCTGCCCACTGCAAGGAAGACAGAGTTTATAGTTTAAGTACTGCCAAGTAAAAGAAGTAAATACCCCAAAGTTTCCACTGAAATCCCAGAAGACAATTGACTTTGAAGTGGAGGTTATATCCAAAGATAAGTGACTTACCCTAAGATTAAAGGTAAAATTGAAACAGATACACCCTAAAAAAGCATAAAACCATGCCCCCAAAAGTTCAATATTATCAACCAGTGATTTATTTGTCCACTAGAACAAAAATCACTCCTTAGAGGATAAAAAAAAATCTACAGCCTCAACACTGTATAATCCATAAGGTCAAAGATAAAATAAAAATTAATCAACATGTGAAGAAAAGAAAATATGATCCAATGTCAAGGGAAACAGAAGACAATATAAACCAACACAAGTTAAGTCATATTTTGGAATTGGTAAATAAGGAGTTTAAAGGTTTTTGGGTTACGGGTTTTTGGGTTTTTTTTGTAAACAGAAAAGGAAAAAGATGGCTGTAATAATTGAATTAATAGAGAATCTCGACAAAAAAAATAGAAAAGATTAGAAGAAGACAAATGGGAAAGGGGCCTAAGATGGCCTAGACTTATTTCTCCTGAACAAGATGATATAGACTCAATGATAAGATAAACCCAGGAAATAATGCAAGGGACAATCAAAAGAATTCTGAAAGGTGGAAAAAGACCCCAGGATTGGAGGAAATCTTGACAGGACATATTATGATTGAACCCCAAAGAAGAAGGCTACCTATGCCTAATGTCTACTGATTCCCTACCTAGCAAGGAAAGGAGGCCTAAGTAGAGTCACTCTTTCCCCAGATGGAATGGGAATCCTGATGACAACTCCAGATGAAACTGACAGCATCAAAGGAAAATCAGTTGACAATAAGGGGCCAGAAGAAGTAACATCATCAGGCCTGGTACTCCCAGCCCTCACCAAAGTAGCTGGGTGGCCTGAGGAAGGCGGATTCCACTACAAGTGGCGTAGCACAGGAAGTACTCTTCACCCATATGCGATGCCCTGGGGAAACTCCTTCTGCCTACTCAGCATTACCAGCAGAAGCCACTGGAAGCTCCAACAGCACCAACTAAAACCAGCAGATAAAAATAGCATCACACAAGAAATGTAATGGAAGAGATAGTCTCTTCAACAAATGGCATTAGGAAAACTAGACAGCCACTTGCAAAAGAATGAAACCAGACCACTTTCTTACACTATACACAAAAGTAAACTCAAAATGGATTGAAGACCTAAATGTGAGACCTGAAACCATAAAAATCCTAGGAGAGAGCAAAGGCAGTAATTTTTCTGACATCCACTGTAGCAACATTCTTCTAGATGTGTCTCCTAAGGCAAGGAAAACAAAAACAAAAACAAACTATTGGGGCTACATCAAAATAAAAAAGGCTAATCGCAGCAAAGGAAACCATCAATAAAACAAAAAGGCAACCTACTGAACGGGAGAAGATATTTGCAAATGATATATTTGATAAGGGGTTAATATCTAAAATATATAATGAACAAGATTGCCCTGTTGGAGAAAATGGAAGATGGCCATTATCTCAGTTTCAGTTCTCTCAGATATAGACACTGAGACAAGAATTTGAGTGCAGTTAGTTTATTGGGAGATGTAAGAAATACCAGTAAGTCAGTGGGAAAATTGGTAAGATAAGCAAAGATGCCATGATAAGGACCTGAGAGTGCTAAACATAATAGAAAGTATTGTTTCATTGTGTTATATTAAAATTAAGAAACTCTATTTATTAAAAGTGTTACATACATCCAACAAAAGATTTTGTATCTATCATCTATCTATTTGTCTATTTATCTATCTTTCACATTAATAAGTAAATGGAAAGTAATCTAAAAGAAAAATGAAAATATCTGAATGACCAGTAAACAGATGAAAATGAGCTTAACTTTATTAGTCATCAGGGAAATGTGAATTAAAAACCACAATATGATACATATTCATACCTACTAGAATGGCAAAATGCAAAAGAATAATAAAATTAAGTGCCGACAATTCTAAAATTAAGTAGGGCAAATTTTTTTTTAAATAAACATATAATGTATTTTTATCCCCAGGGGTACAGGTCTGTGAATCGCCAGGTTTACACACTTCACAGCACTCATGATAGCACTTACACTCCCCAATGTCCATAGCCCCCTCCCCCTCTCCCAATCCCACCTCCCCCCAGCAACCCCCAGTTTGTTTTGTGAGATTAAGAGTCATTTATGGTTTGTCTCCCTCCCAATCCCATCTTGTTTCATTTATTCTTCTCCTCTCCCCCTAACCCCCCATGTTGCTTCTCCATGTCCTCATATCAGGGAGATCATATGATAGTTGTCTTTCTCCGATTGACTTATTTCACTAAGCATGATACGCTCTAGTTCCATCCACGTCGTCGCAAATGGCATGATTTCATTTCTTTTGATGGCTGCATAGTATTCCATTGTGTATATATACCACATCTTCTTTATCCATTCATCTGTTGATGGACATCTAGGTTCTTTCCATAGTTTGGCTATTGTAGACATTGCTGCTATAAACATTCGGGTACACGTGCCCCTTCGGATCACCATGTTTGTATCTTTAGGGTAAATACCCAGTAGTGCAATTGCTGGGCATAAGAGACTATGGACTCTGAAAAACAACCTGAGGGTTTTGAAGGGTCAGGGGTGGGAGGTTGGGGGAACAGGTGGTGGGTAGTGGGGAGAGCATGTTTTGCATGGAGCACTGGGTGTTGTGCAAAAAGAATGAATACTGTTACGCTGAAAAAATAAATAAAATGGAAAAAAAATTAAGTAGGGCAATTATAACTCTTACATTCTTCTAGTGGGAGGGTAAATTTGTACACAATGTACAACACTTTGGAAAACTGACTGGATATACTAAAGCTCAATATATGCATATCTTATCACTTAACATTTCCACTTCTAGGTATATGCCCAGTAGAAATTACATATATGTGTCCATCAATAGACATGTATAAGACAAGAGGCAATGTTTACAACCCAAATGCCCACCAATAATTGAATTGATAAACTGTATATCCACACTATGGGATACTATACAGCAATGGAGAATGAATGGATTATTGCTGCACACTACAACATGGATGGATGACTCTCACAAATGCAATATTGGGTGAAAGAGGCCAGGCATGAAAGAATACATAATATATGATTCCATCCTATAAAAACTTTTAAAACAGATAAAATTAATCTATGCTGTTAGAAGTTAGGAGAGCATTATCTTTGGGAGATAATGACCAGGAACAAGATATAAGGTGGGAAAAGTTCTGGAGTAATGTTCTGTTTCTTGATCTGGGTGCTGGTTATAGGATGTGTCCTCTTTAAGAAAATTCATCAAGACAAGCACTAAGATATATGTGCTTTTCTGTTCGTATTAAACTTCAATAAAAATTTACCTTAAAAATTGGATTGGAAAGTAGAAAAATGAATGTGCTCCAGGTTTGGATATGGAAAAAACAAGTCATGAGAGGCTATCGGTATTTTAACATTAAACTATTTGTTGTTTTTAACTTTGTTGATAGTTTACCTTAAAATTGATTATGTAATTGCTTAAAATTTAGATGATACTAAAAGCAAATCCAAAGACAAAACTGCACTGGGCCTTTTTAAAAAAGGATAATGTGATGTTTGGTGGGCACCTCTCCTTCAACCAAAAAGGGTCCAAAATACAAACCCCAAATTCTTCAACCTTTGCTTGGCTAGTAATTCATAGTTGCTAGTGTTCATAAAGCAGCATCAACTCAGGGCTCTTCTTCTAAGCTTGGCTCCTATTTTGGTTCTTGGGGATTTCATTTTGTTCCTTTTGACCTCAGCAATGTATTTAAAAGAATATTTATTAACCTTTATCCAGTATTTCTATTTTTTTTTTTTGTAGGAGGAAGTTACTGTCAGTATATCTCATACACAATGTTGCTGGAAATGGAAGGTGTATTCCTATTTCTATATTTTGATAACTCCCAAATTTGTCTCCCTGACCTTACCCCTCATATTTAAGAGATACCTCATACATCCTGTTTCACATTTTCACTTGGATATCTAATAGGCATCTCAAATATAATGTGTTCAAAATAGAACTTCTGGTTTTCCCTTCAAACCAGTTACTCCCAGTCTTCCCAATCTCAGTGAGTTTTAGTACCATACACATATACACTAAAGCCAGAAATGTGGGTATAATCCTAACTGCTTCCTTTTCTTTACATCAGCACATTCTTTCAAATCCAGTCCAAATTATATATGGAATTCTTTCATTGCGTTTTTTCTCTACTGTAACTCAATTCTAAGTCCCCACTGTCTCCTGCCCAGGCTGTTCCCACAGCCTCCTTGGTTGTTTACCTGCTTATACTCTTGACTCTTTCTGCACACAGAATTGATTGTATCAATCCCCAGCTTAAATCCGGCTCATACTCCTAGGATGAAACCCTAACTCTTTCTCATGTCCTATAATGCCTAGACACTGATCCACAACTTGAAGAGGACTATTTAAGTGGATAGCACATGGCCCTCTGTAAATGGGGATCTGCTACTCAGTTCCAACAGATTGTCACTTTGCCAAATAAGGACTCATTGTTATCAGATCTTTACATTTTTTTCCCCCAAGAGAACTGGAAATCCAGGTCTAGATGTGAGATCTGATTTTTAATTATTGGCAAATAAAAACAAAATCAAAATAAACAAAAACATTGTTCAGGCCAAATCACACTTCTTTGTCAGCCTCTAGGTTGCAACTAGCTTTGGTCTTAAATGATTGGGCCCCTGGTTGGCTCTCCAGCTGACTTTTTTTCTGACTGCCCCCCCAGGCTCACTAGGTATAGCAGACACTGTCAATGTTTTCTCATATCTCTCAGATCTATCATTTCAGTGCACTTTTACTTTCTACTGACCAATGTCTGTATCGTTGTGCCTGGCTGCTTTTTCTGGAGGCTTGGAAGGTCACTCTGCTAATGGAGAACAGTGATCAAACCAGTAACTCTGAGAGTTGGAGCATAAATACTTCAACTCTCTTACTCCTTGAGTGGGGTAATTTCGAGGCATGTTTTGTCCATTTCCAAGCATTTCCCTGAGGTATTAGGACTGTTACCCACTGTGCAGCTGGCTTATTAACATACCCTTTACCAGCTACCTTTCTTTCCCTGTGTCATTTTCCTGCAGACCTACTGGTATTCCCCACATATCCCAATAAAACTACCTGCACTCAAATCCTTGTCCTGGGGTCTGCATCTGGGAGAACTAAAACTGGGATAATGGCCATCTTCCATTTTCTTCAACAGGTCCTACTTGTTCCTGCTGCAAGTCCTGCTTTTGTTGTTTCCCCTGCTTGCATGCTCTTCTCTCAGATGTTTGCATAGTCCATCCCCATTTTTAATTTTTTTTCCAGTTAAAAAGTCACCTCTACAGATATGCCATGCAAGGCCACCCAAACTATAATAGTTCCTCTCTGTCTTTCACTATCAGTTTTATTTTTCCTGTGAACTTTTCACTCTCTGAAATTATCTTTTATATGTTAATTTACTTGCTTATGTGTTTAGTGTCTATTTACCCTCAGTACTAGCTCCATGAGAACAGGAATTTTGGCTGACTTGTTCACTGCCCTACCATGAGTGCAGGGCACTGAATAAATGAGCAAATGGTGAATTTCCACAATTCTTGGATTTTCCTTAGTACTTCCTCCCCTGATTCTCTGTTCTTAACCTGAGCTTTAGGATGCCACAAAGTCAGAGCATGTGGGCAAAGGGCTTTTCCTACTGGTGGGTAACCTGAATCCTCCTATCAGATTTGTGTCTTTAGAAGTGCCCATGAGTATATTTCAGTTGTGAATCCCTTTCTTCTAAGTCTTAGTTATATCTTTGATTTATTTTTCCTTCTTTGTATTACAGATCCCAATTTGCTTTGTTTTCTGCTCTCACTTTTCACATTGGCACATTGACAGTTGAAGCTGGAACACCATTTACAATTTTCTTCCCAGTCATTTTCTTCTACAAATCGCTGGGTGTCTCTCACTATTATTTTTCTGTCGCTGACATGCCTGATGTTGTCTATAGTATCTGGCCTTATGATCTGATATGGGCACATTTTGTACCCCACCCCCATTTCCAGTTAAAGTCATCTTGATCAGATCGGCAAGTCTCCAGGCAACCACATTCTTCCCTAGTGAGATGCACTCGATCCTTAGCCAAAAGCCTATCATTGTTCAACATAGTATTAGAAGTTCTAGCAACGGCAATCAGACAACAAAGAGAAATAAAAGGTATCCAAATTGGCAAGGAAGAAGTCAAACTCTCTCTCTTCGCAGATGACATGATTCTTTATATGGAAAACCCCAAAGACTCCACTCCCAAACTACTAGAACTCATACAGCAATTCAGTAACGTGGCAGGATACAAAGTCAATGTACAGAAATCAGTGGCTTTCTTATACAATAACAATGAAAATACAGAAAGGCAAATTAGAGAATCGATTCCATTTACTATAGCACCAAGAACCACAAGATACCTGGGAATAAACCTAACCAAAGAGGTAAAGGACCTGTACTTGAGGAACTACAGAACACTCATGAAAGAAATTGAAGAAGACACAAAAAGATGGAAGACTGTTCCATGCTCTTGGATTGGAAGAATAAACATTGTTAAAATGTCTATACTGCCTAGAGCAATCTATACTTTTAATGCCATTCTGATCAAAATTCCACCGGTATTTTTCAAAGAGCTGGAACAAATAATCCTAAAATTTGTATGGAATCAGAAGAGACCCCGAATTGCTAAGGAAATGTTGAAAAACAAAACCAAAACTGGCGGCATCACGTTACCCGATTTCAAGCTTTACTACAAAGCTGTGATCACCAAGACAGCGTGGTACTGGCATAAAAACAGACACATAAACCAGTGGAACAGAGTGGAGAGCCCAGATATGGACCCTCTACTCTATGGTGAAATAATCTTCGACAAAACAGGAAAAAATATTCAATGGAAAAAAGACAGTCTCTTCAATAAATGGTGCTGGGAAAACTGGACAACGATATGTAGAAGAATGAAACTCGACCATTCTCTTACACCGTACACAAAGATAAACTCGAAATGGATAAAAGACCTCAACGTGAGACAGGAATCTCTCAGAATCCTAGAGGAGAACATAGGCAGTAACCTCTTTGATATCAGCCACAGCAACTTCTTTCAAGATAGGTCTCCAAAGGCCAAGGAAACAAAAGCGAAAATGAACTTTTGGGACTTCATCAAGATCAAAAGCTTCTGCACAGCAAAGGAAACAGTCAACAAAACAAAAAGGCAACCCACGGAATGGGAGAAGATATTTGCAAATGACAGTACAGACAAAAGGTTGATATCCAGGATCTATAAAGAACTTCTCAAACTCAACACACACAAAACAGATAATCACATCAAAAAATGGGCAGAAGATATGAACAGACACTTCTCCAATGAAGACATACAAATGGCTATCAGACACATGAAAAAATGTTCATCATCACTAGCCATCAGGGAGATTCAAATTAAAACAACATTGAGATACCACCTGACACCAGTTAGAATGGCCAAAATTAGCAAGACAGGAAACAACATGTGTTGGAGAGGATGTGGAGAAAGGGGAACCCTCTTACACTGTTGGTGGGAATGCAAGTTAGTGCAGCCACTTTGGAGAACAGTGTGGAGATTCCTGAAGAAATTAAGAATAGAGCTTCCCTATGACCCTGCAATTGCACTACTGGGTATTTACCCCAAAGATACAGATGTAATGAAAATAAGGGCCATCTGTACCCCAATGTTTATTGCAGCAATGGCTACGGTCGCCAAACTGTGGAAAGAACCAAGATGCCCTTCAACGGATGAATGGATAAGGAAGATGTGGTCCATATACACTATGGAGTATTATGCCTCCATCAGAAAGGATGAATACCCAACTTTTGTAGCAACATGGACGGGACTGGAAGAGATTATGCTGAGTGAAATAAGTCAAGCAGAGAGAGTCAAGTATCATATGGTCTCACTTATTTGTGGAGCATAACAAAGAACATGGAGGACATGGGGAGATGGAGAGGAGAGGGAGTTGAGGAAAAGTGGAAGGGGAGATGAACCATGAGAGACTATGGACTCTGAAAAACAACCAGAGGGTTTTGAAGGGGCGGGGGGGTGGGAGATTGAGGAACCAGGTGGTGGGTAATAGGGAGGGCACGTACTGCATGGAGCACTGGGTGTGATGCCAAAACAATGAACACTGTTATGCTGTAAATAAACAAATAAAAAAAAAGCCTATCATTTCAGTATCTTCAGCCATCATCCAAAACAACAACAACAACAACAAAAACCCCAAACCCACAAATCTGCACAGCTCCAACCCTTCCCTGCATCTCCAGCTGTGCTGGCTTCAGCCACCCCCACACCTGGCCTCAAGGGACCTCTGACCTCCCAAGCTAGCCCTGCAGCGGCTGAAATGTAGACAAATCCTATTTCCTTCGGTTCAGATGAGACAATATTGGAATTTCTCAAAAGGAAATTTGCTAGGAAACCAAGTGAAAAACAAACTGGAGAGAGGGAGGAAAAAATACAAAAGCTTAGGAATAGATACATTACAGAGTCCCAATTCTTTATCCTGAGATAACTATTCTCTGACTACAGATTAGCTTGACTGGCACAGCTAACAGGGCACACAGGATATGAGAATATAATCCTTCAACCTTTTCACAAAAGGGTGATGGAAATGGGGTAGGGGAGAAACTTGCAGGAAGGCAGAGAGAGTTTTTTTCTGTCTAGACTGTTTCATTCCATGAAAATGGTACCCAAAGACGTGTATAGGTTACTCCATCAGTTTTGGGAGGGGCAGGAAACCCCTTACCAGCCCTTATTGCCCTGAAAGCTTCCTACAACCTTGTTCAACTTGTTTATTGGTCTGATAGTTCTTTGGTGGATTCTTTAGGATTTTCTATATGCAAGATCATGTCATCAGCAAGTAGAGGTAGTTTTACTTCTTTTCCAATCTGCATGTCTTTTATTCAGTTTTCTTTCCTTATTTCCCTAGAACTTACAGACAGTATTGAAAAGAATTGTCAAGAGTGGAAATTTGTGTCTTTTTCTTGGCATTAGCAGGAAGATTTCAGTCTTTCACCATTAAGTATGATGTTACCTGTTGGTTTCAGGTAGATATAGCCTCACTAACTCTTTTACTGACCTATGCTTTATTGTAAAGCTCTGCTAAATTTTTTGCATTTTCTTTCTTTGTTTTATTTTTAGCCTCCTTACTTTTTGTACATTTTCTTTCAAGAAATCTAATTTATCTCTACAGTGGTGGAGAAATTAAGAGGAGGAAGGTTTGATTTTCTTACATTCATTTGTTCAGCAAGCATTTATTAATTGCTTACTGTGTCTCAATACTGTCCTAGGTTCTTGGGAATACAACACTGAATAAAATAAAGTCCCTATCTTTATGGAGCTCACATTTTAGTGATGAATTTAGATAGTAAGTAAATAGTAGATACAATTACAAAGATAAATAAGTTCTGAGAAGGAAGAAAGTTGGGTACTGTGGGGGCTACTTTATAGTGAGAGGTCAGGGAAGCTTCTCTGAAAAGGTGACATTTTAGCTAAGATATGAATATTAGTAAGAAGAAAGTTATTGAAAAAGCTTAGAAAAGAGCATTCCGCAAAAGAAACAAGTGCAAAGGCCTAGGGACAGGAATAATCCTGATGAATGTCGGGGGAGGACAACTAAGAAGGCAGCACAATGTGGCTGGAACAGAGAGGAGAAGGGGGACAGTAGAAGGTGAAGAGGACAAAGAAATCATCAGGCAAGGACACTGGAATTTACTGAGTATGATGGGGAGATACTGGAAGGTGTTAAACAAGGGACACTGTAATTGAATTTAAGTTAGTAAAAAACAAAAGCAAAAACAAAATCCCTCTGGCTGATGTAGCTGTACATACCCTGAATGTCAGGCTTTGTAAAGCTTAGGGTTCCTTTCAGTTGGTTCAGAAAGTCAGGGTTGTTCAAGAGCCCCTGTTACTTCCAGAACCTCCCCTTATATAACAGCCAGAAAGATTCTTCTAAAAGTTAAGTCATATCATGTCCTTTCCTTTAAACTCTCCCATTGCTATTTCTTTGAAGGTAAATAAATACCCTCTCAATGGCCTTCAAGTCTCTACAATATCTGCCCCACCCCATGCCTCTCTGCCTTTCTCACCTATCACTCTCAACTTCACTAACTGTCCTCTAGCCATGCCTCAGCTTTCTTGGCTATTCCTCAAACAAGCCAAACATGCTCTCACCATAGAGCCTTTGTACTGGTGTTCCCTTTTATGTGGAATTTTCCCCTCCAGATATCTGCTAAATACTACCTTAGCAGAGAGGCCTTCCTTGACTGACACTGTTTCCTTTCTGACTTCATCTACCACTCTCACTTGTTTGCTTGCTCTACTCCAGCCTGCTCTACATGGACCTGCTTGCTATTGTCCCTTGAGCTCAGCAAGTATACTTTCAAACCTGAGGGACTTTGCAACCCCCGCCTTTGCTCTAGGCATAATGGCCTTCATTTAGTTATAATACCAGTAAGACAGAAACTAGGCATCAGACAAAAGGAAAAGTGTGAAGATAGTGGCAAGATCATCTTGGAGTGATTTTCTGAGTCAGTTAGTATATGATGGTTACAGAAGCTTTTCTGATTTCAACTGTCTACTGAGAATTTTTTTATTTTTGTGATCATAAAAGCACTAGATACACACAATAATAACTTTAGAAAATAAAAAAAAAGTCTGGCATTTTCTCCAAAAGTTAAATATAGAGTTACCATATAACTTTACAATTCCTCTCCTAGGTATCTACCTAAGAGAAATGGAAATATATGCCCAAACAAAGACTTGTACACTAATATTTATAACACCGTTATTCATAATAACCAAATAGTATAGAAAACCCAAATGTCCATCAACAGATGAATGGTTAAACAAAAATGGTGTATCTTTAAAACAAAATATTACTTGGCCACAAAAAGGGATAAAGTACTGATACATGGTACAACATGCATGAAACTTGAAAACATTATGCTAAGTGAAAGAAACAAGTCAAAAAGGCCATATATTGTTTGACTGTACTTACATGAATTGTCCAGAAAAGGAAAATCCATAGAGATAAGACAGAAAGTTAATTAGTGGGATCATGGGGAATGATTACCAATGAGTATGGAGTTTCTTTTGTAAAGAATGAGAATATTTTAAAATTGATTGTTGTGTTGGTTGCACAGTTTTGTTGATATACTAAAAACCACTGAATTGTAAAGTTGAAACTGGTGAATTTTTATGGTATATGAATTATATATCAATAAAGCCATCATTTTTAAAATAAAAACTATTTAAAGATTTCAATATCCATGTTCCCTCAAGAATCATACCCTCTGGTATATTTTGAGGGGGGAAAGGAGGTTTGTCTGTCTACTACTGAGTTGTACAGTGAGTACTGCTTTTCTGTTCCATGTGTTTATCCTTGCTACTCCTTCCCTTTGCTTCAACCTGTCACCACCTGTACATCCTGAACTATAGTTCCCTCTGAGTTAATGTTGATACCTCTGCAAAGGCCTCATTGAGGGTGGGAAGACAGGGTACAGGACACCCCCTTTGAAGCCTATCCCTTTTTTCAATGAAGTCCACCACAAAAGGCTGAATGTACATATTGGACTTTACTGAAGATTTGGAATGATGGAGGGAAGTTACATTTTCCCCAAGAGGAAAGGCCAGGCAGAGCTACTCACTTTGTGTTCACAGTCCTAATGATCCCTGAACTCAAGCTAAGGCCTTTGGACTTCCAACAATAGGCTTTGTCTCTATCACTGTAGACTTCTGTGGACCTCTTGGGTTAGTGGCATTTATCATGAATCTACTAACTTCCTAAGGAGTTGATAGGCAGATAGGTACAGTAGTCCTCTATTCTGCATTTTCAATTACCTGCATTTTCAATTACCTGCACCGCAGTCAACAGTGGTCTGGAAGCAGATGACCCTCCTCACGTATGGCCAGAAGGTCACAAGTAGCCTAATGCTACTAGTTACAATGCCTATGTCATTCACCTCATTTCATTTCATTACATAGTCATTTTATCATTCACATCATTGCAAACAGAGTGAGTACAGTACAATATATTTAGAGGAAGAGACCACATTGATATAAGTTTTATAACAGTATATTGTTTTAATTGTTACATTTTATTATTAATTATTGTTGTTAATCTCTTATTATGCCTAATTTATAAATTAAACTTTATCATAGATATGTATGTATGGGAAAAAACATAGTATATATAGGTTCAGTACTATTTCATGGTTTCAGGTATCCATTAGGGATCTTGGAACATAGCTCCTATGGAGAAGGGGGGAATCACTGTTATGGAAGACAATTTGTTCCTTATACATAGGTAGTCCCCTCAGAAAAGATTCCATGATATTTCTAGCCACATTACATCCATGACTTGATAGAACATGTCAACACCGCTCTTTTCTGCCTTTTCTATGGGTAAAGGTCAGTAAGCCATTATTCCATCACATTCTACTGACCTATCTACTTATATGAACAATCTTACCTTGAGGCTATGCTTCAAGAAGGAGTCTTATCTGAGACAAACTAGCCTAGACCATTGAACCAGCCGTACACTTGGACACACTAGAATTAATAGCCTGCTGGTCATTTGACTTTACCTCTTGGTCATACTGATATAGAGACTAATACATAATATATCTGAGACAGTACACGAGGACATAGGTTGGAGAGAGAAATATTCTTAGTTGATAACATCTTAGTGAGCAGGCCACAAGAGGACACTGTCCTTCATGGTCTGAATCCATATCTGGAAAGCATTCTAGCTGCTAGTGCCAGGAAAATGGGGTAGGCTCAAGTACTTAATTTTATCTGAGCCTCACATTGAGTCAGGAGATATCCTGGTTGTCAAGGAAACTAGAGAGCACAGTGGTACCCAGTTAAAAAAAAAATGTAGACTTGGTCTTTGGGAATATTGGGGAATTGGGTCTAGTAGGCCCGGCTGCCAACCGGCTCAGGCCTGCCCTAGTCCTGGCAGAATTTATTTAAAAAACCCAATTGTTCTCATGCCAAAGTGCACATAGAAAATGATAACATTTGTATAGTGCAGTGGGTTAAATGGAGACTACTCATAGTCAGAATTGGCTGCTCCAAGCTCCAGGTGCCTCAGGCTCTGCCCAGCCACCTAAGGCTGAGGGGATTAATATCTGTGTTGCAGCTCACATGTTGGGAAGCTCTGCTTTACTGAAGGGCATTTGCTTCTAATGACACCTATACCCTTGAAGCTCAGAGATAATATAAACCATCCCTCCCTGACCATGTGCCTGTTTGACCTTAGGCATACCTACCTTGAGACCTACAAACTTTTCCTAGAGGAACTGAGACCCTGAACTTCATCTCTAAGCGCTGCCAACATTATCACCTTAGGACCAGGTTTGTGACCAGATAACCCACTTTGCCAAGTAAATTGTCACCTACATGTTTTCAGAGAGGAAATGGAAATTCTAGTCCTTATCAGAACTTCAACTGATTTTCAGGTCTTTTTTTTTTAAGATTTTATTTATTTGTTTTTAGAGAAAGAGAGAGAGAGTGAGTTGGGGAGGGACACAGGGAGAGAATCTCAAGCATACTCTGTACTGAGAATGAAACCCAGTGTGGGACTTGATCCCTCAACTCTGAGGTCATGACCTGAGCTGAAATCAAGGGTCAGATGCTCAAACGACTGAGATACCCAAGTGCCCCTTGTTTTGGGGTCTTATAGTCAGGATGCTCATCTTTGAAAAGTGAATGTACTTACACTCTGATATTGGAGTCTAGACACAAGTATCTATGTATAAAATCTATGGCAGAGGTTTATTAAATCTTCAAATTCCTCCATGGACATTGGCTTTTTTTTTTTTAAAGACTAAGAGAGAATATTTCCAGTTATGGCAAGTCTCCAGTGGTTAAAGGCAATGGTGTTATAAAAGGAGCCTGGGTATTTATAAACCTGAACCTGGTGGGTACCTATGGATAGAGTTAGAAGGGTTAAAAATGTCATTTCAGAACCGCTGGAGGGTAATATAAGGTATTATATTAGTAATATAATTGCTATGAATTAACCTTTATTGTTCTGTCACCTAAACAATGAGATCTTTTATTCTTTGGATCTGGGGCCCTAAATTTATATTAATTTCCTCCCTAAACCTGTTTTCCCTTTTAGTTGTTGGTCTGTTATATTGAGATACTACAGCAGCACCACCTGCAGGTCATACTGAAGAAATGCATATTGAAGGCTTGGAATTTGAATTTTAGATTTCTGACTGAGAGATAGAGAGTAGCAATTTTCAAATCTTGCTGTGCATCAGAATGGCTAAAAAGCAAAAAAAAAAAAAAAAAAAAAAAAAAATCCCCCAAAAGAAATACAAAGACAAACAAAGAAATCCTTCGGCTTAACTTAGACCTCCTAAATCAGAAATTCTGGGGATGGAGACCAGGATTAACTTTAATTATTTTAAAATAGTTCTGAAGCCACTGAGTTTTGGGAACCATTGGTTCAGTTAAGAGTGGACAAAGTTCCTACAGTACTTGAATAGCAACCCCTGAGGTGATCAAGAACATATGACAAATTTGGGGCATACAGGCTATCATTGCAAGTTTATAACCCTTGTCTCAAGCCCAGTGATGTCTCTCACCATTATTTGTACAAGGCAATGAGGCATCATTGGACTGTGGGAGTGGCGGAGAACTTTTTCTTTTTAAAAGTTTATATTTTAAATTAGCACATAGGATTTCTGGTTTCCAATCTGGTATATAAGGAGCTTAGAAGTCACCACACCATCCTGGCAAATAAAAAGATGAAGAAACTAAAAAATCAACAACTCTTCATGAACTGTCAGAGGAGTGAGATCAATGGGAAGACTGCTGCATACAAAATTGGACAGAGAGTTAGACAGGTAGAAACAGAGACTCACAACCTACCAGCACAGAAACTAATAAGTAGACATCTCTATGGGAGCCAGTGGCAGGGTAGGAAATCTGAACTGCAACTGGAGACTTAGAGTGACAAGTCTGAGAGTTAGAAACCACAGGGGGACCAAGTCCTAGTAGGGTCCCTATGCTTCTGAGGATTTTAGTAGTAAATATCAGGGGGAAAAAAGTCCCTTGTGCTTCCAGCAAGAGGAGAAGAAAAGGAACCATCTTGAAATATACCAGAGCACTCTGAAGGTATGCCTTCAGGACAAATTACTTAACTGGAACTAATGTGCTGGGATATTAACAGAACCTAAATTACCGGGAGAAGAGAACTATCCAACCCTAGCCAGCACTCATCTTCCATTGTGAGAAGGGAAATACCCAACTCCAGTCCCCTCTAACCCTCTTGTTCCACCTAAGGGGGAAGGAGTGACTGAGAAACACTGGTGAAGTTCACAGTTTAGAATTGTAGGTTGAACAAAAGATTGAGACCTAATAATAGGACCATAGAACACTTCCCCGCCCCACCTTACCACTTTTTACTAAAGGTCTATTTACCACAGTTCCTTTCATTCAGTACATCATATCCACCCTTCAACAAAAAAATTACAAGACATACTAGTTTGAGGTATTTTTCCTCTAGGTTTACTTTGTTGAGAGTTTTTATCATGAATGGCTATTATAATTTGTCAAAACCTTTTCTGCATCTATTGAGAGGATATTATGGTTTTTATCCTTTCTCTTGTTAGTATGATTTATCTTGTTGATTGATTTGCAAATATTGAATAACCCTTGCATCACTGGACTAAATCCCACTTGCTCATGGTAAATAGTTTTTTTTAATGCATTGTTGGATTCCGTTTGCTAATATTTTGTTGAGAATTTTTATATCTGTATTTATCAGAGATATTGGCTTGTAGTTTTCTTTTTTTGTAGTGTATTTATCTGATTTTGGCTTGTAGTTTTCTTTTTTTGTAGTGTATTTATCTGATTTTGGTATCAGGGTAATGCGGACTTCATAGAATGAATTTGGAAGCTTTCTTTCACTGGACACCTGTCAGAATGGCTAAAATTAAAAACACAAGAAATAACAAGTGTTGATGATGATGTGGGGAAAACAGAACTGTCATGCATTGTTGTTAGGAATATAAATTGATGCATCCACTGTGGAAAACATTATGGAGTGTCCTCAAAAAATTAAAACTATAATTACCATATAATCCAGTAATTCCACTATTGGGTATTTACCCAAACAAAATGAAAACATTAATAAAAAGATATGTGCACTGCTATGTTTATTGCAGCATTATTTACAATAGTTAAGATATGAATGCAATCCAAGTGTCCATCAATAGATAAATGGATAAAGAAAATATGATATATAGAGAGGGGAGCTAAGATGGTGGCAGTATGAGAACCCTAACCTTGCCTTATCCCTTGAACACAGCAAGAAAAATATCAAATCATTCTGAATACCCAAGAAATCAACCTTAGGGCTGATAGAACAAACTGCACAACTAGAGGGAGAGAAGAGGTCACACTGAGGAAGGCAGGACGTGTAGAGATGTGGTTAGGAGGAGCAACAGATCATGGGTGTTGCAGAAGGGAAGGAGTCCTGGATGGAGAAAAGCAAGAGAGAATGGAGTGCACAGGCATATGTATAAGGAGAACACTTATCCAAAGCCATTGGCTGGGAGAACAAGAGGGGCTGAATTTGGAGTTTTTGCAACCAGCTGGACTCAAAGACTGGATTTTTGGAGATCTGTGAGTTTGGCTGGATAGAGACCTGAAGGCACTGCCTTACTCCTGGAAAGAAGGCAGGTAAGCAACCCCAGGGCAGATGGCATAAACTGAGGATCATCTAAGACACAAGGGGGAGTGGAGTGGTCCCTCTTCTTGGGGCATATCTGTGGGAAATGGCAATACCTCTCTGGGGACAAAGGAGACTATAGGCACCATTTCCCTCCTCTGCCCCTCAGCATAGGCATAGAGACATCTTATGAGGTTGGCTAACCTGGATACTGACTGTTTAGCCTGCTTTGTTCTGAATCCCACATCCTTGGGCTCTGGCATGACTGCCCTTCTGGGTCAAACATGCATTGGTCTGAGTGTAGCAAACCCCTCACCCAGAAGGCCAGTGCAGGTCCCTGTCACACCAGCTTCCTAAAGATTTTTTTAAGAGATCTTATTTATTTATTTGGCAGAAGGAGAGAGAGATCACAAGTAGGCAGAGAGGCAGGCAGAGAGAGGGGGAGAACCAGGCTCCCTGCTGAGCAGAAAGCCCAATGTGGGCCTCGATCCCAGGACCCTGAGCTCATGACCTGAGCCGAAGGCAGAGGCTTAACCTACTAAGCCACCCAGGCACCCAAGATTGGGGTTTTAAAAGTCAGCAGGCTTGGCTGGGATAGAATCCAAAGTGCACTGCTCTACTCCAGGCAGACAAGCAACCCAGAGACAGATAGTGTGAAAATAGTGATCTGAAAAATGCCTAGGATGCATGATGGGGAATTATTTGTTTTTCTGAGGGAGTTTCCCTCAGAGGAGCAAGTATGGACTCCCCTTTCTGGGGACAAAGGAGGTACTGGTGACATTTCCCTCCTTTGCATAGCACCAACACTGGCTGCCTAACCTGCTTACACAAGGTCCTGTACACCTGTGCAGGGCTATACTGCTTTTTGGGGGCAGGTGTGCCTAAGTACCAGTGCAGCGGGCCCCTTCCCCAGGCCAGCACAAACACCCTCACACACCATGTTTACTGACCATAGGGTTCTGCAAAGCTTCAGTTCTAGTGGAAATAGAATCAGGTCTCGTCTAACAAGCAGAACAGAGCACACCTAGTTAAAACTAATTACATTCTGGCCAAAGTCCAAACACTACAGACAAGGAGAACCTCTTTAAAAGACTGACCTGAGGGATAGAGCAGTCAAAACACAGCAGCAGAGTCCATGCAGTACACACCAGAGACACTTCCTGAAGTTTCAGACACTGGATGTTGTATGACCTTTTCTTCATAAAGCTATTACTCAGGCACAGGAAACATAACAGGATTTTCTAACACACACAAGAACACAGAGACCTAGACAAAATGTCAAGATGGCAGAATTCATCCCAAAGGAAGGAATAAGAAAAGGTCATGGCCAGAGATCTAATTGAAACAGATATAAGTAATATGCCTCATGCAGAATTTAAAGCAACAATTAGTAGCTGGCCAGTTAGCTCAGTTGGTTATAGCGTGGTGCTGATTTAAAGCAACAATTATAAGGATACTTGCTGGGCTTGAGAAAAACATGGAGACATCAAGGATATCCTTACTGCAGAGATAAAAGAGCTAAAAAGCAATCAGACAGAAATGAAAAATGCAATATCTGAGTTTTGAAACAGACTGGATGTAATGACCACAAGGATGGAAGAAATAGAGGAACAAATAAGTAATATAGAAGATAGAATTATGGAAAATAATGAAACTGAACAAAAGAAAGAATGATGGATCATGAGAGCAGACTTGGCTAACTCAGTGACTCCATCAAACGTATAACCACTCATATCACAGGAGTTACAGAAGAAGAAAAAAATGGGGGGAGAAGTTTTATTTGATGAAATACTAGCTGAAAACTTCTTTAATCTGGAAGGACGAGCCATCCAATTCCAGGAGGCGCAGAGAACTCCCATCAGAATCAACAAGAGCAGGCCAACACCAAGAAATATTATAGTTAAATTTGCAAAATATAGTGGTAAAGAAAAAAATGTTAAAAACAGCAAGACAAACACATTCCCTAGCTTACAAAAGAAGACCCATAAGGTAGGCAGCAGACCTTTCCACAGAAACTTGACAATCCAGAAGAGAGTGGCATGATATATTCAATGTGCTGAATGGGAAAAATCTGCAGCTAAGAATAGTGTATCCAGCAAGGCTATCATTCAGAATAGAAGGAAAGATAGAGTTTCCCAGACAAACAAAAACTAAAGGAGTTTGTGAACACTAAAACAGTCCTACAAGAAATAATAAAGGGGAATCTCTGAGTGATAAGGAAAGACCAAAAGTGACAAAGACTAGAGAGAAATAGAAAAAATCTCCAGAAACAATGACAAAACAAGGGATAAAGTGACATATCTATCAATAATTACTATTTATCTATATATCATATCTATCAATATTTACATACCCATCAATAATTACTCTGAATGTAAATAGACTAAATACTCAATCAAAATACATAGGGTGTCAGAATGGTTAAAAATAAAAGACCCAACTATATGTAGCCTAGGAGGGACTGATTTTAGACCTAAAGACAACTGCAGATTGAATGTTAGGTGATAGAGAAATATATATCATGCAAATGGATGTCAAAAAACCTGGAGTAGCAACACTTATATCAAACTGATTTTATTTACTCATTCATTCATTCACTCATTCATTTATTCATTTTTTAAAAGATTTTATTTATTTATTTGACAGAGAAAGAGAGGGAATACAAGCAATGGGAGTGGGAGAGGGAGAAGCAGACTTCCCACTGAGCAGGGAACATGATGTGGAGTTCAGTCCTATGACCCTGGGATCATGACCTGAGCCAAAGGAAGACGCTTAATGACTGGGCCACCCAGATGTCCCTATTATTTATTTTTAAGAAGGCTCCACACCCAGCATGGAACCCAACATGGTACTTGAACTCACAACTCTGAGATTAAGACCTGAGCTCAGATCAAGAGTTGGATGCTTAACCAACTGAGCCTCCAAGGTACCCCAGACAGATTAGATTTTATATCAAAGACTATAGCAAGAGATGAAAAAGAGCCATATATCACAATAAGGGGACTATCCAATAAGAAGATCTAATGACTGTAAATACTTATGCCTCCAACATTGGAGCCCCTGAATATATAAAACAATAACAAAGATAAAGGAACTCATTGATAATAATACAGTAATAGTAGGGGATTTTATTTTTTATTTTTTTAAAGATTTTATTTATTTATTTGACAGAGAGAGAAAGAGAGAGATCACAAGTAGGCAGAGAGGCAGGCAGAGAGAGAGAGGGGGAAGCAGGCTCCCTGCTGAGCAGAGAGTCTGATGCAGGGCTCGATCCCAGGACCCTGAGATCATGACCTGAGCTGAAGGCAGCGGCTTTAACCCACTGAGCCACCCAGGCGCCTAGTAGGGGATTTTAATACCCCACTTACATCAAAGGACAGGTCATCTAAGCAGAAAAATCTACAAGGAAACAATGGCTTTGAATGACACACTGGACAGATGTACTTAACAGATATATTCAGAACATTTCATTCTAAAGCAACAGAGTATACATTCTTTTTAAGTACACATGGGACATTCTCCATAATAAATCACATACTAGGTCACAAATTAGGCCTCAACAAGTACAAAAAGACTGAGATCATACCATGCATCTTTTCTGACCACAATGCTGTGAAAGTTGGAGTCAAGCAGAAGAAAAAAAAATTGGGAACAGCACAAATACATGGAGGTTAAAGCACATGTTAGTAAAGAACGAATGGGTCAACTAGGACATTAAAGAAGAAATTAAAGAATACATGGAAACAAATGAAAACACAATGGTCCCGAACTTTTGGAACACAGTAAAGGTGATCCTAAGAGGGAAGTATATAGGAATACAGGCCACCTTAAGAAGCAAGTAAAATCTCAAATTAAAAAAAAAAAAAAAAAAAACAAACCCTAGCTTTACACCTGAAGGACCAAGAGAAAGAACAATAAACAACGTGTAAAGCCAGCAGAAGAAGGGAAATAATCAAGATTAGACCAGAAATAAGTGATATGGAAACTAAAAAAAGCAGTAGAACAGATCAATGAAACCAGGAGATGGTTCCTTTAAAAAAGTAATAAAATTGATAAAGCCCTACCCATTTATCAAAAAGAAAAGAGAAATGACCCAAATAAATAAAATCACAAATGAGAGAGGAGAAATAACAATTAATACCACAGAAATACAAACAGTTATAAAAGATATTATGAAAAACTATATGCCAACAAATTGGACAATCTGGAAGCAATAGATACATTCACAGAAACATATAAAATACCAAAACTGAAAGGAAGAAATAGAAAACTTGAATAGACCAATAAGCAGCAAAGAAATTGAATCAGTAATCAAAAAATCTCCCAACAAACAATAGTCCAGGGCCAGGTGGCTTCACAGGTGAATTCTTCCAAACACTTAAAGAGTTAATACCTATTCTTCTCAAATGATTCCAAGAAATAGAAAAGAAAGGATAACTTCCTAACTCATTCTATGAATCCAACATTACCCTGATTCCAAAGCCAGATGAAGACTCCACTAAAAAGAACTACAGGCCTGTATCCCTGATGAATGTGGAGGCAAAAATTTTTAATAAAATACTAACAGTACATTAAAAGAATAATTCACCACGATCAAGTGGGATTTATTCCTGGACTGCAAGGGTGGTTCAGTATTCACAAATCAATCACATGATACACATATTAATAAAAGAAAGGGTAAGAACCATTTGATCCTCTCAATAGATGCAGAAAAAGCATTTGACAAAGTACAACATCCATTCATGATAAAAAATCCTCAACCAGGTGGTGGGTAATAGGGAGGGCATGTACTGCATGGAACACTGGGTGTGGTGCAAAAACAATGAACACTGTTATGCTGAAAATAAACAAAATTTTTTTTAAAAAATCCTCAACAAAGTAGGCTTAAACAATAGGTCTCAAAAGTAAGCTGGGTTAGCAATCCTCATATCAGGCAAATTAGATTTTAAGCTAAAGACTGTACTTAGAGATACAGAAATATACTATATCATTCTTTTTTAAAGGATTTTATTTATTTATTTGGCAGAGAGATATATCACAAGTAGGCAGAGAGGCAGGCAAAGAGAGAGGAGGAAGCAGGCTCCCCACTGAGCAGAGAGCCTGATGCAGGGCTCAATTCCAGGACCCTGGGATCATGACCTTAGCCAAAGGCAGAAGCTGTAACCCACTGAGCCACACAGGTGCCCCTACTATATCATTCTTAAAGAGTTTATCCAACAAGAAGATCTAATAATTGAAAATATCTATGCCCCCACATGGGAGAAGTCAACTACATAAGCCAGCTGTTAATCAAAATAAAGAGACATATTGACAATAATACATTTATAGTAGGAGATCTCAACATTCCACTCTCAGCAATAGACAGATCATCTGAGCAGAAAATCAACAAAGAAACAAGAGCTTTGAATGATACACTGGACTAAGAAAACATCCTAAAACAACAGAACACTCATTCTTCTCAAGCACACATGGAACTTTCTCCAGGATAGACCACATACTGGGTCACAAATCAGGTCACAACCAATAAAAAAAGACTGAGATTATTCCCTGCATATTCTCAGACCACAATGCTTTGAAACTGGAACTCAATCACAAGAAAAAGTTTGGAAGAAATTCAAACACTTGGAAGCTAAAGACCATCCTGCTCAAGAATGTTTGCATCAGGGGTGCCTAGGTGGGATTTATCCAAGGGATGCAAGGGTGGTTCAACATTTGCAAATCAATAAATGTGATAGAAAAAATTAATAAGAGAAGAGAGAAGAACCACATGGTATTCTCGATTCAGAAAAAAAACATTTGACAAAATACAGCATCCTTTGCTGATTAAAACTCTTCAGAGTATAGGGATGGAGGGAACATTCCTCAATTTCATGAAATCCACCTATGAAAAACCTACAGCCCACATCATTCTCAGTGGGGAAATGTTGAGAACTGTTGTTCAACATAGTACTGGAAGTCCTAGCAACAGGAATCAGACAACAAAAAGAAATAAAAGGTATTCAAATGGGCAAAGAAGAAGTCAAACTCTCTCTCTTCACAAATGACATGATACTCTATATGGAAAACTCAAAAGATTCCACACACAAACTACTAGAACTCACACAGCAATTCAGTAATGTGGCAGGATAAAAATAACCGCACAGAAATCAGTTGCTTTCTTATACACCAAATATGAAACTGTAAAAAGAGAAATTAGAGAATCAATTGCATTTACAATAGCACCAAAAACCATAAGATACTTTGGAATAAATCTAACCAAAGAGGTAAAGAATCTATACTCTAGTACAGAACACTCATGAAAAAAAATGGAAGAAGACACAAAAAGATGGAAATTCCATGCTCATGGGTCGGAAGAGCAACATTGTTAAAATATCTATGCTTCTCAGAGCAATCTATACTTTCAACACTGTCCCTATCAAAATACCGATGGCATTTTTCAAAGTGCTGAAACAAACAAGCCTAAAATTTGCATGGAACCAGAAAATACCCTGAATTGCCAAGGAAATGTTGAAAAAAGAAAAACAAAGGTGGGGGCATCACATTGCCTGATTTCAAGCTATATTGCAAAGCTGTGGTCACCAAGACAACATGGGACTGGTACAAAAACAGACACATAGACCAACAGAACAGACTAGAGAACCCAGCTATAGGTCCTCAATTTTATGGTCAAATAATCTTTGACAAAGCAGGAAAAAACATCCAATGGAAAAAAGTCTCTTCAATAAATGGTGCTGGGGAAATTGGACAGCTATATACACAAGAATGAAACTTGACCATTCTCTTATACCATACACAAAGATAAACTCAAAATGGATAAAGGACCTCAATGTGAGACAGGAGTCCATCAAAATCCTAGAGAAGAACATAGGCAGCAACCTCTTCAACATCAGCCACAGCTACTTCTTTCAAGACAAATCTCCAAAGACAAGGGGAAAAAAAGCAAAAATGAACTTTTGGGACTTCATCAAGATAAAAACCTTCTTTGCAGCAAAGGAAACAGTCAACAAAACAAAGATGCAAACCACAAAATGGGAGAAGATATTTGTAAATGACACTACAGACAGAGGGCTGATATCCAACATCTATAAAGAACTTCTCAAACTCAACACCCAAAAAACAAGTAAGTTAAAAAATGGGCAGAAGACATGAACAATTACTTCTCAAAAGAAGATATACAAATGGCTAACAGACACATGATAAATGTTCATCATCATTAGCTATCAGGGAAAATCAAATCAAAACCACATTGAGATACCACCTTACACCAGTTAGAATGACAAAAATTGACATGGCAAAAAATAACAAATGTTGGAGAGGTTGTGGAGAAAGGAGAGCACTCTTACAGTGTTGGTGGAAATGCAAGGTGGTACAGCCACTCTGGAAAACAGTATGGAGGTTTCTCAACATCTTAAAAATAGATCTACCTTATGACCCAGCAATTGTACTATTAAGTATGTACCCCAAAGATACAGAGGCAGTGAAAAGAAGTGGCACCTTCTCCTAAATGTTCATAGCAGCAATGTCCACAATAGCCAAACCATGGGAGGAGCCACAATACCCTTCAACAGATGAATGGATAGAGAAGATATGGTCCATATATACAATGGAATATTACTCAGCCAACAGAATCGATGAATACCCACCATTTGCATCAACATGGATAGAACTGGAGGGGACTATGCTAAGTGAAATAAGTCAAGCAGAGAAAGACAATTATCATATGGTTTCACTTATTTGTGGAACATAAGGAATAGCATGGAGGACATTAGGAGAAGAAAGGGAAAAATGAAGTGGGGGGAATCAGAGAGGGAGACAAACCATGAGAGACTATGGACTCTGAGAAGCAAACTGAGGGGTTTATATTTTTTTAATTTTTTTAAAAGATTTTTTTTTGTGTTTATTTGACAGACAGAGATCACAAGTAAGCAGAGGGTCAGGCGGGGGGTGGGGGAACAGATTCCCTGCTGAGCAGAGAGCCTGATGCAGGGCTCAATCCCAGGACCCTAAGATCATGACCTGAGCTGAAGACAGGGGCTTAACACACTGAGCTACCCAGGCGCCCACAAACTGCGGGTTTTAAATGGAAAGGTGGTGGGGAGATGAGTTATCCTGGTAATGGGTATTAAGGAGGGCACGCGTTGCATGGAGCACTGGGTGTTACATGGAACAATGACTCATGGAACACTACACCAAAAGCAAATGATGTACTGTATGGTGAGTAACATAATGTAATAATAAAAAAAAGAAATAGGCTTAGAGGGAACATGCCTGAACATAATAAAGGCTATATATGAAAACCCCACAGTTAATATCAGCAACAGAGAGATTTTCCCCTATGGCCAGAAACAAAACAGGGATTTCCACTCTCACCACTGTTGTTTAGCATAGAACTGGAAGTCTTAGCCCCAGCAATCAGACAACAAAAGAAATACAAGGCATCCAAATTGTCAAGGAAGAAATAAAACTCCCACTCCTGCAGATGATGATTCTCTATTTAGAATCCCTGAAAGATTCCACCAAAAATGTGCTGGAACTGATCCATGAATTCAATAAAGTCTCAGGATACAAAATCAATGTACACAGATCTGTTGCATTTCTATACATCAATAATAAAGCAAGATAAAAATCTTCTACAGAGCAAAGGAAACAATCAACAAAACTGAAAGGCAACCTATGGGATGGGAGAAGATATTTGGAAATGACATCTGATAATGAGTTAGTATCCAAAATATATAAAGAACTTACAAAACTGAACACCCTAAAAATAAATAATCCAGTTTTTAAAAATGGGCAGAAGACATAAATAGACATTTTTTAAAAAGAAGACGTACAGATGGCTAACACACAAATGAAACGAGCTCAGCATCACTCATCATCAGGGAAATACAAGTCCAAACTACAATGAGATATTACTTCACACCAGTCAGAATGTCTAAAATTATCAGCACAAGAAACAGTAGATGCTGGTGAGGTTGTGGAGAAAGAGGAACCCTCTTGCACTGTTGGTGGGAATCCAAACTGGTACAGGCGCTCTGGAAAAGAGCATGGAGGTTCCTTGAAAAGTAAAAATAGAACTACCCTATAATCTGGCATTTGCACTACTAGGTATTTAACCAAAGGATACAAAAATACTGATCTGAAGGGATACATGCACCCCAATATTTATACTAGCTTATCAGCAATAGCTAAATTATGGAAAGAGCCCAAATTCCCATTGATTCATGAATGTATAAAAAAGATATATGTAGATAATGCAATATTAGTCATAAAAAGAATTAATTATTGCCATTTATAGTAATATGAATAGGGCCAGAGAGTTATGCAGAGTGAAATAAGTCAGATAGACAAAGAAATACCATATGATTTCACTCATATGTGGAATTTAAGAAAAAAGAGATGAACATATGGGAAAAAAAGAGAGGCAAGGCAGGAAACATACTATAGAGAACAAACTGAGGGGAAGAGGACAGTGGGATGGGTTAAATGGGTGGTGGGTATTAAGGAGGGCACCTGTTGTGTTGAGCACTTGGTGTTGTATATAAGTGATGAATCACTCAATTCTATTCCTGAAACCAATATTAAATTATATATTAACTAACAATAATTTAAATAAAAAATTTTTAAAGGGATTTTATGGAAAAAGTAGATGAGTACAAGAATGGACAAATAATGTAAACAGAGAGATATAAATTCTTTTTTTTTTACATTTCATAATATTTTATTTCTTATTTTTTTAAAAACATATAATGTATTTTTATCCCCAGGGGTACAGGTCTGTGAATCGCCAGGTTTACACACTTCACAGCACTCATCATAGCACATACCCTCCCCAATGTCCATAACCCCCCACCCCCTCTCCCAACCCCACCTCCCCCCAGCAACCCCCAGTTTGTTTTGTGAGATTAAGAGTCATTTATGGTTTGTCTCCCTCCCAATCCCATCTTGTTTCATTTATTATTCTCCTATCCCCCTAGCCCCCCATGTTGCATCTCCACGTCCTCATATCAGGGAGATCATATGATAGTTGTCTTTCTCCGATTGACTTATTTCACTAGCATGATACCCTCTAGTTCCATCCATGTTGTCCCAAATGGCAAGATTTCATTAATTTTGATGGCTGCATAGTATTCCATTGTGTATATATACCACATATTCTTTATCCATTCATCTGTTGATGGACATCTAGGTTCTTTGCATAGTTTGGCTGCTATAAACATTAGGGTGCACGTGCCCCTTCGGATCACTACGTTTGTATCTTTAGGGTAAATACCCAGTAGTGCAATTGCAGAAAAATGAAATTGAATATAAATTCTTTTTTAAAAAGATTTTACTTATTTGAGAGAGAGAGAGCAAGCTAGAGAGAGCACAGTGGGAGGAAGGGCAGAGGGAAGAGAAGCAGACTCCCAACTGAGCAGGGAGTCTGACATGGGACTCAATTCCAGGACCCCAGGGTGAGGACCTGAGCTGAAGGGAGATGCTTAACTGATTGAGCCACCCAGGGGCCCAAGGGACATATAAATTTTAATAAAAAAACGCTGTAACAGAAATGAAGCATGCCTTTGATGGGCTCATTAATAGGTTGTACATTGCTGAGGAAAGAAACTCCAAACTTGAGAATATGACAATATAAACTTCCAAAATTGAAAACAAAGTGTAAAAAAGACTGGGGGAAAAAAACCCCAAAGAGAATATCCAAGAACTGTCGTATAGCTACTAAAGAAGTAATATACTTATAACTAGAATATTAAGGGAGAAAAAAAGACAGAAAGGAATAGAAGCAACATTTAAAGCAATAATGACTGAGAATTACCCCAAGTTATTGTCAGATTCCAAACCACAAATCCAGGAAGCTCAGAGAACACCAAGTAAATAAAAGTTAAAAATAAATTACAACTAGGCATATCATATTCAAACTTCAGAAAACCAAAGATTAAAAAAAATTTCTAAAGAAGCTGGAGGCAAAAAACCTTACCTGCAGACAAGCAAAGAATTACATCTGACTTTTCAGAAAGCATGCAAGCAAAAATAGAGTCCATTGACTGATGAATGGATGAAGAAGGTGTGATTCATACATACAATGGAATATTACTCAGCCATTGGAAAAGATGAATATCTACTATTTACATCAACATGGATGGAACTCAAGGGTATTATGCTAAATGAAATAAGTCAATCAGAGTAAAACAATTATCATATGGTTTCACTCATATGTGGAATATAAGAAATAGTGCAGAGGATCATAAGGGAAGGGAAGGAAAACTGAATGTGAAAATATCAGAGAGGGAGAAAAACCATGAGAGACTCTTGATTCTGGGTAACAAACTAAGGGTTGTGGAAAGGGAAGTGAGTGAGGAAATGGGGTAACTGGGTGATGGACATTAAGGAGGGCACTTGATATGTTGAGCACTGTTTGTTATACACAACTAATGAATAAAAAACTTATGATATACTATATACATACCTTGAGATATTTGTTATTCAAATCATCAAGTCTATTCTATTTTTGTTACAGCAGCCAAACAGATTAAGACACTGTATTGTATGGTAAATGTGTACTTAACTTTTTAAGAAACTGTTACCTGTTTTACAGAGTAACTGTGCCACTTCGCATTCCCATAAGCAATGTATGTTCCACAATCTCCACATCCTTGCTAGTACTTGGTATTGTCAGTATACATATTTTTATTTTTAGAAATTCTAATAGGTACATAGTGGTGTCTCAACACGTTTTTAATTTGCTTTTCTGTAAAGATGTCAACTCTCTTTTTTAAGCTTCTTTGCCCTTCATATATCCTTTTTTGGTGAAGTCTCTTAAAGATTTTTTGATTGGGTTGTTTTCTTTTTTTTTAATTTAAAAAAATTTTTATAAACATATAATGTATTATTAACCCTAGAGGTACAGATCTTTGAATCGCCAGGTTTACACACTTCACAGCACTCACCATAGCACATACACTCCCCAATGTCCATAACCCCACCACCCTCTCCCTACTCCCCCCAGCAACCCTCAGTTTGTTTTGTGAGATTAAGAGTCTCTTATGGTTTGTCTCCCTCCTGATCCCATCTTGTTTCATTTATTCTTTTCCTACCCCCAAAGCCCCTATGTTGCATCTCCACTTCCTCATATCAGGGGGATCATATGATAGTTGTCTTTCTCTGATTGATTTATTTTGCTAAGCATAATATCCTCTAGTTCCATCCACGTCATTGCAAATGGCAAGATTTCATTTCTGTTAATGGCTGCATAGTATTCCATTGTATATATATACCACTTCTTCTTTATCTATTCATTTATTGATGGACACCTAGGTTCTTTCCACAGTTTGGCTATTGTGGACATTGCTGCTATAAACATTCGGGTGCACGTGCCCCTTCAGATCACTAAGTTTGTATCTTTATGGTGAATACCCAGTAGTGCAATTGCTGGGTCATAGGGTAGTTCTATTTTCAAATTTTTGAGGAACCTCCATGCTGTTTTCCAGAGTGGTTGCACCAGCTTGCATTTCCACCAACGGTGTAGGAGGGTTCCCCTTTCTCTACATCCTCGCCAGCACCTGTCCTTTCCTGACTTGTTAATTTTAGCCATTCTGACTGGTGTGAGGTGATATCTCATTGTGGTTTTGATTTGTATTTCCCTGATGCCGAGAGATGGGGAGCAGTTTTTCATGTGTCTTTTGGCCACCTGGATGTCTTCCTTTCAGAAATGTCTGTTCATGTCCTCTGCCCATTTCTTGATTGGATTATTTGTTCTTTGGGTGTTGAGTTTGCTAAGCTCTTTATAGATTTTGGATACTAGCCCTTTATCTGATATGTCGTTTGCAAATATCTTCTCCCATTCTGTCAGTTGTCTTTTGGTTTTGTTAATTGTTTCCTTCACTGTGCAAAAGCTTTTGATCTTGATGAAGCCCCAAGAGTTCATTTTTGTCCTTGATTCCCTTGCCTTTGGTGATGTTCCTAGGAAGATGTTGCTGTGGCTGAGGTCGAAGAGGTTGCTGCCTGTGTTCTCCTCAAGGATTTTGATGGATTCCTTTCTCACATTGAGGTCCTTCATCCATTTTGAGTCTATTTTCATGTGTGGTGTAAGGAAATGGTCCAATTTCATTTTTCTGCATGTGGCTGTCCAATTTTCCCAACAACATTTGTTGAAGAGGCTGTCTTTTTTTCCATTGGACATTCTTTCCTGCTTTGTCAAAGATGAGTTGACCATAGAGTTGAGGGTCAATTTCTGTGCTCCTTATTCTGTTCCATTGATCTATGTGTCTGTTTTTGTGCCAGTACCATACTGTCTTGATGATGACAGCTTTGTAATCAAACTTGAAGTTCAGAATTGTGATGCCACCAATGTTGGCTTTCTTTCTCAATATTCCTTTGGCTATTTGAGGTCTTCTCTGATTCCATATAAATTTTAGAATTATTTGATACATTTCTTTGAAAAAAATGGATGAGATTTTGATAGGGATTGCATTAAATATGTAGATTGCTTTAGGTAGCGTAGACATTTTCACAATATTTGTTCTTCCAATCCAAGAGCATGGAATATTTTTCCATTTCTTTGTGCCTTCCTGAATTTCTTTCATGAGTACTTTATAGTTTTCTGAGTATAGTTTCTTTGCCTCTTTGGTTAGGTTTATTCCTAGGTATCTTATGGTTTTGGGTGCAATTGTAAATGGGATTGACCCCTTAATTACTCTTTCTTTTGTCTTGTTGTTGGTGTAGAGAAATGCAACTGATTTCTGTGCATTGATTTTATATCCTGACACATTACTGAATTCCTGTACAAGTTCTAGCAGTTTTGGAGTGGAGTCTTTTGGGTTTTCTACATCATATCATCTGCAAAGAGTGATAGTTTGACTTCTTCTTTGCTGATTTGGATGACTTTAACTTCCTTTGTTGTCTGATTGCTGAGGCTAGGACTTCTAGTACTATGTTGAATAGCAGTGATGATAATGGACATCCTTGCCCTGTTCCTGACCTTAACGGAAAAGCTTTCAGTTTTTCTCCATTGAGAATGATATTTGCGGTGGGTTTTTCATAGATGGCTTTGGTAATATTGAAGTATGTGCCATCTATCCCTACACTTTGAAGAGTTTTGATCAGGAAGGGATGCTGTACTTTGTTAAATGCTTTTTCAGCATCTATTGAGAGTATCATATGGTTCTTGTTCTTTCTTTTATTAATGTGTTGTATCACATTGATTTATTTGTGGATATTGAACCAACCTTGCAGCCCTGGAGTAAATCCCACTTTTTTGTGGTGAATAATCCTTTTAATGTACTGTTGGATCCTATTGGCTAGTATTTTGGCGAGAATTTCCGCATCTGTGTTCATCAAGGATATTGGTCTGTAATTCTCTTTTTTGGTGGATCCTTATCTGGTTTTGGGATCAAGGTGATGCTGGCATCATGAAATGATTTTGGAAGTTTTTCTTCCATTTCTATTTTTTGGAACAGTTTCAGGAGAATAGGAATTAATTCTTCTTTAAATGTTTGGTAGAATTCCCCTGGGAAGCCGTCTGGCCCTGGGCTTTTGTTTGTTTGGAGATTTTTTTTAATATTTTATTTATTTGACAGAGAGAAATCACAACTAGGCAGAGAGGCAGGCAGAGAGAGAGGAGGAAGCAGGCTCACTGCAGAGCAGAGAGCCCGATATGGGGCTCGATCCAGGACCCTGGGATCATGACCTGAGCCGAAGGCGGAGGCTTTAACCCACTGAGCCACCCAGGTGCCCCTGTTTGGAGATTTTTAATGACTGTTTCAATCTCCTTACTGGTTATGGGTCTGTTCATGTTTTCTATTTCTTCCTGGTTCAGTTGTGGTAGTTTATATGTCTCTAGGAATGCATCCAATTTTTCCAGATTGTCAAATTTGTTGGTGTAGAGTTGTTCATATTCTTATAATTGTTTGTATTTCTTTGGTGTTGGTTGTGATCTCTCCTCTTTCATTCATGATTTTATTTATTTGGGTCCTTTCTCTTTTCTTTTTGATAAGTCTGGCCAGGGGTTTATCAATCTTACTAATTCTTTCGAAGAACCAGCTCCTAGTTTCGTTCATTTGTTCTACTGTTTTTTTTTTGTTGTTGTTGTTGTTTCTATTTCATTGATTTCTGCTCTGATCTTTATGATTTCTCTTCTGCTGGGTTTAGGCTTTCTTTGTTGTTCTTTCTCCAGCTCCTTTAGGTGTAGGGTTAGGTTGTGTATTTGAGACCTTTCTTGTTTGTTGAGAAAGGCTTGTATTACTATATATTTTCCTCTCAGGACTGCCTTTGCTGTTTCCCACAGATTTTGAACAGTTGTGTTTTCATTATCATTTGTTTCCATGAATTTTTCAATTCTTCTTTAATTTCCTGTTTGAACCATTCATTCTTTGGAAGGATGCTGTTTAGTCTCCATGTATTTGGGTTCTTTCCAAATTTCCTCTTGTGGTTGAGTGCTGGCTTCAGAGCATTGTGATCTGAAAATATGTAGGGAATGATCCCAATCTTTTGATACCGGTTGAGACCTGATTTATGACCCAGGATGTGATCTATTCACATAGAATGGAGAATGTTCCACGTGCACTAGAGAAGAATGTGTATTCTGTTGTATTGGGATGGAATGTTCTGAATATATCTGTGATGTCCATCTGGTCCCGTGTGTCATTTAAGGCCTTTATTTCCTTGTTGATCTTTTGCTTGGATGATCTGTCCATATCAGTGAGGGTGGGTGTTAAAGTACCCTACTATTATTGTATTATTGTCAATGTGTTTCTTTGATTTTGTTATTAATTGATTTATACAGTTGGCTGCTCCCATTTTAGGGGCATAGATATTTAAACTTGTTAGATCTTCCTGTTGGACAGACCCTTTGAGTATGATATTGTGTCCTTCCTCATCTCTTATTATAGTCTTTGGCTTAAAATCTAATTGATCTGATATAAGGATTGCCACTCCTGCTTTCTTCTGATGTCCATTAGCATGGTAAATTGTTTCCCGCCCCCTCACTTTAAATCTCGAGGTGTATTCTAGTGTAAAATGAGTTTCTTGTAGGCAGCATAATCAATATGATGGGTTTTGTTTTTTTTTATCCATTCTGATACCCTGTGTCTTTTGATTGGGGGCAATTAACCCATTTACATTCAGGGTAACTATTGAGAGATATGAATTTAGTGCCACTGTATTGCCTGTAAGGTGACTTACTGTATATTGTCTCTTTTCCTTTCTGATCTACTACTTTTAGGGTCTTTCTTTGCTCAGATGACCCCTTTCAGTATTTCCTATACAGCTGGTTTGGTGTTTCCAAATTCTTTCAGTTTTTGTTTGTCCTGGAAGCTTTTTCTCTCTCCTTCTATTTTCAATGATAGCCTAGCTGGATATAATATTCTTGGCTGCATGTTTTTCTTGTTTAGTGCTCTGAATGTATCATGCCAGTTCTTTCTGGCCTGCCAGGTCTCTGTGGATAAGTCTGCTGCCAGTCTAATATCTTTACTATTGTATGTTACAGACTTCTTTTCCCGGGCTGCTTTCAGGATTTTCTCTTTGTTGCTAAGACTTGTAAATTTTACTATTAGGTGACAGAGTGTGGACCTATTCTTATTGATTTTGAGGGCGGTTCTCTGCACCTCCTGAATTTTGATGCTTGTTCCCTTTGCCATATTAGGGAACTTCTCTACAATAATTCTCTCCAATATACCTTCTGCTCTCCTCTCTTTCTTCTTCTTCTGGAACCCCAATTATTCTAATGTTGTTTCATCTTATGGTGTCACTTATCTCTCAATTTCTCCCCTTATGGTCCAGTAGTTGTTTGTCTCCCTTTTGCTCAGCTTCTTTATTCTCTGTCTTTTGGTCTTCTATGTCACTAATTATTTCTTCTGCCTCATTTATCCTAGCAGTAAGAGTCTCCATTTTTGATTGCACCTCATTAATAGCTTTTTTGATTTTAACTTGGTTAGATTTTAGTTCTTTTATTTCTCCAGAAAAGGCTTTTATCTCTCCAGGGAGGGTTTCTCTAATATCTTCCATGCCTTTTTCGAGCCCAGCTAGAACTTTGAGAATCATTATTCTGAACTCTAGATCTGACATATTACCAATGTCCATATTGATTAGGTCCCTAACCTTTGGTACTGCCTTTTCTTTTTTCTGTGGTGAGTTTTTCCACCTTGTCATTTTGTCCAGGTAAGAATATATGAAGGAGCAAATAAAATACTAAAAGGGTGGCAAAGACCCCAAGAAAATGTGCTTTAACCAAATCAGGAGAGACCTCAAATCAGTGAGGGGAGAGAAAGGGGATAAAAGAAGTTCAGAAAAAAAATTTTAAAAAGAAAACAAACAAAGAAAAAATATAAAAAAGAAAAAATATATATGTATATATTAAACTGGTGACTAGAACAGGGTCACCCACTTAATTTTGGGAGTATTTTGGTCTCTTAGAAGAAACTACCTCCCCAAATTTTAGGAAATGAAATACGTATATAAGGGCAAACACAACAAAGGGATGGAATATGCCTATAAAGATGAAAAAAAAAATTTAAACTTCTAAAAAAGGAGTTAATAAAGTAAGCTGGTTTGAAGAATAAAGGAAAAGAAAGTGGAGAGAATTTCCTCTAGCTGGAGACTAGAATAAGCCTGGAACTAGATTTAGGGTATATTTTGATCTATTAGATGAAGTTGTACCCCAAATTTTTTAGACGAAAAAACCCTATGTGTATACAAAAAATAAAGTTAGATACAATGAAGGATAAAATATGACTATAATAATGAAGGTTCAAAAAAGATTATTATTTTTTAATGAAAGGTATTGTTAAGATAAACTAGTTAAAAAACGTTAAAAGCGGAAAGGGTAAAAGTTAAAAAAATTAGCAGAAGAAAAAAATAAAATTAAAAAAAATTAATTAACTGCAAGACTAAAGAATCATGGGGAGAAAGCCATGAATTCCATGCTTTGCTTTCTCCTCATCTGCAATTCTGCTATTCTCCTTGGTAAGTGAACTTGGTCTTGGCTGGATTTCTTATTGATCTTCTGGGGGAGGGGTCTGTTGTAGTGATTCTCAAGTGTCTTTGCCTGGAGAGGAATTACACCATCCTTACCAGGGTCCAGGCTAAGTAATCTGCTCGGGTTCACTTTGGGGAGCTTTAGTTCCCTGAATGCTTTCCATAGAGTTCTGGAGGATGGGAATGAAAATGTCAACCTCCCAATCTCCAGCCCAGAGGAGCTGAGATCTTGGGGCCCCACTATTCAGTGTGCCCTCAGAGAAAAGTGCTCAATCACTGCCGTCTCCCTGTCCTCTGGCTGCATCCTGAGCTCACCCAGCCTGTGACCAAGCATCTCTGTCTCTGGAACACAGCTCCTCCTGGAGTCTCCAAACCCTGCAATCCCTGTGCTCTTCCAGGTGGTGTCTCCCTGGATATTGTGGGGACCCCACTCACACAGCAGTGGCCTGGGCCACGGATTAGGTTCAAGGTAACCCTGAGTTGAGAGCTCACTCCTCTGCTCCATCTCTGTAGCCGGCTTTCCCGCTCTATTACCTGCGAGCTCTGTGACACTCAGGCACCCCCAATCCTTCTGTGACCCCGTGGGACTTGGGGTCACGCTGACCCTACATGGGCTTCACTCCGGTTTAGCCTCTGGAGCAATGTCCCTCAGTGGAGCAGACTTTTAAAAGTCCTGATTTTGTGCTCATTGTTCTGCCGCTTGCCAGGAGCCAGCCCCTCCCCGCCTCCACAATCTATTTTCCTGTCGCTTTGGATTCAATTCTCCACCGGTCCTACCTTTCAGAAAGTGGTCAAATTTCTGTTTCTAGAATTGTTGCTCTTCTCTTCCATCTCCTGTTGGATTTGTAGGTGTTTGCACCTGTTTGATAAGCTATCTAGCTGATCTCCCACTACCTGATGTAGTCTCAGCCTGCTACTTCTCAACCATCTTGACTCCTCCCCCCCCCCCAACTGGGTTGTTTTCTTACTCTTGTTTTGAGAGTTTGTTATATATTCTAGATATGATGACTTTGTTGGATATTCAGTTTGCAAATACTTTTTCAAGCCTGTAGCTTGTATTTTCATTCTTTTAATAATTTCTTTTGCAGAATCAAAATTTTAATTTGTTTTTCATGTTATTTTATTTTATTTCAGTGTTCCAGAATTCATTGCTTATGCAGCACACCCAGTGTTCCATGCAATATGTGCCCTCCATAATACCCACCACCAGGCTCACCCAGCCTCCCACTCCTCTCCCCTCCAAAACCCTCAGTTCATTTCTCAGAGTCTATAGTCTCTCATGGTTTGTCTCCTCCTCCGATTTCCCCCAATTAACTTCTCCTTTCTCTCTCCCATTGTCCTCCTTGTTATTCCTTATGCTCCACAAGTAAGTGAAATCATATGATACTTGACTCTCTCTGCTTGACTTATTTCACTCAGCATAATCTCCTCCAGTCTCATCCATGTTGATACAAAAGTTGGGTATTCATCCTTTCTGATGGAGGCATAATACTCCATTGTGTATATGGAACATATATTCTTTACCCATTCTTCCATTGAAGGGCATCTTGGTTCTTTCCATAGTTTGGCAACTATGGCCATTGCTGCAATAAACATTGGGGTACAGGTGACCCTTCTTTTCACTACATCTGTATCTTTGGGTAAATACCCAGTAGTGCAATTGCAGGGTCAGAGAGAAGCTCTATTTTTAATTTCTTGAGGAATCTCCACACTGTTCTCCAAAGTGGCTATACCAACTTGCATTCCCACCAACAGTGTAAGAGGGTTCCCGTTTCTCCACATCCTCTCCAACACACGTTGTTTCCTGTCTTGCTAATTTTGGCCATTCTAACTGGTGTAAGGTTGTATCTCAGTGTGGTTTTAATTTGAATTGGGTCATGATGATGAACATTATTTCATAGGGAAGCTCTATTTTTATTTTATTTTTTTTAAGATTTTATTTATTTGACAGAGATCACAAGTAAGCAGAGAGGCAGGCAGAGAGAGAGAGGAAGGGAAGCAGGCTCCCCGCTGAGCGGAGAGCCTGATGCAGGGCTCGATCCCAGGACCCTGAGATCATGACCAGAGCTGAAGGCAGAGGCTTTAACCCACTAAGCCACCCAGATGCCCCAAGCTCTATTTTTAATTTCTTAAGGAATCTCCACACTGTTTTCCAAAGTGGCTGCACCAACTTGCATTCCCACCAACAGTGTAGGAGGGTTCCCCTTTCTCCACATCCTCTCCAACACTTGTTGCTTACTGTCTTGTTAATTTTGGCCATTCTAACTGGTGTAACGTGGTATCTCAATGTGGTTTTGATTTGAATTTCCTTGATGGCTAGTGATGATGAACATTTTTTCATGTGCCTATTAGTCATTTGTATGTCTTCATTGGAGAAGTGTCTGTTCATGTCTTCTGCCCAAATTTTGACATGATTGTCTGTTTTGTGTGTGTTGAGTTTGAGGAGTTCTTTGTCTTAGTGTCATTCGCAAATATATTCTCCCATTCTGTGGGTTGTCTCTTTGTTTTGTTGACTGTTTCCTTTGCTGTACAGAAGCTTTTGATCCTGATGAAGTCCCAAAAGTTCATTTTCACTTTTGTTTCCTTTGCCTTTGGAAACATATCTTGAAAGAAGTTGCTGTGGCCAATGTCAAAGAGGTTACTGCCTATGTTCTCCTCTAGGATTTTGATAGTTTCCTGCCTCACGTTGAGATCTTTAATCCATTTTGAGTTTATCTTTGTGTATGGTGTAAGAGAATGGTTGAGTTTCATTCTTCTCAACATAGCTGTCCAATTTTTCCAGCACCATTTATTGAAGAGACTGTCTTTTTTCCACTGTATATTTTTTCCTGCTTTGTCAAAGATTATTTGACCATAGAGTTGAGGGTCCTACCTAAATAAAAACTTTTAATTTTGATGAAATATAACTTATCAACTTCCTCCTTTATAGATCACAGTTTGGCGTCTTATCTAAGAACTCTACATCCACTGGGTCACAAAGATTTTATCCTGTGTATTTTTCCTCAGTTTTATAGTTTAAAAATTTACATTTAGGGGCGCCTGCGTGGCTCAGTCGGTTAAAGCCTCTGCCTTCAGCTCAAGTCATGATCCCAGTGTCCTGGGATCAAGCCCCGCATTGGACTCTCTGCTCAGCAGGGAGCCTGCTTCCTCCTCTCTCTCTGCCTGCCTCTCTGCCTACTTGTGATCTCTGTCTATCAAATAAATAAATAAAATCTTTTAAAAAATTTACATTTAAGTTTATTTTCCATTTCGAACTATGTTGTCTATAAGATATGAGGTTTAGGTTAAAGTTCTTTGTTTTATTTCATTTCACTTTATTTTTTTTTACATGGATATACAATTGGTCCAGCACATTTTGTTGAAAACATTCTTCCTTCATTGAACTGCCTTTGCACCCTTGTCAAAAATAAATTGGCCAATGCTGTAACCTTAGTTTATTCCTTGTAAATCTTCCCTTTTCCTAATGTATGCATTCAATGCTAAATTTTCCTTCTAAGCACTTTTCTATATCCCATAAATTTTGATAAGTTGTATTTTCACATTTTGAAGTTTCTTTTGAGAACACTTTGTTTTTATTTGTTTATTTTCAGCGTAACAGTGTTCATTGTTTTGGCACCACACCCAGTGCTCCATGCAGTACGTGCCCTCCCTATTACCCACCACCTGGTTCCCCAACCTCCCACCCCCACCCCCCGCCCCTTCAAAACCCTCTGGTTGTTTTTCAGAGTCCATAGTCTCTCATGGCTCATCTCCCCTTCCAGTTTCCCTCAACTCCCTCTCCTCTCCATCTCCCCATGTCCACCGTGTTCTTTGTTATGCTCCACAAATAAGTGAGACCATATGATACTTGACTCTCTCTGTTTGACTTATTTCACTCAGCATAATCTCTTCCAGTCCCATCCATGTTGCTACAAAAGTTGGGTATTCATCCTTTCTGATGGAGGCATAATACTCCATTGTGTATATGGACCACATCTTCCTTATCCATTCATCCGTTGAAGGGCATCTTGGTTCTTTCCACAGTTTGGCGACCATGGCCATTGTTGCAATAAACATTGGGGTACAGATGGCTCTTCTTTTCACTACATCTGTATCTTTGGGGTAAATACCCAGCAGTGCAACTGCAGGGTCATAGGGAAGCTCTATTCTTAATTTCTTGAGGAATCTCCACACTGTTCTCCAAAATGGCTGCACCAACTTGCATTCCCACCAACAGTGTAAGAGGGTTCCCGTTTCTCCACATCCTCTCCAACACACGTTGTTTCCTGTATTGCTAAATTTGGCCATTCTAACTGGTGACAGGTGGTATCTCAATGTGGTTTTAATTTGAACCTCCCTGATGGCTAGTGATGATGAACATTTTTTCATGTGTCTGATAGCCATTTGTATGTCTTCATTGGAGAAGTGTCTGTTCATATCTTCTGCCCATTTTTTGATATGATTATCTGTTTTGTTTGTGTTGAGTTTGAGGAGTTCTTTATAGATCCTGGATATCAACCTTTTGTCTGTACTGTCATTTGCAAATATCTTCTCCCATTCCGTGGGTTGCCTCTTTGTTTTGTTGACTGTTTCCTTTGCTGTGCAGAAGCTTTTGATCTTGATGAAGTCCCAAAAGTTCATTTTCGCTTTTGTTTCCTTTGCCTTTGGAGACCTATCTTGAAAGAAGTTGCTGTGGCAACTGCCTATGTTCTCCTCTAGGATTCTGATGGATTCCTGTTGAGACCACTTTTTTAAAGAGCTGTGTTGTTAAATATTTTGGGATTTTCCAGCTATCTTTACATTATTGATTACTAGTTTAATTCTTTTTTTATTTGAGAGCATACTTTGAATAATTTCTTTCAGTTTAAACACGTTAAGGTGAATTTTATGGCCCATAGTGTGGTCCATCTGGATAATGTTGCATGTGAACTTGAGAAAAACATGTATTAAGCTATTGTTGTATAAAATATTCCATAGGTGTCAATTAGATCCTGGTTTTGTCTCTCTTTTTTTAAGATTTTATTTATTTATTTGACAGACAGAGATCACAATTAGGCAGAGAGGCAGGCAGAGAGGGGGAAGCGGGTCCCCACCAAGCAGAGAGCCTGATGCGGGGCTCAATCCCAAGACCCTGAGATCATGACCTGAGCTGAAGGCAGAGGCTTAACCCACTGAGCCACCCAGGTTCCCCCTCGATCCTGGTTTTATTGGTCATATATTTTGATACTCTGTTGTTAGGTGAATACAGATTTGAGCTGGCAAAAGAAAGAATTAGTGAGCTTAAACATAAATTGATTCAGATTATCTACTCTGAGAAGCATAAAAAGAAAAGAATGAAGAAATATGAACAGTGCCTAAGGGACCAGGGGTACACCATCAAATATGTCAACATATGCATAATGAGAATGCTTGAAGGAGGGGAGAAAGAGAACGGGGCAAAGAAATATTGGAATAAATAATAGCTGAAAACGTCCCAAATTTGATGATAAATACTAATCTACATATCTAAGAAAGTCAGTGACCTCCAGATATAAGAAATACAGAGAGATCCACACCTAGACACATCATAAACACATTGAGGAAAGCCAAGGCCAAAGAGAAAAACTTGAAAGCAGAAAGAGAAAAATGACTTTATCACATACAAATGATCCCTGACTTTTCATCAGAAACAAAGAAAACCAGAAGACTGTGTGATGGCATATTTAAAGTTTTGAAAGAAAAAGAAAATGCAGTGCATATGTACACAATGGAGTATTACACAGCCATCAAAAAGGATGAGATCTTATCATTTACAGTGATGTGGATGGAACTGGAGCGTCTTATACTAAGCAAAATAAATCAATAAGAGAAAGACAATTATCATATTGTTTAACTCATCTGTGTAATTTATGAAACAAAACAGAATCGGAGGGGATAGGAAGGGAAACAAAATAAGATGAAATCAGAGAGGGAGACAAACCATAAGAGACTCTCTAACTGTAGGAAACAAACTGAGGATTTCTGGAGGGGATGTGGTAATTGGTTGATGGGCATTCAAGAGGGTATGTGATATAATGAGCACTGGGTATTATAAGCACCTGATGAATTACTGAACTCTACATTTGAAAGTAATGATACACTATATGTTAACTAACTGAATTCAACTAAAATACGTTTAAAAAAGAAGAAAAAGAAAAAGACTGTGAATCAATAATTCTATATTCAGCAGTATTATCTTTGAAAAATAAAAGGTAAATATATTCCCACATAATCAAATACTGAATCTGTCACCAGTAGCTATGTACAACAAGAAATATCAAAAGGAATTATTCCTTCAAACTGAAAAGAAAAGACAGTAGATGGTAATTGGGATCCATATGAAGAAATAAAGAGCAATGTTAAAGGTAATTGCATAGATAAATATAAAGATAGTATAAAATATATGATTTTACTTTTTTCTTCCCTAATTTAAAAGATGAATGCATAAAACAATAATAACAAAATTGTGTCAGTGAAATTGTAGTGTATAAAAAGTAAAGACAAGGGCACCTGGGTGGTTCAGTCAGTTAAGCATCTGCCTTTGGCTCATGTCATGATCTCAGGGTTCTGGGATCAAACCCTGTGTCTTACTCCCTACTCAGCAGGGAGTCTGCTTCTCCCTCTCCCTCTGCCCCTTTTCCCTGCTTGTGCTCTTTCTCTCTCTCAAATAAATTTTAAAATATTTTTTAAAAAAATTAATGACAATAATGGCAAAAAGAAGGGTTAGAAAGGAGCTGTATTGGAATATGCAGTTTGTTTTTTAAAAAGATTTATAAACTCAGGGCCTCCATTAAATCATAAGCCTTTCACAGGGTTAGGGAAAGTTTTCTTTGGCCCCCATCTTAGACTACCACAGCCTTACTCCTTATACATCATTAAAGAGACCATCTCCAAAAATGTAGTAGGCACAGTTGAGGAAGTTGCACAATGGATGCTTTACAAAAAGTCATATCTGATTCAGTGCTATAGAGAACCACCTCTTTAGTCTTTTGAATGAATCTGTTGCCTCCTACAAGCCAAGCTTTGGCTGATGTTTGGTGCCTAATATAGCTTCTTGCTGTATCATACATAATTTCTGTTAGGTTTTTCTGGGTGGTCTGTAGCTATGATGGTACTCTGTGGTTTGAGGAAGCAGAGAGTGAAGCCTGTAATTAGGCCAGGGTATGCTCTGAGTGAAGAAAGACAAGGAGTTCTTAGATATTGACTTGATGATTGGGAGGTAGGTGGAGCCTCCATGTTTGTTGTAATGTCTACACCAGAAGGTACCCTTCTATGATTCTGCTGTCAGACTCAGTATATAGTCTGGTTTGTGGTTGGTAGGTGATAATCTGATGTCGACAGAGAGGGTTTTGAAAACTGTCAAACCTACAAACTTGTGAGACAAAATTGAAGTTCCTGCTTAACAAGGCAGCAGTACCTGGGATTGATGAAACTTTGGAGCAATGTAAAATACACCACCATGGTGAGAGCACCTACCATCACCATAAGGCTGTATGGCCCTGGGAGGGAAATGAGGCTCAGCAAATATCATAAGGTAAGCATCTCCTGTTAGAAAGTGTTACAGTGATCTTAATGGGACTTTGATAGCCCCAGTAGCCTCCTGGATTTGTAAACTCCCATGGATACCAATGTCCTGTGAGGTTCAAGTCTGCTTTGGCCACCAGAAGTCTATGGAGGCACAACTAGAGCTGTGTAATAATGTAAGTCTTCCCCTGATAAGATTGGCTGTGGTCTTCTGGTGGAGTGGCCCCTTTTGCCTCCCATTCTTCTAGTCTTTGAAAGATATTCTGAGAAGCCATGGACCTTATCTTGATGGTTTATACATTTATTTATTTGTCGCATAATGTCTCTTGTGTCTTTGGGGCCACAGTATCTCAGCAAGGAGAAACTCACAATGATATGGTGATTTTCATCTGAAATATCTAAGGAAAGGGACCAACTGCATTGATGTGGGGTGAGAGGAAGCTGCTTAATAATGTGATGTTTTGACCTTGTGGTCAGATATTGTCTAGAGTCCCCCTGAGGTAAGGCTTATAGGCATCTGAAGCAGCTTTTGTTCCCATCCTATAGAGTTTATCTTCACTATAGTCAGCTTTCTAGAAAAACAAGAACAAGAGAAAAAGTACCCTATACCAGTGTTCAGAGGCCTTTTGTGATAGAACAGTTCTCTTGTAACTACTAGGAAGCCCATCAGTGGCGTGGATCACAGAAACAGCCTGGAAAAACAGATAGGTTGTGAGCCTCTATAATCTCACCAAACCCTTAAATATTTCCTGGACGGCTTGGGAAGCTGTTTGACAAGTCTAAGTCCATGAATAGGATTTTCAGCCTTTCAGGCATATAATTTTGGGTGGGCTCAGAGGTGATGCTGTAGGGATGACTTGGGCTTTCCCAGATTGTGAGACTTTGGGGGTAAGGTTTGGAGAATAAATGGTAATATAATCCAGCTTTACCATAGCCCCTTGGTCCAGAAGGGCTGGAAAAGTCAATCCAGAATTTGTTGCTAAGGGCAACATCAATTATTCAAACTGCGCTAAGTGTCTATAGTGTCTGATTCTCTAGCAAGGGCTGAGACAGACCCCTTTGAAAAGTTAGGCAGTGGTCAGGTAGCTACTATAGTTTAAGATCCAAGGGCCAGAGCTGAATGCTTGTAAAGTTGGTAAACCATAGATTTTAGGGTGACATGGAATACAATTAATTGGAACTCTGGAATTATCATTCTCTAGCTGACTTATTCTCTCTGAGCCTCATTTTTTTCTCATTTATAAAATAAAAACTCTGACAATACCTACTTTTGGGAGGAGCTATTTTGAGAATCACATTAAATGAGGCAACACTTAGTACAGTGCCAGGAACATAATGGGTGCTCAGTAATGGGAAATACTGTGGCTGCTGTTATTTTGTGGTGTCCAGGGGTAGCAAGAGTCAATAAGTAAACACCAAGGGTCAAAAAAAAAAATCAGGGAAGTTGAGTCCAAAGTGGAAGAGTAAGACTAGAAATGAAAGACATAGTCAGAATAGAAAATTAGGCAAAGCTGAAAGGGAGAAAATAAGAGCTAAAATGGAAAGGACCACCATTATTGGCCATTGGCCACATGCTCCAAGGGTGATTCAGGCTGGTTTGGCAAGACAAGGCCCTCAAAGATAACTGGAAGGCTATTTTCCACTCACAACCTTCCTGTATTCACAAACATCTCATAGGTCCAACTTTGTGAATAACTCTTTAAGCTGGCCCAAGAAGCTGAGGTTATTCAAGACAGGAAGTGGTTACTTGTAGTCACCGTGTTGAGGCTAAGTAATTCTGCCAAAGTCATACTTTTCCATTCTTATCTTCTACTCAAAGAGCTGAAGTCTTAGTGAGGAATGGAGCCACAGAAGCTGAAATCCTAAGGTCTTATCTGTATCCTTAAATTCCTGAACCTCTCATCTCTGAGAGAGAAAATACTTGTCTGTATTAGTCAAGACAGTTTAGGTTTTGCTGTGTGACAGTCCCTAAATCTAGTACTTAAAAATAATAAAGGTTTATTTCTTGTTTATGCTTCATGTGCATTGTGGGTCAGCTGGGGGCTCTACTTATCATAGTCATTGGAGACCCAAGCTGACAGAGCTTCCATCTCAAATCATTTCTGTAAACTTGTGCATCAAGGGAGAAGAACAGCTGAATTACTCACTGATCCTTTAAGTTTCCACCAAGAAGTGACCTATGTCAATTCTACTCATTTTTCACTGGCCAAAGCAAGTCATATGGCCATGCTTAACTTCAAGGGGGAGAAAGAAGTGTAATTCTACTCTGTGCCTGAAGGAGGAAAACCAAAAATTACTGGTGAACAGCATTGATGACTACCATGCTATCTTATTCAAATATGGGCTCTGGTATATCAACATGTGGTATAGTCAAAATCCTAGTGCATCTTCTTTATCCATTCATCTGTTGATGGACATCTAGGTTCTTTCCATAGTTTGGCTATTGTAGACATTGCTGCTATAAACATTCGGGTACACGTGCCCCTTCGGATCACTATGTTTGTGTCTTTAGGGTAAATACCCAGTAGTGCAGTTGCTGGGTCATAGGGTAGTTCTATTTTCAACATTTTGAGGAACCTCCATGCTGTTTTCCAGAGTGGTTGCACCAGCTTTATGAATGGATAAAGAAGATGTGGTATATATACACAATGGAATACTATGCAGCCATCAAAAGAAATGAAATCTTGCCATTTGTGACGACGTGGATGGAACTAGAGGGTATCATGCTTAGTGAAATAAGTCAATCGGAGAAAGACAACTATCATATGATCTCCCTGATATGAGGATGTGGAGAAGCAACATGGGGGGTTAGGGGGATAGGAGAAGAATAAATGAAACAAGATGGGATTGGGAGGGAGACAAACCATAAATGACTCTTAATCTCACAAAACAAACTGGGGGTTGCTGGGGGGAGGTGGGATTGGGAGAGGGGGAGGGGGCTATGGACATTGGGGAGGGTATGTGCTATCATGAGTGCTGTGAAGTGTGTAAACCTGGCGATTCACAGACCTGTACCCCTGGGGATAAAAATACATTATATGTTTATTAAAAAAAAAAATTTGGAAGGGGAAGCGAACCATAAGAGACTATGGACTCTGAAAAACAACCTGAGGGTTTTGAAGGGTCAGGGGTGGGAGGTTGGGGGAACAGGTGGTGGGTAATAGAGAGGGCACATTTTGCATGGAGCACTGGGTGTTGTGCAAAAACAATGAATACTGTTATGCTGAAAAAATAAATAAAATGGAAAAAAAGAAAAAAAAATCCTAGTGCAGAAACAGTACTCTTTGTCTTTTTCTGAGAAGTTCTATTATTATAGAAGGCTATTTCCTTAGTCAGCATTCCAGGTAACTTAGAGGCAGATAAATTGGCTTAAAAGCCTGACAGGCTCACTGAAAGGGCATGTGACAATATTCTGGGGTTAAGTAGTAATGTGGATTGTGGACTTCTTGGATTCTTAAGGATCTCCAGAAAATATCAGGGTGAACATGAGGAATAAAAACTATCAATCACATAGCATGGCTTTTTAAAAAATCTATAGCCACACTAACCACCATGAGAACAGTTGCATGGTGATAAGCCCCCTGGATTTGTGATGCAGCTTTGTAATGTTTTGACTTTATAATATGGAAGCAAAGCTGAAGGATTTCTATCCTGATTAGAGAGGACAAAACACTGGCTGTTCCAAGTGCATGCTCATGAAATCTTCCCCTGCATGGTGGTTATGCTGGATTCATGGAAAAATTAAAAGTAATGTACTGATTGATTATTACCAAAGGTGATGTGCCACTAAAAGTCAAGGTGGAACAAGTTGGCTTTTTTGCCTTGGAATTCCACAGTCTTGTGCAAGCCCTCTTTAGGATGATGCCACTTTCTTGGTAGGTACTTTCAGAAGGTTTTGCCAGGGCTCCTACACAATGAGTTCTCTCAGGTGTTCCCAGTGGGAAATCTCATTAAGTAGGTACTCAGTGGTACAAAAACAGACACATAGATCAATGGAACAGAAGAGAGAACCCAGAAATGGACCCTTAACTCTATGGTCAACTAATCTTCAATGGGGGAAAGACAGTCTCTTCTACAAGTGGTATTGGGAAAATTGGAGAGCCACTTGTGGAAGAATGAAACTGGATCATTTTCTTACATCATACACATAGATAAACTCAAAATGGATGAAAGACCTAAATGTGAGACAGGAATCCATCAAAATCCTACAGGAGAACACAGGCAGCAACCTCTGTGACCTCGACCACAGTGACTTCTTGCTAGACATGTCTCCAAAGGCAAGGGAAACAGGCAAAAATTAACTGTTGGGACTTAATCAAGATAAGAAGCTTTGGAACAACAAAGGAAACAGTCAGCAAAACCAGAAGACAACCTACAGAATGAGAGAAGATATTTGCAAATGACTTATAAAGGGCTAGTAGCCAAAAGTTACAGAGTACTTACCAAACTCAACACTCAAAGAACAAATAATCCAGTCAAGAAGTGGGCAGAAGGGGCGCCTGGGTGGCTCAGTGGTTTGAGCTGCTGCCTTCGGCTCAGGTCATGATCTCAGGGTCCTGGGATCGAGTCCCGCATCGGGCTCTCTGCTCGGCAGGGAGCCTGCTTCCCTCTCACTCTCTTCTGCCTCCTCTCTGCCTACTTGTGATCTCTCTCTGTCAAATAAATAAATAAAATCTTTAAAAAAAAAAAAAAAAAAGAAGTGGGCAGAAGACAAGAACAGACATTTCTCCAAAGAAGACATACAAATAGCAGGAAGATACATGGAAAAATGCTCCAAATCACTTGGCATCAGGAAAATACAAATCAAAACCACAATGAGATACTACCTTATACCAGTCATAATGGCTAAAATTAACAAGTCAGAAAACAACAAATATTGGTGAGTATGTGGAGAAAGGGGAACCCTCTTACAGTGTTGGTGGGAATGCAAACTGGTACAGTCACTATGGAAAACAGTATACAGGTTCCTCAAAAAGTTAAAATTATAGCTACCCTATGACCCAGCAAATTGCACTACCAAGTATTTATCCAAAAGATACAAATGTAGTGATCCAAAGGGGTATCTGTGCCCCAATGTTCATGGCAACAATGTTCACAATAACCAAACTATGGAAAGATCCCAGATGTTCACTGATAAATGAATGGATAAAGAAGATGTGGTATATATATACAATAGAATATTACTCAGCTATCAAAAAACGAAATCTTCACCATTTGCAATGACATGGATGGAACTAAAGGGTCTTATGCTAATTGAAATAAGTCAATCAGAGAAAGACAATTATATGATTTCACTCATATGTGGAATTTAAGAAACATTTAAGGTGAACATAGGGGAAGGGAGGGAAAAATAAAATAAGATGAAATCAGAGGGGAAGACAAACCATAAGAGACTTAACTATAGAAAACAAACTGAGGGTTGCTGGAGGAGAGGTGGGTGGGGGCATGGGGTAACTGGGTGATGAGCACTAAGGAGGGCATGTGATGTAATGAACACTGGGTGTTATATACAGCTGATGAATCACTGAACTGTACCTCTGAAACTAATTATACACTGTATGTTAATTAATTGAATTCAAATTAAATAAAAAAATTTTTTTAAATCCACTCAGTGGATATGGCTAAGAATGTGAACTTGAGACCACAGATATTTTCTAGCATAACTAGGACTATTACTTGGGCTCTTCCTGCAGCTAAAAAGAGTTCATGTATTTGATGATTCTACCATCTATTACTCATGGCCAAGAACACATGTTTTGAGAGGCATCATTGAATCTGTCATGGGGCAGTTGAATTCCTGGGCCTGCTCTTTCCTCTATCCTACCTTCAGGCTTGCCTCATTTTCATATTTAGGGCTTGCCTGCCAATCTAGGCCATATTGTATTCCAGAATAATGTGAAGTTTTATTTTTATTCATGGGGGATCTGCTCTATCAGACCTTACTGATTCTCTGTCCCAAACTTGTTGTATTATCAATGGATACATTCTATGGGCAACATAGCAAAAAAAAAAAAAATTAGGAGCTCAGGCTCTGAGGTCAGATTGCATGTATTTGAATTTGGACTTAGCCTGTTACTAGCTAGTAGGTAACTTTGGACAAATTAATGAGCCATTCTAAGTTTTTGTTTCTTTAACTGTAAAAATGTAAAAATAAGAGCCTCTCAGGATTACTGTATTGATTAAGTGAGACAATTAATATAAAACATATTAATTTAAAATTTAGTATAGTGTCTGACCTACAATACATGCTCAATAAGTGGTAGTCATCCCATCATCATAATTACCATCATCACCATCATGAGTCCTGCTAAGAAGTCTGTTACATGTGAACTTCTTCCTCAGAGGCCAGGATAATTTGCTAATTTTTGTGGTCACTCACTCCCTGTCTTTTCCATTGTAAAGCAGTGGCTTTCATCTTGATCTACTGTTGTCAGCACTTAATGTGGGCTCCTCAGGCAGCTGTCCAACTCATCCTGTTAGTAGCTAAAATTCTGGTCACTTATGTGGTATCTGGGATAATTCTCTTGGCACATAAGCTCAGGAAGCTTCTTCATCCTGGGAGTTGGAGGGACAGGATTATTTCCTCATTTCCAGGGTCCAGTCTATATCAAATGGGGATACTTTGTGTCTTGGCCAGAGGTATGCATGCTCTGAATTGTTATTGACAGAAATCCCTGGGGAAATAGGAAGGCTTTACCCACCCTTCAAAATAGTAAACTAAAATTCCTCTAAGACAACTAAGTACTGGAAATCATGACCACACGAGACTGGAAACTTCAGGCACCAAGGGACATAATACCTTCATCTGTAACCCCAAAGGCAAGTGGAGGAACATCTGCCAGTGTCTCATCCTGCCCAATTTGATTCCTAGCCTCAGCCACCCCCAGTTCCTCCCAAACCTCAAACCACGCAGTTGGAACAGACTTCTGACATACCTTGCAGCCTACATCCTGAACCACTTTCATTGACCAGCTGTGCACTGTTTACTAACCGCTGTTGTTGATTTTCTTGGCCTCAAACTTATTATTTATTTTACATCCTTCTCCCTTCTGCCGTGTTATCTTATGGCCTAGTCTAATCCTCAGATAAAATCTTACACTCAATCCCAGATCTCTGGCTTGTACTTCTCTTCTTTTCATTTTAACCAAAGCTGGGACTATCTGTGGCTATAGTGCTATTGGCTGGTATGGCAAGCACTGATTCTGAGAGCTCCATCCTAGTTCTTGGCCTTCAGAAGCCATGATCTTAGTATTCACAGCAATCTCACAAGCAGCTAGGACCCCAGACCACCAGGTCAAGTATTTTATCTAGTAGTGCCAAGAGTGTCCTACCATGCCATGACCAGCATCCTATGTGTATTCCAAAGCTATGGAGTTGATCTATATTTGGGCACCATGCTTAATTATGCCTCAGCCCAGATGGTTTGTGTGACCTTCAAAGCAATCATCCTTGGCCACTCCAGAGTAGAATTCCCTGAGACCATACTATCCTCAAAGTATTTAGATAATGCTGACAAAAGTGACTGTGGTCTCAGAGCAGGAGCTCCCTTAGAACCTTATAATTAAAAAGTTTCTTAGCTTCGTGAGCTACTATTACCTTCTATCTACAGCAGCCTGACTTGTCTCCATTTCCAGTGCTACCCATGATCCAAATGATCACCATCTGTCTCCTGGACCACAGAAGTAACCTAACCAATCTCTTCACTACCATCATTGAACACCTATAATCTTTTCTCCATAAGTAGTCAGAGTGATCTTTTAAATACAAATCATGCCACAACAATCCCATGTATAAATACTTCCAGTGTTTGTGGTTATATTAAAAAATAAAGTCCTCATTTTTTTGGACTATATATAAAGTATCTATGGATGAAAGGATATAATGTCTGGACTATGTTAAATAATTCAGTGTGTTGCAGGATGAAAAATCAGTGTACAGAAATCTGTTGAATTTCTAATCACCAATAATGAAGCAGCAGAAAGAGAAATTGAGAATCAATCTCATTTATCATTGGACCAAAACCAGTAAGATACCTAGGAATAAACCTAACCAAATAGTTTCAGTATTCTGAAAACTATAAAACACTGATGAAAGAAATTGAAGATAACACAAAGAAATGGAAACACATTACATGCTCTTGAATTGGAATTGTTAAAATGTCTATACTCCCCAAAGCAGTCTACACATTTAATGCAATCATTATCAAAATACAAACAGCATCTTTCACAGAGCTAAAGTAAACAATCCTAAAATTTGTATGGAACCACCAAAGACCCTGAAAAGCCAAAGCCACCTTTAAAAAGAAAGGAAAGCTAGAGACATCACAATTCTGTACAAAGTTATTACAAAATTATATTACAAAGCACTAGTGATCAAAGTAGCATGGTACTAGCACAAAAATAGATACATAGATCAATGGAACAGAATGAAATCCCCAGAAATGAGCCCATAATTATATGATCAATTGATCTTCAACAAAGCAGGAAATAATACCCAATGGGGAAATGACAGTCTCTTCAACAAATGGTGATGGGAAAACTGGACAGCTACATACAAAAGAACAAAACTGGACCACATTCTTACACCATACACAAAAATAATTCAAAATGGATTAAAGACCATTTTGATTAAAGAGCTTAAAGAGACTTGAAACCATAAAATCCTAGAGAAGAACACAGGGAGTAACAACTTTGACATTGGCTATAGCAACTTCTTTCTAGATATGTCTTCTGAGACAAGAGAAACAAAAGCAAAAATAAACTACTGGGAGTACATAAAGATAAAAAAAAACTTCTACACAGTTAATGAAATAATCAACAAAGTTAAAAGGCAACCTATGGAATGGGAGAAGATATTTGCAAATGACATATCTGATAAAGAGTTAGTATCTAAAATATATAAATAACTTATACAACTCAACACCCAAAAAACAAATAATCCAATTAAAAAATGGGCAGAAGATATGAACAGACATTGCTCCAAAGAAGACATACAGATGGCCAATAGACATATGAAAAGGTGTTCATCATTACTTACCATCATTGAAATGCAAATCAAAACTACAATGAGATATCACCTCACAACTGTCAGAATGGCTAAAATCAGTAACAGAAGAAACAACAGGTGTTGGTGAGGACATGGAGGAAAAAAGAAACCTCTTGCACTGCTAGTAGGAATGCAAACTAGTGTAGTCATTGTGGAAAATAGTATGGAGTTTCCCCCAAAAGTTAAATACAAAACTACCATAAAGTTAAAAAGTTCAATAAAAGTACCATATAATCCAGCAATCACACTACTGGGTATTTACCCAAAGAATACAAAAACACTAATTCAAAGACACACATGCAACCCTATGTTTATAGCAGTATTATTCACAATAGTCAAGATACAGAACCATCCCAAGATAGATGAATGGATAAAGAAGAAATGGTATGTACATATAAATATGAATAAAGAAAAATGGTACATATATATATTTCATATATTTATATATGTAAATATTATTCATCCATAAAAAAGAATGAAATCTTGCCATTTACAATGACTTGGATGGAGCTACAGAGTATAATATAGGTGAAATAAGTCAATCAGAAAAAGACAAATACCATATGATTTCACTCATATGTGGAATTTAAGAAACAAAAACTAATAAGCAAAGGGAAAAGGAGAGAGACACACACCAAGAAACAAACTCTCTTAGTTACAGAGAACAAACTGATTGTACTGGGGGTGGGGGAGGGGAATGGGTTAAATAGGTGATGAGATTAAGAAGTGCACTTGTGATGAGCACCAGGTGATGTATGGAAATGTTGAATCACTGTACACCCGAATACACCTGAATACACCCAAAATATACTCGAATACACCCAAATACACCCAAAACTAATATAACACTGTTTGTTAACTAACTGGAATTAAAATAAAAGCTTTTTAAAAAGAATGTATGTAAAGCTAATTGAATTTCTTTGGCCCAAAAGAACCAAGGAATTTCAGGCAAAATGTGACAAATGCATTTCAAATGTTCAGTAAAATTTTTGCCCACACAAGCAAACTATAAGGATGTAAGTCAGCCCTCAAACCTCTAGAATTAATTGTTTGTTTTCCCAAGAATAAAATAGTCATCATCTGGGCAACATATTGGTGTCTTGACACTTGTCATGCCCAGTGAAACTTGCCTGGAATCAGAGAACATCCGTGGTAGTACAGGTATGTTAGGAGGCAATTTCACTTGCATGAATTTTGCCCAAGAGAGAGTTTGAGAGTTGGTTGTTATGGAAACTGTCTCAATTGGCAGGAATCAAAAAGTGAGAATTACTCTTGTCATTATCCAAAGAATCTCTGAATTAAAATTTAAGAAATGTTAATAAACATGGTGGGGTCCCTCTGGCCATAATAGGTTCAGGTAGAATGGGCACATGGGCTGTCAGTGCTATGAAGAGTATGTCTGCCACCTAACTCTTTGATATTTTGAAGGGAACCCTATCTGACTATTGGAATCTGAGATCAGGGGCAAAGGCCCAGATGGGTAAATAAGGGCTCAGTTTGCAGGTAAGCTAAGGAATACATTACCATTTGCTGATGGGGTAGGTGATGGGGGCAACAGAGTACCCCAGACACAGAGGAAAAACACTAGGACGCCTGCATAAGGCACCCAGGTGACTGTTCAGAGATCAGGTTTTGCTACATGTGAAAACTGCTATACTGCTGGACAGCAGTTCTGTAGCTGGTAGTAACTGTTTAGAATACTTGCCACCTTAAAGCTGGAAAGGGGAACAGAAGCTGGACCTATAATGCAATGATTTTCAAAACTCAAACAACATCAGCATTGCCTGTAGGAATTGTTGAAACACAGAAGACTGAGGCCCATTCTAAAATTTCTCATTTACTAGGTCTGGAGTGAGGCCAAGGATTTGCATTTCTAGCAAGTTCCCAGGTGAATGCTGATGCTGCTGGCCTGGGGACCACATTTTGAGAATCACTGACATAATGCATCATATCAATGTTTATCCATCAGGGAGGTGATCAGGATAGAGGATACTCCAAACTCAAAGCAATAATGATGATGATCTGATTTGTTGTTTATTCTCAAACCTGCTGAAGAAAGGAGAACATGGGGACAGATAGTAGGGTGTGTGTGTTTGAGACATATTTTGAAGTGGATTCCATGCATATCTCAATCTTTGATGAATGGGAAGCTCTTTCCAAAGCACCAGGAATTAACAAGCCTACACCCACAAAACATTGTCCAGATACTGCAGAGTTTAAGTCTTTGGAACTTAGAGTTGTTTCTGTGACAGGAATGCTGCTAGTGAATTTGAGAAGAGAATACTCTCATTGTCTAACTGGAGGATCCAGAGAGAGTCCTCCAAGAACATGTTGGGAAATTCTAACTCATTGAAGGAAGTAGCAATAGTCTTCTTTGCGAGGGTACTATAGGCTGCTTGTTCCTTATCATTCTTACTCCTGGGTGAGAAGGGAGGGGTTCTTTTCACAACAAAAGTCATCCAACTCCTCCTCCTGATCTTTCTTCAGGTGAGGAGGAGGCCATTTATCACAATAATGCATTGGCTTTTCTTTTTTTCCAGGAGAGGAAACAGAAACAGTCAAGTGGCTTGTTGGTCTGGAAGGCAGTTCAGCTGAAGAATGGGTGGTTCCCCTCTCTTCCTAAAGACAAGAGACTTTTCTGCTGGTCTTGACCATAAAAATCCAATGGATCCTGCCATACTTGACCACAGAGGTAAGCAGAATAGGGCCATAGCCCTGGGAGTGGAAGCAGGGGCAAAAGAGTAACAGAGAAAAGGAGAAGGATTCAGGGATGGGAGCCTTCTAGGCACCTTTCTGAGGCAGACTCTGTGGACTAAAGGAGAATTAGCTGTCAATAGGGGAGAAATGGTTTATACCATTTTCTAAATTTCAAATGTATTTAGGTTTTCCATAACTGAAATACTTATTTTAAAAATCTTATAATTAATCTTACTCTTGCAAGTCATCATGGAACATAATTGCAATGTTACTCTTGATGGCTGCATAGTATTACATTGTGTGTGTGTGTGTGTGTGTGTGTGTAACATCTTCTTTATCCATTCATCCATTGATGACATCTATATTCTTTCCATAGTTTGGCTATTGTGGACATTGCTGCTATAAATACTTTTGTGCACATGACCCTTCAGATAACTACATTTGTATCTTCAGGGTAAATACCTAGTCGTATTTACTGAAGTGTATTGCTGAGCCCTAGGGTAGCTCTATTTTCAACTTTTGGGGGAACCTCCATACTGTTTTCCAGAGTGGCTGCACCAGCTTGCATTCCCACCAACAGTGTAGGAGGTTTAAGCTTTCTCCACAGCCCCACCAATATCTGTCATTTCCTGACTTGTTAATTTGAGCCATTCTGCCTGGTGTGAAGTGGTATCTCATTGTGGTTTTGATTTGTATTTCCCTGATGCCGAGTGATGCTAAACACTTTTTCATGTGTCTGTTGGGCATCTGAATGTCTTCTTTGCAGAAATGTTTGTTCATGTCTTCTGTCCATTTCCTGATTCGATTATTTGTTCCTTCGGTGTTGAGTTTGGTAAGTTCTTTATAGGTTTTGAATACTAGCCTTTTATCTGATATGCCATTTGTGAATATCTACTCCCATTCTGGCAGTTGTTTTTTTCTTTTTTTTTTGTTTTGTTTTGTTGACTGTTTCCTTTGCTGTGCAAAAGCTTTTGATCTTGATGGAATCCCAAGAGTTCATTTTTGCCCTTGCTTCTCTTGCCTTTGGCAATATTTCTAGGAAGAAGTTGCTGTGGCTGAGGTCAAAGAGGTTGCTGCCTGTGTTCTCCTCAAGGATTTTGATGGATTCCTGTCTCACATTGAGGTTTTCATCCATTTTGAGTCTATTTTTGTGTGTGGTGTTAGGAAATGGTCCCGTTTCATTCTTCTGCATGTGGCTGTCCAATTTTCCCAACACTATTTGTTGAAGGGACTGTCTTTTTTCCATTGGACATTCTTTCCTGCTTTGCTGAAGATTAGTTGACCATAGAGTTGAGGGTCCACTTCTGGGCTGTCTATTCTTTTTTTTTATTTTTATTTATTTTTATTTTTTTAATAAAATATAATGTATTTTTATCCCCAGGGGTACAGGTCTGTAAATCGCCAGGTTTACACACTTCACAGCACTCACCATAGCACATACCCTCCCCAATATCCATAACCCCTCTCCCCCTCTCCCAACCCCCCCCAGCAACCCTCAGTTTCTTTTGTGAAATTAAGAGTCTCTTATGGTTTGTCTATTCTGTTCCATTGATCTATGTGTCTGTTTTTGTGCCAGTACCATACTGTCTTGATGATTACAGCTTTGTAATAGAGCTTGAAGTATGGAATTGTGATGACGCTAACTTTGGTTTTCTTTTTCAACATTCCTCTGGTTAATTGGGGTCTTTTCTGGTTCCATAAATTGTAGGATTATTTGTTCCATTTCTTTGAATAAAAATTGTTGGTATTTTGATAGCGACTGCATTAAATGGGTAGATTGCTCATGGAATCATAGACATTTTCACAACATTTGTTCTTCCAATCCATGAGCATGGAATATTTTTCCATTTTTTTGTGTCTTCCTCAATTTCTTTCATGAGTACTTTATAGTTTTCTGAGTACAGATTCTTTGCCTTCTTGGTGAGGTTTATTCCTAGGTATCTTATGGTTTTGGGTACAATTGTAAATGGGATTGACTCCTTAATTTCTCTTTCTTCTGTCTTGCTGTTGGTGTAGAGAAATGCAACTGATTTCTGCGCATTGACTTTATACCCTGACACTTTACTAAATTCCTCTGTGAGTTCCAGCAGTTTTGGAGTGGAGCCTTTTGGGTTTTCCACATAACGTGTTGTATCATCTGTAAAGAGTGAGATTTTGACTTCTTCTTTGCCAATTCGGATGCCTTTTATTTCTTTTTGTTGTCTGATTGCTGAGGCCAGGACTTGTAGTACTATGTTGAATAACAGTGGTGATAGTGGACAGCCCTGCCATGTTCCTGACCTTAGGGGAAAACCTCTCAGTTCTTCCCATTGAGAATGAATTTGCTGTGGGCTTTTCATAGATGGCTTTGATCATATTGAGGTATGTACCTTCTATCCCTACACTTCGAAGAGTTATGATCAAGAAAAGATGCTGTACTTTGTCAAATGCTTTTTCAGCGTCTATTGAGAGTATCTTCTGGTTCTTGTTCTTTCGTTTATTAAAGTATTGTATCACATTGATTGATTTATGGATGTTGAACCAAACTTGCAGCCCAGGAATAAATCCCACTTGGTCATAGTGAATAAAGTGAAAAAGTTGGATACTATTGGCTAATATTTTGGTGAGAATTTTTGCATGCGTATTCCTCAAGGATATTGGCCTATAATTCTCCTTTTTGATGGGGTCTTTGTTTGGTTTTGGGATCAAGGTGATGTTGGCCTCATAAAATGAGTTTGGAACTTTTCCTTCCGTTTCTATTTTTGGAACAGTTCCTGGAGAATAGGTACTAATTCTTCTTTAAAAGTTTGGTAGAATTCCCCTAGGAAACCGTCTGGTCCTGGACGCTTGTTTGTTGGGAGATTTTTGATGACTGCTTCAGTCTCCTTACTGGTTATGGGTCTGTTCAGGTTTTCTATTTCTTCCTGGTTCAGTTGTGGTAGTTTACATGTCTCTAGGAATGCATCCATTTCTTCCAGGTTGTCCAATTTGCTGGTGTATAGCTGCTCATAATATGTTCTTATAATTGTTTGTATTTCTTTGTTGTTGGTTGTGATCTCTCTTCTATCATTCATGATTTTATTAATTTGGGTCCTTTATCTTTTCCTTGGATAAGTCTGGACAGGGGTTTGTCCATCTTATTAATCCTTTCAATGAACCATGTCCTAGTTTCATTGTTCTACTGTTCTTTTGGTTTCTATTGCATTGCTTTCTGCTCTCATCTTTATGATTTCTCTTCTCCTGCTGGGTTTAGGCTTTCTTTGCTGTGCTTTCTTCAGATCCTTAAGTGTAGGGTTAGGTTGTGTACTTGGGACCTTTCTTGTTTCTTGAGAAAGTCTTGTATGGCTATGTCCTTTCCTCTCAGGACCACCTTTGCTGTGTCCCACAGATTTCGAACAGTTGTGTTTTCATTTTCATTTGTTTCCACGAATTTTTAAAATTCTTCTTTAATTTCCTGTTGACCTATTCATTCTTTAGTAGGATGTTCTTTAGCCTCAAAATGTTTGAGTTCTTTCCATCTTTCCTCTTGTGGTTGAGTTCTAGTTTCAAAGCATTGCAGTCTGAAAATATGCAGGTTATGATCCCAATCTTTTGGTACCGGATGAGACCTGATTTGTGACCCAGGATGTGATCTATTCTGGAGAATGTTCCATGTGCACTAGAAAAGAATGTGTATTCTGTTGCTTTGGGATGGAATGTTCTGAATATATCTGCGGTGTCCATCTGGCCCAGTGTGTCATTTAAAGCCTTTGTTTCCTTGTTGATCTTTTGCTTGGATGATCTGTCCATTTCAGTGAGGGGGGATGCTAAAGTCCTCTACTATTGTTGTATTATTGTCAATGTGTTTCTTTGATTTTGTTATTAACTGGTTTATATAATTGGCTGCTCCCATGTTAGGAGCATAGATACTTAAAATCATTAGATCTTCTTGTTGGACAGACCCTTTAAGTGTGATATAGTGTCCTTCCTCATCTCTTATTATAGTCTTTGGCTTAAAAATCTAGTCTGTCTGATATAAGGATTGCCACCCCACCTTTCTTTTGATGTCCATTAACATGGTAAATGGTTTTCCACTCCCTCATTTTAAATCTGGAGGTGTCTGTGGGTCTAAAATGAGTCTCTTGCAGACGTCGTATTGATGGGTCTTGTTTGTTTGTTTGTTTATCCAACCTGATACCCTGTATCAGATTTGGGGGTATGTTCTTTTGCTTGGGGCATTTAGCCCACTTACATTTACATTCAGGGTAACTATTGAAAGATATGAATTTAGTGCCATTGAATTGCCTGTAAGGTGACTGTTACTGTATATTGTCTCTGTTCCTTTCTGGTCTTTTACTTTTAGGCTCTCTCTTTGCTTTGAGGACCCCTTTCAATATTTTCCGAAGGGCTGGTTTGTTGTTTGCAAATCTTTTAATTTTTGTTTTGTCCTAGAAGCTTTTGCTCTCTCCTATTTTCAATGACAGCCTAGCTGGATATAGTATTCTTGGCTGAATATTTTCCTTGTTTAGTGCTCTGAATATATCATGCCAGTCTTTTCTGGCTGGTCAGGTCTCTGTGGTTAGGTGTGCTGCCAATATAATATTTCTACCATTGTATGTTAAAGACCTCTTGTCCTGAGCTGCTTTCAGGATTTTCTCTTTGTCACTAAGACTAGTAAGTTTTACTATTAGATGACGGGGTATGGATCTATTTTTATTGATTTTGAGGGGGTTCTCTATGCTTCCTGGATTTTGATGCTTGTTCCCTTTGCCATGTTAGGGAAATTCTCTACTATAATTTGCTCCAATATACCTTCTGATCCTCTCTCTCTTCTTCTTCTGGGATCCCAATTATTCTAATATTGTTTTGTCTTATGGTATCACTTATCTCTTGAATTCTCCCCTTGTGTCCAGTAGTTGTTTGTCTCTCTTTTGCTCAGCTTCTTTATTATTCATTATTTGGTTTTCTATATCACTAATTCTCTCTTCTGCCTTGTTTATCCTAGCAGTAAGAGCCTCCATTTTTTTTATTGTACCTCATTAATAGCTTTTTTGATTTCAAGTTGGTTAGATTTTAGTTCTTTTATTTCTCCAGAAAGGTATTCTCTAATATCTCCAGTGCTTTTTTTGAGCCCAGCTAGAACCTTGATAATCATCATTCTGAACTCTAGTTCTGACATATTACTAATATCCATATTGATTCGGTCTCTAGCCTTTGGTACTCTCTCTTGTTCTTTTTTTTTTTTTTCTTGTGGTGAGCTTTTCTGCCTTGTCATTTTATCCAGATAAGAATAGATGAAATGAATGAGAGAATAAAATACTAAAAACGTGGCAAAAACCCCAGAAAAATATGTGGTAACCAAGTCAAAAGAGACCCGAAATCAGGGGGAGAAGAAAGGGGGAAAAATTAAAAAATGAAAAATTTTATATATATATATATATATATATATATATATATGCACACACACACACAAACATACATACATACATATATGTTAGACTGGTGAATAGAACAGAGCCATCCACTTGATTTTGGGTGTATTCTGGTCTCTAGGAAGAAATTACCTCCCAAAATTTTAAAGAAAGAAAAAAAAAATACACACACACACACACACACACACACACACACACACGTATATATATGAAAATAAGAGTAAACATGATGAAGGGATGGAATATGACTGTAAAGATGAAAATTTAAAAAGATTCTAAAAAAGGAATTGATAAGATAAGTTGGATGGAAAAAAAGAAAAAAAAGAGGAAAGAATGTGATCAGGCTGGAGACTAGAACAAAGGCATGCACCAGGTTTAGGGTATATTTTGATCTATTAGAAGAAATTGTATCCTAAAATTTTAAAGAAAAAAACCTATATGTATACAAAAAATAAGGTTAAATACAATGAAGGGATACAATATGACTATAATAATGAAAATTTAAAAAGACTTTTTAAAAAAAGGGATTGATAAGATAAAATAGTTAAAAATATTAAAATAGGAAAGAGGAAAAGTTTTTAAAAAGTAGAATAAGAAAAAAATAAAATTTAAAGAATTTAACTTTGAAAGACTAAAGGATCATGGGGGAAAAGCCATGAATTCCATGTGTTGCTTTCCCCTAGCTCTGGAGTTCCGCAGTTCTCATTGATCTGTGACTTTGGTCTTGGCTGGGGGAGGGGCCTGTTGGGGTGATTCTCAAATGTCTTTGCCCAAGGTGGAGTTGCGCCACCCTTGCCAGGGGCCAGACTAAGCAATCTGCTTGGGTTTGCTTTTGTTCCTTGAACATGCTTTCTGTGCAGCTTTGGAGAACAAGAATGAGTATGGTGGCCTCCCAATCTCCAGCCCCATAGGAGATGAGAGCTCAGGGCCCCCCTCTTCAGTGTACCCTCAGAGAAAAGCAGTCAATCCCTCCCATCACCCTGATCTCTGGTTGCAGTCCGAGCTCACCCAGTCTGTGACTGAGCCTTTCTATCTCTGTCACATGGCCCCATTTGGAGTCTCCAAACCCAGCAGATTCCTGCAGGGCACTCCCACCCCCCTCCTTCTGGAGGAGGAAGGAGATCTCCCCAGATCTGCCACCTGCAGGGTCCCTGCTTAAAGAGCAGTGGCCTGACTATTTCCCGGATCACAGTTTAAGGTAAGCCTGAGCTGAGAGTGCACTCCTTGGCTCTGTCTCTATAGCTGGCTTCCCCACTCTGATACCTGGGAGTGCTGCCACACTCAGACACTCCCAGCCTTTCTGTGACCCCGTGGGTCCTGAGACCACACTGTCTCCACAAGGGCTCCACACACCACACCACACCCTCAACCCCCGCTTAACTTCTGGGTTGACATCCCTCAGTGGAGCAGACTTTTAAAAGTTCCAATTTTGTACTCAGCTGCTCTACTGCTTGTCAGGAGCTGTCCCCTCCCCCCACGGTCTATCTTCCCATATGTTGCCTCAGATTCACTACTCCACACTTCCTACCTTTTGGAAACTGGTCGGTTTTCTGATCCTAGAATTGCTGCTCTTCTCTTCTATTCCTGTTGAGTTTGTAGGTGTTCATAATGGTTTGATAACTATATAGCTGAACCTCTGGGACCTGATGATATTTCAGTCTCCTACTTCTCTGCCATCTTGCTTCCTCCTCCCACATTTCCTGGTTTCAAAGCTTACTACAAAGCTACAAGAATCATGACATTATAGTACTGGGATAAAGATAGATGTTGAGATCAATGGGATAGAATTGAGAGTCCAGAAATAAACTCTTCAATTTATGGTGAATTGATTTTCAGCAAGCGTGCCAAGACTATTCAATGAAGGAGGAATAGTGTTTCAACAAATAATGTTGGAATAACTGACAATCCACATGCAAAAGAATGAAGTTGGACCCCTGCCACAGAACCTACATATAAATTAACTCCAAATGGATCATAAAACCAAATGTAAGATGGAAAACTATAAAACTCTTACAAGAAAACTCTGAGTTATTCTCCATAACACCAGTTTAGGCAAAGCCTTCTTAGATATGACACCAAAAGCATGAGTGACATAATAAAACAAAGATAAGTTCTACTTCACCAAAATTTAAAAAAAAGTTTTGCTTGAAAATATACCATCAAGAAAGTGTAGGGGCACCTGGGTGGCTTAGGTGATAAAGTGTTTGCCTTTGCCTCAGTTCATGATCCCAGGATCCTTGGATAGAGTCCCACATTGGGCTCCTTGCTCAGTGGGGATCCTGCTTCTCCCTCTGCCTGCTGCTCTCTCCGCTTGTGCTTGGGTGCACTCTCTCTCTCTCTCTCTCTCTCTCTCTGTCAAATTAATTAATTAATTAATTATTGAAAAAAATAAAGTGAAGAGATAGCACACAGAATAGGAAAAAATATTTATAATTTGGATAAGGGACAGGTACATAGAATATATAGAGAAATCTTACAAATCAATAATTAAAAGCAATTAAAAATTTGGGAAAGGATTTGAATAAACGTTTGTACAAAGATGGTTCACAAATGGTCATTAAGCACATGAAAAGATGTTCAACATGTTAGCCATCATGGAGATGCAAATCAAAACCACAATTAAAAAAAAAGAGTAAAAAAGCATAACAAGATACAATTTCACACCCACTAGGATGGTTATAATTAAAAAAAAAGAAACACAATAACAGGTGTTGTAGAAAATGTGGAGAAATCAGAATCATCATTCTGCTGGTTAGAATATAATATAAAGTGATGCCACCACTGTAGTAGACAGTGTGGTAATTTTTCAAATAATTTAACACGGAGTTACCATCTAACCCAGTAGTTCTATTCCTAGGTAAGAGAAATAAAAGCCTATGTCCACAGAACACCTGCACACAAATATTTATACAGCAGTATTCATAATAGCCCCAAATGGAAACAATCAAAATGCCCAGTAACTGATGAGTGAGTATATAAAATATGGAGCATTATTTTGCAAGAAAAAGAAATGGAGTAGTGATACATGTGCAATCTTGAAAACATCATGCTAAGTGAAAGAAGTGAGCCAGAAAAGGCCACATATTGTATTATTCCAATTATATGAAATTTCCAGAGTAGACAAATCAATAAGGACAGGACATAGAATAGTGATTGCCAGGGACTGCAGAGGTGACAAGGATTCTTTCCTTGACCAAACTTTAGTCAGCCTCCTCTAAGCCCTTTACTCAACTAGGACTTGTCCTTGGGCTTTGTTTTCAGGCCTACATTGCCTAGTGTTAGCAAGAATCCTCTTAAGACAGTTTAGTGAGTATCCCCTTCTCTAGATATCTGGTCACCCTTGATATCAAATTCCCAAATCCCTACTGTCCCTTAGGTGATTTCTGATTACCTTAGCCTGCCTTCAGCAAGAATACAATTTAGCAAAAATCTCCCGACCCCTATTGTCTCTTTTTAGCAATTTTCCATCCACCAACCACACCCCACCCCAACCTGCTCCTCTGCTATAAATCCCTACTTATCTTTGCTGTATTTGGAATTGGGTCCAGTTCTATACTGAGATCTTTTCCCCCCATACTGTAGTAGTTCTGAATAAAATCTGTTTTTACTGTGTCAACTACTGTCTGGCTCTGTTTTTGTTTTTTTGTTTTGATTTGTTTTGTTTTGTTTTGTTTTGTTTTAACAGGGGTTGGAGTGGGAATGGGGAGTGATTGGTATGGGTACAGAGTTTCTTTTTGAGATGATGAAAATGTTATAAAGTTGATAGTAGTGACTATTGCACAGCTCTTCATACACATTAAAACCCATTTAATTGTATACTTAAAATGGGTGAATTGTAAATTATATCTTAATAAAGATGTTACAAAATTGGCAGTGAACCCAGGTCTAGCTAACTCTAAAGCTCACACTCTTCACAAGACTGTTGGCCCCCACCCTGGATGTGCTTGATAAATTCACTGCTGTCCTTAGGGCTACTGTTCTTCTTTTTTTTTTAATGGATCTATTTTTTTTTAATTTATTTTATTGTTGACAGAGAGAGATCACAAGTAGGCAGAGAGGCAGACAGAGAGAGAGAGGAGGAAGCAGGCTCGCTGCTGAGCAGAGAGCCCGATGCTGGGCTCGATCCCAGGACCCCTGGATCATGACCTGAGCTGAAGGCAGAGGCTTTAACCCACTGGGCCACCCAGGTGCCCCGGGCTACTGTTCTGATTACTCGTTGGAGGAACTATAAGGGGAGCCCAGAACTTCTGACTGACACTTCTCAACCTGGGGACACAGAACTCTTCAGTGACTTTCCATTTCAGGACTTAGGAAATGTCACTTGACAGGGTCTTGCCTACAAGCTTCTCATCACCAGATGCAGGCCATCACCTGTGCTCACTGGGTGCTGGCAGAGTTCCAGGACCAGCTACCACAGACCTAGAAAGGACTGAAGAGAGAAATGATCTTTGGCATCACCCCAGCTCTACTACATGGCTCCTGGCAAGACTGAAGCCAGCACCTGTGTTACCACAGCAGCCTGGTGGCCTGTTCATCCCAGCTAGTCAGGACATCACGCTAGATGCCTGGAGCATGGCATTCTCTTCTCAGAGACACAAGGCCAAGAGAAAGAGAAAAAACTATGCCTAGGCAACCAAAAGGACTACTACACTTATCTCTAAACCCCAAATTCCCACAGGAACCAAAGCCATACAAAGAATCTTGATTCCTTTCCCTCAAGTCATCACGTCACACTTCCCAGACAATCCCTGCAAAAATGGCCTTTTCTTTCCCCAGTATAAGACTCCCCTTGGCCTTGGGTCCCTTATAACAACAACAATTATTGATTGGGCCCTTACTCTGTGCCAGCTACTTTTCTAAGTCCTTATGCCTCTTATCTAATTCACTACAACATTACCAGAGATAGGTAGCCCCATTTTGCAGAAAAGGAATCTGAGACACAGAGAGGCTAAGTAGCTTGCCCAAGTTTGCACAGCTAAGTGATAGAACTGGGCTTTGAATTCTGGCAGCCTGGCTTCAAACCCATGTTCTGAGTCACTTCTCTAGCATTTGCATCTCTGACCAGGTACCTGTGTGGTGACCCCATTTGGAAAGGTGCTTCAAGAAATGTTCAGATGTCTTTTGTAATGTTAACCAAGCCCAAGTGTGAGGCCAGCATGGAGACAACCTCAGGGATTCCACCACCACAAGGAGGCCACTGACCCACCAACCTCCCCACCACTTATTGACTCAGAGCAACCCATTCCATAGTCCATATCTGCTGTAATTATGATCCTCTGACCCTGCTACAGATCCATCTCACCTGGCTCTGTTGTGTGAAGCAAGATGCAGCAGGCCAGAACTCAGATGGACATCATAATGACCCAGAGCATCACCAGCAACAGGCACACCAATCTGTCATTTTAAGGTTTCCTCGCCCCCGCCCCCGGCCCTTGCAGACCACCAGAGGGCACTGTGATTATTTGATTAAGTGACATACTATCAAGCTGGGGGAAGTGGGGTATCCCCAGAGGTTTTAACCCACTTCAAGTGAGCTTCACCAGTCCAACCGAGAGAAACTCGGCCTTTTCTTGCCCCTGTCCCTCACCCATACACACAGATAAGCACATGAGGACTCCGGGCCCAGCATAACTCTTTTTAGTAGCTGCCTTACTTTTTAATAAGGGCAAAGACGAGTGTACCAGAAATAGCCAATATCCTTATTTTCACTAAATCAATCAAAATCTGACTTTTATTCTCACTTCCTGGGCTCTTGGGAAATTTAACCTCAGTTATTAACAGATATTTTCTCCTCTAACAGAGTTAAGCAAATCCTGGGGTCAGATGCAAAACAAAAGTTTTGATGAGACCCCTCTCATTGATCATTGATTGATGCACAGCCAGCCTCTATTCTGAATTGGACACTGCCTCATTTTGACTGGTTGGACAGCATGCCCTTCCAGTCATTAAATATTTGATTACCACCTTTGGGTTATAGGAGCCAGGTATTTAGTTGGGTGCCAAGGTTTTCCTGGGCCTGCTTCCTGCCACTTTTCCCAACCTCACCTTTCGCCGCACCCTCCCTTGCATGTTATGTTCTAGCAACACTAAACTACACAGAGTTGCCTGACTATAGCGTGCTACTCTCACTTCACCTCACCCCACCTTTCCTCTAGGTGTTACCTCTGCCTGGGTTGTCTCCCACGCTGCCTCAGCTCAAATGTCCCCTCCTCTTTCAAGCCTTCTCTAACTATGCTAGTCTGCACAAGGTGACCCTTCCCTGTGTTCCCACAGTCTTCTTTGCCTCCTCCTGTCATAGTGTTGAGTGCAGAATATTGTACTTGTCTGCTTTCGTCACGTGTTTTCTCATGGAGAGTGGAAACTACGTTGGTATCTGTATCTATTTGTACCTCCTGCACCCTACTTAAGGCCTGGCACAGTAAGTTTTGAAAAATGAATGATTATTAAATGGTATAAATGAGAAAGATGGGGGCAGAGCTGAAGTCTAGAGAAGTTGAGAAGAAGCCCATAGTAGTGTCCCATGAATGCAGTTGTCTGATGCAGCTAGAAGAATTTTTCCCCCCATACCATTCTTGGGCCCCAACCATACCAAGCTGGGAAGTTAACAAGGGGAACTTTTGTCATGCAACTCAAAGAGGAGAAGATCAATATGAGATTCTTCTAGCAGCATTACACATAGGGGGCAAGGTAAGAGGCCGTCTTGTCAGTATGAAAGTCCTGATAGTCTTATAATAGCTTGACAGTGAAGCTGGACCAGTAAGCAATGTTTTTCTTCATCTCCCTTTCTACCTGTAAGTGTCCAAAGCCCTTTCTAGCTCCACTCAGGGGCTAGATGCAGCGGTATGAATGACACCCCAACCCTAAGGCCAAGGAAGAGAAGAGATGAAATTTTGAGGGGATAGGAAGCTTCAAAGGCCAAGGAGCCTCAGTTGGGGTGAGGGAGGAAGAAAGCAGTCCCAGAGGAGAGGCTCCTTGAGACAACTCTGTGGGTGGCCCTTAAAGGGAAGAACAAAGGCCTGCTAAGGCCATTGACTCAGACAGAGGAGCTAATTCCAAATTTGGGAGGGGTGGTAGGAAGGATTCTTCAGATTGTAAGAGGCATGGGAGCTTGGAGTAAAGACTATTCTTTACATTGTTCTGGACTCTCTGTGTATGATTGAGCAGGTAATAGTAAGACCATCCCCTTACCGCCGTAAAGGGCTATATGGGCCTACCCTTCTGATATTAAAAGGCATAATAACAGGGTTATATGAGGTGGGATGGGGGGAGTGGGACAAGGGCACTCAGGAGGTGGACCCTGTCCAGGATTGTTAAATTGTAATGCAGGAGTCTAACTGCACCCAAAACAAAGCATGCTAAGGAACTGAATCCAAGAGTGGGCCCCTGGCCTCAAAATTGTTAGCAAAATGGGCCTGGGGCTTAAGAGACAAAGTGGACACAGCTCAGACAGTAATGGTGCCAGGGAGCCCCTCCCAGCAGGAGAGGGATGTGGTGAAGAGAGCTGTGACCTCAGCACTAAAGTTTCGGGAGGAGGGTCACACTTGGTAAGAGGTGTTTCACCAAGGAGCTGGGAGCCTCTTTGTGTTGGGAATTTTCTAGGCTGGTTCAAGCCTAAGATTTTCCTCAGAAAATCAACACAGGCACACAATTTTTATAGACATTTGGTTTGCTTCTGGAGATATGAAGTTCTCCATATTCCTTGAGGGATATGGTAGAATTAATTTTGAAAGAACCAAACAGATGTTGGAGCCAATGGGACACAGGAGCCTGAAACAGGTGCCACAATAAGGAATGCTACTGGCTACAAAAAACTCTGAAGTTTGGTGGCCTGTTTGGGGTGGGTATGTTGTAGGGGGCAGGAGGCAGTAGATCACCTCCTGAGAAAAGAGTTCAAGGAGAGGTTCAGATGTTTTAAAGAACACATATTTTTAATTTATTTTTTATTTTGTTCAGTTATCCATTGTATAGTACATCATTAGTTTTTGATGCAGTGTTCAATGGTTCATTAGTTGTGTATGACACCCAGTGCTCATCACAGCATGTGCCGTCCTCAATACCCATCACCCTGTCACCTCCTTTCCCCTCCTTCCTCCCTCTGAAGCCCTCACATTGTTTCCTGTAGGTCCATGATCTCTCATGGTTTTACTCCCTCTGATTTCTCCCCCTTCAGATTTCCCTCCCTTCCGCTAAGGTCCTCCATGCTATTCCTTATGTTCCGCCTATAAGTGAAACCGTATGATCATTGTCATTCTCTGCTTGACTTACTTCATTTAGCATAATCCCCTCCAGTTCCATCCATGTTGATGCAAATGGTGGGTATTCATTGTTTCTGATGGCTAAATAATAATATTCCTTGTGTATATGGACCACATCTGTTTTATCCATTCATCTGTTGAAGGGCATCTCAACTTCTTCCACAGTTTGGCTATTGTGGACATTGTTGCTATGAACACTGGGGTGCATGTGCTTCTTCTTTTCACTACATTTGCATCTTTGGGGTAAATACCTAGTAGTGTAATTGCTGGGTCATAGGGTAGCTCTAAGGAATACATATTTTTTTTAAAAAGAAATGTCTTGGAGACTATGCTAAGGAGGCATGTCAGAAAGCTTCTAGGGTCTCATTCATGAGGGCGTACCTGTGTTCAAAGTACAAAATCCGTCAGCAATGGACAGTGGTTGAATTTAATATAAGTCCTTTGGAGGAGAGAAAGTGCTGGGGAAGCATATGTCATGTTCTTGGTCCCTTGGCAGAGAGGATCCAAAGTTCTGTGTTTTGGATAATATTAAATACCTATTTACATAAGGGGGTAGAGAGGAGAGCCTAAAGCCCCATAAAGAATCAAGCATTGATCAAAACTGCTGACTGGAGTTTCTCATAGCCAGCTGTGAAAGACAAAACTAGGTTGCATAGTTGGCTTAATGTATTTGACCACTGTAACACCAACCCTGAAATGTCAATGGCTTAACATAATAAAAGTTTAATGTGGTCTGCTCCCTCTTGTCATTCAGAGATCCAGCTCCATCCATCTTGTAATGCCAGGATTTTTGCCACATGTCCCAAAATTGCAAGGGAAGAGGAGGACAGTATGAGAAGGGCACACCTAATACTATCTCAATTTGTAAGTGACACCTATCATTTCTGCTCACCTCCTGTTGCCACAATCACCCATCATATGACCTAATTTTGATAGAAGGACACTGGCAAATGTAGTCCCTAGCTGGGCAGTTGGTTCCCAGCAAAACTTTATACTGTGCAAGAGAAGCACTGATTTTTAGTGAGCAGTTGACTCTCTCTGCCACAATGCACTGGAATTTTGCCTGTTGATAAAATTACTTGCTGCTATGAGATTGAGGTTAAAGTTATTATTATTAGAGATAACCTGGAACAACTGAACCTACATTTTAGGCCCAAACTCAGGTTTTGGTGATTGATGCAGAAATAGCTATGGAGAGTCATATGGAATGGTTGGCAGCTACACCAAGGACAGTATGGGTTATGAACAGCCAAGCCTTCCCTTAGATGTGGGGAAAGTCCCAATTGAGCTGAAGGGGCCCCAGGTTGGAATCACCTGAGTTTTGGGCTACCTAGAACTCACTCCTGTGTGGCTTCTCTAAAGTCTTCTGGAGTAGATTCCCAGCAAGTTCAGGCCCTATTCCTCAAGGCAAATGGGGCTGCAGATAACTGTAAAATTAGAGAGAGACCCATGACAATAATTTCATGGGCAAGTAGATCCAAGTAGAGTGGCTACTGCTGACCATCTACCCAATATCCCCTTCTCCATCACAGGTTTTTCCTAGCAGGTCTGACTGCACTGGTCTGGTACTGGAAGTAGGGGTATGAATGGTACTCTGGGAGAGAAGCTGGTTCACAAAAGAGATGGAGCTATTCTGTTGGGTTGGGGTTTCCTTAGAACTGGTGTAATGGAGTGAGATGTTAACAAAGGCAGCCTGAAATTATATTGCTAGGATAGAGTCAGGACTGATGCTCGAGAGATCACAATTTGGAAATTTTTTTAAAAAGCATTGGAACAAGATGGTGAGGTAAAGTTGGAAGCAGGAGGATAAACAACAAAGAATTTAGCCTGGAAGTTGAAGGTGGGACAAGGTGGAGTATGAGGCCTGAGTGAAGCTGAGTCATTCCAGACTAAGGCGGAGCAGGGATTATTAGTTTCAGTGTCCCACTTAGGGGCTTCTCTGAGATTGGAACAATGCCTAGCTGTACAGCAAGTTTCAGGGGACGACCATAGCAGTGTGGTAGGTAATGGTGTTGTAGGGAGAAGACTGAAAGGACTCTGAAAACCTCAATGAACACCAAAATCAAATCCCAACCACAACTACTGAATGACTGCTACAGCAACAGATGGGAGGAGTCAGTGGTGACTGACCAGTTTCCAAGCACCCTGTTTGGGGTGGCATTCTTAAGATAGGTCCGGAAGCCAAAGGGAGACAGGTATTTCTCCTTCCAGCTCTCTAACAGCACTAGGCATGTCATATGACCTGAGCATAGCCAATCATATTCTTCCACTGATGTCAAGAGATTATGTGTGATAGCTATATCAGAACCCAGAATTTGCTGGCACAGGGGTAAGTGTTCTGAGGTGGCAATGTTAGTGACAGCATGTAGCAGTCTGGTGTTAAGAGAGGCTCCCATCTCCTTTGTTTAATGATTAGATCCCAATCTTCTAGTTGATGCTGTGAGCTATATTCCTCCCACATGAGGAAGTTAGCTAGAATTGTTTCTGGTGTGTGTAATCCAGAACCTGACTGATATGATGTCTAGTCTGCTTAAAATGAATAAGATCCAGTCCTGACCCTCATGGAGCTTGCCGTCTAGCTTCTGCTTTGAATAATTTTGGAACAAAGTGTGTGATGAAGAGCTAAACATTGTCTGGATGACGAGATAGACAAGTGACCAAGTGATAAGGTGATTAGGGATAGTTCAATATGAGGTTAAAGAAATAGGAAATAATTGAATATTTAGTGAATTCTATGAATGCCACCATCTGTAACAGCTCAGGACAAAGAGGTCAGGAGGCTAGTAAGATCGGAGAAGTGATGAGGTGGGATCTCAGCTGGGCCTTGGAAGCTGGGAAGGTGTGAGGGAAGCAGAAGGAATGCACTAGGAGGCTGTCTGCTCCCCCAGAAATACAGGCTATGCTGATGATCAGGAAGCACTGACACCCTGAAATCATCCTTTATGGTTCTCTAGTCCTTCCCATAGTGCTCATGTACACAGTATCTCTTAGGCTTCACAATATCATTGTAAGGAATGTGGGATAGGGCTTTTCATTATTCCTTCTTCCCAGATAAGGGAGTCAAGATTCAAATGAACTAGGTGATTTGTCTAGGATCACAGAGCCATAAAGCCACAGCAAGAGAAGGAAGTATTCAATGTATTTCAACAACATCGCAATGGATGGGCTAAACCTGTGCTCTAATTGCATATCTCAAGTATAGGTGTTCACTATTTCCCTCTTTGTCAGCTGGACTTCCAGAAAGTTCTTCCTTGTGTTGAACTGAGATGTGTGTCCTGTCAACCCATCAGCACGACAGAACTGATCTACAACAGAGTAAGGACTAGAACTCATGTCCTTTGACTCTAAATGTCCTTTCAATTGTCCCTCACTGCAAACTGCTCATGGCCTTGTCCCCTCCCTCTTGCCCCTCTTCCTGCCTAGACTGTGGATAACAGCTGGCTTTTGCCAGGGGGAGGTTAAGTGGGAAAGAACAGAAGTCGGCAGGGCAGGTGTGCAGTGGAAGCGAGGTGGCCAGTATAGCAGCCTGGCCTCTGGTTTTCTCTATTGCCCTGAAAACAATTTGCTTGTCTGGCATGCTAATTTGCTTTATGTCTTCCCTTATTAATCACATTGTTTTGCATAGACCTGTGAGCTTCAAATGTGTTTGTTATGACTTCAGTTATGTGTGACTGACCATGGCCCCAGCAGTCTGGAAATGGTATTTCCTCCCTCCCTTGTACTCCAAGATTCCAGAAGCCTCTTTGGTAGCCCCAGCCTGTTCTTAGCAAGATTGTGGAGGGGAGTGAGGTTCTTACTTTCTTTACTTGCAGGACCTGAGTCTTCATCCTATGAGCAAATAGACTCCTTCAGGTAAAGCTCAAAAGGCGGGAGGGAGGAAACCTCTCTCTCTCCTCCAAGATGTATACCTGCCCCTTCCATGAGTGCACAAAGGCAGCATGACAGACATGGAGGGGACAAAATGACCAATCCTGAAAAACATGAGAAAGCAGCCCCCAAGCACACTTTCACTTGTCAGCAAAATGATGAGAGTTTGAGTGGGAAATGGAGTGCCTTCCAATTGCAAAGAACTTAATAGGAACCAGCTCAAAATCCTGCGAGCCTACTGAAGGCCCTGTTACTTTGTAAAAAGCCAGATGTGGTCTATTATTTTTAAGTGTCAACTAGATGGAGGATATGACAGGGAAAAGGATGAGATTCCTCTTCCTGAAAGCCCAGGTGAGGTTCAGCATGCTCTGGGAAAGGTACCCTCTTGGCTCCTTCCCACCTTTCTGCAAGGTGCCCACCAGGAATGTCCTGGTGCCAAGAGCCAGGTCAAGTCCCAAGCTGGGTCTCCTCACTGAGGCAGGTCAGATGCACATCTGGTTTCCATTAGCCATTATCTCCACCCCCCCCTTCATTTCTCAGTGTCTCATTGTGTCTCGTTGGTGACAGGCTGTTGGAGATGTCTTGACACAAGCTTGCTGAGGGATTCTCAGTATTCATTGTCCCTTTGCTTTGTGTGCTAGTTTTCTTGGGCCCTCTGGGGTCTTTCCATAGCTAGTCGATCTGTCAGTTTATCTGTCTGTCAGTCAGCTTGTCCATCAACCATCATTCTCTATTAGCCAGAAAGACAGTCTGTCAGTCAGACAGCCAGACAGTCCATCTGTTTGTCAACCAGTCTTGGTCAGCTGAGTAATCAGCCAGTCAATCTGTCCATCTCTGTCAATCAGTCAGTGTTTTAGGAGGGGAGATGGGGCACAGACCATAGGAAAGACACACACCACACCACATGGCAGAGGAGACACAGGGCTACCCTTGTTAGCCTAATGTGCTGTGAAGGCATAAATGCTAAGGAGGCAACAGTTGAGAAGTTGTCAGAACAAGTGTAGGGCTAATTTGGGAAGGTTTCCTAGAAGAAAAGCATTTGAAAGAGCTAAAAGAACTTCGACTGGACTGGGATTTTTAGCCCCATCCTTGACTGCAACCAAAGCACCTCAGAGTTTGACCCTGAATGAAAGGATTAGAGACTGAGAATTGAGGATTCGGTTGTGTTATGGAGATAATTCTACTCCTAGCTGTTTCTGATGAGCCGTGGGACCTCAAACAAGTTCTCTGAGCCACAGCTCCCCATTTGCACCTCTGAGGAACAAGTAGGGGGCAGCAGTAGACCAAATAAGCCCTAAAGGCCCTTCCAGCTCTGATGTGCCCTGGGGTTCTTTCTCAGTTTTCTGTCTGGGAGAAGGAAGGAGGGTAGTCCTGAGGCTTAACTTGGGCTCTCAACCAGGGCTTCGGTTCAGATCAGGTTTCTGGACATAGATCCTCCAAATGGAGGATACCAATCCTAACAAAAATGGACAGACATACAGGCATGCAGATGTATGTGCAGAGATGTCTAGCTGGGCCACCCCTCAGCTAAACAATAAACTGCAGTGATTGATCTTTTCTGAGGGTAGATTTTTTGGAGGCTGTTGTTCCTGGGTTCGGGTGTTATGGAATGGGTGAGCCATTGCTGGGACTGGTAGAGGGGCAGGAAAGACTGGAGGAAGTGGATTTGTCAAGACGTTTGTGAGGGATGAGGAAAGAAGCTTGTCAGGGAGAAAGAGAGAAGTGTCAGGATTCAAGACCTTGCCCCTCCTTCCCACACCATCCTTTCTCTTCACCTCTGTATCCCCGCCCCAGGCTGCTGACTGGGGACATATCCAGTCTAAAGGTCTCTCAAGCACTGACATCGAGGTCATAGGAAGGCCAGTCTGGAAGAGTCCTTAGAAGCTGTCCACCAAGGATACTAATCCCCAGAGAGGGGACAAGAGTTTCCCCCTTAAAATATAGTGTAAAAATAACAGTAATAGATACGTGGACAAAATGCTGTGGGTGCACAGAGGAGGAATCAGATACCTGGAAGGGCATAACAGGGGTGCTGACAGTTGGTTTCAATCTTGAAAAATGAGTAGGAGAACAGCAGGTGTACAGGGAAAAGGATTCCAAGCAGAGAGAACCACAATGTACATAGGCACAGAACAGCAAATGTAAATGAGAGGAAACAGTAAATGTAGTCTAAATGGGCAGAGCGAAATGGGCAGAACAAAGGTAAAATAATGAATTGAAACTAGATTTTGAAGAACCTTAGAGACCAGGTTGGGAATTTGAGCTTTATCTTGGAAGTATTTGAGACCTGTCGGTTTTTAAGCAGGAAGATTCTCAGATTATTACTCTTTTTTGAAGCTCTTATTTATTAGCAGAGGGACAGAGCAGGAGGAGGGGCAGAGGGAGAAGGAGAGAGAGAATCTCAGGCAGACTCTGCACAGTGTGGAGCGCAATGCTGGGCTCGATCACGACCTGAGTAAAAATCAAGAATTAGATGCCCAACTGACTAAACCACCCAGGAGCCCCATCAGGTTACTTTTAATAAGAATGCAGAATATATTAGATTTCATTAATGGAATCATTCTTGTCTGCAGGCTCAGGCATCAGATAGCCTGGTTCAAATCCTGGCTCCTTATCAGTTGTGTGACCTTGGGCATATGATGCAATTTTCAATGGCTCAGTTTCATCATCTGTGAAAACAGAGGCAACAATGGCACTTTTTTATAGGGTTTTACTGAGGTAAAGCATGTAAAGTGCTTAAAACAGAGCCTGGGTCATAGTAAGCACTCAATAGATGTCAGCTAAAAGTAACGATGGTGATACCTTCCTTTCATGCAAGAGGATTTTTGAGGCTAAGAGAGGTGAAGTCACTTGCCTAGGACCACACAGCCACTTTGTGGCAGAGCTGGATTTCAAACCAAAGTCTGGGCTAAGGATTTGTGCCTTAAAAAATATCTCAGGAGGCCCCAGGAACGACTGCTTAAAGTGAGGAAGACTGGAGCCCACGCTACCACTTGGGAGGCTGTTGCAACTGCCTGGGCATGAAGATGCCGGTTGGAACCCAGGAGAGCCACTTCACCCAACCAGGCTGTCATTTGGGAGCTTCTGAGGAGCTGGCCTGGCCCAGGGAAGAGCTGTTCTTTCCATCAGTGGGGCTGGGGAGGTTAATGGCATTCCCAGGAAGGGCCAGGGATTAGGAGGAGCCTGCATTGCAGAGCCAAATTCTTTCACCTCTAGTGAGTTTTCCAGAATTTCCCCCTCTGCCCCCCAGTGCCTGGCCCAAAGAAAAAAGAGGGGGGGATGGGCTGAGACACTCTCCCTCCCCAGACCCATGGACCTGGCTGGAGGAGAGTGTGGCCCCCCACTGGGCTGGCCCTAGTCCCGGCTGTGGCTGTTCCGGCACAAGCTGTGGGAAAGGAGGAAGGCCCCAGCATGCTCTCTGGGGTGCAGCAGGGGAGGACAAAGAGGAGGGGGCCGGGACACTTCAGAGGCTGGACAATTAGAGAGAAGGCACATTCCAGGGGAATCCACATCTGGGATGAGCCTGAGCCAGGGCCAGCCTTGTAATCCATTGCAGATGTGACGGCCAGCAACAGATGTGGGCAGGACCTCCCTCATGGGCGGCTCGCGGGTGGGGGGTTGGGTCTTGCGGGGGCAGGGAGATGAGGAACAGCTCCCAGACACCACTAGGCAGCTCCTCTTGAGAGGTTGCTACCTGGCTGCAATTCCATGCATGGTCCTTTGCCAATGGCAGTAGTCAGGCCACAGCTAACCCAGGAAGCCTGGTTTCAATGAAGTGTTTCTGGGAGCATAGCTTGGGCCAGGAGGCCACCAGCCCCCGGATGGGCTTTTTGCTCCCCAAGAAAGCCTTATTTTCAGATGCCATTTGCTGGGCAGCAGTGGTTTCAATGGCCTCAAACGTGACAGGGCAGGAGTTTGGGACTCTGGGTGTGACTTGGACCAGCTCCAGCCTATTTATCCTCCAGGGACTCTGGGTCTGGCATTGCCAGGAGGAAGTCTAAAGGACATGTCAGTGCCAGGAACTGATTTTCTTGGACCCAAGTGGGCAGGGCTAGCTAGATAATGTCTAGTCCTTTGTGCCAGCCATGTGACCTGACAGTTGGCACTAGAACAGTGCCCTATGGGAAGAAAGGAGGAACACAGCAAGGGCTCCCTTGCTGGTCTAGGGGGTGGAGATGAGGGGAGTCTGGGGAGTATGAAGTAGGAAATCCCCGGTCTCTGTGTGGGGATGTATAATTGTTCCATCACCCAGCCTGTTTGGCAGGGCACCTGCAATCAGAGAATCATCATCTTAGAATGGCAGAATGGGGGACTTCACCTGGTCCATCCCAATCCCTTTGTGTCACAGAAGAGAGAATGGAGGCTCAGAGAGAAGTACAAGTTTGCCCCAGGTTAGAGAGCCAGGGGCAGAGCTGACCCAATAAGGCAGGGCTCTTGATTCCCAGCTGAGGACTGTTTCCCACAGCCCCAGGCTACTTGGTAGAATGAATGGATGAGTAAGTGAGTGGATGAGTGAACGAAAGGCTTGGCTGCTAAGACGGAGTTGTGGCCTGGCCAAAGTTTTGTAGACACAGAGGGCACATCCACTTCCAGCTTCTCAGCAACATATTGCTTGCTTGAAATAAGAATCCATCTTGCCTGCTTTCTTTCTACCATGTTTGTCCCTCACAGGCTCCAAAGAAGGGGAAGGATTCACCCCAGGTCACCAACCATGCCTAGGGCAGGGGCAGGATGGAAAGCCAGGTGTTCTTGAGCCCCCACTCCTCACCTCGTTCTGCCAGAGCTGAAGACAACTTCCATCCATTTCACAGGCAAGGAAACCAGAGACAGGCCCAGAGGGGGCGCAAGACGGATTACAGGATGAGCTTTAAATCAGGCCTGGCAGGACACTGTGTGTAATGGATTCCTGTTGGCGGGAACAGCATTTGTGGTCCCTGTGGGTTTAGGCAGCCCCCAGAGCTATGTCACTCCAGACTAACGACAGGTGGCAGCAGAGGACCATGGTAGGCAGCCTAGGCCTTGTCTAGTAGGCTTGCCCAGCCCCCTTCCTCAGGCCTGAAGTTGGCTAGCTTGGAACCCGGAGTGCATGTGGGGTCCTATGGCAGAGAGCCCAGGCTGAGGTGCCTGGGTCACCCAGAGGTAGGATACGTGTGTCTTTACTGAAAATCAGCGTCCTCACCAAATATGAAAGGCAGGACAGGACATCTGAGAGGGAATAAGTGGTGGTGGTGGTGGGGCTACTGGACAGAGCCTAAGAGGGAGAGGGAACTGCAGAGAAAGAGAGACAAAGAGACAGAGAGGGAGAGATGGAGAGACAGAGAAATGGGCTGACAGTTCACAAAAAAAAAAAAAGAGATTCCATGGCCTATATCCACACACATGCTGAAATCATGGAAGTGTCCAGCTGGAAGGACACTTAAAGGCCACTTAGTCCAAATGTTCCACCTTACACATGAGTATACTGAGACTCAGAGAAGATGTGATTTACTTGAGATCCCACAAACAAATTTCCAGTAAGCAGGCCACAGCCTGATTCCTTTCCTGATTCCTGGACTTCAGTTCTTTTGTCCAAAATCCACCTTGGACAGTATACTTACCTGCCCAATGATGTACCCAGTATTTGCAACTGAGTAGGGGAGACAGAAATGGAGACAGATACCTCTGACAGAGGCATAGAGTCAGTGCAAGAGGAGAAAGAGAAGAGACAGAAATGGAGACAGATACTTCTGACAGAGGCATAGAGAGTCAGTTTAAGAGGAGAAAGAGAGTCAGTGCAAGAGGAGAAAGAGAAGGGGAGCAGGAAGAAGCAGAGAGACCTCAAACACGGGTGCGGTAAGGCTGTTCTGGTATCAACAAGCTTATTTCCCAACTGGCCTGCATTCTAGGGTTCCATCTGCAGTCAGGTATCCAGTCAACTGTGAAGGACACTCAATCTTCCATATTAAACATTCTGTCCCCCCCCCCAAGCCTAGTCCATTCTAGAACAGGGACCAGTTACATGAAAAAGGGGCCCAGGTGGGGCACTTGGGTGGCTCAGTCAGTTGGGCATCAGACTCTCGATTTTGGCTCAGGTCATGATCTCAGGGTCATGAGATAAACCCCTGAGTTGGACTCTGCACTCAGTGGGGAGTCTTCTTGGGATTCTCTTCCTCTCTCTATGCCCCCCCCCCAAATAAATAAAATAAATCTTTAAAAAAAATAAAAGAAAAAGGGCCCAGGTTGGTTCCTAGAGCTGGAAAGGAGACCTTGATTTTCTTCTACCTCTGTTGCCAGATCACCTTGAAGTCACTGTTTGATTTTACCACATAGCATGGACACATTGTTTCCTGACCAGGGCCTAATCTCTGCCATCTCAGGTTTGCTGAGCCAAGATAGGACATCCGTGCTATGTCATCATCAACTCTAGTGACCATATTTTTCAAACTAAAAATCAGACCAGATTGTCTAATGCATCATCCAATCACAGAACAGAATATTTTAAATTAAGCTTGTCGCTGGAAATCTGAGCCATCTGGTTACTGTCCTGTTACTCCACCCATTTGTTTCCCCTTCACACACAGGCCTGGAGATGCCCCCAGCTGTTAGCCAGGCCCTGGGGCTGAGAAATGAGAAAGGGGAAAGAAAGCTAATGTATACTGAGCTCTTGCCATGTGTCTGGCATTTTCTGTCCATTATCTCATTTACTTCCCATGGCAACTGTATGAGTAGGTACTCTTTTAATCTTCATTGCACAGATGAGGAAACAAGTTCAGACAGCTGGACTCACTAATGCAAGGTTACACAAGTATACCCAGCTAGGTACAGAGCAGGCTCCAGACCCCAATGTAAGCAGCTGAAATTCCCAGCAGAGAAAGCCCTTGTAAGGAAAGAAAGGAAGCATGGAACAGAAATGACACCCTGAAAGCTAGTGGTAACTTGGATGTATTAACAGAGGTAAAGAGACCAAAATGAAGTAGGTTACAGACTTACACTTCTCTGTCCCCCTGGAATATGTGTCCAGTTCTGGGCCCCATACACTGAGGGAACCCTGGTGCCTGTCTACAGGGCAGTTGGGGAGCAGGTTAGAACCCATGTCCACAAGTAAGAGTTGGAGGTACTGGGGCTATTAGGCCCGGAGGAGTGACTTGAGAGACTTGAGACCACACAAGGGGTATATATGTTTTATGTGGTTCCAAGATAAGAGGTGGTAGTTATTGACAGACAGATGTGAATGCAGTGCAAGGAAGAACTTTCTCAGAATCCTAATGATCTTGTCATAAAACCGGTTGTACTGAGAGAGGGTGAGCTCTCCATGACTGGTGCTATGCAAACATGGTCCAGCTGAACACTTAGTTGAAATATTGCAGAGAAAACTTAAGTTCTGGAGCAGAGGTTAGCCTGGATGCCCCCTATGTTCACGGCAGTCCTGAAACTCCATGAATCTGTGATTCTGTGAGGGTTGGAACTGTCAAAGGCCACCCCCACGGAGATTCCATAACTTCCCTCTACAACTTTTTTTCAGTGCTTCACATCTTTTAAAACCAGAAAATCATTTCTTACGTCCCACCTAAATTCCTCTTACTGGAATCATTCTTAGTTCTGCATAGTACTGGCTGCTGAGAAGGGAAGGGTGGAGAAAGCAGCAAAGCAAGGCCACCAGAGACCTAGAGGAGAATCCTTCTCAAATAGCAAATGTTAAGCAGACAGATGGCCAATGATGAAAGTGGAGGGAGCATTCAGAAAACATCACAGTTGAGATGGAAATGTACTTTTTCCTCAGTGATACTACTTTTCTGATTGATTTTGTGATTTAAATTGCTAACACTCAAAAAGTGATGGGAGTGATCAGTTGCTCCCATCTTCATTATTTGGAATATGACATTAATCAACCACTCAGTAATTCTGAACATTCTTCTGCTGGTCAGGAAATCCTTTCTTAGGGCTAATCTGGATGTCAATTACAGCACCACCAGATCATTGTTAAACATTAAATGTGCATAATGATCTACTAAGTAAGAGATACAGATTGTCAGGTGCCTGGAAGGTGTGTGAGACTGATGTTAATCCTGGTATGTCCTGACAAGACCACTGGGATGTCCTGGACTCAGAAAGTTTTGACTGAAACAGATGGATGGCCCATTTCTGTTGCATCAAACGTTATTTCTTTCCATTTTCTTGGATCTTTATTACTTAGGTCAACATCAATTTATCAGAGATGTGTGCAGCACCCAGAGGATGCTGGCCTGAGGAGCTATCATCCCTGTCCTGGAGGCTCAACTAGCTTAACATTTCTTTCCTCCATCACCTTAGAAATATACTTTCTCCATCCTTGTGACCAGCTATTCTCAGGAAAGTGCCCTGACTGTGACATTTTTGCCTGGAGTAATTTATCCAACTTTGAGAAACCTATGAAAAGCTGAGAAGTAGTGTAAAGAAAGCCTGCCCTTCTTCCTGCAGGTTGTCTGCATGTCTGGCTTCCGATGTGATTAAGGTCGGGTTCTATTTTAGGGCTGGACCTATGGGTTTCTCTAAGAGATACTCCTGTTTTGGAGGAAGAAATGGGAACTTGCTCTAGTGAGTGTTTATACAAATTCTAGCTGTGGGAGAGTGTCTTAGGTTAGGCTCCTGAGAAGTGGAGCCTGAAACAGGTATCAGGACATGTGATTAATTGAGCCCATGCCCTTCTAGAAAAGTCCAAAAGTGAGGCAGGAAATCAGGATAAGGAAGAAGTAGCCCAGAAAGGATTTGGTCTTTAGTAAAAGTCTAGACTTGATCTGATCGAGAGTGGATGTGGGAGCTCTGGGGCATGAATCACACAACAGAGTTATGCCATCTTCAGGAAAGGTACTGGATTTTTGTATTCCAGGATTAGTCACTTATTGCCCCACCCCCATAGGAGGCAGGTATAACCTCCCATACAATTCTGGATTAAGTGGTTTCCATTAGCCAAGGGCAAGTCGCAGGCCTTGCAATTAGCCACAGCACTCAAAGCAGCTAGGACTGGATGTACCAGTCAGAAAGGGGGATCTGGCCCGGACCCCAATATCATCTACTACATCATGGCTGCCATCTTAGGTTTCTAAAAGCCTCCTCTTTCTATGAGACACAAGGACTTCAGTCACCATGGCTCTGCCAACCAACTGTGAGCTGCCGGTCTCACTAACCAGAGCTACTAGGGTGTTGTAAATGCGAGGGTTAGGAAGTTGTCTCTTGTGCAAGAATGAGATAAGAGACCAAGTTCCTGGGTCAAGGAAGACACATGGCTGAAGCCGGCAGGGAGCTGGAGGAGAGATACCAGGCAAAAGAGATACTGGAGTTGTGTCAGATCATCAGGAGTGTAGTGCTATCACTTCTAGTGGCAGGATCGGCGGCATCAGCTTTTACACTGTGATTTTTTTCTTTTTTTAAAGATTTTATTTATTTTTTTGACAGACAGAGATCACAAGTAGGCAGAGAGGCAGGCAGTGAGAGAGAGGGGGGAAGCAGGCTCCCGCGGAGCAGAGAGCCCAATGCGAGGTTCGATCCCAGGACCCTGGGATCATGACCGGAGCTGAAGGCAGAGGCTTTAACCCACTGAGCCACCCAGGCGCCCCTACACTGTGATTAAGCTAGAGCTAATCCAGATGGATTATTTCATGTTGCAGATAGCTTTATAAATTATAGGATTTCCTTTTCCTTCTCCTTGTTCATTTTCCTTGTGAAAATGTTGGTCAGTATCAGTATGTTCAAGAGAACCAAGGGGATAGCTTAGCACTCATCTTGGAGCTGGTATGTGGCCTGGGAATGATAGCCGCTGACACCTATTGAACACTTAATATGTACTAAGCACCTCCCAAGCACTTACTTTCAGACATTATTAGCTCATTAGGTTCTCTTAGTAGGACTTGGAGTTTTACTGTATATGGGAGAGGATGGTGAGAAAAGGAGGTGTCAAAGATAACTCCTGGTTTCTGCATGAATGGTGGTGCCATTCTCTGAGATGAACAATAGAGAACACTTCTCTGGCCTCAGTCCTGTCTTCTTTATACTGGAAAATTCTAGTTTCTGTAAATACTTCCTTGAGGGCCTGTTTTGAAAATTCTGGAATTTCTTAGAGAGGCACTAGATCCTGACTGGAAAATTTATAGATCACAGAAGACTTTCACATTTCTTTAGTCCTTCTTTACTGGCATGACTAGTGTGTCAAAACAACCAGTTTGCACTTAACCCATCTGATATCTCAGATTGACATCAACCTGTATATTGTTGTGGAATCAAGGCTCTCCTCCTTTACCCTAACTCCAGCAAAACCCTAATCATTAAGATATGTAGGAAGATGTACCTTTGATATTGTCCCTTCCCTAAAAAAGAGTCACAAGAAAACTCCATTTTGACTGCAAATAAATAAGCAAACACTTTTTAAATTTCAAACACTAAAAAGTAATTATGTATTGAGTCCCAAGCTAACTCATTTACATGGATTATTTTATTTAATTGTAAAATCTGTATGAAATATATACTTGTATCCATCTGGATGCTTTTAGCTGAAAGTAAAAGAAACCATGATACAAACTGGCTTAAACACTTAGGAAATTTGTCCTCAGATAACAGGGTGTCTAGAGGTAGAGCAGCAGACCTAAAGCATGGCAAAATCAATGACTCAACAATGTCCATGGATAATTCGGGTCTTTTCATCTTTTGGTTCTGCAATCCTCAGGAAAACATGCTTAAGGTAGTTCCAAACATCACTTCCAGGTATAGCATCCCTTGAAGGAAGGGAAAAACTTCCTTTGTCTCCTTAGGAGGAAGGAAATCTCTCCAAGAATTCCCCAGATAGACTTCCCTTCATGTTTCCTTGGCCGAGATTAAGCCACATGTTCATTTCTGAACCAGTTATTAGCAAGGAGAATGGAAAATACATAATTGGATTAGTTTACTTATTGGAGATGGAAGGAAGAACTCTAAAATACTACCATGTTCCCATTGTACAGAAGAAGAGACTAAAGCTCACTGAGATGAAGTAACAGAACAACTTGACCAAAGTAACATACCCTGTAAGGGATAGAGCTGAGTTATAAATATAGTACTTCCCTATTTGCTGTACTTATTAATTATTAAATACTTGTTAATTGCTAAGAGCTTACTGAGGTTGTACAAGGAATCCTTATTATCCAAGTATTCATTTTCCAAGTCCCGGCAGTCAGAAATTGGGTAGCAAAGCAAGAGACCATTAAAATATTCAATAGTGAACTGGTCAGTCATTAAATTACTCTGGCATCCCTCCTAGATTAACAGTAGCATCTAGATCAGTCTTTTCTTGTTGTTGGGTATTATAAACATCAGAGAGTAAAGAACAAATTCAATGCCAATCAGTTTGCAAAGTGAAACTACAAATATGAGAAAAGATTCAGGAGTTCGTGAAGTCAGCAAAAAAGTAATACTGGAAAACTGCCGGAATCTCAGAAAAGCCATGGACACATGAGAGCCTGGCAGAATTAGATCAGTTAACAGTTAAAGAAGAGCAAGTCATCAAAGATGAGAACAAGATAAAGCCTTCAAAGGGTAATGATTTGACTCACAAATTCTTAAGAGATATCCTTTGGAAAGCCTAAGTCCTTGGATTATTTTGTTATAAAATGATCTTTATGGGGCGCCTGGGTGGCTCAGTGGGTTAAAGCCTCTGCTTTCGGCTCAGGTCATGATCCCAGGGTCCTGAGATTGAGCCCCACATCGGGCTCTCTGTTCAGCAGGGAGACTGCTACCCTCTCTCTCTTTCTGCCTGCCTCTCTGCCTCCTTGTGATCTCTGTTTGTCAAATAAACAAATAAAATCTTTTAAAAAAAAAACACAAAAAAAGATCTTATGATCATACTGTGTAAAGATAAAGAAAAATGTTATGCCAAGACAGGAAACAACGTGTGTTGAAGAGGATGTGGAGAAAGGGGAACCCTCTTACACTGTTGGTGGGAATGCAAGTTGGTGCAGCCTGTTTGGAGAACAGTGTGGAGATTCCTCAAGAAATTAAAAATAAAGCTTCCCTATGACCCTGCAATTGCACTGCTGGGTATTTACCCCAAAGATACAGATGTAGTGAAAAGAAGGGCCATCTGTACCCCAATGTTTATAGCAGCAATGGCCACAGTCGCCAAACTGTGGAAAGAACCAAGATGACCTTCAACAGACGAATGGATAAGGAAGATGTGGTCCATATACACAATGGAGTATTATGCCTCCATTAGAAAGGATGAATACCCAACTTTTGTAGCAACATGGACGGGACTGGAAGAGATTATGCTGAGCGAAATAAGTCAAGCAGAGAGAGTCAAGTATCATATGGTTTCACTTATTTGTGGAGCATAACAAAGAACATGGAGGACATGGGGAGATGGAGAGGAGAAGGGAGTTGAGGGAAACTGGAAGGGGAGATGAACCATGAGAGACTATGGACTCTGAAAAACAACCTGAGGGTTTTGAAGGGTCAGGGGTGGGAGGTTGGGGAACCAGGTGGTGGGTAATAGGGAGGGCACGTATTGCATGGAGCACTGGGTGTGGTGCAAAAACAATGAATACTGTTACGCTGAAAATAAATAAATTAATTAAATAAAAAAATGTTATGCCATACTGTCATTCAATTTTTTCAGAAAAATCATATTATAAAGCAACTAATGCTTGAGTGATTCTTTGCTTGACCTAAGAAATAGAACAGAGCTGCAATTGCAGCCTGAATTTATGAAATATGAGATAAACTACTTTTAATAATTTTTTATTTTGTTTTCTGTGACAAATTCAAATAAACTTTTTCAAAAAGTTTTTATCTAAATTCCAGTTAGTTATCATAGAGTGTAATGTTAGATTCAGGTGTACAATATCATGATTCAACACTTCCATACAATACCCAGTGCTCACCACGACTAGTGTAGTCCTAAATCCCCATCACTTTTAAAAAATGTTTTACTAAGACAGTTTAAACAGATTTGCTTTAAGCAGAATTCCACCCCCCGCCCCCGTATCAATTATCTGCAGATAAAGAAGATCTCCTATAGAATGTTAAGATTACCCTGGGAGCAAATCAGTCTCACTCAGCCACTCACTAGTTTTTCGGCTTTGGCCAAGTTTCTCAGCTTCTCTAAGCCCTCGTTTCTCATCTGTAAAATGAGGAAGCTTCATAAGGTTATTGTAAAGATTAAATTACACTACTCATATAAAGCAATTACCTTAGTCCTTCACACATAGTGCTCACTCCAGGAGTGTTAGCTGTTGTGATGTTCAAATGGTTGTTGTGGAATGACAGCAAAAACATGGACTTCAGAGCCTGTCAGACCCTGAGTTCTAATTCTGACACAGTCGTTTCTTTATTATGTGACCTGAGACAAGCCACTTCCCCTTTCTGGGCCTCAGTGATCTTACCTAGAAATTAGAATGTGTAGGGTTGCCATGACAATTAAATAAGATGATGCCCAGTAGTCACTGTCACTTGACAAGTGACAGTTTTTATTTATTTGTGTTGAATATTGTATTCAGTGTTGTGTGCAATTGTATATGTGTCTGTCGGGGAGACATGTGTAATAAATATGAGGGGTTCCTGTCCTTATATTTCATTACAAAAGCCATTAATGTGCAATGTGCCAGCTACATGACCTCTCTGGGCCTGTTTTTCTTTCTGTAGTATTAAGTCTTTAAACTAATTGATCTCTAATATTCTCAAACTCTGAGAATCTATATAAGCATGTAGATTCCTGAAACAAGTATAAAGAAAGCCAAGGCAACTTGGTTCCAAGCATGACATACTGGAGTTCATAAAGAGGTCCTTCAGGAACTCATAGGAGGGAAGGGAATGTCGTCCAATGGAACGAGTACTGGCTTTGGGGGCAGAAAGACCTGGATTTAAATCCCAGTTCTTCCACTTGCTAGCTGGATCTCCTTGAACCATGAATGTCTCCTTTCTGAGCCCCAGTCTCCTCCTCTGTAAAATGGGCTTTAAATGATCTACTTATAAGGACATGATGAGAAATAATCAAGCCCACACATTTGAAAGTGTCTCATGTGCAGTAAGTGCTTTGCTTCTTGCTTAAGGAGACTTCCTGGAGACTTAGGAACTTGATCCAGGAGTTTTTGGTGGGAATAAATCTGCTGGAGAACTGGGTACAGTTGGGCACAATAGCAGAAAATGGCCTTTTGGCAGATGCCTTTATTGGGAGGGCAAAATGCCAGGCTCTGACAGGGCAAGCCCAGTACCCTGAGGTCCAAGAAGAAGCCATCCCCTTGCCAACCTCTGCCTGGGATTCTAATCAAGGCCTAGAGGGAGGAAAAAAAAGAAACCAAAATGAAATATATATTTATAACAATAATAATAATTATTCTTTCACCAATTTTCTCTTCCTCCGATGGAGTCTGGCAAGGACTACAGAGCAGGAAAACTGCTAAAGTTGAGAGTAATGGTGCCCCCAGGACAAATAAAGAGGGAACTTCAAACCAGCAGATGCTGCTGAAAACCCCAACACAGGAAATATCTGCAGAATGAATTGAGAATTTATGGGGTTTGGGTTTTCAGGATTTATAAGTAAGTTCCATGAGCAGAGGAGGGAAATGAAGGAGAGAGAGCGGGATGGGCAAGAGGAGTGGGCTGGGGGCAAAGGCCGGCTGCTACCCCACCTCCTGCCAGGCAGATCTGGTATCAGACGGGTGCTCCAAGGACAACAGCGGCCTGGGCAGTTTGAGCTGAGCTGGACAGATACTAGTGTGTCTGATTGCCCTGATGTCACCCTCATGGTGGGCTGGCGGCTGGGTGGAGGTGGACACGTGGGCCTATGGGCAAATGTGCATGGGCAGGAAAGGCCATCGGATAATGATGGTGATAATCAGTAAGCTGACTGTCAGCAGGGCCTTCCTGGGGTTCAGGCTTAGAGGCTACCCTAGGTCTTTCCCAATCTTAGGCACATCAGAGTCAGATAAGAAAAGGTATGTCCAGAGTATGAAAGTAGGTCAGGCCAAGGGGTCTGGAAGTAATGAGTGAAAATGGCATTCCTGCAGGGTATTGGGAGCCTCCATGTGCTGAACCCACACATCTTTAGCAGTCCAATCCCTCTGGGGGCCTCAATTTTCCTGCCTGTAAAATGGTGGGGTTGGGGTTTAGACTATAGTACACAATGGGGATGTTATTGAATTGTTCGTAGTGGGAAGGTGTGGGAGCAGGGAAGTAGGACACTAGGCTGCCAGAGATGGGGCAGAGGGAGAGTAGAGAGGGGCCTTTGCCTAAGCAAAGGTACACCCTGAAGATGTTGACAATTTCCAGAGCCCCAGGCGTTCTGGAATACCTTTCCCCACTAATCTCAGGTGTGGCACTATGAGTTCAGACTGCATTCAGGCCACCCTGGGTGCAAGCCCTTTAAATATACCAAAGGACCCTAAAAGTTTTCCATTTCTGGTCTCTGCCCAAAGGGGGATTTGGGAGGAAAGCCATTCAGCTGCATTTAGAGGTTTGCGATACTTGGAAAGTGTATGTTCAGCTAGCTTCTGGAAACGGAGGCCATTTGCCTCTTTACTAGGACAAAATCCCAGCCACAGGCAAAATGAAAAGTGTTCAGTGGAGAGTGAGAGGGGTGTAGGGTGAGGACTGGTGGGAGGCAAGACTTCCCCAGGTCTCCCTGGAGGAATACCATGAGATGAGCCTTACCATGGTCATTCAGGGCTTGCTGAATATGAAAGAAATTCCTCAATTAGCCCACTTGTCCTCAGGGGGCCAGAAACACAGGTCTGCCTTGGGAGGGAGTGAACACCCTGTTTTTGAGTATTTAAGCCACATCCCAACAATCACCGTCATTGAGAACACTATTGAAATCATGTCTTCATTAAATTGGGGTTGTTAGGAAAGTAGTGTACATTTAAAATGTCTCTCATCCCAGTAGTCCTATGACTGCTGAATTCAACTGTTGTGTGACTTTGGATGATTTGTTCCCATTTCCAGGCATCTGTCTCCCCATCTGTAAAATGAAATCAGGTGGACTCTGTCGTCTAAGGGCCCTTCCGGTTATGACATTCCCCTACACCATGACTTTAGTCTTTGGAGGGCCGGAGGGGAAAGGTTCACAGAGCAGAGACTCTTTCCCCTTTGCTTGCCAAGCCCTGACTCCAACCTGCCTCTATGAGTTTCCCTGTGGCCATCTCATTCTTTCTTCATAAAAGTGTGGAGCAGTAAATGCCCCAGTTCAAGGCCAGGCTGTTGTTGGGGTCAGCCAAGAGAAGAGAGAGGAAATGAGCAGGCACTAGCAGGTTCCTTTTGGAAAGAGAATCACCCTGAGGGGCCTGGAAGCATACAGTCCTTGACAAGCCTGAGCTGCTGCCTCACCATTCCAGAGATTACTGTAGCTTTATAGTAAACTTGCAATTAGAAAGTGTGAGTCTTCTAACTTTACTTTTATTTCCAAGATTGTTTGGCTGTGTGGGTCCCTTGTAATTCCATATAAGTTTCTTGAGGATTGGTCTTTCCATTTTAGCAGAAAGTCATTGAAATTTGATATAGTGCACTGAATCTGATGATTGCATTGGGTAGTATCAAGATCTTAATGATATTAAGTCTTCTAATTCATGGACACAAGATGGTTTCTCATTTATTTAGGTCTTCTTTAATTTCTTTCAACAATATTGTATAATTTTTATTATACTAGTCTTTCACCTCTTTGGTTAAGTTTATTCTTAAGTGTTTTATTCTTTTGAGTACTGTTGTAAATGGAGCTGTTTTCTTAATTTCCTTTTCAGATTGTTCATTTTGGGTATATAGAAATACAACTGATTTTTAAATATTGAAATTATACCCTGGAATGTTGGTGAATTTTTTACAAGCTCTAGTGGCTTTTTGTGGTCGGTTCTTTGGAATTTTCTATACATAGGATTACATCACCTATGAATAGAGACAGTTTTGCTTTTTTTTTTTTTAATTTGTGTGCCTTTTATTTTTTTTCATGCCTAATTGCTCTGGCTAGAACTTCTGGTACAATGTAGAATAGCAGTGGTAGAAGTGGCCATGTTCCTAGTCTTAGGAGAAAAGCTTTCAGTACATCAACATTGATATACTTGCTATGGGTTTTTCATATATGGCTTTATCATGTTAAGAAAATTTCCTTCTCTTCCTAGCTTTGTGAGTGTTTTTGTCATGAAAGTGTGTTGGAATTTGTCAAATGCTTTTTTCCTTGCACTTTGTACCAATTGAGATATTCTCTCTCTCTCTCTCCATTCCTCTCTCTATTTCATTCTGTTAATATGCTATATTACACTGTTTGATTTTCTTACTTTGAACCATCTTTGTGTTTCTCAGATAAATCTCTCTTGGTCATTGTGTATAATCCTTTCTATATTTTGCTGGATTTAGTTTGCTAGTATTTTGTTGAGGATCATATTAGTCTATAATTTTCTCTTCTTGTGATGTATTTATCTGGCTTTGGTATGAAAGTAATGCTGACTTCATAGAATGACTTGGGAAGTGTTCCTTTCTCTTCAATTTTTTGGAAGAATTTTAGAAGCATTGGTGTTAAATCTTCTTTAAAGCTTTGGTAAAATTCACCAGTGAAACTATGTAGTCCTGTGCTTTTCTTTGTTGAGAGGTTTTTTGTTTGTTTGTTTGATTGCTTATTTTAAACAAATTACTGATTCAATCTCTGAGTAAAGAGGTCTATTGAAATTTTTTATTTCTTCAATCAGTTTTGGTAATTTGTTGTGTTTCTAGGAATTTATCCATGTTCCCTAGTTTATCTAATCTGTTAGTATACAGTTGCTCATGGTATTCTCTTTTTAAATATATCATCCCACTGCCTTCTGGTCTCCATGGTTTCTGATAAGAAATTGAGCCATAATCTTATTGAGGATATTTTGTATGTTATAAGTCACTTCTCTCTTGCTGCTTTCAAAATCTCTGTTTAGGCCTTAAACAGTTTGGACCTTGCTGAGATTTTTGGATGTGTAGACTTGAGCATTTCACCAAATTTGGGATGTTTTCAGCCATTACTTCTTCAAATAATCTTTCCATCCCTTTTCCCTCTCCCTTCTCCTTCTAGGACTCCCATAACGTGTATGCTGCTCTGGTTAATGTGTCCCACAGGTGTCTCTTAGGGTCTGTTTACTTTTCTTCATTTTCTTTTTCTTTCTGCTCCTCAGACCAGATAATTTCAATTATCCTGTCTTCAAGTTCAGTAATTCTTTTTTCTGCCTGTTTACATCTGTTGTTGAACCTCACCCCCCAGTGAATTTTTAATTAAGCCTTATTACGATTTGGGGTGTTGAATTTCTATTTTTTAATATAATTTCTGTCTTATTGATATTCTCATTTTGTTCCTGTATCATTTTTCTGGTTTCCTTTAGTTCTTTGCCCATAGTTTCCATTAGGCTTTTGAGTATATTTAAGACAGTTGATTTAAAGTCTTTGTCTAGTAAGTCTAATATTTGAGTTTCCTTTTTTTCCTTTGAGTGGGCCATATTTTCCTTCTCTTTCTATTGATTTGTTGAAAAGTGCACATTTGAATATTATAATGTTGTAACCCTGTAATCAGATTCTCCTCTTCCCCAGGGTTTGCTGTTCTTGACTGTTAAAAGTTTCAGTCCTCCATTTATTTAGTAGTTTTCCAAGCTTTTTTTGCAAAGATCATATTTGTTGTCATGTATAGCTACTGAAGTTTCTGTTCCTTTGCCTTGTGTTCAACTAGTGTCTTGTCAGAGAATTCCCTGAAAAGCAGGAGCATTTTATTGTGGGTTTTTTTTTTTTCTTGATTCAATGTTTGCTTGGTTGCTATATACCTTTGAGTCTTTTCCAGAGTTCTGGCAAAGTTGTTACTGATGGTTTCTGTGTGCTTTCTGATGTTTCCTGGAAGGATGGGTTTGGAGCTGCCTAGTTTGCCATTTTGCCAATGTCACTTGGGTCTTTGCTTCTTGCCCACAGGTACCAGACAGTAGGGGTGGTGTCTCCAGCCTGGATATACTTGGCCATAGGAAAAGCTGGTACCTTGTTGCTCTGTGAAGAGCAAAACCTCCATGTGTTGTGTCTGAAGCAAGGGTGGCTTTTCTAGCAGCAGGGTGAGGTGGTTTAAAGGATTTGAGTCAGACTCCTAGAGAATCATTGGAATGAAGAGCTGCCTGGAGAAAGGGATGGATGAGATCATGATAATACTTATAATAATAGTTCCCATTTAGGGAGTGTTGACCACATGCCAGGTGCTGGCCTAAGTACTTTGCATGTACGCTCTCATTTCTTCCCCATGGCAGACTATTAGGATTACCATCATTGAGGCCAGGGAGGGTAAGCCACTGCCCAAAGTAACACAGTAGAGCTGGGTTTAAACTCCAGGTCTATTTGACTTTAAGGCATTTTTTTTTACTTTAAGGCATCTTAATGGTAATTAAGTGCTTCCTTTTTGAATCTCATGGGATTTGCACTTCGAACTCATAGACCTTGACCACCTGTCCTATGGCCTTTCAGTAGAGGAAAGGGGCATCTGTGGCTCACACTTACTTCAGTTGCTGTAATTTTCAGTTTTGGAATTTCTACTTTCATAACTTTATTGATATTCTCATTCATACATCATATTCTTGGTTTCCTTTAATTCTTCATCCATGATTTTCTTTAGGTCTTTTAACATATTTGGGAGTTGATTTAAAGTCTATGGCTCACTCCTGCCCTGGGCAGAGTCCAAGAAGCTAGCAGCTAAGTGCCATGTTCCTTTATTCCCTTCATCTCCTGCCTCCCAAACCACCATATTCTAAGATCACAAAAATGAAGAGGATTGGAATTATTCAACCTGAAGAGGGGAGAATAGTTGCTCTCTGCTCCCACTGAGGGCAGATCCAGAAAAATCTGGTGGAAACTGCATTGATCATTTTAATAATTAGTAATTTCTAGTGTCAGGCACTGTGTTCATCATACCTATTATCTCATTTACTCTTCACAACAGCTCACAAGGTAGGTGCAATTTTTCTCATCTTAGAGATGAGGAAACTAAAACTTGGGGGAGTTATATAACTTGCCTAGAGTCACACAGTTTATAAGTAACAGTATTTCATTCATCCATTTAGTCACTGTTGGTTACCTACCAAGTGCTAGGCACTATTTTGGGCATTGAGCAATAGCCAATCATCAAATAAATATGAAATATGATGCCAGGCCATGATAAGTGCTTTGATGAAAACTAAAGGAAGGTTGTAGACTAAGGGGTAGTTGTGAGTAGAGCTGAAGTGGGACCTGTTGTAGCTAGGATGGTAAAAGCAGACCTCTTGGAGGAGTTGATCTTTGAGTAGAGATCAGAATGAAGGAAGGGAGGGCACCATGTGAAGATCTGGGGGAAGAATATCCTGAGGAGAAGGAATTGCAAGGACAAAGTCCCTGAGAAAGGAATGAGCTTAGTACGTTCAAGTAATAGTAAGGGGACAGTGTGGCTAGGGTAGAGTGGGTGACATGGGGAGTGAGGGAGGGATATGTAGTTAGATAACATAAGGCTTCATCAGCCACGGTGAATGCTTGGGGTTTGATGTGATAAGAGGGCGAAGTAGGGTTTTGAACAGAATTACATGATATGAATGACATAACCATTTAAAATATGTGCCTAGCTTCTCTGGAGAATGGAGAGTACAGGGCAACAGTGAAGAGGTAGGGAGACTGAGGAGGTGTGCAGCCATCCAAATAGACATATGGGGGCTTTTGACCCATGGTGGTAAGTGTCGCTGCTGTGCAAGGAGTCAGACTGGGAATATATTTGAGAGTTAGAGCTATCAGGATTATTGAATAATTGGACAAGGTGGTAAGAGAAAGAAAGGAGGATCCCCAGGCTATGGCTTGAGCATCGGGTAAATGGTGGTATTGGACACTGAGATGAGTAGAAGACTGAGGAAGGCAACTTGGGATGTGAGTGCAAATTTGGGTGCTACCATGAGTGATTCCATTGGTCTGGGTTCTCCCTGAAATATCTTCACAGTACAGGGATTTATTCCCAGAACAAGGTACTGGGGACGCTAAAAGAAAAAAAAAAGACGCTAAAGAAAAATCTCTGGCCTGTGTTCTTAAAAGATGGAAAGACAGACATTGTCTTGGCTGGTTGGGGCCTGACCTCTTCTGAGGTGCAGCCAAGCCAGATGGCCTCTTGAAGTCCCCCATGGCTTGAGGATTCTCTTCTGTGATCTATGACCTGGAGGTGGGAGTAAGAATTTTCTCTTTTAACTAACATTTTTCCTTTTCCACAGCCTGATCTCTTTTAGATCCAGTCTAATTTCTTACAGGCCTTGGGCTAATTTGCACAGCTGGGTTTTACATCTCAGTGATTGCCATCTGCACCAATTGCCTTGCTGGCTACAGGCAGGGTGAGGCTGCAGCCCCAGGGCAGGCCTCAAGCTTCTGGAACTTCCTTTTCGAGGGCACTCTGGGCTTGAGTATGAACTGGGCCCCCTGAGCCAGAAGCCTTCTCCGGTCTGTTCTGTCTCCCCAACTTCCAGTCAGGGAAGCCCTGGGCCTCAGCTTCAAGTGGGCTTCATGGACACCAGCATCCTGGGAGGTCAGGAAACAGGTCTGGAGATGTACACATGTGCACATGCACACAAAGAAATAATGAGACAGACTTATAAGAAATACAGCTAATGATAGAGAGATAGAGACAAGGATAGAGAATCAGAGAGACAGAGACAGAGAGAAAACTCTCTGGATCAAGACAGTGTGGGAAACAGTGAGAAGCAGCAACAGAGGAAATGAAATCAAGGTGAAGAGGGAAACATGCTGAAGCAGACAGAGTAAGATAGAAAAGTCCAAAGAGGCAGGTAGACAACAGAGGGAAAAGAGTGGGAAACTTGTGGGAATGATGTGTTTGGAGGCCTGTGTCTAGCCTTAAAACAGTATAAGGGTTTAATAGTCTATGGCTATTAGTATTACCGATATTAAAATGATGAGAGCATTTTGCCATTTTTGTACACCTTAGTAACAGTTGAAAATCAGCAACTTCATATGGTTTAGTCTTAATGTTATTATTTCATTCCATGGGACCCTAAAAAGTGGTGGAAGCATGATCTTGGGGTAGACATGTCATCATCAGAGCTGAGTTTGAAAAAGATAACTCTTGAAGTCAGCATGGATTTGAACAGGTAAGACTGGGGGCCAAGAAGTCAAGGTGGAAAAAGTTGGGCCAAGGGTCCAGGCCAAAGATGCAGAGGGTCTGAAGTCTGGTAGGGACAGGAGGGTTGAAATGGGAGGGGGGGGGATTAAAGGTATTTCCAATGAGCAGTAATAGAACTCAGTGGCAGATGGGTAGAGACTGTGAAGGGAAATTGGCTCAGTCCTTTTTAGTTTTCAGGGCCGAACTCAGCCCCATGATCCTCCCAGGAAGCTTCCCTTGTCCCTTCCCCCCTGCCCAGGGTTCTTCCCCATCAGCCTCTGAGCTCTCACACTCAGCAGTGTTAGGACAAAATTTGCTTCAGACTTCTTAGGGGCTCCCTCACTAAGGGAGCATCTGCCTGGCACAGCAGTTGCAACACCACATGAGTTCTGGAGCCTGGGCTCTTCCATTGGAATCCACACTCTGTATTCTGTGTGAACTTGGGCAAGATACTTACTTTCTCTGAGTTTCACAAGTCCTACCTGCTTCAGAAGCTAGTGTGAGCATTAAGTGGAGTAATACATGAAATGTGGTCAATAAGTGCTAGATATTCTTATTATCATTTGCCATTAGTCATTGTTGATTGTTAGTGTTCTATATCCTCTTGGGCTGAAGTGCATTAAATATATCCAGTTTTATTTATATATCCATCCTGCCTTCTCCAAGACTTAACTCACAGTGGGCCATGGAGAGTACTGGACGATTGTCTGGAGCCTTGACTCAAATCCTTTCTATTCATCAAACACCTCAGAAGCAACTCACAGCTTCTCTGCTACCCACTCTGTACATATACAGATGACAAAGACCTGGTCCCAGCCTGTGAAACTCCTAATCTAATAATACTAATAAAATAGCATTTATTGAGCTCTGTGTCTGTTTGAGCCAGATCAGGGAAACAGAACCACTGTGAATGATCTGAAATAAGGGTATTTAGTGTGGAGGTTAGAATTTCCACCACCTTGGGAGCAGATGAAGAAACCTATGGAAGGCTGTGGCCTCTGCATCTTGTGGGGGAACTGAAGTCATTGTAGGTGAGCAAGGTTGGCTGCCAGAAAGAAAAACTGAACATGAAACGGGAGAGAGTAAGGACAAATCAGAACCCACATCTTATCTCTCACCACCTCCAGCCAAGACTGTAGGTGACCTACAGAAGAAGCTGGGTCTCCTTCACCACAGAGCTGCATGTGCTCCTGGTCCAGGACTCACTGAAGCTCAAGATCTGGGGAGCTGGGAGTGCTGTGGGTCTGACTCCTGCCCCATGCCAGCGAGGTAAGTGAGCAGACTGATAACAACATGGACCAGCTTCAGCAGCACGTCTTCATCAACCTGCAGAGAGCAGTGGCTGACGCTACATCTCTGCCTTCCAAATCTTGTGCGAATTCGTCTTGTAGCCAACCCTTAACCTGGAGCCATACAAAGAAGGGAACTCTGAGGAAGGGGAGGGGAATTTCTGAATTACATAAAACAGGATTCTGGGTCTCTCTTACCTCATCCTCACCCACAGAGAAAAGAGAGTCTTGCTCTTTGATAACACCTGTGAGAGTGGTGTTGTCAGTACCTGGTGTTTGGTAGGGATGGAGGGGAACAGAAGCCGAGGAACTAATCCCTGCAGGGATGACTTGATGAGCGTGGTTCCCTGTTCAGTTGAGACTGAGGTGGTTTGGGTTTCATAATCGAGAAAATCAGTTCAATTCTCGATGTCATTTATGTGCACAGTCCCACAATTCCTGGTTCTTTGAAGGACTTTCTAGGCATCCTTCCTCTGGCCTCCTCAGTTAAGTACGACATGGTTTCCATTAATTTTCCAGTTAAAATCAGGTTCAAATTCATTTTGTTTAGAAAGTTAGAGGAAAGTTTCATGGCACCCCTTAAGATTCCCCCTGGGGTATCAACTGGGCTGTCACCAATCCAAGGCCAGAATGGTGGAAAGGAAGGCAGAGAAGCAGCAAGCATGAGGGTGTGGGTGGCAAGGCAGCCAGTTTTGAATTAGCCCTTGTTTGCTTTTATTTAGACCTCATTGAGACCACACTATAACCATGCCCTCCTCGAGGCCAAAAAAAGGAATGAGGAAAATAATATCCCTTGGGTGAGCAGCCCAGGGATTCGTTTAGAGAAAGAGATGCATCTATGTCTACCTTGCCCCTCTGATTACAAATGATTTGCATTTCAAAACAAACCATCTTTAATTCAGAACAAATGCTGTCACTCTTAGTAGGGCCAGGCTAGGGCAAACTCCGGAGCTGACACTGCTTCTGCCTGGGGTGGGAGCCTCAGCCCTTAGGAAATCCTAGAGGGAGAGTAAGAGAGGAAGGAAGCACTGAGGCTGTGCCTAGGCCAGGCTGCCTGGCTTTTCAATCTTGGCCTCACCACATGCTGGCAATGTAACTTTGAGAATATTCCTATACCTCTGGGTCTGCTTCTCCATATATAAAATGGGGATAACAATTGTCTGCCTCAGAGGATAATTGTGTAGACACATGGAAGGCTCTCTAACACATTTTGTTGTTATTGTTATTGTTGTTAATAACATTATTATTACTGATTGTTAATAACATTATTATTACTGATTGTACTAAGCATTAAGTTGTTTCATTTAATTCATAGTGGAACACTACAAAGCAGGTATACTTTGCAGTTAAAGTATCTGAGGCTCAGATAGGCAAGTAGCTGGTCAAGATCACACAGCAAATGACAAAAAAAAAAAAGACTTGATCCTGTCTGTTTAATTTCTTCTGCTATGTCACAAAAAGTGAAAACTGCCTTAAGAGAGGTCTCAGCAACTATTGAGTCCAGAAAAAGAGGTCACTGCCAGCTGTGTTGTTTAGGAGAGTCTTAACCAAGGAAATGGCATTTTGGGCTAGGTCTTGAAAATGGCTCAAATTTGAAGACATGAGTATTAGAAGAGGGGCAGTGCAGGATGTGGGAGCAGCACAGGATGTACATGAAGAACGAGGAATTGTTCTGTTGGGCTGGAGTATGTAGGAGTCTGGAGCATGTTGAAGTCAGATTTGGAAAGCTTTGAATTCATTTATTTACGCATTTATTCAGTCACTATTTGTTAAGTGCCTACTGTGTGCCCAGTCTTTTCCTGGATTCTGTGAACACAGCAGCAAGCAGAATAGATCAAAACCCTGCTCTTGGGGAGCTGGTGATGCTGGCAGAAAGGAAGAATTCCTCATCAGACCCCCCGGCACCTTCCCCAGTCTGTAAGTGCTGAAGGCTTCCAGCACACCAAAGCCCAGAGGGAGGACCAAGGCAGGCCTTGGAGGACTGTTGACATGTTGAAAGGTAGAAAGAATAGGTCTATGAGGAGGAGTTCTGAGAAAACAGACCAGATGGAGACTTTGAAGGCTCTGGAGGCTGAGCTGTTTGGAGTGAAACGATGACCAATAGGGAAACACAAGAAGTTCTTGAGTAGAAGAATGGCAGCACCAGAGCTGGGCTTTAGGGACAGTACTCAGGAACCATGCACAGAATGGACTTTGAGTGGGAAGGTAGACACCAGGAGGCATGGAGAAAGGCCATCATTCCAAGACTTAAGGATCCCTTGTAGAACTGGTCTAGTGTCAGATTAAAATGCAAGCCTCTAAAAATTATTAAGAATTTCAGGACCATGACACCAGAGCATTAAACAAAGTGCAAGGCCTTTCTGAGCACTGAGCCTTTCTGAAGCACAGGGCTGTGCATGAGTGCCCAGATTACACATCCATGAAGCTGGCCCTGCTCCCAGACTTTTCAGGTGTCACCACTTGGGACAGCTCCACAGAGCCTCAAGGAAACCAAGTCTACCTTCATTTACCCCCTAAACACATCTGACATCCTCCTTCCTTTCACTTTGGATGGCTCTAGCCACCACTTGAATACAACCAGTTCTCAAGGCAGATGTTTCTTTTTGGCCTTCCAAGACATCTCTCTCTATAGATAGATAGCTAGCTATATATATATATATATATATAGCTAGCTATATATATATATATATATATATATATATAGCTAGATAGATAGATATATAGCTAGCTATATATTAAATATATATTAGCTATATATTAGCTATATATTAAAGCCATATATATCTAAGCTATATATATATAAACCAGAAGCACAGAGGAGAACTCCAGTGTTGGGACAGAGACAGTTGGCTCTCTGCCCTGTTTGGTGAACTCACAGGGGTACATTTTAAAACCCTCATTTATTTGATAGTTATTAAGAACCTCCTATATGCCAACCATTTTTCTAAGTGTTGAGGATACAGCAAGGAACAGAAGACTCTGCCTTATACACTAGTGGTCAGATAAAGGCAATGCAGCAACAAATATACAACTGGTAAGAAGTGATATGGAGAAAGGAAAGGCAGGTAAGATGGGTAAGGAGTACTGGATAGGATAAGGTGGTGAAGTTGCTATTTTATACCATGCAGTCAGGGAGAAGGCTCTTCCAACAGGGTAACATTGAAGCAGCGATTGAAGGACCTAAAGGTATGTTATATCAAGCTCTATGGAAAGAGTATTTCTAGTAGAGGGAAAATCAAAGGCATAGAGGTGGACCTGTGCTCAGTGGATTTCTGGTTAGTGGGCAAAGTAGAGTGGAATACACAATGAAGAGAGTAGTGGGAGATGAGTCAGAGAGGTGGCCTGGGGCATGGATCCTACAGGGCCTTTTAAGTAATTTAGCTTTTTTTTCTGAGGAGAATGGAGCCATTGGATGGTTTTGATCAGGCAAGTGACAGGATTTGACATCTTAACAGAAATACAATGGCTATTGTGAAGTAAATGGATAGCCTGGAGGACAGGAGTGAATGAAGAGAAAGCAGTAAAGAGGCTATGGGAGAGATGATGATGGTTTGGACCAAGGTAGAGGTGAAAAAATGGTTTTAAAATGATTAGATTCTGGATCTCTTTGGAAGGCAGAGCCAACAGGATCTCTAGCTGAGGAACAGGGACAATCCAGAAGGGTAATTTGGCCTGTGTTAAGGAAAAGATGGAAGCACCACACCTCCAGAGACAGATCCTTTCTAGCCTATCAAGCCTCCAACCACTCCTTCCCCAACACACTGTTTTGTGCCTAGCAGCATTAAGTAGTTGGCAGAGCAGTGCCATACAGGGGCATAGTGTCTCAAGTCAGGCTGTAAGGCACAATTTCAGATAGTCAGAATTACTCTGAGAATATTTTTAATTACCCACGAAGTTGGAACTAATCATTGCCTCATGTGTTGAGCCCCATTTGACGCTGTTAGGAGCCATGTGGTATGAAAAGAGTATTAAAGATGTCCACTGTCCTTGGTATGGTGAGATGGCAGTGAGAGGCTGGAAGCCCATGAGGCAGATAATGAGAGAACAGCAAAGCCACAAAATAAATGACTACATGGTGCTACTCTACCAAGCTAGCTGTCTGAGAGGTGCAGACTCAAGTCACAGCCCCTTGGAGAACTCAAGGAGTGTAAGTTCTTTGGACTCCAGCTCACAGACGAAACCCATATAGTTCCTGGAGCCACAGATTCTCATGACAGGGTGGCCAGAGGATGCCAAGTGACCACCTCCATCTACTCTTTGAATCGCCACAAAGTGGACATCCAGTCCTTGTTCACCTGTCTTCAGTGATATAGCATTCACTATCACCCTCCTCTGCAATTTTGAACATGGACAGATCTCAAGAAAATTCTTTCTTGAATTGAACTGAAGAACTCTGTTTCCCTGTGGCTTTTCCCTGGGAATATCTGCCCTCTTAGGCCACACAGACATTGTCTGCTCCCTCTACACCCACCCAAGACAGCCCTTCAGAACACTGAGAACAGGGATCGTGTTCCCTTTTTTCCTTTGTTCCATGAAGCTCCCGCTCCTTCATTAGCTTCTAATGGGAGCTGGGCTTTAGCCCCTCACCAGTCCTTCTGCACTATCTCATGAATCTCATGTCTTTCCTGTTCCACTCTGTAGACCTTCTCAAAGGATCATCCCTAAGGACCCAGTGTTCTGACACTGGGTCCTGTGGGGCTTCCACATGAGTCCTTGCCAGCTACCTGGGTTACCAACCTTTCCCTATAAGCAGGGATGAGAACTTATCTAAAACCTGCCCTGCCACATGCTGCTGCCCCTGCCTTTCCAAGCACTTGGAATCCATGAATTTGGGGCTGGGAGCCCTTTCCCAGCATCTGCTTCCTAGACTGGTTTTCCCAAGTCAGTTGATGATGGCTACTTTCCTGAAGCTGCCCCTCTAACTTCTCCCTTCTCTTCTGACTTGTCCATCTTCATATTTCTCACTCACTCCACTAAATACTCTGTAATTCATCCCCACACAGCTCCTCTCCCTTCCCCACTGGTGGAAGCAAGGTCCAAAGCACTCAGTTCTGGGGGATTCCCCCCTTCTCCCATGAGGTTATAACAAGCTTGATTGCATCCAGACAGTCCGCCACTGCTGCCTCCCAGCCCATAGACCCTGGAGGAGACCTTGCACCCTCTTGGCTTGGCTTCTGTGCTCGTCCGGGCCCCAATTTCCTGCCCTGCCAATCAGGAGGAAGTGTCACTCCCTCCACAACCTGAAGAGTGTGTCTCATTTCTCCACGTCCTGCCACCCCAAGGCCATGATGGATTCTTTCCCATCTGTCATGATCTCCTTAGCAGTAGATCTCCCTTTGCTGAAACCTCCTGACAGGGCAGGAGGTTGGGGTTTGGGGCAAGGTTGTGTGTTCATCACAGTGGAGCAGATATGGTCTGGAGTTTCCTCAGGACTCTACAGATTCAGGAGCAAGGGGAGCTAGGGATGGCCAGCCCAAGACCTGAGAGTAAGATTGACCTCTACATCTGGCCTATGGGGGCAGGGGGTCAGGGGTCAAGTCCAGTCAGCTCTTCTGACCGACCTGCCCCTCCTGTGGCATCAGAAGCCTCCAAAACCCAGGCAGCATGTGGCAAGCAGCTGGCCAGATGTTCTGTGCAAAGTTATGGTTGTGGCTTACAAGCATCAGGCCTGAAAATGAACCTCTGTGTGCGTAGGGATGTGGGCCTTAGTGGGTAAAATTCTAGCCCCAGCGATGGCTGTCTTCTTTCCTGTAGGCTGTCTTTAGGCCAAAGCTTAAATAAAGGCTCTGAAGGAACTGCTGGGCTTGGTGCCCAGTGACCCCTTTGATTCTTTTTTTTTTTTAATTTGTTTATTTGACAGACAGAGATCACAGATAGGCAGAGGCAGCCAGAGAGAGAGGAAGGGAAGCAGGCTCCCCGCTGAGCAGAGAGCCCGATGCGGGGCTCGATCCCAGGACCTTGGGATCATGACCCGAGCCGAAGGCAGAGGCTTTAACCCACTGAGCCACCCAGGTGCCCCAACCCCTTTGATTCTTATTCAGTATATCTTCACTGACTTTTACTGCCAGCACCAGACTCTTCTGATCCCTCCCTGGAAGACCAAGCAGGGAGTACAGGGCCCTAGGAAGTTGCTTCCCTAGCCCAGGCAAGATATCTGGAAAGTTCCCTGGCCTTCTCCCAACACCAGCTCTGTCCCAATATAAGAATAAGATGATAATAATAAAATAGTCTGCCTAATAAAGAGTACCAGTGAGGTAGGTAGGATTATTCAATCCATTTTACAGATGAGCGAACTGAGGCTTAGAGAGGAAAATTACTTCCCACCGGTGTAGGACATAGTGAAGATAAGATTTAAACACAAATTTGTAACTCCAGGAAGTTGTTCCTCTTCCATCATTTCCAGCCTCTCTGCATTCACAGTTCTCCTTGCCCCCTTTCCCACTTCATCTTCTTTCCTCTTTCTCCTCCCCTTTCCTGCTCTTCACACCCATTCCAATCTCTGCTTTGTGTCCCTCCCTCCATCTCCCAACCCTGCCCCCACCCCAAACTGCATGCAAGCCAGCCAGCAGCCAGCTCACTCCCTTGGCTGAAGCATGGATCTCAGCTGCTCCAGACACACATTTTTACCAGACCAGATAAGGTTTCACACTGGGGCAGTGAGCAATTTATTTCTGGGTCTGAAGTGGGGAAGGAGGGGGGAAGTCCTAGATTTTAGCCTGCTGAATCAAAAAAGTGAGGAAGAATGTGTCTGGGGTGTGTGTGTGTGTGTTTGTGTGTGTGTGTGTGTGTGTGTGTGTGTGTGTGTGTGTGTGTAGAGAAATGGGGAAAGGGAGAACCAGACCTGAGGATAGTGGAAAGCAATGGAAGCTTGCTGGCTCCTCTTCACTCCTAAACAGAGAAACACAATTAAAGGGAATGGAATGTAGCAGAATTTAGGGCAGATACACTGAGATGTCTCTACCTTTTCAAATACTGCTATCCAGCTACCATGCTCATCAGTACTGGAAAAAGCTCTTATGAAGGTTGCCAAGGACCTTCTCATCACCGAATCTGCTGAACACTTTCTCTTCCTTATATTTGACTTCATGACATTTGATGCAGTTGATTACCCTCTCCTTTTGGCAATACTTTTTTACCTTTTTGCCCCTATACTTTCTAGATGTACTTCCTACCTCTCTGAACCAATGTTGCTCAGTGTCCTTGACAGACTTTCCCCTGCTCTACTCATTCCTGAAAGTTTCCCCAGACCCTAAACTTAGCTCTCTTTTTTCCCCTCATGCCATGCTTTTCCTCTGGGTCAGCTCACCCACTCCCATGGCTTCAGTGACTGTCTCTTTGCCAATATATCCACATATCTAGGTCTGGAGTGGAGTTCCATGGTCTACCATTTCCTGACCATTATCTCAATCTGGATGGTCCATGAACACTTCAAATTCCACATGGCCAATCTAGAATTCAACTGGTCTCCACATTGTTTTTTCACTTGTGATTTCAGGCCAATAATGGGCATCATCAGCCACCCAGTTTTGCCAGCCAGAGTCTGCTTCACATCCCCCTCTCCACCATGCCTATAACTAATCAACCACCAACCCTCATTGCTGCCACATCCAGAAAAAGTCCACCTCTCTTCATAGCTACATCCTGGTCCAAGCCTCCAACATCTCTCATCCGGACTACATTAACAGCTTTCTCAAGGGTCCCTTTGCTTCCATTCTTGTGTTTCTATAATCCAGTATCCACCAGCCAGAGTGATCTTATAAATTACAGAGAAATCATCTCCCTTCCCCTGCTTAACAACTTTTACTATCTCCCCAGCAGTCTTAAGATAAGGTGCAAACTCCTACCTGGCCTGGTCCCAGCCTACTTCTCCAGTCTCATCTCTTGACATTTCCTCCTACCTCTCTCCCAGGTAGCCATTCCACAATCTAGACTCCAACGATACTGAGCTTCTTTATGCTCCTTCAGGAGCAAGCATCAAGTTCTTGTGAATGAGGCCGAGGCCAAAACTGAAGTGAGTACCAGAGGGATGAGTGACATCTAGATATGGATAAAGGGTGGCCATAGTGGAACTGGACTCAAATATAGGGCCTCATAGGTGTCATTGCCTTATTACTGAGTTCTCCAATTTCTCAACAGACCAGGAGCTCCTACTGGGGCTGGGACCTGAAGGAAGCCAAAAATGTCACTTCCCTTTTGGGGGAAAGAAGTTCAGTGCAGGACCCAGGGCTTCCTCCAGCTTCCCGAGGGGCCAAGATGATCTTGCACAAATCTAGCCCCACAATATCAGCTACTAAGATCACAGCTGGAGACTGCAGAAACTGGAGAAATACAAATGAAATAGGTAGTTGCTTTGCAGAAAAATAAGTAGTTATAAGAAATAATAAGAAGAAATAGGTAGTTTAAAATTTCTTACTTGAAATTAAAATTTCTTATTTAAAAATAAGAAATAAGTAGTTACTTTGCAAAGAACTGAAGAAGCCAAGCTGTGCCAAGTACAGCAGGTCCTCGGGGGAAGCTCTGAAGGGAGGGGCTGGGGTAGGCGAGGCAGAGAGAGAAACAGAGAAAGACGGAAAATACGAGAAAGACACACACAGAGGGAGAGAGAGAGTGTGTGAGAGAGAGAGAGAGAGTGACTGACTGGGACCAAGAGAAAGAAGACAGAAGCAGAAAATCAGGAAAAGAACAGATAGGTGGAGGGAAGTAGAAGGAAGTAAAAATACACAGGGAAAGATACAAGGAGACTGAAAGAGAAAAATAAAGAAGCATAGAAAGAACTGACAGAGAAAGAGAGATAAGGAATGGGAAATGAGAGGCTGAGTGCAAACCTTTGCAATAATAGAAGGGCTCACATAGGAAAATGAATACCTAAGTCAATAGAACTTGCTGGACGGATTCACAGCTTGGATGTCCCCCCAGACAATGCCTGGGGCTGAACAGCTGGCCCTGCCCATCCATCCTTGGACAGCTCTGACAGAAAGTTCTTCCTTATTGTCAAACCAGGAGGGCAGGGGTAGACAGGATGAAAACAGAGGGCAACTACCTGGGCTGGGTTCAGTTCTGAGATGTCCAAAGTAAAGAAAGTACAGTGCCAAGTACATTTGGGAGAATGAGTACTGCCCCTAGGTGAAAGGGAATGCCAGGGACAGATGTGGAGCTGGGGTACAGGCCAGGAGTCTAGATGGGGTCCAGGGTGGAGGCTATGTAGAGTTAAACAGGAAGTAGCTTCCAAACAGTTGCTGAGAGCAGCCTGAGGGTGTACACAGCTCAGCCTTCACAGTGCAGCACATGAGTGTGGTTGGGGATGCTGGTTGTGATGACTTCAGAGAGCTGTGTGTATCGAACATGACACTGCCTACTTTGTTCGTGGGTCAGAGCAGTAAGATGTAGAGAATGCTAGCTTTGATGCTGGATGACCTGGCTTTGAAAGGCAGCCCCACCATGTCACAGCTGTATAGACCTGAGCCTTAGTTTCTTCACCTGTAAAATGAGGACAATACTCCTTGCCTCAAATTGTTTTGGGGATGATTCCATATAATAATAAAGCAAAAATACTAGCAAGGACCTGGTTTAGCTTTACTAAATCATACAGAACAGATCCACTTCCTCTGCCCCATGACAGCCCTACAAAAGGCTAAGCCCAAAGATTCTGCCCTCATCATGATGTTTTCTCTTCTCCTCAGAAAACATGTTGTCTCCTGATCTAGACATCCAGTAGAAGAAGATGTTGCTGGAACAATGTTAGGTAGGCAGTGAAGAACTTGAGTAGGCAAAAGCACCAAATTTCAGAGGGATTTTAAAAAGACCTCTAGCCCTGAAAGAGACCATTTTGTCCAAACCACTTTCCTTTTACTAAATTAAAACCTCCCAGAAAGCCACAAGGAAAGCCTTGTAGGGTAGGCCCTCCCCAAGCAGGCATTTTATGGGGTAGAGTGTGAGGGGCCTCAGCTATAGTTGCCGACCCATTCCCAAGAAAGAGCCACAGGGCTGGGCACTCCCAAGAAAGGCCCCATAGAGCTAGAGCAACTAACTTACTGCCTGGGAGTTATATCCCAACCCCCACCCCACAGGATGACAGGCAGGAAGGCTTTCTAGACAGATGGGCTGGGTTGGGAATGATGGAAGATGGGACATGGTTAGGGGAGGCTCAGCTGTGTGCTCAGGACCAGATTCTGGGACCTGCCAAAAAACTGAGCCAGGAGCAGGGAATATTGACCCAGATATGGCAAAACCAGTGCTCCTCAATGGAGGTGATGGTGGGAGAATAGGAATGGGTTATTTTGCAACATTAATTTTGCAATCTCACCAGCACCTTTGACGTGCCCTCTCAGTGCCACTCTCCTTGCCAAGGCCCTCTTCATGTTTCAGCACGAGAAGCTTAAATTTTCCTGGGAGCTGGGGGCCTACGGGGAAGGGAAGAAAGGAGCTGAGTGGGGGAGCTGTTCTGAAGGGGATGAGGGAGGCAGTGGGGAACAAGGAAGGCTGGTGAAGCCCTCCCCCTAGCAGGCACTTCAATAATCTGATTTCCATAAAGAGAACTTTCCCGACCATAAAGATTTTATTGAAACTCCCAGCAGTCTGATAAAAGCATAATTCCACTGACCACAATCTACCTAGGAATAGCTCCAGGATATTAGGCTGAAACTCAGCAAAGCTATCCCTTCTGGAAGACTGCTCCACTCCCCTTCCCCCTTTCTCCTCTCCTCCCACATGCAGGAGGGACCTTCATTTGGCTTAACTGTGGACCATCCATACTCTGTGGGGAAAATGTCTGTCTAGCCCTAAAAGTAAGCCCAGCTCTACAGGCCTAGGACAGAGAAAAAGGAGGCCCTGGGCCAGGTAATATGGGAGTGTGCTGATACTCCTCCCACAGCTCTGGGCTTGCCATGGCCTGTTCTAGACCTGCTACTCCTCCAGGGTACATAAGAGCCTTCATCTCCGAACCCCTGATTGAGACCCAGTCTAGAGTTGGAGTCCCCAGAGAGCAAGCTGGAGATGGTACTTAAAAGAAATACTCCAGACCATATTGGCTAACTCTGGCCAACTCCAGACTCTATTGGCCATACCTGGATTTGAATCTTTGCTGTTGTTTAGTAACTATGTAATCTTAGCAAGTCAATTCTCTGAGTTTATCTGTAAAATGGGGAAAAGAATACTTATTCAAAGTGTTAAGAATAATGACAGAATATGAGATGTCCTATATAAAATGTCTGGTGTGATGCCTGGCACAAAGTAGGCATTCAATATGCTACTCTTCACTACCATATTACCACCTACCCGACATGACCCCTACCTTCTCCACACAAACATTAGTTGCTCATAATCTCCCTCAACCTTGGTTGTTCTTCCATTCCCAAGAAAGAGTCACAGGGCAGGGCTTTCTGAAGAGAGCCCCCTTAAAGCTAGAACAACACTTCTTTGGAGTCAAACCCCACCCCCAGCCCTGCAAGATAGAGGGTAGAAAGGCTAAATAGACATATGCATGAGGTCAGGGTTGTAAGGAACTCAGCTTTGTGCTTCCTTGAAGGAAGGAAACGGCTTTCTTATAGTAGAGGATAGGTGCCAAGAAAACAGCCCATGGAAGCCTCCTTAATTCTAATGGTTAAATTACTGATTTCTGACTAAACTAACTCCCACTATAACTTTGGGAAAGTTCTTTTCCTTCTGAATCTCAGTCACACCACCTGTCAAATGGGAGTGGGAAGTTGGATGAAGTGGTCTAAGTAACTTCCAGGCTGACTCTACACGACTAAAAAGCTGTCCAAAATTCTGATTCTTATTTATTTAGTCAACAAATAATTATTAAGTACCTACTATGTACCAGCCATTGTTCTAAGTGCTGGGAATAAAGCATTTGGGGAAATAGACAAAAGTTGTTGCTTCATAGAGCTTGATGAAATCAATAAATAGAATCAAGCAATAAAATATTTTGTATGCACTGGTGTTAAGCCCAAGGAGAAAAATAAAAGTAGGGAAAAGGGATAGGCAGAAGGGTAGGGGCTAAAAACTTAAAAAAAAAAAAGGAGTCAGGGAAGATCTCACCAAGGAAACAGCATTGACTAAAGATCTGAATTGGATATGGGAGCACACCATACAGCTACCTGGGAGATAAATATTCCATGAAAAGTGAACAGCCTGTGCAAAGGTCCCGAGGTAAAAGTATGAATGGCTTTTAGAAAAACAGCTAGGAGATCGGTATGCTGGAAGAGTAAGAGAGGGAGAGCGTTAGATGTAAGAGACAAAGTCAGAGATTTCACATGAGCCAGTTTGTGCAGGTCTTGTAGGTCTTTACAGGGAATTCAGATTTTATTCTGAGTGAAATGGGGGTCTCGTAGGAGGGCTTTTTAGCAGAGGATGGACATGGTTCAGTTTCCTGCTTTAACAGGATCCCCCTGGCTTTAGTTTAGAGAATAGACTGATGGTGGGAGGAGAGCCTGAATAGAAGCAGAGAGACCCATCAAGAGGCAACTACAATAACCCACGCAAGAGGTGATGGTGGAGTAGAGGGGCTGTAGTGAGTCAGGAAGAGAAGTCAGCAGGGAAGCCAATGGCGTAGCTTACAGAAGGGGGGAGGTTGTCATGGAACTGTGGGTCAGAGAATAGGGTCACGAAAGGGCCAAAGCTGCCCTCCCTGTCCCAGAGCATGCACAGATGGCCTCACCAGTAGGTGGGTCTGGAGATACCACCCTCTGAGGAGAAGGACACAGTCAGTTTATTCAAGCTACTCGAAGGGGTTTTTTGTGACCTATTCTATACATCTCTCCTCCTTGGTTAAGGCAGGAGTGGAAAGAGTGACTGCTCTGTCCATCAGAGAGCTCCCCTGGTGGTGGGGATCAGAGGGAGTTCCATGCTATCCAGAGTGAGGTATAACTAGCACCCCTTGGGTCCCACTATCTGTATCTGAGTGCTGCTCCTCTGGGCTGCCCACAGTGCATGCCATGTAAAAGTGGCTACTTGCAAATGTTTCTTAGTTAGCAAAAGAAGGTAGAACAGGGTACCCTAGTGTAGAGATAAGAGACAGACATATTGGGACTGGACAGAGGGCAAGACAACTTTGAGTCCCCCAAAATGGGTTAATTGAAGTGAACCCAGAGGCAGTTAGCATTCAGTTAAGGGTTATAGCAGGGGTAAGGGTACCCTGGGAGGGGTCCTCAAAGTTGGTTGGGAAAGACAACATGAAGAATAAATGTGGTCCGTGTATGTAGCACAAAGATGCCAACCTGGTCCTTGTCTCAGCTCTGCTACTTATTTGTTGTGTGACAGTGGTAAGGTTTCTGGCCTTTTCTGAGCACCAAATTGCTAGACTGAGCAGCTGAAGATTTGGTTGAAATTATTTCTTGGGTAAGTCTCAGCAAGGAAGTCGTAGGTTGAGAGAATCTAAAACTAGACTGGAGCTTTCTTGAGGGTTGCTATCCCAGTACCCAGTACAGAACCCAACATAGAGCTGGTCCTCAACCAGTGTTTGCTGAGTGGTTTGCTAGGCCTGTGGGGTGATGCCTGAAATGGCAAGATCTCTATAGAGACTTCCTAGTCTCAGTTTCTATTATTCCTCCTAGAGGATATGTTTATTGTTTTTTGCCTGATTAGTACTTCCTATTTAACTTCTGGTAAGATGATCTATATATTCTTTAAGGAAATAACCCTCTCCCATGCTCAGTCTCTCTGAGTTAGGGAGTCAGTTAGGGACTGACACCACTCTGGGCTCAAGGGAAGAGCACATAATTCCCCTGGCCACGAAAATTTGTTTAGAGATGGGAACAATGAGACTTAGTTTGGGACTTTTTTAAAAATTTAATTTAATTTTATTTTTTTCACTGTTCCAAAATTCATTGTTTATGCACCACACCCAGTTCTCCATGCAATCAATACGTGCCCTCCATAATACCCACTTTTTAAAGAATTGTTGTGAACATATAATTTCTCTTTACATTGAATTTGGAGCTTTGAGGATGTTAACTTGAACCTGTAGGCTGCCAGCTTATATTCATAAAGGAAGAATGTACCAAAGAATGGCACCAATACATAAGAGAGCAGAACTGAAAGAAGGAGAGCAGAAGAATGAGTTGTAATGATTGAATGAAGCCTTACATTCAGCTGCATCTCAAGCTAGACCTATAGATAAGCTTATCTACTTTGTGAGGTGATACTTTTCTTTAAAAAACATGAAGCCTGATCAAGTTGAGTTTTGGTTACTTGCAACAGGAGAAATCCTGAATAATATACACCTCCTCACCTTCCATATGGTCCAGTCACTCAGGGCCACTTGTTAGTCTAAAATAAGGCACAAACTCTCATATCTCCATCTTCTGCACATGCAGTTGTTTCTGTTTAGAATTTCCCTCTGCTTTGTTCTTAGATTTCTGTCTATCCTATAAGAGTCAACCACAGCAGATCATCTGGAATAGTGGAGTAAGGACATCCAAAATCTTCTTCTTCAAAGCAATAAGAACTCTAGTACAAATGGTCAAAATCAACTTTTCAGAACTCTGGCAGCTAAACAAAAGCTTGCTACAATCCAAAGAGTATGATTTGGAAAAAAAAAAACAAAACTCTGTTGATTCTGGGTAAGAATAGCAAGTTTTGTAACATTTGGACTTGCCCTATTTTCATCTATTTCTTCCCAGATACATGATAACTTTGAAAACCAGCAGCCTATCAGTAACCAGAGGGAGCAGAACAGGTTTGAAGATCTTGAAAAAACCTAATTCCCAGAGAATTGTCATTACTTGAACTATCTACTTGCTCCTTGGAAAAGCATCTTTCACAGAGCTTTTATTTGACCTAACCCAGGTTCACTCAGTGGGGAAAGCCCTATTGCTCAAACATTTGTTGAAAATGACCAGTAACAACTGTTTACTATCACCGCAGCAATACCAATTGGGGCAAACAAGAAGCTATCTGATCAAAACCTTAAAATGAAAATCTGGGGAATGAGAAGTTCATGGGGCCTTTGAAATGCTCTGAAAAATCATATTCCTGGGATCTAGGAGGCCAGTTGCGTATGCAGAGCTATGTGAATGTACCAAATACTTCTGAAAAAGTCCTTTGCTTTCACCTTTGTCTGACAATGAGGCTTGCTAGAAGTAGAAAATGATGACTAAGGTAGAGATGTAAACCGGTGGGGCATTGAAGTAGTGCCCCAACACACAAGCATGCACACACATGCAGCCTCTTATCAGAGGATGGTTGTTTATTGATGGATTCAAGGCATTTAAGGAAATCTCTGTCCAATTATTACCTGACCACTAAGCTAACAAAGCATACACTTCAATGGTCACATATAACAGAGAATGTACTTTATAGCAATAGTTAAGAAAAATCACTAAATAGAAATAAAGCAAGCAGTAATAAAAACAGATCCTCGGGAAGGGGAGAAACTAATTTCAGAGTTGTTACATTATATTATTTGAAATGATCAGTTTTCAACAACAAAAAAATGAGACATTAAAAAAAAAAGTATGGCCCAAACATTGGGGAAAAAAAAACCAGAAATGGATCCTGAGGAAGCACAGAGATGGGACTTATTAGACAAACACTTTATTTTTTTAAGAATTATTTATTTTAGAGAGAGAAAGAGCATGAGCTGGGTAGGGGCAGGAGAGGAAGACAGAGAGAGAAAGCGAAGCAGACTCCCTGCAGAGTTCAGGGCTCACCATGGGGGCTTGATTCCAGGACCTGAATATCCTGACATGGAGGTCACCACCTGAGCTGAAACCAAGAGTCAGAAGCTCAACCCACTAAGCCACCCAGACACCCCTAGACAAACACTTTAAATCAGCTGTTACAAATACATTCATCAAAAATCAACTAATGTAATGCATCACATCAACAGGCTAAAGAAGGAAAAAAAATGATTATACCAGTAGATGAGGAAAAAAGCACATTACCAGTACATGATAAAAATTCTTTTAATAAAGAACATCTACAAAAAAACTTACAGTTAACATCATAATTAATGGTAAGAAACTACTGTTTCCCAGTAACATCAGGAAAAAGCAAGGATGTCTGCTTTTCACCACTTCTAATCAACATTATACTGGAGGGCTTAGCTAATGTGAGAAGACAAAAAACGTATACATATTGGGAAGGAAGGCATAAAAACACCTTTGTTCACAGATGACATTATTGCCTATGTAAGAAATCCTAAAGAATCAACAAAAACTCCTGGAACTAATAAGCAGCTATAAGAAGGTTGCTGAATAGGTTGGCCAATATATGGGCTGTTTTTATTTTTGTTTTATACTGGAGGAAAACAGTTAAAAATATTAAAGGTCATCCAAATTGGAAAGGAAAAGTCAAATTATTTCTGTTTGTAAATGACATGATCTTATATGTGGAAAACCCTAAAGATTCCACAAAATGTGGAATTAATTAGAACTAATAAATTTTAGAACTAATAAACAAATTCAGTAAATTTGAAAGATACAAGCTCAACACAAAAAGATCAATTATATGTCTATATATTAACAATGAACAATTCAAAAAGAAAATTAAGGGAACAATTCAATTTATAATAGCATTAAAAAGGGTAAAATACTTAGGAATAAACTTAAAAGGGTCAAAAGACTTGTACATTGAAAACTACAAAATAACATTGAAATAAATGAAAAAGACACATAAAGTGAAAACACATCCCATGTTCATAGATTGAAAGAACTAATATTGCTAGGATGACAATATTTATTTATTTATTTATTTATTTATTTATTTATTTATTTATTTTACAGACAGAGATCTCAAGTAGGCAGAGAGGCAGGCAGAGAGAGAGGAGGAAGCCCCAATGTGGGGCTCCATCCCAGGACCCTGGGATCATGACCTGAGCCAAAGACAGAGGCTTTAACCCACTGAGCCACCCAGGCGCCCCAGGATGACAATATATATAAGAGATCTAAAGATTCAATGCAATCCCTGTCAAAATCCTAACAGTGTTTTTTGCAGAAATAGGAAAAACATTTTAAAATTCATATGCAATCTTAAGGAAACAGTCAACAAAACAAAGAGGCAACCCACGGAATGGGAGAAGATATTTGTAAATGACAGTACAGACAAAAGGTTGATATCCAGGATCTACAAAGAACTTCTCAAACTCAACACACACAAAACAGATAATCATATCAAAAAATGGGCAGAAGATATGAACAGACACTTCTCCAATGAAGACATACAAATGGCTATCAGACACATGAAAAAATGTTCATCATCACTAGCCATCAGGGAGATTCAAATTAAAACAACATTGAGATACCACCTAACACCAGTTAGAATGGCCAAAATTAGCAAGACAGGAAACAACGTGTGCTGGAGAGGATGTGGAGAAAGGGGAACCCTCTTACACTGTTGGTGGGAATGCAAGTTAGTGCAGCCACTTTGGAGAACAGTGTGGAGATTCCTGAAGAAATTAAAAATAGAGCTTCCCTATGACCCTGCAATTGCACTGCTGGGTATTTACCCCAAAGATACAGATGTAGTGAAAAGAAGGGCCATTTGTACCCCAATGTTTATTGCAGCAATGGCTACGGTCGCCAAACTGTGGAAAGAATCAAGATGCCCTTCAACGGATGAATGGATAAGGAAGATGTGGTCCATATACACAATGGAGTATTATGCCTCCATCAGAAAGGACGAATACCCAACTTTTGCATCAACATGGACAGGACTGGAAGAGATTATGCTGAGTGAAATAAGTCAAGCAGAGAGAGTCAAGTATCATATGGTCTCACTTATTTGTGGAGCATAACAAATAACATGGAGGACATGGGGAGATGGAGAGGAGAGGGAGTTGAGGGAAACTGGAAGGGGAGATGAACCATGAGAGACTATGGACTCTGAAAAACAACCAGAGGGTTATGAAGGGGCGGCGGGAGGGGGTGGGGTGGGGTGGGAGGTTGAGGAACCAGGTGGTGGGTAATAGGGAGGGCACGTACTGCATGGAGCACTGGGTGTGATGCCAAAACAATGAACACTGTTATGCTGTAAATAAGCAAATAAAAATAAATAAATTAAGTAAAAAAAAAAAATTCATATGCAATCTTAAGGGAGCCTGAATAGCCAAAACACACTTCAGAAAGAAGAGCAAAGTTGGAGTACTTATACTTTCTGATTTCATAACTTACCACAAAGCTACCAAAGCAGTGGGTTACTGGCATAAGGACAAACATATAGACCAATGGAATAGAATAGAAAGCCCTAAAATAAACCTTTGTGTAGGGGCAGATAATTTTTGACAGGGGTACCAAAACCATTCAATAGGGAAAGAACAGTCTTTTCAACAAATGGTGTTGAAAAAACAGGATATCCACATGCCAGAGAATGAAGTTGGACCCTTATCTAACACCATACACAAAAATTAACTCAAAATTGATCAAAGATCTAAACAGAAGAGCTAAAACTTTAAAACTCTTAGATGAAAACATGGGAAGAAAACCTCATGGCATTGCATTGATGCCAATAGCACAGTCAACAGAAGGAAAAATAGACAAATTGGACTTCAAAATTAAAAATTTTGTCCATTAAAGGACACTATCAACATAATGAAAAGACAATCCATGGACCAGGAAAATATATTTGGAAATCATATATCTGATAACGGGTCCAGAGTATATAAAGAACTCTTAAAGCTCAACAACAAAATCACACAATCCAATTAAAAAATGGGCAAAGGACTTGAATCAGCATTTCTTATTTTTTTTTTTTAGTAAGCTTCTTCTTCTTCCTTTTTTTTTAGATTTTATTTATTTATTCAACAGACAGGAATCACAAGGCAGAGAGGTAGGCAGAGGGGGAGGGGGATGCAGTCTCCCTGTTGAGCAGAGAGCCGGATGTGGGGCTAGATCCCAGGACTCTTAGATCATGACCTGAGCCAAAGGCAGAGGCTTTAACCCACTGAGCCACCCAGGTGCCCCGACTGAATCAGCATTTCTGCAAAAAAGATATACAAATAAGCAGTAAGCACATGAAAAGATGCTCAACATCATTAATCATTAAGGAAATGCAAATAAAAACCACAATGAGACACCACTTCATGCCCATTAGGATAGCCACTATAGAAAGAAAGAAAAAGACAGACAGACAGACAGACAGACAGACAATAAGTGTTGACCAGGATGAAAAGAAATCAGAACTCTTGGGCACTACTAGTGGAAATGTAAAATGGTATGGCTGCTGTGGAAAAGAGTAGGACAAAAATATAAAAAAATGAATTGTCATATGATCCAGCAATTCCACTTCTGGGTATACGGCCAGAAGAATTGAAAACAGGGACTCAAACAGATATTTGCACACCCATGTTCATAGCAGCATTATTTGTGATAATCAAAAGGTAAAAACAGTCCAAATGTCTATCAGTGGATGAGTGGTTAAACAAAATGTATAAACAATGGAACATTAGTTAGCCTTCAAAAGGAAGGAAATTCTGACACATGCTACAACATGGATGAACATTGATGATATTATGCTAAATGAAATAAGCCAGACACGAAAGGACAAACATTGTATGATTCCACTTATATGAGATACACAGAGTAATCAAATTCTAGAAGCAAAAAATAGAATGGTGGTTGTCAAAGGGTCTGAGGTGGAGATTTCCAGTTTCAAAGGATGACTAAGTTCTGGAGATGGATGGTGGTATGGCTTCACAACAATGTGAGTGTAATTAATGCCAATAGAATGTGCACTTAAAATGGTTAAAATGATAAGGTTTTTTAATCTTATTATTATTTTTTTTAAAGAATATGTTCTTTATTTTGCATAAAAAATACTGGAAGAATTAACAGTAATATGAAAGTGAAAATTCCAGAATTACTAAAGTAAAAAGAAATGTTTGATGAATTTTAATTTGTTTTTGAAATACTATAAATTTTTTTTATTTTTTTTCCCATTTTATTTATTTTTTTCAGCATAACAGTATTCATTGTTTTTGCACAACACCCAGTGCTCCATGCAAAACGTGCCCTCCCTATTACCCACCACCTGTTTCCCCAACCTCCCACCCCTGACCCTTCAAAACCCTCAGGTTGTTTTTCAGAGTCCATAGTCTCTTATGGTTCGCCTCCCCTCCCCAATGGCCATAGCCCCCTCCCCCTCTCCCAATCCCACCTCCCCCCAGAAACCCCCAGTTTGTTTTGTGAGATTAAGAGTCATTTATGGTTTGTCTCCCTCCCAACCCCATCTTGTTTCATTTATTATTCTCCTATCCCCCTAACCCCCCATGTTTCTTCTCCATGTCCTCATATCAGGGAGATCATATGATAGTTGTCTTTCTCCGATTGACTTATTTCACTAAGCATGATACGCTCTAGTTCCATCCATGTCGTCGCAAATGGCAAGATTTTATTTCTTTTGATGGCTGCATAGTATTCCATTATGTATATATACCACATCTTCTTTATCCATTCATCTGTTGATGGACATCTAGGTTCTTTCCATAGTTTGGCTATTGTAGACATTGCTGCTATAAACATTCGGGTACACGTGCCCCTTCGGATCACTACGTCTGTATCTTTAGGGTAAATACCCAGTAGTGCAATTGCTGGGTCATAGGGTAGTTCTATTTTCAACATTTTGAGGAACCTCCATGCTGTTTTCGAGTGGCTGCACCAGCTTGCATTCCCACCAACAGTGGAGGAGGGTTCCCCTTTCTCCGCATCCTCGCCAGCATCTCTCATTTCCTGACTTGTTAATTTTAGCCATTCTGACTGGTGTGAGGTGATATCTCATTGTGGTTTTGATTTGTAATTCCCTGATGCCGAGTGACGTGGAGCACTTTTTCATGTGTCTTTTGGCCATCTGGATGTCTTCTTTGCAGAAATGTCTGTTCATGTCCTCTGCCCATTTCTTGATTGGATTGTTTGTTCTTTGGGTGTTGAGTTTGCTAAGTTCCTTATAGATTTTGGATACTAGCCCTTTATCTGATATGTCGTTTGCAAATATCTTCTCCCATTCTGTCAGTTGTCTTTTGGTTTTGTTAACTGTTTCCTTTGCTGTGCAAAAGCTTTTAATCTTGATGAAATCCCAATAGTTCATTTTTGCCCTTGCTTCCCTTGCCTTTGCCGTTGTTCCTAGGAAGATGTTGCTATGGCTGAGGTCGAAGACGTTGCTGCCTGAGTTCTCCTCAAGGATTTCGATGGATTCCTTTCTCAGATTCAGGTCCTTCATCCATTTTGAGTCTATTTTCGTGTGTGGTGTAAGGAAGTGGTCCAATTTCATTTTTCTGCATGTGGCTGTCCAATTTTCCCAGCACCATTTATTGAAGAGGCTGTCTTTTTTCCATTGGACATTCTTTCCTGCTTTGTCGAAGATTAGTTGACCATAGAGTTGAGGGTCGATTTCTGGGCTCTCTATTCTGTTCCACTGATCTATGTGTCTGTTTTTGTGCCAGTACCATGTTGTCTTGATGATGACAGCTTTGTAATAGAGCTTGAAGTCCGGAATTGTGATGCCACCAACTTTGGCTTTCTTTTTCAATATTCCTTTGGCTATTCGAGATCTTTTCTGGTTCCATATAAATTTGAGGATTATTTGTTCCATTTCTTTGAAAAAAAATGGATGGTATTTTGATAGGGATTGCATTAAATGTGTAGATTGCTTTAGGTAGCATGGACATTTTCACAATATTTATTCTTCCAATCCAGGAGCATGGAACATTTTTCCATTTCTTTGTGTCTTCCTCAATTTCTTTCATGAGTACTTTATAATTTTCTGTGTATAGATTCTTAGCCTCTTTGGTTAGGTTTATTCCTAGGTATCTTATAGTTTTGGGTGCAATTGTAAATGGGATTGACTCCTTAATTTCTCTTTCTTCTGTCTTGTTGTTGGTGTACAGAAATTCAACTGATTTCTGTGCATTGATTTTATATCCTGACACTTTACTGAATTCCTGGACAAGTTCTAGCAGTTTTGGAGTGGAGTCTTTTGGGTTTTCCACATATAGTATCATATCATCTGCGAAGAGTGATAGTTTGACTTCTTCTTTACCAATTTGGATGCCTTTAATTTCTTTTTGTTGTCTGATTGCTGAGGCTAGGACTTCTAGTACTATGTTGAATAGCAGTGGTGATAATGGACATCCCTGCCGTGTTCCTGACCTTAGCGGAAAAGCTTTCAGTTTTTCTCCATTGAGAATGATATTTGCGGTGGGTTTTTCATAGATGGCTTTGATAATATTGAGGTATGTGCCCTCTATCCCTACACTTTGAAGAGTTTTGATCAGGAAGGGATGCTGTACTTTGTCAAATGCTTTCTCAGCATCTATTGAGAGTATCATATGGTTCTTGTTCTTTCTTTTATTAATGTGTTGTATCACATTGATTGATTTGCGGATGTTGAACCAACCCTGCAGCCCTGGAATAAATCCCACTTGATCGTGGTGAATAATCCTTTTAATGTACTGTTGAATCCTATTGGCTAGTATTTTGGCGAGAATTTTTGCATCTGTGTTCATCAAGGATATTGGTCTGTAGTTCTCTTTTTTGGTGGGATCCTTGTCTGGTTTTGGGATCAAGGTGATGCTGGCCTCATAGAATGAGTTTGGAAGTTTTCCTTCCATTTCTATTTTTTGGAACAGTTTCAGGAGAATAGGAATTAGTTCTTCTTTAAATGTTTGGTAGAATTCCCCTGGGAAGCCTTCTGGCCCTGGGCTTTTGTTTGTTTGGAGATTTTTGATGACTGTTTCAATCTCCTTACTGGTTATGGGCCTGTTCAGGTTTTCTATTTCTTCCTGGTTCAGTTGTGGTAGTTTATATGTCTCTAGGAATGCAACCATTTCTTCCAGATTGTCAAATTTGTTGGCGTAGAGTTGCTCATAGTATGTTCTTATAATTGTCTGTATTTCTTTGGTGTTAGTTGTGATCTCTCCTCTTTCATTCATGATTTTATTGATTTGGGTCCTTTCTCTTTTCTTTTTGATGAGTCTGGCCAGGGGTTTATCAATCTTATTGATTCTTTCAAAGAACCAGCTCCTAGTTTCATTGATTTTTTCTATTGTTTTTTTTGGTTTCTATTTCATTGATTTCTGCTCTGATCTTTATGATTTCTCTTCTCCTGCTGGGTTTAGGCTTTCTTGTTCTTTCTCCAGCTCCTTTACGTGTAGGGTTAGGTTGTGTACTTGAGACCTTTCTTGTTTCTTGAGAAAGGCTTGTACCGCTATATATTTTCCTCTCAGGACTGCCTTTGCTGTGTCCCACAGATTTTGAACTGTTGTGTTTTCATTATCATTTGTTTCCATGAATTTTTTCAGTTCTTCTTTAATTTCCTGGTTGACTCATTCATTCTTTAGAAGGATGCTGTTTAGTCTCCATGTATTTGGGTTCTTTCCAGCTTTCCTCTTGTGATTGAGTTCTAGCTTCAGAGCATTGTGGTCTGAAAATATGCAGGGAATGATCCCAATCTTTTGATACTGGTTGAGACCTGATATGTGACCCAGGATGTGATCTATTCTGGAGAAGGTTCCATGTGCACTAGAGAAGAATGTGTATTCTCTTGCTTTGGGACGAAATGTTCTGAATATATCTGTGATGTCCATCTGGTCCAGTGTGTCATTTAAGGCCTTTACTTCCTTGTTGATCTTTTGCTTGGATGATCTGTCCATTTCAGTGAGGGGAGTGTTCAAGTCCCCTACTATTATTGTATTATTATTGATGTGTTTCTTTGATTTTGTTATTAATTGGTTGATATAGTTGGCTGCTCCCACGTTAGGGGCATAGATATTGAAAATTGTTAGATCTTCTTGTTGGACAGACCCTTTGAGTAAGATATAGTGTCCTTCCTCATCTCTTATTATAGTCTTTGGCTTAAAATCTAATTGATCTGATATAAGGATTGCCACCCCAGCTTTCTTCTGATGCCCATTAGCATGGTAAATTGTTTTCCACCCCCTCACTTTAAATCTGGAGGTGTCCTCGCGTCTAAAATGAGTTTCTTGTAGGCAACATACTGATGGGTTTTGTTTTTTTATCCTTTCTGATACCCTGTGTCTTTTGATTGGGGCATTTAGCCCATTAACATTCAGGGTAACTATTGAGAGATATGAATTTAGTGCCATTATTAGTCTGTAAGGTGGCTGTTACTGTATATTGTCTCTTTTCCTTTCTGATCTACTACTTTTAGGCTCTCTCTTTGCTTAGAGGACCCCTTTCAGTATTTCCTATACAGCTGGTTTGGTGTTTCCAAATTCTTTCAGTTTTTGTTTGTCCTGGAAGCTTTTTCTCTCTCCTTCTATTTTCAATGATAGCCTAGCTGGATAGAGTATTCTTGGCTGCATGTTTTTCTCGTTTAGTGCTCTGAATATATCATGCCAGCTCTTCCTGGCCTGCCAGGTCTCTGTGGATAAGTCTGCTGCCAATCTAATATTTTTACCATTGTATGTTACAGACTTCTTTTCCCGGGCTGCTTTCAGGATTTTCTCTTTGTCACTAAGACTTGTAAATTTTACTATTAGGTGACAGGGTGTGGACTTATTCTTGTTGACTTTGAGGGGGGTTCTCTGCATCTCCTGGATTTTGATGCTTGTTCCCTTTGCCATATTAGGGAAATTCTCTCCAATAATTCTCTCCAATAGACCTTCTGCTCCCCTCTCTGTTTCTTCTTCTTCTGGAATCCCAATTATTCTAATGTTGTTTCGTCTTATGGTGTCACTTATCTCTCGAATTCTCCCCTCATGGTCCAGTAGCTGTTTGTCCCTCTTTTGTTCGGCTTCTTTATTCTCTGTCATTTGGTCTTCTATATCACTAATTTGTTCTTCTGCCTCATTGATCCTAGCAGTGAGAGCCTCCATTTTTGATTGCACCTCATTAATAGCTTTTTTGATTTCAACTTGGTTAGATTTTAGTTCTTTAATTTCTCCAGAAAGGGCTTTAATATCTCCAGAGAGGGTTTCTCTAATATCTTCCATGCCTTTTTTGAGCCCGGCTAGAATGTTCAGAATCGTCATTCTGAACTCTTGATCTGACATATTACCAATGTCTGTGTTGATTAGGTCCCTAGCCTTCGGTACTGTCTCTTATTCTTTTGTTTGTGGTGATTTTTTCCGCCTTGTCATTTTGTCCAGATAAGAGGATACGAAGGAGCAAATAAACTACTAAAAGGGTGGCAAAGACCCCGGAAAAATGCGCTGTAACCAAATCAGAAGAGACCCCAAATTGTGGGGGGGAGAAAGGGGATAAAAACAGGTTCTGGAAAAAAAAAAGAAAAAAAAATTTTAAAAATAAAACAAATAAAAAAATATAAAAAATAAAAAAATATGTATATATTTAGATAAACTAGTCAAAAAACGTTAAAAAAGAAAAGGGTAAAAGTTTTAAAAAATTTAGCAGAAGAAGAAAAAAGAAAAAAATTGAAAAAAGAAAAAAGAAAAAAGAAAAATTGAAGTAGCCACAAGACTAAAGAATCATGGGGAGAAAGCCATGAGTTCCGTGCTTTGCTTTCTCCTCCTCTGGAATTGCGCTGCTTTCTTAGGAGTTGAACCTACTTTCCTTGATAGATGAACTTCGTCCTGGCTGGATATTTTGTTGATCTTCTGGGGGAGGGGCCTGTTGTAGTGACTCTCAAGTGTTTTGCCCGAGGCAGGATTGCACCGCCCTTACCGGCGGCCGGACTAAGTAATCGGCTCGGGTTCGCTTTTGGGAGCTTCTGTTCCCTGAACGTTTTCCGTAGATTTCCGGAGGACGGGAATGAAAATGGCGGCCTCCTAGTCTCCGGCCCGGAGGAGCCGTGAGCCTGGGGCCCCACTCCTCAGTGCGCCCCCAGAGGACAGCACCCAATCACTCCCGTATCCCCAGCCTCTAGCCGCGCTCCGAGCTCACCCAGCCCGCGACCAGTTCAAGGTAACCCCGAGCTGAGAGCTCAGTCCTCGGCTCTGTCTCTGTAGCCAGCTTCCCCGTTCTAATACCTGCGAGCTCTGCGACACTCTGACACCCCCGATCCTTCTATGACCCTGCGGGACCTGCGGCCACGCTGACCCCGCGTGGGCTTCACCCTGGGTTAGCCTCTGGAGCAATGTCCCTTAGTGGAACAGACTTTTAAAAGTCCTGATTTTGTGCTCCGTTCCTCCGCCGCTTGCCGGGAGCCGGCCCCTCCCCCCACGGTCTATCTTCCCGTCGTTTTAGATTCACTTCTCTGCCAGTCCTACCTTTCAGAAAGTGGTTGATTTTCTGTTTCTAGAGTTGCTGTTCTTCTTCTCTTCAATCTCCCGTTGGATTTGTGGGTGTTTGCAATGTTTAGATAAGCTATCGAGCTGATCTCCTGCTACCTGATGTAGTTTCAGCCTGCTACTTCTTTGCCATCTTGACTCCTCCCCCTTAATCTTATTTTTTTAAGTAGATTCCATGCCCACCCTAGGGTTTCAACTGCTGACCCTGAGATCAAGAGTCAGATGTTCTACTGACTGAGCTACCCAAGAACCCCTAAAATGGTAAATTTTATGTTCTATATGTTTCACCACAATAAAAACAATTTTTAATTTAAAATTGTGTACAGTAAATTTATACTTACCACCCCCAAAACAGTTAAAATGCTAAATTTATGTTATATATAACTTACTACACAGACATAAACACAAAAGAACCAAGTAGAAATTATGAAATTGAAAAGTAGAGTAATTAAAATGAGAAATTCACTAGTAAGGCTCAATAGCAGATTTGAACTGTCAGAAGAATTAACAAACTAACTTGAACTGAGATTTTCCAGTCTGAAGAGTAAAAAGGAAAAACAATGAAGCAAAATGAACAGAGCCTCAGAGACAAATGGGACAGGATCAGGTGTACCAACACATGCATAATGGCAGTTCCAGAAGAAAAAGAGAGACAAAAGGGCAGAAAGAATACTTGGAGAAAAAAAAAGACTCAAAATTTCTAAATCTGATTTTAAAATCCCAACACCACCAATCTACATATGCAAGTAGCTTAATGAACTTCAAATAAGAGAAATACAATGAGATCCCCACATAGATATGTTATAATCAATTGATTAAAAGAAAGACAGAGAAGTTTGAAAGCAGTAAAAGAAAAATCACATGTACATGATCAGCAATAAGATTAATGAGATGGAAAGAACCTAACTTCTTATCAGAAACCACAGAGGCCAAAAGATGCAAGCACAGCATAAGCAAAGCACTAAAAGAAAAAGACTGTCATGCAAGAATTCTCTGTCCAGCAAAACTATCATCCTTCAAAAATGAATGAGAAATTTAGGTATTCAAAGAATTAAAAAACAAAAACAGATATTTCATTGCTAGCCTAACCTATTGACATTTCATCACCAGACCTGCCCTACAAGAAATACCAAAGGGATTTCTTCAAACTGAAATGAAAGGACTCTAGATGGTAACATGAATCAGCAGGAAAAACAAAACAAAACAAAACAAAACAGTACTGGTAGAGGTAACTACGTAAGTATATAAAAGACAGTACAACTGTAATTTTGTCTGTAATGCTTTTCTTCTGACTTAAGAGAAAATGATATAAAGCAATTTTTGTGTTAATGGGCTTGTATGTATAAAGATGAAATATGTATGGCAGTAACAGCATAAATGAGAAAGGAAGGAATTAAGTTTTATGGGAGCAAAATGTTTTCATACCTTTGATATTAAGATAGTATTAATTCAGATTGATGGCCTTAAATTAAGGTTTTAATTGTAATATCTGGGAAAGCCACTAAAAAAGACCAAAACAAAACAAAAAAGTCAAAAATATGTGGTAAAATAAATGACAAGGCAATTAAAACATTACACTAAGATATCAAATTAACACAAAAAAGGCAATAATGGAAGAATTAAGAAACAAAAAAGACATAAGACATATAGAGAACTAATAGCAAAATCGCAGGTATAATTCCAATCTTAGTAATTGCATTAAATATAAATGAATTAAACACCCAATCAGAATGTAGAATATATTTTAAATCTATGATCAACTATACATTCCCCATAAGGGACCTATATTAGATTTAAAGCACAAATTGGTTAGGAATAAAAAGATGGAAAAACATATGTAAACAGTAACCAAAAGAGAGTTGGAGTAGCTATACTAATACCAACAAAATAGACTTTAAAACAAAATCAAAAGCTTTTGCACAGCAAAGGAAACAGTTAACAAAACCAAAAGACAACTGACAGAATGGGAGAAGATATTTGCAAATGACATATCAGATAAAGGGCTAGTATCCAAAATCTATAAGGAACTTAGCAAACTCAACACCCAAAGAACAAATAATCCAATCAAGAAATGGGCAGAGGACATGAATAGACATTTCTTTTTTTTTTTTTTAAAGATTATTTATTTATTTATTTGATAGAGAGAGATCACAAGTAGATAGAGAGGCAGGCAGAGAGAGAGAGGCAGGCTCCCTGCCGAGCAGAGAGCCTGACGTGGGACTCGATCCCAGGACCCCGAGATCATGACCTGAGCCGAAGGCAGCGGCCTAACCCACTGAGCCACCCAGGCGCCCCATGAATAGACATTTCTGCAAAGAAGACATCCAGATGGCCAACAGACACATGAAAAAGTGCTCCACATCTCTCAGCATCAGGGAAATACAAATCAAAACCATGATGAGATACCACCTCACACCAGTCAGAATGGCTAAAATTAACAAGTCAGGAAATGACAGATGTTGGAGAGGATGCAGAAAAAAGGTAACCCTCCTACACTGAATGCAAGCTGGTGCAGCCACTCTGGAAAACAGCATGGAGGTTCCTCAGAAAGTTGAAAATAGAGCTACCCTATGACCCAGCAATTGCACTACTGGGTATTTACCCTAAAGATACAAATGTAGTGATCCGAAGGGGCATGTGCACCCAAATGTTTATAGCAGCAATGTCTACAATAGCTGAACTATGGAAAGTACCTAGATGTCCATCAACATATGATGGATAACAAAGATGTGGTGTGTGTGTGTGTGTGTGTGTGTCCACACACACACACACAATGGAATACTATGCAGCCATCAAAAGAAATGAAATCTTGCCATTTGCGACGACGTGGATTGAACTAGAGGGTATCATGCTTAGCGAAGTAAGTCAATCAGAGAAAGACAACTATCATATGATCTCCCTGATGTGAGGAAGTGGAGATGCAACATGGGGGGTTAGGGGGATAGGAGAAGAATAAATGAAACAAGATGGGATTGGGAGGGAGACAAACCATAAGTGACTCTTAATCTCACAAAACAAACTGAGGGCTGCTGGGGTGGGGGGCGGTTGGGAGAGGGGGAGTGGGGTTATGGACATTGGGGAGGGTATGTGCTATGGTGAGTGCTGTGAAGTGTATAAACCTGGCGATTCACAGACTTGTACCCCTGGGGATAAAAATACATTATATGTTTATAAAAAAATAAAAAATTAAAAATTAAAAAAAACAAAAATTGTTGCTAGAGAAAATGTTTTACAAGGCTGAAAGGTTTAATTCAATAGAGAGATATAAAATATATAAATTTATATGTACCTAACAAAAGAGCTCCAAATTACATGAAATAAACACTGAAAGACTGAGGGAAGAAACAAGAAATTCAACAATAATTGTTGAAGGCTTCAATACCCTGCTTTCATTAATGGATAGAAAAACTAGGCAGAAGATCAACAAAGAGAAAGACTTGAACAACACTAACAACCAACCTAACAAACACTAGAACACTCTACTCAGCAACAGCTGAATACATATTCTTCTTAAATGCACATGGGACATTATCCGGGGTGGACTACATGTTAGGTCATAAAGCAAGCCTCAGTAAATTTAAAAGGATTAAAATAATACAAAGTGTGTCCTCCACTCAAAATGAAAATAAATTAAAAGTCCATAACACAAGAACATTTGGGAAATTTGCAAATATGTGGAAATAGAACAATGCACTTCTAAATAATGGGTTAAAGAAGGAATAACAATAGGAAAAAGAAAATACATTGAGATGAATGAAAACAGAAACACAACATATCAAAACTTATGGGCTACCACTAAAGCAATACCCAGAAGGATATTTCATAGCTGTAAATGCCCGTATTTTAAAAAGAAGAAAGATTTCAAAAAATAACCTCACCTTCCATCTTTTAAGTTTTTTAAAACTAGAAAAAGGAGAGCAGATTAATCCTCCAGCAGGAGAAGGGAAATAGTAAAGATTAGAGCACAAAATAACCAAAGAAGTAATAGAAAAACAATAGAGAAAATCAACAAAATCAATACTTGGTTCCTTAAAAATAACAGAATTGACTTTCCGGCATTCAAGATGTCGAAGCGAGGACGTGGTGGGTCCTCCGGTGCTAAATTCCGGATTTCCCAGGGTCTTCCGGTGGGCGCCGTGATCAACTGTGCTGACAACACAGGAGCCAAAAATCTATATATCATCTCTGTGAAGGGGATCAAGGGACGATTGAACAGACTTCCTGCTGCGGGTGTGGGTGACATGGTGATGGCCACAGTGAAGAAAGGCAAACCAGAGCTCAGAAAGAAGGTACATCCAGCAGTGGTAATTTGACAACGAAAGTCATACCGGAGAAAAGATGATGTGTTTCTCTATTTTGAAGATAATGCGGGGGTCATAGTAAACAATAAAGGTGAAATGAAAGGGTCTGCTATCACAGGACCAGTGGCAAAGGAGTGTGCAGACTTGTGGCCCAGGATTGCATCCAATGCTTGCAGCATTGCATGATTCTTTGGTGTAATTGTTTAAAAAAAATTAAAAATTATTTGCTCCCCCCCCCAAAAAAAATAACAGAATTGAAAAATCATTAAATAGGCTGGTCAAGAAAGAGAATAGACTTAAATAGCTAAAATGAGAAATGAAAGTGGGACAGAAATAAAAAGGACTTTAAATACTATGAAAAATTGTATGCAAATAAGTAAAATAAACTGATGAAATAAACAAATTTCCAGAAAGAGAGAAACCACCGAAACTAATGCAATAAAAATAAAAATGTTCAAACAGACTATAACAAGTAAAGATATTGAACTAATAATTAAAAAAAAAACAAAGAGGGATGCTTGGGTGGCTCAGTTCTTCAAGCATCTGCCTTCAGTTCAGGTCATGGAGCTCTGTGTCAGGAACAAGATAAGGATGTATGCTTTCACTAGTCCTATTAAACATTGTATTGGAGGTTCTAGCTATGGCAATTAGAGAAGAAATTTTATATGTATATATATATAAAATATATAATAAATAAAATTAAAAATTCTTATATATATAGAGAGAGAGAGATAATTTCTATATATAGAGAGAGTAGTAACTTTATATATATAAATATAATATAAATATATATATATTCTATATATAGGGAGAGTAGTAACTTTTCAACAAATGGTGGGAAAATTGGATGTCTGCAGGCAAAATTATGAAGTTGGACCCCTACTTCACACCATATTCAAAAATTAATACAAAATGTATTCAATGTAGGAGCTAAAAGTATAAAACTTAGAGAAAATGGTGAGTTTAGATTAGGTTCTTGGGGTGCATGGGTAGCTGGGTCTGTTAAGCCACTGCCTTCGGCTCAGGTCATGATCTCAGACTGACTCAGGTCAGTCTCCCTGTTCAGTGGGGAGTCTGCTTCTCCCTCTGCTCCTCCCCACTGCTTGTGCATTCTCTCTTTCTAAAATAAATAAAATCGTAAAAAAATTTAGGTTCTTGGGAGCCTGGGTGGCTCAGTGGTTTAAGCCTCTGCCTTCCGCTCAGGTCATGATCTCAGGGTCCTGGGATCGAGTCCCGCATCGGGCTCTCTGCTCAGCGGGGAGCCTGCTTCCTCCTCTCTCTCTCTGCCTGCCTCTCTGCCTACTTGTGATCTCTCTCTGTCAAATAAATAAATAAAATCTTTTAAAAAAAAATTTAGATTCTTATGCTTAGATGAGACACCAAAAATACAGGTGACAAAAAACCAAAAAAGAATAGAGAAATTGGACCTCATCAAAATTGGAAACGTTTGTGCTTCAAATGACACCATCAAGAAAATGATCAATCAAGAAATTGATGAGTCATCTGGGTGGCTCAGTAGGTTAAAGCCTCTGCCTTCGGCTCAGGTCATGATCTCAGGGTCCTGGGATCGAGCCCCACATCGGGCTCTCTGCTTGTCAGGGAGCCTGGTTCCTCCTCTCTCTCTCTGCCTGCCTCTCTGCCTACTTGTGATCTTTGTCTGTCAAATAAATAAATAAAATCTTAAAAAAAAAAGAAAATGAAATGAAAAAATCCCATTACAAGATGGGAGAAAATGTTTGCCAACCATATATTTGATCAAGGACTTACATTCAGAATAAAGAACTCTTACAATTCAACAATAAAAACACAATTCAATTAAAAAAATTTGGAAGGGATCTGAATAGATATTTCCCTAAGGAAGATATACAACTGGCCAAGAACACACGAAAATGTGCTCAACATAATTAGCCATCAGAGGAATGTACATTAAAACCACAGTGAGGTACCAGTTCACACACAGTAGGATGGCTATAATCAAAAAGGCAGCTAACAACAAGTGTTGACAAGGATGTGGAGAAATTGGAATCATCCAACACTGCTGATGGAAATGTAAAATGGTGTAGCTGCTTTTGAAAATAATCTGGCAGCTCTTCAAAAAATTAAATATAGAGTTACTATATGATTTAACAATTCCATTCTTGTGTATATACTTAAGAATAATGAAAACATGTGTCCACAGAAAAACATGTACATGAAGGTTCATAGCAGCTTCATTAATAATAGCCAAAAAGTGGGAAAAAAACAAATGTCCATCAAGTGATGAGTGGATAAACAAAATGTGGTTTATCCCTAGGATGGAACATTACTTAGCCACAAAAAGGAAAAAAGCACTGGTACATGCTACAAAATGATGAAGCTTAAAAATGTTAAGTGCAAGAAGTGTTTAAGTGGAAGAAACCAGATACAAAATGCCATATATGACATGAATCCATTCATATTAAATTCCAGAAAAGGCAAGACCATAGAGAAAGAAAGGAAAGTGGTGGTTGTCAGAGGCACAGGGTGGGGAAGGTGGGACCTGGGAGTTACCACTAATGTGTATAGGGTTTCTTTTGGGGTTGATGAAAATGATCTTAAAGTAGATAATGTTCAACTCTGAATATACTAAAATCCACTGACTTGTGCACTTTATTTTTTTAAGATTTATTTACTTATTTGAGAGAGAGAAAGAGAGTGGGAGGAGGAACAAAGGGAAAGACTCTCAAGCAGACTCCCCACTAAGCGTGGAACTCCATCCCAGGAGCCATGAGATCATGACCTGAGCAGAAACAAAGAGATGCTTAACCGACTGAGCCATCCAGGCACCCCTGACTTGTGCATTTTAAAAGATTGAATTTGATGCTTAATGAATTATATCTCCATAAAGATATTATTTTTTAAAAATGAGTCACTCAAGTTCATTCCTCTCTGAAGCAGTCCTGAGTTTCACAAGGTCAAGGGACAGGACAGAGAATTGAAAGGCCTGAGTTGCCATTGTTGAGTGCCTCCTTTTGTCAGGCACTGTGCTGAGCACTTGATATACTTGAACTTGCTTTGAATCTAAGACATTCTGTGAGGAAGGAGTTTCCATCTCCATTTTACCGTCACTCTATAGTGGGTGAAACTGAACCACTTGCAGGAAGTGGTGGAGGTAGGGTTTAAACCCAGATCTGTGTTCTATGTCCTCTTCCTGGGGCCTGGCTATGGGGTCTCCTGCCATAGACGATCCCTGTGTCCCTGGCCATGGAGTGGAGGGGACAGTGGGCCCTGGTTAGAGCTTGGTCCTTGATGCCCTGTCGAACTGAGCTCTCCGTCTTGATGCAGCTGGCTGGGGGTGGGGAATGCACATGAGCTCAGCTCTGGCTGCTGAAAACCTATCTTGGTCTCCAGACTCACAGACTGGGTATATTTTTATCACAGGTCACAGGGAATTTCCCAACCAGGGGATCAATACCAGTTCATTATTCATGGGGGGAGGAGTAGAGTCTGGGACAGGCAGCCTGTGGTAGCTGTGCTTGAGGACTCCTTCAGGCATTTCCTGCGCATGACAGTGCTCCCATCCTTCCTCTCCCTCGCCAGAACTCCGTCTGAGCCCTGCTAGGGGTTTTACAAAGTTTACCTCATTTATACCCATGATCTTTTTTTTGATTGTTTATTTATTTGACAGAGAGAGCACAAGTAGTCAGAGTGGCAGGCAGAGGGAGAAGCAGGATTTCCGCCAAGCAGGGAGCCCAACACGGGGCTCGATCCTAGGACCCTAAGATCGTGACCTGAGCCAAAGGCAGCCGCTTAATCGACCAAGCCACCCAGGCACCCCTATACCCATGATCTTAAGAGTAAGTAAGGTTCATCTACTGCCTGGCTTACCGACATGCAGAAGGGTTGTGAGACTTCCCTGAAGCCACACAGCTAATAATGGTCAGGGCTGGGTTTCAAATTGAGGTTGGAGAGGGGCATCAGCAGAGATCCCGTTAAGGAGGTGACTTCATCTTTCCAGACTCAGCTTCCCTCCCCACTGCCCTTCCACACCATACCCCCCCCCACACACACACACCTATCTGAGCTCTCTGAGGACACTGTTCCTGGCTGTGTCAGCTGACTTAGTAAGGTGGCCAGCAATACTCATTTGACAGATGAGGAAACTGAGGCACACGGTTGGAGAAACCACAAAGCAAAGCATCAGTAACCACAATCCAGCTCCTCTCCTTTTCAGCTGAGCATTTTCCCCCATAGCACCCATGCAGACAAACCGGTTTTCCAGACCAGCCTAGAAAGTTTGGGATGAAGGCCTTGTAATCACATCCTACCTGCAAGAAAGAACACAGGACCCAGTCAGGAGTGCAGGCCCCGGCAGCTTCCTAAACGAAGAGGAGCCCTTCAAGGTTCGTGCCTGGCCAACTACTCTGCTCGCTACCAGTTTAGACACAGCTGGGACCTTGCAGGGGTGCAGAGGAGATTCTGGGGAACATCAGTTCCTTTGGCCCCAAGAGTTGTCCTCCTGCCATCTTGGGCTTCCCCAGCAGCCACAGGCACCTTGCTTCTAGTCCCCTGGCTTCCTTCAGGACCCAGGCTGCATTCTGGAGCCAGACAGGCCATGGAAGCCCCATCGTCCTTCCCCAGAGACAGCTCAAATGACCATTAAGCTTTGAGCAGACACAGACAGTGGTAGGCGAGAGCTCAGGGCAGGAAGCATTTTGTACTTTACTAATTAGCCTCCTATAGTCAGCAGAAAGGGTCTGTGGCCTCTGAGCAAAACAGCCACGTCAGTTCTCCATGGCTGCTCCTCTGTGGCCATACCTGAATGCTTTGGGCAGGAATGCTGGTGGGCAAGCAGATGTCTGGGCAGCCCACACTCTGTGGAATGGGATGTGAGACAGGGGTTTCACAGATGGTCTCAGCCCCTTGGAGTCCAAAGGGCCTCCCTGGGAGATGTGAGAGGGCCAGGGAGCCTGAGGGGCAGCAGGCACATCCTAGGATCAGAAAGAGCCTCCTAGCCCTGTCTGCTTTGAAAACCTGGGTTCTGCTCACTCCTGGTCATAACCGACCCTTGTCATGACCACCAAACATCTTCCCCAACTCAGACTCACAGAACATCAGAAAGCATCTGCTTCCCCCACCTTCTCCATTGTACAGATGGAGAAGCTGAGGCTCAGAGAGGCAGAAGGCTGTATTATGAAGAGCAGTGGCAGAGGGGGATAGAGCTCTATCCCTGGCCCTGGCCCTGGCCCTCACCTTGTCTGTGCCCTACGACTTTGGCTTAGAGATAGCGACTTGCCAGAAGACAAGGCCTGTGGAAATCCCCTCTCTTTTTCCAGCGCTGGTGTCTGGTGCTTAGGAAGTGCTTAATGTTTTTAGACTGACGGCTTCCTGATCTGAGCAGCTTCCTAGAGACCAGCTGAGCTTTGGAGAACCCTGAGGACTGGCTTGAGATGGCCCTTGAGGCTTTCCATATCTTCCTAGAGCCCTCCCAAAGCTGCCTAGTGTTCAGGTCTCCCTTCGTCCTTGCCTCCATCCTTGTCCTTCCTTGCTCTGGCATCCAGCAGCCTGAAACTCAGGGATATTTCACATCAAACAGGTTGTGATTCCTTGCTTTCCCCAACTCCGGTCTCAAACCCTGCCATGTTCCAAACCCCAACCAGGGAAGATCCAGCCAGGTCCATCCAGAGAAAGAGCAGGCACCAGAAAACTCTTCAGGCAGGACTTGGTCCCAGAGAGGGACAGGACTTTTTGAAATCTCTTTGACCCTTGGCCCTCAGACTACCACCTACTTACTGCTCGCTAATTAGAGCGCTGTCAGCATTCTCCCAATCCCTGCGTCCCCATCACCACCCAAAGGGATCACTTCCCAGCCAGTCTCCCTCTTCATGTTCCTCCACGTAGGCTTGAATTCTTTTTTTTTTTTAATTTTTTTTTTATTTGACAGACAGAGATCACAAGTAGTCAGAGAGAGAGGCAGAGAGAGAGAGGGAAGCAGGCTCTCCACTGAGCAGAGAGCCTGATGTGGGGCTCGATCTGATGCGGAGCTCGATCCCAGGACCCCGGGATCATGACCTGAGCCGAGGGCAGAGGCTTTAACCCACTGAGCCACCCAGGTGCCCCTAGGCTTGAATTCTTTAGGAAACATCCCTGAGTCTTGCTGAGAATGACCAGGTCTTTGCAGTCCGCGAGACTTTATATCAGGGCTTTTTGGTTAGAGTCCGATCGGCACTACTGTCTGAGTCCACTGCCTGCCTCATGCCTAAGTTTGCTTTGGTGTTTGGCCATCCTTGGCCTCCATGTCAGTTCTCCTGGCCATTCTCCTCCTTTTGTACCCATGCACCCTTAGGGCCAAGCCAAACTAGCCTCATACCTGGGTTCTATGGATGTAGCAAGAGAAATCCTTATTAAGTGACCAGCATTGTGATAGGTACTTCAATGGCCACTATCTCTTTTGAGCCTACTCAGGCAGGGATCCACAGTCCCAGCTTAGACACAGAGAACCTGAGGCTCAAAGAAATCCTTGGAGTTAAACGGTGAAACTGGGTGAGAAACCAGTTCTGTCTGATTCCAAAGACAGAATTGGGGCAGCTGAAATAGGGTGAATTAAGGCCGGGGAAAAAGCCCATCTGACCCACCAGACTAGGAACAGCACAAGGACAACACAATTTATTGATGTCCAACCCCACATGGGTCACTGTGCATACGTTGCTTCTCTCCATTGCCCAGAAGTTCCATGTTGGCTCTCACTGAAGTCTGTAGAGCTGGGAACCTAACTTGGTGCTGGGCCCCAGTGGGTTCGGTGTAGATGGCAGTAGTAGGAATGAATGAGAAATGAGTGTGGGTTTTGGTGACTAACCTTGGTCTCCGAGGTGGGGCCCTGAGGTGGTATTCAGCTATAGGGTGGAGACGTGCGTGTGTGTGTGTGTGTGTGTGTGTGTGTGTGTGTGTGCGAGCGCACGCGTGTCTGTTAGTCCAGGTGGCAGCTGACTCAGATCCCTGGTCACCTGGGTGGAAAGAATAATGAGGCCTGGGACTGAGTCTTCCTGACTTTGCCAAGGACTGGGGAGGAGACACCATGAGCTCCACTCTGCTTCTTTCTCCTGGGACCCCCGAGGTGAAGCCCAGCACCCCATCCCACCCCCCATCTTCTGAGCTACTTTTCCTTCCTTAGCCCCAAATGGAATCTCATCAGCATATTAATAGGACATTATGGTTTCTAATGAGGATCCAGAAAACATTATAGAGCAGATTAAAGCTAGCTCCACCCCATTAACCAGCCCTGGGCCCTCGCTGGGGATCCTTAGGTCGGGGGAGGGGCAGAGAGGCTTGGAGGAGGAGAGCTGTTGTTTTCTACTGCCCATAGGAAGGGAAGGTGGGACGAGAGCCACAGGGAGAGAAGCTGGACTCGGACCCCCAGGCTCTGGCTCCCCCCTTTTCTCCTGGGTCCCAAGGTAACAATTGGACTGGCAGAGCATTGCTGTTGCTGCTGTCCTCGTCCGAGAAGTCTCCTGAGGACAAAGAAGTCTAGGACCTGAGGCTGACAGGTCCACCACACCAGCTGGGACGCTCATCCAGCCCCAGCCCCAGGCCCAGCCCCAGCCCTTAACCTTGTCCAAGCATGCGGGTAACCAAGGCTGGCAACATTACCACTGGCCTCTGCCTGTACACTTATGGTAGACATAACTCAATGAATGTCTATAAACAAAAACCCCCACTGATTGGACATCTGCTGTGTGCTAGGCACTATACAGGATGCTCCTGAATCCATTAAAAAAAACCAAACACACAAAGTAGACGCCGGTCTTCATTCTGCTTCAGACATGAGAAAATGAGGTTCAGAGAGGGGAAGCAACTTGCCCAAGGTGGCACAGCAACTCTGCGAGTTTAAGCTCAGTGTGTCTGATTTTAAAGCCCACATTGTTTCCTTTATGCGTTGCAGCTTAATTAGCAGCTCCTCAGTGCAAATGACTTTTCTGTATCCGGGGGCTTCATTTCCTAACCTCCCACTGCTTCCCCTGGGGGCGGCATGGTATTATGGAAAACATGAGTTGGTAGAGAGAAAGATCTGTGTTTCAACTCCAGCTCTCCCATGACCTAGCTGTGTGACCTTGGAAAATCTCACTTAACCTCTTGAGTCTCCTTTTTCTCATCTGTCAAAAGAGGCTGGGACTCCAAGGTCCTTGTGAAGAGTCAATGAAAAGTACTTGGTAAACATTGACCGCTAGCACTACTCTCTATCTCTCATTTGTTTTCATCTGCCAAATCAGGCTCCTTTCGCTCACCCTAACTGCTTCCGTGGGCAAGGAGGGCTGTGGCAGGATTAAGGAGCACAGCAAAAGCAACAGAATGCTACTCCAATGAAAGGGCTATAGCCAGCAAACTTCTTTGTCCTCAGCCAAGCTGGGGAAAGTGTCCTATGTTTCATAGGCAGAGCAAACTTTTTTTAAAATATTTTTTTATTTATTCATGCATGTGTGTGAGAGAGATAGTAAGAGAGAGAGAGAACATGAGCAGGGGAGAGAGGGAGAAACAGGCTCCCTGCTGAGCCGGGAGCTGGATGCAGGACTAGATCCTAGGACCCTGGGATTATGACCTGAGCCCAGGGCAGAAGCTTAACGACTGAGCCACCCAGCCATCCCTGAATTTGTATTCTTTCTGCCCACGCTGGACATCTTTTCCGGAAGGCACCTGTTGCTCTAGGTTTGGTTGTTCATTCATTCATTCTTTTTTTTTAAAGATTTTATTTATTTATTTAACAGACAGAGATCACAAGTAGGCAGAGAGGCAGGCAGAGAGAGAGAGAGGAGGAAGCAGGCTCCCTGCTGAGCAGAGAGTCCCATGTGGGGCTCCATCCCAGGACGCTGGGATCATGATCTGAGCCGAAGGCAGAGGCTTTAACCCACTGAGCCACCCAGGCGCCCCTTCATTCATTCTTTTAAATGTATGTATGTGGGGGGGTGAGCCCATGAGTAAAAGAACACATCCCAGGCACTACCTAAAATGCAGGGGTTACAGGAGAAAACCATCCAGATGTGGTCTTGCCTTTCATGAGCTTTGATTCTGGGGGTGGGGAGACAACAAGCAAACAAGCTCACAGCTTGGTGCTATGAGGAGCATGAAACGGTGTGATGGGCTAGAGTGGACTGGGTAGTGAGGGAAAGCTTCTGAGAAGAGCGACATTGGAACTGATTGATGCCCTTGTGATGAGAAGAAGGTCATATTCAGGGGGCAGAGAGTTCCAGGTGGTGGGGGACAGCAAGAACAAAGGCTTAGAGGACAGAGTGTCGACCACGAGTGGGGAGTCTTAGGCTTGACCTGCGTCTCATGCATCACCCTTTGGGAAGGTATTTTGGAAAGTCAAACTAACACCCTATCTGAAGGCAAACGCGTGTGTTGGGGAGGGGTTACTGCAGGAGAAGGGGTGCGTGTCCCTGGGCTGATGGTGGGGTACAGTCTGGGCCATGGCTCACTCAGTTCCTGGGAAGAGAAACGTACAGTGTAAAGAGGATACAACTTTGAGTCCGGAGGTCCTGGGTTCCAGTCCAGACTGCACCGCTGACTCATAGCTAATGTAAATTGCGTGTGTAATTTTGGCCGAGTCCCTTTGCCTCCCTAGGCTACGGTCACCATCAGTAAGATGGGGGAGGAGAGCGGGGGGAGGGACTGCCTCCTATTTGCCAGCCTCTTCTCTTGGCTTCCCATTACAAGGAAGTGCTGTCTCCTCAGGCACAACAGTCCTGGCAACAGGTGCGGTGATATTTGAAGGCTTGAAAATGTGATGGCTTGAAAATGTGATGGCGAGGGTCCTGTGCTGCCTCGTGCCTGGGTCCCCAGCCCATGGTGGGGAGGAGTCCCCTTCGTTCCAAGTGCCCCTCCATTCTAGCTCATTCCTTCTCTTGCTGGGGAGGCGCTTCTCCAGACCCTGGCACACAGATGCTTTGCTTCTCAGGTTCCCTGCTGGGCCCCACTGAGCCAAGCGCCTCAGCCTCGCCAGGGACTGGGCCCTTCCCCTCCCAACCCCCCCACCCCCTGCCACCAGCACCAGCGCCAGGCCCTCTCCACCCCACATCGCTCTCCCTGCTCTTCTCTGAACTGCCTCCAGCTTGGCTGCATCGCTGCAATAATGAGGTGTCTGCGACTGAACGCAGTGGGCTCTGCGGGGCAGAACAACAGGCCAGAGGCCCATGAGACAGGTTGGAGCAAGCGCAGAGACTGCCCCAGCTGGCCCTGGAATCCACTAGGTATTCCCCACCCACCCTGCCAGCCCCAGTGTCATCCTGAGCCCCACTGCCCAGGTCCCAGGGCACAAAAGTCCCAAAGTCTTAAGATGAAGAGAGGTCCCAGGGTTGTGTAAAAAAAAAAAAAAAAAAAAAAAAATCCAGCTCCACAATGATGTCAATGATGATAGGAAAAATCTTGGGTTTCAAAGTGTTGCCCCTCTAATAACCCCTTATATCTGGACAATATGTCAGTGTTTACGGGTACTTTCACTCATTCTGCAAACATTTACTGAGGAAAAACTCACTGCCAGGTCCCATGCTGGTCAGAGGGAAATGAGGAACAAGAGCATGAGCTCGCTGCCTAGTGGAGAGGCAGACCCTGAAACAGGCCAGGATGGTAAGGGAGTCAGAGCCAGGACCGGAGCTCCAAGAATCCAGGGGACTGGGTGCCCAAGCCACTCTTGAAGGGGCAGGGAGGAAGTGGGGAGGTTTCTTGGAAGAGGGAACCTTTGGAACCATCCTGATGAAAGAGCAGGAATTGGGCAGGCAAGGGGGCCTGAGGGTGGGAAGGTGATCTCCTTTGCAAGGGAACAGCTTGAGAAACCCAGAGGACATCTTGCTTAATCCTCAACACAACCCCAGAAGACAGGCATTCTCAAATCCATTTTCCAGATTGGCAAAACAGAGGCCCAGATGCAATAATGAGACTTAATTGTGAGGCACGGTTAGTTTGGGAAAACAAACAAACAAAAATCTTTTTGGAATGCCTAGATGGCTCAGTCAGTTAAGCGTCTGCCTTTGGCTCGGGGAATGATCCCAGGGTCCTGGGATCGAGTTCCAAGTCGGGCTCCCTGCTTGGTGGGGAGACTGCTTCTCCCTCTCCCGCTGCCTGCCACTCCCCCTGTTCATGCGGATGCGCTCTCTCTCTCTCTGTTTTTCTCTCTGACAAATAAATAAAATCTTAAAAAAAAAAAAAGGAAAAAATGCTTTCTCATCCATCAGCTTCCTTTTCTGCTTACACCAACCCTATGATATAGGGACTTAATGTGCATTTCATTGGTGGAGAGACAGGGAAGGAAAGTGGCTAAAGAAACAGGCTCTGAGCTTTTCCCAAGTCTGCATTAGTTTCCCAAGTTGGAGATCAGCATTTAGGGAGATAGGCACCCTAAGTTTTCCATGAAGCTGTACTCCTTGATCCTTCCTTCCTTCCACCCTTGGGCATCCCTACCTTATTCTCTACCCTGTACCATTCTGCCTTCCCCAGGCTGATTTCCCATGTGGCTATAGCAGAGTTTAGGCGAGATGCCACACCACTCGTCCAGAGTGCCCATCCAGTCAAAGAGGTATTCTGAATTATTCAGGAGCCTCGGCTACAAGATGGGGGCGGGGAGGAGAATGGGAGCAGGTGTTCCTGCATGCCAAGCATGGCAGCTGCACAGGAAGTGACCCCAGAGGCTGGACCCTCTTCAGCTGCCTCCAATCTCTCTCTCTCTCTCCCCCACCCCACCTGGAGAGAAACCAGAGAAATTGCAAGCTGGTGGTGCAGACGGGAGAGGACCCTTGATAGAGGTAGGTGGGAGGAGGGAGAAACCTGAGGGTGCTTGGTAAACACAGGTCCCAATTCCTGAGTGCTTCTAATATTCTACACCTTAGCTCCTTTGCTCTCCAAAATAACTTTGTGATCTTATTGTTATTTTTTAGTTGCAGAGAGAGGTGAAGTAGTTTGCCTAGAGTTTACGGTGAGCCAAATGTTTGCATCCCCCACCCTGCCCCAAGAATTCATATGTTGAAACCCTAACCCCTAATGGGATGGTATTAGGAGGCAAGCCCTTTGGTGGGTAATTAAGGTTAGAAGATGTCATGAGGTTAGAATCTTCATGATGGCATTGGTGCCCTAATGAGTAGAGAACAGAGAGCCTGTTCCCTCTGCACTCTTGCTTGGTCAACACCTTCCCCCACCACCCCCACCACGTGAGGCATGCAGCAAGAGGATGGCCATCTATTATCCAGAACGAGGACTCTCACCACAGATGGAATCTGCTGGTGCCTTGACCTTGGATTTTCCAACTCTCAGAACTGGGGAACATAAATATTTGTTGTTCGGGGCACCTGGGTGGCTCAGTTATGAAGCATCTGCCTTTGGCTCAGGTCATGATCCTAGAGTCCTGGGATTGAGCCCTGCATCAGGTTCCCTGCTTAGCAGGGAGCCTGCTTCTCCCTCTCCAGCTCCCCTGCGCTTTTGTTCCCTCTCTTTTGTTTCCTCTCTCGATGCCTCTCTGTTATAAATAAATAAAATCTTTTAAAAAATAAGTGTTTGTTGTTTAACCCATCCAGTCTATGGAATTCCTGAAGTGAGTTCAATACATAAATTACAGCTCCAGGATTCGAACCCAGGTTTGAGTCCTCCAGAGTAAGCACACACTTCCCACCATTCCCCTCCTTGCACTTAGGACTCAGGCCTCTGGGACAGGGGGACAACCTGTTCCTCTGACCCTCCCTTTTCAGGGTCCCCGTGGCTGCTCAGGACCTCAACTAGGTCTGAGATGCAACCCTCCCTCCATTAAAAGTAACTCCTGAGGAGCATCCAGAAGTGCAATTACAGGTGTGGAATTGTAAGTGGGGAAGAGAAAGTTTGGGCAGGGGGCAGGGGGATCCTCAACCTCAACCTCTTCCTTCGAGGCCATTGGAGTAGGGGGAAGTGTTTGAAAGTGCTGTTAGAAATGCAGCCTCTGGAGTTGGGGTTGCTGGATCTAGCAAAACAAAAACAAAAACAAAAAACAAACAAACAAACAAAAACCAGGATGCCCAGTGAGGCTTGAATTTCAGACAATCAATGAATACTTTTTAGCCTATGTATGTCCTTTTCAGGATCAGTCTGTACTAAAACAGTGTTTGTTCTTGGTCTAAAATTTAAAACGGAACTCAGGTGTCCTGTATTTTATGTGGCAATCCTACCTGGAGTCAAATCACCTGGGCTTCAACACCAGGTCTGCTGCCACTTAGCTGTGTGACTTTGGGCAAGTCGGTCACCCCCTCAGTGCCTCAGTGACCTCATCTGCAAAGGATGACTGAGGAGCCTAAAGGAAATCATGCTGACTGCAAAGCACGTTCCAACTGTTTTCACTTTTCTTCTTCTTTCGTTATAGATTTCACACAGGTGATCCTCTTGCTCCTTACTTTTCCTGGTATGTAAGCCATACACTGGGGCCGTGGGAGCCTGTTGGATCCACAGAAGAGGAGAAATAGGGCTCATGTCTGTCTTTTATGTTCCTACTGTGTGCTTATCCTTGCTAGGCATGCTATTTGCCTCATTGGGCCATCACAACGGTACAAGACAGTTGCTGTCCTTCTTCTGTTTTTACAGATGGAGAAATGAAGGCTTGGAATGATGAATGAACTTGCCCAAGGTCACCCGGCCAACTCGGGAGCCTGAGCCTCTATGATGCTCATCCCTATGGCTCTGCTTCCCCTACCTTCTCCATCCTCCTCACTTGGTACCCAGGTTCTAGCTTACTGAGGGGAACCCCCTACCCGGGTTTGGGGAACATAGATGGGAAACAGCAGCCTAAGTGAGGAGGCCTGGGGCCTCCCTCCATGGGGCCAGGGAGCTCTTGGTCTCCCTGGGTCTGGCTAAAGCACCACCTTTGGTTCTCCCTCCCTCTGCATCCCTCCCCAGCCCAGCCCATGCGGATAGCTCAATCCTGCAGTAAAATGTGTTTCTCTCTGATATGCCCAGTTGCATGTCCACTATGCATGCTAATGAGTGAGTGGCCAGGGCTTGCCAGCAATTTGCTCCAGTTCTAGGGCTCACTGTGAGTTTATTTATTTTTTATATTTATACCTTGTGTGTGGAGATGGTTGACGTGGAGTAGGAGTAGGGTCTGGAAAAGAGGACCAGCAGAAATGGAAGGAGGAGAGAAGCCCAAGCTAGAAGTCAGGAGGGGACTCAGGGAGCTGTCTCTGTCATCCCTCCACCTTCCGACAGGACTGTACCTAAAGGAGACCAGCAGCTCAAAAGGATAACCCTTCTAGCACACTCCTGGCAGCCTTTGGAGGCCTGCCCAGTGGGGATCAACAAGCCTGTATTGAAAAGGAACAAATCAAGGCTCTAGGGGTAATGGGATACATTGCTTCTTCCAACCTGAATCTTTTGACTGTAGATGATAAGGATTGGGGCATCATCTTGCCTCCCCATCTCATAAACTGAGAAACTGAGGCCTCAAGAGGGGAAGGCACCCAGCCAAAGTCATGCAGTGAGTGTGAAGTGGAACCAGGGCCAACACCAGGCCTTGTTGACTGCCAGTACCCACATCTCATGATCGCACCCATAAAAACCTGGCTAGGAGGAAGTGTTCTCCCCCCTCTCCCACCCACCATGTCTACCAAGGTAGGAGGAATCCATAAACCACCCGAAAGCTCCTCCCATAGAGTTCTTCCCAAATTCTTGGTAATTGGCTACTCACATCTCCCTGAGTTCTAACTGCACTTGCCCTCTTCCTGCCATCCCCTCCCCCCTTTCTTGTCACTTTAAGGAAGATGGCTCCTAAGCACTCAGTAAACATTTGTCCTAAGCAACTTATCAACATCTGTAAGGGTGAATGAAGATGAACACACACCCAGAGACCCCACAGACTCCGGAGAAATGCTCACATGCATGTCACTGGGAGACATGCGCAAGGACGCTCACAGCAGCACTCTTCATTATAATAAATAAAATGTGTGACACTACCTAAATGTTCATGATCAGGAGAACAGATAAATAGGTTGTAGTGTACAATGGAATACCACATAGCAGTGAAAATGAGTAAAGCTATGGCTGCCTATGTTAACCCAGACACACACATGATGTGGAATCAGAAAGCCAGTCACTAAGCATACACAGAAGGCCACTAGTGCAAAGTTTTCAACACATTGACATCAGAGGAGTGACTACCATGGAGAGGGTTAAGTCTGAGAATAGGGGGGCGCCTGGTGGCTCAGTGGGTTAAGCATCTGCCTTTGGCTCAGGTCATGATCTGGGAGTCCTAGGACTGAGCCCTGCATCCTCGCTGGGCTCCCTGCTCAGTGGGGAGCTTGCTTCTCCCTCTCCCTCTGTCCCTCTCCCAGCTCATTCTCCCTTTCTCAAATAAATAAACAGGGTACGCAGAGAGCTCCAATGATATCTGTGATATTTTCTTTCTGAAGCTGAATGATGGATAATGGGGTTTGTTATGTTATTCTTGAGACCATTGTGCATATCTGGAATATGTCAGTCTAAAAACAAATGGAAAGAACAAATAGATGGCTAAATGAATGAATGAAGGCTGCTTCCCTTCAGCCAGAGGCTTAACTCTCCTGCCTTTCCTCTGTTTTGTGGGTGTCTCTCTTGGACTCATGGGAGCGTTGGAATTCAACTAAGCTGGTCTGGAATCCTGGCTCTGCCCCTTCCTGCCCTGTGACGTGGGGACCCGATTCCTTCCCTGCTCTACGCACCTCACCTCGGGAGGCTATTTGTGAACCTTCACTAAGAGGACGGAATGTCTTGGAGTTTTTCTAGTCCCACCCCCCATTTCACAGATGACAAAAGTAAGGCCCGAATTGAAACCTCAGCCCCCACTGTGGAAGGTAGGAAGGTGCTTGGAAGGTAACTGCTCCTTACCCTCCCTCCAGGCATGGCCAGGGAGGGAGGCCTCCCAGAGGGCAATCAGGACATTAGGACAAAGCACTGGTGAGAAAGAAGGGAGACAGCGCCACGCTGAGGCTGGGCCAGAGAAGGGGGTGTTCAGATTCGCCTGAAGGGTCAGGCCCCAGTGGGAAATCTTCGTTAGGTGGGGATCTGCTCCTACCAGGGGTCCCTGGCTCACAGCTCTAGGACTTGTGGCAAGAGTAGCCTACTCAGAAGTGTGGCTTGGAGTAGAACTCACACCTGTGTATGGGGATGAGGGAGGATGGAAGGGAAGAGTTGGCTCAGGAGTACAAATTTAGATCCAGTCAGAATTTTTGACAATCAAAGTCCACAGGATAGAGGGCAGGCTGCCTTGAAAGAGAAGGAAAGCAAACTGTCTGGAATCTCCTACCCTGGGACTCCGTGGTACTATGATTGCTAGAGGTTGTTGAACCCTCAGACGTGGGCCGAATTATAGCTGATTCTTCAGAAGGTGATAATATGGATGAAGAAGTAACAAGAGAGGGTGTCTGGGTGGCTCAGTCATTAAGTATTTGCCTTCAGCTCAGGTCATGATCCCCAAGGTCCTGGGATCCAGCGCCTAGGATCAGGCTCCCTGCTCGGCGGGAAGCATGCTTCTCCCTCTTCGGTTTCCCCTGCTTGTGTTCCCTCTCTTGGTGTCTCTCTCTCTGTCAACTAAATAAAATCTTTTTTTAAAAAGATTTTATTTATTTATTTGACAGACAGATCCCAAGTAGGCAGAGAGGCAGGAAGAGAGAGAGGAGAGGAAGCAGGCTCCCTGCTGAGCAGAGAACCTGATGTGGGGCTCCATCCCGACCCTGGGATCAGGACCTGAGCCGAAGGCAGAGGCTTTAATCCATTGAGCCAGCAGGCACCCCAAATAAATAAAATATTTTTTAAAAAGAAGGAACAAGGAAGTAGGGTGGCAAAGAAGGCATCTATGGGACGCTGCAGTGCCTTGCTAGACACAGAGCCTGTTCCTCCTCCCAGCCCCTGTGCTCTAACTGGAATATTACCATTCCCATTTTCTGGATGAGGAAACTGAGGCCCGCAGAGGCTCAGCGAAGCAAAGGTCTGAATCCAAAGCCTGGGCTCTTCATACCCCACACTGACTTCGCGCTGCCTTGGCCCTCTCTCCTCTTGGCCTGGTCTTGGGTGGGCCGTGGTGAACAGTGGTGGTCTGTCCCACCAGTTACTACCAAGAGAGGGGGCCAGAGAGACCACTGTGGAGGCCCTGTAGCCCAGCCAGCCCCCAGGCCTCTGCTGTTCTTGGGCCCCAGCCGGGCACTCCTCAGATGGGTGGTGGGGCCTCAGAGCTGGCGTCTGCTACAAGCCTAGGTCCCCTATGGAGAACCCCTTCAAGGGCAGCCCTTGGTCCCACTCTAATTATACAAACAATTTTTCTCGGCTTCTCCAAATAAACAGTGTGCAGTCTGCAGGCCACAGCATGCTGGGAAACCTGAAATGAGAAGCTGCTGCTAATGGGCTCCTTAGCTTCAGGGCTAAACGGATTGCTTAAGAGCCCGGCCCTGACCAGCCCCTGCTGTGTTCCTGACCAGCATCTTCTACACCGTACTATGTACCCTACACCACCCGTCTCTGGTCCCACCCCCTTCGTGAATGCCCACCTGCTTGCAGCCCCGGGGGTGACAGAACTGCAGGTTGCATGAAGAATTTACAGTTCCGAGTCCTGCAGGCAAGGCTTCCACAGCCAGGGTTTCAAGGGAGGGGTTGTGTGCATAGGGACGGGCGCGTGTGGGCAAGGAGGGCTGTGCAATCGGACAAGGAGAGTGCATGCGTTTGCGGGGACAAGTGCACGTGTGTCTACAAGTAAGGGTGTTTCTCGGAGTGCAGCAGGATTGTCAGGGGCTGAGTTGGCTCAGGGAGCAGAAGTTCCCAGTGGGGTAAGCGCAGAGTGTATATACTGGAGGGTGGAGAGCCCAACACGGGGATCGTGAGCAAGCAGACAGAAGAAGCTACTGCTAAGACCCCCTCCCCCAGCTCTGTATGGGTTCCCAGACACTTGCACATTCATGGCTCATCCCAACAAGCCTGTGAGGAAGGGTCCCTCCCAGCTCATCAGAGGTCACACAGCTCAGAATTGGAATGCAGTTTTCTTACTTCCAGAGTGATGTATCTGGCCTCATTTGCTACCCTGAAATGTATATATATTTTTTAATGTCAGAAGGGCTTCTTTTCCGAGACCCTTAGCTCTGAGGAAAAGGATCATTTGGTTCATCACCATATGGCAGGCTCTTTAAGTTTGTGGGCTCCAGGGGCACCTGGGTGGCTCAGTGGGTTAAAACCTCTGCCTTCGGCTCAGGTCATGATCCCAGGGTCCTGGGATCGAGCCCTGCAGCGGGCTCTCTGCTCAGCAGGGAGCCTGCTTCCCCCTCTCTCTCTGCCTGCCTCTCTGCCTACTTGTGATCTCTGTCTGTCAAATAAATAAATAAAATCTTAAAAAAAAAAAAGTTTGTGGGCTCCAGAGCCAAACTGCTAAATTTAAGCCCATTTCTGTCACTTGCTTGCTGTATGACCTCCAGCAAGTTATTTAGCCCGTCTGGGTGTTGTTTTTCCCATCTGTAAGATGAGGGTATTAATCGCACCGACTCCCTCAGCTTGCTGCGAGATCTGGTGAATCCAGGTATACAAAACACCTAAAACAGTGCCTGGCACAGGGCAAGAGCTGAGAACTGGTTGGCTGCTGGCATTATTATTCCTTTTCTTTACTTGGCCTCTCATAGTGCTTGGGTACCGTAGATGCGTAAGATGCAATTTTGCAGGTAAATGTTAAACCCACTTATGTCACATTACTGACTAGAGCCAGTGGGTTAAAGTATTCCCTCACCAGCTGACACTTTGGCCATTTAACAGGATCTTTCACTACTCGGTACTTCCTGAACCCCTCAGAAAGTCCATCCCCATCTGGCGTGTGTGTGTGTGTGTGTGTGTGTGTGTGTGTGTGTGTGTCTGTGTGCGCGTGCGCGTGTGTGTGTTTCTGAGGAGGGACAGGAGCTGAACTGGGTTTGATGGGGCTTCTGGGCCTCTCAAGCTTGGCTGTCTGTGACTCCCCAGGTGTTGACTCCTCTGGGTCCCCATTCATATGTCCCCCAACCCCCCCCCCATTGGTCCCTGGCCAGCAGCATCCTTCTCCTCAGTTTGTGCCCCCATATCAAAGCTCTGCATCCCCCACACCCCCTCCCACCATTCAGCCCTCACTATAAATCATCAGAGAAATTCTCCCTTCGGGCTGAACTTTCCATGCACTCCCCCTTGAAGGAGACTATTGGAGAGGAGAGGTTTATTTAAATCCGTTCAGATGGTTTTGAGTTACTAGAGGGAACTGAAGAGGGAGAAAATGGAAGGGGAGAGAGGCAACAGAGCAAGTGAGAGCCAGCTTGAGAGACTGTACAGAATAGGGGAAAAAAGGAAATAGGAGTGCTTGAAGAGAACGATTCTTTTTCTGCTCTTCCCCCTCAAACACCAGGAGACAGAAAATTGCCAATGACCTGGCCGTCCAAGTGACAGAAAATTGCCAATGACCTGGCCATCCAAGTTTTTAATGTTCTTTGTGACCAAAGAGGGCTACATGAGGTACAGGAACAGTGGCAGTGTGCGGCCTTTGGGAGGACACCCAGGTGACCCCAGTTTTGGCTACGCTCTGCCGGAAACTCATTGCATGATCTTGGACGAGTCTCTCCTCTTCTGGGCCTCAGCTTCCTAACATACACCATAGGAGGTGGCTGGGGATACAGACAGGGAAACTGGCTTAATGAGTGCCCATGGTGGGGTGGGTAGTATTACTGTCCCCATTTAATGATGAGGAAACTGAGGGACAGAAAAGTAAGTTGCTCAAGTTTACACGATGAAATGATAGAGCCAGAATTTGAACCCAAGGCAGTCTGGCTCCAGAGACTGCATGCTTAATGGACTCTACCACCACCCACTCTTCTAGAGTGACCTGTAAAAATCCCTCAGCTGCATGACCTTGGACCAGTCACTTCCCTTTCTTGGGGCCTCAGTCTACCCACGTGTAATGTCTGCTTCGTTAACCTTCTTACTTGTAAGGAGCTACTAAAAAGGGAAAATCCAACCTTACAGACCATCCTGCTCTAAAAGCCAGGGGCGGGGAGAGGGGCCTTTGCATGCATTATCTCACTGAATCCCTCACCTAACTTCTAAACCTGAGACAACCAAGGTCCAATGAAGGCAGGTCACTTGCCCTTGGCCCCTGTGGGGAAAGGCCAGAAACCAGGGCCCAGGCTCCCAATATGTACCTTTGAATGGTCTGTATCTATGATGCTGGACAGCATGGCCTGGTGGTTCTCAGCCCTGTGGTACATTTGAATCAGCTGGGGAACTTTTCAAAACTTGGCCCTGACTCCACCCCAACATGGTGAAATCAGAATCTCTGGGGATTGATCTTGGTATTTTTGTAATTCTCCCTAAATGTGTCTCTTGTGCAGCCAGGGTGGCCTGGGGAACAAGGATGAAAATATTATAATGACAGGGCAGGGAACCAAGTCCAGGCTGGGGTCAGGGCAAGGGGGAGGGAGCAGGCTAATGGTCTCTGGAGGTTCGGCATCCCATAATATCCCAGAGTTAGAGATGAGCCCTTCAAACCAAACAGCCCATTTTACAAGGGGGAGCCTGAAGCTCACATAGGAGAGAGCCCTTGCCCAAAGGACAGAGGGACACATCTGGAATTTCATTCTCTTTCCCTGACTCTTAATACAGAACACTTTCCACAGCCTTGGGGCAGGTGGGACCCATCCATTAGAGATTGCCTTGCTTCCATTTTGTAGATGAGGAAACTGAGGCTCAGAGGTGAGGAGGCTGACCTGCCCAAGAACAACACAGCTAATAAGCCATCAGAACCAGATTTCCAAGGCCGCCTTTGCTGGCTTTCTCTCCCTTGCTTGGTCCGCTGGCCCGACTGCATTCTGGCCTGCCGTGGATAGGCAGGGAAGGGTGTCCAGTTGAAGCCTGGAGCAGGGGCCCCAGATGTGGCCCTTTTGATCTGTCCAACCAAGGCCTTTGGGGCCCATGCTGCCTCATCTGCTTGAGCCCATGGAGAGGGTTCCAGCCAGGTGTGCAGTGGGAAGGAAGGATTTTGGGGGCTGCAGCCCCCTCCCCTCCTCCTCCAGGTCCGAAGGGCCTGGAATTCTTTTAACAGGAGACAAAGCCTTTAATTTCAAGAGATCAGATGAAAGGCTCCAAATGCAAATGTTCGGGCTGGGAAGCTGCTGGTGAGAATAGGCTGCCTTCAAAGTGTAAATGACTAAAGGCCTCAGTCAGAGAAGAGGGGTGCAGGCCCCCCCACACCCTGCACCCTCAATTGCAATTCAGTAATTCCAGAGTACTTCGGACCCTGGAGCCCCGGGCATGGGACAGGGGCTGAGGGATGTTAGTGGCCTTCTGTCCTTCAGACGCCCATCTTGCTAGTCCTCTTGCTTGATGGAGGCTCTAAATTAAGTCCTAAATTGTCTTCATTCTGATACCCCCTTACCCCCTAAACTCTCTGCCATCACCTACCTCAAAAGACTCCCGAGTTCCCTCCCCTGGGCTTAAAGGATTGGCAGGACACTGGTGCCGTCCTCCCCTTCCAGAACCAGAGTGCCCATTTTCCTGAGCTTCACAGACTTGGGGAGAGACAGGTAAAAGTCAAGGTGTTCAGGGGGAGGGACGGCCACGAGCAGAGACAGGGAGACCAGAACTGTTTGGGACAAAGGATAACAGAATCAGTGTGAAGGAAGCAGGAGATGCTTGGGGCAGCGTTGGATGGCTGGGTGGCCGAAAGGGCACTGGAAAACCAGACCGTGGAGCACGTTGAGGGTTGTGTAAAGAGCCTAGCTTTATTGTAAGGCAGGAGAAGCCAGCAGCAGGTGTTGAGTGGGGGTGTGGCATCATCTGATTTACTTCTTTTTTTAAAAAAAGATTTTATTTATTTATTTGAGAGAGAGAGAGGGAGGGAGAGAAGGCACAAGATGGGGGAGGGGGCAGAGAGAGAGGGAGCAGCAGGCTTCCCGCTGAGCAGGAAGCCCAATGCAGGGCTCCATCCCAGGACCTCAGAATCATGACCCAAGCAGAAGGCAGATGCTCAACTGACTGAGCCACCCAGGCACCCCCTGATTTACATTTTTGCACCACCCCTCTGGCGGCTAGGTGAATTATTTATAGGGGTCAGCAGCAGAATTGGTAAGACCAGAGAAGAGGCTGCCTGCCTTGGCGGGAGTGATGATGAGGATGTGGGCTCAAGAGGGAGCTGTGGAAGGGGAGAGCGCTAGCCTGGCCTGGGAATACCTAGATAGCAGGTTTTGGGTAGGAGGGAAGGGTGCTGCACTGGGCACTGCATTCACAGTGTGTTCTCTGCACTCCTAAGGTGTCCCATATCCCTGAGGGAGTCTCCCTCAGGGATATGGGGAGAAGGTAGCTGCAGCTCTCACCCAGAGCATTTAACCAAGGCCAGAACTTCCACCTTGACTGCTGGTTCTACCTTTCCCGCAATGGACAGTTCCAGAGAAGGTGTTGACCTCCCACTTTGCTCTCCGCCATTCCCTTCCTGAGACAGGTTGCTGGGTTTTTCCTGCTTTCTTCCTTCTCTCCCTCAGAAGGTCTTCCCTCCGAGGCAGCCGCCTCACGGAGTCGTGAAGTTCACTGTGGGGGTGGGAACGGGCCTGCAGTGCTAGCTCTGTGACTTTGGGCAAATGACTGCCCCCTTCTAGTCCTTCACCTTTTCCTTGTCTACAAGGCTGGCAAAACAAGGAAAGGAGGTGGTGGCCTGCCAGTAAGTACTCGAGGGCAAAAACACTGGGGAAGAACCTTCCCCCACCCAACATACCAGCCCAGAATTGGCTTCTTCCTGGCAACTTGACCCCCAGCTCTTTCCCTAGCTCTACCCCCATACTCCACACCCCACTGTGGCCCCAAGCATGGCCTCTTCTCTTTCTCTCCTTTGAACGGTTTTCCCTATTGGGCACCTTCTGCCCATTTTCCAAATGGAGAAAAAGATTCGAAGAAGGAAAGCCATTGGCCCCAGCCCTAAGTCCCTCCAGAGCTTGGGAGCCATCGTAGGATGTCAAAGCTACCTTCTAAAGCTCCTAGTATCAAACTGCACCCTAGGCCTGGTCCTGAGCCCAGGGAGGGTTTAGGGCAACAAGCCCTGATATGCAGATAACAGACTTTGATCCCCAAAGGGACTGGGACTCGGTACAAAATGAAATCTCTTTCCCTGTGGCAACACAGCAGGCGCCTGACAAAGCGCCTGCTGTGCCCCAAAGCCCAGAACACCGGTGGTTCCTTCTGCCTCCCCAGTCCCCAACACCATGTCCTTAAGCAACATCTTTCAGAAACTTGGGCAGATGGCGATAAGGAAATAGGGGCCTAGAGCCCAAGGAGCTCACAGATCCAGGAACAAATAGCCAGGAGGGTGCACAGCTTTGTCCTGGGACTAGAGCAGGGGCAACTGTGACCCCAAAGGGTCTGGCTTGCCCTGGAATCATCTGATAGGGGTACAGCAGGGAAAACTGTGGAGGAGGGGTCCTGTGGCAATGGTCAAGACCCCAGGTGGCCCCGGTGACTGGCTGTATCTGAGCAGTCTGCCCTGCCAGTGGGGCACCATGAAGAGGACCGTGGAATAAAGAGGGAGAGCCTGAAACCCTGGGGTAGGACAGTGACAGGAGAGTCCTTTAGCATAGGAATGATGGATGTTTCTGGAGATATGCCTTAAGGGAGTCCCGTAGCCCCTCTGGGCCCCTATCTCCTTATCTGGGTGCCAAGCTGCTGGCAGAGATCCGGCCTGGCACTGTCTGGAGCAGTGGGGTGACTTTCTTTCCTGTTGTCAGTCAAAAGCCTGCTGAAGCCTGAAGCCCGAGTAGCTGGGCAGGCTAGGAATGCGTGCACTTGGCAGGCCCAGCCCAAGAGGGCTCATGACACTGCTCATCTACCCCAATGAGCCACATCTGTCAGGTGGGGGAGGGAGGGGGGCAGGGTGTCCCACATCTGCTCCCCACATTGCCCATCTCAGCCCCTACTGCTGCCCAGGAGGAAGAGGCAACCCAGCCAGGAGAGACAAGAGCAGGGAAAAAAAGAGAATGAGTGACACTTGGGAGAAGGTGGGGAGTGGAGGTGGTTGCTCAGAGAGGGCCCAGAGCAAGAACATAGGGCAAGGGTGGGGTCCCAAGTTGCAACTACCAAACCGCCCTACACAGAGGATCTATTTGTGAAGAAAGGCTGAGGGAAGGGAAGGCAGGAGAAAGATGGAGAGTAAGGAGTCAAGGAGGCACCAGGACAATGAGTTGCCTAGAGGCCCAGCAGAAAGAGCAGGGAGACCATGTGAGGATTGGGAGGGGCGGGAGGGGGTGGTGTGCAGAAACAAAGAATGGAAGAGAAAGGCCGGGAGTGGGAAGCAGGACAAAAAGCAAAGAAAACCGGTACGGGAGTTTGGAAACCCCAGTTTGCTTTTTTGAGCCCTTGTCCCTTGGCGAGCCGGACTGCCCCATAAACCTTGGGATTAATGGCCCTGTTGTCCTGGGCTGGCTGGCACCTAATCGGAGCCACCTGGCTGGCTGTGGGCCCTGGCCCCACCCCAGCCCCGGGCCCAGGGGCTCCCGCAGAAATGGCTTTATTTGCAAATTTACAGTTGGGGTGCAACATGGGGACGAGGGACTAGGATGGTGCGCCCTGGTCCTCCAGGAAACAAAGTTGTACCTCCTGTACTCAAGCCTTCCTTGCACATTACCCCCAGCCTCTACCATAGAGCACCCACCTGGGAGATGGCCTCATTTTCTCTCTGTGGGAGCAGTTCAGAAGGGCAGAGGGAGCCCAGTGTCCCTGGAGAGCCCCTCGGTGGGAACCCCATGGAGGGGACTCTGGATTCCCAGAGTAGGTCACCTTTCTTGCCTCTGAGTCCCTTCTAGGACTCTGCAATCCCACAGTCCTCTGCCCACAGGGCCAGCCACGGTGGCATGGCCGCCTCTAGCAACCACTGGTTCTAGCCCATTCCTCCTCCTTGCTGTGGCGTGAGGCAGAGGCTGAAGCAGAGGCAAGCTGGCAGGTAAGAGGTGCGATTACCCTCATTTCACAACTGGTTTAACAGAGGCAGAGGGAGAAAGTCAGGCTCAGGAACCAAGATGGACGGGGCGGGGAGGGGGGGAAAGGGATAGAAATGATTAATCAGGGGGCACCTGGGTGGCTCAATGGATTAGGCCGCTGCCTCGGCTCAGGTCATGATCTCAGGGTCCTGGGATCGGGTCCCTCATCGGGCTCTCTGCTCCGCGGGGAGCCTGCTTCCTCCTCTCTCTCTGCCTGCCTCTCTGCCTACTTGTGATCTCTCTCTCTGTCAAATAAATAAATAAAATCTTTAAAAAAAAAGAAAGAAATGATTAATCAGGGCTTTGCCTTGGGAAAGGAGGACAGAAGGAGTGGGTGACCTGGCTGGAGGGGATATGGATGTGTGGTGATGCACTGCGGGGTGGGGGGCAGGAAGAGCCCCCTCTACAGAGACAGAGGGGGAAGGGGTGGGAGCAGGTAGAATGAGGCTGGCCCTGAGGCTGGAGGAGGGGCCAAGGGCAAAGTGCTGTTCACTGAGGATCACTGGTGGGCCTGCTAGTGCTGGATCCAACTGGCCACAAGCTCCTCATCCCGTGAGGGAGAAGCTGGCCCAAGGAAAGGGGGGAGGTATGAGACTGCACAACTTTCCCCACAGGAGTGCACATGAGCACACACATGTACACACACATAAACTCAACCATGAGGATCTAGGCTATTCTAATCTGACTTGGCTCAACACCTGAAGATGGTTTCTAGAGAGATGCCTGGGTAGCTCAGCCAGTTAAGCATCTGCTTTCAGCTCAGATCATGATCCCAAGTTCCTAGGATTGAGTCTCACATCAGGCTCCTTGCTCAGTGGGAGTCTTCGCCCTCTACCTGCTGCTTCCCCTGCTAGTGTGCTCTCTCGGACTCTCTCTGACAAATAAATATATAAAATCCTTAAAAAAATAGATGGTTCTAGAAATGCAATATTAAACCTGGAAGGATCCAGGGAGGCCTGGACATATGTGGAGGCACATGAAGGCCTCTGATGGGTAAGAGAAGTGAGATAGGTGAAAGGGCTTCCCACAGTCACTCCGAGAGCTCAAGGGAACCTGGAGGACCTGGGGCCAGAGCCTGCCTCTCCTGTAGCTGGAGGGAGTGTGGATCTCTGAGACTAAGTAAGAGGCCCCCAAGATGAGAGGAGGCAGAGCCACCAGGGTGGTGAGGGAGGACACTAGGATTACTCACATTAATTAAGCATTCACTATATGCCAGACACGTGCCATATACTTGTCAGAATGTGCGTTGGCCCCCTGAATTCTCACATACATCAAGTAAGGTAGAAATTAGATTAGCCCCCCTGTTACTGACAAGGCTCAAAGAGATGAAGGGACTTACAGCGAGTAAGTAGAAGATACTAGTTTGTCAGAGTTCAAGTTCAGGGCCTCAGCCCTACTGGGACCCCAGACCCCCATGCTGGCCAGGAGAGGGAGGCAGGATGGACGGGCCAGGTCACTGGGTCAGCTCCTGATCAGTGCCCCCAGCATTTAGGGAAGAGTCTGAGTACCGTCTTTCCTGCAGTCCTCTCCTGGAAAAAGGACCCCTTGCCGGCCAGGGCTGCCCACCAGACCGTGAGCACAGGGAGCTGTCATTCCTTCTGCTTCAGAACAAAGATGTCTGACCTCACCCACAGCATGGCTGCATATGGGCTCCTGGGGAGGTCCAGAGATGTGGGAAGTCATGCGCTGAGCCCCAGGTGGGCCCAAATCCAGCCTTCTCCGTTCAGCTCAGCTGGGTGACACAGTCCAAGTGCCTTTCCAGCCCCAGGCCTCAGTGCCCCCATCTGGCCCATGCGAGGTGCGCCTAGGTTGTCTGCGGGCTCTGCCAGCTCTGACAGTCTAGGAATCTATGACATAAGCACATGGAAAGAGAACTGACAGTCTCGGGTAGGCCATGCCAAGCACCAGATGAGGCGTGCTACAGCTTCTCAGTGTGGACTTGGTGTTCGTGGGAAGCGAGGTCATGAGTAGGGTATCCAGTGAGGACAGATGGGCCCTCATTCATTCCTTCCAATGAACGTGCATATGCTAAGCACCTACTGTGTGCCAGGCACTCTGCTGGGTGCTACTGATGGAACAGGGAGCGCTTCTCCTCCAGGAACCATACCTAGATCAACTGCATTACCTTGGGGACCAGTGACATGACAGATGTGCCTGCCCTGCCTATCCCAGTCATCAAGTCTCTGCCTTTCTCTTCCTCTTGCTCCTCCTCCTCCCCCTCTCTTAGGTTTTGCCTTTTCACTTTTCTCTCTGTCTTTCCCCCCTCCCCTGTTTGTAGCTCTGTCCACCCTCCTCCCCTGCCTTGAATCTCACAAGTGATGGGAAGAGAGGTGGGAATTCCCACTTGAGCTCCCATCAGCCCTGATGAGGACTTCTGGAAACCAAGGGAGGGATCATATTAGATAAGACTGGGCAAGCCCCAGCCTGGTCGCCGTGGCCCCAGGGTCGTGGGAAGGGGCACCTATGGGTGTAGGCCCCCATCAATGAGAGTCTGATCCAATGCTAGAACTACTCTCCCCTCCCCAGTCGAAAGGTAGGTTTGGGTTACAGCGGGGAAGAACAGATTCCCCAGGGAAGGCTGATGAGCACAGAGGCGGGGACTCGGACCAGGAAAATGGCTTTTGGACAGATGCCACCTGTTCATTTCATGCCTGGAATTCCAACGGGGACTGGAGTTGAGGTGTCTGAGATGAGATGAAAAGAGAGCCCTGGGAATGGAATCCATCAGCTGACCTGGGTTCGAGGCCTCACATATGTAACCTTGGCTGAGCCGCTGTTCCTTTAAGTGTGAATAGAGATAATGCCAGTCACCCAGAGTGAGATCTAAGTGATCCAACCAAAGTGATAGCGCTTTACAAATGAGAGGGATGGCTTATCCCTTCCAGAGGCCAAGGACAGTGGGGCCACAGTGCTAGGGAACGGGGTCAGACTTCCGGCTAGGGGAGGGTAGAACCGGGAAGGAGAACTCTGTGAGGGTTCAGAGCGGGAAGAGAAGATCACTGTGGGGGTGGGTCAGTGTGGGCACTGGAGTGAGGGGGGGGGTGCTGTGCTATAGCCACCAACGGGACAACAGAGGTGTCTTGTCCTCTGGTGGGAGCGGGGCGTGATTCATTTTGTGGTCATGCCCAACACACCTCACTGATTGCAGAGACAGTCTGCTGATGGGGGTAAGAGCGGATACTTTTGAGTCAGAGAACACAGGGCTCAGATCTCGGTTCGGTCCCTCCCTAGCTGGGTGGCCTTGGACAAGTCAGTTATCCTCAGAGCCTTGGCTCCCTTCATCTGTGCAACTGGGCCTCTCAGGCCTTGCTCATTGGGTTTGCCTGGTTCCTGGCATGAGTTTTCAGGTCCCTCGTCTCTATACTGAGGCCTCAGTTTCCCCCTTATTCCAGAATGGAGTCTAGACCAAATGATGTATCAGATTCCAAGCAGCCCTAACATGCGGAAATGAGCCTCAGTTATCATCTGTGTTTTCTCTCTGCATCCAGTGAGTCAGTCACCAGCTAGAATTTGATTGGGTGGGTGCTCTCTTAGGTGCTGGAGAATGGAGAAGGAGGGCCCTGGGCCCTTAGAAACAAGGCTGCCAGCCTTCTCTCTTCCACAGGATGGCCTGTTAGAGCCCAGGTCAGCCCCTGAGCGTGACCGGGGGTGGTGGGGGCATGACTAGAGACCCCACTGTCCTTCCCGCGCTGTGTGGTGGCCTGTTTGGGCTTGCCCAGCACTCCCCGGGCTGCCCGGGGCCTGGTCCGTGGCAGGGTGGCCCCCCGGGAGTGGGGCTCGGGAGCTTGGCTCCAGCAGCTGGGAGCAGAGTAGCCCCATTGGCCCAAGACCATGTGTTTCTCTTCCTCAGGAAGCACAAAGAAAGACTTAAAGGATTTAGACCTCAGGGGGTAAAAAAGAGAAGAGAAGTAGAACCCAAATCCACATCTGGCCTGACAGTATGTCTAACCCTAAGCTCTCTGCACACCAAAAGGTGGGGGCTGGGGGGACAGTAGGAGAGAAGCTGGTTGCTCTCTCCAGGCTGCCTTTCTGGTGACATCATTGACAACAGAGGCAACCACAGGAGGCAGGGCTGACCACTCCCATCTGGGTCTGCCCAGACTGAGGAAGTAGAGAGGATGGGGCTTCTGGAGGAAGCTGCAGTTCCTGCTTGGACACCCCTCAGGGCTTCCTTCTCCTGCAGCAACAAAACAGGGCCCATCTTGCTCCTCAGCATGCAGAGTGATACTATGATTGAGCCTCTCTACAGAGAAAGGGGTGAGGCAGACACACCAAAGGGGTGTCATCACCCCTTTGGAATAGATGTTCTGCATGTTGATATCCCCAGTGTTAGAGTCACTGATTCTGCTCCCCGGGGCAGGGCCAGGAGTGGGGGGTGAGCAATGGCCAACAGTCCCTCCATGTTTCCTCCAGCGGTTCAGAGGCATTTCCGACCGAGACCTGAGCAGAATCAGCACAGGCAGGGGTCCTCCCACCTTGCCCTACAGGGGAAGGGACTGGCAGGGTCACCAGGGAGCCAGGAGCAGTGGTGGGACTTGCCCTGATCGGGCATGGAACCTTGGCCTCATCATCTCCTGAAAAGCACAAGGAAACTGAGTCCTCAGAAATAAAGGAGAACTGGTCCTTTGCACTGGGGCGGGCGGGTGGTAGTTCTCAGGATGAATAGTTAGTTGTTTGATGATTGTATGAAGGCACGCATGGACGAATGAATGAATAAATGAAAGAAGCACCCAGTGATGGTGACCCACAACCTTCTGGCAGCTTGATGTCCTGCCGGAAGTAGTATAACACGGGGAGCATGCCCTGCCAGCCACCCACACCAACGTCCCCTCCTTCCTTCCCCCCAGGCTTTTGCCATATTTTCCTGTCCCCCTCCTCCCCCACTACGCCTCCCTGGCTCCTACCCAGCCCACCAGCTCCAAAGTCCCTGTCTCCTCTGCCTCGCGTGTGTGTCTGCTTGCGTGTGCACCACAAAACCCACACGCTGTGAAACTAAGCAGGAGCTGCCTCACTCACGCTGCGCCTTTGATGTCTCCTTCCTGGCAGCTGCGGGATGCTGAGCCACCCTCCGCAGGCTTGGGTCCCTGGGGAGGGGGTGGGTGTCGGTTGAGAAATTCCACACACGAAAGGACCAGGTCAGCAGGAACATGGGTCGGGGGAAACCCAGCAAGCAGGAGACCTGGTAGGGAGGGCTGCCCTGCTGGATGGACCTGGGTGGGGGTTTCTCTCACTCAGCAGCCTTGCATCCAGGGGGGTCTTTAGGGACTAGCTGCTAACATGATCTGTAAATCACAACACCTGTCCCTCACATTAGTATAGCAATCAGGGGTGACCAAGTACTTTTGCATCCGTTTGTCTACTCAATCTGCGCTATGGCACAGTTGGAAAAAACTTTGAGGTCATGATCCTTGGGTTTGACATAGGGACATAGGGAAAGTCACTCATACCCTCAGAAGATCAGTGTCTGCATCTTTAAAATGAGGATAAGAATAACAATGCCTGGGGTGCCTGGGTGGCTCAGTCTCTTAAGCATGTGCTTTCGGCTCAGGTCATGATCCTGGGGTCCTGGGATCGAGTCCCACATCCACCTCCCTGCTCAGTGGGCAGCCTACTTCTCCCTCTACCCTTCCCCTACCCTCCCCCCCCACCTCGTTCTCTCTTTCTCTACTAAATAAATAAATAAATAATATTTTAAAAAGGAATAACAATGGCTGGGGATGCCTGGGTAGCTTTGTTGGTTAAGCGACCCTCTGCCTTTGGCTCAGATCATGATCCCAGGGTCTTGGGATCCAATCCCAAGTCAGGATCCCTGCTCAGTGGGGAGCCTGCTTCTCCCTCTCCCTGCCCCCCAACCTGTGTGCGCACACGCATGCATGCGCACTCTCTCTCTCCATGTAAAATAAATAAATAAAATCTTAAAAAAAAAAAAAAAGAACGATGCCTGGCTCATGGTGTTGCCATGGGAGTAAATGAGTCAGCCATGTACCACACCCAGAGTAGTGGCTGCCATGCAAACATTCACTATTTATTGAATTTGTACTGCATGCTAGATACCATGCGGCGACGTTCTTTCATTCATGCAGCCTTTTCAATAAATTCCATGAAGTAGAAGAGGAAGCCGAAGCATATGAAGGAGAAGCGAACTGCCCGGAGTCATAGAAGAAGGGGTCAAGTTGGGATTTGAGTCAAGTGTGTCTGTCACCACAGCCCTTGCTCCTCAGAACTGAAATTCAAAAGATGGCATGTGTCTGTGTTTGTTACCTGGCTAGTTCAGCTCCCAAACTTTTTAGAACTTGTCCTGTGTTGACTTTGTCTCCCAGGTGCGACAGGCCCACACACCTCCCATCCCTTCAGGAACCCTCCTGTCTTTTGCTGTCCTGCTGGAATGGCACAGAGGTGAGGGTGTTTTTTTTTTTTTTTTAAGATTTTATTTATATATTTGACAGACAGAGATCTCAAGTAGGCAGAGAGCCAGGCAGAGAGAGAGAGGAGGAAGCAGGCTGTCCACAGAGCAGAGAACCCGCTGCGGGGCTCGATCCCAGAACCCTGGGATCATGACCTGAGCCGAAGGCAGAGGCCCTAACCCACTGAACCACCCAGGCACCCCCTTTTTTTTAAATTTTGTTTATTTATTTGACAGACAGAGATCACAAGTAGGCAGAGAGACAGGCAGAGAGAGAGAGAAGCAGGCTTCTTGCTGAGCAGAGAGCCTGATGCGGGGCTCGATCCCAGGACCCTGAGATCATGACCTGAGCCGAAGGCAGAGGCTTTAACCCACTGAGCCACCCAGGTGCCCCGGTGAGGGTGTTCTTTTTTTTTTTTTTTCAAAGATTTTATTTATTTATTTGACAGAGAGAGATCACAAGTAGGCAGAGAGGCAAGCAGAGAAAGAGAGAGAGAGAGAGAGAGAGAGAGAGAGAGAGGAGGAAGCAGGCTCCCCGCCAAGCAGAGAGCCCAATGCGGGACTCGATCTCAGGACCCTGGGATCATGACCTGAGCCGAAGGCAGAGGCTTAAACCACTGAGCCACCCAGGCACCCCGGTGAGGGTGTTCTTTAAGGACAAGGGAGGGGGGCAGTTTAAAGCTGGGCTCTGAGCAGAGTGACCTTGTTCCATGTGTCCCTGGAATACAAGTGCCCAGGCCAGCAAGAGCCAGGCATACCTGCCTGCCTGCAGATACTGGTTCTGTCTGGTCCATGTCATCACTGGCTGGGTCTGCTTTGTGCCACAGGTGCTTTTCCCATGACATGTGTTGGCACCTAATCCCTGGGAGGTGGGCCCCTACTCTCCATTCCTGGCTTAAGCACCAGGTAAGGTGCCCTTGCCTGATATCAGAGAGGCTGGGGAAGCTGTTCTTAAAGGGGAAGACTACGGAAACCAAGGGAAGAGGAAGAAGCAAAGGGGCTCCCTGGCCCCTAACCCTTGTTCCCATGGGCCCGGCTTCTCCTCCTCCCCGTACCTCTCGGCACACACACTAGCCCTGCCCAGAGCCAGCCATCACCTCTGAGCTCCAGTGTCCCCACCAAAAGTGCTGAGAGCAGGACGCCCTAAGCTGCCACTCCCGAGGTCCTTCCACAGGCTGGGCAGCTATTTTCAGCCTTCTAGCCAGAGACCTTCTTTTAAAATAAATAAATAAATAAATAAATAAAACCTTTTCTTTCTTTATTTGACAGAGAAAGAGAGAGACAGCAAGAGAAGCAACACAAGCAGGGGGAGTGGGAGAGGGAGAAGCAGGCTTCCTACTGAGCAAGGAGCCCAACATGGGGCTCAATCCCAGGACGCTGGGATCATGACCTGAGCTGAAGGCAGATGCTTAACAACTGAGCCACCCAGGCGCCCCATGGCTAGAGAACTTAAAGGAGGAGGAAACACCGAGTGAATCCCAACTCCGCACTGGGGGGCTGGACACGGGGGCTTTGGTTTCCCCAATTTAATCCTCATGGCTCTGGAGGCAAGTATTATTATGAACACGCTACCAATGAAAACAGCTTAGGTTCAGGGACGCAAGTGCTTCATGAGCGTCCCACAGACAGTAAGTGGTGGAGCCTGTGTTAGTCTCAGGACCAGCTCCCAAGCAAACGGGCACGTCCACGTTGCACTGGTTCTTGGTGGGATGGGGGAACCTGGCCAACTTGAGCTTGGCAGGGCTTGAGAAAAGAGGCATGCTGGACTTTAGGATTTGTCTGGGAGGTGAGGTTTTATTCCCGTGCATGTGCACTTAAAAAAAAAGAGACAGAGAGAGGTGAATCATATCCATGAAAGTGTTTAGGAAACATATTCCCTGTCTTCCCTGTCTCCTTTGACAGAGCATAATCGAGCTCTTTCTAAAGCTCTGGGGGCATTGTCATTAAGCCCCCCATCATTACTAACCCTGGCTGTCGTGATCTCCTCAGGCCTGTTTCCCCTGCACGAGATGGCCCCGGTTTGTTTGCGATTTTGAGCTCTCATACCTGCTTGGGGTTGTTTTGTATTTTACTGGTTTTGCTGCCTACTCCCCTGCTGTCAGGCCGTCAGCTCTCACTTCTTGACACTTTTAGTGTGCCTGCTCCCAGCAGCCCCTCTGCCCTCCTTTTGATTTACTGCTTCTAATTTGCTGTGGGCTTGGGAACCAGATAACCAAGCTTGTCAGAGTAAACAAGAGGGGAAACGCTACAGAGGGTCCTCCCACAGGTACTGGGCCTGGGCTTTAGCAGGGACAGCCCAGGGCCTAAGGAGCAGCCCCCCAGGGCTCCGTCCTAAAGCCTTTGGCTGTACATCCATTCTGTCGGGGGCCTCTTCATCCTGACTTATAACAGGGGTGACCTCTGGCCTGGGCTGAGTCTGAGTCCAGGCCTTACTTAGCCCTAACCTGACTGGTCTCCCTGACCCTCTCCGGGGCCACACCATTGAGGAATCTTGTCGAGCAGCTGAGTTAGAGGGATGGAGGGCCACCCTTGCCCCAGAGGCCCTGCAGAGAGGGGATCCCTCTCTCTGCCTGTCCCCAGTCCTGTCCAAGGGCCGGGGGACTCATTCCAATGCCCATCACAGCCTGGAGGCCTACTGGAGGCCTCCGAGCCTGGGTCAACAGGGCCCATCTCTGCTTACATCGAGGTCTTATCCCTCATGCTCTTACAATTGTCCCCCCACCTAAGCCCCCCAACTCTGGCAGGAAATGGGCTGAGCTGAGCCAGCCTGGCTTGCCACCCTAGCAGTCCAAGGGCCTGCTTCTCCCCCAGCCTGGGGGAGGGAGGCGCCACTGGGGGGGAAGCACCGAGGCAGATTTAGGACTTGGGTGGAGTTTGAAGCCCCCAAAAGCCATTTTTCAACCTGAAAACTGAACCAGGTTGGTCTGGAATTGTGGCTGGAGGATAAATGTGGACCCCATGGTGTCATTTTATGGTCAATTTTCGGAGTGTAACTGCACTTTAAGCACTAACGCTGAGTAGCAGGAAAAAACTTCTTAACCATAAGATCTATTAAGAGTGCAGAGCTGGCTCCCAGGGGCGAGGTGGGAATGCATAGACGTGAATCATTGGAAACAGGTCTAGCCCAGGCGCTAGGGAATAGTCCAGCCCAAGCTGGGCTGCGGGGAGGGAGGAGGAGGGACTGGAAGGAGGAGAGGGTGCCTAGAGCTCCTTGGGCCCTGATGGTGGCGGTGGCAGGGGAGGGGGGCTCTAGTCTCCTTTCCCGGGGCCTCAGTCCAGAATCCCACCCTCTCTGGGGTGGGTGGCTCCAAGCAGGACCTGGGAAAAGAGCACCTGGGCAAGCAGCTGGCCTGGAGGGCGGTGGCAAGGCAGGAGGGCCAGGGCTGCTGAGCTGGACAGGACCGAGGCCTCTGTCTCTCTGGTTGTCTTGTTCCATGTCAATCACCAGCCAAAGCAAGCTTTTCAACCAGACATGGTCAGCCCCCCAGGGAAATGGGACGAGAGGCCAAGGAAGGTCTGGGTTATTTGGGGTTAAATACCTACAGGGAGAAGCAGAGTCTGGGGAGGTCAGCGGAGGGTGGAGGGTACAGAGATGGAGGCTGGGGATGGCAGATGGCAGATAGAAGGGAAATCTGGAGACGAAAAGATCCACGAGGTTCCTTCCAGCTGGAAAAGTCTCTGGCTCCAAGGAACGTGGAAGTGAGGAGGCAAACTGAGTGCTAGACAGGACCTCTGACCAGCCACAGGCGAGTATCCTCATCTCCGGTCTCAGGGCCGTGGTCCACTCGTTGATACGCCTATCAAGAGCCCATCTTTTGGGAAGATGCAGGGCTCGGGCTGGCAAGCATGGGCACCAGAGGATGCCCATCCGGGGGAAGGTCAAAAATCAAGGCTCAGGCCTGGCAGTGAAGAAATCTCAGCTGGGCCATGATTTGCTGTGTGATCTCGAGCAAGTCTCTTTGCCTCTCTGGGCTCAAATGTACTCTTTGGTAGCTCATTGCATGGAAGGAGGGCCAGGACTGGAATTTGAACCTGATCAATTAATTTTACCCTCAGAGTAGAAGTTTCTTGCCTGGTTTTTCTTGGTCTGGTGTGCTCAGGACAGGATTTCCTGGGGGTTGAAAATAGAAATAAAGAGAAAGAGGCACACATACACATATGCACACGCATTCACTCACTCACTCACTCGCTAGATGCCAGGGAATATTTAAGAGCTTTTTACAAATAGTAACTCACTTAATTTTCACAACAGCTCTGCAAGGTAGGTACTAATGTCTCCATCTCATAGATGAGGAAACTGAGGCACAGGGAGGTCAACAGACAGACTCAAGCACCAAACCAGCTCTAGACTCAAAGACACTTGCTCAGACTCCTTTCTGGTTTCTTTCTCCAGATGGATGACCCCACCTCCCTCACCCCCTTCCAAGGCTTTGTTTCTCTATCATGGGGGCTTTCACACACCGAGCTGGGTGAGGGCTCCCCTGCCTGAGCCAGCTGGCCTCCTTGAGGTGCCCTTCACATCCCTGTACTCCCTCCATTCCCTCCCCTCCTCTCTTGGGGAGCTGAGCCAGGCTCAGGTTTCTCCATTTCCAGGCCAAGTCTCCTGCCTTGGGCTGGGCTCACTGAGGAGATCTTGCTGACCTTGCACTTTCCATCCACCCTGGGACTCTGGGCTCTGAAGGGACATTTGAAGAGTACTGCACGGACTGATGAAAGGCTGGCCTCTTGCCCTTGGCCCCTTGTCCAAGAGAACCTACCCCCTTCCCAGTGCCACCGAGCAGGCCTGACTAGGCCCCCATGGGTCTCCCTGAGCAGATCTAGGGCAGAAGCTTTGCTGAGGGCACTGGAAGAATTAAGGCTGAGGACTGGGTACAACAATGTCCTTCTGGTTGTGTCAGAATCACAATGCAGTACCAACTCTGCCTAGCATCGGAGTCCTTTCCTCTTCAAGCTCTGTCCTTAGGAATCAAAGCATTGCAGAGGGTTACAGCTGGATGGGCTCTTAGAAAACACCGGAGTCCAGACCTTTTGGTTCCAGGTGGGAAGCCTGAAGCCCAGAGAGAGCAAGGATGTACTCAAAGTTGCACAGCAAGATAGCCAGGGAAGCACAGTGTAACCTAGAGTTCCAGAATCTTCCAGGTGACTGCCTTTTCCACTCAGCTCCCTATAAGGCCTTTGCAGTCAGCTGTGTGCTCTTCGGGGTGACTCTGCTTGGGTCTCCACCCCTCACCGTGCACAAGATGACCTCCTATCCACACGCACCCTGCCCCAGAGATACAGAACCTTGGGAGTGAAGCGGGAGACACCCAGAATCCCAGATGAAAGGAAGAGACCAGGATGGAAGGGACTGAAACTGGGCATCTGTGGTGGGAGGGGGCCTTCTGAGGCATGAGCTCGCCCTGGTTTTTTTCCTGCCTTAGGGTCTCGCACCGACCCCTTGTGAGCTCCCCTTGAGGAAAACAGAGGCTGAGGGGAAACCCCCAGGCTCACTGTTTTGGTCTCTACCGATGCTTGAAAGTCTTGGAGGTCTCCAGCAGTCACTGACCCAGCCGCTAGGTTCTCCATCACACCTGCCTCCTTCAGGAGCTCTGAGTCCAATCTGGTGCCCCCTCCTACCTGATTTTCCAGGCTGCCCTGGGCCACCCAGGCTAGCTGAGCACTGTGGCCACAAGGGGGCACTAGCGCTCCATGGCTCTGGCAGGCTCAGAGGGGGGTGCTTTCTCCCGGCGGCTGGGGATGGGGGCAGCAGGAGTTTGTGTTGGGCCCCCCTTTCCTGGCACCCTCCCATTTCCTCTTGGAAGTTTCCCTAATCCTCTTATACCGAGGGTCACGTCCCCGGGCCCAGGACGAGGTGTTTCATTTCAACTGGCCCCGGCTACCCCTGGGGGAGCTCGATGAAAGGTGGGGAGAGGAGACCCCTTGGCCACAGAACCAGTTTCCTTGTTGCTTTCTTCAACTTTCCTCTTTTCGGGGTGTCTCTCTCCTACCTGTTCACCATCCGTTCCTTTCCTGGCCTGACTTCTTGCTTCTCAAAGCCCTTGCTTCAAATCTCCTCTTCTGGGGTCTGTGCTCTTCTTTCTCCCTTATCAACTTCCACTCCCTCCTTCTACTCGCCAGTGGCCCTCGTCCTCTCTCTTCCCTTCTCTCCTGGCCTTCCCTCTCCCTTCTCTGCTTCCTCTCTTCTCTCCCTTCTGCCTTTGCTCCCCAGTGACCCCTCAGGCTGGACCAGGGGAGTAGGCCTTGGCTCCAGCCCTGGCCTTCCACAAGCTGGCACAGGGAGTCAGGTAGGGGAAGTCAGTCGCTGCTGGAATCTGGGAGTGGAGGAGGCTCTGGGTCAGAAACTCTCTTCAGTTCACTTAGCAAAGGCAGCCTCTAGGAGTGGGCGGGGGTGGATTTAAAGAATCCAGATACTGGGGCCTGGTCTCAGCTCTGGCCTTTACCAGCTGTATGGCTTTTCCCATCTGCTCCCTGGGCTTCAGCTTGCCCCCAAGACAATGCGTGCTAGACCTCTTAGGACTCTTCCCGCTTGCGTTTTTATTTTATTTATTTTTTTAATTTTTCAGCAATGACTCTAAATCCCGGGGGGCCTTGAGCATTGCTTCTTCCAGATCCGCCTTCCCAGATTTGTCCTCATCATTCCCCTTGGTGTGACAGACAGGGTCCAGCCAGTGTCTGTGTGCTGCACTGGGAGAAGCCTGGGGTTGGACATGGGCCATAAAGTCAGTGTGCTGAGGAATCTGTCTGGCATATTCGCTCACTGCCTTTGGAGGCCCCCGGGTAGGTCTTGGGGCAGATAATTGCAGAATGTCCACGCTGGAAGAGGCCCAGGGAGGAGGTAAGTCAAATATCGGTTGTGGACCCCACATAGGACCCACTCCCCCCCCCCCCCCCGATCTCTACCCCTGAGATACAAACCCAAGGCCACAGCCTGCCTTCTATGTCTCAGCTTTCAGAAGAACCCAACCCTTCCCTGTGGTATAAATAAAGAAACCAAGGTCCAAAGAGGACCAAAGCCTTGCCCAGGTACACGCAAGAAGGCAGTGGCAAGGTGAGGCTGGGCCCCAGACCTCCTGCCTCCCAGACGTGGGCATTCAGGGGCTCTGAGGATGTGGGCGAGGCCATGCACTGGGTAGCTAAAGTGCAGGGAGAGGTGCGTGTCCTCACCCACGGGCATGGCAAAGCTGGGGCCGGGGTTGGAGGCAGAAGTGGGTAAAGACCGTTGGTGGCTCCCACTGCTTGTGATGGGTGCACACCCATCATGGCAGTAAGGCAGACCTGGGACTGCTGGCGGTCCCTACCACAGCTGGAGGGTGGCACCGGCAGCTGCCAGTATGATTTATCACATTCTCCCTTTCTCCCCTCAGGCCCCAACCTTCTTGCAGACCCCAGAGAGGGCCCAGCCTGATTTCCAGGCAATTCACCTGTTTTTGATTTGAGACTCAGGTGGACTTTTCTTTCTTCTCATCAAAGCGGTGGTGAGGGGAAGGCAGGGCCCCATCCATCACCCCAGCCTCTCAGCAGCCTTGGGGAGGGGGAGGAGATGGGAGGGAAAGGCCCAGGGATCTTGCAGTCTCCTCAGTTCCCAATGGGAGCCTCCCAGACAGCCAGGCAGGGCATCACTGGTCCAGACATTGAGATCTTGGCTGCAAATGCTCAGGAGACAGACCACCTAGAGTTTCCTCCATTGGTACTCCAGATCCCTGGAGGTCCTGCAGCCAAGTTTTCTTTTCCATCCCCTGCTTCCTGGGTGGAGTGGTGTCTGGGAGGGGTTTGGGCCCCAAACAAAAGCAGAACAAAGATTTGGCACCCAGGGAAAGAGGAAGAGGGAGAGGGTAGAAACTTCATTTGGTTCTTATCACCTACTCTGTTCAACCTGTGATCTGTGCCATTTGGCCCTCTGGGTGCCGTCCCATCCTCCAGATAAGGAAACTGAGACTCAGAGAAGCACCATGTTGCATCCAAGGTCAAATTACAAGAGAGTCAGTAATGGGAGTCAGATTCCAGGTCAGAGATGTTTGGCTCCACAGATAAGGGGGGGGGGGGGGGTCTGGATGCTGGCCCAACCAGGAGAGAGATGAACTATTGCACTGTTCCACTCACCCCCCCCCCACCCCTGGTAGTTGTGCGCTGCAGCTCAGGGCCACCGCTAAGCTACATGGAGTCTTTGTGCAATTAGAAAAAGACACCCTTTCTCCTCGGAGTGAAGCCAGCGCCAGGGCAGGGCATGTGGCCCAGTGCAGGGAGCGGGGCTTAATTTCCACTTGCCCCCCACCGTTCACCTGGGTCAGACCACTTGAGCGGGGCTCAGGCACGCAGTCTTCCAACTGTGGCCTTGCCCGGGCTGTCCCTTCTTGAGAGTGGGCTGAGCAAATCTCCATCTGAGAGGGAAAGCTAGCGGCCGGATAGGCTTGGCAATAGCCCGCCATGACGAGAGAGCGATGCTCTTCCTCCTTCTCCCCCTTCCCCCGAATGTTATCATCACCATCATCACTACCATCTTCCCAGGCATCCTCATGATACCACAATTACTAATAACAGGGGCCCTATTGCAGCTCATTCTGTTTGGAATTCCTTCCCTGAAGCAACCCATTTTCTCCCTGCTGGACTCTTTCCTCCTCATTACACCCTTCTAGGTTTCCAGCTCACAGAAGGCCATTCCCTAGGGAAAAGTGTGTGTGTGTGTGTGTGTGTGTGTGTGTGTGTGTGTCCAGCCAGGCCACAGCCCTTGGGTGGCCTGGAAATACCTGAGAGAGATAGGGGAGCAGGGGGGCTGTGTGGGCTGAGGTACACTGTCTTAGGGGCTACGTGGCCTTGGGAAAGCCGCTCATCGCTCTGGACCCAGAACTCCATCTTCAGTCTCAAGAGGCATGATGTAGGGTGGACAACATCCATGGTCATTTCCAGCCTGACCTCTTGGGGTGCTGGAATCTCAAAGTCCAGAAGTGCTGTTCCCCCTGTGTGTGCCAAGCACTGCGAATAAAGCACCCCGTGGGTCCTGTTATGGGGCTTCCAGTCAGGCACGGCACCAAAGGCATGCTAGGGGGATGGAAGGCAAGTTCTGACTTTGATGCTTCCAAAGTATGTGACCTGGGAAAGATTACTTCATATCTCTGAGCTGCAGTTTCGGCAGCTGAGTGATGAAGATGATTGTACCAGTCCTCCAAGGAAAGGCAGGTGTCAGAAGTCACAAATGTAAGAATATACAGGACTGTGAGCTGTACAGCAACAGGCATGTATTCATTCATTCAACGAACATTCCTTCGGTACTTCCTACAGGAGGTGAGATAGTGTAGGAGGAACGCAGGCTCTGAAGACAGACTGCCTGGGTTCAACACCTGGTTCTGCCTTTTATTACCTGTGTGACCCTAGTCGAGTGACTTACCCTCTCTGTGTACCAGTGACCCTGTCTCTAAAATGGGGTATCTACTTTATAGAGCTGGTGGAGGAATTAAGGGTGTTAATCCCTGTGAAACATTTGCTGCTTGGCATACACTGGGAACTCATCAAGTGTCAGGATACCATTCTAAATTCTGGGGTGCAGGAGCCATAACACGGACAACATTCCCGCCTGCATGAATAGTCAGAAAATGTTGATTTCCTTCTCTCTTCCTATTGTTCTACTATGAGGGGAATAAAGAAAAGTCTTGGGCAGGGCAAGCGAAAAACCATCCTTTGCTTCTTCTCCTCCACAAACCAGCCCCACAAATATTACACAAATATTCATACATGCCATGAAAATCCATTGAGAACTTTGTGTAGCTCTCTGCTAGATTCAGAGGCTGTAGAGATGAATATGACTCAGCAGCCTTCATTTACTACAAGTGCTTAGTCTATGAGAGAGAGAGAGAGAGAGAGAGAGGGAAAGAGGGAGGGATAGCGTGTGGTGGTGGTTTTTGCGAGGGCCATGAAGGAAGACTGCTTCAAGCAGGTAGCCATGTGCTCTGAGTTATGCTGAGGACATTCCAGACGGAAGGAAGAGAAGGAAAAGACTGAGCAAGAGTGTGGAGGTGCCAAGAGAATGACCACTGGTCGTTCTCAGTGAGGCTGGGACAGCAGCGGGTATGGGGGTAAGCTTGGCATCTTCTCCCTGAAGAACCATTTACAGGACCCCTCCCCTTAGCCAGGGGCTGTGCTTGGCGCTCTCCACATGTCCTCTTACCAAGGGGGATGGGGGGGGGCAAGGATACTTACCTGCATTTCATGCATGAGGAGACAGAGTGCTGAAGGGACATGCTCAAGGCCACCCACCTAGCAAATGGCAGGAGTGAGGTAGGCCCCCAAGTCTGTCCATGTCTCTCAACACTTCTCTGCCGGCTGTATACAGCAAATCAGCCTGATACTGATTTGCTCCAGATAGTTCTGTGTGTGTTGGGGCAGGGGTGGTGGGACGGGGCAGGTGCTGAGGAGGGGGATGCTTGATGGTCGGGGCACAGTGCAGTAAGCCCATGCCTCCCCGACCCATTGTGGGGGCATCTGAGCAGAAGGAAGTAGCAAGGCCTACTTTGTCCTGTCTCCCCTCACCGGGGAACTCACCATAAGGAAGGCTGAGCCTCTCTCACCAGCTACTACCCCTCATATGCATAACCAGCAGGCGTGTGTGAACACGTGTACACACACACACACACACACACACACACCGCTATCCTCCCCTGCTCCTAAAAATATCAAACCAGTGGAGCTGCAAGGGAAATGAATGTTTGGCAGCAGAGCGAGTGGCCTAGGAGTGGTGTCAGGCTCCGTAAATATTTACCCGCTGGATTAGAGCAGAAGTTGGAAACATTAGGCAGCTGAAAATGACTGTTTTAATAGCATGGCTGAAAAATCCAAACTTGGGGGGTTTGTTTGGAAGTCTCAGCTTCTGGGAATTTCAGCATGTAAACTATGGGCCTGGGGTGGCCAGGACCAGAACAGAGGGGTGTCGGGGAGGGGGGCTGCTGATGGGCAGGTCTGCCTGGAGGAGAGGGCAGCCAGGCCAAGGAAGGCCCCGCGCCTTAGACTAAAGCCATCTGGAAGGTGCGGCATTGATTCATCTCCTCGTTCATTCATCAATTCATTAGACTCAGTCCACGGGAGGAATGAGAAGCAAACATTTATTGGATACCAACCATGTGCCAAGAGGGAGGGGAGGCTCGGCCTTTTAGTCCCACATTGAATATTTACTATAACCCTGAGTGATAGTGAGTACTATTTTCATCCTATAAAAGCTGAGGAAAAGCAGGTCTCAGACTGGGAGGGTACCTGGCCCAAGGGCACCAGCTGTGAAGAACCAGAACAGGCTTAAGGCCTGGGAGTCTGACTCCAAAGCCATGTTCTTCTTACCACGGAGGATGTGAAGGAGACACTCAACACATTCCTAAGAAACTGAGGACCTGGGAAATACAAAAATGAATCTGATGTAGCTTCTCCCTCAGAGGGTTCCCAGTCTAGAGGGGATCTAAGGAGTAGATCCGGATGATTACACTTCCACGGAGAAAATAGCTATATTGCCTTAAGAGAGGGTCAGATGAAGTGCCATTGGGGTTCTGAGGAGGGAAGTTTCTTTCAGCTCAGAGGGCGGAGAAGAGGGAAGTGTCATGCAGAGGAGGACAAGGACAGTTCCCTATAAGAAGTAGGGTTAAGCTGGGCCCTACTTGGTGGGTAGGATTTGCATAGCTGAAAGTAGGGAGAGTGGGTGTTTCAGGCAGTGGGAGAAGTAGAAGTGAAGGAAGGCAAGGAGGAGGAATATTGAGTTTGGTTGAACCATGGAGTATATAAAGACAAGGAGTAGGAAATAAGACCCAGAAGGTAGATGGGACCCAGAGTGTGAAGGACTTCGTGCCACCAAACTGTAACACTTTCATAGCTGAGGGGAGCGATGGTCCCAGCGCTCAGACCACAGCGGGACTCTCCACTATTCACTTCTGCCTTCAGGAAAAATCAAAGAGAAGAGTTCCCCTGTAACAATGTCCAGTTCAGCTCATGCCCTTGTGAGACAAAGCCCTTGAGAGTCACCCCACTCCAGTGTGTGAGTGGCTGCAGTCCCCTTCCACACAGCTTGCCTCGGGTCTGCTTCCCCCTCAAGCCAGGCCCCTTGTTCCATCCTGAGGCCAAGAGTTCAGCTCCCCACCGCTAAGGGTAAGGACTGGGTGGCTCTGAGAGGGCCACAAACTCAGCTTGTGACAGAGGTCAGTAAAGCTGGTTCAGGTGTGTGGACACTCTGGGATCTGAGGAGAAAGGAGCCCCGTGATGGGCTGCTGGGCCCCCTGAACACGGGAAAGGGGATGGGGCAGGTGGGGAGAAGAAAGTATGGCTTTGGTAACTAGTAGGTCTGGATACAAATGCTCCTTCTGATGTGTGACCTTGGGGAAGTCACCTTACTTTTCCAAACCTTGGTTTCTGTCACACGGAAACCGCATTTGCTACCCAGGGGTAGTGACAATTACCTGGAGCCATTATGCTAGGATTCGATGAGATGACGCAGGGAAAGCACCGGACCTGCTGCTTGACACATTGTAAGCACTCAGCAAATGTCAACCACACCGTCACAAATAAGTGAACACTCATGCGCCTCCACAAGGAAGGATCTGGTATATAAAGGAAAACTTCCAGAGGGCCGAGTTAATTTCTAGAATGTCATTCCTTGAGGGCTTAGAATGGGGAGCTTCAACCCAACTAAGACAAGAAGGATTCCAAGAGCCTGCGGGTTTCCTTCTCCTATCTAAACTGTCAATTTCACAATTCAGTGGGGGGAAATCGATTTTAGGTTTGGGGAATTGGGGTGTCAGGACTTCTAATTTCTGCCTCAGGGTCCCAAGATCATCAGGCTGAGCCTGTGCTCTCACTCCAGTCTTCCTCCTCTAGCCTTTCCCAGGTCCTTTGGCTGTCTTGCCAAATGGGAATAAACAGGCCTGCACTACATTCTGCCGGGTGGGAGAGACCGAGGGAATGTCAACAAAGAGGAGGTGACAGGCAGGGCTGTGTGCAGGGAACAGGGGGTGGGGCCCAGCCAGCACAAGGAAAGGTGTGACTGAAATGGAAGAAGCTGTTTCTTGGGGCTCTGTCCTCCCCAGTCCCTAGCAAGAATGGGGGAGGGAGGGAAAGCAGGCCCAGAGGGGCTCGAGGCCATCCCCAAATTTGGTAATTTGGCCTCTCTGTGTGGTTTTCCTGCTCCAGAAAATGTTAATTTTATTACAATTTGAAAAATGATTGAACCAGGGTTGGGGACTCAGCAGCTGGTGCAAAGGAGAGAGAAATCTCTTTTTGTTCTGCAGGGAATTGGGCTGCAGCCCCAACCCCCACCCTGCTCCCTCGCTGGGCCATCCTTCTCCCAGAGTGTCAAATGTCGACAAGGCTCCTCCCAGGAGCGGCATGCCTTCCTCAAGGGCTGAACTGGCCGGCATTTATCAAAAGCCTGGAAGCTTCGGAGGGAAAGAAGTGTGCAGGGAGTTATGTGAGCCAGCCTGGCTGGGGGTGGGGCCCGGATGATTCTCAGCAGCCTCTGGGGTCACTGTGTGTCTGAGCTAGGAAGGGAGACATGGAGAAGGGAAGCTGTTTGTCAGTAGTGGGGAAGCCTCCTGCATCCTATCAAGCTATGTCCCACCTGTCTGGCCATCCCCCTCATCTCTATTGTTAAGCCAGACAAAAGATGATTATGGGAGGGGCACCTGGGTGGCTCAGTGGGTTAAGCCTCTGCCTTTGGCTCAGGTCGTGATCTCAGGGTCCTAGGATCGAGCCCCACATCGGGATCTCTGCTCAGTGGGTAGTCTGCTTCCCCCTCCCTCTCTTTGCCTGCCTCTCTGCCTATTTGTGATCTCTGTCAAATAAATAAATAAAATCTTTAAAAAAAAAAGATGATTATGGGAAAACAGTGTGCACCCAGCAGGCAGGCTCAGCAGATGAACAAATTTTGAAATTTGCTGCTGCTGCCCCCAGGCTGGGCCCTACTGGGCCCAGAACCCTGGTTCTCATTCTGCACCCAGCCAGTGTCGTGGAGCACCATTTTCTGTGCCTCCTGGGGACAGTTCCAGTCTCCAGGGGCATAGACTTCCATTCTGTGGTGCCTCTGCCCCACATAAGATTGTTCCAACATGGCCACTTCCTCCCAGCCATCATGGCCGTCCCTGCCACACCTGCTGCTCCCCACCTCCCTTACCCCTTCATTCAGAAGCAAGTGCTGTTCACATCCACTGTGTGCAGGCCACTGGGGGAGGTACTAAGACACCAAGGTAAGTGAGGCACAGCCCCTGCCCCAAAGGAGGTAGGTTCTAGAAGGGGAAGCAGACATATACTGAGAGAAGAGGGAACAGTGCCTTCAGAGGGGTATGGACAACTCAGATCACTACCTTCATCACCCTCTCACTCACTGTATTCATCTGTATCAGCCTCCCATCTACCTTCTTCACCTTCACATCCACCTCTCCCCCAGCACCACCACTTCTCCTGTCTCCCCTCCTCCGCCTCTTCCTGGCTCCTTAAACTGTACCCACCAGCATCAACCCTAACACCATGATCCTCACCATTGTCACACCCATCAGCACTATTTTCAATTCCTCATCCCTGTAAATCTACTCCCAGCCCTCTAGGAATTTATATCCTGAAAACTGACAAGCCAACAGGGCACCGTTTTAAGACACAAAAAGAAAACCCCATCGCACAAATATGTAGGAAAGTGTTTACACCATAGTCTTCAGTTCAAGCAACCCCTTGTGGGCTCATGGAATCTCTCACATCTGGCTGGAGCTTTGTAACGAGATTCAGATTGGTTTCTGACCTACAAAAATGTTCTTCATCCTGACTCTCTTCCCAGTGGGTCAGCATTAGCCATTCTGGAGGCTGGGAGCCAATAAGCCAAAGCAATCCAGCCCAGGGACTGAGGACGGTGTCTGTTTGCATTTCAGCTGGAACCTGCCAGCAGCTAACCAGTTTGGAATTCTCAGCATTTCTGCTGGGCCTGGGCTCAGTTCAGATGCCACCCATCCTGGCCTGGCACATAGCAGACAAGAGGGCTCAGGAGTTCCAGAGCTGCAGGCGAAGCTCCCCTTTGCTAAATCATAGTGCCTCACTGGAGTTTCCGGAGGAGAATGGCAGGTGTCCAGGAAAGTCGGGGTTAAGGTTGGAAGCTTTTCAGCACCAAGAAGGAGAGGCCGCCGCTGGGCCAGCCCAGGCTGTGCCATCAAGTGAGAACTGAACCTCTATCTCTGTATGGTACTTTGCAGTCTGTAAAGTACTCTGTGCATCTCATCTCTCAGGAGCCTTGGGGGCCACCTTGAGGGGTAGGGAGCATGGGCAAGGACTCCCGGTTTCTACTTTACAGGTGAGCAAACTGAAGCCCAGAAAGGACACAACAAGCAATAGTGGTGGAGTGTCGGACTCTTCCCCACATGCCCAAGACTGCCTTCCTTGGAGGTAAAGAAATCCTAGACAAGTAAGGAGAGGCTGGACTGTGATGCTGTGTGGGGCTTCCATGTGCCTCGGAGAAGGGTGGAGGCTGGGAGGGCCTTGCCAGCCTCTCCCAAATCTCCCAATGTGTCATGAAGGATGTCTGCAGAACTCATCCAGGTTCCCAGGTTATTTTCTTTCTGCTAAGGAGGAGGGAGTGGGAGGAGACGATTCACACTAACCAAGGGGCTGAGGGCGGACCCTCCCATCACAGGCACCAGGTTGTCCCCCGTGCCCAGGCCAGAGCCCTCTCGGCTGAAGAACCTTTCCTTGCCCTGAGGCTGGTGGGCCAGGCGCATTCCGATTACCCTACAATTTCTCTTCTGAGTTTCCAGGTCTGCTTGGTCTCTCCTGCTTGGATGCCTTCCCCTGCTACTCTGTGCCAGCTCACTTCCTATTACTGCTGTTGAACCTGAGAGTACCCGCTCTGTACATACCACAAGGAGACCCCTGTCCCCAGCTAATGCTCCAATCCAGTGGTTTTCCAAGTAGGTTTATGGACAAGCAGCATCAGCAGCCCCTGGGACCTTATTAGCTGTGCAAACTCTAGGCTCAGCCCCAGACCTTCTGAATCAGAGACAATGGGGTAAGACCCAGCAATCTGTGCTTTAATAAGCTCTCCTGGTAATTTTGCCACATGCTAGCATTTCACATTCAATAGTGGGCAATGGACTTAGGCCAACTGGGATTCAAGTCCCAGCTCTGCCATTACCAGCTGTGTAACCCAGGTCAGATCGGGGTCAGATCTAACCTCCTTAATCCTCAGGTTCCTCGTCTGCAAAATGGAGATCATAGTGCCTGGCTCCCTGAAAATCGCGTTGATTTTGATTCAGTATAAGGCAAGGAAGAGCTGTTGAACAATTAGAACTGAAGTTTCTGGTCCTGGAGTTACTCAAGAGGAGGCCAGGTGAGCACACATTACAATGAGTGTATGATATGTTTAGCCAAGAGTCGTTGTGTGGCCGAAACTCAGAGTGTCCACTTCCTTGGGTATCCCTGTCAACTCTAACATGTGTGACACATTTCAGCCCCTCATGCTTTGGGCTGGCTATTTCTTAGACAGCTTAGAATTACTTACCTTAAGGTAAGAATTACTTACCTTAGAATTACTTACCTTAAGGGCCCATGCAAATTATTCCTTTCCCAGGAAGCTTTCTGAATCAGTTAGGAACTGCATTCAGTTGGAGGAACTGAAATCCTCCCAAAGTCTGGCTTAAACGCATGAGAGTTTATAGTCTCACATTCGAGAAGCCTGAAGGTAGGCAGTTTAAGGATGCCACAGTGACACCATGAAGTCATCAAGGGCCTTGGCTCCTTCCGGCTTTCTGCTGGAACATCCTGCTGCCAGCTTCGGTTTCAAGGTCCCATGAGGGTTCAAAATAGCTGCCAGAGCTCCAGTTATCACATCATCTTTCTAGAGAACAGAAAAGGGCCAGGGCACACATCCTAGCTGAGTCAGCTTTCTTTTAAGCAGCTTCTTCCAAAGTTCCACTTGACGTTTTGTTTTATATTTAATTGGTCAGAATTGAGTGGCATGTTATGCTAGGGGCTAGAAAGTATAGTCTTTGGGTTGGGTATTGCCATCATCGATAAAATCAAGGCTTTGTCAGGAGGGGAGAGGGGGGAAGAGCGGATACAGGGTGGTAATGCCCGGAGCAGTCTCTGTAACAGCTTCCCTTCTCCTCCCAGTGCTGATTGTCAGGGGTTTGCCTCGAGCCCTTGTTTCCTCCACCCTTCCAGCTTTCACCACTCTGCACTGAAATCTAGCACCTAGCTTCAGCACACCTACAAGGTAGGAAGGAGTCCCTCAGCTGCTTCATGCTGCCCAGTCAGAAAGAAAGCCTTGAAAGTCAATGCCAGTGAGCCAGCAGAAACATGAGGGCACCAAGCCTCTCCAGAGAGTGTTGGCTTTAGAGTTGGCCTTGAAGACAAGCTGGAGACCTCCCAGGCAGGCACTCTGTGACCTCTGCCGTTAGCAACAATGACGTCTGAGCCCTTGCCATGTGTCAGCCAAGGTGTTTACATATATTATCTCATTTATTCCCCAGCGAGGTCAGTATCCTTATTATCTCCATTGTGGGGTTGAACAAACTTGGGGGTGAAACTTATCCCTAGTCTCCCAATGACTAAGCAGTGGAGCCAGGTTTCAAATCAGATAGCCTGAGCCAGAGCCCCTGCCCTTACCCGCTGTAGAGTAGTCCCAGTCTCGCTCCGCCCCAGGCTCCTCCTCAGTGATGTTGGGTGGGAATCATCCCTGCGCCATAGGCTTGTCTCAGGGATTTATATGTGAACATGCCTTCCATGTGGTGGAACTAATAAAATGCTCATTCTTTTCTCCTCCTCCTGCAAAGTGCCCAGTGCTGGTCAGCCTGCCCTTCCTGTGAAAATCCAAGCTGCTGTCTTCCTGTTGAAGTCCTCTGAGCACAACACTGAGTGTGTGACCTGTCCCAGGTCACACAGCGGGTCAGCGGCAGAAGTGAACAGTGTTCTGGATACCTCTCTTCCCCTCTTGGGCCATCCATTTCTCGAAAGCCTCAGATGGTCTGGTTTCAAAGGTACCCTCAGCCAGGACGTGAGGACCTCTTCTTCCTACTTGAGCTTTACATGTCCCTCACCTCTGCTGTGCCACTCACACAGCTGCTCTGCCTCTCGGCCGTCACGCTGATTGTGCTGTCATGGGATCACTTCCCACCCTTACTGGATCAGGAGCCCTGGGGTGGGGCAGGGGCTGTGTCGCAACGAGCCCTGCATTCATGGGCCCCAGCTGGGGGTTGCTTCCACAGTGGGTGCTTGGCACACATTTGAGGACAGAACGAAGAAAGAATAGATGAGTAAGTGACTGTGAACACCCCCTTCTCTTCACCTGGGCCCTGGGGCTGTGTGGGTGGGAAGAGCCTAGGACTGGCAGACCAGGAAAGGGCTTTTCCCTGTAGCCACAAGAAAAGCCAAGAGAGAAGGCAACATTACAGGAAAGCCAATTCCCCATGGCATTAATCGCCCAAGTTTTGCTGCAGGAGGGAGGCAAGTGGCAAAACAGGTGTGTGAGCAGATAATGCAATCTTCTTCCCTAACATCCATGTTGGTGAGCCAGGGAGCAGGCAGTCGGAAGATTAAAGGCCTGGCGTCTCCTAGCAGTGCCAATCAATATTTATTATAACAAAAGGCAAAGATTGCTATCAACGAGAGAGAGAGAATAAGAAAGCAAGACCTAACTTATTATTCCTTAGAGGTGAGGGAAGAAAAATAACAACAACAACAAGAGTGGTAGTAGTAATACAAGACAGCCTTGGAAAAGGATCTTTGTTGATTTCTTGTGCTCAGAAGATAGCTCTTTCAGCGAGAGCCTCACTTAAGTCTCCAAGTGTCCACCCCGCTGAGGTTTTGATGTTCCACTTTCATCAGGAATATTGAGCATGAAATGCCAACATTATGTGGGCTGTTGAACAGCTGATGAACAGTTCGAGTGTGGAGTGGAAGAGTGCCACAGACGCCTGCCTCCACTGCCCAGAGACAAAGCACTGGCTTAATTGGGCCCCAGGGAACAGTGACAGCCCAAGAGAACAGAGCAGGGCGCATCTGGGCCCTCTGACACCCATCGCCATGCGAGGCCTGACTTGGAAGCCAGGTTGGGGGTTGGAAGGAGGCCGAAGGTGCCTCACTTCTGAGGCAGCCGAGAATCTGGGGTCTTCGTGCCGCTGAGCCTTGGAAAGAGGGCTGGACCAGTGCATGGCGAGGCTCTTAAGATCAGGGGATGAGAAGCTATGGGATTCAGCCTCTAGATACAAATTCCAAGCTCCAAAGAACTGGCTCACAGAGTTTCCTGCACTGGCGATGGGAAACTTTCTACATGGCCAGTACTGCTGTTTTAGAACTAAACTTAAGGCTTTTCTTGAGGACCTGGACCTCGACTTCCCATGCCATGAAGGTTCTCAGTGACCCCAGAGGTCACTGAGTCCATCTCCAAGCTTCAGATCCTGCTCCATCACCCAGTCCCAGACTTAGGAGAACTCCAGAGGCATTCTTGCCATACAGACATCTCAGAATCCCCTCAGGGGTTGGCAACACGGATATCGCCCCGCAGCTCTTTGGGAACACAAAATGTCAGGCCCCTCACAGGCTTGCTGAACCTGAGTCCTCGTTTGAAAAAAAGATTCCTTGTACTCTGTCTTCATGTGAAAGTTTTGAGAAGCTCTGCTCTGGATGAATAGTTCTCAACCTCAGCTGCACGTTAGGATCACCAGGGAGATGTTTGAAAATGTGGATGCCCAGGCCGCCTCCCCAGATGGATAACATGCACGCTTTTGGGGGTGGGGGGGTGGGGTGGAAGCGTGAGCACAGGTGTTTCTAAACAGCTCCCAGAGGATTCGGATCAGCGGCCGGGCCAAGCACCTGTGGCCAGAGAGCAATCTATGGGCACCAATTCAGTCAGATGTGTCCCGAGCCTCACAGGAAGGCCTTCCAGGGGACTAACTGCGGGCCTCCCGTTGGGACTTCAGCCCATAGGCTCTCCATCAGTCAGGAGACAGAGGAGGCAGCAGCATGCCTTTCTTCCTAAGAACACTTTCTGGGCCTAAAGGCGCCCCCTGTGCCCTGGCTTTCATTCCTTCTGTGGACTCATTTCTGTAACAAGTCTCAGCAGAATTTGCAGAGAGGCAGGGAAACTGGGAAGTCTCACAGCCCCGGAGCTCACTTCAGTCCTCATGGTCAAAGACCCTGACTCCCAACTCTTGTGGGCTCTCCTGCGTGGGAGCACGGCGGATCAAGTGCTCTTCACTGTGATGCCCCCTTCAGAGCCTCCCCCTGAAGCCTCTGATGCCTTGAGCTAATGGGACCTAAGGTGCGCATACCACCTCTGCTATTTTCCCATCTCTGGAAAAGCTGCTTTGCTGGCTTCCAACTCAGTGTTGAGAGGAGATAGCACTGACTTAATTCTGTGTTCCCCGAGAAAATAATTAGAATTGAAGGGGAATGTATTAAAAGGAAGTAAATTCTCACCTTATTTTCTTAAAGACGTTTCCTAAAAGTTACAGCTGTGTAGCAGGAAAATGGTTTGCCATGTGAAGTGAGGTAATGAGCTCTCTGGAGCTGGAGGCAAGCAAGCATGGGCGTCTGAGAGAGAAACTGGGAAGAGCCCATTTTATCTGACGGGAGTGGCAATGGGGTAAGCTCCTCACAGATCTCCAGCCCTGAGCACTTAAAAGGTCAATTGTCAAGTAAGGGCGACAGGAGTGATCTCATCCAGGAGCTTGGTCCGGAGAAGCTTGGAGGATCTTAATATTGGGAGCAGGTCTACAGGGAAGAAAAACAAAAGGCAATCTGTATTATAATCCTCACACTGCCACTGACTGGCTGGGCTGTGTGACCTTGTGCAAGTGTATTTCCATCTCTGGGCCTGAATCCAAGGGACTAAACTCATGGGCAAGAGAGAGCCTCACAGCCAGGGCAGCCATTTTGTGTGTTCTAGTGAGCACCATTTACATAAACGACTCTCGATTTTGTGCCTGTATGCTATATAATTCGCAAGGCCCGGTGCAAAATACAAATGCAGGGCCTCTTGATCAAAATTTAAGAATTTTGAAGCTGGGACAGCAAAGTATTGCACCAAGCGTGGAAGTCCTGTGGACTGCACGGGTAGCTCACTCAGGAAGCCGGTCCTGACCAGATGGGAAGTGAAGGTGGAAAGGGGCTCCTACCTTAGCATTTCCCCTTTGGCTGCCCTGCTCCCCTTGAGCCTGACAGTGCTTACAGGAAGCCCTTAACTGTTTAGTTAGGAAGGTGGGCAGAAAGCCCAGAGAAACCAGGGGCCTGTTGACCCTGGAGGACTGAATTAGGAAGAAATTATTTGAGAGGTAATCAATATGCTCAATTGCAGTTCATTAACATCTAATGAGTCCTTCAACTGCTCAGGCTCCACTGGGGCCTTAGCCAGCGCTTGTACCTCTCCCTACCACCACCACCCCGCCGCTTCCCCCCCAATTCCCCAGGGTCATTCTCCTAAGGGCTGATTTCAGGAGTGAAGCAGCTGTGCAGGACTAGGGAGGTGGCTCAAGGGAGCAGCCCCCAGCCACTGACAGAACGCTGCAGCTGGAAGGGCCCTCAGGTCCCCTCTCATCCAAGCCCTTCGGGATAAAGGTGACCAAACTGCAGGCCAGAGATCAGGTTTGAAACAGAAGAAACCAAATTGGAAACGGGTGCCACTAACTTAGTTCACTCTTTTGCCACACTTTTGACAGCAGAACCTGCCATATCCGTCCGGGCTGTGCCACTTTGCTTCTTAGAACTTTAGCTTCGCTGTCTAGCAAAAGGGGACAGGAACACCCATTCCGCCTACGGGACCGTGGTGTGGTTTAAGTGAGATCGCTGATGGGAAAAGTGCTTTGTAAAGCACGAAACACTTGCCAAGGACCCGCTTTTGTGCCAGGTGCTGGGCTCTGTGCTGGGGGCCAGGCTGTAGATCAGACAGCCCCTGACCACCCCTCACACCCAAGGGAGACTGATGTGCAGAGGGGAGGGAGGTGCGTTTTGGTACAGCAAAGCTTCTTTGCAGGCCAGGGAGGAGCAGGCAGGGAAGTCTTTAGGAAGGGGGTGAGTTTACCAGAGGCAGAGGATGTAAATTGGGTTTCCAGGTGGGGGAATGAGAGTCCTATTTTTTTTAAGATAATATCTATTTATTTGAGAGAGAGAATGAGAGCACAAGCAGGGTAAAGGGCAGAGGATGAAGGAGACTACTCGCTGAGCAGGGAGCCATAAGTGGGACTCTATCCTAGGACTCTGGGATCATGACCTGAGCTAAAGGCAGACGCTTCACTGACTGAGCTGCCCAGGCGCCCTGACAGAGTCATATCTATGACAGCACTTTCATCCAATCCTGCTCTCAGCACCTTACAAATATTAACTCATTTCGTCCTTACAAGATTTAAACCGTCTTGGGGAAACTGAAGCCCAGAAAGGTAAAGTGGATCGTTCAGGTAGCTAAGCTAGTAAGTAGCAGAGCTAGTAGCTACACTCAGGTATAGTTCACATTCCTTTATTTTTTTATTATTAACTTTTTAAATTTAATTCCAGTATGGTTACCATACAATGTTAAATTAGCTGCAGATGTACAATAGAGTGATTCAGTAATTCTACATAGGACTCAGTGCTCAAGATGGTTAAGTGTGCTCTTAATCCTTTTCACCTATGTCACCCATCCCCACCCCAGTAACCGTCAGTTTGTTCTCTATAGTTAACAGTCTGTTTCTTGGTTTACACCTCTTTCTCACTCTTATTTTTGTCCCTTTGCTCATTTATTTTGTTTCCTAAATTCCACATATGAGGGAAATTACGTGCTTTTTTCTTTCTCTGACTTATTTCGCTTAACATTACATTCTCTAGCTCCATTCATGTTATAGCAAATGACAAGATTTCATTCTTTTCATGGCTGAGTAATATTCCACTGTATATATGTACCATATCTTCTTCGTCCATTCATTACTGATAGATACTTGGGCTGCTCCCATAATTTCGCTATGGTAAATAATGCTGCAATACACATGGGGTGCATGGATCCCTTTGAATTAATGTTTTTGAATTTTGGAAACAAATGCATGATAGTATGATTTCTTGATTGTAGGGTAATTCTAGCTCTAACTTTTTGAGGGAACTCTGTACTGCTTTCCAGAGTGGCTGCACCAGTTTGCATTCCTACCAGCCATGCAAGAGGGTCCCTTTATCTCCACATCCTTGCCAACACTTGTTGTTTCTTGAGTTTTTTATTTTAGCCATGCTGACAGGTGTGAGGTGATATCTCATTGTGGTTTTGATTTGCATTTCCCTGATGATGAGTGATGTCGAGCATCTTTTCATGTGTCTGTTGGCCATCTATGTCTTCTTTGGAGAAATGTCTGTTCATGTCTTCTGCCCATTTTTAATTGGATTATTTGGTTTTTGGGTGTTGAGTTTGATAAGTTCTTTATATAGTTTGGATACTGACCCCTCATCAGATATGTCACTTTCAAATATCTTCTACCATTCAAGGCTGCCTTTTAGTCTTGCTGATTGTTTCCTTCTCTGCACAGAAGCTTTTTATTTTGATGAAGTTCCAATAGTTCATTTTTGCTTTTATTTCCCTTGCCTCAGGAGACATAGCTAGAAAGATGTTGTTAGCTGATGTCAGAGAAATTACTGCTTGTGCTCTCTTCAAGCATTTTTATGGTTTCAGGTCTCAAAGTGAAGTCCTTAATCCATTTTGAATTTAGGTTTTGTGTAGGTGTAAGAACGTGGTCCAGTTTCATTCTTTTGCATGTTGCTGCCCAGTTTTCCCAACAACATTTGTTGAAGAGACTCTCTTTTTCCCATTTCATATTCTTTTCTGCTTTGTCTAACATCAAGTAACCATATGATTATGGGTTTATTTCTGTTCCATTGATCTCTGTGACTATTTCTGTGCCAGTGCCATACTGTCCTTGTCACTACAGCTTTGTAACATAACTTGAAGTCTGGAATTGTGATGCCTCCAGGTTTGGTTTCCTATTTCAAGATTGCTTTGGCTATTCAGGGTCTTTTGTAATTCCACAGAAATTGCAGGGTTGTTTGTTCTAGCTCTGTGAAAAATGCTGGTGTTACTTTCAAAGGGATTGCATTAAATGTGTAGATTGCTTTGGGTAGTAGAGATATTTTAACAATATTTGTTATTCTAATCCATAATCATAGACTGTCTTTCCATTTCTTTGTGTCATCTTTGGTTTCCCTCATTAGCGTTTTATAGTTTTCAGGCTACAGGTGTTGCCCTCTTTAGTTAGATTTATTCCTAGGTATCTTACTGTTTTTGATGCAATTATAAATGGGATTGATTCTTTGATTTATCTTCCTGCTGCTTCAATACTGGGCATAGAAATGCAACAAATTTCAGTACCTTGAATTTGTAATCTGCAATTTTACTGAAATTGTGTATCAGTTGTACCATTTTTTAAATTTTTTCATTTTTTATTAACATATAATGTATTATTAGCGCCAGGGGTAGAGGTCTGTGAATTGCCAGGATTGCACACTTCACAGCACTCACCATAACACATACCTGCCCTAATGTCCATTACCCATCGACCCTCTGCCTACCCCCCCAGCAACCCTCAGTTTGTTTTGTGAGATTAAGAGTCTCTTATAGTTTGTCTCCCTCCCGATCCCATCTTGTTTCATTTTTCCTTCCCTACCCCTCACAACCCCCACCCCGCCTCTCAAATTCCTCATATCAGGGAGATCATATGATAATTGTCTTTTTCTGATTGACTTATTTCACTCAGCATAATACCCTCTAGTTTCATCCACACTGTTGCAAATGGCAAGATTTCATTTCTTTTGATGGCTGCATAGTATTCGTGTGTGTGTGTGTGTGTGTGTGTGTGTGTGTGTACCACATCTTCTTTATTGTACCACTTGTTTTTGGTGGAGTCTTTCAGGTTTTCTATGTATAGTATCCTGTCATCTGCAAAGAGTGAGAGTCTGACTTCTTCTTTACCAATCTGAAAGTCTTTTATTTCTTTTTGTTGTCTAATTGCTGTGGCTATGACTTCCATACTGTGTTGAATAAAAGTGATGAGAGTGGGCATCCCTGTCTTGTTCCTGAACTTAGGGAGAAAGTTCAGTTTTTCTCCATTAAGGATGATGTTATCTTTGGGTTTTTCACAGATGGCCTTCATTATGTTGAGGTATGTTCCATCTAGACCTACTTTGTTAAGGGTTTTTTTTTTTTAAGATTTTATTTATTTATTTGACAAAGAGAGATCACAAGTAGGCAGAGAGGCAGGCAGAGAGAGAGAGGAGGAAGCAGGCTCCCTGCCAAGCAGAGAGCCCAATGCGGGACTCGATCCCAGGACCCTGAGATCATGACCTGAGCCGAAGGCAGAGGCTTAACCCACTGAGCCACCTAGGCACCCCGAGGTTTACTTTTTTTAATCACAAATGGATGTTGTACATTGTCAAATGCCTTTTCTGCATCTATCGAAATGATCATATGGTTTTTATCCTTTCTCTTATTGATGTGAGTTATCACGTTGATTAATTTGTGAATATTGAACCACCCCTGTCCTAAAAAATTTGATTGTGGTGGGTGCTTTTTTTTTCATGTATTGTTGGATTTGATTTGCTATAATTTGTGGAGGACTTTTGCATCTATGTTCATCAGAGATATCGGCCCGTTGTTCTCTTTTTTGGTAGTATTTTTATCTGGGTTTGGTAACAGGGTAATGCTGACCTCATAGAATGAATTTAGAAGTTTTCCTTCCTCTTCTGTTTTTTGAAGTAGTTTGAGGAAAATAGGTATTAAGTGTTCTTTAATTGTTTGGTCAATTCTTTTTTTTTTTTTTTTAAGATTTTATTTATTTATTTGACAGATAGACAGTGAGAGAGGGAACACAAGCACGCAGAATGGGAGAGGGAGAAGATGTCTTCCTACCGAGCAAGGAGCCTGTTGCGGGGCTTGACCCAAGGACCTGGGGATCATGACCTGAGCTGAAGGCAGATGCTTAACAGCTTAGCCACCCAGATGCCCAGGTTTGGTAGAATTCACCCGTGAAGTCATCTGGTCCTGGATTTAGAAACAGCTCACATTCCTGGTCCCTGAGCTACGCGGTCTCTGATCCAGCCTGACTGGGGACTGTGACAGCAGTGGTGTGCACAAGAGGTTGTTGTGCACAAACCTGGGGGCAGGGAAAGCAGCGAGGAGTTGGGGCAAGAGGCCAGGTTAGATATATTGAGGACCTGACCTGGGCAGTGGAAGAGGAGAGAGAGGGTAACTGATTGGCATTTTGGAGGCAGGAATGGACTTGGTGTTATTTTAACATGAGCTTCTGATGCGATAACCTTCTTTCTCTGCAGACACACGTAGATGAAGTTGTATTAGTCAAAGGCCATATATAGAGTTAACCTTCACTCTAGCTTTCGAGTCCAGTGAATCTGTGACAATTATTATTTTTATCCTTTCTGGACTCCTTTTCTTCCTTCTTTGCTTAATATATCCAGCCCACTTGGACATAGCAGTGAGTATGTGACCCAAGCCAGCGGATCGGAGTCCTTCTCTGAGACCCTCCTAATCAGAGGCATTGGGAGAAACTCCGTTTCCTCCTTGGAAGTTAAGCCGTAAGGATTCGAGCCTGGCTTCTGCCTTCCCTTGGCCTGGTCCTGTGCCACCTGTGTCTAGACCCAGGCCTCCTGCCCCACCTCGGTGTCCAAACCCTTGCAGAAACCTGAGCATCCTACTTCAGGCCACCCTCTCCCTCAGCCACATACAATTTGTCACCAAGTCCCTTATATTCTACCTCCTTAATATTTATTGAACCCACTGCCCGTTCTTTCTTTCCCATTTGCCTCATAGGAGTATAGAACATAGTCACCTGCCTTGGAGGGCTGTAGTCACCTTCTAACTTCTCTCCTTTCTTCTAATGCCCCATAATACAGCCTCTGTTCAGTGGCCCAAGATCTCCAATAAGTCACATGGATCTGATCATAAGCAACATCTGGGATTCAGCATGTTAGGCTTCTCATACCCCAGGCCCTTGACGTACTCTTTCTGGAATGGTAATGAATCGAGTAGCCCTACACAATTTGACTTCTTCCATCCCTGATTGAAACATGTCTGTCTCTTGAACTCCTCTGACTGGCAGGCCAGGACTTTTCCTCAGGGCTCCCACCTCCATGATATTCACTCATAATGTGTGGTTTATTCCTTTCCAGTCTTTGTTTGTTTGTTTGTTTTTTGAAGTAATTAAGGTTGCAACCATTTTGTCTTCCTTTCTCACTTCACGATTGTTCGTTGGTCTCCATGCCCTCAAAAATGCTTTGTAAACCACAATATTGAATGGTTGCCTGACCATCTGGATATCCCGGATATCCTATGCATTTAGGACCTAAGCATCTCCAAATTCTCCAGCCTTGTGCAATCACTCTGAGAAGCCAAATAGCCCATCTGGGTGTGAAGAGGGAGCCTAGAGCCCCTCTGAGTTCCCAGTTCTTGTTTTTAAAGTGTTTATTTAAATTCCAGTATGGTTAACATGCAGTGTAATATTAGCTTCAGGTGTGCAATATAGTGATTCAACACTTTGCTACAACACTCAGGGATCATTACAAGTGCACTCCTTAATCTCCCATCACCTGTGTAATCCATTCCCCCTACCCACCTCCCCTCTGATAACCCTCAGTTCCATCTCTACAGTTAAGAGTCTGATTCTTGGTTTGTACCTCTCTCTCTCTTTTTCCATTTGAGTGTTTGGTTTCTTTAAAAAGACTTATTTATTTATTCTAAGATTTTATTTATTTGTTTCAGAGAGGAAGAGAGAGAGAGAAAGAGAGAGCAAACATGAGTGGGGGGAGAGGGAGAAGCAGATTCCCAGCTGAGCAGAGAGCCTGATGTGGGGCTGGATCCCAGGGCACTGGGCTCAGGCTGACCTGAGCTGAAGGCAGATGCACAACCAACTGAGCTATCCAAGCACTCTAAGGTTTATTTATTTATTTTAGAAAGAGAGAGAGAGAGAGAGCACCCACGCACACCAGCCAAAGCATGGGGGAGGGGCAGCGAGAGTCTTAAGTAGATTCCACACTGTCTAACACAGAGCTCCATTCCACCACCCTGGGATCACAGTCTGAGCCAAAACCAAAAGCCAGTCCCTTAACCAACTATACCACCCAGGTGCCCTTGGTCTGTTTGTTTTGTTTCTCAAATTCCACGTATGAGTGAAACAATATGGTATTTGTCTTTCTCTAACTTCTTCCACTTAGACTAATACTCTCTAGCTCTATCCATGTCATTGCAGATGGAAAGAATTTATCCTTTTTCTGGCTGCATAAAATTCCAGTGCATGTGTGCATATCTCACCTCTTTATCCATTTATCCATCGATGGATACTTGGGCTGCTTCCCTATCTCGGCTATTATAAATAATGCTGTTATAAATATAGGAATGCACGTATCCCTTTGAATTAGTGTTGTTATAATCTTTGGGTAAATACCTGGTAATACATTACCTGGATCATAGGGTACTTCTATTTTTTTTTCACTTTTGGAGGAACCCCCATACTGTTTTCTACAGTGGCTGCACCAGTTTGCATTCCCAGCAACACGTCACGAGGGTTCCCTTTTCTCCACATCCTCACCAACACTTGTTGTTTCTTGTGTTGCTGAGCTGATCATTCTAGTGTCCCAGGGATTCTGTCCTTCGGCTTATCCTTTGCCACCTGCAGCCCCTGCCCACTGCTTTGGGATTCTCCCTGTCCCTGTGGCATCCCACTTCTCCCTCTGTGCTGCTGTGGCCGTTTCCGTACCCCTAGGCGCATGTGTGGACAATAGCCTCTGTCTCAATTTTCTAACATACAGCTGAGGTGAACATGTTACAGCTTACCCAGGTCCTCAGCGACAGCTACACAACACAGAGTGCCTCGTCCCAAAGTCAACGAATTGCAACCACCTTCAAAGACTTGACAGATTCATGTCCCGCATAGACCAGTACTTAACGTGTGTCTTCCTATCAATAGAGCCAATCATCTTTTGAAACTTGAGCTTCTTCCTCAGCAAGATTTGAGCTTCTTTTTTCCTCTATGCACCCCCTAAAATCCTCTCATGTACAGAACTCGTCTTGGGGTAACACCGGCATGGGAAACTACAACGGGGAGCAGCATCCTTGTTGCTCTAGAGAGTGTTTGCCCTTTCCCAGGGCTCACTGCTGGCAGTCAGAGTCTTTAATACAGACTGCTGCGGCATTGCTGGGACCCTAGCCTCCTCAAACCCAAGACTCTTTTCTGTCCTTTCTATTCCCATGCCAGCGCTGTCATCGACCCCCGCCCCACCTGCCCCCATGCTGTCTCAGAGCCCCGCCAAAGGGAGCTGAAAATCATTTACCATCACAAGAGATTCCGCGGAGATGCGGCCCAGCCCACAATGAAGCCAGCCTTTTACATTATTAAACAGAATTCCTAGGAGCCCAGCTTACAGCATCTGCATCTGGGGAGTCAGGGCCTCCCCAAGACAATGAGTAGGTACTTGAGGTACATCTGCATGACCAAGGAGCCTGCCTGCCTGCGGTCCCGGGCAGAACAAAGACCCTGTCTGCCCCCAGGACAAATTTCAGCGGCTCCCTTTAGAGACCCCGGGCAACACCCCACGGGCAATTAAAAAAAAGAAATAGTGGTTTTGTCTCTCGCCTCTAGCCTTTGAGGATTCAGAAATGGTAAGGTCCCGTCTGGGAGGCCGCCGTCCTGCAGTCTGAACACTTCCCCCATTCAATCCAGTTATTTGCTTTTATAAATAATATCCAGGGCTGGGACACTGGTAACATAAATTTTTGCTCCCACCTACAATGATGTCTTTCGGAGAAATACCTAGAGGTGGGGTAGAATTTCTGGGTCACACAACGGGCACTTTTACAAAGCTTCTTGTATCTCTTCCGAGAGGCAGGGTGATTTGTGGCTGCTGCCCCAACGCCCCTCTCTGCAGCGGGCGCTGGGGCTGTTCTCGCAAAACCCTCCACAGCATCAACTGTTATCATTTTTAATCCCTGCTAATTTGATGGGCCAAATATGGTATCTCATTGTTGCTGTAATTTGCATTTCTTTGCATTCTAGTGGGGGTCGAACATCTTTTCATATGTTTATTGCCCATTATTTTGTGAATTGCCTGTTCATCCGGGGCCTTGTTTGCTTCATCTCCTGTCTCTTCCAAAGCCCAGGGCTAGCCGTGAATTAAACACACCAGACATTATTTTTAATTAATCTTCCTTAAACACAGCTCTGATCAGGTTACTCCCCTACTTAGAAAACCTCTGATGGCTCGTTACTGCCTATAGGATGAAGTCCGAATTCTTTAACCCGGCCTTCATCAAGGCTGGTCACAGTCTGGCTCCGACCTATCCCACCTCCCATCACTGACCCTCACGACCCAACCCGCCTCAGCCACTGAGGACCACCTGATGCTGGCCCACCCTTCCCGGCAGGCAGCCTTAGACTCACAGCTCAAAGGTCACTTTCCGTGCCCGCTGGATTCCTGCTAGCCGCAGGGTGGATGGCTTCCCTCACCCTCTTTCTGCTCCTGTAGATGGTACTTGGTACAGATTGCTGGTCTCGCACAGATTTCAAGTCTGGCTCTTCCTCTCCCACTGTGGACCCTGAGCTCTTGAGTACGGTGCAGGCAGGGATCACATCTCTTTCTGGGGTAGGCTGGGCGGGGTGGGGGGGGAGGGGGAGTCTAGCCACCGTGCGTCCACACCTTTCACAGGCCAGGCACTGTGGGAGATGTGTCTCTCTGACACGCACGCAGGGTGAAAGAAGCAAACCGCTTAAACACAAGGGACTGTGGTCACTTCTGGCATTAAAGGGACTGAAGCAAGATTACATAGAGTGTGAGAGAGGGTACATTTCAATACCGCCGCCGTCCTCTCTATCGCAAAGAGAAAGGGTGAGACAGAAAGTAGGTGGTCCAATGTGAAGTAGAGCACATTAATGAGCTGGGAGTGTTGGAGGCGGTCTTATAGCTGTATTGGACAGGAACTGAAGAAAGTCAATTTGCTCAGTATAGTGAAGTGAGAAGGAAGGAATATATAGATATATATCATATATATATCATATATAATACATATGTAATGTGATATATTATATATATTTATATTGATATGTAATATACAATATTAATAGGTAATTTTTATATAACAATATCTTTAAATAAATATTTTAAAATCAACAAATAAGTATCAATAATAAATATATCTATTAATAAATTAATAAAATTTATTTTATGAATTTATTTCACAAATATATTTTATGAACATTTTATAAATTTTATAATATAAATTATTTTATAAAAACAAATAAATTTTATTAATAAATTAATAAAATAAATAATACCATAAGTATCTAAATGTAAAAATGAATATTTAAGAATATAACAACATATATAATATATATAAAAATTGTAATGTATATAATATACATTAAAATATATATATATTTTTTTTAGTTGCCTGAGGGTAGTAAAAGGATGGGGAGTGGAGAGTGGGCCCAGCTGAGAACTTTGTAAAAATAGTGTTTAAAACTCATTTTAGGGTGCCTGAGTGGCTCAGTTGGTTAAAACTCATTTTAATGTTGCTTGTGATTCCATGACCTTAGCCTCTCCATCTTCTCCAGCCTTCAGTCAAGTTGGTGACACTTGCCCCCGCCCCCCACACACCCCTGGTGGCTGGAGGAGATAGAACCTGTGGGGCAGTGGCACAGTGAGGCAATCCCTAGATGAACCTCTTCAGGGCCATAGACTCAGAGCCGGAGGGTTCTGGGAGAGGAGGTCTATCTGTCAGGGTCCCTCTGGGATGGATGTACTTTTTCCCCCATTAACTGACAACTAAGTCCTTTCATTTGAATCTCAAAGAAAGATTACCTAAATTGAGACAGAGATTCCCACACCTCACTTCTCATGCCCCCAAGCAACCCCATGGGATAGGCATTCTTAACATCTTGTAGATGCTGACTTCAGGATCAGGGAAGTGACGTCATTGGTCAGTGCTCAGGTAGTTAGAAAGCAGCAGCCTCCAGGGTACCTGATGCCATGGCTGGTGTTGGTTTTCCTGGGCCTTGGCACTGGGGCCTGGCGCAGAGTCGATACACAATTCATACTTGCTTGTTTAACCCATTTTCCTAAGCATCAACTGTGTTCCTGGGTGTGAACTAGGTGTTGAGGAGTTCTGTGGTAGAGCATTGAGGGTGTCAATGGGGGAGCCTACAGATGCTCTAAGGTGTGTTTCCTGTCCTCTCTAATTTTATTATTTAACTGACAACTGAATATGTAACTAGCAAGCATACAATCCCAAATGGTGATAATAAGCACTAGTATTTATTGAGTGTTTATTATAAACTGGGTGTGTTCCAAGTGCTTCTTATGGATTATCGCATTTAATCCTTATTATGACCACACGAGAGAGAACCTGGGTCACAATGAAGGCAAAAAACTTGCCTGAGATCACATGGCCAATAAGTAGTTAAGCCAGAACTCAAATCCAGGCAGCCTAACTATAGTTGCACACTCCCAACCTCTAAACCCTATGCTCTGTTGCCTCCCTATGCATCCTAGGTGGATGCGGTTACATGATGTTGAAGGTTAAAAGGTTACAGGAAGTTGGAGAGGACTGAGGTGGCCATGGAGGTCTTGGCCAACTTCGTGGGATTTCAACTGGGCCTTGAAGACTAGGGAGGCTTGGGACACAGGGTGCAGGAAGGGTACCCCAATCAAGGGATGGGTGTGAGGAGAGACTGGATATTGTAAGACTGGAGTCTACGAGTAGTACCCAGTCACAGACATATTTTGTGTGGCCCAGTAAAACAACATATATATATATATATTTATATTTAAACCTTATTGATTGGCTAACATGGAAAAACGTAGATGTCTCACCTTCAAGTTTGGGATTTCTGGCTTCACTCAGTAAATTGCTCATTTACTCGTTCCCAGATGGGCACAGCTAGCGGGAATGGAAGAGTGTTGCCCCCTATAAATAGGGCATGTCCTCAGGTGCCTGGGTGGCTCAGTTGGTTAAGCGTCTGCTTTTGGCTCAAGTCATGAGCCCAGGGGCCTGGGATTGAGTCCCACAATGCATAAGGCTCCCTGCTCAGCGGGGGAGTCTGTTTCTCCTTCTGCCCCTCTCCCCCTCTGCTCCTGCTCACTCTCTCTCTATCTCACAAAAATAAATAAAATCTTAAAAAACAAAAACAAAAACAGGGCATGTCCTCTCCAGTTCTCCACATGTCCTACCACTCCTGATCGTATTGCCAAGTCAGCCATCTTGACTCACTTCCCTTCCCTACTCAGCCCATATGAGCAAGTGAGATTAAGACTGTTGAGCGACAGAGAGGACCCCTGGTACTCAATAAAAGTCAAATGCCTAGAGAGGCAGGTTCCCCTCAGAAACTATAGGTTCAAGGTTAGGAAAGTCAGTTGGAGTCAGTTGAGCAGGGCTGTGTCTCCCATGCTGAAGAATTTGAGACTTCACCCATTGCTGGCAAGTTGGGAAGCAACACCGAGAAGGAGCAAGCCACTGGGGAGGCAGCTGTTAGCATGGCCTAGACAGAGGTGGAGGGAAATCCTCTGGAACAGGAGACATTGCCAGTGATTTAGTGATTCAGCTTATGGACTGAAATTAACCCATTGGCTGGAGGATCTGGAAGGGGAAAGTAAAGACAGGAAGGATTCAGGATGACCGAAGCTTGTTGGCCTGAGAGTGGTGCCACTAGCTGAAATTGGAGATGGGTGGTGGAGGGGACATGGGAGATGAGCTGAATTTAGTTTAGACGTGTTGAATGAAGGTGCTGGAGGGAATTCCAGGTGAAGATTTTCACCAAATAGTTGAGCGTGTGGAACTGGAGCTTGGCAAAGAGCAGAACTTGAGAAAAATTTGAAAAAGCCTCTTTTACAGGGGCACTGTGAAGCCAAGGGAGTAGAGTGTGTTATAAGATAGGAACAGTGTGCCAAAGCCAGAACCTCATTGTGGGGGCCAAGGGGCTGTGATGAGTCAGTGAACAGAGAGGAGGAGGAAACAGAGAAGGCAGTGTGTGTGTAGCGGGGGTGGGGGGGGGTGGGGGGGGGGAAGGGCGACGCATAGCAAGAGTAGCCAGAAAAGAATCAAGACAATGGGCTTCATGGAAGCCAAGGGAGGAGTTTTGAGAAGGAGCCTGTTGTGTCCACTGGGCCCAGAGGCCCAGAAGATGTGGATGGAGAAGTTGCCAAGGGACAGAACAATTTCTGAGTATAGCTTCACCCCGCCTCGTGGAAGGGAGATAATCACTTTCCATCTTCTCAACCCTCTTAAAAACCACAGTCCTCCTTGCGTTGGGGGAGGAGGGCCAGGATTGCTGGGGGCTGGGCTCTAAAGGCTTGGGTGGCAGCTTTTGTTCTCTGCAGGGCAACAGGCCCTGCCTGGCTCTGGAGCCTTCTCTCAAAGCAGGTGAGAGGGAGAGCTGAGGGCCTCTGGGAACAGTCTTTGCTGGCCAAAGCCTGGGGGTTCTCTGGCCTGGATGCATGGGAGAATCACCTGGGGAGTTTTCCAAACTAGGACTGTCCAGGTCCCATGCCGGGCCAATGAAGTCATATCCCTGGGAATTCTGGTTGTGGGGCCTGGATATTCCTAGTTATTCCTAGCTGGCAAAGCTTTCCAGTTGATTCTAACATGCAACCAGATCCAACCAACCAGGTGATCCAAACGGTCACTGGGATAATGTTTGGCCCAGCGCTCCAGCAATTGGCAGTGGTGGAGGCAGAGTGGGAAGCAGCCTTCTGCATGTCACACACTCTCCCTGCAACAGGCCTGGAGGGGGGTCCCATCCCCATCACCAGTCACCCGTTCTACAGTAGGCCCTTCTTATCCTCGGAGAATATGGTCCAAGACTCGCCACCACCCCCCGCCATGGATACCTGAAACTGTGCAGAGGACCAAACCCTACATTACACTCTCTCTTTTTGCTATACGTACATACCTACCATCCAGTTTATTTTTTTTTAAGATTTTATTTATTTATTTGACACAGAGAGAGAGCATAAGTAGGCAGAGAGGCAGGCAGAGAGAGGAGGAAGCAGGCTCCCTGCGGAGCAGAGAGCCCGATGTGGGGCTCGATCCCAGAACCCTGAGATCATGACCTGAGCCGAAGGCAGCGGCTTAATCCACTGAGCCACCCAGGTGCCCCCCTACCATCCAGTTTAATCTATAAATTAGGCAGAGTAGGAGATTGACAACAGTAACTAAGAATAAACTAGAACAGTTATAACCCTATACCGTAATAAAAGTTGTAAGAAGGTGGGTTCTCATTCTCTTCCTCTCAAAACAACTTGTTGTACTGGACTCACCCTTCTTGTGATGACGTGAGATGATAACATGCCTGCACGATGAGACGAAGTGAGGGGAATGCCATAAGCACAGTGACATAGCATTAGGCTCCTCCTCACCCTCTGATGATACATCAGAAGGAGGCCCATCTGCTTCTAGACCACAGAGGACCACAGGTAACCAGAACTGTGGAAAGTGAGACCGTGGCGAAGGTGGGGAATACGGCACTTACAATTCTGACTTTGTTCCTCAGTTCCACACGTCTGTTTGAACCCATGTCACAGAAGGAGCATGTGAATCTGGAGAACATGTTTTGCTCCTCAGTGGATCGCATACCCTTCTGACCTCAGGGGTGCCATCGGCACTGGGGTTTAGTTTCCTTTTAACACGGTTTCCCAGAGCACGTCAGTTCCACTCCCTTAGGAGACACTTGAGGTTCAGCACATTCCGAATCCCCATAAAGCGCTGTCTCGGGGCATTTGTTGGATTATGAAATAGTTCGGACATGCAGACAAGATGCAAGGAAAGACTAAGTGACAAAGGCCTGTGTACCTGTCACCCAACTTTGTCAAATCATAGCATTGTTCCACATTTGTTTCACATCTTGCTTTAGGAATAAAACAACCCAGGCAGAGAGATGCCTGGGTGGCTCAGTTGGTTGGTGACTGCATTTGGCTCAGGTTATGATCCCAGAGTCCCAGGACCGAGTCCCGTATCGGGTTCCCTGGTCAGTAGGGAGTCGGTTTCTCCATCTCTCTCTGCCCCTTCTCTGGCTTATACCTCCTCACCCACCTCAAATAAATAAATAAAATCTTAAAAAATGAAAAACAAAAACAACCCAGACAGAGATCAGGGCACTTACGTACTCCTCCTGGGTCCCAGGCCCCTTCCTCCCATGCTTCCCAGAGGAAAGCTCTCTCCTGAACTGAGTGTGCCTCATTCCCACGAAGGCTTTCACTACGTATTTGTTATCAGCTCCATTTGGGAGAGGAGAGCAAGGCTTAGGAGAGTGAGGGCAACGTGCCCGAGTCATCCAAATCGACACTAGGTAGTAGAGCCAGAAGCCCCAGGATAAGGTACCTGGCAGTCACCTCCCAGCATGCTGGCCCTGCGGTGCCCCTATCAGGGTACCTCCCACCCCATCATTCTGTCAACACCTCCTTTTACAGGCAGGGCTAGGCCAGACCAGGCCCAGCACACCCCGAGACCAGGCAGAAATTGTGGCCTTCTCCTCATATCTCCCGGTTCCTGTCCTGCTAACAGGCCAGGCTCCCTTAGACCCCTGCCAGACCCTCCTCTGTTTCCTTTCTGGGCCACCGCTCAGCCTGGCTCTACCCCACCCCCAAGACCAAAGCAAAGGGCCTGTCTGTGCGGCCGATTTCCACACTAGGCCACTGGGGGCTGGAGGGAAGGCAGGCGGGGGCCTGCAATTCTGTTCTGTGGGTCCTCCTAGATTAATTAGCATGCAGCCTGGAGCAGCAGGCCAGAAGTGGTGGGCAGGCGCCGAGACACTACCCCTGGGCCCCAAACCATCGCCTGCCTCTCCCTCCTCTTCCCCTCTCCTTGACAGCAACAGAAGAGGCCTGTGTGTGCAGTGGGAAGGAAGGCGGCGGCTCGACACCTCCACCTCCGTGCTGAGGAATTGGGTGGGGAGAGACATGCACAAACACAGGGAGATAATTGCGCCCCTTACATGTGAAGGAAGGGGAGGGGCGGGGAGGAAATGGTTATTCACTAAGCACCTACCTATAGGCTGCCACGAGTTCTAGCTGCTACCCAAAGCCACCCCAGGAGGGAGGGGTAATGGTGTCTCCAGGGCAGAGGGGAAACTGCAGCTGGGAGAAGTGGACACAAGGGGGACCCCAGGCATGCAGCCACCAAGTGGGAGAAGGAATTAACCTAGGTCCACCTGTCTCCGGGTGCCTTTTCAGCACTGACTCCACAAACCTCCCCCTTTCCTGTAGGCCTCTTCCTCCAAGAAGTTGTCCTGCTTAGGAGCACTGGCTGGTTCCGGTGGGTAGGCGGGGGTGGAGGAGAGTATTTGGGGCAATAAGCATCATCTAGTCTCCGTTCCAGAGTTCCCAGTCTCAAAAGGACTAGCTCCCACTCAGGAGACTTCAGGCCAAACCACTCCCACCCCAGCTGCACCCCTACTCTGAGGCCTGCTCCATCCAGGGACTCTCACCAGGGCTTCCTACCACTGGTTCCATCTGGGCCCCCAAGGGACCCTTTGGCCTGAGGCTGCCCATCTCAGGGCCAGCCCCACGGTGCCTGAAAGTGGGGATGATGTTGAAAGCCAGAATACAGCCGTCCTTTTTAGGGAACTGGGTCTGTGCTTTGCACACATTTAATGTTTGGTCCTCATGACAATACTATGTAGAGGCTATTATTTCCCCACTTGAAGAGCAAGGAACTAAAACACACAGAAGTGAGGGAACTCGGTCTAGGTCTGTCATGCAGCCGGTCTTGGAGGGTCCCTGTAGAGCAGGGAAGGATGCTGAGGAAAAGGCGATGGTGGTAGTAGCTCCAGGAATGGAATTAAGGGACAAGGGATGGTCATGGGACAGAACTTCTCAAGTCTCTTGGCTCCAGAAGGAAGGCCTCCAAACTTTGCTGTTTGGAGCCATCTGTGGCCTGTCCTTGTCAAAGAGCTGATGCCCTACCCAAAAGCGACAGAGCCTGGGAGAGGCCCAGTAGGCTGGAAGTTCTGCAGGGGGTGCCCTCACTTGCAGGCTCCACTCCACTCCTGAACCTTCTCTCCATATCTGGGCCCAAGGCCTCCAGGCTCTTAGAGAAAAATTGCTAAAATCAAATTGCAATTAACAGAGGCAATTATCCGTCTATTAGAAAACATCCCCAGAGCCAGGGCTATGCAGTGAGCTGCCTGGGCCCGACTGAGCAGCTGGGCCCCAAGGGAGACCCCAGAGCAGGGCAGCAGCCAGGGATGAGGGGAGGCAGGCAGCATCTTAAGACAGGAGGGGGGTGGGAGACAGGTGGGAGGATGCCACGAAGGGCCCTAAGGGGAGGTAGGAAAGCTAAGATCTGCCCCATTCCATGGGGAGGGAGGCCTGGACACAGTGTGGTCATGGCAGGCCCTCGTCTCCCAGCCCTCTCTGACCCGTCATCTCCATTAGGCTTTCCTGGAGGGCAGACCTGGGGCAGTCTGTGTGTGTGGAAGAACAAAGGAAAGAAAAATCATGCAATGACCCTCCAGGGAGCAATGATAACATTTTTACTTGAAAATTACCAGAGAACAGATTGTCTTATGCAAATTATATGCAAATAACACCCGGTTGTTCCTCTCTGAGCACTACCCAGCGTTCTTCCAGCTCTTTCCTTGACTGAGTTTGATGTGGGGGAGTGGCGGTAGGAGGGCATTGCTCATCAAAATCTGGGTTGAGGGGGACTCTTGCCTGGAACTGAGCTGGAGAGAGTAGTGTCTTAGCTTAGTCCGGTCCACTGTCTGTCCACTCTGAGTCTTACTACATTTGTTTAAATCCCCCAGAAACCTTACTGTCTCCCTGCCAGACTGCAGCTAGAAGCTAAATCAAGTTGAGGGGCACTTCTCTGCCATCCAGGATGGTTTGTATCACTGGGACCTTCCATCCACAGAAGATATTTGGACCAGGCTGAGTGGAACAGGAAGAACAGCACTAGACCAAGAATGAGGAAACCAGAGGAGGACCCTTGCATCTCTCTCTGGCCAACACCTTACCGCTGGGCTCCAGATGCAATTGTTCTAGAACTGCCACTCAACATGTCCGGTGCTGTTCTTCTGTTTCTGTTTCAAAGCCTGGTAACCTCATCCAGCCAGCTGAACAAGCCAGAGCCTGGGAATCATTTTTTTAAAATATTTTATTTATTTATTTGACAGAAAGAGAAAGAGCGAGAGCAGGAACACAAGCAGGGGGAGTAGGAGGGGGAAAACAGGCTCCCCTCTGAGCAAGGACCGGGACACGAGGCTCAGTCCCAGGACTCTAGGATCACCACCAGAGCCAAAGGCAGACACTTAACGACTGAGCCACCCACGCAGCCCCCTGGGAATCATTCTTGACCCCCATCCATACCCTGCACTGAAGCCTTCCTGTCTAACTTATTACCTGGAAGTCTTGGGACATTTGTCCTCTCATGACTGTCCCTCAGACTACAGCTGTAGTTGATCACCTCTTCCCTGACCTAGTTCAGAAGTCTTCTGTCTGGACTCCTGCCCTCCAGCGCACCGTCACAGGGTCTGACCTTGCTGAACACTCTCAGCAGCTCCCTAGGTCCAGCAAATCCAGTCCAGGCCCATTAGGCTCACCGGATGTCCCCTGTGCTCCCTAACACGCTGTCTGTCACCATTCACGAAACATCCATATTGTTTCAGGCCTTCCCAGCCTTCACGAGCTATTCCTCCCAGAAAGTGTCTTCCCCGTTTCCCTTCCTCACCCCAGTGAAATTGTATTTATTCTTCATAGAATGCCTTGTCTGGGAGACACTCACTGTACACGCTTCACACACAGACATAAAACCCTCCCAGCTGTCATTGCATTTTTCCCTCCTCAGTTCTCCCTCAGCATTTGCCCATAACAGGAATTAATTCATATTTGTATCTCCAGTACCTAGTAAGTGATGAATGAATGAATGAGGAATTGTGAATTGGGGAGTTGGTAGGTGAATGGAGCCTGGGTTTGATTGCTGGCTCTACCACGAGCAACTCACTTCTCTGAGCTTCAGTTTCCTTGGCCATAAATTGGGGTAGTGATACCTATCTCCTTGTGCAGATTCACCAAGACAAGCCATAGGAAGTTACCGAGAGCAGCTCCTGAGATCCTGCAGACGCTCAAAAAACCCCAGGGGAGTCCTCACTTATCTAAGCTGAGAGTTGGCTTCAAGAACATCGATCCTCATAACCAGCATGGCCCTCTGACCACAGCCTCTATGGTCCTTGCTCTGGGGTTGACTCAGCCCTGGACCCAGCCTCCATTTCTAAGGGCTTTCTGGAGGCCCCCTGTCACAGGTGCAAAGACATGTCTCCTAGAGGTGCAAACACACGTCTCCTAGAAGAAGGCCTGTCACACCTCTCCAGACCTCACTGGCGCTCAGAGGAGGCTTGATTGAGGCTTCTGCCCCCCATATAGCCCCAAGTCCTGTGAGTAGAGGAGCATATCAAAGGGGGAAGTAGCAGGGGTGGACAGGATGACCTTAGGAAGTGACCATAGGGTCCCTGGTGGTTGAGATGGAATCAGGTATGGTGAGAGTTCCTGGACGGAGCAGGCCCCAGTGGGGGGCAAGGCTGGGAGCTGGGAGGCTCTGGGGGCTATGTTGGTAGCTCCCCTATGCCCATCCCGGTATTCACTTCACGGCTCGGGGCCAGCGCAGGGTGCCTGAAAGCATGGATAATAATGAAAGCCAGAATACAGCTTATGACCACTGGATTGGAGAGTGCAGATATAGATGTTCAGGGAAGTCAGAAGGCTGGGGAAGTGTAATTTAGGTCGAGGAAACAGCATGAGCAAAGTTGGGCATGTAATTGATGGGGTGCTCTTTTTTTCCTCAGCTCTAATAAAAATTACAGTTTGCATCATTATATTTCAAATACTGAAGTTCATAGTTTGCCAATAGGTAATATATTCACACAGTGTAACAATTTAAAGGTAGAGGGGCAGATAGGGTAACACGCAGAGCAAATACACCCATATATTCTTTCCCTCCTTTCCTTTCTTATAAATGGTATCTATCGCATTATAGCTGCTATTCTGCATGTTGCTGCAAATACTGCACCTTGGAGACAGCTTCACGCCAGTACCTAGAATGCCACCTCATTCTTTGTCATGCACCCAGTGTTTTCTTGTTCAAGAGTTAGTGAAGCTCTCACTGATGGGCATTTAGATTATTTCCAGTCATTTGGGATTATCAGCAATGCTGTGATCAATAATCAGTGCATATGTCATTCCTCGTGCGTGCATGCACCGTAGTAGGGTACATTTCCTAGAAGTAGAATCTGTGGGTTGAATTTGCTGGGGACAGGCCTGGAGCAGAGGTGTGACATGCTCAGGACTGCACTTGGAAAGATCCCTCTGGTGGTGGCTTAGAGAAGGCATCAGCGGGGGTAAGACCGGAGGCGGGCTGTCCCTACTTCCATCTGTTGCCACCATGAGTATTTATCTGGTGCATCTGGACACTTTGCTGGTGATTAAGCAGACCAGACCCTGCTCTCAAGCAGCTGACAGTTGAATGGAGAAGTCGGGAGGCAAGAGATGTCAGCAGCCTGGACTAGGGCAGTAGCGATGAGGGGGGACTAGTGGTGGTCGGGGGGAGGATTCAGAGAAAGTCACACTAGGGCACTGGACCAGGAGTCAAACAGATATACTCAGCCCTGGGCTTTGGAGAAACCACCCTGGCAGTCAGCAAGAGAGAAGCAGAGCTGCCAAGAGGGAAGGCAGGGGAGGGGCAGCAGAGCTCAGTGAATTCATGTGTGTGTGTGTGTGCGTGTGTGTGTGTGTGTGTGCGCGCGCGCGCGCGTCTGTGTCTGTGTGTGTGTGTCTGTTCTGGAAGCAGACTGCCTGCATTGGAATCCCAGCTCTGCCCTCTAGCAGGCATAATCCCTTGGCCGAGGGACTTCACTTCTCTGGGCTACAGTCTCTCCCATCTGTAAAATGGAGCCAATAATAGTGCGGCTTTCAGGGGGGTTGTTGGTGGGAAGATTAAATGAGGCAAACGAATGTAAATGTTTATCAGAGAACCTGGCATCCCTAAAGCTTTCGGTGGCAGATAGGTAGTGTTGTTGGTGCTTTGATGCCAGGAGCAGTGGTAGCAAAATGCACGGAGTGGGAAAGACAGGAGAGAGTGGTAGGAGTTGAGATGGGTGGGGCTTGGTGTTTCTGTGCTTGACCATGGGTGAGGTTGAGGAAAGGAGAGTGAGGACCCTGTCCCGGCTGAGCAGCTGGCAGGGATTCTGAGCAGAAGCCCCAGAGAAGGGGAGAACCAGAGGGCTCTGGCAATTACCCCCAGTGCCCAGTGTTCACCTGGAACTTGAGACCTGGGCCAATGAGACTTCTTCTACGGGAAGCTGAGGGAAAAGATGTTATGGGAAGGTGAACCCCAGCCCACTGGCCTGCTGCCTGCCAGACCACGCTTGGCAGCACCCTGCTCTGCACGCCTGTGCTTTTCATCACGTGCCTCAGAAGCCTGAGAGTCTGTGTTGTTAGGTCTGCTGGGCTTGGGCGGCTCCAGGTTGTCCCCCTCCTTCCCTGCCCTTTGTCTCCTCTCCAGTGGCCTGAGTTGACCGCCCTATGGACATATGGAGAAGCCCTATCAGAACATGCGTACCCTGACCATATAGGGCTCACAGGGACCCAATTGGCTCCTGGCCACCTACTCCGGGGATCCTAAGGCACTATGGGCAAGGGATGGGAACACACATTTCAAAGCAAGCTCGTCTGAATGTTGAGTCAGAAGACTTAGCATGCAAGAAGGTAGCAAGACACAATGGCAGGTGGAGAGCCTTGGGGAGCATGGAGAGTCACTGAAGGACTGTAAGGAGAGAGGTAGGGTAGGGGAGTGGAATCAAAGGAGACAGGGGCCTGGAGAATTCATCCCACAGGCTTGGAGGCCCCTAGATGACATTTCTGAGAATGCTGAAGGGCGCTGCTTCTCCGTGTTCCCTGCTCGCTCCTTTCCCACTAGGTGTTCTTACTCCTTCTGCCCACCACCTGCTTGCTAAAGGCCAGCTGCAGCACTGCTGGGTCTGTGGCATGGACCGAAGGGGCTCGTCCAAGGGGTGCTCGCGGGTCCTTGGGATCCTGAGTCACCTGAGGAGGTTAGAGGAACCCTAGGATCAGCACCGATGTTCCATGGAGCCTCACCTGGTTCTCAGTGACCTCTGGTGACACAGTCCTTCTGCTCTAATTGAACCCGTTGCCCTTCTGGTTGGACTCAGGAAGGAAATGAGCTTCCCTTCCTCTCCTCCCCAAATGAGGCCCCCGAAGTCAGAAGCATTGTCACCATCATGTCATCCGAGTGGCCCCCCTTTCCTCAAGGCAGTCTCAGGGTCCATTCGAAACCAACTGCCTGAGGATCTTGGTCAGGGCCTCCTACCCACACAGCAGCCACTCCCCTTCCAACTCCTCCTTGTGTTTCTAGGTCCAAAAACCAGCACTTACCAGAGAAAATTCTCCAGAGCTGGTAACACTTGCGCAGGAGAGTCCTGTGTGCTCCTTTCTGCTAACAGAACACATGGCTGGTGGGTGCTGGGCTAGGGCTGGAGGCAGGGGTAGGAGACATCTTAGTCCATAGTTCCACTGAGGTCTCTCTTCCTCTCTGGGCCACTTTGGAAAATCCCAGAGGGGCACACAGGAGAGTCGAACATGGATGAGGGTCTCCTAACTCTCCAAGGGGCCTCATGCCTAAGAACTGTCCAACCCCCTCACCCACCCACCAGCCTAAGTCTCCATTTCGACTCTGAGCCTTCTCTCCAGAGGTTTGCTTCCTTCACCTTGGAGTCCTGGGGAGGACCACTTAGAGAACAGGGTCTCCAAGCAGCTCCCACTCCCCCCACCCCCCGATTCTGTGTTTGCTCCCTCAGCCCAGAGTCTGCTGGGTGGCTGCCCACCACACCCCAACCTTGGGTTCTAGGCCTTCTTTACGTTCTTCCCCATCTCGTTCTGCCCCGCCAGCATCCTGATCCCAGCCACACTCTCTCCCTGGGGCCCTGGCACAGAGAGCAGACCCTTCTCCAGTGTGTCCCCTCAGAGTGTTAGCCCCTGTCTGGCTGAGCCTCTTGGCTCCAAGAAGCACCCTTTGAAGGGTCTCCTGCTTGGAAAATCCTCCTGGAGTTGCCAACCAGAATGCCCTTGGTGAGCCTGCTCTACATCAGATCCCAATGCTTCTCACTGCCATGCTCAGGCCTCTGCCTTTTATTCTAGATAATGCGGAACTGGGAGTAGGGGTTCCGAAGGCAGTCCACCTGGGTTCAGACCCCGCCTCTGTCACTTGCTAGTTGTGTGACCCTGGACGAGGCACTTTCTCTCCCAATGGCTCTGTTTCCTCATCTGTGAAGTGGGGATGATAATAAGCACACTCCTCATAGCATTGCTGAAGGGATTATATAAATCCATCCACCAGAGATGCTTAATAAAACAGCGCTTAGCATCGGCCACTCAACATTAGCACTTGTGTGTTATTCTTGTTGAGAGTGACTGGGAGCTCTGGAAAGACGGGGACTGTCTCTCCCACACTTGCCCTCCCAACACCCAGCATAGTTCCAGGCATATCTAGATGTTTCGTGTATGTTTGGTATATAACAGAGTGAAGTATAGACGGGACTGTTTGTTCCATGTGACCCATCTCAGCGAGGGACCAGGGTGTCCCCCCATATCAAGCACACAGGGGGGCGCCAGGAAGAGCCTCAGTTTTCCTGTGGGAAGCCCGACCTCACCTTGACCTCTCAGCCTCCAGACCAGTGACTCACTGGGCAATCCAGTAGGGTCCGTTTTGAAAGGCCATCAGCAAAAAAATCAATCAATCAATCAATCACAATAAAAAAGTAAAAGGCCGTCAACAATCAGTTGACAGGCACAGCGGCTCACTCAGACCACAGTCTTGGTAGTGGCTGGGCCAGTGGAAGCCAGAGGCTCAAGATCCAGAGCACAGACCCAGGGGCAAAGCATCAGCTCAGGAGGGAGACTGTCCCAGATTTGAATCTCAGCGGCCACTTGCCAGCTGTCTAACACCCCTGGAAAGTCACGTGTCTCTTACGGCCTCAGTTTCCTCACTTGTGACCTGAGGAGAATCGCCACTCCTCTTGGAGCTTGACAAGGACTCAAGGAGACAATGGCGTCAAGGGTGCAGCCGAGTGCTTGGCGCAGGATTGGTGCCAAAAGGCAGCCACTAGAAGTTCCTGCGCTGCCCTGCAGCCCCGGAAGGGGGAGCACCGGCTGGAGTGGGGGAGGTATGTGTGGGGTCTATTGGAGCTGGCCCTTCTGCCCATGGGGGTTTCCAGATGGTGATTCTAAGCAAGGTCCAGGCCACAGGGCCACTGCTGGGGCTCCCAGCTACCCATCCCCTATGCCCTGGCATGGTGGGGTTCTTGGCCTCCTGCCACTGCCAACTATGTAAATAAACCAGCTTTTCGCTGGCCGGGAGTGAGACTGCCCTAAGTGACATTTCAAATTAGTTCTGCTATATTGGGCTTGAGCTCTGAAGGGCCTGGGCATTTTTCCTCCCTAGTTCATCTCTTTCTCTGTGTGGTGAGAGCTCTTAAAGCACACCCGGTGTGGGCAGAGCGCCAGGGCGGGGTGGGGGGAGGCCTTCTGGGGTGGCCTGCTAGAGCACTGACTAGGCCCAGGGCCACTGCCTCTCTTCCTAGGGAGGTCAGGAGCCCTGCACCAGTGTGACCAACTCCTCCTCCCATACCAGCCCTCCACGGCTGCCATGGCAACCCAGCCTCCTTGCACAGGGTTCACACACCAGCTGGCAGGAATGCTGAACGGAAGGAGGGCTGCATTGTTGGCCGAGGAGAGGGGGTTGGGTGCTGGAGGGGGCACGTGAGGGGTGGGCCAGCTGCAGGCTTGGCAGAGCTGAAAGGGAGATGTGCTAGCCACATGGCCTGTCCGGCTCAGTCTGGGGCTGGGGCCATGCCAGGAGATGAGACCATGGTAGGCGAAGGGAGCCAGGATTGTGGACACCTGCCACTCTCTTTCTGGCAGAGCGCTGAGGCTTCCCTGAAGGGCTGAGGGCAGAGGGCCATGGGCTCAAGTCCTTTCTTTCTGGACAAGTCACCTTACCCCACTTGGCCTCCATCTCTTCAGGCTTTGGGCCCGAGGGTGGAGAAAGAACTTGGGCCATGGAGCTGGACAGAGCTGAGGGACACTGGGAGCCTCAGCTGCCTCCTGCATAAAATAGGAATACTATGGCTCCCCACTCCCTGAACTCATCGAGAGCATGTTGGACAGTGCATGCAAAGCCTGTCTCCCAGTGCCTGGTGCATAGTAAGAGCTCAGTAAGTAACGGCTTCTATGTTACTATTATTATTATTATCATTATGATGATGATGATTACTGCTATTCTTTTTATTAAATTCCCTAAATGACAGTTTCTGTGCCTGCGTCCCCTTTCGACGGGGAGACCCTGAAGGCCAAGGACAGGAACTTATTTCTCTCTCCATCCCCACAAGCTCAGAGGGGCCCAGAGAAGATTTTGGGGCAAGGGGGTGGGGTGGGAGATGAGGCATATACACCAGGAGTGCTTTGGGCTAAATAGCTTCAAAACTCCTTTGAGGCTTGGAAATTCTGTGTTCTTTAACTTCATAAGCTTTAAGGACGTATTGCCTCTATAGTATGTAGGCCCTGGACAACCCCTCCATACACACACACACACACACACACACACACACATATGTAAACACACACATATATGCATATATATGTGTACTTACAAGGCCCCTGTCTATATAAACAGTTTGAGCCACCCCAAATCAGCATGTTAGCACCGTTCTGCCAACCTAATCATTCCCATGATCATACAAAAAAAAAGTACTGTGCCAGCCAGCAGGAGTGATCTGCCTGACAGATTGCCCTCCTGGAACTGTGCTCAGCCCCAGGGCCCCAAGAAGACACCATAGATGCAAGTCCAGGAGTTGACTCCATGCATAGAGTCACTAGTCAGAGAGTGTCCCAAAGAGTAGAAAAGAGGACTGGGGCCTACATGGGTCCATATTTGGGCTCGGAGCACACCACCCGGGAGGCAGTGCCGGCCCTGGTCTGTACTGCACTCGGCATCAGAGGGGACATGAGCATGTTTGAAAGAAGGCCCTTCAAAGCACAGGGGCCCCCGAGGCAAGGGGCTGGGGCAGAGGCCCTGCTTGAGTGGGTTTGTGAGCATACTGTTCCAAGGTGACAGCCACTGAGCTGAACTAATTTGAACCCTGGCCAAAGGAGCCTTAGCTCCTCCATGCTTTGGATTGCCCATGCCTGGAATTCCAATTTTCTCTGCATCCTCCATCACATCTCAGTCCAGCCCACTGCCCAGTAGCTGCTGATCTGAGCAGAGCCGAGCCAGAGACCCCATGGCTGGCTAAGGGCAGGGGTGAGGGGCCGGGAGCAGTGAGACTAGCACACCTGGTAGTGGAGGAGGGGGGCTGCTGGAGCAGCAGCACTGAGTTCCGACAAGTCTTTAAGCTCAGTTGGGGCTCCTGGGTGTTATGGTGGGTTAAGCGTCCAAGTCTTGGTTTCAATTCAGGTCCCGATCTCAGGGTCCTGGGATCGAGCCCTGTGTCCAGCTCAGTGCTCAGCACCGAGTCTGCTTGAGATTCTCTCTGCTCCTCCCCACACTCTCAAATGGATAAATAAATCTTTTTTAAAAAATCTTAAAAAAAATAGGAATGCCTGGTGTTTCAGTCGGTAAATCATCTGCTTTCAGCTCAGGTCATGATCTAAGAGTCTTGGGATCAAGTTCCAAAACAGGCTCTTTGCTCAGCAGGGAGCCTGCCTCTCCCTTTCACTCTGCCCCTTCCCCTGTTTGTGCTCTCTCTCTCCTCTCTCTCCCTCTCCCTCACTCTGACAAACAAATTAAAAAAAAAAAAGGCTCATTTGTCGACACACAGGTGCTAGGGCAAACTCTCCTGGACCATTTGAAGGACTGGGAGAGACTATCCTCAGGGATGCTTGTAAAAACCAAACTGGAGAGGGCCCGGATGGTAAGAGTTACCCCAGCTATGAAATCAACACCCCACCTAAGGCTACCCAGAGCCTGGGAAAGATGAACACAGCTCTTCCTCATTTCAGCTGCTAGGTAGGCCCTGGAAACCTGGCAGGAATGAAGGAGGAGGGCTGTGAAAAGAGCATGAAGTCGGATGGTGGGTGATGGGAGCCAAGATGCTCACTGCTGGAATGGGAGTGTACAGACAAGCAAGAAGGAAGGCCAGAGTGATCCAGGTGCTAATGGATCAGAATGAGAACTATCAGTGGGAACTCATGTTTAGCGTAGTATGGATACAAATAGTTACACAGAGAAGCACTTATAGATCGATTGTCTATACCCGAGTTACTATACACATTTCATTTTATTCTGTCAGGTGAGAGGGCCCAGAAGCAACCAGAGTTCCTTGCAGAAGCGCTTGATTCCAGGGCAGGACCGGGAAATAGACAAGATGATCCTGGAGCATCCTGAAGTGACAGAAAGGGAAGAAGGGCTTGAGGAAATGAGACCCACAATTGTGGAGGTGTGTCAAAGGGACGCAGGGACCAATGGAAAGGGCTCCCAAAGGCCAGAGCTGGAACAGCTGGAGTGACAGAATAATGTAGTATTGGGAATATGACCCAAAGTATAAAACAAATACTCATGAGTTTATAGTCATATCAATAAGCGTTGAATAAAGGGAGAAGAAAGAGGAAAATGTCCCACGAAGAACTGCAAATAGTTAATGTTGATTGTCTTCTGACAATGAAGTGGCATATATGTCCCCATTCCCCATCCTGCAAGTGTGGGCTATTTACAGCAGCTTCCTTCCACTGAGTACAGCATGGAGAGGGGAAAAACAAGGAGTAACTTTCCAGTGGAGAGACCTAACAAACACACTTCAGCTAGATGGTCACGGTCATCATCGACAGGGATAAGTCATGCTGAGGGTGTGTACCCTTGGTGTGATATGATGAGATGGCCCACTTCACCTCTGTGGGCTTCCTCTCCCAAACGCCTAACCCCTGTCAAACCTTGAAAAAATGTCAGACCAATCCCAGTTGAGGAACATTCTAGAAAATACTGGACCGGCACTCCTCAAAACCACAAACGTCCTCAAAAGTGAGTAAAGTCCGAGCCAGGAGGACTTAGGGAGACATGATGACTAGACGTATTGCGGTGTCCCGGATGGGATCCCGCAACAGATAAAGGACATTAGGTTAAAGCTAGTAAATCTGACTTTCATATTACTGTATCAATATCCATTTATTAAGTTTAAATCAAAAGAACACAAAGCCTTGGGTTTGAATCCCGTTTCTGCCCCACCCGACTGCATGGCTTTAAGGAGGTTTTTATCCTTTCTATGTTTTTGCTTCTGTAAATTGGGAGAGATAATTTCTCTCTCTTGGCTCCTCTCTCAGAGAAGTTTGACATGCTAATTTTCTTCCTCTCCTAACCCCCATAAGAGCCCTGTGTGAAATAGATGGGACAACTGAGGTTCAGAGAGCAGAGGGACATGCTCAAGGTCACACAGCTGGGAAGGAGAGGAAGCAAGATGTGACATTCCCTCTAAGGTGTTCTGCCTGTTGGTAGAGCTTAGGCTATAGTGGGACCTGTGGGTGGAAAGGCAAGCTGTCTGTCTGGTGGCCCCATGGCCTCTGAGAGACAGCCACTTCCACTGAGGGCCCGCACAAGGTAGTGAGCACAATGATTAGGTGTGTGGGCTTCAAAATCAGGCTGCCTAGTTCAAGCATCGGTTCTATTACTTCCCAGCTATGGGACTTGGGCAAGTTGTTTCACTTCACTGAACCTTGGCTTCCTTATCTGTAAAATGGGCCTTGATAATAGTGTCTACCTTTGGCATCGTTGTGGTGAAGATTAAATGAATCAGTGCGAAGTGTTCAGAACAGTACTTGGCACATAGTAAGTGATCGGTAGATCCTAGCTATCATTATCTGCAGAAGAGAGGCCTCGGGTTCCATCCCCACTAAAGGCCCTTCCAAGTTTCTGTTGTGGTGGGTGGGGTGCATGGGGTACCAAGAATTGTTTCTTTGAGAGTCCCTAAGAGTTTTTGCATAAAACAATAAATACTCATTTGTGTTATCAGTCAATGAACAAGCCCTTTGGGTCTTGAAGTTTGAAGGAAGCTTCAAAAATCACCAGTATCATTTTAGATGGGTAAACTGAGACCTAGAAAGGGAAAGGGAGGGGCCCAAGTCACACTGCAAGTCAGTGGCACAGCTGAGCTGAAATGCAGAGCTCCTGTTTCCCCATCCTAGACTCCCACCACTCGACCAGCTTGCTGCAGGGAATCTTTACTGAGTACCCCCATAGTCCCAAATCCTGTGCTACGCATCATGGGGGATTAGAAGGAAAAAATATATATATATCACTATGTCCCTGTTTTCACAATTTTCAATGTAAGCTTCAGGGATAAGATTCTCATGTTCACTTGGAGAAAAAGAGGACAAAAATCAATATACAGAAATGCTGTCATATGTACCCTAGCCTGTGGCACTGAGGCTATCTGCAGGAGCGAGAACAGGGAGGCTGTGTACTTTCTTAGAGGGAGGGGGCAGGCATTGCTGGATCTGGCCCTTGCAGGCTGGCAGGGTTGACCCAGGCCTACCTGCGATTGTGGGACAGAGCATTTTGATAGAACTGGGGGATAGCAGGGGTGAAGTTTAGTGGCAGTGGACTGGTAAACTGGCTCTTTGTGTGTGTGTGTGTGGGGGGTGTCCTGATGTGTAACATTTGCCTATATCTGCAGTGTAAATACTCCCACCACGGCCACTCTTAAGCTACCAAGAGTTTAACGATCTGCTTATTAAATTTTTGAGTATTTCACCACTGGCTCATAGTAAGTGCTATGGGTGCCCATACCGCTTCCCATAGGTGAAAATGGCTTTGTTTCCAGGGTAGTAGGAGCTGGGCCTTGCGGGAAGCAGGAGGTTGGGTGGAGGATGGGCTGGCTAGGATGGGTAACAGCCGGCAGGTCACATGCAAATTCAACTATTAGCTATTGAGTTGGGCTCTTTGCTGGGCTCCATGCCAGACATTTAATATGCATTAGCTCATTTAATCCTCAAAACAGCTTTAAGAAGTGTTCATTCACTCATTGCTCTAACCATGACCCATCCATCTGTCTAACAACTCTGTACTGAGTACCTACTATGTGCCAAACACTGACCGAGGCATAGTGATGATGAAAACAAATTCACTACCCTGATGATGCCTACATTTGCATGAGAGGAGACAATATACACATTTTTTAAAAAGAATAACAAATAGGGGTCTTTTTGTGGGTGGCTCAGTCAGTTAACTCTTTGCCTTTGGCTCACATCATGATCCCAGGGTCCTGGGATCGAGTACTATATGTTGTGTTGGGGCTCCCTGCTCAACAGGGAGTCTGCTTCTCCCTTTGTCTCTCCCCCCACGTCACTTGTGCTCTCTCTCTGTCTCTGAAATAAATAAAATCTTTGAAAATAAAAAAATTAAAAATTATTCCAATCATGGTGTTTGAAAGGAAACAAAGAGTATTGAAATTGAGAACAAAGAGGGTATTGCTATTTAAGATAGGATGGTTGGGGAACATGTCTCTGGGGAGGTGACATTTAAGAAGGGGAAGGAGCCAGCAATGCAAATGGTTGGGGTTGCAGCTCTGAGATGGGGGAGAATAGCAAGTACAAAGGCCCTGAGGTAGAAATGAGGTCAGTTTTCTGGAGCAATATTAAGAGGGCTGGTGTGGTGGAGCTTGGAGGCCTGAGATGAGACCAGAGAGGTAAACAGAAGTCTGATCATGCAATGGTCACAGGTCATGGTAAGGACTTTGAAGGACCCTTATCACATGAGCTCTTTTGTTCCACCAGCTCATGCTGGCTGTAGCACAAAGAGTGGATTCTAGAGAAGCAGAAAAGCAGACAGGGAAGCCAGGAGCTCATGGGTCCAAATAAGGACTGCAATGCTAGGTTCAGAATCATGGTAGCACGTAGAGAGGCAGAGGGAAATGCCCAAGGTCACACAATAAATGGCAGAACCTGGGTTCAAATCCTGTCTCTACAGCTCTTTTCTGTACCCCAGGTCATCTCATGGAAAGAAACTCAAATTTGCTGATTAAGGGCCTCAAAACCCTGGGGAAAATTTCTAAGCAGAGAAATGACATGATAGAAGAGATGCATCTCTTTACCCACCTTTTTACACTTAAATGACTTGCTATTCAAATGTTCACAGATTTCCACTGGAATGTGAGTTCCTTGAGGGTGGGGGGCCCTTAGTCATCCAGCATTTGCAGCCTAGAGCCACATCTGAATCAAAGGAGGAGGGGTTCCTGAATCAAAAGACAACCAACTCACTCAAGTACCATGCCAGCTCTGGCTGTGCCCAGTTTGGCTCACCCTGGAGAACCTCTTGGCTGAGTGCCCCTCAGCAACACCACAGCAAAGGAAAGACACTGCCTATCCAAATCCCTCCTGAGCCTGTCACCTGGTGGGGTAGCGGAGACCAAAGACAACAGCCCCAGCCCTTGATCTCAGGTCAGATCCCAGCTCCTCTGCTTCCCTGTTGTGTGAACTCAGACAAGGGCTCAATTCTGTGCATCTCAGTTTCCTCATCTAAGAAATGGGTCAATGAAGAGTTCCTGCCTCTAAGGGTGGCTGTGAGGATCAAATGAAATCACTGGCAGAACAGGCTTGATATAGTGCCGGGCACATAGTAGGTTCTCAAGAAGCTTCCTTCCTTTATCCCAGGTGGGTGAGGGGCTGTCTGGTGTCACTAAGCTTGGGGTTCCTGGGGAGTCCCAAGCCCCTTCATACCAATTAGGTAAGTTGCTGAGAGGGGAGCATGGAACACCCTTCCCTCCCCTTCTCCACCTGTATTCTACTCCCCCTTCCCCTCCATTGGCCTCTGCCTTAAGCACCTGGGAGTTCCCTAATTAGAGCTAATTAGCTTCTCCTGCAATAAAACTCCAATGATGGAAAGGTTCTGTTGCTCAGGCCTCTGACAGTAATCATGTTAAGTAGATATTTATTTATCCCTTTATTAAGCAAGTCAATTAGCTTCCAATATCTGAGTGGCGGATTTTCTGGCCTCAGAGCGGGGCACATGCTTTCAAGAGTTGAAGGCCCCGTTTGGGGCTCTCACTGTCCCCTAGAGTCCCAAAGAAGCCAGGTCACAGGATGGCAGGCTTGGAAGAGCCATTGGACACAGGTGTACAGATTGGAGACCGAGAAGAGGTAGGGGCTTGGCCAAGGTCACACAGCGGGATGGAAATGACTGCCTGAGAAGGTAGAGGATACTAAGGAGTCCTTTAAAGACTATCTGTGCAATGGGGGTTCATGGGAAAATGAGACTGCCTTAATTTTGGACACAGTGTTTTCTCAGGGAAAGCTTCATGAAGGAGGCAGAATATACACTTTGACAAGACAGCCTTATTGCGAGGTGGGGGGCATTCCTGGTAGAAGGAATGGTGTGAGCAGAGGCGAGCAAGTAGGGAAGTGTCTGGCATGTTTGGGAAACTGTGGTGTGTGGTTTGGTTTGTGCCCTGCCGGTGTGAGGGCAGGAGACCAGGCAAGAAGGTGTCAAGGAGAGTAGGGGCTGGGTCAGATGCTAAGGACTCTGAATGCCCACTGGCAAGGTAGACATGAGGCTGCGATCGAAAGGCTAGCCGTGGGCAGCCCCATTGGGAGGCTGGGCTTGGGGGAGGGAGGCTGGAAGTTGAACCACCAGCAGAAATGGAGCAGGTCTGTGGCGGGACCTCTCTGCCTCATTCATTCATTCAAGCTACACTTGCTGAGAGCTACTCTGTATTAAGCACTGTGCCACCGAGGTGTTTATAATTGAAATAGAGAAGTAAACATGCTAACAAAAGAACTACAGCCCAGTGCGGTAAAATCTGTGATGGAAGAGAAGTCTCTTTCATCCAACAGTGACAGAGGAAGCAAGAGGTTACCTCTGCCTGCTAGCCTCAGAAATAGCCTCTCAGAGGTGTTGGCAGAAGCCCAGAGAATTGACTGGGGCTTGAATGTTATGATTATTTTGCATCTGCCTAGCGCTTTTATTTATTTATTTATTTATTTGACAGAGAGAGAGAGAGAGAGATCACAAGTAGGCAGAGAGGCAGGCAGAGAGGAGGAAACAGGCTCCCTGCTGAGCAGAGAGCCCCATGCGATGCGGGGCTCAATCCCAGGACACTGGGATCATGACCTGAGCCAAAGGCAGAGGCTTTAACCCACTGAGCCACCCAGGTGCCCCTGCCTAGCGCTTTTTGCTTTCGCATCACGTCCATACACAGTATGTATGTTCTTAACTCTCCCGATAACTCTGTGGGGGTGAGGAGTCTTAACCCCATTTTACAGACGACAGAGACTGAGGTTGTGCAGTGAGGTGGGAAGAAACACCAGGGGCTGGAAATGGCAGAGCTTTTGAAATCTGTGAGGTCCGAGCTCCAGTTCAGCTTTGCTACTTACTAGTTGGGGGACAGTGAGCAAGAAAGGTAACCTCTTGGAGCCTCAGTTTCCCCTCCCACAAAATAGGGATAATACTTAACCTGTGATTCATTCAACTAGTATGTGAGCATACAGCAAGTGCTCCATAAACTTTAGTTTACTTAATCCCTGCTCTTCAATGGCTTGCCCACGATCATATAACTAGTCAAGAGTCAAACCTAGGCCCTTCAACTCTAAAACCTATCTTATCTGGGAGGCCCTCACTGCCTCTTCAGAGGTGGCAGCAAGGCTGGGAGGAAGGTTGAACGGGAAAGGTCTTGGCTATATTAGGATAGGAAGTTAGAAAGAGAAAGGCTTACAGCAGCAAGTCTTACTCAAGCTTACAGCAAGGAGGATGGAGGCTAGACACTGGGATGATCTTGCTGACAAATTTGTGAGTCACTAACTGTAAGAGCTGTGGCTTTGGGGGCCTGGGAGATTTCTGATGACAGGAAAGATCCCAGTGAGTATGAGCTGGGGTGAGGCAGCTCACCCAGAGGAAGAGGGAACAATGAGATCATCAAGGCTGCAGACTGGAAAGAACCCAAATGGGTCATCTAGTCCAGCCCCCTGCCTCTGGGCAGATTCTTCTGGAACCAGACAGATGAGAATCTCTCCTGTATTTCAAGGTCTCCAGGGGAAGAGATTCCTCAGCCTCCTTGGCCAGTCTAGAACAGGTTCTCACAACTCACACCCAGAAAAGTTTTTTGGATTGTTTTTTTTTGTGTGTGTGTGTATTTGTTTTTCTTTTTTGTTTTTGTTTTTGTTTTTGGTTTTTGTTGTTTTTTTGTTGTTTTTTTGAGGGGGGTGTTGGCTAATTATAATTTCTTCTGTGGTCATTTCAGCCTTTAATGGCAAAGTAGGCAGGCTGTTGCTCCACTTTGTGCCACCGGCCCCACTGAGCAGAGAGGAATGATCATCTCCTGTTTGTTGTTGGGTAGCTGCCAACTCCCTTAGGAAGGCAAGGCCAGCACCTAAGACCCTCCATAGCAGCCCACCAAGCTTACAGGCTCCTGGGCAGTACAGTTGCCTAGGCACACCAGCCACGGTCATTTCCCGCACAGGCTGTGCCTGAGCCCACTCCCACACCTTTGCTGACACTCTCTCCACCATCACTCACAAGGCCCTTCTTCCTGGTTTGCAGGTGACTGCCATCCAGCCCATCCTTCAAGGCTCAAAGGTCACCTCCTTTTTTAAAAACTTTATTATTTTATTTTATTTTATTAACATATAATATATTATTTGCTTCAGGGGCCCACGTCTTCACACACTCACCATAGCACATACCCTCCCCAGTGTCCATCACTCAACCACCCTACCCCTCCCCCCACCCTTCAGTAACCCTCAGTTTGTTTTGTGAGATTAAGAGTCTCTTATTGTTTGTCTCCCTCCCTAGTCCCATCTTGTTTCATTTTTTCCCTCCTTTCCCCACATGACCTCCCAGCCTACCTCTCAAATTCCTCATATCAAGAGATCATATGATAATTGTCTTTCTCTGATTGACTTATTTTGCTCAGCATAATACCCTCTAGTTCCATCCACGTCATCACAAATGGCAAGATTTTGGTTTTTTGATGGCTACATAGTATTCCATCACACACACACACATACATGTATCTATATATATGTATCTATATACATGTATGTGTGTGTGTGTGTGTATATCACTTCTTTATCCATTCATCTGTTGATGTACATCTAGGTTCTTTACATAGTTTTGCTATTGCAGACATTGCTGCTATAAACATTTGGGTCTGCATGCCCTTTCAGATCACTACGTTTGTATCTTTAGGGTAAATACCCAGTAGTGCAATTGCTGCATCATAGGGTTGTTCTGTTTTCAACTTTTTGAGGAACTTCCATGCCATTTTCCAGAGTGGCTGCACCAGTTTACATTCCCACCAATAGTGTAGGAGGGTTCCCCTCAAAGGTCACTTCTTAAGTGAAACCTTCCCTCATCTTTCCAGTGGGAGAAAATCATTCCCTTCTTCATTGCCATTTTGTACTCACTTTACTTTGCCTGATGCCTGAAGTAGTATTGGGTTGTGGGTCAAAATGATCAAATATTGGCAAAATCATACGGTTTAACCAGAATTATCTGTCTGCTTCAGCTCCTAGACTGTACAGGATGTATTGTACTCATCTCTGCACACCCCTCCACACCCCTCGCTCCCCCACACCTAAGTACCTGGAATCATGCTTTGGGCCCCAAAGTGGCCAATGAGTATTTATTTTGAATTTGTTGAATAGGCATAATAATAAAACAATATTTGAATAGGCCTTTACCAAACTCCATTTTTACATTATGTCTCCAAAATCATTGTAACCACTCTATGAAGAAGGCCCTCTCGTTTCCCCATGGGGAAGCTGAGGCATGACGTCATTTGCCCAGGGCCATGCGGTCACTGTGATCCAGGAACTCTGCCCTTAGCAGACCTGAACCTTGAGAGAATCCAAAGCCCCGCCCGGGATTTCTGGGACAAGCAGTGGTTTGCTGCCTGAATTCTGCTCTTTTCAGTCAGCACTGAGACCCAGGTCCTTCACTCTTCGCCTCAAGCCTCTCTTGAGGGGAATGACTCGGCCGGGGATAGGAGGGGGAGTGGAGGTCATGGGACGGAGTCACCAAGCATCAGGTAGGAACTTCCACCATCTTGCCAACTGCACTTCCTCTTCTCTTCCTCGTGGCCCCTCAGGAATAACAGACAGACCTTCACTTGAACTCACTTCTGAGCCCTGAGTCTCTCAGGGACTAGCCTAAAGCAAAATGACCCAAGCAACTTCTCAGCAAAGGTGGCCTCTGTGCAAGCTCACCTCCAGGTGTCTAAAGGACCCACATGTTCTTACTTTTGCAGTGTTTTTCCCAAGTATGCTGCTCATATTGCTGGTAGTGAGAGTATGTTAAGTGGTACCTAACCAAAGATTTACACGTCAATAGCAATATATTCCTGTTAAGGAATATGCAAATTCCTGTTAAGGAAAAAATGCAACCGGCATGTCACACGTGATGTCACAGAAATCACTGCTTAGTGTGACAGGAAGGTAAATATGAAAGTTCACATGTTAAGAAGCACGTACATTTAAAGAGAAACAGCAAATAATGAAACACGTGGGATGAAACTATGGCAAGAGTCGTGATGCTGACCTGCGAACCGCTGACATTTAGAAAGCCTTGTACTCTTCCTTCTCATAGTACTGGAAAGACCCAATCACAGGACAGCCCTGGGAAGGCTTGTCAAGAGCTCTGTGTGAGGGAATCTGCATGTGTGGCCGAGGTTTGGGCAGCCCGAGGGAGGAGGACTTGTGGACTCAAGTGGACCTGGCTTGCCATGCCAGCCAGACCTCTTTCTAGAAATCTCTTTCCCCTGCTTGGAGACAGAGTGTCATCTCCCTCCAGATAGGGCTGGACTTCATTCACGTGTATATATCCAGCACTTAGCAGAGTGCTTAGCAATAGTAAATGTTCAGTAAATATTAGTCGAGTAAGAAACTGATCTTCGCCTTCCTCGTGTGAAGTGAGAAGAGCACTTCCTACTTTAAAAAGTTGTGGTGAGGAGAAAATTAAGTAGACTATGACAAAGCATTTTGCTCTGGCCCTTAATCAGACTGTGTGTGGGGGGAAGGGACGTTATTATCATTGAAGCTACTGGGAGGGAAGAATGTGAGCTGGGCATTGTAGGGGGTAAGGCGGGCCAGGAGTAACTGGGGGCAGGGCCTAGCCTCTCAGCTTACAGCTAAGCCCCGGGCCTTGCTAGGCCTGTGCACACACTCACACCGAAGGCAGCCAGAACAACTCATCTACTTCAAGCTGACGGCTAGACCTGGATTGCCTCTGTAAGAGTTCCCTGCTCAGAGTCTGGTCCAGGCACCAGAGCCAAATGGCCCCAGGCGTGTGGTTCCCAGGCACCTGGGGGTCGTCCACATGGCCCCCTCCCTGCCAGATCCCCCAGTGGGGTTTGAGCTCCTCCACCATATGGCCTGCTAGGCAGGCCTGGCGTTGGTGCCCCCAGAGCAAAGAGCACTAGATCTCAGGCTCTGCAGAGGGAGCCCCTCCTCCCCCAACAGCTGGGAAGGCCAATAGCAGCAGACCAGCCTCAGAGGTCGGAAAACCCCCTGTGGCCCCAGGAGCACAAGAAGGGTCTGTTTCTGTGGCTAATGCCACAGGTCCCTCTTGGGGTGTGAGGTCTGGCTGTTCCAGGGCATACAGAACCCAAGAGGGGCCAACTCCCATAGAGAGAGGGGCTGTGTGCAACTGTTTACCGGTACCTCTCATTATAGACATAGGCAGGGCCCTGGAGTGTTGGAGCTGGTCCGGTGGTTCCCAAACCTGGCTGTGTCTGAACCACCCCAGGGGCACATTAAACAATATTTTTTTCCTCAGGCCCAGAAGCACCAGGAGGTGGGGTAGACCTGGAGTAGTACTGACGTAGCCAAATCTGTAAACTACCACCATATAGTTCATTCATGAAAACAGAAACCAAAAAACCCCACCATCGAGATGTAATTCATACACCAGAGGATTCATTCTTTCAAAAATGTACAATTCTGTGGGTTTTTAGTATATGTGACCATTACCATCGTCTAATTCCAGAGCACTGTCATCACCCCCCCCCAAAAATGCCATACCCATTATCAGTCACTCCCCATATCCCCTTACCTGTGGGCCCCTTCTACCACAAATCCATTTTCTGTCTTTATGGATTCACCTCTCGTGGACCCTTCATAGAAATGAAGGCATAGGACCTGTGTCTTTTTATACCTGGCTTCTTTCACTTAGTGGGATGTTCTTAAGTTCATCCACATTGTAGCATCTAGCCATGCTTCATTTCTTACTATTGCTGGATAGTATTATTCCCTTGTCTGGATAGACAGTGTTGTGTCTACTTGTTCACCAAAGGATGGGCTTCTGGGCTGCTTCCACTTTTTTTGGCCATTGATGTACAAAGCCAATGAGGCTTGATGTACAAGGTTCTGTGTGGACATGTGGTTTTCTTTGTCTTGAGTATATACCAAGGACTGGAATTGCTGGGTCAAATGGCGAGTCTATGTGTGACTTTTGGAGGAACCAGCAAAATGTCTTCTGTGGCGGCTGCACTGTTTGGCATTCCCACCAGCAATGAACGAGCATTCCGATTTCTCCACATCCTCACCAAGACTTGTTATTTTTCAAGTTTTTTAAATTTTATTTAAGCCATCTTAGTGGGTACAAAGTCTGTGTTTTTTTTTTAAAGTTTAAATATTTTATTCATTTATTTGTCAGAGAGAGAGAGAGAGAAAGAGGGAGAGAATGTGTGTGTGCGCACAAGCACGGGGAGCAGGAGGCAGAGGGAGAAGCAGGCTCCCCACTGAGCAGGGAGCCTGATGAGGGACTCGGGGATTGTGACCTGAGCCGAAGGCAGACTCTTAACCAACTGAGCTACCCAGGCATGCCGATATGTCTGTGGTTTTGGTTCATATTTTTTAATGACTGTGATGTTGAGTATCTCTTCATGTGCTAATAGCAATGGGTTTATCTTCCTTGGAGAAATGTCTAATATTAGGAACTGCTAGAGTAGGACAGAAAGATCAAGGGAAGCCATCTACAAAAAAATGGGAAACTTTACTTCTCCCAGTTTTGCTTGTCCATCTTAATAGAGTCATTTGTCTTTTGATTCCTGAATTGTAAGAGTTCTTTATATGTTCTGGATACAGAGTCTTATCAGGCATACAATGAGTAAATATTCTCTCCCATTCCGTGGCTGCCCTTTAACTTTTTTGATATATGACTCACTCTTAACCCTCCTTGTATATGGAGAGACAGGGGCTCAGAGAGGAAATGCACCCCAAGCCACATTCAATGAGAGTCAGTAGCAGAAAGCTCTTTCTACTTTTCTAGGTAAGTAGAAACCCACTTATCTACCTACCTGGGTGCACAGGGATGTACCCTTGGAGGATGGAGAAAAGCAGTGGCATGGATAATTCCAACCCGGGCTTAGCCCCCCAGTTATTTCTATTGTCTTTGGGACACACAATCTCATTTTTGGTAGATGGCTTCTCTTGATCATTATGTCTTGCCCAAGCAGCTCCTAACATTAGATTACTTTCCGGATAGCCCATCAACACCTGCAGAGAGAGAGAGAAAGTGGTTTGGGGTTAGACCTTGTCTGGAGATAATCACAGAGAATATTCAGGAATCCAGGTCACTGTGTAACCACAGGCTTTGCTCTGTGGTGCATGATGGTCCATGGTAGGCTGAGAGAGACCCTAGAGTACCCAAGTGCTGTGTCAGGGTTGATGAGGAGCCCAGCTGGACCAGACCGCCCTCTTGAGGTGTATACAACTGGATCTTTCACATTTCAACCTCAAAGTAAGAGGAGACTTTCCCTTGTTTACTTCTTAGTGTCAGATGTTAGCAAACTAATATTAGACCCATGATGGAAACTAACCAAACTTTACACAAGCATATGCATACATACTAGCTCAGGCAGCAGATAAGGACAATTAGCCAGTTTTCTCCATTACCTCTGCTTCTGCTTCCAAGGTGAGAATTCAGTGTAATGTCAGGTGATTCCTGACATTCAAGTCAGCTCCCAACATTCTCTGTTGTGTCTTATGCGGCAACTTTCTTCGAGAGTTTACAAAGGTGTCAGGTCCTGTAGCACTGTCATGTATCAAATTAAGGTAGATTTGTTCATGCTTTGAAATTCTTTGAGAATTTCATGGCGTTCAGTGCTCTTTGTACAAATGTTCATTGAGAACTTTGTGGGTGTTGGGTTCTATTTCAGGCACTAGGGCTACCATAACTTACCTTTCCGGGCCTCAGTTTCCCCCTTTGCATATTGTAGGGATAGGTTAAATCAGGGCTTTTTCAGCTTCCTTTTTTGGTAGCAGAATAATTTGGACAAAAATCTCATCTGGAACTGTAATAAAAATAAAAGACCAAGTAGAGCTGAAGCAGGATGGGGGGGCACCCTTTGAATACATCACCCCACACTCATACCCAGTGCTGCCACAGTCCTCTGTAATTCCTCAGAGCAGAACTAGAAAGGACCAGACCAGCGGGGCCCTGCCCTTCGTGCTGCTGATCTATGGTGCTGGGACTGCTCTCAGTTCGTTCTCTTCACCTCTTCCTGACCACAAAAAAATATCTAGGCTGGATCCTGCTTCAAGGTCATACTATATACTGGAGTTTAACACACTTTGCTCCTTCCCTGACCAAGCCTTCACCCCTCCTCTGCTCTCTCCATCAGTCCAGTTTTTCTGGAGGTCCAAGCCAACTCCAGTCACAAGACACTCTGGGCCTAATTTGCCTCTCCTCATTCCCAAGTCCATTCACTTTCATCTCCTACATGGAGGGAGGGCCCATGGGTAGAGACGAGGAGTAAGGATGGAGCTTGAGCACCCCAGCTCTCTGGGCCCAATTGTTGGTTCCCTCTGCTGTCATAGCCGCCTTCAGCGAGGGCAGGTTCAGAAGGGACCCGGGGGTGGTGGGGAGTGGGGCAGGTGGGCCTTTGACTAGAGACAGGGATTACCCTTGCCTCAGTTTGCTCCCTACCAGGCTGGAAGAGAAATGCAGGCACCCTGTAGCACAGGGCGAACAAGCAGGTGGAGAGTGCAGGTAGCAGCAGAAGGGGAGAAGCAGGGAGCAGGAACCAAAGAAAGCAGACTTTGGTGAGGGGCAAGTCCCGTTTTCCAACATTCAGAGGGGTTGGTAAGATGGGTTTTGGGGCAGGGCCTTAAGGCTAGGGATTGAGGCTGTGAAGTATGGATGGGACCAGAGCCTGTTCTTGGGGTCCAGGTAGCTGACTGCCTTGGAGGACTGGCCCTTGGGCCTACACCTCCCCATCATGCAAATTTCTCCAGCCAGCCAGGAAAAGCGGAGGGTAACACAGGATTGGGGGGTAGAGGGGAGGAATAGTCTGCCGTTTTCCTGATTAAAGAAAAGTGAAGCCTAGGAAGGGGAAAACCCCGGCTATGGACAACAGAACCCAGAGCAGGAGTCATTATCAGTCCAGCAGAATTGTGGGGGCCGAGGTAGAGCCGGGCCAACGGCAGTCTCTAACTGCCAGCTCTTTATTTAGCCTTGGGCTTGAGGCAGCTAAACCAATGCAAATGAAATTCCACATGTTAAAAGGGTTTCTCCAGTGAGCCTCCTTACTGGGGGGCCTAGAAGTCAGGTACATGAGGACCCACCTACCCCAGGGAAGATTGGCATAGAGCCGAGGGAGCCACTGGGTGGTGCTGTCTCTCCACCCAAGTTACTTAGGCAAGTTTCAGATGCCAGGGCAAAGAAGTCACCCCCATTCATGCCCCATCCTGCCAGGACCTTAACAAAGGCCGCTTGGGTTAGGGCAGGGAAAACCAGTTTTGACAAAATTACATATCTCGCCTGGCACGTAGGTGGGGAATGGAGGGTCCAGACTGGCAGGTCCCAAGAAAGTCAGGGGGAAGGAACAGACAGTTGCATTGAGGTCCTGGGAGGCCGCCCCATTTCTGGACCACTCTTGAAATTGAGACATTCCGGGCACTTTAAGCCTGAAAACAAGGGAAAACAGTTCTCCCATTTCATAGGCAAACAGACTGAGGCCTGGAGAATTAAGGGCCTAAAAGTAAGCTATTTTAGGAGCCTAGGAAGCACCCTCTCCCAAAACTTGGGTTTCAAAGTAAGCCTCTTTTTGGCTGAAACCAAAGCTGCAGCTAGAAGTCGGCTTTAGAAATGCTAATATCATGCGTGAGTGACAGGCCCTGGACAATGGCGGAGGGCGCCTTGAATGGGGCGGCCAGGCCTGGGAGCGGGACTCCCCACGTGGGACCCGAGTGGGGGAGGGAGCCGGAGGTGGTGGGGCAGTTCCCAGCAGAGGGGATCCGAGACTGCGCTAATTGGAAGGGGCTGGAGCTGCGGGGGCAGAAGGGGGAGGGGATTACCTGCGGGTCGCCGCTGACAGGGGCGGAGCTCCCGGGAGGGGTCCTGCGGGAGCGGGAATGGGGTCGGGGCTCGGGGCTCTGGGAGACTCGAGCGTGGAAACTGGGGGCGCAGACCCGCGGAGCTGCATTCCCAGAAAAAAAGGGTGGGGGAGCTGGGGACTGGGAGCCGTTCTCACTAGGCTGGGGATTCCAAACAAGCCCAGAATTCAGGAAGGGAACAGCAGGTGCCTTGGGAGAGGATGGAGGGGAAAGGAAGAAAGATTCCCTCACTTGCTCATCATAAATCAGTTAAGAAAGTGCAGACCGAATGCTCAGTAATGGCGAGTTCATGTGACTATCCGTCCAATAAGTGACTGAGAGCCAATGGTGAGCCCAGGACTTGGCGTCCTTGCTCCGTGGTGGGCAGGTTGGTGCCTCTCCAACTGAGGCTGGCTGTGGTGGGGGAGAGGAGGTGGGGTGCACCTTGACCCCCGGGGCTCTAGGCTGAGAAGGACCAGAGCAGACGCCAGCATATAGGCAAGCAGAGCCTGGGCTCTATGTGAGGCCCCTAGACTATGCTGGCCCTCAGGGTCTGGGGCAATGCGGCCCTCTCTGGGCCTTCAGCTCTGCTTTGGGAGAGGACCCCGGGAGTGATAGGGCTTCTCCAGGAGGGGTTGTATGCTGAGGGATGGGGCCAGGTTCAGGTTGGCCTCCTGGTCAGCTCAGGGGGCCAGCCTCAAACTCAGGCTTCCCTGGTAGAGTCAGAGTCCAAGAGCTAGAGAAAGGATGCTAAGCAAGCTTTCAGAGTCACAATGCAAAGGGTGGTAAGCAATCATGCTATGCAACGTGATTCTCACGCTAGTGAGAAGAAAGCATTACAGTATATAGAATATTTTATTTTATGAAATAAATAGAGCTCCTCCTTGGGCAGTTTTGACATTCGGCATTCATTTTGTGACCTACACAATCAAGCAAAATCATACATGTGAGATAAGAGTAGCACATATCACAAGCACTTTATGGCCTCGAGTGGTACCTTCTATCTCCTCTTCCTACAGATGCAACAAGAACCCAGACCTTAAAAGTGACCTCAAGTCACTCGCCCAGTGGACCACCCAGGACTCACATTCATCCGCTGGCCCCAAGAGGCTGTGCTCATAATCACCGCATTATGTCCCACTAAATCCCTGTGGATATATTGGGCTGGCACGCTCGGGATGATGTAGAGATAGGGATCCACTATCGAAAGGGGCATCAGTTAAGGGCATCAGTTCTGGAAGCACCCTTACAGATGCTCATGGTGTAAGTTGGGCATGCTGACAGCCCCGGAGGGGCAGGACTTTGTCTCAGATCACACAGCAAGGGAATGCCATTCCTCCCATAATGAAAATTCACCACTGCTCAGTTGCTCTTACATTCCCGAATTCCCTGCTCTTCAAACCACCCCCCCAACACACGCTTGCCCACAACCCTCTCCCTGCTCTCCTGTCTGCCTCAGTTCCCAGCAGATGCAGTCAAACAACTGCTTCCGGCTTGGGAGGGTGGCTTTCCAGACTTTGGCCAGTCTTTCCTCCGCGAGAACCCCTTGGCCCAGGCCTGGAATGGTCACCATCTGGAGGGAAGGAGAAGCAAAAGGGCCAGCCTCACACAAATGGCATGAAGGCAGGCAGTGGCCATGGAGAGGGCCTGCTTGGTGAAGCAGGAGGCTTGAGATCCCTCAGGGTCTTTGCCAGCTGTTCTTGTAAAGGGAGAGAGAGATAGGGGTAGATACAGAGCTATATAGATAGACATGCACACGTATGTGTATTGCCATTTAGATACAAAGATATGGAGATGCATAGCTAAACAGACATACATAAATGCACAGCTATTATAGGTGCATAGTTACATAGCTATAGACGTTACTCCATAGCTACATAGAAATTCTTAAGATAGAAGCACGGGAAACATTCCTATGGGAAAGTGTGGATTAAAGCCTTGTTAGAAAGGTTGGCTATTTAAAGTAACACAGCAGGATTCTCTCCTTTGGTATTGAAAGATGTGTCACCTGCTGAGAACATGGGAATCACAGAATCAGCCACTCTCTCTCAGGCTTTGAAGCTCACCAGACTCACAGACATGGAGGCTTGACCCTCTCTCCACCACCACTGGGCATTCAGCCAGCCTCTCTTGCGCACCTCCGCACATGGGGCCCTTGCTTGGCCTTGAGAAGCCCGGGTCTTACGTGAAAAACCTCTGCTGGCTGTGACATTCTCCTCAGAACTGAGCTGGAGCTACATGGGCAGAGGTGCAAAGGCAGACGCCCCCCCCCCACCCCAGAGTCTTCTCCTGGGTTCGCAAGTCCTGGAACCACGGGGGTCCCACTGGAAGCTTTCTGCCCGAAAGGTGCAGCACAGAAGAGGTCTGGTGGCCTGGGTCAGGTACCATCTAGGGGCCCTCTGACCACAGGCGTTTCTTAAGGCCCTGACCAATGCAGCTGGCACAGCTGCCCTTGGGGGGGTCATTCCCATGCCTTTGAAGAAACAGGTAGGGTCACAGGCTTAGCTAGGCAAGGAGGCTTCTGCAGAAAACTCTGAGCTGCTGGGAGAGACACAGGAGCAGAGCTGGGGAGCAGATCGCTGTTTCCCACCTTCTCCCTGCCTCTAGTGTCTGTTTTCACCCCCTTTCTCTTACTTCTGCTTCTCCTGTTCTCTTTGTTTTTCTGTCCTTTTTTGTTTCTCATTTTCTACTTACCCATCTCTCCCTTTCTCTCATTTTCCTCCTTTCTCTGGCCTTTCTACCGATCTCTTTCTTGTTCCCTTTCCCCATCTAGCTGTGTCTTAGATTTACTCTTAGCTTCATTTTTTCCACCTTTAACTTCAAGGACTTGCACAGATACTCCGGGGAGGTGAACTGAGTGGAGGGCAAACATCCCTGGGGGTCTGTAGTAATTGCCACAATAAACAAACAAACAAACAAACACAGAGGGGCGTCTGGGCGTCTCAGGCAGTGAAGTGTCTGCCTTCGGCTCAGGTCATGATCCTGGGGTCCTGGGATGGAGTCCTGCATGGGGCTCCTGCTCATCGGGGAGGTTCCTTCTCCCTCTCCCTCTGCTACTCTCCCTGCTTATGCTCTCTCTGTTTCTGACAAATAAATACAATCTTAAAAAACAATAAACACAGAGAGTGACACAGGAAAGAATAGTCCCACTCTTTCACTAGCTCTGTACAGAATCTCTCATGGTTGTCCATCTAGCCTCTACTTGCACGCCTCTGGGGAGAAGGGTCTCACTATACCCTAAGACAGCTACTGCCTTGAAGGAAAGCTCAACCTGACAGGAAGTCCTTCCGAAGTGGACTGAACACTCTGTCCCCGTGGCTTCCACACACATGGGTCCTACCTGTGGTCCTCGTGGTCCCTTGGCCCTTTGACGGTTCTTCAGAGGCCTCCGCAAAGAAGCAAGATTCCTTTTGGCCTGCATCCTCTCAGTGTCGGCTCTCATGAAAGAGTTAGTGGCCCTCCAGCCCAGAGTAGTTGTGCCACATGCCGAGAGAAGGCACCCTCACGGAAGCTGTACCGGGGAGAGAGTTGGTAGACGTGACAGGAACATCCCAGGGAGGGGCCGCTAGTCACAAGTGAAGGCCCACCGGGTCAATCTAAAAAATCCAGTCTGAGGTAAGGTGAGGGGGGTGCGGAAATAGGAACTGGCCCTTGAAGAAAGAGGGAAGACAGGAAAAAAGCTGGAGAATGGGAAAGAACCCTAGGCATGCAGGCCCATCCCTGTCTGAGACATAAAGCCTTGACAAGAAATCCCAGGTGCCCACGGAACTGGGCAGAAGGGAACCAGCAGACAGGAAGGCCTGCCCTGGGACCCATTAAGAACGGGCTGCTTTATAGAAAGGGAGGCACAGAACATTCACTTAGGTTCTCAATGCTGGGGCCAGGGAGCGGCAAGAGTTCCTCTCAACTACAACCCCCCAGGGAGCAAGCTGAGATCTTGAGGTCCTGCTAGCCTGGACTTCTGGGCCCGCATGAAACTAGGCAATGGCATGGTCCGGCAGACCAGTTGCTCACCTACTTCAGCTTCTGTCAATGCCCGGCACCCCTGCAGCCCCCTATAAGACAGTCCCCTCGGGCTCTGGCCTCAGGCGCTCCCCAGTCCTTCTGAGGGACAGGAGGTCTCTTCTAGGCTTCAGACCCCTGCGGGGAGGTTTCTGGCCTCCCTGGAACTCTTCCCAGTAGCCAACCAGGACCCTTCATGCTGTGGCTTGGGCTCTGGCATATACTTAGTGGATTTTGCTGTTTTCTGTGCATTCATGGGGACGTTCGTCCTCTGTGCCAGGCCCAAGGCTAAGCTCCCTGCACGCATATCAACAACAAAAGGGTTAATACCATGTGCCCCACAAGAAGCCCTTCCCCCCTCCTTCTGGCATCCCCCCTGTACCCCTCAGGCGGCAGGAGTCATATTCCCTAAGGCAGTGCTTGGCAGAAAGGGGCCTGCTCTGCCCGGGCTGACCACATGTCCCTAGCCCACTCCCCCCTCCTGGCCCCCCTTCCCGGTTCCTCACGCAAGTGTCAGGAAACGGGATCCCAGGAGAAAGCAGGCACCTGTTCTAAAGTTCATGACAGGCCTCTTCTTCCATGCCCCAGGCCCTGGCTTCCAGGCTCTGTGCTCCTAGGGCCTGATGGGAAAGAAAGGCTCCGGAGGCACAGGCCACTTCCTCCTATTTGTGTCTTTATTTGGCACGCCACATTTGGTCAACACCTTCATCAGAGGAGACACCTTAGACTGTAGCAGTTAACAGCACAGATTCCAAGACCAGGTGGCCTCAGAACCATTTTGTACCCTTGGGCCAATCCTGTCACCTCGTTGAGCCTCAGATTGTCCATCTGTATGGTGATGGGTACCCTCATAGTACCCACATCACAGGGCTGTTTTGAGGATCGAGTTAATATATGTAAAGTACTCAGAATAAGGCCTGAGCCATGGTAAACAAACAAATAGTTAAATAAATTCAGCCCCAGTCTCCTAGTATCTGCCAGCTCCCAGCCTTAGGGTTTCCCCACTTCATCTATCTTGTTGTTCTCCTAGGACAGTGAAAACTGTGCCCACGGCTACTGCCCCAGCCCCCTCTGGCCCTCCTCTGGGGATGCTAGAGGGTCAGAGGAGCTGGTCCTGGCCAAACCAGACCCTGCCTGGGAACAGGCCTTCCTCCACCTGCAGCTCAGCAGGGGGCCTCCCCCAGGAGGCCTCTTGCCTCCTCCTCCCCAGAGTGGGGCAGCTGCTCTGCCTCTTTAAGGCCCTAACTAGGTCATTGCCCAGCTGAACATCCCCCTCACATTCCCCTCACACTAAACAATCTGATCTGATCACTGGTGATGAGGTCAATTTCACATGGCTTTGTTCCTGCAGTGAGCTTGTCACGACCAATCATTTCCAAGCGAGGAGCCCATAATCCCGCGCTGGCTCCCTCGCCTCCAGAGGCCACGGCCCCTTCCTTGCTCGCCAATGTGAGGTCCCTAAGGGCCAGCTCAGCACGAGTTTCCTCATGGCCTCTGCGTGCCCTCCTGCTCTTCCTGGTGGCAGTGGGAGGGGGCCTGCATTGGGGTCAACCAGGGGGCTGCTGGGAGAGTGTAGGATGGGTGTGTCGGTAACCTGGGGAGGGATCCGTCCCCGGGGAAGGAGGTGGGTGGCCAGAGCAAAAGACTGGCAGCAGGCGTGCATTTCTGGGCCCTGGGCCCACCCAGTTTGAGGAATGAGCCCCTCCTTGTGGGCGACCCACGATGGGACCTTGTGTCCTGGGGACAGGGAACATGGCCCAGAGGGGCTCATGAGAGGTTCGAATGTAGACATCCTTGAGTCTCCTTGTGTGCCCTTGGCCAAGCCCCTCCTGAGTCTCGGTTTATTCAGGCACAGGGGAAGAGTGGTATGCTAGAGCAAGCCAGAGCGTCCCGTGGTCCCGTTGAGGTAGATCATTCCTGAACCTTTGTGGGAGGAGACTTGGAGACTTGGAGTGTGGAGGGGAAGACGGAACGGAGGTGGGTGGCCAATCCCTGTCTCCACAGAGGGGCTCACAGGGCCTCCCCCTTCCCCAGCCCCAGAGTGGATGTCAGTGATGTTTGTTTTTGGTAAGATAAAAAGCATCATGCCAGAGGACATGAGCTTTGCCCCTTTCTTCTGTATCCCTTGTGCATGATAGGACTCATCCCATCTGCCTGGGCCCTGGAGGAATGAACGATAAAGAGCAGGAGAGAGAACCCAACTGGGCCTTGGCTAGGGGTGTGGGCCTCTGAGTTGGGGGTGGGAGGCCTGGGGTTGAAAAGGGAGCCTGCAGGGTATCTTGGCCCCAGGTAGACCCAGCAGCTAAGAGGGAAGAAGGGAGGGGCACCTGAGTGGCTCAGTTGTTAAGCATCTCCCTTCTGTTCAGGTCATCATCCCAGGGTCCTGGGATTGAGCCCTGTGTCAGTCTCCCTGATTGGTGAGTCTGCTCCTCCCTCTGCCTGCTGCTCCCCCTGCTCATGTTCTGTCTCTCTCTCTCTGTCAAATAAATAAATAAACAAAATCTTAAAAAAAAAAAAAAGGAGGGAAGAAGGGAGGGAGCATACCAGGCTCTAGGCAGGGAGCATTGGAGTCCTCATCTCACGTCTCATTTAGTCTTCCTGTCACCACAGAGACAATGGGCTGTTCTGTATTTTACAGATGAACAAACCAAGGCTGCTTCACCCAGAAGCAGCTGGTCTCAGGAGTGAGGGAGGAGAATGAGGAGGGCAGAACAGGGCTCAAGTTCAGGTTTAGAGCACCGCAGTGGCAGTAGACTTCTCTTCAGAGAACCCGTCTCTGAGAAACTGGGATCAAAAGGGCTGACCTAACCTGGGCCCGGGTTACAGTGTCAGGGACAAGCCCTGCATTTTGGAATCATACAGATCTGGCTTTTCTGGTCTGTTGCTTCCTTGCTGTGTGAATTTGGCCAAGCCACTTGCCTCTCTGAGCCTCAGTTTTGTCTTTAGTCCAATGGAGGGAAATCAGCTTGACCTCACAGGATGGGCAGTGAGATTGGTGGCTTCACAGATTAATAAATGCCGAGTAACTCTTTCTCATTCCGGTTCCTCAGCAAGTCCTGCCATCTCCATCTCCAAAGAAATCCCAGATCTGACCACTTCTCCACACCTCCCCTGCCACCACTTCCTCTAGACCACTATCACCTCTTGTCTGGGTCACAGTAGGAGCCTCCTCACGGTCTCCCTGCTTCTATTTTTGTTCCCTGCCAACTGTTATTCCCACAAAAGCTGAGTGATCTGTTACAGTCCTAAGTCCGTCATGTCACTTCTCTGCTTAAAACGCTCCCAGGGCTTTTTGTGTCACTCAGAGTAAAATGTGAAGTCTTTACCACAGCCTACGAGGCTCTCTAGAGTCTGGCCCCTGCTGACTCCTCTGACTTGGTCTGGGATCATTTTCCTTTTATTCACTTTGTTCCAATTACCCTCATTCCTTCTGTGCCACGACCCTACAAGCTGGCTTCTGCCTCAGGAACTTTGCACTTGTGATTTCCTGTCTGGAACACTCTTCTCCCAGTTCTTCTCATGGCTGATTCCTTCATGCCCTATGGTTCTCGACTCAGGTGACAAGTCTCTAGAGGGCTCTTCCTCTGTAAAGATCTCTTGGTAGTAAGTTCTCGTCATCTTGGCAGTCTTCCTAACATCTAACCTATGGCCGGCTAGGTTGCAGTCCTTTCACCTTGCTCCTTTGTGCTCTGTCCTCTGAAGATGCCTCTTACAAACTCATGATTTGATTCTCAGGCCATCAGCACATATTATTATTTGGATTCTGCTGGATAAGTCCCTACAACAGATCGTGAGTTCCCTGGTGGGGGGAGAGTGGTGCCGGTGGGAGAAGGACATGGTAGTTTTGTTGGGTGCATAAGGAATGCCAAGTACTTGTACACAGGGGCTCTCACCTATATCATTTATTTCTTGCAACAGTTCCACGAGACAATGATTCCTATCCCTGCTGTACAGACAGAGGAAGAAATAGGCTCAGAGAGAGCAAGTGAGTCAGCCAAGATCACACACCTGGTCATGTGGTGGTTTTCAGCTTCCACATGTTTTCTATGCCTCACAGCAGAACACACCGCTTGTCATCTATGCAGCAGAAGTTTCCCCAGGGACCCTCTGATAACCCTCTTGAGGTCCTTGCTCAGTACGCTAAGAGTGGCCCAATGGCTGTTCCTTTTCCAGGCGTCCCTGACTACATCTCACTCCATGCTCACTGCTACTTCTGTTTCCTCCACTGAGAGGATGCCCCCTTCCCTTGTCAGTTTCTGCTTGGTCTTTGGGGAGGAGATGCCATGGCCCTCACCATCTTCTGGATGGGCCACCATTTCTCTACTTTTCAATTCCACTGCACTGGGAGAGATGCTTCCAGAGCATCCCCTCTGGGAGAGGCTCCAGGCTGGCCACAGTGGATGGGAGAAAGCCCAGACTCACAGCTCACTCCGGTCCCAGGAGGGGGTGACACACAGTCCTTGGGAGTGTAGGACTTGGTGAGGGTTTCCTTCAGAGAGTGGGAAATACTTGGGAAAGGAACTCAAAGGATGGCTGGGCAGCTCTTCCATGGGGAAGGAGCACATGATGAGGGAACGGTATGGGTAAAAGGGCTGGAGGTGGGAACCACAGGGCAAGAGGCCGGGTATGGAAGGAGCTTCAGGGTGTGGGAAGGAAACAAGCAGAGCAGGGAGAGCAGGGCCAATTGGGGCCAGGCTTCCTCTCTATTCCCCAGCCACCCTAGGCTCTGTTAGCCATGCATGCCATTCCGTTCCCTTCCTCTGGACAAAGTGCGCAGGCAGGCCTGCTGGACCTATGTGTACCAGGTCATGATAGCCAGAGGGCTGGGCTCCAGGGACTTTGAACTCTAAGACTTTGGGGACAGGGGTTGATACTGGACATTTTTACAGGCAAAAGATTCTGCTGTGGTGGGACGGGCCGGCACTAGGGATCACTGGGTCTTGGCACTTTTGCCAGGAAGAAGGGAGAGGCATGAACCTTGAGAGCGGATAGCTTTCACCGTTGGCAAAAGACAATTACCACTCTTCAGGCCCATTAACAGCCTAATAAATTAGAAAGCAAGCATTAACACTTGGGGAGAGGATAGTGGTGTGGGAGAGAGTTGGGAGTAAGGGAGGGTGGGCCAGAGGAACCGGGAGCCAAACTCCTCACCCGTCCTGGGCCAGAGAGGGGAAAGGGACTTTGAGATTCGAAATGCCTTGAGTGCCCACCATAGGCCAGGCTGAGAGCTTTCCGACCATTTCTCAAGCAATTCGCAGGCCAGCCTCTTGGCCAAGTGTTCTCGTCCCCATTGTATAGAAGGGGAAAGCAAAGGGCAGAGAGAGAGAGAGACCTGCCTGGGATCACACAGCTGGGTGGGAAGGAGAGGCCTCTGAGGCCCCCTGGCCACATTTGGTGGCCAGAGGGAACTGGTGGGTTGTAGAGTAGGGAGGGAGGCCTGGCTTGCCCTCCTGAAACATTTCAATTATGTCCTTGTAAAGTATAAATGTCTGACTATAAAGAAAGACTTGCTCACACACGTTTTTGGCGGCCTCGGTGCAAGAAGATAGCAGGGAGCTCAGAAGATCTAATTGCTTATGTAATCTCTGTCGAATTTGGTCTATCGGGAAATATCTCTTTGCGGTGTTTATCACATCCCGCGTTATAAATAGCCAAGCGGGCCCGTCCTCTGCACCTTCCTCTGAGCCTGGCTCTCATGGTTCAGGAGACAGGGGCTGTAGAGGAAAACCGGGCACTCTGGGGGAGCTGGGGCACTTGCCCACCCCCACCCCACAGGGCTCCTGGAGGCAAGAGGGGGAGGGCACAGGCGTTCATTAAGCACAGAATCCGAGCAGCCTATTATCTTGTGAAACCTGCACCACACCCTCACAGGAGAGTCTAAGCATTCTCACCCTGCTCCAGGTATTCCTCTGTGTAAAAAGCATCACCCCCATCCTGGCCCGAGAAACGTCTGGTAGAAAAGAGGAATTGAAGCAATGAAGGGAAGCTGGAAAATGAGGGGGAAAGAGTGTCCTTGGAAACAATACCATTATCAGCCTTCCCATTTTAGTGACTGGGACACTGAGGTTCAAGGAGACAGCAGACACTGATATACCACCGTGGGGCTGGGTCCAGAACCAGGTCTGTCTAACCCCACCTCTAGGATTCTTCCAGCCTGGGAAAGGGCCCTCTGCCTGGGGATGCAGGGCACTGCTCTTCCTTCCCTGGGAGGAAGATGAAGTAGCAGCTTGATGGGATGTGGCTAGTTCTCACGTGTGTGCTCGTGTGCATACACACACACACACACACACACACACACACACACACACACTGATCCCCTTCCCGTCCGTGTTGGCAGTGTCCTCGGGTCATACCAGGCCCGAGAAGCCCCATTTCCAAAGTCCTGAGAGCCCTGTCTCCCTGTTCTGCCCGTTGCCTCCTACCACCTCTCTTGAGGCCCAGGTTCCAGGCCTACCTCGTCCAAGAAGCCTTGCCTTAGATTTGCAGCCACCAGCTTCCCAGCCCTCCCTGGGCTTACCTTGGACCCCTCACCGACCTGCTGGTCTCCCTCATTGCCTGTATTCGTTTCCCATGGCAGCTGTAACCAATTCCCTGAAAACACTGCGGCTCCAAGCAACACAAATGTATTCTCGCACAAATCTGGAGGCCAGAAGTCCAAACTGGGTATCGCTGGGCCAAAATCAAGGTATGGGCAGGGCCATGTTCCCTCTGGAGGCTCTGGGGTGGGGGACGTGTTTCTGATCTCTTCCAGCTTCTGACAGCTGCTGCCATTCCTTGGCCAATCTCTGCCCTTGGGATCTCCTGGCCTTTTCCTCTTCTCTGTGGGTCAAACTCCCTCCTCCTTCTTCTTATAAGGGTGCCTCCCTTAGGTAAGGGGATTGGATTTAGGGCCGACGCAGATGATCTAAGATAATCTCCTCATTTCAAAATCCTTACCTTAATGATATCTGCAAAGACCCCTTCTCCAAATAATAAGATGACACTTAACCAGTATGAGGGATTAGGGCCTGATATCTTTGAGACCTTGTTCAGCTAGGTCCATTACCTTAGGAGGCCACTGATTTTCCCCTTATGAGACTCGAAGCTCCCAGAGGGCAGAGGCTGTGCGCAATGTCTCCGCATGCTCTCTGCACAATTTTTTCTCTTTCTGAGCCTCCAATAAGCCTCCAGAAAGGTCAGCTGGCTGCTGGCTAGCTAGGCCGAGGGACTGGTATCTTGCTCCTTCTGCCCTTGCGGCCGCCTGGACATATTTGGAGCATACCCTCAGGCTCCCAGGGCCACTGGGCAGCACAGCACGGGGGAGCTAAAGTCTCATCTTCTGGCATCTAACAAAGTCTTTTGGGATGAGTTTGTGAAGTTAAGTGCCTGGTGGTGCATGTGCAGACATAGCTGCTCACTGATCAAAACATTCTTAACAGACAAGAAGGAGGGGCTGAAGCTGACAAAATAAGTATGACCAGGGAAAATGGTCGGTTTCCTTCTAGGATCCCAAAACCCAGTCTCCAGACACAAGCTAGCTAGAGGGAAGTTGGTGAGAGGGCAGGAAGCAGTGTGAGGAGATCTGCTTCCAAACAAAGTCAAGGAAGCTTTGATTGCATCCACAGAGCATGGAAGTTTCTAGAAAAAGGAAGTGATAGACTTCCCTGGGATATGGTGTCAGCTTTGGGCCCCACATATTAAGGGTGCCACAGACACACTGGAGTATGGCCAGGGAGGCAAAAGCAGACTGGGGAAGAGCCCTGGTCCTGTGAGGAACTGTTGAAGGAGCTGTTTGGCTTGGAGAAGCCTCAGAGGTTGTAGTGATGGTGATGCTTTAGACCTCTCAGGGGCTATTTTCAAGTGGAAGGAGAAGGAAGAGTCTAGGCAGGCCCAGGAGGCAGCACTCTGACCCATGGGCAGAAGCCACAAGGAAATGAGTTCAGCCTGGTTCGGGAAAGAACTTTCTTAGGGTTAGGGCTACTCCGAGATGATCTCTCTCTCTCGCTCGCTCGCTCGCTCGCTCCGCACCACTGAAAGTAGGAAAGCAGAGGCTAGCCAAGCGTTCAGATGAAATATGGTAGAAGGATGGTGAACATCACATGGGAAGTTGAGCAGACCAGACCAGCCCCTGGAGGCCTGAGGGGGCCTTCAGCCTGTAGAACCTTTCCTGTCTTCTCCATGCCTCTTCCACCTGCAAATTTACTCTCTCCCTCCTCCGAAGACTTAAGGCACTGACCATGGAGGATTAGAGCAAATTATTTAGGCTTTGTCTCTCCCATGAGACTGAGGGCCTTCAAAGCAGAGAACAGACTTCTTTAACCACGGTCCACTCCTCCCTTCATCCCAGACCTCGGCTGGTGCCAAGGAATAGGGGGCAGGGAGAAGGATCGATTGTTAGCCTAGAGCCTTTGGAAACTGGGAAGATTCACATAGATTTAAAAACAGTTAAAGGGTGCCTGGGTGGCTCAGTGGGTTAAGCCACTGCCTTCGGCTCAGGTCATGATCTCAGGGTCCTGGGATCGAGTCCCACATTGGGCTCTCTGCTTGGCAGGGAGCCTGCTTCTCTCTCTCTCTCTCTCTCTCTGCCTGCCTCTCTGCCTACTTGTGATCTCTCTATGTCAAATAAATAAATAAAATCTTTAAAAAAAAACAGTTCAAGTATATCCTGGATGGAGGTGGGGAGAGTGCACGTGATGCCTAAATATTCTATCAGTCCTCAGAAGGCTCTCATGATGCCAACCCTGACACCTGGCTTTTTCTTTCTTCTGTGTGCCCTTTGGAGAGTTCTTCCAACTCAAGTCTCCTGTTCCCAAGGGGCTCTTCCTCTCTGCTGGGCTCTCTGGCTCCCTCTGAGCCACTTCCAGATGGGCCCCATCCTCCCTCAAACCCCCAGTGGGGCCTGCCAGCTGGACCATGTCAGAGAGTGAGGCCCCAGGAAAGTCCAGAGCCCACCCAGCAAGCTAGAAGGAGACCAGCTGCCTGTGGGGTGCGGGGCTATAGGGTGAGGGTCTCCGATAGGCAATCTGCATTGGAAATGGATGAACTGAAAATATAGAGGGAGGTGGGAGTGGCTTTGTTGAACACCGGAAGAAAATGTGATGGGCCCAAAGATTCCAGGCCCCAAGTGGTCGTCATCTTCTGCAGCTCCTTTGGCTCTATGCCCATTTAGTGTTACACGTGTGCAGTGGTCAGCACCCTGCACTGAGAGCCCTAAAGCCTGGGGGGTCTGTTCTGGGTTCTGCCGCTAATTCTCTGTATCTCTTTGGATGAGTCCTGCCCTCCTCCCACCCCTGGCCTGGGCCTCCCTCAGGCATCCCTTCAAAAATGTTAGCAGTACCGGTTATGGAGTGAATGTCACTGGATTAGACAGAGTCCGGATCCCAGCATCACCATTTGTCCTTCTATGGATACATTTTTGGTCTGCTTACTCATTCACTGATTGTCCCCTGGATTGGAAGCTCCCTGGAGACAGGGATCTCTCCCTCACTCATCACTGTACCTCTCGAATCCACCTCAGTGCCCTGCACAGACAGAGAAGGCATTCCATCAAGATTTGCTAAATGAATAAACGGATGGCAAAAGCTACAGAGAGCCACTCCAGAAAACACATCCACACAGTCTTGCCTGCAGTTCTAGTAGATTCTCAGACCTCAGGAACCCATCTTTCAGACACCCTACCGGTCTACGGTCCCAGGTTGGAGACCCAGGGAAAACCCAAGAAGGTAGTACATGTTCCTTGTATTATGTACTGTGGCGGGGGGTGGGGGAGATTTCTGTGGCCTTAGCTGGGGACAAAAAATGGGGGTAATCAGGGAACCAGAAGGTGTGAGGCTGTCTCCTGGCATGGCTGGGACAGAGTAGCCACCAGAAACACCAGGTTTTCTCTGCCTCAGCTCACGTTATGATAAGAACCCGTGGGGATATGCCATCTCTTTGATGGTTTGATGCTTTAGCCTATGCACACCAATGGACCCCCTCTGGCTTAGACCTCAGATCCTTGAGCTTTGGGCCAGTGGCAGTCAGTGGCCCTGGGTCCTGTGACCTTGATGGAGTCCTGGGCTGACAGGGGTGAGTAATAGCTCCTGGGGGCGTGGGGCTGTACCTCGGGCAGCTGGGCCAGGGAAGTCAGTGGGCCTTCCTCCATTTCTCGCCTGCTCTCACAGCCACTCTCACAGCTCTCTCAGTTCTTGCCATTTTCAGCTGGGCGTCTAGTCCCTGCTCTTCCTGGTTATGGGGCCTCTGGCAGCCAGGCCAAGGCTTTGGGCCCTCTCAAGGGCCGTGTGCTGGGAGTGGTTTTCGCTGTCATTTTGAGAGCTGTGCCACAGGCCTCTTTCCATGGGACATACATCCTCTAGTGACAGGCCACAGGGAGGCTATTTTCCAGAAGGAAAAACAACAACAACAACAACAACAAGGTGCTGGAAGGCAGACTGAGTTCCAAATCCCATTTCTGCCACTTCTAAACCATGTAACCTTTGGAAAGTCACTTGATTTCTTGGAGCCTCTGCTTTCTCATCTGTAAAATGGAGATGATGATACATATCCTCCAGGGCTATGGCAAGGGTTTGGTGAGGTCCTGTATATGGCACACTTAGCACAGGACCAGACACTGGCTTTTCAAGAGGTGGTAGCCCTTCCTGGTACGTAACACTGGCCTGGGCTCCTCAAAGCCATGGTTCCTACCCCGGCAGCCTTACCCCTATCTGAGAGCTCATTAGAAATGCACAGTTTCAGGACTGCCTGGGTGGCTCAGTCGGTTAAGCATCCACCTTCAGCTCAGATCATGATCTCAGGGTCCTGGGTTCGAGTCCCACATCGGGTTCCTTGCTCAGGAGGGAGCTTGATTCTCCCTCTGCCTGCCTTCCTACTTGTGTTCTCTCTCTCTCTCTCTGACAAATAAATAAAATCTAGAAAGAAAGAAAGAGAGAGAGAGAGAAAGAAATGCAGTCTCCAGCCCCACCTCAGACCTGTTGGGTTAGAATCCTCATTTTATTTATTTTTTACTTTTTTATCATGTTCAGTAAACCACTGTATAGCACACCATTAGTTTTTGATGTAGTGTCCGATGATTCATTAGTTGCCTATAAACCCCAGGGCTCATCGCAGCACGTGCCCTCTTCAATACCCTTCACCCTGTTACCCCCTCCCCCTAATCCCAGAATCTGCATTTTAATAAGAGTATGTGCCAGAGAATGTTTGGGCTGAGGTGCCCCACCTTCAGATGACATATAAGGAGAATCCGCTCCTGGCAGCCCACGCAGGAATTAGTGTTGTATGTCCTTAAGTCAAAATGGCAACAGTTGTGGTTGCAGTTCACTTCCTGGGTGTGCGTTGACTTCACACACTGGACACCTACTGAGCACCAGACTCTATGTGGGGTGCCTCACAGAGACTGTGTGAAGTCAGTACTACAAAAATCCCCACCTTATCAGCAAGCACGCAAGGCCCACGAAGGTCAAGTTGTTGGCCTGAGTTACTGGTAGTGAGTAATGGAACCGCAAAGCAAACCCACACCTCTTGTCTTGGGAGCTCATGTGGCCCACGCTGGGCCACGAGGGCAAACACCGTGCTTTGGGGGCACAGAGAAGGGGGGCTGGCAGTCCCATCGATGGCCAGCCGGGAGGATCTCTTGGCCCACACAGCTTTCCAGCTGGCTGTGTGTTGTCCAGTTACAGCTTCCTTTGCAAATCTCTGGGCTTTTCAGAGTGGCGGGCTCCTTGTCATTCAGATGACCCCCTAAATGTCACTTTTAGAAGACCCAGTGAGACTAGGGTTCTACTGAGAAGAACTTTCGAGAGTGGGGCCAGGGGAGGTAGTCAGGAGATCCGGGTTTGAGCCCTGTCTTAGGTTTCGCTCTCCATGTAACCTTGGGCAATTGGGCACCAAGTTTATCTAGGTCTTCAGGAGTGAGGGGTGAATGTTGTGAATGGAGTTTTAAGCCCTAATGGAGGACCCAGGGGCCTGTTGTCACTTTTCAGCGAGCAGGGTCCACATCTGCCTTACCCACTGCTTTATCCCCAGCAACTAGCCCCATCATCTGGTCTAGAGCTCCTGTTCCACAATGATTTATTGAATAAATGTTAAGTGAACAAGGACAAGAGGCCCATGGCGAAGAGATCCTGGTCCCCTCTTATGCCCAGAAGATGTCTGTCCTCAACAGAATTCCTTCAGCTTCCTTCTCCCTCCATGGCTCTGCTCTCAACCCCAAGCTGGAGTTGCTTCTTCTTCCCCCCTCAAGGAAGTGGACCTGTGCAGGTGCTAGCCATCGCTGCCTGGTGAGACACCCAGAGCTGACAAGCCCATCAGAGTGAAGCCCATTGTACAGATATGGGAAAGGAGCCAGAAATGAGAAGAGACTGGTACAGTGACATGCAGGAATCTGTGGCAGAATTGGGACTGAGAGCTCTATATTCTAGTGACTTGTATCCCTGCATAGGGCTCCCCACTTCTCCCTCTGCCTGCTGGTTGGGGAGGGGTGCTCCCAAGGGTCAAGGAAAGTGGAAAGGGTGCCATGTGGAAAGATGGGCCTTCAAGGCCTAGGGGGCCAAAGTGGGGGTCGGGGAGAGTCAGAGGTGGCAGCACAAAGGACAAGGCCATCCACGGCCACAAGCTGGTGGGGACTCGAGGGGCAGAGCAGGGAAGTGGGCAGACAGGAAACAGCAGCTGGAATATTGAGGACACGTGTTTCCCATTAAGCGCTCCTTCTCTGCCACCCACTCTCCTCTAGGAGGTACAGGGAGAAGAAGGAGGATGTGAGGTCTAGGTGAGCCCTCCTACGTGAGGACATGTTGGCAGGGCTCCCCAGGTAGGCCCTTCTGGAGCCCATGGCCTCAGGCCCAAGGCCCTCCTACAGACCAGAGTCCCAACCTGCTTACCCAGCTATTCTGCCTCCTTGAGGCCTCCTCCTTGGCCTGAACACCCACTAGATGTCTTCAATCTACTGGCTTTGGGTCAAAGACACTCAGGTTTGAATCTCTATTCCAGTACTGGCCAGGTGATAAGACCTCGGTTACTCTTTCTGATCTTTCGTTCCTACAACTGGAAAGTGGCAAAAATGATTGCTGGCCTGCCTCCCTCCTAAGAAAAGTGTAGGAAGGGTGCAGAGACCACATGAAGAATCTCCTGGGGCCCTGCCTTTCCATGGGCAGTGGCATGGCTCATGGACCCCATGCTTCTCTCTTCCTCTCTACACATCCTGGCCCTGCCTGGTGGGAAGATACCTGAAAAGTCAAGCCCTGGAACCGTGCTGTATCTCCATCTAGGTCCTGGTTACATAAGTTGATACTTAGATAAAAATGTATGGAGCTCTAACACTTAGGATCAATAGGAATAGTATTTTTAGAAACCCAGGAGGCCAACAGATTCTCCCAGATCTTTGCATGGCGGGCTCCTTGTCATTCAGATGACCCCCTAAATGTCACGTCTTCAGAGAAACCTTCCCTGACCCCACCCTCCACCATGTAATCTGATCTAGTAACACCCCCCACACCTCATACCCCAGTTACTTCTTTTTCTTTTGTTAATTCACTGTCTTCTATTTTGGGGCTTCTATCAGTAGTGTGCTGGAGCTATCTCTCACCGGCACCTGCCATCTCAGTGTTCAGTAACTTCAGGTTGGTGGCTTGGAGTCTGCCACAATGGATGGAGTTATACCAAGGAAATCAGCAGGTGTTACAGTTCAGAGTTCCCTTCCTCCACAGATGGTTATTAAACATTGACCAGCACACCCTGCGTGTCTCGCTGAGATTCTCTTTTGCCTTTGTTTGTTTGCTTATTTGTTTTCTGCATCCCCCACGTGTAACGTCCACAAGGTCAGAGTCTATGACATAATTTTTTACCACTGTCGCCCCCAGTGCCTAGAACAGTGATTGGCATATATTAGGTGTTCAATAAATGCTGGTTGGATGAATAAAGGTCTGATGGAGATGCTGTGGAAGTACTGAAGAGGGAACAGTTAACTTTATATTAGAATAAGGAATGTTTGGGTTGGGGCTGCAGGGATAAGAAAAAGTTGGCCAGGTTGACAGGAGAGAAAGGACTTTCCCAGCAGAGGGAACAAACCAGAAGCATGAAAGAACACAGGACCGTCTGGAGAAACCTGGGAGCCAGAGAAGCCATATTGCAGGGTGGGTGGGGTGGGGAGAGGTGGGAATCGTGTGGAAAGGTGGGCTGGGGCCATATTGTGAAGGACCTTAGCTCCTTGAACATAGGGCTGGGTCTTCCCCTGTGGGTGGTTAGGGAGCCACTGAAATGTTTTAATTAAAGAGAGAATCTGATCACGTCTGCTGGCAAGATATCTCTGAGAGCAGTGCAGAGGGTGGCTTGAAGGGGCCTGCCAGAAGTCCTGCTGTCTCTGCAGGGCTGCCTAGGACAGAGGCTAGTCTTTGGAACCCACAGATCTTCTTGTTTTCCCTGCCAGTTTCCTTCCCTCAGTGAAGATGGAACACAGCTGGCCCTTTCCTCAAAGAACAGCGACCGGTCAGGTCCTAGGCCCTTAGTCTCTGCTGGCCACACATCTCCTCAATCTAGCCTAGCTCAGAGCGGGCAGCCTCTGGGGCCCTGCCAAGATTCTAAGAGGAAGGGTGCCCAGTGTGGGCACGGGAATGGTCTGTGCCTTCCTAGTGTTCTGACAGTCACCCCACTCCCTGTTCTGGGCCTCACATCCTGCTAGAGAAGGAGGGTTAAGGGGCCTTTGTTGTCTGGGGTGTTGCTATGCAGCCCTGCCTGAGATTGGGCTGTGGTCTGGTATGGGGCTCGAGTTTGGCAGCCAAGACAGGCCACCCCAGCCTGGGCTCCCGCTCCAGGCAGGGAGAGCTAAATTAGACCCTCCGGCCTTCCAATTTAGAGGACAAGAATAAACCCAGCAACATTCCTGCTGGGGCCCCAGGGCTCCAGCCTACAGGCAGAAGCCAGGCTCTGTCCTTACCCTGTAAGTTATAGAGACTGGGAAGCTGGGGAGCCAGAGATGGCTTAGGACTCAGCCACAGGGCAGACTGGTGGCACAAGAGGTTAGGGCATTTGCCCGTGTCCACTTCAGTTCGGTCTGATTCCACTCACTACACACATGATGTCAGGCACTGGGCTAGCTCAGCCCCGAATGACCATAGGGAGTACTATTAGGACTCACCCATCTGAGAGATGCCTTAAAGGCCATCTGGACCATCCTTCTCATGTTTCAGATGAAAAATGAGACCCAGAGAGGAAAAGGGCTTGACCCAAGCTCACACAGCAAGGTGGGGAGCAGAGCTAGGAGTAGAATCTAGGACTCTAGTTCAGAAATCACTCCGCCCCAGGCAGACCCAGAAGAACATGCTGCTGGAACTTCAGATGGTAGGTCAGGGGGGTGCCCTGGAGGATCCTTAGAGTTCAGGTTGCCTGCAGAAGCTGGGGGAGGCTTTGCAAAGGTGGGACACGGAAGCTGGGTTGAGGCAGAGAGCGATTCAGGCATAGAGAATAGGCCTCACAAGAGCATCTCCTCGCCAGAACCAAGTTCCTCATGTGGCCCAAGAGTGGCATGGGTCCATGGGTTTCCCTCCCTAGCATCAGTTCCAGTAAGGACCTCCTCCTAGGAACACTTGCTTCCTCTCCTTCTTAGGAGGAAGGAAGCTGAAATGAGGATGACGATCATCAAAATACTAGCTAACATTTTTTGAGTGCTTATTGTGTACGAGGCTCTGTGCCAAGTGTTCACACCTATTGTCTCATTTGGTCCTGTTAACAATCCTATGAAGTGGGACCTATTGTCATCCCCCTTTCAGAGCTGAGACAATGGGAGGACATAGAGGTTAAGAGACTTGACTGGGGTAACACAGCCAGTGTTGGAGCAGGGATCTGAACACAGGTGGTCTCGTTCCAGGGTGTGCGTGCCTAACCACCACACTATAATAGCGTCAATGAAAATTATAATGATGAGTTCATCCCTATAGGCCAGACACTGTTGAAAGCCTTTTGCAGGAAGTAGCTTGTGTAATCCTCACAACAACTTTATGTGGTGGGTATAATTATTATTATCCCCACCTTACAGAGAAGAAAACTGAGGCAGAGAGAGGTGAAGAACTAGTACAGCTTCTGTGAGGCCTTGCCAAGTAGACAAGGGAGAAAGGGTTTCCCAGGCCGAGGAAACAAAATGGAGGCATGAAGGAGCATGGGCGCCCCTGGGGAAGCCTGGCGGCCAGAGTAGATTATATAGGGTGAGGGTGGAGAGGGGCATGGGGTGGGCCTGGAGGTTGCCGGCCTGGGTGAGAGGGAGTGAGGCGCTTCTCCTAGTTGATCGGTGTGGTAAGCCAGAGCCGTCCTAAGACCCCTCCCTGCCTCCAGGGGCCAGGCTAGTGAGGGGAGTGAGGGGAGCCAAATGTGCAGGGCTCGCCCACCTCCTCTACGGGCAGGCAGAGCCAAGGAATATCTCTGTAATGTCTCTCTCTCTCTCCTCTTTACCAGAAGTTCACCGTCCTAGGGACCCTAGTAATTCTCGGAAACCCAGAGAATGGCAGGGCCACAAGAGAGGCCCTTAGTGTGACTGTCCCATCCCATGCTCTCGTGGCAGCAGTGTCAACGCTGAGGCTCAGAGTGGTGGAGAGGCTCACCCAGTATCCTTCAGCTTAGAAGTGGTGGGGCTGTGGGTCAATCAATTCCCAGTCCCCAGACTTGGAGTCTCCTCCCCCACTTAGAGTCTAATCTTTTTGAGTAGGCCCTTAGGGTCAGAAGATAGCTGAGCCTGAGTGATGGTAGAGTTCTCACCTGAAGCCATGGAGGCTAGAAGAAAGTGCTACAATATTTCTCAAATCCCAGAAGAGAAGGCCAGTCAACCCAGAACTCAATATCCAGTGAAAATGTCCTTTGGGAAAGAAGCAGAAGTGAATACACTCTCAGATGAAGGAAAACTAAGAGAATTTGTGGCCAGCAGATCTGTTCTAGAAGAAATGCTGAAGAAAGCTCTTCAGATGAGAGCGCAAAGAAGGAAACCTGGGAAAGGGATAGACTGGCTCTTCTGTGTCATGTTGGCCCTCATCACCTTCCCCCATCCCCAGCCCTGTTCTCTTACAGTTCCCCCCAGGCTGGATGCCCACGCCCTGTGCCCCCTGGCCGGGGCAGTGATTCAGGAACCCTGGGCCTGGGCTCATCAGCAAGGCAGAAGGCTAAGGGGATTGGTATGAGATGCGGAATTCTGGGATATGGAATAGTACCTAACGCCCACTGACCCGCTAGGCCACCTCAGGCAGGTTTCTTATCCTCTCTCAGCCTCCATCTGGCTAACGGGGAAAATGACCCTTTTGCGTGGCTGACACAAGTGGAGGGGTGAGAAACCAGTTAGTGGTGTGTGGAAAGGCTGTCCAGATGTGAGGGATGGTTATTATCATTCTTCTGCTGGCCTCCCTCCTTTCCCGCCAGCCAGGCATCTGCAGTGGGGGCTGGGGGCAGGCCACTTAGCAACTCGGCTTCCTTTTACTTCCTCCCTGGGGCCTTTGCAGTTCTGGATTCCAAAGCTTTGATGGAAGGGGTAGGAGATGTCTCTTCCATTAGCATCCTGGGCTGCTTTGCCTGGGCCTACCTCTTTCCACGGATTTCTATCAGAAGGGAAAGAAGTTCCCTTCCACCAGGAAGATCCTGGCATGCTCTGGGCTCAGGCAGAGGGTCGAGGCTTCTCCAGCCAGAGGCCTGGCCCTGCATGCAAAACTCAAGGTAGTAACAAGCTGTGACGTCAAGCTGTGACGGAGTCACCAGGTGAGAAGGACAAGGAGGCACCTAGGCCTGGACACAGAGCAAAGGCTGCCGGAGAAATTCGGAGATCTGACATCTGAATCCACTGAGTCCCGTGCCAACGTTGGGCATTCTCCTTTCCTTTGTCAAGCCTTGATTTCCCATCTGCACTCTGCGTGTGCATGTGCGTGTGTGTGTATGAGGGCTGGACTGCTAATCTTGGAAGTCTCAGACTCTGACACATAGTGGTTCTAAGTGAGCCACCTAAGGCCTGGGAAAGGAGGCCCCGGGGTGGGAGGGGGTCCCGAAAGCTCTCCGGAGGAGGCGGTACTGCGTGGTCCTCGCTAGAGCACTTTGTCGCCTGACTGAGGACCTGGGAGTTCCAGCTCTGCTCATTATCATCTACAGAACCTTAAACAAGTCACATACTGTCCCTAATGTTATGAGGCTAGTTTTGCTTTTCTCCCACGGCCCCCACCTTGGCAGGACATTGCCATCTCAGTGGGCCACGTGGAGGATGTGAGATCACCTTCGCATCTGATAGGGTTCACCAAATAGCTACAAGATGCGGTCGGCACAGTTGGTCTCATGCGTGGTTCCCACGTCCAGCCTGTCCTAGCCCCCATACACAGCCCAGCTCCTAGCCAGGCTGGCACCAGGCCCTCTCAGGCCCTGGGACCTGGAGTAAACCCGGTTCCCCTCTGAGTCTCATGGAGGCAGTCACAGGTCCGGGCCAAACTGTTCTTCCAGCAGGTGCCTCCCTCAGAAGATGGCAGAGGCTTTTGGCACCCCAGTTTCACTGCTTGATTCCACACGCTAGTCCACAGGGCTTTGAACTAGCCTGGGGCCAGGCGTGAGGTGATCAGGGTGACAGATGAGGAGGGCTATGTCAGCCCCTCTAAACTGAAGGACACTCACAGAAGGGAAAAGAACAAGTTGTTTGGAGACCACGACAGGTCCAGAAAGCCTGGAATGCCTGTGGTGTTAGGAGAAGCCCCAAGGGCTTGGTCAATTGTAAAACAGAGGCACCTTGGGACAAAATTTCCTGCCATATGTTGTGACAGAGGCAGGAGAGCCGAGTCCTAACACCTGAACTCCTGTCCCTGAACTCCCTGTCCCTGCTCCCCAATAGCCAACCAGTTGCTCCCCACATAAAGAAGCAGGGACACTGGGGCACCTGGGTGGCTCAGTCATTAGGCGTCTACCTTCAGCTCGGGTCATGATCCCAGGGTCCTGGGATCGAGCCCCGCATCAGACTCCCTGCTCAGTGGGAACCTGATTCTCCCTCTCCCACTCCCCTTGCTTGTGTCCCCTCTCTCTCTCTAAAAAATGAATAAAATCTTTGGGAAAAAAAAAGAAAAAGCAGGGACATTTAAGGAATTATTCCCAACTTCACTTGTCATCTGACCTGGGCTGGGGGGAGGGAAAGGAGGAGCAGTGCCCTTGGCTCTGTGACATTCTTCCATGCCTTGCTGGATGCCTTCCCTTTCCCTGAGGTTCGTTATCTACCTTCCCCAACCAGACTCTGAGCCTTCCCAAGGTCTTCCAGCAGATCTTTTTTTGGGGGATTTAGCTTAGCTGGGTATGGCCCTGCTGGCTGAAAGTAAAGAACCACGATACCCATCCTCATTCTAGAACAGACTCAGGGCACCATGTGGGCTTGGGCCAATTCCAAATCAAGGTCCCTTAGGTAGTGGGTAGTGGGTAGTGGAACTAGGGTGCCCTAGTTCTGAGGCCTCGGGCCAAAGCATACAATAGGTGTTTCATGATGCATAAGCTGATTTAATAAGTGAATACATTACCCCCACTCCCAGCTGTCCCACTGACCCTGTCCTCAGAGTATCAGGTCAGAGTATCAGGTCAGAGTATCCACCTCTGACCACGAGCCTACCTCGGGCCTCCCTGCCCACCTGACTTCAGAGAGAAGGAAGAGAAAAATCTGAGACACGGGATGGCAGAGCTGGCCTGGCCCTTACTCTGTGGGGTCCAACTGGCCCAGATGGGGGCAGGGGGCCCAAGGCCCCAAGAGGTGAAAGGACTGGCCAGAGGTGTTAGGACTCGGCTCTCCTGCCTCTGTCACAACATATGGCAGGAATTTTCGTTAGGTCTGTGTTGCAGGGGTCCCACTCCAAAGCAAGTCCTTTCCCAGAATGCACCTGGACTTCAAAGCATGGCAGGATGGCACCACTCCCCTTTGCCCCCGGAACTCCCGAGTCTAGAGGGTGGGAGTGCCTTTGATCAGCCAGGAGTGTTGACTGTCCTTCACTGAGCCTGACAGCAGAGATGAGCCAGAGGCTGGCCCATGCCCTCTGGATGCCGAAAGAGCACACCACGTCACCAGAGAGAAAGTCCAGCCTCCAGCCTGGGGCTTCCTGCATCTGGGGCTCGCCACCCAAAGCCTGCACAGCTGGCCGGCAGGGAGGCCCCCAGCTGGGGGATGTTTGTGCTAATCCTCAGCAATGGAAGCAGCTTGATAGCTCAGCTCATGTCTCCAGGGTGGGCTGCCACTCAGTGCTAGGGGCTTGGCTTCCCAGTGACTTTGCAATCCCACATTCTTCCCCTCAAGTCCCTGCCTCCTACAGCAGCTACCCCACCCCCGGCTTCTCCCACCCCTTATCACCACTTCTTCAGAGAAGGTCAAGGGTGGGGAAGAAAGGACAGGAACCTGGACTGGGAGTCTAGAGACCTGGGCCCTGCCACTGTCTTGCTGCATGCTCTTTGAGTTAGTCCCTGGCCCTCTCTGGCTCTCAGTTTCCCCAGCTGTGATGGAAGGGGATGGTCCTGGCACTGCTACTCCATGGGCCTCTGAATCAAGGAATGGGATTTGTGCCTTATAAAGACCACGGGCCGTGCATATGTAAGAGCTGCTCGGTCTCGGGTCTCTTGGGCTCAGTTTGCTGGACTCAGCACTGTATCTGTTCATCATGGCCCTGAAGCCAGTGTTAAAGGAAGAGGGAAGTAATGTTCCGGACGGAACTTTGATTAGGCTGGGAGAGAAGAACACAGAAGAGTACAGATTGTGCGTTCAGACTGAAAAATGCCCCATCTGTCCTTGGACCTGTGGCCTAGGAGCAAAGCCAAGAAGCCTGATGGTGTATACATTTAGGAACAAGGAGTACAGGCCTCCTCTCAGAACAGGGTTCTTGGGTCCAAGCTCCTATCTTGCTCCCCAAATCCAATGATGCTCAGCAAAACAGCCTTTCTTGGGAAAAAAAGACCATGCCACGAGACTGTTCTAGCCAACAAAAGATGGAGGTTTGTGCTTGGCCGCCCGAGCCGGTGTATATTATTACTGCCAGAGGCCCCTGACACTCACTAGAGCTGGGGACCACCACCATCACCTATGCAACGCAACAACTCAGGCCTTGCTTGCTAAGACTGGGGAAAACCTGTACCTCAAGCCCCCAGCTGAGGCTGGCCGACAAAGCCATTCCTGCCAAGGTTTCCCTCCCTCATGGGTTCCTTAGGGACACTGGGTGCAGAGCCAGGAGGAAAATTAAGAGATAGAAAGCCTCCTGGGGGGTCACTGGTAGTTGAACAACCTTCGGTGATGGGAGGTGGACCAGAAGCCTGTGAGCGTGCAGTGCCACTGGGAAAGGAGAGGGGCTCTCCTGTGGCCTGTCCACTTTGCGCCCATTGTCTCTTTTTCAGCCCTTACAATCCAGAAGAGAGGGGGTCTGGGCTGCTTTTTCTAAGTGAGAAAATCGAGGCACAGAGCAGTTAGAGGGCTTTCCCAGATGTCCAACCACCCAGAGTCAGGAGTCAGGCCCAGTGTCTTCTCCGATTCCCACGGTCTCTCCTGACCCCCACATCGCACTGCTATAGTCCAAAAATAGACAAGAACACATCCAACAGGAGAGGCCTGGAGGGCTTCACAGAGCAGGTGGCGTTTGGAAGGGAGTTTTAAGGACGGATGTTTGGGATGGATGAGTGGGAAAGAGGGGAATACTCCAAGGGTGTGGGGGAGTGTGTGGGGTGAGATTCAGGTGCACCAAAATGGGGGACATAGACAGTTCTGATGGAAGGATAGCAAAGAGGCCAGATTGGCTGCAGGGAGTGGATGGGAGAGCAAAGAACAAAGCTCCTCAGATAGTTTGAGCTCTGACTGTGGGGGCTCTTGAACACTCGGAAAAGGAATTTGGTTATGGGAAGTCAGGAAAGGATTTCAAGAGAGCAAGGGCCATGGTCGTGGAGGAGATGGGACCTGAAGCGTGACATACAAAGGCCAGAATTAAAGGTAAAGAAGGGAGGAATGTCAAGGAATGCCCTTCTCTCCAAAGAGGAAGGGGATTGGGGCGCCTGGGTGGCTCAGTGAGTTAAGCCTCTGCCTTCGGCTCAGGTCATGATCTCAGGGTCCTGGGATCGAGCCCCGCATCAGGCTCTCGGCTCAGCAGGGAGCCTGCTTCCTCCTCTCTCTCTGCCTGCCTCTCTGCCTACTTGTGCTCTCTCTCTCTGTCAAATAAATAAATAAAATCTTTTAAAAAAAAAAGAGGAGGGGGATTTAAGGAAAATGCCTAGGACTCTAGGTATTACGCGGGGCTCAAGGAAAGGAAGGCGAGGTAAGCTGAGGGTTCTAGCGGATGAAAGAGCCAGCACAGGAGGTGAGACTCTGGGAGGAAGCTGACAAGGAGGAGATTTTGAGGTTGGCTGTGGGTGCAAGGGAAATGCTGGTGCCCTTTTGGCTGGTGATTTTGAGAAGCCTGTGGGACATTCCAGTAAATGTATGCCATGAGCAGTAGGAGGAAAGGAGAGAAGGAGGGGAACCAGCTAAAAAGAGGGTGGTTTGGGAGGTGTCACCCCTTACTAGCTGGGCAACCTGAGGCCAGTCCCCAAACCTCTCCGGCTTCAGTTTCTTGTCTGTGTGATAGGGTAACAAGAACGCCAACCTTGTTGGGTGGTTGTGAAGATGAACTCACATGTGTGCGATGCTTAGAGCAGTGCCTGGCACGGAGGAAACACTCGAGGACTCTTAGCTCTTAATATTATTATCGGCACACAGGTGATGCTTATAGCCTGAGGCGTGGGTGAGATCGTGCAGGCTGCATGTGAAAGGATGAGCCAAGTTGCAGGCCTGGCAGACCTCAAGGAGCCCCAGCTTGTCACGAGTGGACAGAGACCTGAAGACGATCGGCCAGAGATCCTCAGTAGTGTGTCAGTGACCCAGGCTGAGAGGGCCTGGACCTCAAGTTCCAGTCTTACTAGGTTTCCAGGACAGAGTCTTTCTGCCTGACTTGACATCCGGGTGTCCAACTGTGACAACCGTGGTCATCCGGGCCACCAAGTTTCCCCACCTCACCTCTGCTAACAGTCAACCCACTCCCTCACACTGAGCCCGCAATCAAGCATCTTTCTAGAGCTGAGCAAAGGAAAATCTTCACTTGGTCTGGGCCTCCCTTTCCTTCTCTCCCACTGTGGGCCTTGAGATGGACCTTCTCAGATTTCCATCTGTGGAGTGGTTGGGGGATGGCCCCCTTTGCCAATCTGTCCAGGACAGAGGGGGTAGATGAGTTTCTGGCTTTGAACAGCTCTGGGCACACTCAGGGATTCCCACCCAAGGCAGGCCCAAGCACTAACTTCCCCGGTGATGCAAACACAGGCTCTTCCAGTGGAAAAAGGACCTTCTCTTGCTGCCTTCGGCCTTCCAACAGACCACCAGCGGCCCCCTGAGAGAGCGTAGGGGAGGCCTATGGGCAGGCTACAGCTCTGGGGCCATGGGCAGTCTGGAGGCCCCAGCAGCAGCAGCCCAATAATCCCCCGTGATGGCAGCCTGGCCAGGTTCCCAGCATGCAGCAGGTCGCAGAGCACCCGGCTCACATTAGCAGTGGGGTCCAGGGTCCCAGCTGGGCTGCCCACACTTGTGTTGGGCAGCTCAGCCAGGCCAGCTCTGCCAAAGTTTGTGACAGAGACAAGCAGGGGATGGAGGCAGGTATCCAGTGGCCTGAGTTCTAGGCTCTGTGGGACCTTTCCTCCTTTTTGGCAGGAGGGAACACAGGGGTGGGGTGGGGGTGGGCAGAGGGATGTGAAACACTCTTACGCTAGTAAGAACACTGGGTGTACGGACCCCTGGGAAGCTCAGTCTGTTGAGCATCTGCCTTCGGCTCAGGTCATGATCCTGGGCTCCTGGGAGTGAGTCCGGTGTTGGGCTCCCTGTTCTGTGTGCGGAGCCTGCTTCTTCCTCTGCTTGCCGCTCCCCCTGCTTCTGCACATGCTCACTCTCTCTCTCTTTCTCTAGCTGACCAATAAGTGAATAATTTCTTTAGGGGGAAAAAAAAGAATACTGGATAGAGAGGAAGGACTGCATGAGCCACAGATGACTGCCTGGGCAGGCATGGCGAAGGGGCCTTTCACCCTTGTTGTCAGAACCAGACTTTGTTTGTTTGCTTATTTTAATTCCAGGTAGTTAACATACCATGTACTATTCGATTCAGGTGTACAATACACTGATTCAACACTTCCATACGTCACCCAGCGCTCACCACATGCACCGTCCTTCATCCCCATCAACTATGTCACCCAGCCCCCACCTCCCCTCTGGCAACCATCACTTTATGCCCTGTAGTTAAGAGTCTGTTTCTTGGTCTGCCTCTTTTTTTCTTTGAGAAACACACTTTATTTGAATTTCTTTTATGTGCCAGACACACAGGACTTCCTTTCATCTTCACAATGCCTCTCCAGGTGAGGTATTATTCCTCCCACTCTACAGGCGTGGAAACCGAGGCCCAGAGAGGTGAAGCGACTTTCCCAAGCTCAAACAGCAGCAAAGTGGCAGCGCCAGTGTTTAAATCCAGGTCTACCTGAATCTGGAGCTCATGGGCTATCCCCTGTGCACAGCAGCCTCCAGTTACAGACTGGAGAAGGAGGAAGAGGAGGAAGTATGGTGAGGGCATGGGTTCTTCTTTTTTTAAAGATTTTATTTATTTATTTCAGAGAGAGAGAGAGAGAACATGAGTAGGGGGACAGGCTGAAGGAAAAGCAGACTCCCCGCTGAGCAGGGAACCAGATGCGGGACTCCATCCCAGGACCCGGGCTGGGACCATGACCTGAGCCAAAGGCAGACTCTTAACCCAACTGAGCCACGCAGGTGCCCTGAGCCCATGACTTCTTAACTAGGGTGGCTGAGCCTGACTGGCAAATTTAGTGCTTGTCATCCCACAGGGTGAAGATTGTGTGGGAGTGCCCAAACCCAGACATCTAACACAGCCCTAAAAGCCTGGATCAGAGAAGGCCTGAAGCTCCCCCAACCCCACCCCCGGCAGCTCAGCCAACTGGGAAGTGTCTGTGCTTGTCTTCGGCAATATGTGGACTCCTACCGATCAGTGACTGCACAGGTGGCAGTCTGAGCTCTCGGAGCCTTGCCTTCCTCCCCAGCCTATGGGCCTGTCATGCAAATTAACGGAAAGAACTCCTGGGAAGAAGCTGGGATTCCACAAGACCCGGGACATGGAAGAAGCGATCTGAGAATGAATGCCTCACCTGTGTACACCATGTTCAAGTTTACAGAAGCAGAGTCTTATTTATTCTCAGGGCCTCTTTCATTCTGTCTCACAAGCCAGATGCTGGTGATGGTGCATTGGGGGTGGCAGTGGGGATGACGGCTGGGGTGATACACTTGAAAAGAAACATGTATCCGACTTCCGACTGGAACGTGGCTGCACCCTTTGATCCGGCAACTTAGCATTAAGAATTAGACAAGTACTTGAAGGATGTTGATTACCTTCTTATACTAGCCAAAAAATGGGAAACAACCTAATAGTCCAACCCTAGGGGACTGGTTATACAATTGATGGTTCTAGCATGTAGAGGACACACAAGGGAATTGGAGTACGCTTCTGGTTAAGGCAGTCACAGATCCCTCTATACCAAACCTGGAGTACCCAATGATCAATACACTGTTGAAAGAGAAGACCCCCTCCCACCCAAAGGCAGTCTGGCTCAAAAGCTGAGGTACCCAAAGTGCACAGAAGTGTGCAGTCGTGAGCACTGCAGTAGCCACAAGCCCCCAGGTCAGAGCATGGATCTGGAGTGGGGGGGGGGGCAGAACTCAGCTCCTGGGGTACAGCAAGCATCCTACCATGGGCTGGGAGGCCACCAGCCAGGCTTACAGTGGCAGCCAGAAGAAGGATCTCCCAGTAAGAGCTAGAAATACCAACAGCTGCTTGGCAGTTCTGCCTACAGGGCCTGTGGGAGGCTAGCTGGGGCTGCATGGAGCCCCATGACCAGAAGTGAACTGAGTCATGAGGGCTCCAGGTTGGATCAGGAGAACCCTGACATGCCCTGGAGCAGAGCTCTGAGCTGCCATTCTTAGACCTGATTCTGGACTGGGGGGCCTGGGGGACCAGTAGAGGTGACCACAAAACCACCAGACAGCAAAGGAGGGGATAGCACTAAGGGAAGGAGAGGGAGAGAGACAGATACTAAATCGTAAACACAAACAAGACAACACCAACTCTCCCTCTCCAAATAAGCCTGCAACCCCATATTCCAAAATACATAAGGAAATCTAATGCTCAAAGAGAGCCAATGAAATCTACAATCAGCACATTAATTTACTCCGGATGAAGTTTTAGAGAGCAGGCTGACAGATTTTGAAAATAAGCGTGTCTAGGATGCTCGCAGAGATAACTGAAGGCATGAGCGTCCTTAAAAGGACAAGATAGGATTGTACAAAAGCAAGAAGAGAGATAGGAAGAGAAAAGCAGTTGGAAATCTTTAAAATAGAAAATATGGTCATTGCCATAAAAAATAAAACCTCCAGGGACGGGATAGGCCACGGCAGAGGAAGAGACCTGCTGGGTCCCGAGGAAGAGGCCTACCCACCAGTCCACACAGCTGTGGGCACATGGCAGAGCCACGCCTGGTGGGGTGCCTCGGCTTCTCCAGCAGGCCACCTCTTGTGGTGACCACAGAGCCTGCTTTGATAGATCCAGGCCGCGCTTCCTCGCATTCCTGCCGACCTGCCCGTCCCTTCCCTCTCCTTGTCGGGACAGCCCCTCCCTCTGTCAAGGTGGAAATGCCATGTTCCCTTCCTGGCTACTGCCACCGCGGAGAGAGGGGGCTGGGAGCAAACTTCCTCGCCAAAGCTGTGGCCTCAGAGGGAGCCACCCCGAACATCAAGCTTGCCTTTGGGGCAGGGGATTGGGGTAAGCCAGCCCTGTAGAAGATCACCACCATCTCCCCGCCCCACCCCCATTTTTACCAGAGGAGGACAAAAGAGGAGTGGCCGTGTGAGGTGAAGGTGGTGTCTCACACACTTGGGAGTCACAGGCACCCAGCTTCGAATCCCAGCGTTGACGTTCAGATGACGTGCCCTCGACTGGCAAAAATTATTTTCTCCTTCAAGCAAGGGCCATGATAGCTAGAAAATGTGAAATGTTCACCTCACTCCTGGCCTGTTCTTTCATATGGGGCCTGGCCCTGCCCCAAATTCTGGGGTGGGTACTGGGAGGGAAGAGCTTCTGTATTGGAGCCTCTACTCCCCAGGGAGACTGAAGAGACAGGCCCCTGGGGGGGTCCAGGTGGAGCTGCAGAGCAAAGGAGCTTGGGAATTTGGGGTCAGGAAGACCACAAAGGGGCCAGGGGAGCACACCAAGCAGGTAGCCTGCCCTGACCGTTTCTGTAAGTTTCCAAGTTCAAACCCAGCTCTGCTCCACAATGCTGGGGCCACCCAGGGCCAGCTGTTTAACTTCTCTCTGCCACAGTTTCCCTGTCTATTCTAGTAGGGATAACAGCACTCCCTCCCTCCACGAGCAGGATGAAATGAGGTGGGGGCATGTCAGGCACTCAGCACCGTGCTCACAGAGGGGGCCTCTCTCTACCCCTTCCCAGGTCTTTAGCTCCAGACTCTGCCCCAACCCCCAGCCCCGGCAGTGCCTCCCTTGCTCCTTGTTCATCTGAGCCTTTCCTCGCTGAGCCTTCTCAAGGAGTCAGAAGTCCAGATTGCCCAGCTCTTTGGAATGATGACAGTTTCTGTGGCTGGGCTGACCTTTTATAAGTGAGAGGGGAATCTTCGTTCATTCTTTTATTTGCTCATTTGTTTCAATATTTATTCATCTCCTACTATGGGCCAGGCACTGGTAATAGAATAGGGGGCCAAAGAGAGCTCATGTTCCAGTGGAGATGATGTCTACCTTTCCTGGGGAGGCCTCAAATACAATCCTACACCCAGGTTAGCTGTCGGGTCAGACATGTCTTTTCATCTCTCTCTGAGATGTCCAGCCTTATGGCCCCAGCAGAGACCCAAGGGATCATGTAATTTGCCCTCTGTTTCCAGACAACTGCTCCAGCGCAGACCACTCAAACACCTAGGATCCAAGCCTGATTCTGTTACTTTTTGATCTTGGGCAGGTGTCGTAATGGCTCTAAGCCTCCATTTTCTCAGCTGTGAAGTGGGGATATGAACAGCACCTACCTCAAAGGGTCACCATGCGGATGACATGAGATCACAAGAGAGCATCCTTGAAATAGTGCCTTGCACATGGTAGGGCTCGACACAGGTTAAATTTAATGCTACTGCTATCATTGCTATTATTATCACTATTATTATTACCTGACCCAGGATTTCACAGCCTTTGGTTTTGTGACCAGTTTGGGGTTTGAAAGATACGCCTAGGCCGGGCCCTGCAACAGAGCCAAAATCCATATGGCAGCTTCCCAGGGAGCCGGCCCACCATGGCCGATCTGGGGTTGAAGCCCACTCCTGGGTGTTCCCATAATGCTTTGTGGAGAACATCCCCCTTTGGGTTTGCCTCAAATGACCCCTTCTCAAGAAGGCCTTCCCTGCCACTCCCTCTGAAATTGCAAACTCCCAGCACTCCCGATCCTCCTTCTCTGCCTTCTTTGCAGAGTCACCTTTCATGCTACATATTTTAGGGTTTTTTTTTTCCTCTTTAAAAATTGTGGTCTGCCTCTCTGCCCAAGAATGTTAGCAGGAAGAGACTGTCAACTCTGCAGGGCTGAGCAGGTCCAAGGCAGTTGGCCAAGAGATAAGCCAGATACCCTGGTCTGCTAGTTAATAACTACAGGAGAGTCTCTTCCTTTATATGAGCCTCTGTTTTTTCTGTCAGAACCATGAGGTAGGTGGAATTAGTGGTCTCCAAGGGCCTCCTCAGCTCTGACTTAGAACACTCTGTGTTTCTGTGCAGTTTCTCATGGTCCACAGAGCAGGGCCCCAGCCTTCACGCATAGGAGGCTATGTCACAAGCATGCAGAATTAAAGGCAGGATTCCTCTGCCCCTCAATCTGGGCTCTGAAGCCCTCACCTTTGTCAGGAAGGCCCTGGGCTTGGGGGCAGGGCAGCTTGGGCCCCCCTACTCCAAGTGGTAGGAGTACTCAACCTCAGCTCCCCATCCAGCTCGTGGGGCCCCAGCTGATTCCCTCCTACAGTCTGATGACATTGCCACAGGTCATGGCCAGAGGGATGCTCCCCTTCAAGGTGCCATGACTGGACATGAAAAAGGCACATTTTCTGGTGAATTACCTGTGGTTTGCAAATGGGATAAAACAACCCCACAGGACAATTGGCTGATTCAGCTCCTGGGTGCAGGTCCTGCCTGGAAATCTGTCCTCTCTCTTATTCTCAGAGTGTGGTCATCTGCTGGGGCCCAGAATAGAAAAGGCCAGAACCTGGCACATAGGTCCCAGCTCCTCTCTCTGCCCCAGTGTTCTGCCAGGAAAGAGGCCCCATCTGGAGGAGGCAGACATCTCCACCATGGTTTGGTGTCTCTCCATGGGTGCAGTTGACAATATTTATTAGGTGACTGCTAGGGGCCACACACTGCTTTGGGGGCTGTGGGGCATAGTAAGCAAACACAGATAGGGTCTCTGCTCTCTGGCTCTGTCTATATTCCCAGGGCGGAGAGACCATCAGCAACCTGGAGGCAAGTTACAAAGACTGGGCAGGAAACCTGCAGCTTGTGCGTGCATGTGGCAGAACCTGTGAGCATAGATGAGACGGCTGGAAAAAGAGTGTACAGAGTGAGAAGCAAAGGGGCTTGGGATGGAACCAGGGGCACCCCAACACCTCAGAAGAGGGCTGAGGGAGGAAGCAGTCAGGGGCAGGAGGCCTGGGCCTTGAACCAAGACAAGAGGACATCTCCAGGAGGAAGGAATGACCAAATTAGTCCAGGGAATGAAAGGGAGGTTCAGGCAAAGAAGAGAGGTCTCCTTGTTAGGGAGAGGCACCACTGAGTAGTACATATGGAAGGCTGCCTGTCTTGGGCTCCAGAGCCAAGAGGAGACAGTAAATGCAAGCAGTAATAAAGCAACGTTTATCGAGCACCTATTATATGCCCGGTCCTCAGCATGGGCCTCCATATGCCTCATTCTTTTATTATTATTATTATTAAAGATCTTATTCATTTATTTGACAGAGAGACAGAGTATGAGCAGGGGGAATGGGAAAGGGAGAAGCAGACTCCCCGCTGAGCAGGGAGCCCGATGCCGGGCTTGATCCCAGGATCCTGGGATTATGACCTGAGCTGAAGGCAGACACTCAGCTGACTGAGCCACCCAGGCAACCTCCCCACAATATGCCTTATTCTTACAACAATTCTGTCAACAATTTTCTAGATGCAGGGACTTCATGAGAAGCAAAAACAAGGCCCCTACCCTCATGGATCTCATAGCTTCTGGGGGCAGGGGAGACATGGGCAATAGGAGCCATACGTGAATCTGAGTATTAGGCAAAGAAATGTGAAACCGCAACTGGGGCAAGGGTCATAAAGGAGAAGCACAAGGTCCTAATGAAAACCCACTATACTGGGCTCTGACCCGCTGGGAGGGCAGGGCAGACTTCTCTGAGGATGCCGGCAAGCTGAGATCTGAAGGACAAATGGAAATGGAAGAGGTAAACAGAGGAAGGGGGAGTGTCTCATGCAGAGGGCACCACATATATGAAGGAACCTCAAGGTGGCCAGTGGGAGCAGAGTGAAGAAGGGGAAAGGCAGAGTGAGTCAGGGTGTGGATGGAGGGTGGGCGGAGACTAGATAAGGCTTCACAGGCCATCACGAGGGGTTTTGTCTTTACCCTACAAGCACAGGAAAGCCATGGTAGAGCTTTAAACAGGAGTACAACATGGTAGTGTTGTCTCGGAAAGGCCACTCCGGCTTGTTGTACGAAGGAAGGGCAAGAGATGATTTGGCCAAGCACTGAGGAAGCTGTTAGTTGGAGTCCAGTAAAAGATGGTGGTAACTTGTCCCAGAATGGAGAGAAAGGAGATGGAAACAAGTAGATGGATTAAAAGATATTTAGGTATTGTTGACAATAGTGAGAAATTGCCTGGTTGTCCATAAGAGGGAAGGTTTCACTCACTTGAGAGGGTCGATTCTCCAGAAGAGTCAGAATGACGGGGGACCCAAAGTACCCATGGAAGTTTGCTCCCAATGAAAGGCAGCTCCTCTATTATAAGAGGAGACGAGTGGCCAGGGAGGGAAGACTCAAGAGCCCATTTGGCTTCAGCCTTGGTTCCAAAATCTCCTGGAGGAACCCCTGGAGCCTGGGAGCTCCAGCCCTACACAGATGTGTGTGGTAGGCTCCGTGGAGGTGGTGGCTAGGGAGCTGTATCTCCCTGTCTCTGTTGATCAATGGGTCCTGACATTGACTGAGGGCCTGTCATACCACACGCCTGTGCTTGTAACTTCACACCTGGCCTTCACAACAGTTCTGTGCACCATGTTATTAATTCCATTTAAGGGTTGAACACAGTAGGCTCAGGAGGGCTTGTGGTCACAAGGCTAGGAAAACGCCAGGACCCGAATCCAGCAGACCCCAAATCTCCTGATTCCTGGGCCATGGAGAGGTCCTGGCAGAGAGCCATTGAGGAGATGGGATGAAGGAAGCAACGAAGCCCAGAGACCCTGAAGACACCTGTGTATTCTGAAATTCCCTCCAGCTGAGTGTTTCCCACCCAGGGGGTGATTGTGTGATGTCTGGAGACGTTCTGGTTGTTACAGTTTGGGGTGGGGGTTCACCTCTGATGCCCAATGGGTAGAGGCCAGGGATGTTGCTGAATGTCCTTCAGTGAGCAGGACAGACCTGACCATATAGAGGCCTAGGGTCCCAGATTGCAGAACCCCCAGCCTCAGAAGCTTCCAGGGCCTAGTACCTTCTCATAGTCTCCCCGTCCCTCCTCAAATGTGAGTATCTTCATTGTTGCTACCGGCTTTCTACTTCTGCAATGTGTGCATCACTGGAAAACATTCCAACAATGCCACAGTGTTTAAAGTATAAAATAAAAGCCGGGCCTCCTCCCTCCCATCCCAACTCCCCAGAGATAACCCTTGTTACTGTAACTTTTAGTGAACAGTTTGAACAACACAAGTGGAAAACAACTTGTTTTCCCCTGTTGAGTCTTTCTGTGACCTATTTCTTCTATGCCTCTTGGGTGAGAGCTCTGGAAGAGCCATAACTTTTTTAGCCATTTTCAGAAAATTAAAATAATCCTCCATCGATTGCTCTCAGGAATTAACATGTCCAGTCCAGTGTCACAGATGAAAGTCACTGACAGTTAAAGATTTCCCTTGTCCTCTGTTGGGCCTATGAGGCCCAGAAGCAAGGCTGTCATAGCTGACAGAGGTGGGCTCCCTTGTTCCTTCCTTCTGGTTGCAGAGGAGGCCCCGGTAAGGATGCACCATTGTTTATTTACCCAAGTATCTGTTGGTGGTTATTGAAGTCATTTCTAGTTTTTCACCTTTCTAAATGATGTTATGACATCCTCATACGTATGCCTATCAATACACACTGGTTAAAGGGTTTCTTTAGGGTAAATTCCCAGAAGTCAAGTTGTCAAGCTATGTGTATTTAAAAACGATGAAACCTTGCCAAAGGCAAGGGAAGCAAGGGCAAAAATGAACTATTGGGACTTCATCAAGATCAAAAGCTTTTGCACAGCAAAGGAAATAGTTAACAAAACCAAAAGACAACTGACAGAATGGGAGAAGATATTTGCAAATGACATATCAGATAAAGGGCTAGTGTCCAAAATCTATAAAGAGCTTAGCAAACTCAACACCCAAACAACAAATAATCCAATCAAGAAATGGGCAGAGGACATGAACAGACATTTCTGCAAAGAAGACATCCAGATGGCAAACAGACACATAAAAAAATGCTCCACATCACTCGGCATCAGGGAAATACAAATCAAAACCACAATGAGATACCACCTCACACCAGTCAGAATGGCTAAAATTAACAAGTCAGGAAATGACAGATGCTGGCGAGGATGCGGAGAAAGGGGAACCCTCCTACACTGTTGGTAGGAATGCAAGCTGGTGCAGCCACTCTGGAAAACACTATGGAGGTTCCTCAAAAAGTTGAAAATAGGGCCCCTGGGTGGCTTAGTGGTTTAGGCTGCTGCCTTCGGCTCAGGTCATGATCTCAGGGTCCTGGGATCGAGTCCCGCATTGGGCCCTCTGCTCGGCAGGGTGGCTGCTTCCCTCTCACTCTCTCTGCCTGCCTCTCTGCCTAGTTGTGATCTTTCTCTGTCAAATAAATAAATAAAATCTTTAAAAAAAAAGTTGAAAATAGAGCTACCCTACAACCCAGCAATAGCACTACTGGGTATTTATCCTAACGATACAAACGTAGTGATCCGAAGGGGCATGTGCACCCGAATGTTTATAGCAGCAATGTCCACAATAGCCAAACTATGGAAAGAACTTAGATGTCCATCAACAGATGATTGGATAAAGAAGATGTGGCATATATATACAATGGAATACTATGCAGCCATCAAAAGAAATGAAATCTTGTCATTTGCAATGATGTGGATGGACCTAGAGGGTATTATGCTTAGCGAAATAAGTCAATTGGAGAAGGACAACTATCATACGATCTCCCCGATATGAGGAAGTGGAGATGCAATGTGGGGGTCTGGGGGGAAAAGAATAAGTGAAACAAGGTGGGATCTGGAGGGAGACAAACCATAAGAGACTCTTTTTTTAAATTCTTTTTATTTGATAGAGAGAGCTATCACAAGTAGGTAGAGAGGCAGGCAGAGAGAGAGGGAAGAAGCAGGCTTCCTGCTGAGCAGAGAGCCCAATGCGGGGCTCGATTCCAGGACCCTGAGATCATGACCTGAGCCGAAGGCAGAGGCTTTAACCTACTGAGCCACCCAGATGCCCCACCATAAGAGACTCTTAATCTCACAAAACAAACTGAGGGTTGCTGGGGGGAGGAGGGGAGGGAGAGGGTGGTGGGGTTATGGACATTGGGGATGGTATGTGCTATGGTGAGTGCTGTGAAGTGTGTAAACCTGGCGATTCACAGACCTGTACCCCTGGGGCTAATAGTACATTATATGTTTATTAAAAAATTATTAAAATAAAAGGATTCTTAAAAATAAATAAATAAATAAAACGATGAAACCTCTTTCTAGAGTATTCTCCAGAGCAATTGTATCAGTCTATGCTCCTAACAGCAGAGAATGAGAGGGCCCGTGAAAGGTCTGTGTATGTATTTCTCTCTCTCTGTCTCTGTCTGTATTTCTCCTAACACAGAGCCTGGCACATACAAAGAAGACTGGGCTGTGTTACATATTGAATGAATGGCTGGTGAGAGTGGGCTTGGCATCCCAAAGCCTAGGAGGGAAGTGTAAAGTCTCTCCCAATGTCTTCTTCCCTCCCTCACCCCTCACACTTCTGTAGATCCAACATCCTGAATTGCTCTTGAACCTGTCCTTCCCTCTCCATCCATGACCAATGCTGGAATTCAGGCCTTGCCATCTCTTGCCCCAAAGAGTTCCTTGCTGGTCCTCCCATGTCCAATTGTGCCATCTCAGATCCCCAGTGTGAAGGCCCTGAAACACCATCCAGTCAGCCTCCCTTCCCACCTCCGGATACCAACTCCCTTGGGCCCACTCCACAGGGCAGGCTGTTTGTTGCCCTGCTCCTGTCACATCTCCTGTGGGCTTCGCCTCCCCCCGCCTTGTACTCCAGCCAGCCACATGACGCTGCCCACCTGCCTCCAGCGCAGCAGGCTTTGGCTCTTTGCCCGTGGTTCTCTCTGGCCGCCCTTTCCTCCTCTTTTTTTCCCATGAGCCGATGCATTGGTTTGTAGCTCCGCAGCATTCATCCTCTCCTTTTCTTAGACTCCCGCTTCTTTGCAGTGACTTGCCTGCCTCACTGGGGTAAGGTTGGTGAAACGCTCAATCTGTGTGTCTGCCTGCTACCATGGGAGCCAAAGGGACATAGCCTTCTCCCCAGTCCGGTCTCGCCAGCGAGCAGGCATAGGATGAAGTTTGGTCACTGGACACTCTCTTTAGACTTTGGATCTGGATCAGGTAGTGTAAGAATAGAAAAGATCATTTTTTAGTTTTATTTTATTTTATTATGTTATGTTAGTTAGCATACAGTACGTCATTAATTTTTGATGTAGTGTTCTAAGATTCATTGTTTGCATATAACACCCAATGCTCCACGCAATCTGTGCCCTCCTTAATACCCATCACCAGGCTCACCCATCCCCCCACCACATTCCCCTCTGAAACCCTCAGTTTGTTTCTCAGAGCCTCTCATGGTTCGTCTCCCCCTCCAATGTCTCTCCCTTCATTTTCCCCTTCCTTCTCCTAATGTCCTTTGTGTTATTCCTTATATTCCTCAAGTAAGTGAAACCATACGATAGTTGTCGTTCTCTGCTTGACTTATTTCTCTCAGCATAATCTCTTCTAGCTCCTTCCATGTCCATGCAAATGTTGGGTATTCATCCTTTCTGATGGGTGAGTAATGTTCCATTGTATATATGAACCGTATCTTCTTTACCCATTTGTCTGTTGAAGGGCACCTCGGCTCCTTCCACAGTTTGACTATCGTGGACACTGCTGCTAGGAACATCGGGGTCATTTTCATCCATTTCAGTGGCAACTGTCAGCGTTGGTGGTATCGTGGTGAGCATAGCTGCCTTCCATTTCAGCGTTCCTCTAACCCTCCCGACTTCCTACGCCTCCCCTCCTCCCTCCCACCACTGCCTTTGTTTCTGTCTATACCGAAACCTGGTTCTGTAGCCTTTTCCTTGATTGTGTGAGCTCCTCGTAGCCTACCCCCTCAGTTCCACAAATTCCTTTCTTTCGTCAGATACTCAGAGATAGCTTCTGTTGCTCGTGACCGAAAGTTTCTGACAGAAAGTCAGGCCCAGATGTCCCTTCCTCTGCAAAGCGTTCCCTGGTTCTCTGAACATTCTCATAGCTCCCCGTGCAAAGTGCAACCCACCCTAGGGTGGTTTTTTTTTTTTTTCTTTCTGTCCCTTCCATTAGAGTAAAAAATTCATGTTGGTCCCACCATGGTAAACTCAGTGCCTGATCCAGAGCCAAGCATTGAAGGCAACAAACATGGAAGGACTAAACTCATGAACAGGCTCTCGTCCTGCCACAAAAACGATGTCAGTGGCTGCCTCCTTTGTGGGACTTGTGGGAATAACATGAGTGGATTTGTGTTTGGGGCTCTCGTTCTGTCTGTGCCGGGGTAGATGGAGTGGGAGAAGGCAGGGAAACAGATAGGAGTGGGGGGGTGGGAGTGGCAAGTGGGGCAGCTCAGGTGGGAGATGCAGGTGAACTGGATTAAGATGGTTACAGTAGGAGCTGAGAGGGGAAGGGGCTGACTCTGGAGATCGCGAACCAAGTACTGGAAGTGAACACAAAACTCAGTTGCTTCTGGTAATTCCCAAAGAACAGGCTGGCCATTTAAGATGGCCCCCCCTCACAAGGAGGTGGTGAGGGAGCACATGTGTGTGTGCATGTAGGACCGTTAGGGAGGGGGTACACCGTCTCCAGCATCCCCCTCCCGCCACCAGCCACCATGAAGGCTGCCTGGCCCATTTTCTAAAGAGCTTCCCCAGGCTGCAGGGGAGAGAGGAGAAGGGGGGGCAGCCACCCACACCACTCAGCAGAGGTGAGCTGAGGAGCATCCAGTCCTCTCGTCCCCCTGCCTGCAGCCACCACAGGCTGCCAGGTGCCTTGTTTGGAATGAAAGCTTTTAAAAACCCATGTGTATGGATGGTCATGCATTCATTTTTGTTCATTTCACTAATACTCACTGAGCCTGAAGCACGCAATGCGCCATGGACCCTGATCTCAAGGAGCTCTGGAGCTGGCGGGGGAGAAGATGCGTAATCAGGCAATTAGGAACCAGTGTGAGCGGGAGGTAAGCACTGGTTGCTATGGGAACACGAAGAGAGGCCACAGCTGCTGCTCCTCTCTGAAGAGTGGTGGCAGGCGAAATCAGAGGCATGAGGCAGGCCGACCTGTTTGCCAGGCCCAGGTCCACACTGCCCGGGCGTCTAGTCCGGGACAAAATCTTCTGGCACAACGCAACCTGTCATCTCTCTGCCCTCCTCACTGCCTCCCCAAAGAAATGAGAAAGGCGAGCATGATGATACAAAGGCCAAATGAGACCCTGCGTGTTTGTGCATGGCCCCTGGCAGATTGAGGCTACGTGGTCGGTGCTAGGAATTTTTTTCAAAACATATCTGTTGGGTGAGCGTTTCCCAGGCTACCAACCACCAGAGGTAGAGCTGTGAACACGATGGACAAGGCCCCTGCCCGCACAGAGGTTATAATAGTAATTTGAGAGGAGAAGCTGATTAAAAACAAAATTGCAGCACAAGTAATTACTCTTGTGATGAGGACCATGATGATGCTACCAGAGTGGTTCAGAGTAGGAGTATGCCAGGGGGGCTGGGAAGAAAGACATCCTGGACAAAGTGACATTTCAACAAAGATCAGGAGGAATTAGTTAGCAAGGAGGTGGGGATGCTGCATTCCAAGTACGGTGAACAGCATGGGCAATGGTGCTGAAGCAACAGGGAGTCTGGTATGTTCCAGGCAAGGAGAGGAGGTCAGCGGAAACTGGAGTGGGAAGGCACAGAAGAGGTGGGAATGGGGGACGCAGGGCACCAATGAATCCGAGCCTCTGGGCTGTGGTGAGTTTGCACTGGATCCTAGGAGGACACCACCGCCCCCTGCCTAAAGTGCCAGCATTACTCTGACTCCCATAGCTAATCAACTTAACTGTCAGTACCTGAGGTGGGGTCAAGATCAAGGGGCTTGAAACTGGTAGAAGTTTCTGGAGTACAAAAGGGCCATTGGGAGATGTTTAGGCCCCAGCTCTTACTTTGTGAGTGGGAGCACTGAGGCCCAGAGAGGAAGAAAGACTTGTTCAGGGTCCCCTGACCAGCAAAGTTGTCAGGTCTGGAACCAGAGCCCGGTCTGAGAGGCCACCCAGGGCTTCAGGCCTCGGCCGATGTCTGAAGGTGAGGTGGTTTTTGTTTTTGCTTTTGTCTTTTTGGGGAGATGCCCTTGTCTCTCCCTCTCAGGGTAACCGGCAGGGTTTCCAGTCCTTTCTTGCCTTCTTGCACTTTCCCAAGTGTTCTTCTTTTTAAAAAGGCACATTTTTCATAACCTCAGCTCCTCATTTGCTTATCCTCCACCTTTCTGCTGTGAATGGGGTAGCCAGGGGCAGGGCTTAGATTCCAGGCTGGGCCCAGAGAAACTACTCCTGTGCCAGTCACACATATATCTCCCAGGCTTACCTTGACTTCTGCCCTCACCAGTCCCCCCAGTCATGTTTCATGAGCAAAGCTCTCCCCAATTACATGGCCACACCATTTTCCTGCCAGGGCAGGCCCCACCATACACTCACTCATTGGCTTTCAGCCACCATCTAATACCATCTCTCCATTGCCGAGATGAGAACAGTGAGGCCTGGGTAGGGGATGGGGATCCACCCAGGGTCCCACCTGAAGGATCGCTGCGTTATGTTCTGGCCTTGTGACTCTGCCTATCCCTACCCACTGCCCTGCCCCACAACCTCCCAGTATCATCAGCTGGCTCCCTTCTCTCTGTGTTGATGGAAGCACAGACGCACCAAGGGTCAAAGGGAAATTCTGTGGAGAGAGGGTGGCCCAGCACTTCCTGAGCAGAGGTTGCAGGGGAAGAACAAGGGGAACCCGTTCTCTGCCTCTCCGGCTTAGCTGGTGTCACATGCCAGTTAGTCCGCTACTCGCTCCCTGCCACTCCGGGCCAGCCGATCAGCCATGGATAAAGTGAGTTGCTCCAGGCCTCCATCAGGAAATGCCCCACTTGGTAGGCCTCCTTTTCAGTCAGGAACTGAGGCCACCGCACTCTTCCTGCCTCAGGCCTGGAAGTAGCCAGCTTTGGAGATGATGGTCCTGGCCTCAAATTCCAGCTCTACCACCACTCGCTGAGTAGCCTTGGACAAATCCCTTACAATCTCTGAGCCTCGGCTTTCCCATCAGAACGTACGAATTGCTACCTTGCCAGCTAGCTATGAAGATTAAATGAGCGAGTGTATGTAAAGAGCCTGGCAGATGATAGGGGTTTGACAAGTGTCGGTCTCCTCCCCCACGCTCTGGGCTTGCCCCTCCAGCCCCACTCCCAGCAATCTCTACCTGGTTTCTGCCAGATATCCTTGGGGAGAGGCTGGCACCAGGTCTTGGCGAGAGCTTCTTGGCTCTGGAGAGAAGAGAAGAGAGCTGTATCCCACAGTAGACAGTCCTAATCCCTGACACTCCCCAGGAGACACACAATGTGAAGTTAATCTGGGGAAAGGATGAAGGGCAGGAGACCTTGGAGGGATGGAGAAGGCAGCAGGTGGCTTTGTAGCCTGTGGGAAGTCAGGACAGTGGGGCAAGGGCCAGATGGCATGGGGGTCCATCCTGCCCGGCCAGGCAGTACCAGACAGGAGAGACAAAGGAGGAAGGTTCTGAGCTGCAGGCTGCTTGAACCTCTTCTGATAATAGCTACTCTTAGGTGATCCTGGGGCCCAGCATCTCTGTGTCATTGGGACCCATCCAGGCTCTAGCATGAGACTTCATCCTAGCCCCATCCAGCTTCAGACATCTGGTCCCCCACCCCACGTCCCTGCTCTGTCCTCTTTACCTTGAGCCAGGGTCAGAGTTGATTACCCTCATTGTCTGTCTCCACAGCCAAAACCCTGATGCCCATTCCAATCAGAGTTCCCTTTGGATCCATTATTCCCTACCACACAGTTGTCCCCAACCATCACTGGCTTCGACCTTACAATTATTCTTCACAAGGAATTCCTCTCTGTCTCCAAAGTCATCAAGCATTAATTGCTACAAAGAGTACTTAACTTTGAGGCTCTGATGCATGTGGCTGAAACGTGTCCACTGGCTCCCCTGCCCCCTCTTTCAGCCCAGAGCATGGCCAGAAAGATGCCAAGCAAGGGTCAGTTGAGTCTGGGGCCAGCAGCGGCCCTCCATCTCCAACTCTGGTGATGACTGAGTCTGTGGCATGGATCAGAGCTAACTCTGTAGCTCTGAGTTTGTGACCAGGTTCAGGGCTCAGCCTGACCAGGGTTTGTAAGTTTCTTTCAGTCGTCAACAACAGAGTTCAACTCTGGCTAACATGGGCAGAAGATAAGACTGTATTTCAAAGATCCTGGGGTGGTCTTCGGAATTGGTTGATTCGAATGTGACTCAGCTCCAGTCCTTCCAGTGTCTGTGTGTCTCCTTTTGACTTTCAGGTCCCTAGGAGAAGAGTCTAGTTGACCCAGCACGGGTCAGGAGTCTGTGCTCCAGGATCAGTCAGGCTTACCATGGTGCAAGGCCATGCATTGACTGTGGAAATGGGAAGGGCCTCAGCCTTGGGGGGAAAAGCAATCTGGCATCATCTACTAAAATTAAAAGGCTACACATCATTCGATGTGGCAGTTCTAGTTTTGGGACATTATTCCATGGAAATGAAGGTTCTGACACCTTAGGACCTATAAGTACAAAGACATGTAGCACAGCAGTGTTTACAGTCTCAAAAAAACAAAACAAAAACAAAAACAAAACATAGAATCATAATCATCTATCAATCAGTTGATGGCTGGACAGATTATGGCAAATCCACAACATAAATACTAGGCAGCCACTGAAGATTAGTAATTCAAGCCCTACCAGTTGATTTCAGGGGGTATTACTTAGTAAGAACAGCAAGAAGGGCAAAAATCTATAGATAATCCTATTTTAACAAAAAAGGACAAGCAAAAACCCATGCACACAGCACACATGTACATATACACACATAGCATACATCTACCTGTATATGATTATTCATATATAAAGAAAAACATGAAATAATGGATACTGGTTATTGAAGTAGGTTATGGGGAGCAGTGATATAGTTAGAGGAGGGAGACAAGTACGCAGAAGAAAAGGCTGTAACATTCTATAGGCATATATATATATATATACATATATATATATATATATATATATAGCAGCGCATATTGTCCCCAGGTTTTCATTTACTTTACTTAGAATTGTTTATCTATCTCTATACGTTTTGCCTATCAGAAGATGTAATTAAGTCTTTTCTTTTTTTGCTCCTACATGTTTTGTCAAATTTATAGAGGTCTTGTCTATAGGATTTTAAAGAACTTTCTCTTGTTTATTTCAAGTACTTTTATAAATTCATATTTTATAAATTCATATAAATTCATAAATTTCATATTAAAGAAAACACCAATTAGGAGAAGATATTTGCAACTGTACAAATATAACCGACATCTGGTCTCTGGGATATAGAAAGAATTCCTAGAAATAAATAAATTGGTACAACCACTTTGGAAAACGGATTGGCAATACCTGTTGAAGCTGAGATGCTCCTATCCATGTCCTGGCCCAAATGAGCCCCATTTCCTGGAATTTCTGCTCTTTTGTAATCTCCTCTCCATGAATGTGGGCTACACCTACTAATTCATTTTTAGTAAGTAAAATATGGTAAGAGTGTTAGGATGTCTCTCCTGAGATCTGCCTTGAAGAAACGTTAAAAGAAATTCTTCAGAAAGAAAAAAAGTGATATAGCTCAGCAACTTGTAGCTACATTTAAAAACAATAGGGGATTTGAGTAAGAATAAATGAAAGTATAAATAAGATAAAATCTTGCATTTTTCTTCTTCTTAACTGGTCTAACAAATAACAGTGAGTTAAAAAAATAGCAACAATGTAATGGATGATAATGGTTTACGGATAAGTGAAATAAATGAAAGCAAAGTTATAAGGGACAAGAGGGAGGAATTGGAACTACTCTGTTACAAGGTGCCCACGCTACCCATAAAGCAGTGTTGTGTCACTTGAAAATGGGTTTGGATTAGTTACAAACGTACATTACAAACTCAAGGACAACCACTAAAAAATGTAAAAATAAACAATATAATTGCAATTATAAAAGAGAAGAGAAAATGGAATTTTATAAAATGTCCAGTTAGTTAGAAAAGTACATTACAAGCTCAAGGACAACCACTAAGAAATGTAAAAATAAACAATATAATTGAAATTATAAAAGAGAAGGGAAAATGGAATTTTATAAAATGCCCAGTTAAAATTAGAGAAGGCAGAAAAAAATGGAAGACAAAATAAAGAAACAAGGAACAAAGGCAATGAATAGGAAATGCCTATAATTTGGCAAATATTAATACACCAATAGTCACTTTAATTGTGAATGGTCTAACTACACCAGTTTAAAAAGCAAGGGACAATCAGAATGGATTTACAAAAAAAAAGACCCAAGTATATGTTGTTTATAAGAAACCCATTTTAAATATAAAGACATAGAGAGATGAAAAGTAAATGGATAGAGGAACGTATACACACTAACATTAATAAAAAGAAAGCTGGAATAACTGTTAATTCCAAACAAAGCAGATTTCAGAACAAGAAACATTATCAGGGATTAATCCGGGCAGTACATAATGATAAAGTGTATCAGTTCAGATCTGAGAATCTGAAGGAAATAAATTTGCTCAATCTGTATGACAGGTCCATGCAAATGTGCATTTTATGCTCTACTTTCCTGTGTATTTGAAATATTTTAATTTTTGGATGAAAAATGCATCCTTTCTTGAGTACAAAAAATATATATAGATTAGGTTTATTAACTGTGTTATTCAGTCTTTCTATATCCTTATTTATTTTGTAGTCTATTTGGTTCATTTATTCCATAATAAGTGTGGTTAAGTCTCCCACTATAATTGAAAACTTTCTGATCTCTCTTTATATTTTAACATATTGGCCTCATATACTCTGAAATCACACTGCTTGGCATAGAAAGTTTACTGACTGCGTCTTCTTTCTCTGTGAATGAAACAACCTGTTTTGTTCTCTTTGATGTTTTTTACTTTGAGTCCTTGGATTTCTTTGATATTAACTTTTGCTATATGTCTCTTACCTTCTCTTTTCCTTCTTTCCTTCTTTTTTTAAAATTCCTTCCTTCCCCTCCCTCCCTCCTTCCTTCATTCCTTCCAGTATTTAAGTGGCATATTTTCCATTTCTATATGTGCTTTACGTGAAACTCATATAAGCAGTGTATAACCAGATTTTGAAAAAACAAAATACTTAAAATGAGAGTCTGCTTTTTATAGGTGTTAATCCATACTACATACTGATATATTTGGATTTATTCCTGCCCTTTTTAAAAAATAACCTTTCTTGTTGCTTCCCACTCCATTTCTGCCCTTTGATAGACCGAATTTTTCTTTGTTCTACATATTATTTCTTTAGTGGTTTGACAGTTACACATATATCCTATTTCTATTATGTTGTGACCCCTAATATTTCTTGTTCTTCTATTATGCATTTTATTTCCAAGAACAAAACCTTGCTATTGTTGTGAACATGGGGAGTCTTTACATTTGATGTAAATACTAAAAATACGTTGTAAAGTGCAATTTAAAAAAAAAAACAGAAGTTCAGTAAAATTATACATATCCAAAAGGTATAGTTATAATATTTTTAAGCTGCAATGCTATTACCGGATCGTGATCAGGTATTACGTTTTATGACTGATGATTTCTCTTGGATGGAGAAGCTTGATTTTGTAATTAACAGCAAGAAATTTTACTGTAAACAGTTCAATTTCTTCAATTATCAGGTTAAAAAAATTACCACCCTAGATATACGGTTTCACATTTTCCATACTTCTAGTACAAGCCATAACATGTAACATAGAGTATGATATATTATTATAATTACTTTAATATTGGAATTAATCAGAAAGAATTTTTACATTTCATCTTAAAAAAAAGAGAACAGAAGGGAGTTTGGCTAAATGTTTAACATTTGTTAAAGCTAGCTGTTGGTTACATTTTTTGCTGTCCTTTTCAGTATCCTCGACGATTTCATCATTTAAAATGAAATAATGCTTTGGGGCCCACCCTGATTTGTCGAGGGCAGCTGCCGCCCCCGCCACATCAAGGGGGCGGGCCTCACCGACGCCACAATCACTTCCTCCGCCGCAGTCACCGCCCGCCCTGTTGCTGTATGCCGGGGGAGGAGCTGGAGACAAGAGCAGCGGCTCTGGCGGTCGGTCGGTCGGTCGTGGTGGTGGCGGTCGGAGGTCCAAGAGCTCTGCGCCTCTCGAAAGCGTGCGGGTGTCCGGACTGGGTGAGTGAAGGCTGTTTCCTTCCTCAATTCCTCCAGACGGTGAAGTGGGACAGGTGGCCTGGCATGGGGACGAGGATTCGGGGTCCTCTAGCGAACAGATTTTCAGGCTCGCCCCTCGGGAAGGGGTGGGGCGGACGCAAGACCTGACTGCAGAGTGAGGCCTGTGTCCCCCGACCTGTCTGGGGGCTTCCTCCTCCGTCCCCCAGCCTCTTCGTGTGGCGCGGCCCCCACGAAGGGCTTTAATCCCTGTTTGAGAGGGGAGTGGTGGTCGGGGCCCTCTCCTCCTTCCTCCCTTCTTGGTCCCTTTGCGGAGCACTCCATGGCCTTTCTTCCCCCATTTTGCAGTTGTTTTGCTAAATAGTAAATTGTTAAGATTTTTAGGTAAATATATTATTGTTCCCAGGAAAATAATTGTCAGAAAAACAAATTATTCCCAGGGAGAAACTAGACCCTCGCACACCTTTTCTTTTTTCCCCCTTCCCTGGCCATCTGTTTGGATTTGCCCTTTGAGCCGATAACGTTTTCCCGTCCCTCATTATGACATTGCGGCCCCCTCCCCCTCCCCATGTCTCGCGTGTGTGGGCAGGGACCTACACATACACGCATGCATGCATGGCACGCACACACGCATGCGTACACGTGCCCGCGGGTGTACATACGTGTACACACACACAGAGAAACCTTCCATTGCAGCCCCCTCCCTGCACCCCCCCACTCAAGGTTCTGGAACATCCCCTTCCCCTTGCACACATGGATACACGCACATACATACCCTCTTGCACACTGTCACACCTTCAGTGCCTTTCCCTGCTTCTCACAGCCTGCCCCATACACACCTCCAGAAGCAGCCCCCTCCTCCTTTGGTCTCTGTATGCTCTGGTGAGTGCACACACACACCCCTTCGGGGGCTGCCTTAGCTCCTGCCTGCCGCATACACACATAAGGATATCCTTTGATTGCTAGTCCTTCTTTCACATGCCACATACATACGTATGCACCCCCACGCTCTCATTCACACAGCCCTCACAAATACTCCCAGCCTGGCTCCCTGCCTGCTGCATCTGTGCACAGACAGCCCTCCTTTGCTGTTCCCGGCCATGCACGCACTCACATTCACACTCACACTCACAGAAATCCTCGCCCACGGACAACAACCCCTCCTCCCTGCTATAGCCCCCTTCACAAACACACATATTTCCCCGATTGCTGACCCCGTTCCACCCAGTGGCCACCCGCACATCCCTCTCCTGTGCTGTCCCTCTCGTGGATGCATTTGTTTGCACTGACATGTCTCCATTGTTGCCTCCCATTTCACTGAACACGCACACACATAGGCCACCCCTGACCGGTGCCACCAAACCTTTTCTTGCCTGCCAGACATGTACACAGGCATCCCCGCACCGAGTTGCAGCGGCTGCACATACGACCATGTGCACACACTCTCTTTCTGTCATGCCTGCACACACCCCTCTCCTCTGAAGTCACCCCACCTGCACCTGTCGTTCTCCTGCCCGCATCCAGAACAGGTCTCATCCTGTCTGATGCTAGTGCCTCTCCCCAATACACCTGTCCCCTACCCCTACAAATACAGGCCTCTCTTCACAGCATGATGACTGGTTCCGCCCCCCCACCTTCCACCTGCCCGTCTCCTCCTGACAGACATGTAGGCACTCACGAACACATGGTGATCTGTATTTTCCACCTTATTCCAATTTGCATTTCTCCTGTCTGCAGGGCTCAGAAAAGACACAGACACCCCATAAAATAACGGCAGCAGTCTTTCCTCTATCACGTTGGCATAACTCCACAGTGCTTCACTCACCTTTCCAGGGTCCGGTCACTGCCCCTGCCCCCAATCTTCTGTCAGATTCTCCCATAAGTCTGGCTTTCCTGTCAACCCAGTTTTGTAATCATTTTGCCAACGTTAAAAATGTGTTCCAGGTCTACACCTGACAGTCACTGGAATGCTACTTCAGGCCTTAGAAGAAAGTGAAACTTATTGTAAAGGCCCCTTATTCTTTCTGTTACCTGCCTGCTGAAGTGGAAATAGATCTCCCTGCTCTCTTATTCCGAACTGAGTTGGCGCTCCCATCTCCAAAACTTGTGCAGGGAGCAGGAGCCTTTCCACTTGAGGCCCAGCTGTATTGGAAACCCTGCTAAGGCAGAGCCATGGGTCAGGAATCTAGCAAGCCTGTGTGGCCCAAGCCAGCAGGAGGGTATCAGTCCCATACAGGCAGGCGGTATGGAAGAAGGCATGCTTATGTCAGTTTCAGGCCATCCACGAGCCAGCAGGAAAGGATTTCCAGCCAGAGAAAGACGACCTCGGAAGTCCCAATGCACAGATCAGCCCCCAGTCAAACCACCAAGAGGAGCCGGTCGCCATTTTCCATCACTCGTCATAGTTGGGAAGACAGTGAGAGCTCTGGAGCCAGCCTGAATGTTGATAATGAGGACTACTCCAGGTACCCACCAAGAGAGTACAGGGCCTCGGGTAGCAGAAGAGGAATGGCTTATGGACATGTTGACTCTTTCGGGGCAGATGATAGCGAGGAGGAGGGGGCTGGGCCTGTTGAGCGAACGCCAGTGAGAGGGAAAACTGGCAAGTTTAAAGATGATAAGCCGTATGACCCAGAAAAAGGGGCCAGGTCCTTGGCTGGGGTGCCCCCGCAGTTCTCTAGCTTTAAGCGTGATGTGAGAGAGGAGCTCGACAAGATAGATCCAGCCCCTGCGGCCAGACGCTCTGCTAGCAGAGCCGAGTTCCTGCAGCAAAGTAGCATGGCCTCTCAGACATCTGCTGAAGGCAAGGTGGCAACCACCGGCGACAGCCTGGAGAGGCAGAGACGGGAGCAGAGTTTACCTGCACATCCCAGCAGGGCTCCTGTGAGTATTTGTGATGGGGAGGAAGACCCCCCAAAGAGTGCAGAGGAGCCGGTGGTGAGGCCCAAAATCAGAAATCTGGCCAGCCCCAACTGCGTGAAACCAAAAATATTTTTTGATACTGATGATGATGATGATGATATGCCACATAGTACTTCCAGGTGGAGGGATACGGCCAACACGGCTGAAGGCCGCTCGGACGGCCTGGCAAGAAGAGCCAGAGGCGAGAGTTCAAGCGGCTACTCTGAGCCGAAGTACCCCGAAGACAAGAGGGAGGCCAGGAAGGACCAAGTGAAGCCGGAGAAGGTGCCAAGACGCCGACGAACCATGGCCGACCCCGACTTCTGGACGTACAGCGACGACTACTACAAGTACTGCGAAGAAGACTCCGACAGCGACAAAGAGTGGACTGCTGCTCTGCGTCACAAGTATCGCGGTCGGGAGCAAAATCTGTCATCCAGCGGGGAAAGCTGGGAAACTCTGCCAGGGAAGGAAGAGCACGAGCCCGAGCAGGTCAGGGGGAACACCAGCACTGGGGCCAGCTCTAGCGCCGGGGCCAGTGGTGGTGGTGGTGGTGGCGGTGGCAGTGGTGGTGGCGGCGGCGGTGGTGGCAGCGGCGGTGGCGGTGGTGGTGGTGGTGGTGGCGGTGGCGGCAGCGGCAGCGGCGGTGGCCAACTTGAAGAAATCCAAGGAGCATGTCTTCAGGAAGAGGAGCAGGTGTCCCCAAGAGGAGGCGAAGTTCCTTGGCTCCAGTACAATGAAAACGAGAGTAGCAGTGAGGGCGATAATGAATCAGGTCAGGAGTTCCTGCAGCCCGGAGTGTTCATGCTAGATGGAAACAACAACCTTGAAGACGACTCCAGCGTGAGCGAAGACCTCGAAGTGGATTGGAGCCTCTTTGATGGGTTCGCAGACGGCTTGGGGGTGGCCGAAGCCATCTCCTACGTGGATCCTCAGTTTCTCACCTACATGGCGCTGGAAGAACGCCTGGCCCAAGCGATGGAAACAGCCCTCGCGCACCTGGAGTCTCTCGCTGTGGATGTGGAGGTGGCCAATCCGCCGGCCAGCAAGGAGAGCATTGATGCTCTCCCCGAGATCCTGGTCACTGAGAATCACAGTGCGGTGGGGCAGGAAATGTGCTGCCCCATCTGTTGTAGTGAATATGTGAAGGGGGAGGTGGCAACCGAGTTGCCTTGCCACCACTATTTCCACAAGCCGTGCGTGTCCATCTGGCTTCAGAAGTCGGGCACCTGCCCCGTGTGCCGCTGCATGTTCCCTTCCCCACTCTAAGACCAGGGCTCTTTACTCCTGGTCAGATGATTGTCCCCATCTGAAACCCGAAATACCACAGGAGCCCTCTCGAAATTAACAATTGCAGTGAAAGCCGTGATTAATCTGCACCTGTTGATTCCTTGTGATTATTTCCAGTGTGAAAATGGTTGTGTGCGATTGCATTAAAAATCACACTGTCTATCTTAGAGGTTAGAAAAGGAAGTCTAAACTTCTCGACGCTACTTGAGACTGCAGTAAAAACATACATTTTCTAACCGGAAAGTTGAGATAAGTTGCGTTTGTTTTCTTCGGTAGACTATGTTGCTGTTAACCGTAACGTCGAGTTTATCTGTTAACTATGTCCAGAAGGCATCATCATTTCTGTTGCATGAAACATTATGGGTTAATGTTCCTGTAATTGCAGTGCCGTAAAAGCTTATTAAAGTTCTCCTTTTGGTTTTACATGGTACAGTGGAATTGTTTGGTTTTGTCTAAAATGGTGGTACTAAGTGACTTTATAATTGATCCCTTGTCCCTGCATCAAAAATGGGGTTTCATGGGTTATTGTTTGTTTTCTGGTGTTCCCAACAGTAGAAAAACTTTAGTGTCACTGGAAATGCTGACTCCAACAACAGCAAGAAATTAAGGGTGACAATTTCTATAAGTAGGAATACAGTGTATGATTGTCAAACTACTCTACGGGCAAAGGTCACATAGACAGTCCCTGTCAGTCTGTGGGAAGGAAAGAGACGATGAGAAAGTGTGCGGGAAAATAAAGAACAATGGTAGAAACATATCCAAAATGAGTATGAGTTGGTAGGAGAAGGAATTTAAAAAATCCCCTTTTAGGAAATAGAAACTCTCAGAACAGGGCACCAGGCTGGTTCAGTTGGTAGAGCTTATGACTCTTGATCCTGGGCGGGGGGGGCGGTGTATGAGTTGGAGCCCCATGTCAGGTGTAGAGATCCCTTAAAAAAAAATAAAACCTTACAAAAGAAAAGAAACTCTGAGAGGAAGTGGGCAACCCCTCCCCAAATAACAAATCTCTATGCTAACTGTATACATTGACGCAGTGACACAAAAGGATTAGATTAGAAAAATATATGGCAGACAAGTGCTGTGACAGATATTAATACCCACTTACACAGAGAGAACATGTTTTAACATTTGGCCATATTGGCTTCCAGTCCTTCTTTCTCTCTCCAGTAAATAGAATCAGGCACAAGTGATGTTCCTCACCTGTCACATTTACTTTCCCTCCTCCACAGAGGTAAGCACTACCCAGGAAATGGTATGTTTGCTTCTTGTCTGTGTTTTTAGACGTATGTGTGTCTATGTATATGTATATGCGTACATATATATGTATATGTTTGTATATATCTGTAGCCAATATAGAATGTTTATGTTTTCTAAGTGGGCATAATTGATAGAATGTATGTATCATTCTGCAACTTGATTTTTTCTCACTGAGTATTGTTTTTGAGATTTAACCATTTTGATACATATAGCTCTAGTTTATGCACTGCTGTATGATAGACATTCAGTTGTATGAATCATCACAATTTATCTATCCCCTTATTGGTGGGCGTGTAGGTTCTTCCCAGTGTTTTGCGGCAATCAATATATTTAAAACATGTCTCTCTGTGCACGTGTGTGTTTCTCTAGAGGTAAGGATGTGTGGAGATGGAGTTCCTGGGTCTTTAGGCTTGGAGGGGAATTTTGGGGTCCTGCAGGCTTAAGCGTGTTTCTCCTAACCACGTATTGCCAAACTACTTTCCCGAGCGATTATACTAATGTATGCTCCTGCTGACAGTTTATGGGAGCTGTTTTTAGCTCCAACAGCCTGGATATGGTTAATGTTCAACCTCACGGGTGATCAGTGACATACAAACGAAGAGAACAGTGAAACACACGGTGTCCATCAGAAAGCTGTGGTTTTTCTTCATGATAATATCTCATTTGGGCTAGGAGAAAACCAGGAAACACAAGTGATAGCAGGCTCGTTGAAGAACAGTTTAGGGGGTTAGCTACCTTTCAAGATGCAAAATGGTGCATGTCTCTGAGCCCGACTTAGATCCTTGGTGGTACGGAGCTAATATGGTACAGTCATTAAAAATTATATGTGCTGATACAGATAGATCTCAAGGCACACTGTTAAGTAGGAAAAAAAAATATTGTGGAGCAGTTATATATGGTCTTCATGTAAAATAAAACCTTGCAAAACCAAACTATAGATCATAGTGTACCGAAGTGTCTGGAAGGCTGCATACCTAACTGATGGCAGTGGTTACCTCTGGGGAGGGACAGGGGGTTGGGCAGCGAGGAAGGGGGCTTTAGATTTTTTCACCTGCCCTCATTAATTTGCTTGACTGTCTAACAGTGGCACTGATTTTCATGAATATTAACAAAATACAATCAAAACAATTCCCAATTAAAAAAGAGAGAGAGAGATGATGCTGATTCTCTCAGTACAAGTCCAGAGACATGGGTGGAAGCCCTGGCAGTCCTTTGTTTCTGAAGTGGTCAAAGCTGATACTGTTATTTTGTCCCCCACAGCCATCGTGTGTCCCCCCTTGGCCTTCAGCCAGCACCTCACCTGTCACGGAGAGTCAGAAGTCTGTGACCTTAGAGGGCTCTTGACAGGCGGGCTTGTGGTGGTTTGCCTCACGTTACCTTGGCTGTGCCCTAATGGGCACCACACCAGGGGGTATAGGAGAGGCACCCTTGGGGCTGCTCTAATTTCCCTTAGAGACACGATTAGTAAATCCACGGAAGTTGGTTGGGGGGTGGTGGTGCAGGGAACTCCTCTTGGGGCCTGCATCCCCCTGCTGGTCTTGGAGAGGCCTGTTGCCGCATGGGCTCCTACTGGAGGTGAGGCACTCCTGGGGAGGGACAACCCCAAGGCCTGAGACTCTGGCCCCAGGCTCCGAGTTGCCTGGGCTTGGGCCTGGGACCTCAGTTAAGCACATCAGACCCTTGTGCCTAATACCTTAGGTCTGGAGGGGGAGGAATTCAGAGGCATCAGGGTCATGAAACATTTCCTCTCGTGCCACCGAGGTGGCGGCTGCAGTGGGGGACCATGCTGCCAACACCAGAGGCCCAACACTCCTGTGTAGGATGTGGCTATGTCCTTGGACACTCAGTTCCCCTTTTCCCGGGGAATCAGATTCCCCGGGCTCTCCAACTCTTCCCTAAGCTCCCCCATAGCTTTCCAATAAAACTGTTTCGCTTAAATTCACCAGGGTTGGTTTCTGTTGTTTCTAACTGGGAGTCCCAAGTGGCACACTTGCCAACCTCATAACCTAGTTTTGTGCCTGCTTTTCAGTCAGATGAAATACCCAGAATGGCAAGAGGTCAGGCAATTTCTGTTGACAACACAGTGGACCCATTATTGGTACCTGGAGCCATGGTTCTGGAACATGCAGGCCTCGGGCCACTACACACGAAACAGTCCTTTTTAAGAGTCGGTGATTTGGCATATTCATGAAAGGTCCTGCCCACCATGCTAGACTCCTTAGTGTCTGGACTTGTTTCCTGGCTGTGGGATAAAGAGCCCCACATTGTGGCCACTGATTTGGAATATAAAACACTCTATCTTATAAGACAGGACCTCACATTCCTGAGGTGGTCCCCCTAGCTAACAATACAGCTGAACTCTTATGGGGCCTCTCCTGGCTCGAAGGCACTACCTTCTCTCAGCCCTCTGTTCTAGCTACATCCTACATTTGTGCCTGGACCTCTGACCCGAAATGCCCTTTCCAGGCCTTTCCAGTTAGTTCTATCCATCCTTTAAAAAGTCCTATTCATGTGCCAGCTCCCGAGAACGGTATTTTCTGACACACCTAGCTCCTTCTCTGTGAGGTCTTGTCAGGAGCTCTTATTTCGGAGTCATTTCCACAGCCTGGGTGCTCAGTGCTTGCCTCAGAAGTATTCAACACTTACTGGCAGGTGGAATGAGCTCCTCTCCCAAGGTAGGCGTGAGGCAGGCGTGTGTTAAGATGAGGCGGAAGAAACCCTGGGGTCCTGGCCCAACCAGGAGCTTCCGAACTGGCCTTAGCCCCACGCCCACCCCCAGCTCCTGCCAGCTCCTGGCGGCCCTGCCCCTGCCACCCCCCTCCCTCCGCCTCCTCTTGCCACCCTCTGTCCCATTTTCTGTTTGTCCTGCTGAGTTCCCCAGTGTTTCAGAGATGTTCCTCAGGCCCAGGGCCTATGGCTGAAAATTGGTGCTCCTCTTGAAGATGGAGGAAATAGGAGGCAACAAGCAGCCTCAAGACACCTTTCTTGGGCCTGCGTTGAACCTCTGTCAAACACGGAGCGAAGAGGGTATCTGTCCATGTGTCACTAGCCTCGGCCTTGGGTAAGCCATGGCCTGGAGCCAGCTTTCAGCCTGACTCGGCATTCCCATCTGCGCAATGGGACTTCGCCACTAGGCTGTTGCTGCTGGCTTCTGCTGACCCCTGCATGCCTCCCACCCTACTCACTTCCTCCAGACTGTACTACCTTAGAACGCCAGCGAGGCTTCCTAACCGCTTATATGTGGATACAATTTCACCCCAGACCCTTTCATATCCAGGGATGTCACTGGATCTTCCGTCCCCCCTGGAAGGTGAATAAGGACACCAAGGTTCAGAAAAGTGATGAGCGTTCTAAAGAGACAGAGTCTGTCTGTTCGGCCGGGGAGGGCAGCAGCCGTCCCAGCCCCAGTGCAGTGAGGAGGGTAGGGGTGTCGGGTCCTCAGCATCAAAGTCCAGGCCGGCCCCAGATGGACTCCACTCGGGTGCTCTGGTCATAGGCTGCATAGGCCGCCAGGTTCCTGGCAGCATACTGCAGGCCCAGGGGCCACCCAGTTAGGAGGGTGCCTGGCATCTGGATGGGAAGAGGAGAAACAAGACACAGGATTGTAGAGGGGTTCTTCCACAAGAGCTGGGGACCAGGAAACAGCAATAGCTTATAGTGGGAAGAGTGTGGCTGAAGCAGGGCATGGGAGCCAGCCTGAACAGAGGTAGGGACTGGGTGCCAAACGCATGAAGACAAATCTCCAGGGACCCAGGGGACCAGAGCCCAAGGCGCTGCTCAACCCAGACCATACTTGCATTCAGGGAACCGAACCAGGTCCAGCCCAGGTTGCACTCAGAGCTGAGGATTCAGAGATGACTGGGTTAGTTCAACAAATACTTATTGACCTTCTGCCTGTGGCATGTTGGATGGGAACCTGCAAGAGATGAATAAGGCTTACTTAGTCTTTCCCTCAAAGAGCTCATAGTCTAGTGCGGGGAAACAGATATGTAAAGAGAGGATGGCAACCCTTGGTGGAAAGTGCTACACGGAGGCAAACATGGGGTGACATGGAAACAAAGAGCCTGGCTGGCCGCGCCGGGAAGGGAGGCTTGTCGGAGGCATCCCAGGTGCGGCCACTCTGAAGGCTTGGGCAGGCATTAGCTAGGTGAAGAAAGGTGAAGAAAGGGAAGGAGGGAGGGTAGCATGGGCCCCTTGAAACATTATCTGTCGGGGAGCATGTCAACTGGTGTGTTTGAAGGGCTCTTGAGTGAAATGTATTAGCATTTAAAATCCGCACACCCTCTGACCCAGCAATTCCACTAGTAGCATTTCTCCTACATGAGCAAAAGCACGAGGTTGTTTGTACAAGGATATTTACTGTTGCATTATTTGTAGTAGCGAGAGACTGGCAAGCATTTCCCTGTCCATCACTAGCGGCCCGCTTAAATAAATCACAGCACAGCCATCAGAGGTTTCACTAGTTAGCCTTTGCCCAGATGAGGCAGAGCCACAGATCTTGCCATGTAAGAATAGCCAAAAACCAAGGAGTTATAAGAAGGAGGCATAGAAGAGTTAGGACAGGGGTGCCTGGGTGGCTCAGTTGGTTAAGCGTCTGCCTTTGGCTCAGGCCATGATTCCCAGGTCCTGGGATCGAGTCCTAAGTCAGGCTCCCTGCTCAGCCAAGAGCCTGCTTCTCCCTCTGCCCCTCCCCCGACTCATGCTCTCCCTCTCTCTCAAGCAAATAAAATCTTAAAAAAAAACCACAGTAAGGACAGTTACCACGCATGTTTCACAAGAGATACACCTACATCTGTGCTTACCTGTACACAGAATATCTCTGGAAAGATAAACAAGAAACAGGAGTTGAGGTCAGGGGTGAGAAGGAATCTTGCTTTGTAGCATGTGCCCTTTTGTCCCTTTGGAGTTTGTATGAATTCGATGGGTTGTTTTTGTTTTTGGAGTTTTGACCATGTGTATACGTGATCAATAGAGAGAGCTAGAGAGAGAGAAACACACAGAGTCAGAGACAGAGAAGGGAGGGAGAGACCTCTGCAGGAGGACAGAGACCTCACACAAAGGAAACCAAGTGAACAAACTCACAGGGTATGAAATAGTATGGTGTGCGCATGCGCATGCACCCTGGGAATGGGCAATGTCGGTTCAAGCAGGCCCTACAGGGAGCAGAGGAAGCACAGTTCAGCTTTGCCTCATGAGGACATGGAGTGGGAGCTGGGGGGTGGCCCAGCATCCAGAGTGGGTCCACTATCATCTCAGATCTCCAGGTTTTGTACGTGCCTAACATGCTCAGGAAATCTACCATCACCTTGGCTGACAGTGGTTCTCTGTGATAGGATGATAGGTAATTTTAAAGTTCTTTATGTTTGGAGGGCATTTCTCAAATTTTCTTCAATAAGCAGGTGACCTGGGAGAAAAAGTGAAAACAAAATCCAAATGTCACTGGAACCCGATTCAAGGCTCTCAAGGCAGGCTCTTCCTGAGGGAAGCCAGGCAAGGCCCTCCATAGTCAGCAGCAGAAGGGGCTGACAGAAAGACCAGGGCTTTCGGAGTCAGACCTTAATCTGATGCGGTTTTCATGCTAATTAACTGTGAGTGGTGAGCAGGGCACAAACCCTCTCCACCTTGGTTTGCTTATTTATAAAATGGGACAAAAGAACGCCTACCTCAAGGGGGGCTTGGAACGAGCAAACGAAATACAAGATGGACAAAACCCACTCTAAAAACCCAAGGTGATCGTTGTTGTTGGTTGTTACCATTTCTACTGGCTCTTTTTTCCCAGGCTGTAACGGCAGGAGCCCAGGACCCCGCAGAGAAACCACTACTCTCTGGGTGGAAAGAATCCCCCGCCCACACAACCACACACACACACACACACACACACACACACACACACACACACAATCATTCCCTCTTCAGCAATTCAGCAAGGCTGACTCCGGATGCCTGGGCTCCCGTCTGCCGAAAAATATTTAGCAGGAGCCCAACATTCCCTTTGGAAGTGGAGTGCGGCAATATAGGGGAGGAGGAGGAAGCAAAATGTTTGCTATTTTTTTCTGTGCAATTGACTCTGCCGACCGAGGCCCTTTGCTCAGGGCTGTCTGTGTGCACAGATGGCGGCGGAGCCCCTCCTGGTGAAGGGCTTGGCTTCCTGTTGAGCATGCCCACCCCATTCAGGCCGGCTGAGGAATGTGGGCCGTCCTGGCTGGATGGGCTCAGTGTCTGCCCTGGCTCCTCCCTGAGGCCCGGCCTGACCCCTCCTCAGGCCTAGATGAAGGAGCTTCTGTGTTTTGGGGCCCTGCCTGATTAGATACGGCTGCAACATTGACTCCTCCCTCGCAGGCTAGGCACCGGGGAAAGAAAAGCACAAGGCTTGCCCAGAGTCCTCCTAGCTCCGAAAGTGGCTGGTCTCAGAGCTCATCTGAGTCTGTGGGAGTCGAAAGTTGCTGCCAGTCTCTTTGTTCTAAGCGGACGAGTCCTGGAGTGCTGGCTAGGTTCAGGTCAGTGAGGGGTGGGAGATTTCCATGGGCCCAGTCCCCAGGGCTGTCAAGGGAAAGCCTAGATCATGTATATACACAAACACGCAGATCTGGTGGAAGACAAATCGTGGTCCAGTTCGGTTCTGCAGAGGTAGACCTTGTCTGTTGGTCATAGGTGGGTCACCTGAGATAGCAGGAGGTGAGGCCCATGGAGACCAGAGCGGAGTATAAGGGGTTCTTTGCCCTGTTTTTTGTTTTTCCTCTTCTCTGCATTGGAAGAGCTGTTTGACTACTTCTTAGCTCTGGGCTTTGAGTGAGTCACATCACCTCTCTGAACATCAGTCTCTTCATCTTTAACATGGGCATGATAACCTCATGGTGCCTCGAGGAGGACATGAAGGCATAGGGCAGTGGCATGACGCAGGAGCCGCTTTAGAAGTGGCATTTCCTTCCTGTATATATTAAGCACTTCCTTTTGTGGAGTGCTGGGCAAACCAGAAGTGACCAAGATGGTCTCCACCCCCACGCAATCTCAGGGGTTCCAGTCCCTTTGGCCTTTAGCCCCACTTAACCTTGGGCCCTGCTTCTAATCAGGGGATTCTGGCCTGTTCCCGAGACTCCGGCACTGCTCAGGTCAGATGTCTGAGGCCCTGACTGCCTCTTGCTGACCCAGGCTCTGCAGCCTCAGCCTAGCCAGTAGAGCCTACAGCCTAAAGACGGTCCTCCCTGGGCAGTCTGCCAGTCTGCTACCAAACACTTCCAGAAGTATATCCTGCGATTTTCACAATAGCTCTACAACAAAGGTGCTCTAATCCCTAGTCTCCAAGAGACCTGCTTTCAAGTCCCAGGGCTATCTTCCACATGCGTTGCAACCTTGGGCAAGTGCCTCCGCCTCTCTGTGCCTCAGTGTTCTCATCTTCAAAATGGTAGTTAAATAAGAGTAGCTCCCATTTGAAGAGGGCAGTTAAGGCGCTGAAACTCTGCCTGAGGCATATTAAGCTCTCAGTTCTTCCTTAGGAAACTGAGGCTCAGAAGGGGAAATGACCTGCTCAAGGTTACACGGCTGAGAAAGTGGCAGAGAGCCTTCCTGATAGTACCGACTCTGCCATACAGTGCTTCATACCCTCTGGATTTCTAGATTCTGGGCCTGGACTTCTTATTTAATTTGCATTTCCATTTAACTTACTCCTCACAGGCTGCTGCCAGCTAATCAGGCCTGTGTTGGATTTCCCACGCTGCCTTCTTGACAGGGCCATCGCCAGGGCCTGCTGCTATCAGCTCGCAATCTGACCCATTGCCCCCGCCCCCAGGCAGGCCTCCCTCTGGGTTCCTATAATTTGGTTGATCATAGGGCTTTGCCCCACTCCCTACTTGAAAGAATAAAACTCACAATGCTAATAGAGAATAACATGCTTGCACCTTAAAATATCAACGTATTCAATCCTTGGAGGTGGGTGCTATGCTCACCCCCGTCTTCCATGTGGGACAACTGAGGCACAGAGAGATTAAACGGTCTGCCCAAGGCCACACAGCTCTAAGTGGCAAAGTCAGAATTCAAATCTGAGCAGGCTAGCTACGGGGTCGCTGCTCTTAACCATTATCCCCCAGAAGGAAGAGTTTTAGAACCTGGCTGGGCCAGTCAGCCAGCCCTTTCCAACTTTCATGAGTCCAGCCACCTGTGACACAAAACTTCACAGGAGCACAGGCCAGGCCGGATTTGTTCACAGCTGAATCCTCAATGGCTAGCTGGTTCCCCGGCACATGGTAGGTGCTTAGAACAGCGTTGCAGAATAAGTGAATGAATCAATGAATCAATGAATGAAGCTAAAATAGGGTGGGGCCATGACGAGGGGGAAGTGAGAGAGATTGGAGAGATGAAAGGGAGAACTGAGCGGATTAAGACACTGATCCAATTGGGGGTGTGAGGAAGTCTTGGATGACTCCCAAGGTTTTGGCTTTTGGGTGACTCCATGATGAGGTCATTTACTGAGATAGGAGGGACAATGCAGGGGTTGAGACAGCAACACTGATATAAACTCGGTTTAGGATGTGGAGTTTGGGGGAGCATTTGAGACATAGGAGGGCATGTCCAGGAGGCTTGGAGCTTCCAAGAGGCATTTGGGTCTCCTGCCCAGCCCCCTCCCATGGCTCTGCCCCCTCCAATCACACTTGAAACCTCTGGCCCATCGGCCTTACCTCTTCCTACTGGGAAGGAAAGGAAGGAATCTTTGATGGTGGGAATGGGGGGGGGTGCTTTTCTAAACCAAACAAACGCATACACAGCGCCTGCTTGTTGAGGATCAGCTTGCCTGGCTCTTGGCACATGTAGGCTGGCTTCCAGGGCGGACCCCCCTCTCACCACCCGCTGGCCCCTGCCGCCTGCTCCCTGCCAAGGTGAGCTCTGACAGGGCGACTTGTCATCTTTTCAACACCTCATTTTTCCCTCCTTACTCACTGCCCGGGGAGAGTCCTTCCTGTTTGCACACCTCAGGGGCTAGGCCAGGAGGAGGAACAAAAACAGCCTTCATGGTGCAGGGGGAGGGGAGGGCAGGAGAAGACTGGGGGGACAGGACGAGAGAAGTGAAGGAAGCGCAGAAGAGAAGGTTGGGGACCCACCTTCTGTCTCCTGGCTCAACAAACTCACGCGCAAGCACGCACACAGCACAGTGCACTCACTGCGTCCTGGAACTGGGAAGGCTGATTCCCAGGTCAGCCCAAAGGGGTCAGGATTCCAGTTGGGTTTAGAAACTAGCTATCCTGTCTTCTCTGCCTCGCGTCCCCGCCCGCTCAGCTTTGAGTTGCCCAGCCCAGAAACCGCTGCTCTGTCGTATCAGCAGCAGGCCAAGGCCCAGGGCCTCCTTTTCCCAGCTCCCCCACCCTTTCTCTCTGGGTGTGCAGCTCCGCGGTTCTGCACCCCCTGGCCCCATGCCCAAGGCTCCCAGAGCCGCCCCCCCCCCACCCCCGCCCCCATTCCCGCTCCGGCAGGACCCCTCCCGGGAGCCCCGCCCCCGTCAGCGGCCGACCCGCAGGTAATCCCCTCCCTCTTCCTGCCCCCGCAGCTCCAGCCCCTTCCAATTAGCGCAGTCTCGGATCCCCTCTGCTGGGAACTGGGGGCCCCCCTCCGGTTCCCTCCCCAACTCGGGTCCCACGTGGGGAGTCCCGCTCCCAGGCCTGGCGGCCCCATTCACAGTGCCCTCCGCCATTGTCCGCGGCCTGTCACTCACGCATGGCATTAGCATTTCTAAAGCCCACTTCTCCTAGTCTCTGCTTTGGCTTCAGCCTGGGCCGGGGAACTTAGCCCTATAGAACAAGGAACAATTACAACTAACCTTCAAGAGCACTTTAGAGTATATAATTCACGTTGCTATATAGCCATTTAATTTACTTCTCACAACAGCCCTTAGCAGTGGGACATGGAAGTCCCGAGAAGTTCGGTGAGTTGTCCAAGGTCACAAACTAATTTCTAAAGCCAAGATTTCAGCTCAGGTTTGTCTGCTGCCAAAGGCCACATTCTTTCACTACACCACCTTGCCTCTGTCAGGCTGAGCTTGCTTCAGCTTGGCTGGGCTTTCCTAAAAGGTGGGCATGGTGGCTTCATATTCCTGCGGAGGGAATGCCGGATTCAGCTTGCTGGGGAGGTCCTGGGCGGTTTCTGTGCTGCCACTAACCCAGGGATTCACGGGGCAGGCGGTGACCGCCACAGGCCACCACCTGGAGAACAAAGCCTGGCCCAAAAGGAAGCAGGGGGAAGTGGCCATAGACTCCAGAACCAGATGCCAGGCTCATATCCCAGCCCTGCCCCTTGGCAGTGGGTTGGCTTTAGATAAGTGATTTCATTTCCTTGACACCTATCTCGGAGGATTGTAGTGAGCGGGAAGTGGACTCATATGCATTAAGAGACATAGGGCAGTACCTGGATAGAAGTACATGAGTCAGTTAGCATTACTAGGCCCTCGGTCCACGATGCTTCTTGGGTCAGGAGCAGCATGGTGTGAGCAGAGAATGGCTGTATTACCAGACAGCCTAGGATTCCATTTCTGACTCTGCCTTTCACTGGCTGTGTGACTTGGATAAATGACTTACACTCTCTGGTCTTCCGCTTCCTCGGCAGAAAAACAGAGATAGTGATACTTCTCACTTTCCAGAGTTGTTACCAAGATTAGCATTTGCCCACGTGTTTTCTCAAAAGGTGGAATAACAGACAATATATGCTTTAACAATCATTGCAAATGATTCTGTTCAAGGTCGTATTCAACATCTGTAAATCCTTTGCCTCTTCCTGCCTCGCCTCTGACTCAGGGATACCTCTCACCCCGCCTGGGCTCCAATTGCTCTCCAGATCTCTGTCTGATCTGCTTCTAGACCATAGTAGATGCAGCATTTTCTGAGCTTGCCCTTCTGACACTAAACACGCAGACGATGGTCAGAGGACACAGGAATCTCCAAGTTTGTACCCTTGTTTTTCTCGGGGGTGGGGGTGGAATAATCCCTCACAGGGTCCCAATATGAAATCCTTTCCCACCTATTAGGTCCAGCATGGGACCCTTCCCCTCCCCCACAAACACTCTGGGCCAGGAGAGGGGGATGAAAATCTCAGAGGAGGGAATCGTTTTGACTTTAGCATCCATAGCCAGGAGCTTAGACCGAATCTCAAAACAATGCCTTCAGGGGTAGCATCCAACCAAAATGGCCCCCTCTTCTGTGTTCTGGTACCCACTGACAAGGTTCAATACATACAGGTGCCTGTGTTGGTCTGTCCCACCTTCATAAACAACACCTTGAATCACCAAAGAAAAAATCACTTCATGAACTGGAAATAGAATCCCTATTTCAATTCTATAGATATTCGACCTCGGTGATAAGAAGGTCACTTTACTCCAATGGTGACTTCAAGCAGTCAGTATTTTCTTCAAAAGAATCATGAATTGGGACAGCCGGGAGACTCAGTTGGTTAAGCATCTGCCTTCGGCTCAGGTCATGATCTCAGTCAGGGTCCTGGGATCGAGTCTCACATTGGGCTCTCTGCTCAGCGGGGAGCCTGTTTCTCCTTATGCCTGCTGCTCCCCCTGCCTGTGCTCTCTGTCTGACAAATAAACGAAATCTTAAAAAAAAAAAAAAAGAATCCTTTGACTAGGCCAACATTGTTCCAGTTGGGTTATACCTAGTCAAAATCACTTGGAAACTCCTTTGTATCCTCAAATCTCTGGATCCCTACTAATAACATTTCTCTAATGGCTATAGGTTTTCCGTTTAGGCCAGTGACTCAGCTGGGCCAGGAGTTGGGGTGTGTGGACGGGTAAATTACAGAATTCCCAAAGGTATGTGTGGTCGATAAAAGCATATTCAATATACCTATTTTCTCCCCCTGGTTGTCTAACCTCCAGAAAGCCAAGCTTATATCAAAATCATTTTGGTTGGTACGGGATACATAGAACATGGAAGGGGGTGTGCACAAATGAAGACTGAGAAGCTCTGAGCCAGCTGGGTTCTCTAAAAAGGTAAAGACCGACTGCCTGGCGTATCACTGGGCTCACTTCCACTCAAACAACTCCTGTTACTGGAGAGATGACCTGACCCTCTTTGCACAGATCGAGGAGCATGTGACAGTCTTAGGCCAAATCCCAGCATCTAGTAGCCATGAGGAATGAGGGGCCAAGCTCCATGTAACCGGGTAACCGGGGATGTTTCCAGAAGAGGCAGTAGAGACCACAGATTTATGTTCTAGAGAACACGAGGCTCTGCTGGTTTTCATCATGCTTGAATGTTTTATCCTTTCCTGGATTTTCTCTCTATTGAGAACTGGGTACTGTGGGGATGTAAGGGAGATAGGAGGGGTGTGGAGTAGGTGGATAGGAGTAGAATGTTCAAGGTGGAAGTGTCTTCAGGCCAACCTTCCCGTTGTACTATCCAGAGAGAGCAAGGGGTTTACTCAAGCTCACTAGGGATCTGGTATCAGCACCAAGAGTAGAACTCAGGAGTTGTTTTACTTATCCTCTGTACCCAGGGCTCCTCTGAACCCAGACCTGCTTCTAGATCTGTGCTGTTTAGTACTGTAGCCTCTCTCTGCCTGTGCCATCTGGGTGCTTCACGTGTGCCTATGTAGAATTAAGATATGCTGGGAGTATAGGGAGTGCTTGGGTGGCTCAGTTGGTTAAGTGTCTGCCTTTGGTTCAGGTCATGATCCCAGGGTCCTGGGATGGAGTCCCGCATCTGGCTCCTTGCTCAGCAGGGAGCCTGCTTCTCCCTCTCACTCTGCCTGCCACTCCCCCTGCTTGTGCACGCGCACTCTCTCTCTCTCTGTCAGTTAAATAAATAAATAAAATCTTGAAAAAAAAAAGACATGCTGGGATTACAAAATACAGATGCTGAAATGATACTACTTGGGATGTTTTGAGTGAAAGGAAAGGTATTATGGAAAAATTAATTCCACTTTTGAAAAATGCTTTTTAAACTTAGCTACTAGAAAGTTCTCTGTGTGGCTGGCATGATATTTCTATGGAACAGCACAATGCTAAATCTCCAGTGAAAGTGACCACGCTTTCAGTTCTGACGAGAGGCTGGGGCAGGGCCGGGCAGGTAATGGAGGAAGGTCCCAGCAGACTTCAAGAAGCCAAGGCCTAGCTTGACAGCAGGAGGACTGGTGAGTCCAGGCTCAGTGGCTGGACAGGAGTCAGGCAGACAGGTCGTATCTGGTAACGAGACTCTGATGGAAGGTCGTGGAGGCAGAGCTACAGGACATCGGGCTGGGGGGCCTTACTACAGTCCCGGGAAGCGTGGGCAGTAGCCTTTGAAAGCAGTGATTACATGCCGGAGAGCCCAGTCTCTAGACTGGGCTGCATTCCAGTTCTGCCACTTGCTAGCTATGTGACCTTGGACAAGTTACTTAACCTCTATTGCTCTGGTTCCTCATCTGTAAAATGAGAGTAACGGTAAGATTTCCTATGTCACAGGGTACATGTCAAGCTCTTGGAACGGTGCCTGACACAGAGTCACTACTCAAAATGTATTAGTTAGCATTATTCTCCTTACCTGTCAGGGAAGCAGGCTGGGATCATAACCCTCTTCTGGCATGCTTCAGCAGTCCTAGAATGGGCCCAGATTTGTGGGACTAGCTCTGTCAGATCTGGGGTACCAAGCTAAGGTACAAGCTGATGAAGTGAAACCACTTCCAGAAGATGCTGACTGTCCTCAAGCCAGGCATCCAGGTGAAGGTTCAGCCGAGGTTGGGGAATCAGGGGCCCGGGGCGTGGCTCCATGGCCACACCTGTGGTCACAAGAGGTTGCAGGCCCCGGAAATGGGGCAGCTCAGCCCCACTCAGTCTCCCGCTGCCCTTTCTGGGACCATCTGTAGATAGGAGAGGCTTTGCCAGCCCTGCCATGCACAGGGATTCCACACCTCGGCACTGTAAGGAAAAAATCACATGGAGACATATAAATCCCCTTGTCTATAGTTTAAATAACAAAACGCAGTTCTCACTGCAAAGCAAGAAGCAGCATTTAACTGCTCCAAATGCTGCCGTTTCTGTTTGTGCTTCTCCCTAGGCTTAGAGAGCTTGTATAGGCAGACACAACACTCCATTGATATTCTCAGTCATGCCCAGCAGTTGAGCTCTTCTTCCCCCTTGCTAATGGGGTTGCAGCCTAGCCTGGGTCCAGCCCAGGATTCTAGTTGAATCCCAGAAAGTATGTCCTGCTCCCCTCCCTCCCTCCTCTGAGGCCCTGCACTGAGGAAAGCACAAGTGTCAATAGTAGACTTGGAACAAAAGGGTTTGAGGAAATATTTTTTAATATCTGACCTAATCCAGTGAGGTGTGAGACACTGGAATAGGAGACCCAGCGAGGCTAAGATGATCTACTCTGAGGAAGGGAGTGATTTCTGGTTTCCCCACGGCTGATATTCCCCTCAGCTTCAGAAGTGGGAGAGAAGACTTGCCCATCTGTTTGGAATTTACTGTAAGAAAAAAGAGAGATGGGGAGGGAGGGAGGGAGGGAGAGAGAGAGAAAAAAAAGGGAAAGAAGAATGAGGAAGATGTGTGTGTGTGTGTGTGTGTGTGTGTGTGTGTGTGTGTGTGTGTGAATGAGTGAGTGAGAGAGAGAAAGGAAGAGGATTCCTTCTCTTTGGCCACCAGCTCCCCAAACCTATCCCTTAACAGCACTGGCACAAACACCAATAGTCAGGAATTTTCAAAGTCCCCTGGGGAAAGGGCTTTGAGGGGAAAATGTGCCATTGGTAATTGCCAGGCTGGTAGTCTGAATGGTAGAGTGAGGCTTGGCTCATCCCCTAGACCCAAATAGCAGAGCAACAATCACCAGATGCTTCTAGAAAGAGGGTATGCACACACACTGTGTGTGCACTTGTGCAAGGCATGTGTTTGTCGTGGGGGACATCTCCAGCTGAGCCCCATCGGGAGCCCACAGGGCGCCCAGAGACAGCTTCAGCCTGGCCTCTGGTAGGCATGGGTGGAGATGAGGGCTAGGGCAGGTTCGACAAGGTAACAGGCAAATCAGAGAGGGGGGATGAGTTGAGCTGAGACCACAACAGGGCTGGGCATGAGACTCATAGTGCCCTCGAAAAGGCTTAGCCAGCGGCAGTCTGGAAGCTCTGTTGTCAGAAACGAGGTAACCTAAGGCCGGGTGATGCCACATGACCACACTGTCCACAACCAATTGTGGGTGTTTGAGGCTTGCCCCGGGGAAAGGGGGAACACTAGCAGAAACCTCCTTAGAGGGGGCCATGGTTGCCAAACAAATCCAGAGACTTCCAGACTTCAAAGAGTTCCTACCACAGAGTATGTCCAGACCCTAGGTTCGGGCTGGCATGAGACAGACTGAGAAGAGTAGGGGATTTGCTTTCCTAAAAAATGAGAAAACTGACAATGGGAACAATGTGAAGTGAAGGGAGCACTGGCTGGGGAGCAGGGAGGCCTCCATTCGAGATGACTGAGTCCAGAGTCAGATCCACTGTGAGACCCTGGGCAATGACTTCCCCTCTCTGGGCCTCAGAGTATGTCTGAGTGAGGGGGCCGGGCTCCATAATCTCTAATGCCAGGCCTGATGAAACCAGGGCTCACTGAATCAAGATATCTAGATTCTCCTCATGACAGCAGACATCTTTGAATCCTTCCCATGTGAGACTCAGTGGGACCTCCCAGAACAATTGTCCTTCCAGGCACACCCCCTCCCCCCAACGACCGGAATCTTCATGAAACTTATTGTTAAGGCAAGGGGTGAACTATGCCCCCACCTCTGCCATCTCACCTGCACCTCTGGAAGTCCTTCCTGTGTCTCCCTTTCATCCCTTCTTTATGTTAGGGCTCGCCTGAAAGTAGTGTCTCTAGGGTCCCATTTTTAATTTCTTTTGTTTCCCCCAACCAAGGAGAGGAAGAATCTGACTGCACATCTGTTTGGAATTTGGGGGTGGGGGGAGGGAAATGAGGCAGCTCGGCGGCTTCTCCTGTACTCCCTGAGTTCCAGGCTGGGGAGAACCAGGGTGAGAGCCGGGGGGCCTCCCTGTGCCGCCTCCTGCCCCCACTGCCTCCCACCCCCCATGGTCCTTGTCAGCTGCCTTCTCCGCCTGTCTCATCTCTGAGACAAACAAACAATCAGGAGGCAGACCTGAAACCTTTTGCTGAGGCGGCAAACAGCATGGCCGGGCTCCGGCCTTAATGGGCCCCAGCCCCGGCCTGTCTGCTCCCTCCCGGCCTGCCTGCCTCCAATGTGTTTCTGATTTGTACTGAGCTAGCGGCTCTGCCACGCTGAATGTGGCGGCTGCCTCGGCCCCGCCTCTCAGGGATCCAGGGGTGGGAAGGTTGGGAGAAGCCAGAAGCTTGGTGTAGAGGCCGTGGCAGGAATTCTGAGATGTATACGCAGACATGGCCTGGGGAAGGGGGTGGGAGTAGGGATGGATTTCATCTAGCTATAAACAAACATGCTTCTCATTTAGGGACCTACGGGTGCTAGTCACCAGATCCTCCTTACCCATTTTCCAGCAGGCAGGCAGAGCAAGAGCAGGGATGGCAATGCTGGGGAAGTAGATTGGGCGCTTTCTGAGGAGTGCCACTCTCTGGGGGGGTGGGATTCTCTGAGGATGCGAAAGGCAGAGGTAGGCATGAAGAGAAGTTCCGAGAACTGTTGCCTCCAGAAGAGATGTAAGGGTATGGAGACAGGAAGTTCTCTTTGCAAAATAGCAGCAATCTTTCCGATTTCCCTGGCCCAATCCTAGAATGGGAGAGTGTGGACTGTCATGTGCCATTTACTGTACAGCCTACTTGTCCCAGGGAGCAAGTGATCATCAAGAAGGCAGTCCCTGGGGCTGGGTGGCCTGGCCCTGGGACACTAAGGGAGGGCATCGTGTCATCCTTGCTCCTTCGGCTTGCACACCTACCCTTATACACACATACGCATTTCCTTGCACAGTTGGGTTGAGCAACCTGGCACATTTTCCTTTGCCCTTTTGGCTTGGCCCTCTGTTTAGAGATACTGCCTGGCACTCTGAGGAGACAAAGAGGGTGGCCACTTTTGGGGGCCACAGTGGTTCTTAATGTACTGATAAAATTGGTTTCCTTTATCGTTCGCCACCCCTCCATCTTTTGTGAGTCCTTGAGGCCCGGCTTGCTCTCTACTGGATTGCTTTCTCCCTGGAACTGGGGCTGAGACTGGAGTCAGGGTCAGAGTTGAGTGGAAGCAACTGGCTTCACTCTGTAGATGTTACCAGGGTGGGTGGAGACATCCCTTTGGCCCTGAATTTGACAGTCGTCCGAGTCTGACCACTGCTTTCTCAGCCTGGGCCCAGCCTGCAGATGGAGTTTGGTGGCAAGCTGGGCCCAGAAGGTAGTGGGGTTCAAGGCCAGCTGGACAAAAAAAGGTGAGGGGTCGTGGACAACCTCGGGTTGTGTTCACAGAGGAAAGCCCTATGAGCGGATGAGGCCTGTCTGGGATGCTGAGACATGAACAGGTTCTGTCCTCGCAACCTCCTTTCCAGAACCCCCATTCATGGGAGTGTGGGAGGGCGGGGGAGCAGAGCATCCTCAGGAAAGCAGCCCCTGGGACCCTGTGGCTTTGTGGCTATTTATTCTTCCTCCTGCTTTTTCTTAAGCCCTAAACGTTTCTCACAGTGTCTAGCTAGTTCCAGTTATGTAAGCAGCATTGTGTGTTAACGAGAAAAATATCCATTGGTGGTGTGTGGAATCCAATGGCCTTTGTCCCCCAAGCCACCCAGTACTTCCCTTCTAGCTGAGGCCAGGCCCCGCTGTGAGCTGGGGGATGGAGACTGTCTTCATAATCACTGTTTTTGTCACATGATGGGACATGGATGCCAGGACCCTGTGTGTGTGTGTGTGTGTGTGTGTGTGTGTGTGTGTGCACGTGCATACCTCTGCATGTGGTGTTATGTGTGAGGAACACACATCTTGCCCCGTAGACTTTTGGGGGCGAGGGGCATGGGGCTTGACCTCAGCAGTGTCCCGGTGGACAGAAGGGTTCTGGCAGACACCTCTTTCTGGTATGCACTGTCCTAACAGGCAGGGGACCCTGCCTCTGCTTCCCCGGAGAAATTCACCTCTCCTCTTTTTGTATTCTTGTTCCCCTCCCTTCCTGGTTTCCCCATGGCTCTCCCGGGTGCCAGAGGCCACTGAGCCACTGGCTGAAGGTGCTGTGGTAGAGGCAACAGAGACAGACAGCAGCTAGGGTAAATGGCAGGCTCCCCAGGCCAGTGGAGAAAATCTTGAGGCTGAGCTGACCCACCATCAGGCTGTAGGATCAGGGAAAACTCATTACTGGTCTGAATCTCAGTTTCTCCATTTAAAGCACGTGGGAGGGGGAGAGATTAGATTAGATGGCTATGAGGGGCACCAAAGCCCAGGAGGGTAATGAGCCAGGGCCCCACCTACCGAGCCCCACTGTGCCTGGCAACCGGGTATCCCTAGCGGTGCCAAAGGGCTCCGATTCTTTTCTCAAGGCAGCAGTCCCTTTAATCCTTCCTCAGGCCACCAGCCACATCAAGCCTGCCCTGGCTGTGAGGGGGCCTCAGGCCCAAACTTCTAAAGGGAGACAGAACCCACTCATTCATTCATTCACTCGTCCATTCATCTATCTCTTTTTTCCATTTAGCCATCCTGTATGGACCCCCAGAGTGTCAGGCACTGTCCAACACCGCCCAGCCTGAGACACTAATTACCTTTGTACCTCTGCTGTCAGAGGCCTCTGCCTGGCCTCCCCTCAGTTCAGCAACTTCTCACCCCAGCTCTAGGGAGCTGTCCCCCCAACTTCCGCCCCTCCCCCACCCTGGCCCAGGCTTGTGTCCGGTGGCCCCTGAGCTCACACTTTCTGGATGGTTGCCTGGCAGCGTTTTTTCTAGGATGCATCCCATCTTAGCCAGAACCGGCCTCCAGGCCTCCACTCCTAGGCTTAACTTTTACAGGCTATTTAGCCCTGTCTCCATTTCTCTCCTGTTCTCTCTCCAAACGCTCCAAGACTCCTCCTCCCCTTGCTTTGCTTTATCTAAGGTGTGGCGGGGCTCCAGGCCTCCTGGCGAAGCCTTCTGGATCCAGCCTGTAGTCAGAGAAACACCACATAATGCACATCCCAGACCCTTGGCCCTGAGCCTCCAGCCGCTCTCCCCCACCCCCGCCCAGGAGCACCCTCAAACCCAGCTCTTCTGGACCTAGCTGTGGACTGGCCTTTCGACAAAGCAAGACCCTGGGGTGGGGGGGCCACCAGCAGGGAGGGGCCTGTGACTTCGTGCCAGGTGGGTTTTGCTCTAGGGCAAGGCTGGTGGAGAGGATGGGGTGGGGTGGTGGGTAGGTGCTGGGGAGTGGGGATGGAAGAGTCTGTCAGGGGACTGCCAGCTGGGGTATGTGTCAGAGTGAATGGGCCGGTGCTCGTCTCCATGTGTGACCCTCCCAGCAGCCGTCAGCCTGCATTAGCGCACACATGGGTGAGCCTGCACGTGGGCACGATAGGCAGCAGGGTACGAGGGAGGGTGGGGGAAAAAAACCCAACAAAATACTGGCTGCAGGGCCAGAAGAGGCCCTTCTCCCCCCTCCAAGACTCAGTTTCTCCATGTGTCACGTGAGAGCGCTGAATTGGAGGTCTTGAAGGGCCATCATAACTCTAACATGCTCTGGTTCTTTTGTATTCCGTGCACTGGGGCAAGCTCAGAAACTTCCTTTCTGGGGAAAGACACGACACGCAGAGTCAATTCTAAAATATCTATGATATGTCTTTTCCTTCACTCTCGTGTCCGTCTTAGACCCCCCCTTCTCATCCTTTGTCTTCCTAGAGCCAGTGTAAGAGCAGAGGCGGAGGGCAGAAGGGCTGTTTCAGAGAACCGTCTCCAAATTCAGGAGGGCCGGGGGGTGGGGCAGGGGAGGTATCCAGGGAGGCCATTCCTGCACAGACTCAGAGAGGAGGCTGCTGGAGGGAGCACGAGGAGCCCACACCTGTCGTGTCACTGCCATCACTCCTCCAGGATGGCCTTGAGGGCCTTGGCAGTCTAGCATGGGCTGGGCATCTCTGGAGGCCAGAAAACCCTGTATTTACCCAGAGCATGGGTGTTATGTTATCAATAAAAGTAGCAAAAATTGGGGGCACCTGGGTGGCTTGATCGGTTAAGTGTCTGCCCTCAGCTCAGGTCATGATCCCCAGGTCCTGGGATTGAGCCCCACATTGGGCTCCCTGCTTAGCAGGGAGTCTGCTACTCTCCCTCCCTCTGCCCCTCCCCATTCTTTTCTCTCCCTCTTGCTTGGTCTCTCTCTCAAATAAATAAATACAATCTTTTTAAAAAAATTGCAAAAATTTCTGAAGGTATTTTCAGTCACACTTTCTCTAGGAGTTTAAGCATACATTTATTATTACTGTTTTATTGGGAATGGCTTATGGGGGCCAGCGGGGAAATTATAGGAGGCTAAAATCTCCCATGTCAGCCTTGAGTGACACCACAACAGAACTGGATTTTAATCCTGACCTTACCATTAGCTTCGGTGCATGACCCTGGCCAAGTGACTCCCTTTTCCTATGCCTCAGTTTGCCTGTTTGTATGATGCTGGAGGGGCTGCCGGGGGTGGGGGTATGGTTTTCACTGTCCCCAAAGGGCCAACCTAGCCAGCTTTCACGTGCAACAAATCCACCACTTCTCCCAAGAGGAGGCTTGGAGCTGTGGAGGAGATGCAAAAGGGAGGTCAGTTCCATTCATATTCCAGTGAAAACAAGAGGCTGGCAGGGAAGCACACTTTCTGAGTCTTGATTTGAGGTCAGAGGGGTGAAGGGACTTGCACAAGGTCACAGAGCAAGTGGGGGGCGAAGCCAGTCCAGACCAGGTCTTCTGGGTCCCAGGCCAGTGCTCCTCCATTGTTCCCCACCCTTACCCCTTACATAACTAAGTTACCACGGGCGAGGTATGGGGGGGGGGGGGGTTCTAGGAAAATGGGTGGGAATGAAGAGAGCTCTCGAGATCCACAGCTGGGTCTGAGAAGGTTAAATTCCCAGCTGGAAGCATTCAGTGAGGCCTCCAGAAAACGGGCAGTCCTTACAACTTGCAAATAAGTACTTCAGGCCACAGGAAATGATCCCAGACCACAAGGCCCCAGGATTGCACCAGAACAGTCCTGTCTGCGTGTCAGCCAGCGTGTGGGAGAGGCAGCCTGGGGTGGGGCGGGAAGAGGCATCCTACAGACCTCGGCCTTAGGCCCAGCTCTGGGATTCTGCTAGCTGAGCAAACTCAGGCCAGTAACCGCCTCCCGCTCTGCTCCCCCCAGCCCCATTTGTAAACTGGTAATCATAGGCAGTAGCTCCACCATGAATAAGTTATCTGCTGGATAACTAGGTGGACTGGCAGATGGGCAAAGACATTGCAAACCGTAACATTCTGCTCAGGCGGGAAGGATTGTTCTATTTGCAGAATGGTTGCTTGTATGTATGCCTGACTTCTGAGTAACTTCAGAGGAGGTCACCCTGGAGGACCCATGTTCCAGGACCAGACTCCCTCTTGGAAAGAGTGAGGAAAGTGGGTGATTATTCAGTGTGTGCATATGGGGAGGAGGTGAACTGATGTGCCCCTGAGGTCGGAGACAGTGGAGCTAGGGGTCTGTGAAGCTGCCTTTCATGTGGAGGCTAAACGGATGGGTCCTGAGGGCAGAGCTGAGGCCTGTGGGCACGAGTGCCATTCCACAAAGGCCCCCAACATTGCCAAGCCTCACGGTGACCACAGGGGAGCATGGGGGACTTGGGGGAGGGGGGCGGTGCTTCTGGCCTTTTCTCTGGGAAGAATCTCCTTCCAAGACTATCCCAGCTAGAACACAGGATTTCCATTTCAATGCTCCCTGGCAAGCTGCCCTCCCCAGAAATCTGCTAAAGGCCCACGGAAAAGCCTTTAAAAACACACTAATTACCAACAATTCTTTAGCTTCTCCTGATTTCTCTCCCCGTGGCGCTGGGGGTTGGGGCAGGGTGGGCTCGGATGGGGAGGGGTCACTAACTCAAGACAGCAGCTTTTGTGTGTGGAAACCCCACTGGAGCTCTGAGCACTGACCCAAGAGGCTCCTTGGGCTCCTGCTTCCTTTGGTGTGCCCAAAGGCTGAGCGAGGCCTGGGTGGTTTGCAGAAGCCATGAAAGCCTAGAGTGGGTGACTGGGTCTCCAAGAGCCCAGTTGTAAATGAGGCCCTTACAGGAACGTCAGGGGACACTGCCTGCTCTCACCCAGCTAGGCCTGGACACCAGGTGCCAGCCCCCAGCCCTGCCTTGCCCTCTGCTGCTGCTGGGCCCTGTATGCCAAGCCCGTGTAGCCTCTCCGTCATGGAAGTCATAGTTACAAGGGTGAGAGATGAATGGATTCCCTAATTTCTATCCATGTCCCCTCAGGGAAGGAGTGGGATGTCAGGTAATGGTTCTGAGCTCTCTAAATCCAACAAAGCTCTTTCTTGACAGTGGCTCTCCACAGTTCTGGCCTAATCTGGGAGAGAGCCTGGGGGCATCTTGGCTAAGGTTTGGCTTGTTCACAGCAACCCTGAAAGCAGGGTGCCAGCCCTGGAGGGGGTCATTCTGGACCTTCAGGAAGCCAACTGAAAGGAAAGCCACTAATCTGTTCTGATCAGCCTCAACCCATGTCTTTGTTTATGAAAGGATGCAGTGCCTTGGGAGAAGAGGGGCGGGTACTATTTCATACCTCTCAGGCCTCTGTCTGATAGTAACAGTAATGGCCAGCATGCGCAGAGCATGAATTCTGTGCCAGAAGCAGTCTTAAGCACTTGACATGTATTCCCTCATTTAATCTTTGCAACCAGCTCCACAAGGAAGAAACCAAGGCCCAGAGAAGTGACTTCTGAGAGGTCGGCTGGTCAAACAGCTGCCAGATGAAGAAGCTGGGCTTGGAACCGAGATAGGTGGTCTGAATCCCAAGTCGTGATCCCTGTGTCCGCCATGATTGGCACCTGCTCCCCACGCCAGTCACTCCACACATGTCCTCTCATGTAAAATTCTGTAAGACATGCACAAATCTTCCCTATTGCACAGACAGGGCAAGGAAGACGGAACAGGTCTTTCTCAGGGTCCCACAATTGGGAAGGGGTAGAGGGGGCATTTCAAAACCTGGCTCTGCCTGCTTCTTGACATGCTGACTTCCATCCAGTGCCTTTGTCACAGTTACATGGTTACAAGCATTCTAAGAATTCCGATGCAATGTTCTATCTGTTGAGAGCTCACTGTGCAGGAGGCATTTGTCTGTTCTTTTTTTTTTTTTAAAGGTATTTATTTATTTATTTATTTATTTATTTGACAGACAGAGATCACAAGTAGGCAGACAGGCAGGCAGAGAGAGGGGAGTGGGAGAGGCAGGCTCCCCGCGGAGCAGAGAGCCCGATTCGGGGCTCAATCCCAGGACCCTGGGATCATGACCTGAGCTGAAGGCAGAGGCTTAACCCACTGAGCCACCCAGGCGCCCTGCATTTGTCTGTTCTATTTGTGCCTTTTCACTGGGACTTGCACCTATGGTGTGAGGCTGGGGGTGTCACTCTCTTTGGTGGACAAGAACACTGAAGTCCTAGAGACCTTCTCTTTTGTCTCTCCTCGCTCTAGGCAGGACACCCCCAACCACTGCAGCATTCACATACCCATTTCTTTGGGTAAGAACCCTCCCCAGTCATGGTCTGATTCTCCTGAGACATCCAGCTAAAAGGAAATGGGGGTTTGTTCGAGACTTTATGTGTCAATTCAATGGCAAAGTCCCAGCTCTGCCACTTCTGAGCTAGGTGACTTGGGCTAAGTTGCTGCCCCGTCTGAGCTGAGGCTACCTCATCGCAGGTGCGTGAGGCTGACCAAATGACAAAATGGGATGGCAAAGCATTTTTAAACTCTGGAGGACCATACAAAGGTGAGTTAGGGTTTCTGAAACGAAGGTACTCATTTCTGGGTTTTCATCTCTAGCATTCTGGCATGACCTCATCACACACGTGTCCAACACATGCGTTGGCACCGCTATTGAAACCCGCATACCAGCACCAGTAAGCTTCAAACAGATCGGGGAGGGAGGGGGAGAGGATTGTCCTTGCCCCTGAGTTGTCTCTCTTTTAGGCAGAGCATCCGCTAGTTCCTTTAAGTCCTTCCTTCCAGGACAAGATTTCAAGACCCTTTCCTCCGAGGCAGTTAGGTAAAGTAGAAAGATCATGGGCTTGGAATCATGCAGACCCAGGGATGAAACCCATGTGTTGCCAGTGTCTAGCTGTGTGATCTTGGGACGTTCCCCTTACCTCCCTGAGCCTGTTTCTCCATCTGCAGAATGGAGAGGATATTCCTACTCTCCGGCTGGCCTGAGTCTCAAATGATAGGTCCTGGGCTAGGGGCTAAGGGCTAGGGGCTAGGGATGCAGAGCTAAATTAGACGTCAGTCCTTTATATCAAGTAGCAGGAGGGGAAGGTCAAGCCGCGGGCAAATGGTCTCAAGTGCCATGATGGAATTTAGCCAGGGCTCTGGGGGCCCAGAAGAGGGCCACTTATCCTAGTCTCAGAGGAGAAGGTGGCTTCAGAAGGATGGTAATGTCTGGGCTGGTCCTCGAAGAGGGAATAATAGCTAAGAACAGCTAACCCTTATGCAGCCCTGAATATGCGTCGGGCACTATTCTAAGTGCTTTCCATGCATGATCTAATTAACAAGCATGCCCTTCGAGATGAATACAACTTTAGGCAAAAACACCTGTTGATATCCCCAATTCACAGATATGGAAACCAAGGCACAGAGAAGGTAAGTGACTTGCCCAGCTGGGCATCAGTACCCGCTCCCCACCAAGTTCACGCTCTTAACAACCCCCACCAAGCTGGCAATATGATTAGGAATTCCCTGGGTAAAGAGGAGGCTGGGGAGTATTGAGGTTGACATGAAGATTGTGGTACATGCTGGGACTAGGCGATAAGGTGGGTAAGCAGCATCCTTTGTGCATCCGGCTGAGGAACTTAGACTCAGACTCTGGGATGACCAGGAGTCACTGGTGGATTTTAACTGGGGAATTATGTGCTCAGATTTGTCCACAGAAAAAGTCTCTGTGGCTGCAGTAGCGAGGCTGGTCAGAGGAGGACGCACTCTGGCGGCAGCGAAGTACAATAAAGGCTTGAATCAAGGCAGTGTTTGTGGGGATGGAATGCTCGGGATGGATTCCAGAGCTATTAAGGAGGTAGAATTGGCAGGTCATGGTAATTAATTAGATGTGAGGGGTGAGGGAGAAGGAGGAGCAAAGGTTTCTAGGTTGAGAGCCTGGGTGGGTTGTGGGGCTGCCCCTTGAGAAACGAAAAAGGCAGAAATGTGCCCCCCTGTTTGGGGTGAGGTGGGTTTGACGTGTCCTTGGAGACGACCACTAGGGAAATGTCAATACTGACTAAAGCTTGGGAGAGGCTGAGGGGACATTTGGAATTCCCTTGCCTAGAGGAGGTGGTGGTAGAAGCCACAGGAGTGGCGGAGCATGGTCAGGAAGCGTCTGTGAGGAGAGGCTTACGAGAGGCAGTTTGGGGAGCCCAGTCTTTAAGGGGCATGCTGAAGAAAAGGGGCCCAGGGAAGGGACTGACGAAGATTGGTCAAAGAAGTAGGAGGAGAACCAGGGAAACCACAGCTACATAGAGAGTATAGAATTTGAGAGTAGAGATATTCAGGAAGCCAGAGGTGCTCACAGATACCTCGTGTAGCTGAGCAGTCCATGGAGTCAAGGATAGAAAAGCATCCTTTGAGTTCTGTAATTAGATCTCTGAGGTCAGGTGAGAGCCAAGTAGGGATGGGAGCCTGATGGCAGGGCATCTCATGTAGTGAGTACAGGTGAAGAAGGAGGGACAGACCCACAAGGACCCTGGGAAAAGGAGATACAGAGCATCAGCTAGAGGGAGACACAGGGTCAAGGCCCTCCCCTCCCGGCTTCTTTGCTCCCTGCCCACTTCCCACCACCCCCAAATTGGGTCTTTGCCCTGGGCATGCTGGGGTTTGTCAATGCCTTTCAAGGTGCCGGGCCCTCCACCTCTCCTCAGGCTCCCTCAAGTCTTGTAAGCAGAAACCTCCCTTCGTTTGGCTCAGGAATAATCCCCTGGGAGAGCCAATGAGACAGCAATTAGACCAGTTGCAACGGCCATCCGCTCACATCTCTGTGCCAGGGCAGTCCTGCTGGCACCCTGCCAAACTCTTCTGGGCCAGCCCCACTGCCTGGTCCTCCTACATAGGCCCCATGGTCGCCATCTGTGGAGGAGCCTCCAAGGGGCTGGAGACTTGGGAGGTAGCCTTGCTTACCTCTCCGGCTTCTGCCCCAGCTGGATGTCTGGGCAGCTAGAAGCCATCTAGAAGCTTATCAGCCCCAGGACTGGGCCGGAGCCCACCAGTTTCAGGAAAAGGAAGGTAGAATGAAAGCTAAAGTGTGGGATTGGGGTCCCCCCCACAGCTCTGCCCTTTGCTTCTTGTGGAACTCAAGGTGACACCCCCTTACCAGTCTCCTGGGTCTTCCTGGCCATGAAACTTCAGAGGATTCTGGTTCCTAGAAATAAATCTGCCTTTGTCTGCAGGGCTGGTCCTTTGGGGCCTGTGGCTTCTGCCTGCTGTGCTCCGTGGCTGCTGGGACCTGATTTTTCCAGAGTCTTTTCAGGCTTGGTGGGAAGACTTCATCACCCTGGGAATTGTCCATGTCCAATCACTCACCCCAGCCATGGCACACTCTTCTCCTTTCCTATTTCTAACTGGTACTGGATCACAGCCCCCGACCTTTGACTCCATCTTTTCTGAGCTGGTGCATTTCACAAATATAAAATGTTCCTCTATCTCAACAGCATTCTCTAGAATGAAGGCTATGATCACCCCAGTCTGCCCTACATTGGAAAGACCCTCCCTCCTTTCTTTCCACAAACATCTCGGTGTCTGACTCTGCTGAGTCATGGAGAAATGTATCAGAGTTCACTCCTGCCTCACGGACTCACCATCTGGTGGGAGACACAGACATAGCCACTGGTAATTCGAATGTCCTAGTTAGGTATCATGCCGGGAGATCGTTCCAAGTACAGGGAGGGAGTGCGAGGGAGGCAGTGACAGAGTTCTCACTAGACACCAGGGAGAATCGCAAGGTTAGTAGGTGTGTGGGAGGCGGACAAGGAGGCAGAGGAAGGGCTGTGGGAAGAGACCCAATGGTACACAACGGCCTGGTGCTGTTGGGGGATAGGGCTTGAGTTCTGGGTACTGCTTATGATATAGAAGAGAGAGGCTAAGCTGTGGAAAGAATGTCCACCCCAGGGTTTTTCCCTCGTGAGGTGGTGGTGAAGGAGCAGGGGAGAGCTCCATGAGCCACAGGTTGAAAACTGGGGTCAACACGGTGGCTGTGGGTGCCAAGGGCGTCTGGGCCCAGTGGAGATGGAAGGTGGGGTGGCCTGGAGCTGGGCTGTGGCTGTAGAGTAATCTGTACCTGAACCTTGAAACCCTCAGTCTTCTCATCTCTAACATGGGCATAATAGCACATACTTTATACGCTCCATGTGTGGGAGAAATGACATCATGCCTATAAAAGGGCATTGAAAATGGGAAGTCCTGTGTCCATGGGAAAGATTGTTGTGATTGGGACCCCTCTTCTGGCCCCCAGCTTAGAAACTACCACCCTCAGGAATCCTGCCCTGCTTCTTGCCAGTGGGAAGGCATCACCCTATTTCTGAATGCTCCATGTAGAGCATCCATGGGTGCCTCGAAGGCTGAGCCCCCATCTGATGTCTCTCAGCATCAACAGGCTGTAGCCCTCGGGGCTTCCCTGCAGATAGAGTCTCATGTGCACTTCTCTTCTGGACACCACTCCCCCACCCCCACACGGCTAAACAGATGAGGTCAGGCAAAGGTCCAGGGACCCACACTTGGAGATGCCCCTGTGGATGCAGGTGTTCTCAGGCATGGCCCACGAACGCCCACACTCACATCTACCTCTGCCCTGTGCACAGCCTGCCACCATGCATGTGTGTGCGCCCTTCCAGTTGCTCCCCCTTGAATCTGCTAGACCCAGTACCACCGGCTCCAGCTTGCAGATGAAGATGATAAGGCTCAGAGAGGTATCCACAGCCAGAAAAGCCTCCTAGGGGAGCCCCGCTGGGCACAGGCTTCCCCAGGGCACCATTTGTGCCCACAAGCCTTCCTGGGCTGACTGATTTCTGTCCCACTCTGGACACCCAAAGGCCCCAGTTTCATCCTGAGAAGTGCTCACTGAACTGGTCACTTGCTGTGAGGGTGTTGCTGCTGCTGGGGGTGGGGGGTTTGGGAGGATAGGATGGTCAGGTGGTGGTGGAGTTGAAAGGGGGGAAGCCTGATCAAAACCATGTCACAAAGGAGGGGCGGAGTGGGGGAGAAAGAAAGAGAGAGAGGAGAGAAAGAGAGAGAGAGGTGTTTCCATTCACAAAGAAATCATTATGGTTAATTTAATTCATTGTAGCGTTTAATACAGAAAAGCTTTTCTACAGAGACTGGGCATCAGGCCAACATTTATATATAAATGGGTTTTATTTTAAAAGCGAATGCAGTGAGGGGGATAGACTAGGCTTATCCCTCTCGTTCCCTCTCCTCTTTCTGGAGCTACCTATCTGAACTCGTGTAGATGAGGAATTGAGTCTCCCACTAGGCAGGAACCCCCTACTCCCCACTCCTGTGGCCCAGAGTTTTTTTTCTTATTCCCCTTACTAAGACTGTTTCCCCTGCTTTCCTCAGGAGCGTATGGAAACCCCAGGCTAGGCCCCCAACTCGGAGCTGCATTGAGAAATGCAAATCCTTGAATGCTATCCTTAAGAGAGCTCTCATCCACTACAGGCTCTTCTGCTGAAACTCAGAAGAGGGGAATGACCTGACTGTGATCATGGAACTTGGTCTGTGCCAGCAATGGCAGAACTCAAACTCAGGTCTTCTGTTTCTCTGTCCAGCATCCCAGAACGTCAGCCCCCTGCCCTGTCAGCTCTATGGCCTGTGCCCAGCGTCTCAGAGGCCTAGCACTGCTTCCCCCTGCACCTGACTCAGGACCAGATCCACCCTTCTAAGCAGTTTCTCATGCCTCTGAAATGTTCCCCTACCCCCATTACTCCTAAAACTCTAGCCCACTAATCAACTAGTTCACACCATGGGGTCAATGGCAAATAACAACTTGCTGTAAAGTGCTCGGGGTGCAATTTCAGGCTCTCTGGACTTCTCAGAGGCTGGACAAGAGCTGTGGGGGAGAGGGAGACCTGTTACGAGCCCATCTCATTATATGACAAACATTTATCCAGCAGCCTGTGTTGCCACATGTTCCCAGAGTGCTGCTGGTCTGGGATCACAGTGTATATTTTTCAAAGATTTTATTTATTTATTTGAGAGAGAGCACAGGCACAAGAGTGTGAGTCAGAGAGGGGGCAGAGGGAGAAGCAGTCTCCCCACTGAGCTGAGCAGGGAGCCTGAAGTGGGGCTCCATCCTGGGACTCCAGGTTCATGACCTGAGCCGAAGGCAGACTCATAACCAGCTGAGCCCCACCCAAGGTGCCCCTGGGATCACAACGTATTGAACAGACTGTCATGGGTTGAGTGGCACCAGCTCTTAAAGGAAGGTGGCCAAGGAGGCCCTCCTGGATTTTCTTCTCAGCCTTCGGGCTCCAGCGATAGGGGTCCAAAACACACCTGGCCAGCGCCTTTCCTCCCCCTTAATGTAGCCTGGCCCCCAGGGCAAAGGAAGCAAGTAAGGAGAGGGGACATGGCACCAACATGAGCTCTCTGGAGGGTTGGCTTCCTTTCCCTCTGTGTCACGTGGTCTTCCTGTGATAGAACCACCTGCACATGGCCTCATCACGGGGATTGTATAATGGACCTCTAGAAAACCGAAAGGCCATGCCCAGGGCCATGGCACTAAGATACAGGGGATCTGGGTTGACATGGAAGTCTGGTGACCCTGAACCTCATAGCCGACCAAAGCCCCCCCCCCATCCCTGGACAGAAAGGACCAGCTCGGGGGTTCACCAGTGTCAGGGGATGGAGCTTCTGCTGCACACAGGAGCACATAACTTCTTGGGTGGGCCTCCTTGAGCTCCGCACCAGACTCATGAACTCCCATGGGGAGGGAGCTGATTTGCTCAGCAGGCTGAGCAGGAGAATGAAGCCCAGACTCAAAAGAAGGAGCTGAGGCCTGGCCACAGGGCCCTCAAGCCCCTAGAGGGCCCCTAGAGAAAGACTAGAGGGGGTTGGGGGTTGGCTTCCAGGCCCTCAAGGAGGCCAAGAGTCCCCGGCAGCCCTCCTGTGCATCCCCAGGTTTCTCAGTGGCCTGGCTGGTATGTGGGGTATTTGGGGTTCAAGCCCAGCACAGTCCCACATCTGGATCCGGTTAGCTCTCCACGTTCTTTCTTGGCCAGGAAGAATGTGTGCAACGCCCGAGGAGCTGCTGGACTGCGGTCTTGCCACTCGGACCGGGCTATCCAAGCAGAGTGGCGGGCAGCAGAGCCCCTGGGGAGGGGCTTCCCGGGCTCTCCATCATCGCGCTGCCGCCACCACCACCGGTAGCTCCCGGGTGGAGCAGGGCCCTTTCAGCAGGCGCTGGCTGCTGCATCAGACGGAGCCAAGCGGTTGGGCTGCACCAGGGGAAGGCCCGCTGCTTCTGATGATTGGCTCACCCACTGCTCTTGCCCCACCACCTTTCCCCCTGCAACCAGAGTGGATGGGAGGCACCAAGATGCTCCCCTGCCCCACCAAATGCAAGGATCCGGAGGGGAAGGTGTCCTCTGCCCTAGTCAGGGCAAGGCAGAGCTGACCTCCACAGACCTCTACCAGCTTCAGAAAGCAGGCTCTATGTTCTCCATTCCAAATCTTCCCGAACAGTCTCCTCTGAAGAGCTCCAGCCACAAGCAGCCTCCGTCAGAGGCAGCTATTACAAAGTAACATGGAGGCCATGCAGTCTTGTATGGTAGAGCACAGCGGTTACCATGGGAAGGTTCAGGAGCCAGGCCCACCTGGGTTTGCACGTGTGCCCGGCTCCTCCTTAGCCCTGTGACATGGGGCAAGTGACTGAGGCTCTCTGTGTCTTCAAACCTTCGTAACATCACAAGAGCAAGAGGTCCCTGGGTCATGGGGCTGCTGTGAGGCTTAAATGCGTTAACACTTGTAAAGTGCTTAGAATTGCCTGGCCCATAGGGAGCACCCGGCCGCTTATTATCGTTAGAGTTTATTTACATCCTTTGATTCACCGGAGTGTGCAGCAACCCTGTGACCTCGGGGTGGCCAGAGGAAGCTAGCTAGGGGAGGGCCTCACCCCAGGTCGCATCACCAGTAGGGGCAGGGTTGGGACCCGGCAGGTGTCTTTGCCCTGTTTCTTTCCCACCACCTGCCCTGGCACGCACCTCCTCCCATTGCCTGTGGTGGCCCTGGAGAGCAACAGTAGGAAGGAGCTTTCACCCAGGCTGAGCTTTGCCTCTTTTGCCACCCGGCTGGGGGCCATGGAGAATGACAGGTCAAGCATTTCTACAAGTTGAGTCCAGAGAACTGCTAATCTCTCGGGGTCATGGCTGTAGAGAGATCATGTAGACCTCAATGCCAGAGGCCAAGATCTGCCTGGGGCCCCAGAAGGACCCACCCAGGTTCCCCCAAGGCTCCTCTCACTAAATTGCAACACACCAAGTGGGAGTGAGGAGCCAGGAGTCCACGATGCACCTGGGTGTCTGGAAAGGACTTGTGTTGTGATAGTTGTGCCCTGCCAGTCATGGGTGAGAGGATGGAGGCAGTGTGCCACGGCCAAGGGATCCCGGGCAGTATTGCAGGGAGCTGGTGGAAGAGCTTCTAGGGAATGTGACCGCAGCTCACCCTGTCTCTGCCCACAAGTCGGCTGGCAATAAAGGCCTCCAGCACCCATTCTAAATAGAGCTCAGAGATTTGCTGAGGATTGAGTTCTGGAAGCAGGAGATGGAAAAGGAGGGCAAAGAGAAAGCGAAGAGGATGCTGTTGATAGAGAGCTCTCAAGGCAGATCCCCAAAGGGCTGCTCAGACATCAGCTGCAGCTCCTCCCACACCAGTGGGGGGGGGGTGCGGAGCAGAGCACAACCGGAATCCTGGATTCAAGTCCAGATTCAGCCACTTGGTAGACGATGGCAGGGACAAGTAACTCCCTGCCTCTGAGCCTTCAGGTCCTCATCTGTATATGGAGGTAATAGTGCCTATTTCTCAGGGCTGAAGATGGTGACATGAACAAAGAGCCAGGTATGGAGCCAGTCCCAAAGAGGAGCTCAATACTGACTCCCCCACCGGCCCTGTGCAGCCATTGCCCATACTCTCAAGCACAGACAGCTTTTGGGTCTGTGTCCTAGCTTCCCTTGTCATGGTCATTTGTCATTTTGGGCATCCTGGGTTTTTTTGTTTGTTTGTTTTTGTTGTTAGAAAGAGAGAGAGAGCACGAGTAGGGGGAGTGGCAGGCAGAAGGAGAGGGAGAAGCAGGTTCCCCACTGAGCAAGGAGTCCAACATGGGACTCAATCCCATGGCCCTGGGCTTATGACCTGAGCTAAAGGCAGGTGCTTAACTGGCTGAGCCATCCAGGTGTCCTGGCAACCTGATTTCTTTTGGAGAAATTAACCTCTCTCATTTTATGTTGTCTTAGTAGGGGGTGATAGAAGGCAACTGCTTCAGAGGTCAAGGGGGCTGACACATGACCAGAACTCAGCCAAAAAGATGCTCCCTCTTCCAGCAAGAGCCATGGCAGAAGGGTGGGGACTGGCTATGCAGGCTGTCTGGCAGTGAAGGTATCCTGGCCAGGCCATGCCGGTTACAAAACAAGGACGGCCCTTCTCGTGTCTTGGATGCTCAAAGCTTCCCTGCCTTCCGCTCACTCTGAAGTCTGCTTCTGTAGCTTCCATGAGTTCTGAGAGTGCCCCTCCAGGAGCCTCGGTACAAATTTCCTTTCTGCTCCAGGTGACCCAGTCTGGTTTCTGCGTGTGCCCTCCAATCCCTCTCTCCTCCATCCCTCACCAGACTGCAGGGGCAGACACCGTCCTCTAGTACCCTAGTTCCCCCGTCAGTGCCCAGCTTGGTTCGCAGAGCACACACTCCCTCGCACACTCCCGGCCTCCAACTAGGGAAGGAAGCTATGCTTTGCAGACGTCTTCAGCTGGAGGAGACCCTGCTTGGCAGGCAAGGGAGGAAGCCATCTGGTGTGGAGGCAGGGGTCGGGACGAATGACTTCCGGAGGTGTTTGGGCACCTCACCCACCCCCGGGAAACACATGTTCAGTCCTAGCAAGGGCCTGGCCCAGAGTGGGTGCTTTCTTACTTCTTGAAAGAAGTAAGTAGTTTTGTAGTTTTGCTCTTGTTGCACCAAAAAGACAAGGGTCAGTAAAGAAGCATCAGGCTCCCAACTAAGGGCCGGCACCTAGCAGAGTAGCGCAGGGGGCCAAGGAAAAGCTGGAAATTTGTTCTATGCATCTGCACACATACATAAGGAAATGCATAGATGTAGAACTGGCTTCATTCGTCACAAATAGGGTCCTCCTTTATATGCATGCATGTTTTACAACTTATTTTTTGATCTCCACGGTGGGCGTGGGGCATCTTTCCATTCTGCATGTGTAGATCTATCTTAGGCTTTTGAACAGCCTTGTTTGGATCCCCGAGTATGGAATAGTTTATTTAGTCGGTCCCCTATCGATGGCCATTTAGGTTGTATGCAATCTGCCTATCTTCTATGCGCCATGATTTTCTATCTATCACTGTGCACGTATGAGTCCATTATCTGTAGGATAATGACCCAGGAGAGGAATGCAGGGTTAAATAATCATACGGTATCTCGTTACAGCTCTGTCCCCCCAGCTAGACTGTAAGCTCTGGGTGCACTGGAGAGAGGGAGATAGATGAGGAAGAGGTGAAGGAAGTGACTACAGAATCCCTCTGACTTGCAGGTAGAAGGAAATTTGTTTTCCACCTGTCTTTCCTGGGTAGGCATCTCCAACATGATTCCGGCCTTCTGAGGACACAAGGCATCAAATCAAGAGCCATTTTTCTGGACCTCTAGATGAGGCCCACCATAGAGGCACATCATGGGAGAATCCTGGCTTGCTTGAGCTGAGCGGAGAGCCCGCAGCCTCCCTCCCCATGGTGAGCTGGGCCAGGCTCACAGGCAGGATGTCTGAGTTGCACCTCCATCCTCCTCTCTATGTGGAACCTGGGATCTGTACTGCCTCCAGCCCGGGGCCTTCCTCTTCTTCCCTATTTGCCTGCCAGAAACCAGGGTCTCAGCCACCCTCCCCAACCAGGGCTGCACACCTTCAGAAAGCACGCCTGGACATGGTACAGGGCATGGAGTCCAGAAAGCTTGCAAAGTGAGGAAGCCACTGGCAGCACCTGAAAGGGGATGGGTGGAGGGGAGGCCAGAAGCTGGGGATTTTTCCTTAATAACAACCTGGTGCCCCAATTCATTGGCGGCTCTGCCTGACTATGAGCTGGCTTGCCCCTCTCCCTCCTTCCTCCTGGAGGAACCTTCATCTTCAAAGCTTTTTGGGAAACAGTTAATTAACCCCCAAGCCCTACTGCCTGCCCAGAAGGCTGCTGATTCTCTCCTCTCCGTGGGGGTGGGGAAAGGGGAGGACCAGTGAAACTGAAGCCTAAGCGAAAGGGTGTGGAGCTGGGAACCAAGTGATCCCAGGCTCCCAGACAGGGAAGCTGTCTTCCCTTCCCGTTCCCCAGCCCCCCCCCTCAAATGGCTAGGGGGACCCCCTCCCCCACCGGGGGGCAAGTTAAATAACGAAGGGGTTAGGAGTTCAAGAGTTTCTTTTCCAACACTGTTTATTTTGCATTAGTTATAGCAGCTCTCTGTGCCTCAGTTTCCTCATCTTTAAAGCAGATGTAATAATAGCACTAAGTTGTTCAGGACCCTGGGAACAATCGGGACATGGGAAGAGCAAATTCTGTGGAAGGGGTATGTCCAGATAACTGAAAGAGCATGTGGGAGCCGTCTCATGAATGGGGGTTGGGGGGTGCTTAGTGGAAGAGTGGGGTGTGGAGGGGGCAGTGGGTGGGAGGTTGCACCCCTCAAACTCGGTGACCAGCACTGGGAAGGAGAGGGGATTTGGCAGGGAGGAGGGGGCGGAGCTTTGTTTCCTGGCACCATCTTCTTTTTCCTTGTCTTCACACACTCTTTCTCTGTTCCAGGTTTTACACACACACACACACACACACACATCTCTACATTCACGTGCATATATATATACACAGACAAAAACACGCATACACACACACACAAATGAGCAAAAACAGCCCTGGAGGATGTCTCCTAACTTCCTATATGGCTCTTCACACAGCATCCAGCCTGCAAAGATGCCCCCTGCCCATGTGTGCAAGGCCTAGAAGAAGCCAGGGAGGGACAAACAGGAAGTAGGCGGTGAACTGAGTTGCAAAGGAAAGGGCCTCCTTATGTAAGCCCACATTTCCAGCTCTTGTTGACCTGACTACCCTCCATACTTTGTGTCTCTTTCTTAGGGTAAGCACCACAATCCTTCCATTACAGTTACTTCTCTGCATGTCCTGTCCTCCCTGTGAGACTGGAAGCTTCCCAATGGCGGTGGCACCGTAGTTTCTCTCTCCATGTTCCCGTTCCTGGCACATTGGACATTAGCCATGAGGGGTGGGATTTCATCTTCACACCCCACTGTGAAGTCAGTCTCATCTTCCGTGTTTCACACATAAGGAAACTGAGGCTTGGAGTGGGGAAACAACTTGCCTCCGGTCGTGCAACTAGGGTGAACTAGAGCCAGGACTCCAGCCAAAGCCAGGGTCCCTCTCCCTCCTCTTACAGCGTGCTGCTTTTTCTCGGGGAGTTCCCAGGGGGCTCCCTGGGCTGGACGTGGAAGCTGGGTAGGACCAGCACCTCTTCTTGGGGCTTCAGTGAGAACAGACAACAGCCTGACTTTCACGAGGAGCTCAGAGGCAGCAGCCATCCTGCTTTCAGGCTTGGAGAGGCAGGGAGCAGCTGGGAAGGAGAAAGTCCCAGAGAAGGAAAGTTCTGGCCATAGACCACAGAGCCAGGAATAAACCGGCACTGAGCCAGGCCCCATGGGTTGAGCTGGGAGAGGCCTGCTGGTGCTGTAACCTGCTTGGGCACAGGTCTGGGGGTGAGGAAGTGGTGCTTACAGTGCCGGTGAGAAACTGAGGCCCCCTGAAGCCAAGCCAGGACCTGGGCCTCTGTGGCCAGGTGCTGTGGGCGGAAAGGGGTCAGCCTGGCGCCTGGGGGGAGGGGTAGTTAGGTGAGCAGCCCTCATGGGGACTGGAAGTCCGGAGCAGGAGGCTTGTTTCTCTGGAAGGGAAACCTTCAAACACTAATTGGTAGTTGCAAGTAATTAAAGTAATTTACTCAGATTATAAAGAAATTTCTTAAGAGTGATTAAGCAATCTGGCTATGGATGGTTGTTGGTAATGACTTCCCCAGGGGGATTAGCACACTTGGTAGGGTGTAATAGGGATGCTCATGCCCAATGGGTCCCAATTCCTCGGCGTCGGGGGTGGGTCGTTGAAGCCAGGGGGTGCTGGGCACTGCTGAGATTCGCTGGCAGAGATCGACAGCAGGCTCGAGTATGCTCAGGGCTCTGGTGTGGGCTGGGTGCACGCAGCCACAGACCCACGTGCAGATGTATTCGAGCGTGCAACATGCACTGCTCTCACACCCAGCCCTCGACGTGGATCTGGACCTGCATGTGTAGACCTTCCCTCGGCTGTGCAATGAGAGCCCTGGCAATCAGCCTCCTATAGACACAGCAAGCTGTATACATCGGTCTTCTGCAGGCCTGGGAGAACCCCCACCCCACACGTCTCAGTGTCATACCCCCACCTAGACACCGCAGAGACTGCAGCATGTACACATATTTACACAAAGAAATACACGTCCACAGATGCCGTGACACATGTGGATGGACACATGTATACAATCACACCGAGCTCCAGATGTCTACCTTGACCTAGACAAATAGAGCCCAAAACACATGTAGACTCAAAACACATGTACGGGACCAGAGTTTCATGCACAACTGCAAATCCACCTAGATGTCCAGCTGTCACGTATGTCCACACACATGTACACACATGCATGAGCGCACAGGTGTGTATACACACACTGTTGTGCAGAGTGCTGAGAGTGGCCACCCAATTTCATACGGTATTCAGAGGTGGCTGAGTCAGGACGTAGGTGTCCTCCAGAGCATGGCTTCCTGGACCCCTCACCCATGCACTCCTCCCCAGGTCACACTCCCTGTGAACTGGAGGAGGGTTAGCTCTGAGGAGGCCTCTATGGCTGTGGGATGCAGATTATAGGGCCTAGGTAACAGGGCCGAGTCTCTGAGCCCAGACCATCACTTTCTAGACATGTGACCTGTTTCCATCTGTGTCCCCTCAAGTGTCTGACACTTAGCTTCCTCGCCTGCCACATGAGAATAATAATGAATGTTGTCTTCCTCCTAGGCAGGTTTGCCATGCGGACGAAAGAAAAGAGCCAAAATGGGAGTATTTTGCATGCAGTAGGCCAGTGGCCGATGAGAATTTCCTTCTTCTGAGACTTGGGGGAATGGCCTCAGCTGCCCCTTAGCTAGGGGAAAACCTGCTCCAAAACCCCCTTCATAAAGTTGGTGGGAAGTTGCTTCTGCTGTGCTCTCCAAGGCTCTCAGGGGCCCAGATCACTGGCCCTCGAAATTGGCAAGTCTGATCGAAAGCCGTGAGTGGTCCTCAGGCGCCACCTCCTACCTCCTATCGCTGAATAACCTTGAGGAGTTCCCTTCCCTTCTCTGGGCCTTGGATTCCTTCTCTGTCCCTCCCCCCTGCCCCCCCCCCTGGCTCCCCACCCAGAGGGAAGAAGGGACGGGGGAAGGGATGACCTGGATGATCCTTAAGCTCCCTCCCAGGGCTGCCATTCCAGGGTTCATGTAAATGACCCACTTGAGTCCAGGCGAATGTGAATGATGGAATTGCGATGCCTATTATTGTGCCCTGAGAGGGTCTCTGCTACCCTTGGGGCCTATTGATAGCGACGAGGGATGGGGGTGGGAGCTGAGCGTGAGGGCGCCTTGCTGGGGAATATAGGAGCCCCAAGCTCAGGCATTAAAGAGGGAAAGAATGAAGCAATGTCCATGGGACCATGGAAGAAAAGGAGTCTGGGAAAGGCTTCTGAGAATGACTGCCCCAGCTCCATTTCCATTTCAATGAATGCCAAGGGCAACTGGAACTCTACTCTCTTGAACCTTTGAGGCTTCCCCACAGTTATTATTCTGGTGACCATCCCCTCCCCCCGCCCCAGCCCATGCCCTGCTGCTGGTTTCTCTGTCCGAGTAGTCTTAAAGTCCTTAAAACACAAAAGGCCCTGGGGGGAATTGTTGCAGAGACAGCAGGGAGGAGAGATGCTGAGGACAGTCTCCGATGGGCAGAGGCAGAGCCGGTGGGGTTGCTGGGATGGAGAAAGGGAGAGGAACCCACTGCTGACAGTTTGTGGAATGAAGCAGAGGCCCTCTGGAGGAAGGGGAAGTGGGTGCCTGAGGTTCTAGGCCTCAGGCACTGTGGATTCCCAGGTCCCTTCTTGCCCCCAAAGGGCCTAGGTCTCCTCACCACACTGCCCTTCATTTGGCCATGTAGATTCTCAAATTTATTGAGTAGCCTGGTGCGTGGTATCATGGTACCCTTCCTGGGGACAAGTACATCCATTCTCTTGCTTCAGCCTCTCAATAGCTCTGTGAAGGTGGGGGACAGCCTCTTCAATTCTCGGCAAGTACTGTCTTGGCCCTGGCAGAGATTTCTGGATGCCGTGATGGACCTTCACCTTGAATGAAGCCAGGCTCATTGTCAGTCACTCTTGAGCCTATGGCCCCGCCACCTGCTCTCCTAGAACCAGAAAGGGCTCTGCTGTAAGTGCTAGGTGATCTGCTCCTAGAGGCTTCTAGAGAGGATGCTGCCGCCTAAACCTAGGGCCTCAAGTTCCTGTATCATTTGCCTTGCCTAGGTCAGAAACCTCGGTCTCTCCAACTGCAGTTCTCATCTACTCCTTCTCATCCTGCTGTCGGGGAGAGGGGGAACAGCTGTTTCCCATCCTCCGAATAATAAGCCTGCCATGCAAATCATTTTCTAAAATCATTAAGGCCACAAAGATTCTATTCAGCTGCAATGTTTGCATTGGTCCCACCCTCATTTCCCAGAGACGGAAGACATTCATTCACAGAGACACTGGTACAGAGACATACCCAAGAGACTGAGAGATCTATACGGTCAGAGACCTGTACAGATTTTCCCAGAGAAAGAAAGAATAAGGAAGAAAGTTTTTGAAGAACCATGAAGCTCCCCCCACACCCCCCATCCCCCACCACCCTCAGCCCAGAGACCCAAAGCTTAGGGAGGGATTTGGAATCTTGGCACATTTTGGAAGGCTCCTGAGCAGCTGTCTAACCCCAGAAGCAAGAACAGGGCTGGAACAATGACTTCCAGGTGACCAGCCCCGTGCTAAGTGGGAAGAGAAGAGAAGAAGGGGTGTCCCCTGCTCTCGGGGGCCCTTGTGGGCTAGAGGAGGACATAGCACCCACTCAGACACACGCACCAAGTTAAGTTATACAAGGTTTCCTAACCACCACGCAAAAGACATCACAAGATGACATACACTCTGTGCCAGACAGAAGAGCTTGGGGAGGAAGTACCAGAGGACCAAAGAGAAGGGATAAAACACACAGTGTCCTTTCCTTCTCCATCCCTGTCACACTTGCCCGAGGCAATGGGGAAGAGCCACTCTCCTCTCTCCCAGCTACAAAGGGGTCATCACCATTTGGCATTCCAGGAAACCTCTCTATGGACCAGTGCCTAATCTGAGATTGTCCCAGTACATTGGGTCCAGTGGTGGTAACTCAAGGCTCTTGAGGACCCTAGTCTCTTACTTAGGGTTGTTTGGGTGCACAGAGTGGGTAAGGTATTGGGGAAGACAGTAGTACTCCTGTAAGACGCAAAAGGAGGAAAAAGAACAACTACTGGTCAGGGAAATTTCCCAGATGAGGAAACAGGGCTGTGGCAGGATGAAGGGATTTGAGCATGGATGGGCACAATGTTGGGAAGGGCTGGAGCCTGGACTCCAACTTAGATCTGCCTGGCTTCCAAAAACCCCACTTTTCTCACTCCCCCATAGAATAAGTAGGGCTGCCCCCTCCCACTTATTCTACAGGGACATGGGGCTGCCCCCCACTTATCTACCCCAGAAGACCAGGTTTGCATCACTGTGCAGTTGCCAAGGCAGGAGTGAATCCTTCCTCATGGGGTCCCAGATTACTTTCTCTGTCCTGAGGGACCTCAGGCTGCCAGCTCAGAACGTCTCAGCCTTCTGGGGAGTCAGAGGCCCACCCACCTCACTCCCAGACAGGGCTCTTTCCCAGGAAGACGGGGGTCTGTCTTCCTGGGTGCAGAAAAGAGCCTCGCCAGCTTCCATTGGTCATGCAGCCTCTTGTCCCCCAGCAACTACAGGGATTTCAGATGCAAGAGAATTCCAGAGTCTGGCACAGCTCTCTTGGCATCTGAGACTTGGTGAAGCCACACCTGGGGATTGCCAGCGACCAGGGTGTGTTTGAACCTGTGGTCTGGCCTGGTGCAGCGTCTTTGTGTCAAGAGGCCCCCAGAGAAGTCCTCTATGTGGCCTACCCATCCCTGCCTCCTCTGAGACCTAGCTGAATGGAGGTCCCCAGGGATAGACCTCAGGAACTTGAGCATTCGAATCAGGTTCTGGCCGGGGGGATGTTCTCAGGGGAGACTCGGAGCCTTCAGGAGGTACCTTGGTTCTCAGAATTGGTGTGGAGAGCATTTGCCACATCACCGAAGATAGCTACCTGGAGCCCAAAGCTCCAGCCCCTGCCACTGCCATGATTTCTTTTACCTTGATCGTCACTGTGTCCACTTCCGTCACTACGCTCACTGACTGAATAAAAGCCGACATCACTGTCCTCACCAGCCTTGAGTTTCCCATCTGTACCACCACCGTTATCACCAACAACCACCAACATTGCCAGTCATATCCCCCCGCCCTTAGCTCTTCCACCGTGTTCTCTGGGGAGTACACTAACTTATTTAAAAACCTAACTGTCATTGCTCCCCATTCAGAGAGGATACTAGGAGCACAACTCCTGCTCTTGAGTCAAAGACTGAGAAGCTAACACAAACACACATGTTTGGGACCCATCAAAACTAACCCATATCCCTGTCACGCTGTGGACACATTTGGAGGTGAATGCTCAAGGCAGGGGCCAGAGCTTTTCTGAGGTGGAGGAAATGTGGCACTTTGGGTCAAGTGCTCTGCCCCTGGCTGATGTGGGCACTCCATGGCTGGAGTCCCATCTGCAGGCTGGGGGAGGGGCAGGTAAGGAAGGACTGTGCATGAAGGCCACTGGGGGGTAGGCAGAACCCAGGAGAACCACCTACTAGAAGTATAGGCTAGGCCTGGGGGTTGACGGTCCCTGAAGCCTTGAAGTTTGCTTGCTCCCACGGCTGGCTCCCATGAAGACCTGTGCCCACATGTCCACAGTGAGGAGGTGACTCATGCCAGGCTCTAGGGCAAGGTGTGAGAGGCAGTCTAGGACATGCCTTCCAAAGACTCTAATAGGGTGTGTGAGCATGTGAATATGAGAGGGGGAGAGAGGGGAGAAAGAGAGAGAGTTAGAGGTAGGGAAATATGTGCCCCCCCCTTTTTTGGAGCAAGGGTAATAATGTGTCAGCTCCAGGCCAGAGAGGGTAAGGGTCTCCCTATCTTGCACTCCTAGGGAAAAGCTTTGCAAGCCCAGGGCACCTTCACCCAGATGGCAGCACCAGCCTCAGCTCCTCGAGCTGCCCCCATCAATTTGGTTATGTTCAAAAGAAGAAGGAGCTGGCTGTGGCCATTCTCCATTTATATGAGTGACACATGTCCTCGGGGATCCTTTTACCCCTCCATTAACAATAAGCCTCTTCCTTCTCTCTCCTAGATGCCAGTTCTCTCTCAGGACAGGGCTGCCTGATAAAAATCACTGTCTGTTTACACATTGATGGGATGTCTGGAATCTGCCTTCAAATAACCCTTGGCTGGGGAGTCGGGGTGGGGGTGTTGGAAGTGAAACCAGGTTGGCCATGAGTTACTAATTGTTGAGAATGGGTGATGGGCAAATACATGGCGGCTCGTGAAACTCTCGTGTCTACTTTTACATATATCTAAGATTTTCCATAATAAAAAGTTAAAGCAAAACAGAACAAAGCAAAGCAAAAACCCTCAAACACCATGTATGTATTGAGCCGAAATCATACTTTCCAGTGGTTTCTTCCCACATATCCCAGGTATGCCTTCTTGGACCATACAGACCACCCTTGTTCCCTCTGCCCCACATTGGCCTTCAAGCTATTTGGACAAAAGCTTGGTCTTTGGAGCTAAGCAGATCTGGGCTGTGCGCTGGCTCCGCAGCTTCCTAGGAGTTCCTTCAAGTTACTCCACCTCTCTGAGTCCAGCTCCCTTAGGGTCATTGTGGGGGTTCCACGTCTGGAGAGCCCTCTGCACAGTGCCTAGCTCAAAGTCAGTGCCCAGCGTGATCAAGCCTCTGCAGAATGTTGCTGTTTTAGGCCAAGGTTCAGGATCCCCCTTGGACAAGGTAAACAGTGCCAGTCTCCGAGACGGTTTCTCACACATTGTGGTTCCCCAGCCTGGGTGACCTCCCCTGCCTGTTTATCAATGTGCCTTGGCAAATATGGGGGCCTATGATCTGGCCCTGTATTCCAGATGGTCTGGACGCATGGAGTACAGTAGAGCTATTACCTCCCCGCGTCTGGGAACTGTATTTCTATTCATACAGCCCGCGATTTCATTAGCTTTTTTTAGCCGCCACGTCACACTGTTGGCTTCTGTGGAGCTTGTGGTCAGCTCAAAGCCCTACGTCCTTTTCACACAGGCAGCTGTTAAGCCCTGTCTCCCCAGCCCGGTATTTGTGCAGTCAGGCTTTGACTCTCAAAGTAAGACTTCCCATTTACTCCTGCTCGAGTTTATCTGGCAGGTTTGGGCCCCAGGTCCCAGCCAGTTAAGATTTTTGTTTTGTTTTTGTTTTCATTTTTTAATTCAGTGTGTTAGCTGGGCCTCACGTTTCTGGGTGTTGGGGCATTTGCTGGTGCTCAGGCCTTCTGCGTTCTCCTCCAGATCACCGGTGAGCTCAGTGTGCAGGATGGGATGAAGCCCTGGGCCCTGTGGCAGCATGCTAAATAATTCCTTCCTTGTTGACATCAATCAAGGCTCTTTCAGTTTCTTTTAAGATTTTATTTATTTGAGAGAGAGAGAGAGAGAGAGAGAGAGAGAATGAAGGAGGGACAGAGGCAGAGGGAGAAGCAAATTCCCCGCTGAGCAGGAACCCCAATATGGAGCTCGATCTCAGGACCCTGAGATCATGACCTGGGGGGAAGGCAGACTCTTAACCGACTGAGCTACCCAGGCGCCCCAAGACCCTTTGAGTTCTGGTATTGAGCTCCAAGTGTACCTCGTCTGACCTTTTCCAGTCTACCATTCTCCATCTTGTTTACAGGAACAGTGTGAGGGTCCTTGTCAGAGCTTTGCTGCACTCCAGAGACCAGGAGAGTCACAAAATAAACTGAGAACTAACGGGCCCTGGCCTGTTTATAAGGAAACCCCTGCTTCCTCACCTCCTGGCTTCATTTGCAGGTTTCCCACCAACCAGCAATTTGACAATTCTCTAGAATTTTGTCAGGCTTCCAGACCAAGACAAATGGTCTAATACCACCAAAGTTTACTTTTCCTCCCTGTCTGAAAGCCAATATTATATTTGTAAATCTCCTGGTCTCCGTGAGGTCTTAAAGTCACGATGATGGTTCCGACCTCATATCAGTAATTGCTTCTAGGACCCTGGACTTGCCGACGATGTCAGTGGAAATGGCAACAAATGCATTCAGCATCGCTGGCTGGCACCACGCTGAGCTGGGGTGGAGTGAGATGCCAGTCCTCTACTCAGCAAGCTGCCCATCCAGTTGGAGAGGTGAGACATGCCAACAGTCCTAATAAAAGGTAGAAGGCGGCAAGTGCCAGTGAAGACAGGTGGATACGAGGTTGAGAGGTCTGGAGGTAGAAGAGCTAATCGGCAGTGGAGAGGCAGTCAGGGAAGGCTTCAAGGAAGAGGTCACCTTGGAGCCGAAGACTCTGGGCAGGTGGGAGAGCCCAAGAATAGGCATGGATGTGGGGACCACCCTTGAGCCAGGGCTATCTGTCCCCTCCTATCAGCTCTGTCACAGGCCCCACCCAATTAGGCCTCAGTGTCGGCATCCGGGTCCTCTGTACCTTCAGGGACCAGCTTTTGGGGTCTCTCTCACTCTTGCGTTGGCTCAGAGTGTGGGTAGTCCTCACCAGGAGGCTTCCCTTTGGCCCCATAGGCCTCAGGATACCAGGCCAATCTTCTACTGCCATCCCATCTCCTTGCTTGATGAAGCCTGCCCTGTCCCCTTTTTTTCTTTCAAAATGAGGCAGTAGGACATAACCCAAGAGCCCTCTCTGGCTATGGAGGTGGGAGAGCTGAGTACATGTTCTGGAACTCTCAGAACAGTCTTTATTAGACTGCACGATGCAACTCATTAGCAAGTTGAGCCATTGATTAGGTGAATCTTGACTGGGATTCTGAAAGAAGGAAATGGAGTCTCCCATGCAGTGATGATCAGTACTGTTTCCCCAGACGTGTTTCCGTTTTGTATATCCCCGTTTGTATATGTACACACACATATACACACACGTACATGTGTATACATATGCGTGTATGTATACACACACAAGTTTCTTTGTTGTACCAGGCTTGCGATAAAAGTAAAAAAAAAAACCCTCAAAGCATCACTCTGTGGTCTAACTTGACCATGAACAAGCCACTGTCCCCTCTGGTTCTCCTTTTTTCTCACCTGGTAAATAGGTACCATAATCCCTTCCTCTCTCCTTCATGGCTAGGGGTGAGGTCTACGAGGCATATCTCTGGAAGCACCCTAGAGACGGGGACAACCCTGCACGCAGGAGTTGCTGTTGTGACCGTTGGCGAATTCCCCTGAGGCCTGCCCCCTCATGATTCTGTTTTGGCATCCAGCATGGGCTTTGCCAGGGCATCTCCCATGTGGGGCTCTTGGACTGGAGTGGGAAGGCCCCAGCAGGGCTGCCTGGCTGCGGCCAGCTGCTCCCAGCAGGGTACCAGGAGGGGCAGACAGGAGGTACTCGTCCCAGCTCCGGGAACAGCAGAACCTGGGCACCTCCTCCTGGCTGCTGCCCCCGGCAGGCCTGACTTCATTTCCCTGGAAGGTGGGACTTTGTGGGAGGCCCAGAGGGCAACTTCTGAAGGGCCTGAGCTTGTAAGCAAAGTGGACAGGGAGGGAGGGAGGAAGTTGCAGAATCTACACCCTGGGAGGAGGCCACAGAGACCGTGGGCTTTGGGCACAGACACATCTGGGTCTGAAGCCCTGCTCCGTGGCTCTTGAGCTGTGAGAGCCTCAGTGAGTCCCTTGGTCATATTAAGGCTCAATGTCCTCATGTATCACACAGAACCATGAGTGCTACCTTGAAAAGCTGTGCTACCACATGGAAAGAAACACACAGAGCAGTTCTGGGCCCCTGTGAACCCTGCCCGCTTTCCCCCATTTTACTCCAGTGCGGGGGAGCACAGAGGAGAGGCCTGCACACGTATGCGAGTGTGTGTGTCTGTGTTTGTGAGGTCTGGGCACACGCAGGCTGGTGTGAGGGTACAGCAATATTTCTAACCCCTTGATAAAAGCAGCCTCCATCCCATTTTGTCTGTTTTCTCCAGTCAACATTCTCGCGTTTGAACTCCGGAACATCATCTCTCTCCCTGAGCTGCAGTCCAGCAGAGCAGCACCGGAGCCCTGGGGCCTCCCATCGGGACGCTGAGCAGAGCTCCGGGAGGTGTGAGTGTGAGGCCTGGGCATTGGTCACTGCCCTCTGTGGGTGGCAGCTGGTGAAGTTTTAGAGTATAAGTGAGGTTCGGTGGGGTGAGGTCCAGAGCTGATGACCAAGAAAGAATTATTGAGACATCTTTGGTGCAAAATGGTGGTTTATTAAAGCCCAGGGACAGGACCCATGGGCAGAAGGAACTGCTGCCCGGGGGTTGTGAGGAGTGGTCTGTTATATTCTTGCAAGAAAGGAGGGGGTCGGGAATAGAGTACATCTCTAAGGAATTTTGGAGGCAAGTTGTCCAGGACTTGAGGGGCTAGCTGTGGTTGGGAAAAGATCATTTATTACCACCTAATAAAACCTTAGTCAGGAGACCCTTCAGATGTACGTATATGGGTGGGCCATATGCTTGGGGATGATCGCCAGCACGTATTTTGGAGGGTTTTGCGATAAAGGAAGTTTCCAAAGGAATTTTTATGTTAAAGTAGACTTACAGGATCCTGGTTGGGGGTAGGGGGCAGTCAGGCTAGGATTGCCTTTTGTTCTTAGCAAAGTATTAAGGTGGAGGCAGTTGAGTGCCTAGAGTGCCCTGCTCAGGCTGCCCAGGCCTGCCAGTGTCTGGAGCCTTGGGGGAGGCGGGAGGGAACAGGCCTAGGCAGGTGGGTTCCCGTTCCCCTCAACTCCTACCCTTGGGCTGTGGAGCAACTCCGAGGAAGGTGGATATGGATGGACGATCTGGCCCAGTCCTGGGAATATGCGGTGTGCACTCATTGAATCATTAGAGATAGAAGAGACGCAAGTTGGTGCAGGGTCCCAGTCTGGGTGGGGGCACAGAAAATGAGCAGTGAGCTAACTGCTTGGTGGGAGATGTTGGGGTGGGGACAGCGCCCCCTCCGGGGAGCCCTCCAGTGCCCTACGTGCCTCTTGCAGCACAGTTCCCTAGAGGCTATCTCCATGCTGCCTAGGGAGGCCGCTCCATTTCCTACCTCTCCCCTCCTCTTTCTACTGTGCAGTGTTCCTGCTCCTCCTCCTCCTCCTTGAAGCCTACTTGGCTGTTGACACCTCAGAGATATTTGTAGATCACTATCTCAGGAGGCCGTTGGCCTGACTCATCCCTGCGCCCAGCCCTGTCTGCTGGCTCCTTTCATCTTTCCCTCTCAGCCAATCCTTCTTCACCCTTAATCATTTTCTCTTTCCCTCTAAATGCCCCCCAGCGAATCTGGCTCCCCACTTCTCTACCCTGCCTGTTCTTTACTTGGGAATTCTTCAGGGTAACCCCATGCCACTGACTCCTGGAGCACAAAGGCCAAGAGAAGATAGCTCAAGGATGTGATTTGGCAACACCCTTGCTGCCGTCCCGATTTGGTCAAACAGCTTGGATTTGCTGGGCCTCAGTTTCCTCTCCCGGCAAATGAGCAACAATGGTGCCAGCCCTGGCGACGTCACACAGGCATGCCATAAGGCGCAGAATGAGGCCAAGCCCATGAACAGCCTTGTAGAGACTCAGATGGGACTGCCTAGGACCCGAGAAGAAGGAAAGAATGCCCTTGGAGCTACCTCTAGACTCCCTTCAGCCCCACCGCAGGCCCCGCAGCCCTGCATGCTGGCTCGCCAGCTCGTAGCCTCTGCTTCTGTCTCTCTTCATCCCTTCTTTGTGTTGGTCATTCCTCTCCCTGGTCTCTCTTCGTAGCTGTCAGTGAAGAATACCTTACCTACCAGCTGTCCTGCCAGCCTGGGGCAGTTCCCACTGTCCCCCGAGGGAGGGAGCCGGCATGCCTAAACTGTAATCACGTTGGGGGTGTGGACGGGCTTGCATAGAATTAGTGTGTTAGTCTCATAAGCCAAACTCATCCCTGATAATTTCCCTCTTTGGATGTTGTCCCCATTCTGCTGAAGGCATGTTCTGACCTGGCCTGAGCCCACTCCTCTTCTCTGGGGCTCCATGTTCCCATCTGTGCAATAAGAGGGGCAGGGCTGAGACAAGGACGAGGACCACCCAGCCTGAACTCTCTGTGTGACCCGACAAATGCCACATTGTCGGCCATGACTCCCAAGAGACTCTGGGAGTGTCTCTCTTGGGGGCCAGCTCAGGGCGGCTTCTCTGTGATGACCTCAAACCTCAGCAGCTCTGTTTTCTAGTGGGTCTCCAAATAGATCCTTTACTCGGAGAGTCCACACAAGTGTCCCAGAGGAAGAGAGCTATCAGGCGGAGGCTGGCACGGGTTTGCAGAGGGTGGCCTCAGAACCCTGAAAGGGCAAACCCTCTCTTAGTGGGCAACGGAGGCAGAGAGTCCCGGGTTCTAACCCCAGCAGCTCCGCCCCTGATGCCTGGTGGTCCTGGACCAGTTACTTCCCTCTCTTAGACCAAGTGCTGTGTCATCCAGAAAATGGGGGTAAAAAGTCTTGCCATCACAGGATAAAGAAGGAGGTAGTGGAGTGCTTGATGCTATGAAAGATTGCTCTCTTCCTTCCCCAGTCTTCCCTGGGCAAACTTTCCTAGGGCCCTCCTCTTTCCTTCCCTCACTCCTTCTCTGTGCTGCTTAAAGCAGGCATAGGCCCTCTCTGAAGCATGGCCAGCCACCTGGGGGCCTGGGGTTCACGCTTTGTGCTTCAGCAGCTGCTGAAAGCCTCTTGGGAGTCACACAAGGGAGAGAAAGGGAGAGAAGGCAGGGGCCAGGGCAAAGCAGAGACAGATATAGAAAGAGACTGGGAGGGAGAGAGAAGCAGGAGAGAAGCAAAGAGACAAAGAGAAAGATGGAAGAAATGCCATAGAGACAGACACACTCAAGGACACAGAAAGATGGACAGACACAGGAACAGGTTGGGTGACAGGCAAACAAAGAGAGAGGCAGGGGCAGAGAAGGGAAGCAGAGAGGGCAACAGATGCACACAGATGGAGAAGGAGGCCGGGAGTGAGGCAGACAGGGAGATGGAGAGGTACAGAGAAACAAACAGAGGCCGGCACCAGGAGAGCCCAAGACAAAGGGAGAAGGAAACAAAGGCAGGAAGCCAAGGCGATAGAGACCTAGAATGGGAAGAAAGGGAAGGAGGAGGGGGAGGGGCTGAGGAGGGGGGGAGGGGCTCGGAAGGGGAGGAAGAGGGAGTTGTTAGTTCAGGGCTCAGCACAAGGCTGACACAGCACATTCTCTACACTCCCCTCTCCCTCCCACTGCTGGCCTCCAGCTGCCCCCATCCCTTTCCTTATCACTGGGCCCTTGGCTGGGGAAGGGGCCCTGTCCGCAGCCTGTTCTGCATATTCTTCTAGGCCAAGGTTAGCTGGGGTGGTCCAGCCCCTTCTCTACCCTTTTCCACCTCCTCGGCAGCCTGGGGCTTAGGTGGTGAGGAAGCAGGTGACCACCCCAGGGAGAGAGGGCAATATTCCAACTCCTCATCACTCTAAAGAGGAGGCCAAAGGGGCAGGGGTTGGGGGATGGGCTAGGCTGGTGGACTTCATTCATTTGTAAGCTCCCTCCATACTGTCATCTCCAGGAGGTCTGGCCAGGGTCTCAGGGCTCTGAGGTTTGAGGCCCAGGATCACTGGGTAGTCCAGCCCCACCTCTAACGCTGCACCCACCCCTGGGAGCTTGAGGCAGCCAGCTTGCAACTTCCTAAATGGAACCAGACCCCATTTGCCCCAAACCAGCATGTCGGATCTCTAGGCCTGGCCTTTGAAGAAGCCCAGGGCCTCCAGAAGGGAGGGGGCAATGGTATGGCCAGGCAAATGGAACAGAAGTCACCGAGCCTGCCTTGCTTGCGGAGCTGGGTTCTTTAGGAAAATGAACGAGATCTAGGTTCTGGTGGTGGACTTCCTTTCTGGTCAGCTCCTTGCCGCTCTGCAAAGTTTACGCCCTGGCAGAAGGAAAGAGAGGGAGTCAGGGGGGCACATGGAGTCTTGGCCAAGGTGTCAGGTGGCTGCTTGTGGTCCTGCTGCTTGGGGCATTGGGAGTAGGGGCAAGGGGACCAATTGGCAGAGATACAGAAGACCCAAGCTGGACATTGGCCTTGCCCACCTTCCTCCAAGCAGACATTTCGAGATCCTGAGGAAGGCCACTCTGGGTTTCCACCCCTCCCTCTCCGCTGCAAGAATCAGCTGGCTGGGATGTGGGATACAGAGCTTACATCCTAGCTAGGAGGATCCTTTGAAGGAACTGACATTCTTTACCCTGTGTGGACATGTGGGGGGCATCATTTTCCTCTTCAGAAATTTGAAGAGCTGTCATCGGGCAGAAAGTTGACAAAAAAATCGTGAATTTGGAGAAAACTCACCAGGTCCATCCTTGAGGGGAGGGGCCTGCCTGAAGGTCAGGGCAAGCTTGTGGTGGGGATGCAGATCATGGTACTCTTTTAGCCCCTCAAGTTGTCCCCCCACCCCTCCATCAAGGAATGTTTAGAAAGCAGAGTAGTCCTGAGGAGGAAGGGACAGGGAGAATAATGCAGACTATTACCAGCAAATCCCTGTTTGATAACCAGAGTGGGGTCCAAGAAGGGAAAGAAACTGAGCCCCCTGGGATGGGGGTCGGGGGGTATGCAAGGAGGAGTCTTGCAGAGCATTAGCTGAGAACAAGATGACGTGGCCTTCAAGGCTCCTCCCACCCTTAACACTCTGATGCTCCAGTGAGACAGCTGATAAATGGACTAAGAATCTTCTTCTTCTTCTTCTTCTTCTTCTTCTTCTTCTTCTTCTTCTTCTTCTTCTTCTTCTTCCATTGCAAACAGACTTTTAAATACAGAGGAACGAAGTGGTAGTTTTCTGGCATGGAGGGGTGTTGGGAGGATGGATGACATAGATGAAGGGGATGAAGGAGTACAAACTCACAGTTATAAAATAAATAAGCTGAAAAGTACAGCCTGGGGAACACAGTGAATAATATTGCAATAACATTGTTTGGTGACTGATGGCGACTACACTTTTAATGGTGACCATCAAGTAATGCAGAAGACTGTTGAATCGTGGTTTTGTACACCTGAAACTAACGCAACATTGCACGTCAACTGTACTTCAATGATAACAGGGAAAGAAATGGATCAAGAATGACAGCAGTCCTCTGGGCTACAGAGGGCTGCATGCCTGGGGGACTCCCTGACTCGGCTCTTTGGTTTCTTCGTTGCCCTACTGGCCAGCTCCCACTCTGGGAGGCTTGGGTTGGGGATCCCTCCCAAGGAGTGCTGGAGCCTAGGGGCTCTCACTCGGGCTCCCCACCAGCCCTCTTGGTGTGCTGCCTGGTCTTCCTTCAGGCTCTCATCCTGATTTTTCTCTGGGTCGGCATTTAGGTATTTCCCTTAAAGAGGCAGAAGTCAAGGTGACCGAGAGGCAGAAGTCAAGGTGACCGGGAGGCAGCCCAGGGTGGGGTGGGAGGTGCTGAGGGTGACCGAACAAGTCCACAAACTACCTGGAGAAGTGGTGTGCAGCCTGTTCCTAGAAGCATTTGGGAAAATGCTGCTTGGCCCCTTGGCTAAGGGAGCTGTGGTGGCCTCAGAATCTGCAAGGGGAAGGCCCGTGGATCTGTCTGGGCCCCGCCAAGCAGGTGTCTCCTGGGCTGGGGCCAACTGGCAAAACACCCACTGGGCCCCGGCTGGGCCTCAGATCTCAGGGCTGGCAGCTTCAGGGGGGCCCCCACCCCAACCACCCCAATTCACCTGCTGAGGCTGACTCGAGTCTAAGCCCGGCCCCACCTACTGTCAGGCCAGGTGCGGCGGGGTGGAGTGCCCATGCTCAGACCTGAAATGAGGACCACATGGCAGTGTGAACCCCACCCATGCAAGGGGCCTGGCCCCATCCGAGTCCAGAGGAGCGTCTCTCACCTCTGGGGCCTCTCCCCAAGTGGGGAAGGAAGGGGGCTGGCGGCCATTCCTTTGGACGCTGGACAGGCCTTTTTCTAGTTTCCTTTCTCTTTCCAGTTTCTCTTTTTCTCTCCAAGCCCTGGCCTGGTGGCCCCAAGCCCTTTCTGCCTGGTTGGACTGATCCTCTCTTATCTCCGCCCCCATCAACATTCCTCATTCCAGCTTCCCCATTCCGAGCTGGGACACATACCTGAAGGGCAGATCAAAGGCTCACAGCTGCTCTTGTCAGCTCCCATTAGACCTCAGCTGAGAAGGGGAGCCCACCCTGGCAGGCTGCCCTGGCCCCTTCACCCGGCCTTCCGCATCCTGGGCTTTCAGAGGCGAGCTCATCCCAAGGTGGCACCTTCCAGATGCTGAGGGGGCCCTGCCCTGTCACCCCTTCCCCCTCTTCTCTCTGAGGAGGAAAGAAAGCCTCTGATGCTGACTGGGAAGCAAGCCGGAGCCTGGGGCCTGGGCAGACTGAGACAAACGGCCGCCTGCCCCATGCAAACCCTGGTCCCTATGGGTTTGCTAAGGTGTCTGCGGAGGGCGGGCCCCTGTCCCAGCCACCCTGCCAGAGGTTCTGCCAGAGGACATGAAGGCCGAGAGCCCACTCTACAACTTGAAGGCAGGCCTCACAGGAGCCTCTCAGGAGCTTTGAGGGGTCCTGGGCTTTCTTCCCAGCTCTATCATGCCAAGGAAGCCTCCCAGGCTCTTGTGTCCCTCCATTCCAGATGGGCTGGTTCTCCCCCAATTTCCCCAAACACACAGTACGTATTTCCCCACACCACAAGTTTTTGCGCTCATTTCCCCACATGCTCAGAATGCCCTTCTCCACCTGACAAAATCCTATCCCACAGGAAGAAATTGGATGCCAAGCTACAAATATACAGCACTCATAAACACACACTCACACACACACACACACACACTTACAGATATAGGTACATAAAAATAGAAAAGCTACATTAAAATGACTTATACTTGTTGAATACTTACTATGTTCCAGGCACTATCCTAAGTACTGTATTATTAACTGAATCTTCATAACTCCTCAACAAGGCAGGTACCATTCCTATCACCATTTTACAGATGAAGAATCCGAGGCCCAGAGAGGGTCCTCATCTTGCTCAGTGACACAGAGCAGTGAGTGGCAGAGCTGGCCCAAGAGCCTGCGCTTTGAGTCCTCATGCCCTGCTGCCTCTCACTCTGCAGCAAGAGAAGCCACTTGGGGGTTTACATGACTAAGTTGACAGTGGCAGTCTCCAGGGGGGCAGGCGAGGGGTGATTTTGAGGAGAGAGCACATTTGCCATATTCTATGGTGTGTGTACAGATTTGGAGAAGGGTGAGCATGGCATCAACCCATGAACTCTGAGGTCTGGGAATTTGGGACTAAGCCGCAATTTTGTTGCTCACGACATGAATGATCTGGGCTCCTTTGCTATCTCTTCTGAGTCTCCATTTGGTCGTTAGTCACCCAGGGATGGTAATAACACCTATTTCTAGGATTGGCCTCTTGATGAACTGAGATATTGAATGAATGGCACCTAGTTTGAATGGACCAGAGAGCTAATGTTCATGATCAAAGAAAGAGACTTGGAGAACGTCACAGGCGACAAAGCTCAGGATGAAAGCTATCTCCCCTGGGAGGGCTTTCTCCTTGTCCCCCCCAACTCCTCACACCACTTCAAAGAGCAAACCACTCACTCATTTTTCTACCCTTAGCACACCAGCTGGGGCTTCCAGTGTCTCAGCATCAGGGGCCCCAACACTGCTTTTACATCACTGCTTGCTTTCCCAGGACACACTATGGTGCCAGACCTGAGGGGCAGGGCCCTCAATAAGCTCTTTCATCCAACATTTGCTGAGCACCTACAGGTGTGTGCTAGCCTCTGGGGATACACAGTTTGAAAAGATGCTGCCCTGCTCTTGGTGAAGGGAACTCGTGGTCCAGAGTGGGAACCAATCTGGACATTGTCGATCATGATATATTAACAGAGGAATGCATTCGCTCAATCATTAGCAAATATTTATTGAGTGCCTATTATGGGCCAGGCCCTATCCTTAGAGGCTTATCTATGACCATTTCCCTACTAATAATCCAGATTGGAAGCTTAAGGAGAGATGGAAGTACGTGCGAGGCAAGAAGGCTCGTGGCTCATGGCTCATCAGGCTAGTGGGAGAAGGGCATTTCAACAATGTCGTCTCTAGGGGAAAGATGCCAGAGGAAGGTGTTTGCACCCTTGGTCCCCACAGGCTTGTGAAGGATACCCCCACAGACCGGTGCTTAAAGGTAGACGTCCCCTTCTGTCCCATGCCTTCATGTCCCAGGAAGAAGAAGGAAGATATACAGGAGCTGCTGGTGCCTTTTGGCACTGTGAGTCATTCAGCCCCTGTGGGGCAGAGAAGCTAGGGCTGAGGGGTGACAAGAGTAGTGTGGAGAGAACAGGCTAGAGAGCTGAATAGGGGTCAGGCTCGGCCTTGTGCCTGCAGAGTGCGGACTTCCTCTGTCCGGTCAAGGAGAGTTCCCAGAAAGTTTCTCAGTGACGTAATCAGATGTGTGTTCCAGAAGGTTCACCGGGTGTGTGAGGAAGATGAGCTCAGCATAGGTCCTGTTGACTTTGAGGAGCCTGCAGGATGCTCAAGCCAGGGAACAGGACTGAAACTCAGGGGAGAAGGCTGGGCTAGAGGCCTGGTGGGGAGCTTAGCAGCATGAACATAGGATCTGGAGCTGAGAAAAGATGAGCTCATGCAGGGAGACATGGTCACATGGAAAAGAGGAGGAAGTACCGAGCCTTGGGCCTTCTGGCATTCAAGGAACAGGAGAAGAAGAGAAGTCAGCCAAGGAAACAGAATAGCTAGGGAGCTAAAAGGGAAACCAAGAAGTCGTTGGGGAAAGTCAGTGAATTTAGAATAGGAGTGACAAAGGTCCACTGTTAAAATGATCCCCTTGCTCGTGAAGAGATTTTTTTCTTTTTTAAACTTTGTCAACAGAGAAAGAAATAGAGCACAAGCAGGGTGAGGGGCAGAGGGAGAGGGAGAAGCAGGTTCCCTGCTGAGCCAGGAGTCCAATGCAGGACTGGATCCCAGGACCCTGGGATCATGACCTGAGCCGAAAGCAGATGCTTAACCCACTGAGTCACCCAGGTGTCTTGTTCCTGAAGAATTAAAGGCAGATGATCAAGCAGAACATTTACAAATAAAACAGTAGACATAATATAGTTTCCTGCCACCCTCCTAAAAAATTTTTGATTCAGTCAGACTGGGTGGGGCCCAGGAATCTTCATTTTCAACCAGCATCAAGGGATTCGGGAGAAAGCATCTGTGGCACTTACTTTGAGAATCGCTTCCATCTCAGGGGCATTTAGTGAAAGGCAGAGGGTAGGGAGGATGCCCTGATGGCCTGTCCCCAGCAGACAGAGAGGCAGGGTGACCAGCAGGGCTCCCAGTCCCAGAACATTCATACCCCAGAGACTTCTCTCTTAGAACCCAGGTGCAGATCCGGAGCCCAGCCAGGAGTAAACTGAGCTTCAGCGTGGAAAATATGGAACCAAGATATCTGGGGAGGGGGTGGGTGGGAAGGGGAATAATGCAAACCATGCAGATCTGCCTGCGAAAGAGCAAGGGAAGGGGGGCCAGGGACTGGGGAACAGCAAATGAGATAGGAGTTTGCAACGTGATATAGTAACCCAATAAAGTTGGCCTCTCTCTCTGTGTGTCTCTCTCTCTCTGTCACACACACGCACGCGCACACACACACACACACTCTCTCACACACAAACATTTCACGGGGCCTGGCTGCTGTAGCACAGAGGGAAAACAGAGGATCCCTGATCCCCAACTTCAGCTTTGCCAGGACAATACCTCCAACCTCCCCTCCCTGAGAAAGAGGGGTACTGAAATTCCCAGGGCGTTGCTGTGGGGTTGAGAGAGGGCTGGCGAACAAACAGCATTCCAGTGTCCTATGATTCAGGCAGCCTGGACCCCAGTCCTAGCTCTACCACTAATGGGCTGTATGGTCTTGGGTGAGTCACTTAACCTCTCTGGGCTTCTACTACTGCATCAGTAGGATGGGGGAGATAGGGGCTAGATGATATGGGCCCTCGGAGTTCTAATACGCAGGAGATTCCAGGGCCAGTGGATTTTTCACCTGTTCTATGTTGACCCTTCTGCAGGGACAGAAAGTGAATTGGGTGGCCTCACACTTACTGGGTACTTCCTTTGTGCTTGAGACTATGCTGAGAAAGTTCCAGTTCCACAGCCCTGTGAAGAAGGAATTATAGCCATTTTACAGATAAGGATATTGAGGCTTTAGGACCTGGCCATCGGGTCTGGAGGTTGGGGGAAGAAGGGGCAAGGTCGCAGCCTCTGTACACACTTACCCCAGGGTAATGCATCCTGGGGATTCCTGGATCTCATACTCCCAGGCCGAGAGGTTAGCACCCTCCAAGTAGCTTTTGTCTAACTTATCAGTCCCTTGCTCTGAGAAGCAGCCTCTCCCCTCAGGCCCATGGGTTCATACTTCCCTATGAGCGCTGGGCACATGGCCTGCTACATGGGGGGGAAGGGGGGCACACACAACTTGATAAGGGGCCAGCTGTGTCTTTGTAATGTCTTTCTGACATACCCAAGGGAGCCGGGAGCTGTGGGGGGCCCTTGGTGTGAGGTCTGGGCACAAGGGTCCTCTCTGCCAGCTTCCCCTTCACCTTGATCCATCCCAGAAGTCTAGCTCTCTTGACAGGGATCCTCCAAACCTACCTAATGATTGCCAGGTGGGAGTGGAGGACCAGGGCAGGGGCTGTCAGGACCCCATATCACTCCAGCTCTCATTGGCTTCCTGGTAACCTAGGGAATGATTGCCCTTTCCGAGATAGGTCTGGCTTCTCTCAAACCACGACACGGGCCTGGCCAGCCAGACCCAATCAACTCCACCCCCATTCTCCTGACAATCCCTTCCCTGAGGGCTTTCCACTGAGAGGAAGGAGACCCACAGTGTGGCTCTGGGGTCCTCCTGGCATGTGGGCCCAGGATTCTGTGCAGCCAACAGGATCCCAGGGCTTGGTTGCCTTTTTAGGGAAGCCCTACTAAGAGCCATACCTGACAGCTTGAGTGGGTATAGGGATGGGATGTGGGACTGCCCAAAGTCAGGCACATTTCCTCTCTTCTTTGCTCTTGTGCCCCTTCCCCCTTTCTACCATACAAATCCCCAAGGTCTTCTGAGACCAAAATTGAAGCCTGATTCCTATAAACTCAGTGGTTGACCTTGTCCAAGTCAAAGACAAGTTTGACCTTGTCCAATTGGACCCTCTTGAGGTCTCAGGGTCTCTTCTAGCTGCGACATTCTGTGATGTTCTAAGTCTATTCCTGAACAACTTTGTGGGCATGACTTCTCTCTGCAGCAACAAGGGAAATGGAGTCCTTATCAGCTGCAGAAATGAAGTCCCAATTCCTTAGCCTGGTATTCAAGTCCCTTAGCTATCTGGCCCTGCTTCTCTCCCATAAAGGCTCACAGTTCTTTTGGACTCCTTGCTGTTTCCTGAAACATACCACGTCTTTTCCCATGGCAGCACTTTCCCTTGCCCACTTCCCCTTGCTTGCAATGCACCCCCCCTCACTCCCACCTCTTTAGCTCTTTGCATCCTCCCAGGTCCAGCCCAAGTGGGAAAATGAAGAGCTCCTTCCTTTGTCTGCAGGGCCATTGTTAGTTCCTGGATTAACTCTGTCACTCCAGTGGAATATTAGAATGTCTCCTGCAGGGTGAACATAAGTGTTTGTTGAATCGTAACCTAAGAAATACCTACGATTATACTTCTTTCACATAGGGCCACCCCCTCCCATATAGTCAGTCAGCTAAGTGTTACTTACACACCATTAACTGCTCAATAGAAACGTCTGGGTTGTAGAGAGCACTCATGATCTGAGCTGGAGATCCAGCAATGGCACTGACTCTCTGCACGTTGACTTTGGGCAAGTCCTCTTATTCTGCCTCTTTTCTTGTCTGGCAGGCCATGTAGCAAAGCGATTACACTCACAGACTCTCGAGCTAGAAGACCCAGGGGCAAGCCACCACTTTTTGGTGTTCTAGGTCTGTGATCTTGGGCAAGTTACTTCATCTCTTTGACCTTGAGTTTCTCCAACTCCAGAAATGGCGGGAGTCATGGTGGCCACTCATGTTGTAAGGGTTGAGTTAATAAATGCCAAATACTCAGAGCTCTAATAAGTCCTCGGTAAGTGCTAGCTGCCGTTACTATCAATCATATTGGTAGCTGTCAAATGGGGTTCAGGGTGCCCAACAGGTGGCATGGGAGCCGGTGTTAAATGGATGAAAGGGGCCTTGCATACTCCTCATGATAATGAGCTCAGATGAGCTCCCGGAATGGGCGAATGCATGGAGACTTGGCCACCGGTCTAACAGCTCACAGACCATCCCAACCACCCTCTCCTGTGATCTCTACAATAGCCCTTGCCTGAAGGCAGAGAAGGGTTTGGGAGGCTCATTTTTCTGGTGAGGGAAGTGGAGCTTCCAGGAAACAGAAGTGACTTGCCTAAGGTCCCATAGACAAATATGAGCTCAGATCTTCTGAGTCCCAGTTCCCAGAGCTGGAAGGACCAGTCGTAAAGAATCTTCCTTACGTTTCTCCCTATTCCCTTCACCTATGCCCAGTTCCCTCCCATTCAGCAGAGACGCCTGTGCCAAGCTCGGGAACCAAAGACTCAGAGGTGGAACCACACAGCTGTTGCCTTTGCAGCAGCAGGGATACAGAGGCTGGGACCCAGAAGTGCTGACCCAAGAACCCAAGAGCTGCTACAATGTGCAATGAATGGGGCCACAGAGAAAGTGTGGTGAGATCGCAAAGGAGGGAGGGCCAGTGGAATTTGGGGGCAGAGGGAGGCAGGGGGCCTGAGGGAGAGAGTGTGTGGGCAGAGGAGAGATAGCGTTCAGAAGGCTGGGTCGAGCTCTTGAGTTGGCAGCAAGGTGTTTGACCTGGAGACAGGGTGGGGGAAGTGGAGGGGGGTGGGGGGATGGACAGCTGCAGATAGTGGCTTAGCCCAAGTGTTGGTCTGCCATCGGTGCTCTGGCATAATGCCACCCCAGCCTCTTGTTTGGGCTTTTTCATCCCTGCGCTGGCCACAGCAATAAGTAGGACAGGGAGCACTAAGCAGAACTCTATCCTCACTGGGTCTCTGCAGGGAAGAGATGAGGAGTGGCCAGAAAGCAGGATAGAGTAACTAGCCAGAGCAGAGTAGGTGACACTGAGTCATCTTAGCTTCTGGAGACCTGGGGGTTGGGAAGTCTCTGCTCCCAGCCCCCAAGCTTCTCAGTGATTCCCAGACGTGCTGATCTGGTAGGAGAGCCTTGACCTTGTAAAGCTGCTGGTGTGTGTCGGCCCGGAGCCCAGGTGTCAGAGGTCACACAGAGCAGGCAGGCATCCTGGGACAGGGCATCTGAGGCTTCACATCTCAGGCCTCGAGAGCAAACCCACTCCCAATCCCGAGTTCTTAACCATATGGAATTCTAGCCTCTCCACTTGACATACATTATCTCCAAGCATCCTCACACTAATCCTGTGCCTTGTGCCAGTGCTGCACAGAAGTCTCAGCAGGAAGGGACCTGCCTCAGGTCACGTAGAAGTGAGTGGTGGCCTGTGTACCTCCCTCTCCTTCCCTGGCTGCAGGAGGGGGCCTCCCATGGCGAGCCAGCCGGAGGCAGAGCGCTCTGTGGCTCTCTCGCTATCAGAGAGGAGGAAACTGACAGGGCCTCAGGGGACCCCCGGTGGATGCTGGGGCTCAACTGGGAGAGAAATGCCTCGTATGGGCTCTTGCCTGGGGGCACTGAGCAGCCCAGTGGACAATGTCCTGGGCAACAGCTTGACAACCCAACAGACACCGTTTACACATGGCTGTTTTCTTCTCGCTTTTCGTCAGATAATGTTTATTTCTCTTCTTGATTATGAAAGGCACACAGGCAGGCCTGTTTCTTGAAAGGGCCTTTGATAAGAGCCGAGGGCAGTACATGAAAGAGCTGCTCCGTGAGGGCCATTCTGCCAGCGCCTAGACGCATGTGGCCCGGGCGGGTTTTGTTTTGTTTTGTTTTGTTTGAGATTGAGAGGAACAACCCGAAGAGTGGGCGCCCGTCATGGCCCATAGACTCTTTCCCCCAAATCGCCATTCTCATAGAGGCGCTTTTATTCCCTCCCTCGTTGGGCCCTCGCTCCTCTTCCACTCAGGGGCAGGGCCCTTTCCAGACCTCCTAAGGCCCCTCGGCACTCTCACTTTTAGTGGCTTTACCCCCCAGTATATCAAATATATGAAAATGCACCCACATCCCATATTAAATGTAATTTTTCCTATAAAATGTTTCAAAGGATTTTTATAATTCCGCTTTTGAAATGATTTGCCTCTGAGTAACTCGTTTCATTCCCAATTGGCCATGATTTCTTGGTAATCATCGTGCATACTTGGGAATTCTTGCTAAGTGAGGAAATCTAACCAACAAATTGTTTTCAAATGTAATGAAAATTTTAGGAATACTAAATTTAACAATTAATGAGGTCGATATTATATTACATTTTGTAGACACATAATAGAACATTTATTAATTCCAATTCTGCTGTTTTCTTTTCATATTTTAGAGGCAATAAATTTTCTTGGGGCTCGCACGTTTTCATAGACCCTTGGGAAGCTTGGAGGCCCTGTTGGGTGCACCCACAGTGCTGTGTGGAGAAAAGCACCCGAATGCAGGGCTTGTGTGTGTGTGTGGTGGGGGCTACTCTCCATCTGGCCTCGGAAGAGAATGAGACAAAGTAGCCCCCAGGTTATTAACAACAATAAAAGTAGTTCCCAGGTGTCTTTAATAAGAGAGGAGAGAGTAAAGTGGACGCCTCCATGTCAAGTCCATTCTCACATCCTGTCTCCCAGAACCCTCATGGCTATCATTATTACTTCTGTTCTCCAGGTCAGGAGACTCAAGCTCTGGAAACGAAAGGCACTTGCTCCAGGTCACACGTCCGGTGAGGGGCAAACGGAGGATTTAATTCTTGATCCCGTTCGCTACAAGGGTCTTTCAGCTGCCCAAGTGGGATGGCTATAGAAAGCCAGTGTTGAAGATCGCAGGGTTGAAGATCGCAGGGAGGTCCACTGCCCATGAAAAGGAATAAATCCTACCTCTTCCTCTTCTTGTTATCAGAACTTCTTTCTCCCTGAAGGAATCAGCAACTAAAAGGATAAAAAAGATACCCTATTTTACCCCTTACTAGCTGTGTAACTTTGAATAATTCACTTAAGCTGTCCATGCCTCAGTTTGTTCACCTGCAACAATGGGCCAACTCAAAGAGTTGTCAGGAGGAGTGATGAGTTAGGACATGCAAAGCCCCTAGTGGAGTGCTGGACACACAGTAAGTGTTCAAGTGTTGATTATGGTGATGATGTCGACGGGTATTCACTGAGCATGAGGACCCAAGCCACCTACTGTGTGAACCTGTACAGAGGAGTCACGGGGATACTGGGGAACAAGGAGGGCAGTGCATGGGGAAGCTGAGATTTGGGCTGGAACTGGGCCTGCACTTGGCAAAGGAGAATCTGGTTTCTCAGGCTTGGAAGGGCCAAAGACACCAAATGCCACCTGCCAGGCCTCTGGGACTCTGCAGGTAAGAGAGGCTTCTTCCCCCTCAGAGCTGACCAGGCTATTTTTAGTGATGACAGCAGCTGGCCTCAAGGCCCTCCCAGCAAGCCTGGGGGAGGAAGGTGAGAAGAAGGTAAAGGGAGGTCCAGAGGGAATATGAGGGATTCTGTTTGTGGTGGCCTGCCCCCTTCTCTGGGGCCTGCAGCAGTCCCTGGGCTCACACACTGGCCAGGCTGTCATGCAAAGGTCTTCCCTCTGTGCAACCTCCACCCGGAGCCAGGGGTCGGGGGTGGCAGGGAGGGACTCTGGGAGTTTCACATCCCTCCCAACCCTGCTCCTTCTCTTGCTGGCACCCCACAAATCTCTTTCCTTTGACTGCTTCCAGCTGCTCTGAACCAACAGTTCTGGATAAATACTCAGGACCAGATTGGAAGGACCCCAAGATCTCCTCTTAGGCTGTGGAGGCCCTAAGAAAGGGAGGGATGTGTCCCCCAGTCAGGCAGCTGGTCAGTGGTGGACCTGGTGCTTGAACACAGAGATACTGTCCCCTGATGCAATGCCTTCACCTCTGCTTCACCCTATAGGCTCAACTTGGGTGGCTGCGTGGCCTTGGGCGAGAACCAACCCTTGCAGGTTATGTGTGTGTGTGTGTGTGTGTGTGTGTGTGTACATGTGCGCGTGCAAGCACAGTGTGTGGTGGCCCTTGGCAGGGTGAGGGGCCCAGCCTGAAGGCAGGCTGCTACAGGGGCAAGTTGGGGGGCTCCTCACACGGCTCTCCAAAGGCCCAATGCCATGTCGTCAAGTGCAGTTTCCTCAGCCTCCCAGGCTCCCAGGCATGCACGCATGTGCGTGCGCACACACGTGCTTTTCCGACATTATCTAGGCTCAGCATCGCCATGCTGCATGTGCAACGAGTTTGCCTATCCTCTCCAAATCTAGAGACGGTTGAAGCGATTCTAATTACAGCCTGCATTCCTGCTCTGTCTGAAGGCTTTCCCTTTTTCAAAGGGTCTCAATTTTTTTTCCCTAGCACTTGGCTCCCTTGCTCCCCCCTGCCTGACTCCCCCAACGCACACCTCATTCTCACGCCCCTTCATCTCCTCCCCCTTTTCTGGGTTGGATTGTTCAACTTCAGCTTGATTTTCTGCTGTCTGTGGCTTGGCAAGACTTAAGAAAGCCCAATCTCTGTTGTGTGTGTGTGTGTGTGTGTACACGGGGATGTGGGGAACTATGGATATGTGTGGTGTTTTGTGTGTGGGGGTGTGTGGCTACATGTGAATGTGCACGCCTGCATATGTACATGTTTATATGCAGATGGCATTTTGGTCACATGCTCGTGTTAGGGGAGGCAACTGGCCTCTCTGTGGGCATGCAACAGAGAGTATTAGGTCATGTGTGACCGGTTCAACAGGTGCTTACACGCTTTGCTTGTTTGGGGTTCGAGCTCTTCTCCTGAGCAGAGATGCTGTCTCCCGCAGCTTACATGGGAGGTCTGCTGAGCCTCCCCTGGTCCCAGGTCCTGCTCACCCTTGGCCTCTCCACCTCCAGCCAGCAGGAGGAAGTCAGTTGCTCAGGCTCCCCATGGCCTCTGGCTTGAGGTGATGACCACTTCCTGTAAGAAACCCTGATCTAGACCATCAGGATTCCCATCCCTGTTTATCTTAATTGCCACAGAAGCCACCCAGCTTTAATCCCTATATTGTTCCTTACGTGCTGCCAAATTTGGGCCTCATCTTCTATTCCTTTCAAGCTCCTGGAGCCCTTACACTGTGCCTTCCAGTACCCAGGGTCCACTGTCAGCTGCAGTTCCCCTCCCCACATGCTCAATCTCTTAGAACCATTTCCTTCCTTCTTATGCCCTGAGGATACAACTCTCTTGCAACTCTCTTGCAAGTGGGGAGGCTCTGTTTTCCTCCCATACACTGCATATCTCTGGGTGCAGAAGTGGGATAATGTCTTCCTTGCTCCTCATGGCTTCTTCTAGGTCATTGTCTTCCTCTTTCCAGAAGGATGGCTCCTCTCAAGACTGCCTTATTCCCTATCCCCCTCAAGGCTGGCATCTTTTTGACCTTCACTGTCAGTGCCCTCTGTTCATGGAGATGGCAGTAGGTGGCCCACTGACCCCTCTGCACTCCCTAATCCTGGCAACATTCTTGGCGACTTCTTCATTAGCACACTTGACCTATGCGCTGCCCTGGCTTTTTTGTTCCTAAAGTACCTCACCTCCAACAGTCTTGTCCCTCACCTCATCTCAGTCTCCCATTCTAATAGCTGTACCCTTGACCTTGACATCACTATCAACTGTGTCACTTTCAAAATTTTGATTCCAGTCAACCTAATCTTTGAGCCTACTCCCTATTTATCCTTATTCCCTCTAGTACCCTGGCTCCAGCAATGCTCTGTCTTCACTTAGGCCTCCCATCCATCAATCCTATGACTGTGTCCTTGCCCACATACTCGTCCAGGTTCTGCCCCTCTCTTTGGCTCTCCCTCATCATGGAACCTCCCCAAAAGGATTTCTACACTCTATGTCTCTACTTCCTCACAGTCCATTCTCGCCGCTGGACTGGACTTTCCAGTCTCCACTGAAATTGCTTTTGCAACGATCACCAATGACCCTAAATTGCCAAACCCCCAAATCTGTCTTGCCTTTTGGACCTCTTGGAATCATCTGCTATAGTTGACCACTCCCTCCTGGAGCCATGCTCTCTTGGCCACTGGCTTTCCACTCATTTTGCTGATGGTCCCTTTTCTGGTTCTTTTCAGGATCCTCCTCCAAGTGTTGGAGCTCAGTCTTAGATGTTCTCCTTTTCTCTACCAGTATTTTCTCAGTAGACAATATCATTGAGCTCTATGGGTTTAAACACCATCCATATGTCAATGACTCACCCAGATTTGTATCTTCAACACTGATCTCTCCTTTGAGCCCCCATGCTTATGTTTCTAATAGCCTGGCTTGGTGGGGGAAATCAAGGATACTTTTGTAGCCTTGGCTTATTTGATATTCCTGCCTACACATCCAAGTGGAGGTATGGAGGAGCCATCCATCTGAAGTTAGCAGGAAGAGCCTGACATCTCCACTGGTATCCAGACTGGCATATCTGATTACCTACTTGGTATCTGCTTCTCTCTGTGGCCATCATCTTCACATAGGTCATCATCAGCTCTCGTTGGGATTCATGCAATAGACACTGACTTCTACCCTTGCCCCTCCACAATCCACTCTCCTTGTAGCAGTCTAAAACATGAACCCAATCACGTTCTTAAACATGCTTAAAACCCTCTAATGGCTTCACCAAACATTTAGACCAAAACTCAAATTCTTTCCATGATTTAGAAGGCCTTAGATGGTTTAATCCTTCTCTATCTTTCCAACTTCAGTGCATAGCCCTGATGTCCTCCATGTTCCATTTCATTACAGTGTCTTCATGCCTTCTGTTCTTTCTCCTGCAAACCCTTTCCTCTGCTCCTCACAGGGAGCAGGGTCCAAGTGTTTTCTTCTCATCAAGGCTGTCCCTGGTGACTCACATCCCAACAAGCCCTCTTCACATCACAATTAACATAAACCTGGCTTATTTTCTTCCCAGATCCTGCCGCAGTTTGGAACTTTCTTCTTAGTGTATATTTTGCTTGGTTACTATCCGCCTTGCCTCTCGGCTGATTCTAAAGTCCATAAAAACACAGGCTTTGCGTCCATCTTGCTGCATCTCCAGTGCCTTGAAACAGCGACTGGCGCATACCTGGTGTTCCATAGATGCCTCCAGTAGAATATGCAAATACGTATTTCATTCAGTGAAGTTTTCAGGAAGGTAGAGGACCTTCTCTGTGTTGACAAGAGCACATGTAAATGATGGGGGGGGGCATCCACATGCAAAGAGGAGGGAGACTTGGGGTGCCACAGCATTGGGAAGTCAGTCCTGGGCAGGCAGGACAGGCTGCCAATGGGAGCCTGCGTCTCCTCCACTGACTGTATTCATGCCAGGGATTTAGAATGAAGCTGAATGGGTCATGGGTGGTAGTTCAGTGCAGGTTTTTTTACAGATTCACTGCTGAGAGTCAGACTGGGGAAGGCTGAAAAAGACAGATCGGGAGAGAGACAGGCAGCCCCCTGAGCTGGCACAAGGGTGAGCCCCAGGCTGCAAAGGTGAGAGCAAATTTTGGCTGCAGGGGCTGTGGTCCTGCCGCAGCCATCTAGGTTCCCTGGGCTTGCATCACCCTTGTCTGGGCTCTGCATCCTTGCGACAGGAGTACCTCTTCCTGCAGACATCATCTCTCTTCCCTTGGGGACAGGTTAGGCTGAAGTGTGTGAGTAGCAGTGGGAGGAATACTTCTCGTCGTCACCTTCTCGTTGTGTGGTCTTTGACAGTTTACTTCTCATGTTTGTGCCTCAGTTTCCTTTTATTTTTATTTATTTTTAAAAGGTTTTATTTATTTATTTATTTGACAGAGAGAGAGAGAGAGAGAGAGAGAACAGATGGGGAGGGAGCAGCAGAAGGAGAGGGAGAAGCAGACTCCCCGCCGAGTAGGGAGCCTGATGAGGAACTTGATCCCAGGACCCCAGGATCATGACCTGAGCTGAAGGCAGATGCTTAACCAACTGAGCCACCCAGGCGCCACTGTGCCTCATTTTCCTAACCTGTAACAAGGCCCAGATAATTGCTGGCTCAAAGGGTGGTTGTGAGTATCGAAACAAGGGAAGGCATCTGAGAGTGGCTGCCAGTAGCTGACACATAGTAGGAGCTTGGTTTGGTGGGGTGACTAGAGGCCCACAAGATAGTCCTCCCATCTGTCAAGCGCTTTTTTGCGGGCACACGTTTCCTCCTCAATTCTGGCATTGCCTTTAGGTTAATAAAATTTGAGGGAAATAGAGCTGAGATGGGGCCTCAGGTCAGAGTGGGTCACAAGCTGCCCACATTTCACCCCGGATCTCATCATCTGAAGCCTGACCAAGATCTGCAGCTCTGTGAATAGCTATTGCACAGCAAGTGTGGGTGAATGTGTCCTCCGGTACTTTCCATTACCGAGTATGTTGGTGTGCAGGCATGGGCATGGGAAGGCAGGCAAGGGAAGAACACAGGAAAAAAAAAAGAGTTTAAATACCCAGGTTTGAACTGTGGCTCTACCATCGCCTGGCCTTGTGGCCATGGCTCATTCACTTCTTCTCCTTCTGGAGCTTCAGTTTCCCCAGCCTGTCACATGGATTTATCAATGTCAGAATGAGATAGAAGGCATGAAATAGATGGCCACGGCAGGTGGTTTGTGGATGGTGATGGCTTGCCATTCCTACAACTCCAGAGGCACTGGTGGAATTGGGAATTCAGTTTGGGGTGAGAACATGCAAACCTTGGGAGCTCCAGGAAGGGCACAGAGACCTGGACTTGACCACTCAGGGGAAGCAGGCAACAGTTTAATTCAGGAAACAAGTGGAGGTCAGGACTGAGTGGAGCTGGGGGTTGGGAGGGACTCCAAGGGAATCAGAGGTGAAAGGAGGGACCCGATTGGCCCAAGGTCACGGATTCTGGCTAAGGCAGGACTAAAAGTCAGACTGCCTGACTTTCCAGCTACATCTGAAGTGTTATTAGGCCACTGTCATGTATATCCACTGGCAACAGAGGCAAAGGTCATGGGGATGAAGATTTCATCTAGGCTTCATCGTGTTGAAGGAGGTGACCCCTTTTTCTGTTATGCTGGGAGAATGGAAAGTGGCTTTTTGTCTCTGCTAGAGCTCAGGGCACTCCTAGGGAGCAAGCTTTCAGCTCCCCGTTTTAGACCAAGCACCTCCTCCAGGTGCCCCCTGCTTGGCCTCAGAGGCCAGGGGAGGGGGAGATCAGGGTGACAGCTGCTGGGCCATGGGCTGGCAGACGCCAGGGTGGGGGTAGGAGTGGGGGAGTCAGCCCAGAAGAGGGCCAGCGGGCAGGAGCATGAAGAGGAAGTTCACAGTCTGCGGCAAATGGATTTCAAGGCCCTGTTAAGTGGAAAAGCCTCCAGGAACGTGGCAGAGAAAGGCCCCTGTCTTTGGAGAGGGGCTGTGAGGTTGGGTGGGGGCGTCTTGGCAGGGGGAAGCTGAGCTGCATGCCTTGTGTGTGATGGAAGGAGGTGGTGGGGAGGGTGGATGGGGGCAGCCAAGTGAGGCTTGGGGCCCTGGGATTGACGTCTGGTTGGGGGTGGGCTCTAGTCTCAGCTTCAGCTCCAGAATTCAGGGACCTCAGGACTCAGTGTTGCTTCTCCGAGACTGCAGAAACCCAGGCTGATGAGAGATAGGACCAACCTGTGCTTCTCGGTCCCCAAGCCCATCTCTCTAGCTAGTCCCCCACAGTGACGCTCTGGGATGGAGGTCACTCGGGATCCAGAAGTAGGTTTGATCTAGGAAAGAACTCCCTGGTGCTTGACCTCGCAGAACCTATGGTCTTACAGAATGATCACTCTCAGGGACACAACACTGTACAGTTAATGACACACTTGCCTCTTCATTCCTGTATCAGAAGTCTGTGGAGTAGTCAAGACAGGGTGGAGAAACTAAGGTTCAGAGTAGGGGACTGATTGCCCAAGTCACACAGTAGCAGAGAGGAAAAGTCCTGGCCTTCTGTCCTTGCCTTACAGGGCAAGCGGTAAACTCCCAGCCTACCCTGGGCCCTAAATTTCCCATTCTTATAGCTGGCTCCCTCTCCTTCCGTTGGGAAGGTTCAGCCCCCAGAAACCCCCATAGCCCAGGCAGACAAGGTACTTTCTTGGCCAAAAAGCGTGTATAGCTCCCCTGTGCTTGGGCTGGATATCACGAGGCTAGGAATGGATCCCTTCCTTCTAGCGGGCTCAGTTTCTCTGATGTCTGTCTGCCCTTGAAGGAATCATACTGGAGAGGGGCTATGAAGCCACAGAGGCAGAGATGGGGCTATGCAGGAGGCTGAGCAGAGGAGGAGCCTCAGGCCCCTTTCCCAGCCAGGCCCCCTGCCCTTTGCCTGGCCTGGCCTCAGGCACAGGGCCCAGCCAGCTGTCCCAGGGCGGGCAGGCTAGCTGCATTAGCAAATGTGTTTGCGGTTATGAGCCGCTCCCGAAAGCAGAGAAGTGTTGCACGAGGGGGCGGGGGGGGGGGGGGGGGCGGATTGAAGACAGACCCAGCTCTGGTTCCCAGCCCCAGTCAGGGAAATCAGAACCAGGCTGGACTTTTGGCCCTGCCCCCTCCCAACCTCCCTCACTGCCCCCTCCCAGTCTCCTTGGCCCAGGGAGAGGGCTGGGAGAGGCCAGGCCTCAGAAGTGCGAAGAGTCCAAGGAGGGGTTAATCTTGGGCTGCTCCGGCAATGCTGCCTTTGAGGGTCAGTTGTGGAGGTGTAGGGCAGGCTGTAGTGGGGGATAGTCCTGCACTCACCTTCCCGCTCTCAACGACCCTCACTCCCCTCCTCCCTGCCTCTGAGGTGGACAAACCCAATGAAGGAGACAGACCTCCGTCCATCCATCCGAACTGGAACAGGACAGAAAACCTTCCTGCTCTTTCTCTCCCTGGCCGCAAATCTTCGCTACTTTTCTCTTACCCCCAGGCTCATAATGGCAGGAAGGGTGTTAGTTGCCCTAAAGTGTGCCAGGAGCCTGCTAGGGCCTGACCCTGTGGACTTCATCCAGAGCTAAGCTGGTCTGTCATAGAGGGGAGTGAGCAGCAGGGCTCAGGGAAGGAGCCAGAGCTGGAAGTGGCGTGAAGGAACACTTGCTGGCAAGGGCAAGGGTGAGCAGAGCAGGATGGGGGTGGGGCAGGGACTGCTTGGGGTGAGGGGCCCTGCAGCCCAATCCATTTCGAGATGATCCACGCACTGAAGACAACAATGGCGATAACAATGCTAACAACTACCTAGTATCCCACCCCAACTAGGTACCCAGCATGCAGGTCAACGGACTGAGGCTCAGAGAGATTCGGTCTCTCCCTAAGGCCACACATCCAGTAAAGAGCAAAGCGGAGTGAGGAACCCAGACTCCTCCAACTGCGCCCTCCCCAGAAGCACGGGTCTGCTGGAATTCACTCTGGCACTTACACAAGGATGTCTTCTCTTTAGGATGCCACTTCCTCCCTTGTCAGCATGGCCAATGGTTAGGTATCCCTCAAGGACCAGTTTGGAAGTTTCAGTCCACCGAGCCCAGCTGACTCCCACAGATGTGGTCAGCCCCATCATGCCTCAACAACCCCAGCCCTCTCCTCACAACATGGCGCGAGGGATTTCTGTTCATGGAGGGCCAGGACTGGCCCCCAGGGAACTTCTTGGTCCCTATCCACCTCCTCCTTTGTCATACGATTAGAATGATTTTGATTTCCGCTGTCTGTGGAACATCTCAGCATGGTGCTTATAAGCACAGGCATTGGCATCCAACAGGCCTGGGGTCAAAACTACTTCTACCACCTGTCAACCCAGATCCTTTTTGCTGAATCCACAAGTGCCAGGCGTGGCAGAGGTACTCTGTTGGGCAAGTGTTTTCAACTTTGTGAGTCTGTGTTCCCGTTTGAAAAATGGAGATAAGACCCTCTCAGCTGGCCTCATGAGGCTGTCTGGAAAATCCCAAGGCCTATCAAAGCAGGTGCTACATGGAGTCAGTCCCCTCAATCCTGTCCTACCTACCTGAGGCACAGGTGGCCAAACAGAGGGGTAGCCTTCTCCAAAGAGAATCTAGGGGATGAGGTCAATGGAAGCTTCCAGCATCTTATCCCTTTCTTGGAGAGTTGGGCCAGAAGGCCCTACCACATACCTACCACTCAGGGCCCCTCTCCACTTCTGGCATGCATTCTCAGGTCTAGCTTGCTTCCTTCCTGTTTCAGAGAAAGCCTTCCCCAGAGAGGCTGACAGCAGCTTGGGGGTTGGGGTTCTTGTTTGTGACCGAGATGGGCCTTGTGACCCCATGCCCAACAGACTGGGGAGCTCTGGGTCACTGGGAGCAGGGCCTAGGTGAGGAGACAAGCAGAGGGCCTAGGGGAGAGCCAACTCTGGATAACTCACCTCTCTTAAAGTGAAGAGAGTGACTGAAATGTGCCCTTGTTTCCTCTCCCAGGACGTTGCCAGTTGCTCTATTTTGTGGATGAGGAAGACTGAGGCCCAGAGAGGTAGGGGGACTTCACAAGGGCTGCTGAGAACCTGGACAGCAGCATTACAGTTTCTGCCCAGGTTTGTTTGATACTGGCCCCGCCCACACACTCCTGTCTCCCAAGAACCAGAAGTAAAGGGGGCCAGACCCGCTGGTCATGGTGGGGGGGCCCAGCCTCTCACCCAGAGCCGTGAATACGGAGGTCCCAGCACACCACGTGGGAGGCCCCTTCTGCAGCCAGAGGATGGGGAAAAGATGATAAGTGGGAGAAGGTGCAGGAGCAGTAGATGGATTGGAATGGGTTCAGAGGCAGGCAATGAAAATGATTAAGGGAAGAGAGGGATTCATTTATAAAATGAGATTAGAAGAGCAATACTGCCCTGCTTGGCTAAGGGATAGCTCACGGCCAGGTGGGCCAGTGGCGCTGGGGAGGGGTGGCCGTGAAGTGTTGGGGGAATTCACTGACTCTGTGGTCCAGACTGGGCCACAGCCCCCACTGTACCAGACTGTTGCCTGCCTGGATGACTGCAAGGTCCCCGAGTACCCAGAAGGCTCGGATCCAAACCTGCCCTTCCTTCCCACTGCTGTGGATTGACTGGGGAGACTCACCTGAGCAGCCCACAGAAGTTCACAAAGATATGTCATGACAGCTTTCCAAGGAAGGGAATACTTCTTCCATGGCATAGATGAGTAGCTCAAAGTCAGAGTGGTGAGTGGCCAAAGCCAGGTTCTGTCCCACCACAGTCTGGGGTCATTTATTGCTTCAGATCCTCCAGGGCAGGATTCCAAGAGGTCTACCTGCTTCCAGCGTGGGCATCTCTCCTACATCTCATGCTGGAAGATGAATCTACAGATTCCAGTGGGCATTTCTTTCTGGTTCTAATCTCTACATTCTACATTCTACAAAAAAGGAAGTTCTTTTTTTCAATTAATTAATTTATTTGACAAAGACAGAGAGCACAAGTAGGGGGAGAGGCAGGTAGAGGGAAAGGGGGAAGCGGACTCCCCACTGAGCAGGGAGCTTGATGTAGGACTTGATCCTAGGACCCCCAGATCATGACCTGAGCTGAAGGCAGACACCGAACCGACTGAGCCACCCAGGAGCCCCTAGGAAGTTCTTTCTTACGTCTGACCACAATCCTTTCTGCTGCCCTTCTACCCCTGTCTTCTGTCGGGTGATGGTCGGGGCAGTGATGAGGAGAAAGAGAGACACAGATGGAGGGGGAAGGGCAGAGGGAAGGAAGGAGAGACAGAGAGGGAGAGAGGAGAAGAAGGAAGAGGAGGAGATTTATTGCGTATGCACAGTGTATCAGAGAGTCTGCTAGTTGTTTTCACCAATTTCAGGAGGACAAAATCGATTTAAATGCTATTTAAACCTCAGGATGAGTTGATAACGTCAGTCTTACTATCCCCATCTTATAGACAAGAAACTGAGGTTCCATGAAGGGAAATGAGTAGAGCAAGTCCTGGCAAATGAATGATAAAGCTGGGATTTCAACTTCAGATGGGCCCTCCAAGCCACCGTCCCAGATGCCCATATCCATGGAGAGAGAGAGATACGAGGGGCTCCGTGATTTTGTCAGCAGTTCAGGAGGGGACCCCAGTGAGTGCTTGGAGGTAATGAGCTGGTTGGGTGGCATAGTGATGGGGAGCAGTACATCTATCCAGGATTATCCATGAGAGTGAGAAAAAGGGAAACGGAGGGAGGGGAGGTCCAGGTGTGGTTAGGGTCTGGGGCCTGGGTGCTGGGTGTGGATGCTAGCGGGAATCTGGCCAACCCCAGCAGGGCCCACTTTGCCTATTTACCCTTCAGGCACATCTCTTCCAGACGGCCCCCTTGCCTCCTATCCCACCATCCCAGAGGGCAAGACTGTGGTCTGCCCTCCAGAGTCGATCGCTGGTGCAACACGCGGGCAATAACACTCCAAGCCTTGACTTAGAGATGCTGTCTCTGCAGGCATGCCCCCCGCCCCCATCCATGAGCAGAGGTGGGTGAGGCTAGAAAGAGGAGGTGGGGGAGGGGAGAAGTGGTTTTCTTTTTTTTTTTTTTCCCCTTCTCAGGCAGAAATGAGCTCATGTTTTGTCTAATCTAAATTCTGTCAAGCAAGCGAAAAGGAGAGAGACAGAGACAGAGAGTGAGCGAGAGAGAGAAAGAGAGAGAAAGCGAGCGAGCTACAGAGTTAATAAAAAATCTGCCAAGCACATGTTCTTTCCAGCTCAGAGACAAACCAAAAGAAAAAAAAAAAAATACCAGGAGAGCTGAAAGGACAGACCAGACAGGGAATGTGTTCTCAGCTCACACAACTTCCTCTTCACTTCAACCAGAGAAAATTCTACCTCAAGTCAAACGCTCTGCTCACCCAGCCAGCCAGCTCCCTGTGCTGTGCCTGAGGAAGGGTGGGAGGGCCTGGCCCCCGGTAGAGAATTCATTCCTTCTCCCAACCCTCTTGCCTTCTTAGTGATTGAAGTGGGGCAGGTCAGGGGCCCACACCAGAGTAGCCCATCCTTGGCAGCCCTGGCCCTAGGACAGAGAAGCTATACTGCTTAGCAGTCAGCGGATAGAGAGACAACTTCCCAGCCTCAAGGAAAGCCCAGATAGGCACCCCCTGGAACTAGGTCCCACTGGGAAGCAGATGGTGACATGAGAGAAATGGGAGGTCAGAGCCGAGGCTGTGCCATCTTTGCCTTCTCAGCCAGCGAGGCTTGGGAAAGGTGAGTTCTCCCTCCGTAGCCCTCCACTCGCCTCACCCCTCCCTGCCCATGCGCCTCCCTTTCTGCCTCCCATGGTCAAGAAAGACTGGCTGTGCAGCGTTGGAATGTGGAGCTATTCCTAGGGGGAGACAGGGAAGTGAGGAGAGCTGAATTGGCCATGCTGAGCAAGACGTTTAGCAATCCCAGCAATAATAGGGCTTTCATGGAGATGGCCAACCTTGGGTTCTGGAGCTATTTTCCACCCGCAACCCTCCTTCCTCCCGTCCTGAGCCACCCCAGTGGAGAATCCTCCTTTGTTGGGCTAAGACCTGGGGAAAGAAGGGCTGGGCTTTGTGGAGGGGTCCCCAGGCCAAGCTGACTGGGCTCCCTGTTGTCTGGGTAGAGTGCATCTGGGAAGTGGAAGGGACCTAGGGCCAAGGCCAGGGCCAAGAGAGCTAGCCCTTCCTTCCCAGAAATTCCCAGTGCACGGCTCTTGCCTCTGCTCCTGGCTGCTGAGTCATGTTTTTGGGCTGGCATTTGCCACGTTCCTCGGTGGGAGGGTCCTTGAGGGGATACATGGATAAGTGGGCACTCTTTGTCAAGCATCCTTTGGTTGCAGAAGCCTGCCCCCAAGCCACCTTTCGTAACAGGGCAATAGGCAGACAGACACGGGGGAAGGCTAGGAAGGATCACAGGCCCTGGCTTTCAGGGTCTGGGTCTGGGGGTGCATAAAGGCTGTGTGAGGAGCAGGAGCCAGCAGGGTGGGGGGCGAGGCAGGGGCTTAGGCTTGGCCTGGTGTGGCTGGGCAGGGTAATGAGATCCAGCTGGGAGGGAGAAGGAGGAGGAGGAGGAGAAGGAGGAAGAGGTCTCCTTTATCTCTCGTTCCATGTTCTCAGGGCTCACGTTTTTTAATTTGTGTTGGATAAACAATATGGGATTGTGTACACAAAGAAGCTCTAATTATCCCCCGAGGTTGTGTTTCCTTAGAGGAAATGAACTGGGCATGGCATTCACGTTGGATTGCAGAAACGCACAAGCCCAATAGCTTCCAGATTGCTGCTCAGGCGTGCCATGCTGGGAGCCCCCCTCCAGTGGAGTTGCTCTCTCCATACCCCCATCTGGGTCTAAAGCACAGCCTGTGCCCTGCTTGACCTGGCCCTGGGAGGGTACTGGAAAGGCTGCTTCCTTGCTCTGCAGTTTCACCTTTTCCTGGTGTATTAAGCCATTCCCGTCCCCACCAGCTGTACCTCTGTCCCTCTACTAGAGAGAGTCAACAGCTTGGGACCAAGGTGTCTGAGACAAGGGATGGAGATGGAGGTGACCCCCCACTGCCTCCACCCCGACACAGTTCTCACTGGATTGTGTCACAAAGTAGTCCTCATGAGGAGCCTAGGGTTTCTGCCCCATCTCCCCCAAACCACTATTGCAGGGGATAGATTCCTGAGGAAGTTGACTCTGGGAATGGAGGGGTGTGGGTACAGGGGAAATTGCCCCAGGAGCTGGGAACTCTGTTGCAGTCCCCCAGGACTCTCCAGCATGCTGGGACCTGGGTACCACCCCTCATGCATTTAGCTATGTCTCCATCCACCACCCCTGGCGACTGAACTCTTTACCTGCCTTGGCAGTGGATGGAGAGATGGCAAGGCTGAGGCCCAGAGAGGTGAAAAAAAAATGGTGCTAAGGCTGGTGGTGGAGTTGGGATGAGAACCAGGGCCTGAGACAACCAGCGGAGTGGGGCTGGTGAAGGAGAAGGTGTGTCGGGGAGTAAGAGAGAAGTGTAGACCCACATTTGAATCGAATCCAATCGCCACTACCCTCTGCAAATATATTCTGCTCTGTTCTCCTGAAGGCATCTGAGGCATTCCCAGAGACCAGGTAGGTCCATGGTCAAGAATGGATGATCTAAGTTTTGCTGCCACTTGCTGTGTACCTACCCGTGAGCCAGCCCCTGCCTTCAAGGAGCCAACCAGTCTTGGGTTACAGGGAGTACGACAAAGGTGGACTCTGGGGTTCATGAGGTCTTGAGTGGGGGAGGGAGTGGGAATCTTGGCTCTCCACCACAGGCAAGATGGAGGCCAGAGCAAGAGGGCCTCAAGGAGGCTTCCCTGGGGGAGCTGCAGGGACCACTGGGCTGGGCTGGGCCAGGGCCCAGACGGCAGCCCCCTGCCCAGACTCTGGGAACAGGGAAGGCAGTGGTGAAGGCAGAGGCGGGGAGGTGGCTGCCAGCCCTGCAATGGGACTCCTCTCACTCCAGTGGAAGGGTTGCCCCCGTGTCTCCCTTTTATCTTTTCATTACATACAAATTAGGAGTGCGATTAACTTTATTAAAAGCAAACAAAGCTGGTCAGAGAATGGGGCCTCCAGACAGAGCTGTGGGAGTATGGGGAGGAGAAACCCGGGAGAGCAGGGCAGGCTTGTGGTTGCAGCAGTTAAAAGGGCGGGAGGTGGAAGGCTGGGGGAGGGGGCTTCCCTGCAGGATTCTCCATCTCCAGGGATCCCACCACTTTTATGACCGTCTACATCCTTCTGAAGTGATGCCAGCACCGCCCAGCCTCCAGACAGAATTCCAGACTTTAAGAGCTGGAATGAACTGTAGAGACCAAGGGGTCTGCTACTGACCCCCCACCCCGGCTGCAGATGGGGAAACTGAGGCCAGGGAAGGGAAAAGGATTAACCCAAGGTCCCACTGCCTGTAAGTGGTTGTATTGGTAGGACGGGAGTGGAGGCCTTCTGTTTTTCCAGATATCCAGAGAGGAACATCCACACTTAGCCTCAGCTTCTCACAGTGTATGGAAGGAAGGTTTGATCTAAATCCTTCTCGCTACTGACTCATACTGATTTGTTTTTTTTCACTCCAAGGCAGCCATGTCCTGCCCCTTCAGCCTCCTCTTCTTTCTTGGCTTTTATCATTTGGAGAACTCAGGCTCTGACTGCTTGCGGGGGCCTTGACATAATCCTGGACAACACCCATGACGTCCCCAGGCATTCATGTGACACTTTAAGTTCTTGGAAAGGATTTTCATAGGACCTCATTGTTTCCTCCTGGAAACCGTGATGGCTGGGCCAGACGGAACCCACCTGCTTCATGAGTTTATTAAGCAATTCATTTGGAAAACGTTTACTGTGGGCTTTCTTCATGCCCTGCAATGTGCAAAATGCTCAGGATTCAAAGACCAAGACAGACGTGGTCCTTGACTTCATGGAGCTTCTGGATGAACAAGAGGTTCAGAGGGTCCATAATGTGCCATTGACATCACTGGAACGAACAGCAAGGCAGAGATGAAAGAGGAAGACCCACACCCCACATGCACACGTGCTTCCTCCTTGAGCCATTTGCCATAACTCTGGGGGCCATCAAGGAGCAGAGATGGCAGAGGCCATGTTGTCTTCCCCTCTATTTAGTTTATATAAGACGTGACCATGTCCCAGGGTCGCAGACACCATCTCCAATGACCCCTACCTCCCAGCTCCTTTAGCAATGCCCTCAATACATCCTTGATGACTCAGCACTCATCTTCAGATATCTAAAAAATGAGGTTTCCCGCCCAACTAAAGTCCCTCTTGACTTTAAATATCAGGGGCTCTAATAGAGCAAAATTGGATCCAGGAGAAATATTTCAACTTTTCTAGGAAGTACAGCTTTTAAGCCTCTTAGATGTACCAACTGGAAGCCAACTATTTACTCCTCTTCATGGAAATGGGTCAAATACTCTTAGCAACCTCGGTCAGCTGAGGACGTAAGAAGTGAGTGGGGTTGAGCCAACCCTCACCCACCCCAAAATGAACTCTGCTATTAGGTTAAACCATATGAAATTGTCATTTTTTTTCTAGGGCAGCAATGGTCAAGCATTGGCAATTTCCTATGGCTCGATTTGATAGTTCCTGACTGTTCCAAGGGAACTGGTAAAGCAGATTTTGCAAGCACTGCCCAGAGCAGTAGCCCTTCCTGTTGAATCATTAGAGCAGGCACCCCAGCCCTGCTACCGCACAGTCCTAATTCTCACTGAGTAATTCCAATAGGTTCCCTGAGGCTTCCTGCTGGGCCATTTTGATGTTGGTGGCAATGGGCTGAATCATGATGGCAATTCAATGATCATTTCATGATAACATCCACATGGCACTTCCCATGTGCCAGACCCTGTTCTGAGAACCTCACGGGTGTGAACCTATGTCATCCTCACAACTATCCCTTGGGGTGGGTGCTGAAATTGCCCCCATTTTATAAGACGGGAAATGAAGAGACAGGGGAATGAAGCGATTTGCTGGTCTCACCACCCATACCTCAGTAAGCTAGGATTAACATCTGAACCAGGCTGTCTGAACCACGAGCCTGTATCTGCACTTCGAACGTGCCCCATGTCTGAGTCAGAGGCTTCTTCCTTCCTGGGCCATGGGCTACAGACAGACTGAGGTCTGTTCTCACCTGCCCCTACATCTGCCAGCAGAGAGGGGGCGTGTTTCCCGGGAACTGAGATGGGTTAGCAAATGAGCAGATTGGGTGAAGACTGAGGGCCTCTGTCATTCAAATCGTGGTCCCCAGAACTGATCAGTGATCGGTGAAAAGAAAAGGATTCTTCTATTCCTTCTTTCTTCTCACCAATTCCCTTCCAAGGACACTTGTCTGATGCCGTGGGCTATGGCAGAAGCCGGGGGAAGTGGGTCCAAAAGACCTGGGTTCAAGTTGGTCTCTACCATTTCTCAGTTGTGTGGCCTTCGGGGTGTTGTTCAACCTCTCTGAGCTGCAGTTTTCTCTTCTGTGAGATGAGGCGAATGATCCTGACTGCTGAGCGGGATTGTGAGGTTTTGATGAGAGAAGTGGAATGATGTGCCTGGCCAGGTTCCTGGCTGTTAGATGGTGCCTGGGGCATGCTGGTCCTATGCCCCCACCCTGAGAGCAGAATCCCCGCTGCAGCTCCTAGTACCCCCCATGCCTTGTCCATGTAGCCTGTCAGAAAGGCCAGGGCTCAGAGACTAGTGACAAGGGACGTACTCTGGTAACAGAGGGAGATCCAGCCAGTTTTATTAAAGCTCCTATTTAATTGTATTCCCCACTGATGTCTTGAATGAAGATATGGTTTTTTCCTCCCTGTTCTAGTCACTCCAACCCTGAGACCGACGGAAGGCTCCCTGCTCCTGCCGCCCCACTTTCAAGCTTGCAGGGAGGGTTCGTGTTTGCTCAGTGGAGATTGTGGCAAGTCCATTCTGTGTTCTCGGCACCCCACAGGAAGATAGGGGAAGAAAAGCTTGGAGGAAGAACCAAGTAGGGAAAGAGCCTTGCAAATTCCCATCCCTGTCCCTGGTCATGGAGTGGTGGGTCTGGAGCTAACGCTGATTAGTGTGGTTTCTCGCTCAGCCCCAAGTTTATCCTTGTGTAATTTAGCGGAGGAAAAGCTAATACCAATGTGTCAGGTTGGGTTAATGGAGATTTTGTAGTGAGCTGAGCAAAGGCCCCTTCTCCTCTTGCCACCTCCATCCCCAGGTGCCCCCCCAAGAGGTATTGTAACCATGTGCCACTCATGATGCTGTTGTTGAGGTATGATAATATTGAGGGGCCCTGGCAGGGCTCCCCTCTTTCTGAGAGCTCTCCGAGGAAAGAGACATTCTAGCGACTTTTGTTCACCCATTTCCATTTGCCCATAAAGCCTGCTGGCATGAAGTACTTTCTTGCCAAGCACGAATCCTTCCTCTTCCTCCTATTGCTCATCCCCACTGGAGCACTTCCAGGCCTGCCATGGGGCTCCGTGGCCCAGGATGAAAGACCTTCCTGGCAGTTCCTCTGTGTTCCTGTCTGAGTCACAAGGGATTGGGCTAGATGACCTTAGTGGGTCCTGTGGCCTCAGATAGCCTATAGCTCTTGGATTCTAGACCAATAGAACAGTTGGCTGGGTGTCAGCCCGTCCTGACCTTCACTGGTGGAGGCGTGGCCTCAGGGGCTCCGAGTTCCTGGCACCTCCCCCAGTACCCATGTTCTCATGTCACCCTCCCCTGCCTCGAGCTTGCTTTGGGCACCTGCAGTTCTACTTCTGGCTCTGGGGCAGCTGTTGAGCACAGTCCTCCCTTCTTTCTGGACTCAGTCTCCCCACCTATAAAAAAGGGAGAGGAGGGTTGGACAAGCTGATCTCTAGGGGTGCCTCTAGCCTATGGCTCCCTACCAGAGGGAGGAGGCTCGAGCCTCTTTCTTTCTCCTCAATCATCCCTGACTTTAGAGGCAGGGGACAAGAGCAATCTAGAGTGACCCGGCCGGTCTGGAGCTGGTGGTGGGAGAAAGGGTGGAGGGTAACTCAGAGTATGAAGCTGTGAGAAGAGATAGAAGGTAGGAAGGCAGATACGGAGGAGGCAGGAAGAAAGAGGAGAAGGAGGTGGGAGGAAGGGAAGGGAAAGAATAAACACATAATCAGGGTTACTGAGTTTCCTGTGCAGCTGGAGTCATCTTTTGCTCTTAATAAACTCAGCTGCGGCTCCACATCCCCTCCGGATGGGTGGCTGCTCCCAGCGCAGCGAAGCTTGCCTGGGACCTGACTAGGATAGGAGGGAGGCACTCGGGCCTGCGTGTCCAAGGCCCCTCACTCGCGGATGCCCTTGGGCAGGACAAGGCTGAGCCCAGCCAGCCTGGGATCCAGGCCTTTCCTTGAGACAAGATGGCGGGGAGGAGAGAATAAGACACCTGGGTGAGGCAGGCTGGGGTTCCATTCACTACTCAGCCATTCTGGGCTGAGGGGCCTTGTTTTCTCCTCTCTGAGCCTACTTCCCCATCTACAAGTAAGGTTGTGTCTCCTCTGATACACGCAGTTTTGTGTGTGGAGGGAAGGAGAAGCTGACTGTGGAGACCCCAGCCGTGCCTGACTGAGTGACCTTTTAACAGCTGGTATCCCTTGCTGTTTCCTAAGTCCTCCTCCCCTTGTAGTCCAGTCTGAGCCAGCCTAAAATCAGTAGCCTTAACTCAACAACCAAAAACAAATAATCCAGCCAAGAAATGGGTGTCAAACACTTCTCCAAAGTAGACATACAAATGGCTAACAGACACATGGAAAAATGTTCAACATCGCTAGCCATCAGAAATACAAATCAAAACTACAATGAGATAACACCTTACACCAGTTAGAATGGCTAAAATTAACAACACAGGAAACAACAAGTGTTGGCAGGGATATGGAGAAAGGGGAACCCTCTTACACTGTTGGTGGGAATGCAAGATGGTGCAACCACTCTGGAAAACAGTGTGGAGATTCCTCAACATGTTAAAAATAGAGCTACCCTATGACCCATCAATTGCACTGGTGGGTATTTACTCCAAAGATATTAATGTAGTGAAAAGAGGGGACACACGCACCCCAATGTTCATAGCAGCAAGGTCCACAATAGCCAAACTGGAAAGAGCCATAATACCCTTCAATAGTTGAATGGATAAAGAAAATGTGGTCCAAAAAAAAAAAAGAAGAAGATGTGGTCCATATATACAATGGAATATTACTCAGCCATCAGAAAGGATGAATACCCACCATTTGCATCAACATGGATGGAACCGGAGGAGATTATGCTGAGAGAAATAAGTCAAACAGAGGAAGATAATTATCATATGATTTCATGTAGGCCCTCCCTCAAGACGAAATCAACACTTTAGGATCTTGACTGAAGTAGGGTCAGGAGCAAGAACCACTTAGGATGGGCCAGAGGGCCAGATTCTTCCACATGGACCCCAGAGTCATCACTCTAAACCCAAATCGGAGCGAGTCATTCCTTTGCTCGCAGCATTGACACGGCTCCTGTTGTCCTCAGGATACACTCCTTCTCCTTGATTGGGCTTTCCTGCACCCGCACTCATCTTCTGAGCCCTGCCCACATTTCGTTTCTCCTGTCTTGCCACTTGTGCTTTTGATGCCACAGCTTGGGCCACATCAGATATCAGCATTAAAACAAGCCCCTTCTTCCCCACCCATCTGCTTGTGATGTTCCGTCTCCCCGGAATGCCTTGCCCCACTTCCCTGCCTGTCAACTGCCCACTGGTGGCCACAGGACATCCTTCCTGCACTGGAAGCTCCAGGAGCGTATGGACTTCCTCTTGGTCACTGCCATAGTTCCAACACCGGGAACTGTCCCTAGAACTGTATCTCCAACACCTAGAACTGTAACCAAGTCCCATTGTAGGTGCCCAACACATAGTTCCTGAATGTTGTCTATGTGTGTGATCTGAGTTCAAATGCTACCTCCTCCATGAAACAGCCCAGGTAAAGCCTATGTGTGCTGCCAATGTACTTTCATACCCCGTTTCCTTATTGCTGTTTCTTTCTTTATCACCCCGCGAGACCGGAGGTCCCTTCAGGCTGGGAACCTTGGCCTTAGCATCTTGGAATCACATGCCATGCTTTCTGTAGCGTCTGGTGCAGGTGCTTGCATTAGAGCCAGGTGGGGAGATGCAAAGACGAAGTCCGTGCCCCAGGACCCAGTCCCAATTCCCCAAAAGGAGTCCAGGCGGGCTGTAGCCTTGGCACAAGAATGCTCAAGGCTCTGCACGTGAGCATTCCCACATGTGGCCAGGCTGGAGAAGCGCTGGAATGGACATTCTATGACAGCCCTTTCGTCAAAGGGTTCCAACTCCACCTGGCCCATGGGCTGGCCTCTGAAGGGAACAACACTGGTTCTAAGGGGCCTGAGAGATGGCCTCTGAGGAAGCTGGGTCTCCTGTCTCACATAGTGGAAGGGAGAAGATGGAGAAAACCATGCTCCTCTCCCAGGGCAGGGGGTGTGGCTGATACCTTCACACCGTCACCTGCCATCTCCTTTGTCTTTAAGCGTGGATGCCCTGATGGGTCACTTCCAGTTTAAGCCAGTCAGGGCTGCCTTCACAGCAGGCATGGAGGGCCTGAGCCCAGAGCAGAAGAACTGATAGGCCACCCGAATGGGTGGGGAGTCAGTTGGTGAGCCCCTGGGATTGGCCTGGCCTGTTCAGTGAGCCTCACATGAGCACCAGCACGAGCATCTGGGTGCAGTGAACGACATTTGACTTAAGAATGACAGCTGACTGGGCGCCTGGGTGGCTCAGTGGGTTAAGCCTCTGCCTTCTGCTCAGGTCATGATCCCAGGGTCCTGGGATCGAGCCCCGCATCGGGCTCTCTGCTCAGCAGGGAGCCTGCTTCCCCCCTCTCTCTGCCTGCTTCTCTGCCTACCTGTGATCTCTCTCTCTCTATCAAATAAATAAATAAAAATCTTTAAAAAAGATTAAAAAAAAAAAGAAAGAAAGACAGCTGACATGTGTTCCTTTGTGCCAGGTCCCACGTCGAGCACTTTACATGCATTAATCTAGTTCATGCTCTCAACAACCCTACGAGGTAGATAGGATCCTTCCCATTTTATAGACCAGGAACCTGAAGCTCCCATGAGTTAAGTACCTCATTCGAGGTCACACAGCCAAGTGCCACCAAGTGTCAAAGCCCAGACTTGAGTCTGAGCTTGAGAAGGCTGAGTGACCAACCTAGATGAACACTGTGACTCAAAGACCAAGGTCACAGCCCCTTCTCCAGCCCTCACTCTCTGTATGACATAGCCATTCACTCTGGGCCCCCTCCTTGGAACTTAGTGTTTCACCCACTAGGGAGGGAGGGGCAAGTGGCTGGCCTGGATGTTCTCTGAGGGTTTTCCCAGCCATGACTGTGCGGAGTCTATGACTCTCTGTCAGAGCAAAGAAGCCAGCTGTTCTCAGCCTCCATACTCTGGGCAATGAGTTTGCTTGAGGATGTCTGAGGCAGGGCCCAGAGCAGCCCTTACCTCTAGCCTCAGGCTCCGGGGAAACAGCAATGCTAGTGGGAGCTCATCTCCACATCTGTTGTTTAGTGCCAAGTGCTACTCTAAGTACTTTGCGAGCATGTTACACACTGAGTCTTTATGACTGCTCGGTGATGGAGATACTGGCATCACCATCCCCATTTACAGAGGGGACAAGAAAGCCTAGGATGGTTAGGTAAGTGGCCCAAAGCTACATCGCTACTAACAGGCACAGCCAGGATTCAAACTCCGGCCATCTGGCGCAGGAGCTTATTTTTTTTTTTATTATCATATTGTATTTATTTATTTGACAGAGATCACAAGTAGTCAGAGAGGCAGGCAGTGGGGGTGGGAGAAGGTGGGTGGAAATCTGATTCCCTGTTGATCAGAGAGCCAGATGCTGGGCTCGATCCCAGGACCCTGGGGTCATGACCTGAGCCGAAGGCAGAGGCTTTAATCCACTGAGCCACCCAGGTGCGCCCCAAGAGCTTGTGTTTTTAACCACTATACCCTGCTGCTCAGGCACTTTCCATGAAGGATGAATGGATGGGCAAGAAGAGGGTGAGGCCTTTTTCTGCCACTTGGGGCCCCCAACGTGAATCAGACTGGGCTTTGGATGCCTAGTTTTTCAGACTCTCTCTTCCCCAGCGTCTTCTGGAACAGAGGGAAGGGTCTGGGCCCTTGTGTGGGTGCAGAATGGGGAGGAGAAGCCCCCAGAAAGGGCAGAAGCTGCCCACGAGGCTCAAGGCCACCTGGGCTGGGCCAAAAGGAGAGCTTGAAGATGGGCAAGTCCCAGCACTCGGATGCCTAATCACCAGGGAGAGGCTTGACTGGGGTAACTTGCCTCAGAGGCAGCCCAGCACGCTCATTCCGAGTGTCTGCCGCTAAGTGTAGGACTAGACAAGGGAGCTGGGTCAAGTCTTCAGCTGGAAGTGACTGTAGGAGCAGGAAGAAGGGGGTGGGGGAGGGGGAAGTCCACCCACCAGCCAGCAGATTCTGGGCCTTTAGAATGACTTCAAGTGGACGGGAGCCCTGCCTGGCCTTCCCATCCCCACCATCTTCCATCTGCAGTAGACGGTGCAGGCCAAGTTCTTAAGGGCTCCCTTACCCAGGCCTGACCCCAGGCAAGATCAGGAACCTCTGTCATACCTCCTTTCAGCAGCTCATACGTCCGCTTCAAAGTATTCACATCAAGCAGAATCACGTCATTATTTGGGTGGTAGTCATTGAATGTCTGTCCTCCCACTAGATGACACCCCGCATGAAAGCAGGAATGGCTATCATCTCCTTGTCCACCGTGTCCCAGAACACAGCACTGTGCTTAGCAGGCAATAGATGTCCAAAAAACGTGTTGAATGAATGCCTCTGGGCCCACTGGACTGGAAGTGCTTTGTACCTACCTCTCCATTTGCAGGACATAGTCCCGCGCCTTGGGCCATACGATTGAGTTGGAGAGGACATCCCACCTGTGCTCTCCCAGAACACTTCAGGCCCCAAAGTCTGGGTCCCAGGACCCACCTTGGGAGCTCAGTGAGTATGCACCTCGCACCTTCTCCCTCCCTCTTTTGTCCTCCCATCACCCCTTATCTCTTCTTCCTGTTCTTTCCCATCTGTCAGAGGATAGGCTGATGGGCACCAGCAAGAGAAAAGGCCAGCCTGTAGGGCCACACCGGCCACCCACCCACCCTGGCTGGCCAGCCACTGTATGTCCTGGGGTCTGTCTCAGAAGGGACAGAGCTGTAAGTGCCACACTTTACTGTAAGTCATTGGCAGGCCAGGATTCCAGGGGGATTTCAGAGGCCAAGGAGGAGGAGGCCTCATCACTGTTTAAAGAGTCATAGTATGTAAGAGTTGGAGTGACACAGGGACATGTGCCTGGTAGTTTGTGAGGCAGAAAGGGGAAAAAAAAACATGAAAGGTGGTGGCTCTATTTCATAAACTGGGGTGGGGGGTGGGCGGTGGGTGTTGTGCGATACCACAGATGCTCATTTTATTGCTGTCATTGACACCGGGCATGTACATTGCATATGACCTTTTGGACATATATGGTATCATTTTATGCATGCTAAGGCAGGGTAGTAGCTACATAGACAGCCAAAGTCAAGAAGACTGTGTACATGTTCCCTGCTCTGCCACTTACTAGACGCATAACCTTGGGTTGGATATTCAACCTCCCTTTCCCCCAGTCTTCTCAGATGGCACACGGGGTTAATAACAGTACCTACCTCTAAGGATTGTTGGGAAGGACAATCCTGTTAATGCACGCAGAGGACCAGGCTTAGCATAGAGCAGGCCTACAGTAAGTGCTAGCTATTACTATCTGTGCTCCTAAGTATATTAAAGTGTGTGTGTGTGTAGGTATCATAGAGCTACATGGGGCTCTAGACTGAGGCATAGAAGAATGACAGCAGGGAATAAACCCAAATGTGAACAAGGATTATATCTGCCTAGTGGGTGGTAGGAAATGTATTTTTGTCTTCCTCGTACTTTTTTGTATGTCCCAAATTTTATAATAAGCTTGATTAACTTGCAAACAGGAAAAAAAAATCTTTCTCAACAATTTTCCACGTGTGTAGCAGACCCAGCCATATTAAATCACCAGCACACAAAAGGAAAAGCAAAGCCTTCGAGAAGGGGTAATGAGAACTGCTGCTAGGCCCCTAGTTCCCAGATAGAGCTGCCGAGAGGAAGGCCTTGAGCAGTGGCCTCATGAGGAAACCCCTCTGCTCTGCCGCTTCAGCTTCCCTCCAATCTGTGGTGACCCCCCCCCACCCTCTCTCTGCTCCCCTGCGGGTGCTCCCTGCTCCTTGTCACAGTGGCCTTGGCCCCCTTGGCAAGGAGGCTGGCAGGGAAGGGCTGAGCTCTGGAGGGCCTCTGGGAAACCCAGCTGAATTCATTCCTTCCTCGTCTCCTGTCAGGTGATAGGAGGTGACATTAGTACCACTTCAGGGAAGCCTGAGCCCATTCGGAGCTGCTGCCTTTCAGCTTTTTGGGCAGAGGACAGCAAGCAGCAGCCCCGCTGGTACCCAGAGCAGGAGATGAGGGTGGGGAGGGGGAAGCACATAGATGGTGGGGGAGAGGGAAGGCAGGCCTGAGCGGTTGCCCAGGCTGACCGCCGGGAGGTGGCTGAGGAGACTGGCGGGAGGGAAGGCAGAGCCAGCTTTCTGCCCAGCTCATGAATTGAAGTCTGGAAAACAAGGGAGACTGGGATCTGGGGTGTATCCAGGCCAGGGCCCCAGGACAGAAATAGGCCAGGCCACTGGGTTTTCAGATCAGTGTCCCGCTCTGCCTGCCTGTCTGGGCCACTCACAAGCCAGGAAACATGGGGGCTCTGCAGGGCAGGAAGATGGCACAGACAGAGCCAGGGCCCCCAGCTGCCCTCACTGGCCGCCCCCTCGTTTGGCTTCATCTTGACGGTACTTAGAACCACTTGAGGTTCTATGAACTGTTTGTTTATTGGCTATCTCGCCTGAAGAAAGGCTGCTCTTCAAAGGCAAAGAATTTCTTCCCCCCTTCATGGTAGCACCCTGAGGCCCCAGAACGGTGTTTGGTCCATGGGAGGTACTTGATAAAGCTTTTTTTTTTTTAATTTTTTTGAATGAAGAAGTCAATGACCACCCCCAGCCAGAGCTTGTGAGGAAGGCAAGGCAGACAGGCGCTAGATGTTACCCTCATTTCGGGTAATGAGAAAGTGGAAACAGAGAAGTTCAAGGACTCACCTAATGTCACACGGCTAGGAGATACATGGCAGATCTTACCTAGGTTTAAACCCAGGGGTCACAAACTTGAATGTTCTGCTTTCAATATTATGCTACCTCTTCTAGAGAAATAAATTGGGTTGGCTGTGTAGCGGGAGCTGGCTGGGCAACCCCGTGGGCACAGGGACTACAAAGACAAAGGGCAGTCCTTGTGAAAGCCATGACAACTGCGCCCCAGGGTTCTCTCCACTGCTGGCAAGGCTTACTTAGGAGCATATTTTGGTCACTTGGGGCCTCTGCTGAGGAAGATCTGACCCTGACATTCTTCCTGACTGAGCCTCGGCATTTCAAAGAATGAAATGGGTAGAGAGCATGGGAACAGCTTTTCTCCTTAGGCTGCGTGACCTGGTGCTTGGGCCTTCGGATGCCAGCTAAGGGCCTAACTGTGGTCTGGGAAAGGGCCAAAAGTATGGCCAGAGAATCAGGGCCAGACCCCTCGGTCCCCACTGAGATCTGTCTCCCTTTCATGTCACCCCTGAGCAACCCAACCATCAGCTATCAACCATCACCACGCCAACTTCTGTAGGGCAGAGGGCACGCAGGGGCAGGGGGTGGAGGAGAGACACTTGTCCTTCTCCTTGTCACCAAGAAAGCCCTGGTCTGTCTGTCCCTGCAGGCAGCGAGTAAATGGGCTTTGGACTCCTCGTCTAATCCCACCATCCCCAGGCAGACATTCCAGCTGAGATAGAGAATTCTTTTTTCTGGGTCTGAAGCAGCTGTCCTACCTCACTTTGTCAAGTATGGTCCCCAGGCCCTCGGAGTAGAACTTGTCACCTTCCTCCCCATCCCAGTAGAAAGCCCATGGTTCTCTCTCTACTGCTGGGATGCAGAAAACACACACACATTCACACACACACACACACACACACACACACACACACACACACACACACGAGCCCTTTAGCCTGGAGCCTGAAAGATCCATCCCCTACGCCCCATGGAGCTCTGGGGGCCTGTCACCCTAAACATCTGGCATAGGGCAGGCCTGGTGACTGCTGGCTGAGCGCACATTGCCCTTGCCTTGCGGGACCCAGGGGAGAAGACACAGACCGTGATGACTCCAGGGTTGCAGGGTGAAATATGGGAAGTGTGATGGCTGGCAGGGAGGTGCCCTCACACTGACCCTCGCCAGATCCAGGCCTGCAAGGCAGAGCTTGATCTTACCCTGACTAGCCCAATCAGGCAAAGCTTGGAGGGTAGAAAGAGGCTTTCCTGGGGGTCCCAGGCCCCTTTTCCTGGGCTTAGGTAGCTGGCAGCCATGGATACTTTGAAATCTTGGCCAGAGGCCTGGCTTCCTGGGGTCTACCTGGCTGGCAGGAGGTGATAGGATCTGGGACCCAATGGACAGATGGTGGCTGGGAGAAGACAGCATGTAAGGAGGGTGCAGGCATCAGGTGAGAGAAAAGGCAGAGCTGAGAGTGAGGGGAATGGGTGTACAAATGAGTACGGGAGGAGAGGGGGAGAACGGTGGCCAGAACAGACTGTGGGTTTCTGGTAGGCCCACAGTGGCCTTTGGCCCATTGCCCTTCGGCTTCTCAACACAGCCAGTGGACCAGATATGCTGGGTTGCCAAAACAGTGGGCAAACTGAGAACCCCAGAAGAAAGGGGGAAGCACCAAAGTGGGGTTCTGGAGTCTTCCCTCCCAGCGTGGACTGGCTCTGGTGCCCTTCTGGAATCCCAGCAGTGTTTGGGGACAAGGCTTCTCAACTCTTGGGCCCAAAGGGTTACCTGTCTCATGAGGTCTTCACCCCGTCAGCTCTCAGAAAGGCCCAGGGAGGCCTTATCCCATCTGGCCATACAAATGGCACTGTTTTTCCTCTGTGTGCCTAGAATGGGAAAGGCTGGGGGAGGGCAAGACAAAGGTAGGGAGAAGGGAGCAGGGATCTGGGAGGCAGGCCTGCTATTTGGCTCTCCAGCTTGGACAGAGCTGGGATGGCTCAGGCCTGGCCTCCAGCTCAGGGCTCCCGTCACTGCTCCTCATCTCTCTGTGCCACTTCTCTCTGCCTTTCGGGCCTATGCCTTCTACTGCTTCTGTCTATGACTCTGTCCCTGTCTCCCATGCTCCGTCGTTGTTTTCCTCTTTGTTTCTCTGTCTCTCTGCCTCTAGGCCTGTCCATGTCCTCTCTCTCTGCCTCTTGCTGTCTCTCTGATTCTGTGTCTCTGTCCAGTTTCTCTCTGTCTCTGCACATGATTTTCTGCCTCTGAGTCTCTCTCTTGCTGGTTCTCACCATCTCCCTGGCTCTGGTCTGTCTCTACTTTTCTCTGCTTCCTCATTTCTCTCTGTCTCTCTCCAGGTCTATCTTTCTGCCTCTTACATCCTCTCTTGCTCCTACTCTGCATGCATGTAACCTGCTCCACTCTGTTCCTGGGCCCAGTGGGCAGCTCCTGGATAAGGAGCAGCAAAGTTCACTCTCCCTGCACTAGTTACAATGGAAGCTCTAATGGCAGGTTTCTGTGGACCAGCAGGGTCAGTCGGGCCTGCCTAGGATCCCAGGCCTGGGACAATGACCACCACCTATATTCTGGGCAGAGGAGGGGACGCTAAACATGGAGGCACAACCGCCCATGGCAGATCGCTCCATAATTGCTCCCTCCCCTCAAGGCTTCTCTGGGCTAACTTCTTCAGTCTAGCTCACTCCCATAAGCCTGTCCAGGTTGCAGCCAGAGGCCCCGCCTTGTGGCCAGGCCTGTGTGGGACAAGGAAACAGTGAGAGAGAGTGATAAGACCTGTCAGGGAGGTTCCCTGCTGCAGCCACGACAGGACCCTCGAGCAGTGACACAAAGCTGGCATCTGAGTGTTCTATCTCAGCTCCACTGCCTCCTAGGTGACCTTGAGCTAGCAAGAGTGCCCACTTCAGGCACCCTAAGGCCCACTTTGAAGGTTCCAAGTATTGAGGAAGATGCTGTTTGGGAAGGGACGGGCATGGTGCTTGGCACCAGGAGGGGCTGGACAGTGATGATATTAAGGTTAGCATCTAAGACTTCAGGGAATGCTCAGGCAAATTAGCAAGACTCCATGGGTCTTGGCTTCAACCCCAGTTCTTCCACAAGGGTCAGCCAGAAGTGGGTCGTGGCAGGGCCAGAGGCCCAGGCCCCACTGAGGTCAAGCTGGGTGGGCAACCAGGGTGGTGGTGGTCCAGTCCTGCCCCTGAGAACATGCAATCTCTCCCCCGAGAGGCTTTGAGTCATAGACAAACAGTTCTACCCCTTTGCCTCCCTCATCCCCCAGGCACAGACATGCCTGGAATTTCCAAAGTTTGGTTTGTGCTAGTTGTAATTACTGAGAGTTTCAGAGATGCTCACTGAATGCCAGAGCCAGCCCAAGAAGGGCAATTTCTGTCTCGCAGAATTTGAGAGGGTTGGTATTGCTGGGCCCTCAGAAGGTGCCTAGGCGCATCCTACCCCTGCCCCCTACAACCCGACAAATGGGACTGAGATGATTCAAGAGAGGGAGTGGCAGTCCCTCACAGAGCTTGATGCAAGACATGACAGAGCTGGGCCTAGAATCCAGGCCTCTTGACTCCCATAGTCTCCCTTGCTCATCCGCTGGCTTATGTTCTCCTTATTCTCTCACCTCTCTGTCCATCTGGTGCCATCTTTCTCTCTCCATCCTTTGCCATGCCATGCATCATCCATTCCTTTCATTCCCCAATAAGAACCTGAGTGATTGAGACTCCCAACTAATCGGAGATTCTTTCAGCACCCTCTGGCCCACTCTGCTGAAAGTGGGAAGCATGCATGGTTCCATTTTCTGTGGGGTAGCCTCCTTCCTGCCCCCTTGACCAGACAGGGTCAGATCAGCCTACCAAACAGGCAGCCCTGGCCTAACATGGCTCTGGGGTCTCCCTGAAATAGGGCATCAGCAGACCCTCCTCCCATCTGCCTCCCTGCCTTGCCAAGCCAACCTTAGGGCAGAGCTGGAGCAGACGTTCCCTCTAGGGAAGGGTTGGGTTTTCAGACACCCCTATCCAGGGAAATCCTGCCCAGATTAGAGGCAGGAATTCATACAGTCAGGGTCTGGCTCCTGAGCACACTGCCCAGCCTCTGCCCCCAACCTGAACAGGCTGGAGGGTGGACAGACTGGGGAGCTGCTCTTGGAAGTCCTGCCATGCCTCTAAGTGGCAGGGCCGGTGGGTGGGATGCAAGTCCATCTGTCTCCTACTAGGAAGCCAGGTGGGAGCTCCTGCCTAGAGTCACACAGGTGGCATCTATAGTGCACAGCCAGAGATCCTAATGTCAACCTGACACAGATACCTTGTACCAGAGATGATGGGCAAGGGTCTGCCATCAGGCAGCCAGAGGGAGAGCCCTGCAGGGGGGCAATGGGCAAAGCATGAGCCCTGGCATAGACAGATCTTAGTTTAAATCCAAGTAGTGATGTCTTTGCTGGGTGACCTTGACCAAGTTATTTCACCTTTCTAAGCCTTGTTTTCCCCATCTGTCAAGGCTTGCCTCCGTGCTGTTCAAGATTCCAGAAGGACAATGCCTACTAAGCACACACAATCTGAGGACATAAAGACCCCCCTAAGAGGCCGATGCACCACGTGGGGGTGAGCAAGAAAGCGAGCAACAAAGGGTTGGCATTAGCTGATCAGAAAGCTCCTGTGAGTTCACAGTCAGATGTGGTGGCCCTGCAAGCTCCTGCCCTTAGTGATGGCTGGGGTCCAGGAAGGTGAAGTCATCCTTTTTGCTCTGGCATCCCACTATTTGGAGGAGAGAGAACAACCTACAGAGGAGACCGACTCTCTTTGGCCCTCTGAGGCCCCCAGCACCATCACCAGCCTATACAGTGTCCTAGTACAAGTTAGCAAAATGTGCCTCCTTTGAGGGTCTGCAACCCAGCACCAAGATGCATGGCTTGGTGCATGCAGCATGGGCTGGATCAGCTCCTGTGGGTCCCCTTTGCCTGATACTCTCATGGTCATCCCAAAGTCCCCACAATTTTCCAAATCCCATCTTTATCTTTTCAACTGATGCTTATTGAGTTCTTACTAGGAGCCTAGCTAGGCACTATTCTATACATTGTAGAGGGGCCCCAAGAAGTGGGGATGTTCGCTCTGGAGAAAAGAAACTTACTGCATATCTATAGAGTTCTCTGACCAACAGTCACCTGGACTCTTGCTCAGAACTGAACTTCAATCCAATGGATATTTACTGAGTGCCCACAAAAAGCCTGCTCTCCCCCCAGGTTACCACTAGCTGGCTGTGTGGCCTTGCATGAGTCACTTTCCTTCTCTGGGTCTCAGTTTCCCCATCTGCAGATGAAGGCACCAAGCTAGTTGAGCTGTAATGCCACTTCTGACTTCTTGCAGGAAATCCTGCAGGATGACGGGGGGATGGGGAAGCAGACATTTACCATGCGGCCTAGGGCTGCTGTATAAGTGAGCCAGAGGGGAGATCTGGACGAGAAAATCTTGGGGGTCCTTTTCAGCCTAAGACTCAACTGGCTTCCTATCTTTCTCCACATCCCCTTCTGAGGTCTTGCTCTGGCCGCTCTAGTCTCACCTGCCCTGCACCTATCATGGCCTCTCCAGTCCCCCTGCCTTTGCCCAGGCTGTGCCATTGGCCTGAAATGCCATCTCCTATTTCTGCCATGTGAAATGCCACTGATCTTGAATTTTGCAGAGAGGTCCTAAGCATAAGAGTGTTGGAGGCAAGGTTTTGGATTTGATGTCCTCCACCTCCCTTGTAGCCTAAAGTATCTCAAGAAAAGGGCTACAGCTGTCCAGAGAGTCTCAAGGCCGAGCTACACCAGCCCCAGGGGCATAACTCTGGGCTCAGGGGACCTGTCAGTTGCCACCACGCAAGGGCAATTTCTCCCTTTTCTCCTTTGGAGCGCTCTAAAACCAGACTGACCTGGGTTCACAGCCCAGATCTTCCCACTTGCTAACTTGGCAACTCTGGCTCTCTCAGGTACCTTTTTTGGAGACTGGTTCACACTCTGTAAAATGGGACTACTCAATCCCATCCCTTCTTCCTTGAAGGGAAGGGCAAAGAAGGTGGGAAGATCACGTCTATAAAAGCTGCCTGTTGTCTACCAGCACTCTACTGAGCCAGGATCTGGCACCTCCCATTGCCTGCATCCTCCGAACTGCTCCTGACACACAAAGCCAAGGGCTTCGTCCTTTCCTTTGAAAGTTTTTTAGGGATTTCCTACCCAGAATTTCCCTGAACATCCCTCATCTTTAAGTCTACCCCCTTTTTTGTAAAAAAAAGACTTTATTTATTTGACAGAGAGAGAGAGAGTACAAACAGGGAAAGCAGCAGGAAGAGGGAGAAGCAGACTCCCTGCTGAGCAAGGACCTTGATGTGGGACTCAATCCCAGGACCCTGGGATCATGACCTGAGCTGAAGGCAGATGCCCAACCCACTGAACCAACTTGTTCTCTTTTTAGATGCTTTGTGCTGCCATCCACATGTCCTGGGCCCATTAGTTCTATGGAGAGAACACCAGCGAAGACTTCACATGCACTCAGAGGCGGGTTACTCTGCCCAGCAAGACTCATCCCAGTCAGATGTGGGGTTCCCAGGCTTGAGAAGCCTGGGGTGGGTGTTGGAGGGAGCCACGACCATCTTCTCAAGGCCCCAATGCACCAGGGAGCGAGGAGGACCCTGGCTAGGGCTCTCCTCGTCTGGGCTTCCCCAGCTGGCTGCTCTCCTTCTGAGAGATGGCACGTGGATCGAAAACATAGAATTATTAATCTGGGGGGGGGCTGGGGTTTACTTCCAGCTCTGCCCCTTTCTACCTGGAAGACCTTGGACATGTGTCCTGACTCATCTCACCCTTACTTTGTCCATCTGCAAAATAGGGAGTGATGCCCATAGCCCAGCTTACAGGACTCAATGAAGATTCATTACCAATTACTATTAGCCATAAAACAGAGCTCGATTAACAGTGACTGCCTCCTTTAAAAAGCATTTTCTGAAATGCTGGGCCTATTGTAGACATGTGGCAAACATTAATTGAATTGAGGCTTGCTTCTGATCAAAAGTCAAGATACAGCCTTTGGGCAGCGAACTTTATAGATGCTCTGTGGAACCCCAACATTTGCCTTCTCTCCCCATCTCATTCCCATCTTCCCACGGTCACCTGCCACCTCACTGGAGGGCCAACAAAAGCCTCTGAAGGGCCCTTGTGTAGGGGAGAGAAAGAGCAATGTCTGCTCAGGGCCAGGTCCCTGGGGTGCTCATGGCATAGGTGGTGTTGAACGTAGGCTCAAAGGACAGCAAGTGGGCCAACAGCTTCAGCCCAGGCTGGCCAAAGGCAAAGGGTAAAACACATGATCATCATGGGAATGACTCGGACTCAGTGATGCCACTTATTGGCTGGGTGACCACAGGCCCCTCTCCAGACTGGGGAAATGGAGTAACGGTACCTGCCTCGCTCATCTCACAAGGTAAGGATGCTATGAGATAGCAAAAAGGTGTGGAAACACCAGCGGCTATAGAAGGTGGCAAGGTGCCTCTCTGCCCACTTGTGATCTCTGTCTGTCAAATAAATAAATAAAATCTTTTAGAAGGTGGCAAGGTAACAAGAAGAACACAGACCTGGCTCAAATCCTGGCCCTGCACTTTCCTATCTGTGTGGCCTTGCGCAAGTCACTGAGCCTCTCTAAGTCTCCATCTCCTCATTTGTAGAATGAGGATAATACTATAATACCTACCCCATTGTTATGGGGGTGCAGTGGGGAGATGCATAAAGCACAGGCAGCCTGTGGGGGATGTCAGAGTCCACTTGGGAAGGTGTCAGGAAGTCCCAGGGGCAAAGTTGAGAGACAGCAAGGCGGGTGCAAAAAGGTGAGCAATTAATTGTCTCCAACCTGTAAACAGTGCCTGAGTCCCTTCGCCCTGCCATGCGCTGAGCTTGGTTCTTAGGATGCCTGGAGCAATCAAACCCAGTCCCTGCCCTCCAAGGCCTGCCCTCCAGGGCTTGCCCCCCAGCTGAGTTAGATCAGCCTTGAGTGGGTCTTGTGAACTGGAAGCGGGGCCTGTGCCCTCTTCCCCAGGGGCATTAGCCTAGCCTTCCACACCGTGGGCCCACCCCGAGGTCCGCTCCTACACAGTCCCAGGAGAAAATTCTCCTTCATTAGGCAACTGCCACCCCCATCAGCGTTCTTCCCTCTCTGGCTGGAACCCAGAATCTCCTTGGAAATGAGAGGGCCTGGAGTTGGCAGGCTAGAGAGACCACCTTGTCTCTGTTGTGGGTCTTGGGGTCCAGCAATGATGGAGACAAGTTCCCTGCTGTCATGGAGATGGTGTCCTAGGGGAGGTGAAAGAGGATCTCCAATCGTGACACATGCTGTGAAGGAGATAAATGCAAGGAATAAAACCATGATAGGGTTGGGGAGCAATTTTCAGTAATGTGTTAAGGGATGCTTAGAGAGACAGAGGAACATACCAGCAGAAGGTCACCCAACAGGGGCTGGCAGAAGAGGGGCAGGACCCAGAGGCCTACAGTCCCAGGCCTCTCCCCACACCAGGCTGTCTCCAGGGCCCCTCATGCTTTGTCTTTACCTTATCCTGCTTTCCAAGTACCTGTACCTCCCAAGAGCTCCATGGCCTCTATGCCTTTTCTTCTCTTGGGCAGCAGAGGCTGCTGGGATGACCTCATCTCTGGCCTGACAGGGTTTTTTGAGGTCCCCATGGGTTTGTGAGGAGGAGACCTGGGGCCCTGGGCAGCAGGAGTTGTGTTGGGGGCTGGGAACTTGCATGGGTAAATGGAGTCTGTGGAAGCATTAACTGCTCAAAGCTCCAGCTATGGGGGCCACCAGTGCCCCCAACAGCCCAGATGTTGGTCTCGCCCAGCTTCCCTCCTGCAGAAGCTGATTTATTGAGAACCTCACAGCCCAACTCGGAGAAACACATGATCGTTGGGTCCGAGGCTTGGAAAGGGGCCGGAAGGGCTACCCAAGGGGAACTGGCAAGCAACGGGAAGCTGGCAGGCTCCGTCCTCAGCCTCCAAGGTTGTCTGGACAGCAGGGGTCACTCCTGGGCCGAGAGTGTCCCAGGGAAGGTGGGGCCCCAGACTCCCTGGTTGGAAGTCCCAGGTTTTCTGCCCAGAAATTCTAATGGAGTCCAAGGGTAGAACCAGTGCAATGAGCCCAGGGTTCTTCCAAGAGGGAATGAGCTTCTTGTTCCTGCAGGTGTGTAAGCCGGTCTGCAACCCAGAGTGGGGGAGGGGATGCTGCAGAGAAGTGGGACCTGAAGCTTTCTTTCCTGTTCCCCCCAAGTCCGCAGTGTTCCTCTTGCTCCGAGATTCGGAGCCCTCCAGTCCGCCCTCATCTCCAGCACCAGATGGGTCTGAAACCCACTTCCCCCAGCCCCCCTCAGTGAGTGGCCCTGGCCAGAGGTCTTAATGGGAGCCCCCCCCTTCCCCTGCCCACCGACACTTCTCCTAATGCATCCTCCCTGGCTGGCTGGGAACCGCAGACGCAGACGGTGCTGTGACAAGAGGGGAGATAAGGGGGCTCTCACATTTCCCCCGGCTGGGCTCCTAGGCCGCCAGCATTCACGCTGGCTGATTTCAACATGAAAGGGCCCCTTGAGAAGGAGAGCCCTCCTCCCCTTCCCTCCGTTAAGCCCCACTCCGAAGTTAACCACTGTCTGAGCCGCCCTCCCCACGGAGCACGGAGCTCTGCCCCTGGCCTTCCTGCCAAGCCTTCCAAGCCTTTCCCAACTGCGTCAGCCTCAGGTAGCCACCGTGCCCTCCACGGTGGGAATCCCAGGAAGGGAGGGGGCATGCAGAGGGCTGCCCCTCACAGCACTGGAGGGGAGAAGGGCGGGGCTTGCAGTCCCAACTGGTGACACCGGGGGTCTTCTCTCTGGAGACACAACTCAGCTCACTTGAGGCTGCTATGTTGAGCAAATCTTTGTGGGGACATTGCTGAGGCGAGGAGGTCTCTCAACCCCAGATCCAAAGAGGGCCAGAGCATTCTCAGGATCTCTGCGTACCCTAGGGTTCCGCTCAGGCCTCTTCCCTGGCTTTTTTTCCTTAAAGGCCCAAGACAAGTCCCCTTCAAAAAGGCCCCTGAAAACATCTGCCATCAGAAGTCTTCCCTGGAAGGGTATCTGCCCTCAATCTTTTATGCTGCAACTTTTCAAACACTTTAGTTTGAACTAATTTTAGACTCACAGAAAAGTCGCAAAAAATAGAGCAGAGAGCTCACACCCCCCCCCCCCCACCTACCTTCCCGTGATATTAACATCTTACATAACCTTAGTACAATGATCAAAACAAAGAACTTAACCTTGGTATCATACTATTAACTCTGCTACAGATCTTATTTGAATTGCACCAGTTTTCCCACTCATGCCATTTTGCTGTTTCAGGATTCTATTTGGGACCCTGCGTGGCACTGAATTGCTGTGCCTCCTTGGTCTCTTCCAATGAGTGACAGGCCCTCAGACTTTCCTCCTCTCTTGTGATCTTGGTACTTGTGAAGAGTATGAGTCAGGTGTTCTGGATAATGCTTCTCAATTTGGGCTTGTCCAGTGTTTTCTCATGACTAAAGTGAGATTACCCGTTTTTGGCAAGAATACCATAGAAATGATGTTGGGTCCTTCTCAGCTCATCATACCAAGAAGTCTGTGACATCAACAATGTCTTATTACTGGTGATGTCTCCCTTGATCACTTGGTTAGCTGATGTCTGCAGGGTTTCTCTGCTATAAAGTTACTCTACTTCCCTTTGATATATACAGCTGACCTTTGAACAACACAGGTTTGAACTGCACAATCCACTTATTTGTGGGTTTTTTTTTTCAATAAGTACAGTAAAATGCTGTGAATGTGTTTTTCTGTGATTTTCTTAGTAGCTTATTGTAAGAATGCAGTATATAATATATTTTAACCAACTGTTTATGTTATTGGTAAGGCTTCTGGTCAAGAATAGGCTATTCAGTCTAGTTTTGGGGGGTCAAAAAGTTATATGTTTATTTTTGACTACATGGAGCAGGGAGGTGAGTACCCCTGAATGCTGTGTTGTTCAAGGGTCAACTGTAGTTGATAAATGTCTTGGGAGGATACTTTAAGAGTATGCGCATCCATGGGGTGCCTGGTGGCTCAGTGGTTAAGCCTCTGCCTTCGGCTCAGGTCATGATCTCAGGGTCCTGGGATCAAGCCCCACATCAGGCTCTCTCCTCAGCAGGGAGCCCGCTTCCCTCTCTTTCTCTCTCTGCCTGCCTCTCTGCCTACTTGTGATCTGTCTCTCTCTGCCAAATAAATAAATAAAATCTTTTAAAAAAAGAGTATGTGAGTCCCATTTCTCTTCGAATGTTCCACATCCATTTGCTAATTGTAGCAGCCATCAGTGTATCAACATTTATTAGTGTGATTGACTTCTTAACGGTCATGTTCTATGTCCTGATTTCTTTCTACATCTATTCATTGGAATTTTACCCTAAGGAAAAGCTGTCTCCTCTCCCCTGTTATTTACTTATTCCGTTATTTATTTGTATTAGGCCAATGGATAGCTATTTTATTCTATCAGTTGAAATCTAGTATTCTCCCCTCTCTCAAGAGGGCAGACTATAATTCCTCGAGTATGAGCTGTGTGTAATGACTTCTTTCCAAAGAGGACAGCGTGGAAATGGGAAAAAGGTAACATGGCGGGATGCCTGGGTGGATCAGTTGGTTAAGCGTCTGCTTTCAGCTCAGGTCATGATCCCAGGGTCCTGAGATCGAGTTCCATATTGGGCTTCTTGCTCGGTGGGGAGCCTGCTTCTCCCTCTGCCTGCCACACTCTCTCTCTCTCTCTCTCTCTCCTTTTCTCTCTCTCTGACAAATTAAATAAAATTAAATAAAATCTTAAAAAAAAAAAGGTAACATGGAGACACCCTTACAAACACGACCTTAGCCAGGTGATCTCAGTGAACATCATCAGTAGATAATTTCCAGAAGTAATATGTGTTAAAAGAGTGTTTCACCTCTGTGCTATGCCTCCCATCCCCGCTGTGACACCCACTCCCCACTTGAACCATAAGAAAAGCATCACGATTTTTTAAATCCAAACTGAGGGTCATTCTACAAGATACCCGACCAGTATCTAACAAAGTCATCAATAGCAGGGGAATTTCTCAGAACTGTCATAGCCAAGAGAAGCTCAAGGGGCACGGACAACTAAAGGCAAGTGGTATCCTGAATAGGATCGTAAAACAGATACTTGTCACTAAGTAAAAAACTAAGGCAATCTGAAGAAAGTATGGTCCTTCCTTAATAATAATGTATCAGTATCAGTCCATTAATTGTAACCTATATGCTACACTGATGGGAGATATTAACAATAGAAGATGTGGTATATATACACAATGGAATACTATGCAGCCATCAAAAGAAATGAAATCTTGCCATTTGCGACGACGTGGATGGAACTAGAGGGTATCATGCTTAGTGAAATAAGTCAGTCAGAGAAAGACAACTATCATATGATCTCCCTGATATGAGGACGTGGAGATGCAACATGGGGGGTTAAGGGGATAGGAGAAGAATAAATGAAACAAGATGGGATTGGGAGGGAGACAAACCATAAGTGACTCTTAATTTCACAAAACAAACTGAGGGTTGCTGGGGGGAGGGCGGTTGGGAGAGGGGGAGGGGGGTTATGGACATTGGGGAGGGTATGTGCTATGGTGAGTGCTGTGAAGTGTGTAAACCTGGTGATTCACAGACCTGTACCCCTGGGGATAAAAATACATTATATGTTTATAAAAAAACAAGAAATAAATAAAAAATTAAAAAAAAAACAATAGAAGAAACTGGGTGCCAGGTACAGGGGAACCCTCTATATGACCTTTCCACGTTTTTTGTAAATCTAAAGCTATTCTAAAATTCAAATCTATCTATCTATACACACACAGAGATATTAAAAATCCAATCTTATCATTGTTTATTTTATGCTCAAATTGTTCTCACTTTGGCTAGTTGAAACCTAGTTGAAACCTCCTTCAGCTTGGCTCCTGAGTTATTATGACAATCCCTCATTCTTTTCTGAGGTTCCTTATTTTCTGGTGCTGCAAGATGGTCCAGGCGTATCTTAGTCTTTCCCTGTCCCAGACATGATTCAGCCATTTCTTCAAGAAGGGCTGACTCCTTTACTTGGAGGTTGGAATTAGAAACCAAGATCCGGTCACCAGGTATGTTCATTGCTACTGAGTTGTTCTTGCTTGCAGGCCCTCTCAGGTAGTAGAGCCAGGAAATACATGTATGTGAATCCGCTCGTTTGGTTGCAATTTTAAGAATGTCAGTGACTCTTGTTCTGTCCTCAAGAGATTTACTTCATATTCCTTAGCAGAGGTGGATCCAAATCATATTTAACCAGTTTCCTCTCAGTGGCTATTCATATGATTACACATTTTATTTTACATTACCAAACAGTGCAATTGGGGTGCCTGGGTGGTTCAGTGGGTTAAAGCCTCCGCCTTCAGCTCAGGTCATGGTCCCAGGGTCCTGGGATCGAGCCCCACATCAGGCTCTCTGCTTGGCAGAGAGCCTGCTTCCTCCTCTCTCTCTGCCAATCTCCTCTGCCTACTTGTGATCTCCGTCTGTCAAATAAATAAATAAAAATCTTTTAAAAAATTAAAAAAAACAGTGCAATCACTGTGCATAGTCGTGTGGCAAATGCTTCTCTAGGGTGCTCAGTGTTTCTCAGACACTGAGGTCTGCAACTGTTGTGACATCTGTAATGTCGATGGAAGCTGCCAGTGTGCCTTGCAAGGTAGCTCTTCTATTTAACTGTCTGACACTCAAATTCACTCCTGTGCCATTCAGGGCCCAATGTTCCTCAGCTTTCATTTCTCACTACCATCTCCTAACTCTCATCTACCACTCAATCTCAATGAACTAACTTACCGTTTTCTCTCAGGCTTTAGGACTCTGCCAGTGGTAGCTGAGGGCACGATAGAGACCTTCACTGCTATTTGGACCTTAGACTAAAAACTTTGTTACTACCCTACTGTCCCCTGGAGCTCATGGCTTATCAGAGGGCCTGGTCCACAGCAGCAGGCTTCTTCGGGGTGGACGAAGGGATGGATGGATGGGTGGATGGATGGATGGATTGGTAGATGAGCTGATGCCTGGATGGACTGGCAGCTGCATGGATGGACAGAAGGACAAAATGAATGGGCGAAACAAGCTCCAACAGGACAGACTGAGGTTAATCATAGAATGCCACTAAACTGGAGAATACTGGAGGAGGAGATAGACTGAGAGGCTTGTCCAAAGTCACGCTTCTGCCAGAAACCCTGAGAATTAGGGGTAACTATCATTTCCAATTTGCAGGTGAACAAACAGTGGTTGTCAGATGTGAAGTAACTTGCTTGAGGCCGTATAATAACTAGTGGGACAGGGCTTGGAACATGGAGCTGCTTGGCTCCAAAGACCATGTTCTTTGCACAGTCTCGCATCAAAAATAGTATGGGACAGGAGCGCCTGGGTGGCTCAGTGGGTTAAAGCCCCTGCCTTCAGCTCAGGTCATGATCCCAGAGTCCTGGGATCGAGCCCCGCATCGGGCTCTCTGCTCTGTAGAGAGCCTGCTTCCTCCTCTCTCTCTGCCTGCCTCTCTGCCTACTTGTGATCTCTGTCTGTCAAATAAATAAAATCTTAAAAAAAAATAGTATGGGACATTCTGCTATATCAGCCTAAGGGGTGAAGGTTGACTATAGATTTTACATCTGATGGACCTGAGGTTAAGAGTAACTTTTTAACATTTTCAATCCTTTGTTCATTAAAAAGTATTTCCAGAGCACCCACTGTGTGTGTGTGTGTGTGTGTGTGTGTGTGTGTGTGTGTGTGTGATTATAAAGAGTACATGTGATGGGGTCGGACAGATACAAGTTTGAAACTTGGGTCTATCATTGGCCCTTGGCCCTTTCTGTGCCTCAGTTTCCTCATCTGTAAAATGGGGACAATGGCGATGCCTATTTCATAGTCTTCCTGGAGGTATATGCTTGTAAATCACTTCGTACCCTGCCACACACACACCAATGTTGAGTGCCTGTCTTGGAACCAGGCCCTGAGATACAGGGATAGGCCAAGTCTGTGTGGTCCTGCCCTTTCCCTCGGGGAGTTAATAGTCTAGTATAGGGGATGAAAGAGTTATGGTAATTAACATATTTCCATAACTTTTGTCTGTGGAGCATGCTACAAAGGGACTAAAACAAAACAGCAAGGAGCTATGAGCAAGAAAACCCAGAGTGACCGCTCTTATTTACACAGGGTGGACAGTGCCAGGCAAGATATTTCTGAGGGGGTGACATCTCAGCTGAGACCTGAGGGATGAGAAGAAACAACCATGCAATATAGAGAGAACACTCCATGCAGTGAAAACAGCAGATGCAAAGGTCCTGAGGTGGTGATGAATTTGTTGAGTTCATGGAACTACAGAGCAGGCTGGAGCACAGCAGGAGCTGGGTGGAGGAGAGGTAGGAAAGATCACAGATCATTGAAAAGGCAGACAGGAGGGAGCTCATATGGGACCTGGACTTTTTTCCTGAGTGTCATGGGAAGCCATCGGAAGGTTTTAAGGAGGAAAGTGACAGGGCCTGGTTTGCTTTTTTAAAGGATCCTTCTGGCTGCTGGGTGGAGAGTAGATTGTGGGGAGGCCATGTTGGAATAAAGAGCCCAGATGAGAGGCCTTTGCAGAGGTCCTGGCAAGAGGGCAGTAGTGCCTTGGACCAGGGTGGTGATAGCAGAGGTGGGGACATGTTGACCTCATACCCTATGAAGTATTCCTTGACTCCCTTTTTTCTTTAGCCCCTCACAACCCATCTTTCAGCAAAGCCTCTTGTCTCTGTCTTCAGAACACCTATGAAATCCAACCACATCTCACGATGTGTGCCATCTCCACCCTCTGGGCCACCCTTCGGCCCTTGCCCCCACAGCCTCTTCTCCACACCTGCATCCCAGCCTGAGGGATCCTGTCAAACTCACATCAGGTCCCAAAGCTCCCCTTCTCTCTAAGAGTAAAGCCAATGTCACCATGGCAGCCAGAAGTCCTCCAAGATCTGGGGCTTCATTAACTTTCTACCTTCATACCTTGCTCCTCTCCACTTTGCTCACTCAACTCCAGTTCCTCAAAGCAGTCTGACATACAACTGACTCAGGTTCTTTGCATGGATTGTTCTCTCTGCATAGAATGGACTTTCCACAGGCATTGGCGTGTGTCACTTCCTTACCTCTTTCAGAGCCTTCTCCAGTGTCACCTTCTCAGTGTGATCTTCCTAGCTATAGTAGCTACACTGGGAACCATGCCACGCCCTCAGACATCCTGGCTCTTTTTCCTTCTCCTTTATTGTCTTCTCCAAAGCACTCCTCAACATCAACTATACGGTATATTTATCTTGTTTCCTCTTGGCCTCCCCTCTCACCAGATTATGGGTTTCATAAGGAAAGAGACCTTTGTCTCTCTATTTTCTTCACTGATATAGCTCAAATACCTACAAAAGTGCTTGGCACATAGTAGGTGCTCAGTAAATATTTATCAAATGAGTACATTATTGGGGAAAATGCAAATGTAGATGGGAGATCATTTTTCTGCATGTGTTGGAAAGCCAGACAGAAACAAAGGCTGGTTATTGCACCAGTGCTGAGGTGGCTGAGTGTCAGTACAGGCTGTGCCCAGTGAAGTGGCACCTTCCCTGATCTTGCCAGGTCAGGATGGTGAAGATACAGTGGCTGAAGCTTGGTCTCTGGGACCAAATGGCCATGAGTTCAGATCCCAGTACTACCAATCCTACACTGTGCTCCAGTCCACTCTGCAGTTCTGTGAACTCACCAAATCCATTGCTACCTCAGGACCTTTGCATCTGCTGTTTTTTATTGCCCTGGAATGTTCTTTCTCTATTTTGCTTGGTTGGCTTCTTCTTCTCCCTTGGGTCTCAGCTGAGATGTCCCCTCCTCAGAAAGCTCATGCCCAGGACTGTCCTCCCCATCTAAACAAGAGTGGTCACTCTGGATTTTCTTGCTCTTAGCTCCTTGCTGTTTTGTTTTATTCCCTTCATAGCATGTTCCATGGAAATCAGCATATTTCTGTAACTCTTTCATCCCCTGTACTAGACTGTTAGCTCCCTGAGGGCGAGGGCAGGTCCGCAGAGACTTGGCCAATCCTTGCATCTCAGGGCCTATTGGACAATGACTGTCTCTGAGCTCTGGCTTTGTCACCTGTCCTGCGAGGATTACAATTCCTCTCTCAAGGGCTTGCTGGCAAGGCAATATAAGCAAGCGGGAATGAACATATCTCATGAACTAGAAAGCCCCAAGTGCAGAGGGCAGACTTGCCACCCTTTGTCTTCGAATGGTGCCTGGCTCAGGATGTTGAGGCTTCCAAAGGCGAACAAGGCAGTTTTCCCGAGGTTCCTCTGAGGGAGTCAGGGGCCAGGTTGCCCCTGGGGCTGAACAGCAGTGTCAGGAGGAGTTACTGTTTGTAGACTGCTCCCTGGTATGGATACTATGCCAAAAGCATTAGGTGCATGAGCTCAGCCTACCTACACAACAGTGCTGTGAGCTAAGAACTATTACTATCCCCATTTTAGAACTAAGAAACCCTGGGCTTGAAGGAGTGAACTGATTTGCTTGGGGCTGCAAACTTCCTAGTGGTGAAGCAGGGACTTCACTCTAAGCCCCTTCTGATCCTGGAGCCTGAACGGTTTCTCTGCCATATGCAGTCAACCAGGGAGTGGCTTGGGATCAAGGAGAGAGGAGGTGGAGGGTGTGGACAGGCAGACTCCTACCGTAGAAGCTGTGTCCTGGGAGGAATGCAGACAGTGCCGGAAACCCCAAAAGCAATTTGCTAACCCTGGGAAAGTGGCCTGTAGTTTGGCCCAGCAAGCTCAGTGTGGGGACTGTGGGAGGGGTGTTGTTGGGACTGTCCGGTCTCCCAGTTGCAGACACCTGATGTCGGTCAGGGAGTCTGAGCAGAAGTCAGGTAAAGGAGCCCTTAGAGAATGCCTCAACCCAGCTTTAGACCAACCCCTTGGGCCTGATTTCATAAATTTGAGCCTGGCCCCACGCATCACACACACCGTTTTAAAGGTGGAGGAGCAGAGGCTTAGAGTGAGTACACACAGTCTGGAACTCAGGTCTCTGATTCTCATTAGGGCTCAGCCACTTGAGAATGCCTTCCTCAGGGTGCCAGCAAGGTTGATTAGAAAGGGACCTCAGTGTTCGGGGGGAGGAGGTGGTAAGACAATAGTTCTGACTGGGTGGGGACTAAAAGCATCCCAGTACTGTGCTGGTTTCCCTTCCCCCTGGAAGCCTTTGGGCCCTGGCCAAGAGAACAGGAGCCTGAGTTGGGGTCCCACTCTGCCACTAACTCCTTTTGGACCTCTGGCAAGTCCTTTTCCCTTTCTAGGCCTCAATGTCATTCATCTATAAAATGGGATTAGACTCAATTGTCCCCCAAACCAAGAGCTCTTCCTGTTCTGACATACTTTGTTTCTAGAAGAGAGCAGTTGGGAGGTCTGGGTTGTGATCCTAACTTTGCATTCTGAGCCACAGCCTCTTCCTCTGTAGTATGGGAATTATTACTGTGTGACCATGGCCACATTCCTTGCTTTTTCCGCTGGTGTTTCCCTTCTCCCCTAAACCACAGTGCATGGGGACAGGGAGTGTGCTCTCCTCAGAAGGACTGTGAGTCTCTGACTCTTGTTCTAACTGACTGCTCCAGCTCCACTGACCCCAGAACAAGGTCAGACAGAGAGAAGGCTTTGGGCAAGTGGTCCCTGCCAGGGTAGAGGGAGAGCTTTGGCAGGCAGGCCCTATCTCCCCATTTCCAGTGGCCATCAGTGAGGGTGTGGGACTTCCAGCTAGAATGGCCCTCAAAGTCTCCTCTGAGTTACTTTCAGGGCCCCCAGTACTGTGAGGAGAAAGGAAGTAGTGAAGTCAGCAAGTCAGCCAGGGTGCGGGAAGGGCAGGAGCAGAGAGGCTGCAGGCCTGAGATTTGGGGGGTTGGAAGCTCTCGCCTCACTCTGGTAGTGAGGAGGGAAGGTCTCACACCTGAAAGGTGTGAGTGTGTGAGGCCTGAGGAGCAGAAACCCTGGACAACACCTTCTGTCAGTCTCAAGAGCAGTCATAAGAGCCACATATTCTCCAAGGCCTTCTGTGAACCAGGTGATCTGTTTACGTGATACGCCTGAATTTTCTTCCAGCCCCAGCAGCAGACAATTCAGTAGTCGCCCCTTATGCGTACTGTAGATGTGGCTGCTGACACACGGAGAGGGAGGGAAATTGCCCAGAGCCTCACAGTCCATATGGCAGTCTGACTGGAACCCAAGCGGGCTGAATCTTGAGCCCCTGCTCTTTCCACCCTACCCAGGGGCCTCCAAGAACAACAATAACACACACACAGTGTCCCTATGTGCCAGACACAGTCCCAAGTGTTTCATGTATACACTAACTTATTTTATCAGTGCAATAATAGATACCTCATAGAGGTGATCACTGCGATGAGGTACAAAGGAGAAAACAGGCCCAGAACATTCAGGTAATTTGCTCCTAGAGTCACAAGTTACACATGGTGTAGTTGGGCCTCAAAGACCATGCTGTCTTCCTTAGGTGGCTGTTTAGGGTTACATGGGGCCTTGGAGACGCAAATCAATTTGCCCTCATTTCTCTGGGCCTTGGTTTCTCCCTAGACAGTGAGATGACTGGAATAAGTGATCTGTAGGGGCGGTATTGTGACCTGCCAGTGTCCAGCCACCATTCACCTCCCCACCCGTCAGCCGATCTCTTGGTCTATATATGGGTCTGCCAAACCACCTCCCAGTCCCTCAGGCTCAGGGCCCCGTTGCCTGAGCCCTTTTATTCCAGCTGCGCATCAGCTAAACTCCCTAACTCTGTCTTCAGCTTTGATTCATTCTTGCACCTGGAACCTGGAGCCAGCGGCTGTCTTGGACATCATGACCCCTCCCTTCACCTGGGCTGCTAACAGTGGCGGCAGTCACTAACACACAAGAAATGTGCTCATTGACAGGAGATGAACATTCTGGCCACAGCACAAAGAACACATTCTGGCTGCAGAATGGCAAAATACCACCCTGGAGCGCAACTTGGCAACATCCTAGACGTTTAGCTCTGGATAATTTCCTCAAATTCTCCGAGCTTTGGCTTTCTTATCTCTACAATGAAAAACATGATTACAATCTCACTAAGCTTCTGGAAGGATTCAGCACTATAGCAGATGACCATCTCAGAGCACAGTGCCTAACTGTAATAGTAGGTGGTCACCAGGTAAGACAGCTTTGAATCCCACATCTGTATGAATCCCACATCTGTATGATCTTCAGCAAGTCAATGAATCTCAGTTTTCTGTGCTCAGATACAAGTATAAAAATTCTTGTTCAGTAAGATTTTTATAAGGAAACAATTAGATAATGACTGTAAAATTCCTAACATGGTGTCTGGCAGAAGGCAGGGGATCAAAACTATGCTGCCTTGCTCCACTTACCTCCATACACGGAGATGAAACTATTTACCTTCAAATATATGTAAGTGCATAAAACTCTATGGGACTAATAACATCAATATTACACAAATCCTTCCAGAGAAAGAGAAGAAGAAGGAATGCTTCCCAACTCTTTTTATGAGGCTAGCTAAATAACTAGACAAATCTTGATACCAAAACTAGAGAAGGGCATTACAAGAAAAGAACATTTCAGATCACTCTCTCTTGTAAATATGGATGAGAAATAAGAAAACAAAATATTAGGAAATTAAATTTAAAAATCTATTAAAAAACAATGCATCATGACCATGTGAAGTGTATGTCAGGATTTCAAGGGTGAAAAAAATCAATGAAACAAAAGAGTGGATTTTTTGAAAAGATTAATAAAATTAGCAAACCTCTAATAAGACAAAGGAAAAAGAGAGAAAGCACACATTGTGAATATCTGAAATGAAAGAGAGGACATCAATACAGACCCTGCAGACAACAAAAGGACAATAACGGAACACTGTGAACAACTCCGTACACATAAACTTGACGATTTAGATAAAGTGGATTAATTCCTTGAAAAGCACACACTACCACAACTCATCCAATATGAAACTAATATAGTGAGTAGTATCAACTATTAAAATGATCAAAAATAAATCTGTGATTAAAAAATACCCACAAGAGAAATCTCTAAGACCAGATGGTTTCACTGGAGAATTCTACTGAAAGTTGAAGAAACAATGAACACAAATTCTATATAACAAGGAACAATGAACAATGAACACAAATTCTATATAATCTCTTCCAAAAAAAGGAAAAGGCACGGAGACTCTCCAACTCATTTTATGAAGCCAGCATTACCCAGACACCAAAACTGGGCAAATACTGTACACAAAAAGAAAACCACACACCAATAACCCACATGAAAAAAGAAAAATTCTCAACCAAACATCAACAAATAGAATTCAGTAATATATTAAAGGAATTATACACTACAGCCAAGAGTGGTTCCATCTAAGAATGCAAGAATAGTTTGATACTTGGAAATCAGTCAATGTAATCCACAATATTAATAGGCTAAGAAAGAAAAATCAATAAACATACCAACTGATATGGGAAAAGTTCTATACAAAATCCAACAACTTTCATAATAAAAAAAAACACTTAAAATTAGGAAAAGAGTGAACAAGAACTAATAATTAAGTTCCTCAAGGTCACAGGATATAAGATAAACATACAAAAATCAGTTATATTTCTATATACTAACAATGAACAAGTGAACACTCAAATTTTAAATGCAATGCCATTTAAAATGTCACCAAAAATATAAAATAATTAGATATAAATGTAACAAAACATGCTGAAAATTTAAAAATTGCTGATGAAAGAAATCAAAGAGGATCTAAATAAATGAAGAGACATACCCAGGGTTCATTGACTGGAAGCTTCAACATAGTAAAGATGTCAATTCTCTAAAATTGATATATACATTTAATGCTATCCTTATCAAAATTCTAGCAAGTTTTTTCTGTAGATATAGACAAGATTATTCTAAAATTTATATGGAGAGGTGAAAGAACTAGAACGGCCAAAATGATTTTGAAAAAGAAGAAAATAGTATGAGGAAACACTTTATCTGATTTTAAGACTTATATATCTACCAGAATTAAGACTGTGTGATATTGGCAGAAGGAGACATACAGATCAAAAGTTAACTCAATTAATCATAAATTTAAATAAAAAATATAAAACCATAGATGATTTAGAAGAAAAAAATAGCAGAAAATTTTCTGGACTTAAATATTGGTGAGGAATTATTAGATAACATCACCAAAAGCATGATCCGTAAAAGAAAAAAAAATGGGTAAATTGGACTTCGTCAAATTAAATACTTTTGCTCTGTGATGAAAAATGGATGGAAAGACAAACTGAGAGAAAATATTTGTAAACCAAGTATTTGACACAGGACTCGTATCTAGAATATATAAAGAATTTTTAAGATACAACAGTGAAACAAGACAAAACAAAAAACAAACAATCCATTAAAAAATGGCTAAAAGACATGAGGAGACATTTCACCAAAGAATATGTACAGATGGCAAATAAGCACATGAAAAATTAGTTGACATCATTAATGTAAATTAAAACCGCAATGAGATATCACCACAAATCTATCCAATGGCTGAAATTTAAAACAAAACAAAACTGTAACAATACAAAATGCTAGGGAGGGTACAAAGAAGCTGCATCACTCATACATTGCTGGTGCGAGTGTAAAACAGCACAGACACTGTGAAGCAGTTTGTCCATTTCTTCTAAAACTAAACATGCAAGTACTATACAACAAAAAATTTTAAACTGATATCCAAACAAAATATGAATGTTTATTGTGGTGTTCTTTGTAATAGCCCCAAAGTGAGAATAGCCCAGATATCCTTCATTTGTGAGTGGTTAAACAAACTGTGGTACATCTACATCATAGAATACTACTCAGCAATAAAAAGAAACAAACTACTGACACCTGTAATAACTTGGATGAATCTCCAGAGAGTTTTACTGAGAGAAAAAGCCAATCCCATAGGGTTACATACTGTATGTTTCCATTATATAATGTTCTTGAAAGATAAATTATGAAAATGGAGAAGAGATTAGTGGTTACCAGAGGGTGAGGGGGAGGTGGGGTGGAAAGGATGTGAGTGTGGCTTTAAAAGGCAACATGAGAGATCCTTAGGGTGATGGAAATGTTTTGTTTTGTATCTTGACTGTATTGATGTCAATATCCTGGATGTGATATTGTACCACATTTTTGTAAGATGTTTCTGTTGGGAGAAATGGGGTAAAGGATTCACAGGATCTTCTTGTATTATTTCTTATAACTGCATGTGAATCTACAATTATCACAAAATTTTAAAGGTTTAATTTCAAAAAGCAAATGGATTCAGTAATACAGTAAAAACATAATTCATCATGACCAAATGAGTTTTAATTTGGGAAATCAAGGGTGGTTTAACAATCAAAAATCGATCATTGAAATTCACTTAACATGGAAAAGGAGGGAAATCATGATAAATACATTAAAAAGCATTTCAAAAAATTCAACACCCATTCATGGCAAAACTTTCAGCACACGATGAAAGGAGGGAGTGTCCTCTATTTGATAAAGCGCATCTATAAATAAAAACCATCAACAAATAACACACTTAATGGTAGAATAATGAAAGTTTTCATATACTGAGAGTCAGTGTCAGACAAAGATGGCCACTCTCACCATTTCTGTTCAATGTTGCCCTGGAGGTCCTAGTCAGTTCGATGAGGCAGGCAAAAGAAATCAAAGATTTGAGCTTTAGAAATAGAATTACCATTATTTTTATTTTACATGATTGTGTACATAGGAAGTCCAGAAGAATCTATAGACAAATTAGAATTGATAAGTGAATTCAGAAAGATCAGTTGTATTTCTAGATACCAGCAAAAAATAGAACAAGAAAGTTTTTAAAACTTCATTATTTGTAATAGCAAAGCTTCAAATACTTAGGAATAAATCTAATGAAAGATGTGGAAAGCACACACACTGAAAACTAATAAATAAAAAATACCTCCCTCCAAAATTAAGGAAGACTTAAGGGCTAAACCATATTCATGGATCAGAAAACTCGGTTTATAAAGACATCAGTTCTCCCCAGGTTCATCTACAGAGTCAATGTGATCTCATTTAAAAATCGTAGCAATTGTTTTGGGTGACAAAATTGACAAATTGGTCCTAAAATTCAGATGGGTATACAAAGGGCCAAGAATAGTTCACATTATTTTGAAGGAGACTATAGCTGGAGGACTGTAATAGATATCAAGACCTAGAAAGCTGAAGTAATTAAGACATTTAGGTACTGGCACTAGGATGTAGAAAGTGACTAATGGAAAGAAGAGAAAATTCAGAAACAGACTTACACGTATATAATCATCTAATTTATGGTGAAATGACACTGTAGGTATATTGGCAAGTATTTTTTAAAAAATGAATGGTGCTGGGTCAGTTGGATAGCTATGTAGGAAAAAAAGTATCTTGACCCCTACCTCACATCGCACACAGAAATCAGTTCCAGATGGCTTACAGATAAGAATGTGAAATCCAAAACAATGAAGTTTCAGAGGAAATGTATGGGAACAACTTTGTAACCTTGAAGTAGACAAAGATTTCCTAAACAAGATGAAAAAATGCTATCCATGAAGGAAAAAAACAGTTACTTAGAGTGTATAAAAATAAAGAATGCTTGTTCATGAAAAGACTGGGTTAAGAGAATAATAAGAAAACCCAAAGAATGGGAGATTACATTTACAATATATATATATATATCTGACCAAGGACTCATAATCCAGAGTATATTAGGCAGCCCAACAGAAGAATATGCAACAGAGAATATCAAGGTGGATGATAAGCATGAAAAAGTGTTCAATTGAATTAGTTACAGGGAAAATGCAAATCGAAACTAGATTGATATGCCACCATACACCCACCAGAATGGTTAAAGGAAAGAAAATGGAAATGACTAACTATTGGTAAATGGGAAAAGCACCCCAAACTCTCCTGCCTTGCAGCTGGTAGTATAAATTTGTCCTACTCTGGAAAAGTGTGATGCAGTATTTGCCAAACCTCAACATAGGCTTACTCTACAACCCAACAGTTTTGTTACCAAAACAAATGCACAAGAATGTTTTTAACAGTCTCCTTTATAATAGCCAAAAGCCTGAAGTTACCTTGATATCAAAATAGTAGTGTTGCTTGGGCAGCTGAATTGGAGACAATGAGACAGAAGACCAGGGAAGATGGAGGAGGCTGTGTGGCAGCAGGCTATGCAGGAAATGGTGGTTGAAGCCCCAGTGTGTGTTGGAGGGGGCCAGGAGCACCACAAGGAGATAAAGCCCCATGACTTAGAGGTGGGAGGGATCTTGGAAGTGATGGGGAAGCAAAATCCTGGGCCAAGGCCCTCTAACCAAGGGTCCTAGGAGGATGGCTGTCCATTCACTGAGAAAAGAAACACTGCAGGAGGAAGAAGTATGGGGTGAGCATGGAGGATGAGTTTAGTTTGGTCAGCACTAGGATTTGAGATGTCTATGGAACCAGGAGAGAAGGCAATTCAGAGATGTATGACACTCCCCCAAGCCCTGACTTCTTTGCCCTCAGGTCACTAGAGAGTCCTGGGCAAATGTCATAATGAGAGGAGAGGTGGGCTTGAAGATAGGGGCCAGCTGGGCTTTGGCCTGATCCAGGGCTGTATGGAAAGCAGCTGGCAGGTCAAGAAGCAAGACTGGTGTTCTGTTCTTTAGTCCTATTGTCTGCCATTGCTGGAGTAGTGTCTTGGTCTTTTCAGACTCCAGTTCTCAGCTTCATTCTTTGGGCTCTCTAAATTTGATTTTGGCACACGTGGGGAAGGGGTGTGTTGTGGATATAATCCATCTCTGCCCTTTTCCATAAACCCTCACTGCTCAAGATGGCGCTAACCTTCCTCCTACCACTTCCTCCCTCCTCTTCTTCCAGACTCAGTGTCAAGCCATGTTTCCTGAAAAGACAGAGAATGATCCATCCCCTCCCTCTTTCCCCTGCAGGAATAAATACTCAAAAAACTTTCTAGCTTAGATCTCAGAGGTCATGTAAGTGAGTTAATGGCAGAGGGTGGGCCAGAACTCAGACCTCCTAGTGACCTAAGCCTTGATTTCTTCCTCTCCTTTTGAGAAGGAAAAAAAGGAAAAATGAAAGAAAGAAAGGGGGAAGATGGCAAGACAGAAAGAACTATTGAATAAAAGAGGCACAGGGAAGCAGGAAAGAGATAGGGACAAATTCCAAGAGAGAGCTGAGAGAAAGGGAGTGAGGGAGGGAGACAGGAAATAGAGAGCTACAGAATGAGTGCAAATGAAAGAAGGAAAGAGGGAAAGGGAATGAAAAAGAGAAAAGAGAAAAATGGAAAGAAAGGGGCCGGTAAGTAGAGCAGGCTGGGCTTCCTGCTCCTACAGGCACTGGCAGGAGCTGAGGCCACAGCCCTGTACAAAACAAAGATGGGTGGCCCCAGAAATCCTTACCTGCCAAAATCCATCAGCCCTCAGAAGCCCAAACCAGAACTGAGCAGATGATCTAAACAGAAAACAAACAGAACAAAATGAAAACACACTGGCTGAGTCTACCCCCACCCTGGGCTATGGCTCTATGGATTCACTGACCCCTCCTCCCCCTAGGCCACTGGATAAGCAAGACACAGCTTTTGTAACCCTCCTTTCTCTGTGCCCCGCCCCCTCCTACAGCCACCCCCCCACCAAGAGCCATAGATTCAGCTCAAGATGCTTTGGTGGGGAGTGACAGGGCTCTTGGGCCCTGTGGGGGGGGGGGGCTGCGAGGGGGCCATGTATTCCCTGCCAGAAAAACAGTAAGGCCGGTGGAGTGGGATGCTGACAGGGAGGGGAAGCAGTGGGGAAACAGCTCCGTCTCCTTCCCCATACAGCGTTGAGGGTTCTTAACCAGTCCAAAGCATATTCTTGGTGTGATAGAGGTGAGTAGGCTGACAGGTGGGGAGGGGGAGCAGGGTGGTGGACCAGGGTTGGGAAGGAGGCCCACAGAACACCTACCATTAATATCATGTATTTCTTTTCATCTCCACTGGGCTCTAGAGCTTGAAACCATGAAGAGAAAGTTTACATTATAAACTCACTATTAATAATAACTCAGGTGATAACAGGTAGCAGTCTTGTGCTTGGCAGTTACCAAACACACACGGACAAACTCACTGAATCCTTATAGCCCTACTTTGCAGTCCTGTGAAGAACGATTTTACGTATAGGGAAACTGAGGCTGAGGCTAGGGAGGTGAATTGACAAGGTACCCAGCTGGGAAGCGGTTGAGCCTGAGGAGGTGAGACCAGGTCAGTGGACTCTGGCTGTGATATAATGACCAGAGCAAGTATTCGGGTGTGAAAAGGAACTTCCCTAAGCTCAGAGGCATTGCCCAGCCCCAGAAGCTTCTCATGTCATCTGAGGGAACAGACAGATGCAAGCAGTGCATGTAGGGCAAGCTGAGAGAGGGGACACAGGGTAGGAGTGACTATGGCAAGTAGCAGAAGTCCTGGGGCAAGGGCCACCTCAAGATCCAGAGAGGCGCTCAGTCCTGGCCCCTCCCTTCAGGATTGGAATGGCAGGGGGATCGAATGAAAGTAAGTAGTCAATAAATATTTATGATTAAGCACTTATACTGATAGTGGTTAAGAACACAGATAATGATAGCAGTTACCTTACAGAGTTGGTGAAGACTGTGTTATTTCAAGTAAAGTACTGAGAAGAGTGCCTGGCACAAGGTAAGCCTCACATATTAGCTCCTGATGTCCTTGTCACGGTTGGTTGTTTGCCAGGCCTGCCCTGAGCACTAGGACAGTCTGATGCTGTGAACAAAAGCAGCCCTGGTCCCCGTCCTTATGGAGTTTTGAGTATGGTAGGGAAGTTGGCCATTAATCACAAAGCACACAACAAAAATAAAATTATAATAGTGAGAAATGCTGTGGCGGAGAGGTCCACAGTACTATGAGAGTGAAATGGTGAGCAGCATGTCCTAGCCAGGAAAATAGAGAGAAGTTTCCCCAGTGAGCCTCATGGTAACATAGAAGTAGGAGTCAAAACCAGAATGAGGGACAGAAAATCATCCCAGGCAGCAGACCTAGCATGTGCAAAGGCCCAGTGGCAGGAGAGATCTTGGTAAAAGATGTGGTTGGAGAGAGAGGCCAGGACCAGGGTAATGCAGACCCTGTAATCCATGCCCAGGAGTCTTACTTTTATTGTAAAAACAAAGGGAAACCAGGGAAGGAATTTTTTTAAAGAAGATTTATTTATTTGACACACACAGAGAGAGAGAGAGAGAGAGAGAGGAGTGGGGCAGGGGCAGTGGGAAAGACTCTCAAGCAGACTCCTTGCAGAGCATGGAGTCCAACATGGGCTTGATCTCACTACCCATGAGATCATGACCTGAACCCAAATCATGAGTCAGATGCTCAACTGACTGAGCCACCCAGGGACCCCAAGGGAAGGATTTTAAAGATGGAGTAACATGGTCAGAAAAAAAAAAGGTGGTGCCTAATTCTAGGTTGGGAGAGATCTCTAGCTTAAAGGTGAGAAGAAGATCCACATACAGCTGTGGATCAGCTCCTTCAATGTGTGACCTTGGGCAAGTCCCTTTCCCTTCCTGGGCTTCAGTTTCTATCTGTATCTCAGATAGTCTGGGAAGCCTACTTGAGGAGTCATCTTCTCCTTTTCTGTCTGCCTTTGGCCTACCCCCTGTTAAGAGGAGAAGGCAGAAAAGATACTCTCAATGGAATCCTACACCTTCCTTATGCCCGCTCCCCTCCACCACACGAGACTGTGGGAAGGAAGGCCGTATGGGGGACAAGTTCTCTCCTCCTCCATCCGTGGCTCATCCCTGTCAGTCTCAGGCCATCATAGGATGGAGTCCATTCACGCCTAGGACCAGAGGAAACTCAGGGGACTCCTGAGTTGTGGTTGCTGGTTGTGCTGGAAGGCCCAGAACCACAGGCAGCTGGGAGAGGCTGCCCCTGCCAGGATGATGGAGTGGGTGTGACATAAATTTCTCAGGACAGGCAGGAAAAAAACATTTATATCCCCTCCTTGCCAAGTCTGGTTCCAATCAGGCCCCTGACTGGCCCACTCTGCTCCCTACATCCACCATCCCGGGACTGTCTCCTCTAAAAACCAGAGTCATTTAGGGCTTTTGTCTTTCTTCCTCCTCTTCTTACTGTCTAAGAAACATACACAAAGACACACACATACAGAGCCCTAGCCTTTCCAGGCCTCTGTGGACCCACTTGAGTGTATACATATGCACATATCCATACACACAGATGGTCCCCTGGGGTTCTGTGTCCCCACACACATATACAGATGAACAGATACACACACACACACACACACACACACACCCCACCACCACCACCGCCACACACAGACACACACACACTCACACTGGAGACTGGCCCTGGGTGGGCTGAAGAAGGCTGTCGCCTCAATAGCAGCTGTGAGCCCCAGACAGCGGCATCCTCCTTGGTTGGGCACCCAAAGACCTGGGAAGCGCCTTCCTTCAGGAACCACCCATGGCCGGGGAGGGCTCCTGTTCTTGTTCTCAGCCCCCTGGCTGCCATAGGAATAGCCTTCCAGCTCTGCCATCCAAGACACAGGAATGCCTTCCCTGGGGCTGAGTTAGGCTCTGGCCAGGCTCCTAGCTACCTAGGGCAGCTGAGGCTGACTGCGGACACCTTGCAGGGCACGCTGGTCAAGCACAGGAGCCCCAGCTCCCTAGGTTCTAAGGAGGCAAGCCCTCCTCCAGCTCAGCTTTACCTTCTTTCTCAGGCTGCTCTGGTTCTCCAGCTTATCTCTGCCCCCCACCCAGGCCACCGAAGTCCTCCCTTGGCTACTCGAGATGTATTTGTCTCTCTCGATCTGAGCTGAACAAACTTCTCCTTTTCCTGGGCTTCTCCTTCCTACCCTAATGCTCAGGCCATTTGGTTCCTCTTGCTGAAGCCAGAAGGGGCCTTCTTGTTTATTCGTGATGCATGGATCTGGTCATTGCAGGTCACAGAACTCAGGTCCCATTCCTCTGCACAGCAGGTAGCATGGGGAGAATTTGATTCTTTTTTGTTTTTTAAGAAGATGGTCCTCCCCGCTTTTATGAGCAGAGAAAGGGCTTTTCAGATACTCAGTGCTCTTTTTATTTATTTATTTGACAGACAGAGATCACAGGTAGGCAGAGAGGCAGGCAGAGAGAGGGGAAGGGAATCAGGCCCCCTACTGAGCAGAGAGCCTGATGCGGGGCTTGATCCCAGGACCCTGGGATCATGACCTGAGCCGAAGGCAGAGGCTTTAACCCACTGAGCCACCCAGGTGCCCCGGGGAATTTGATTCTAAGGGAAACCAAAGATGGCTTTGCTCCTTTCACCCCAGAGCAAGCAGGATGGCTAAAAGGAGAGGCTACTTGACAAGAGAAGGTACCATCCTCCCTCCTCAGGAGGGAGTATGAGGTGGGGCTTGGGGATTCCAGAGCTGGGTTCAAGTCCCTTATGACCCTGTGCCAGCTATGTGAACTGAGGAACCAAGGACAACATATTGGTGGGGTTTCTTGTCAAGATCTAACATGCCCAGAACATGAACCAGAGTCAATACATGCCCATTCTAGTTGCTTCCCACTAACTCTACCCCACTGAAATGAGGATCCCCTAGGGAGAGGGGCAGAAGGATGAAGGGAACTGCCATTTGTTACATTCCCAGTTTTTCCCATTAATTACTTTGCGTAATACTCTTGCATCTGTATGAGGTAGCTAGTGTCTGTATTCCTGACTCGAAACCCATTTTCTTTGGTGCCTGAGCTCACAAGAGGACAATATCCTATGCTGTGGAGACAGCAGGGGTGGGAGAGGGGAGGGAGGGGTTGTTTAAAACACTGGTTTTGACAGGGTTGCAGACTGGGGGAAGAGAGCTCGTCAGGCTCCCCCAGCTGCCTTTTTCCTCTGGGGACAGTGCGCAGACCAGCTGGCTGCCAAGATCTGGCCACACGCTGGCTCCAGAGTGACTTGGAGGACAACTTTATGAGGCAGAAAATCCAGCATCCACCCCTGGGAGCAGCAGCAGCAACAAAGTAGTTTGCCTGGCTTGCGGTGGAAGAAACCCCATCCCTCCTGCCCAGATAACTCAAAGCCATGACCACACCTGGCCCCAGATACTTCCCAGGATCCTTGAGCAGGGAAACCTCCAAGAAAGGCTCCAGGGAGGCAGATTTCAGCTGAGCAGAAGGGAAGTCAAGAGTTCCGAAAAAGCGGACCAGTGGCTCAGAGGGGAGTGAGTTCCCCATCATTGTAGGTGTGTGAGCAGAGGCAAGCTAGAGAGAGGATTAGCCCCTTCATGCAGGTCAGGGGTTTTTGCCTGGAGGTAGCCCATGAGAGGGACCCACCAGGTTCGGGGGCTTCCTGAAATTATGTGCAACATTTTGTGTGCTTGTGTGCTTTTATAGGAACTGGCCTCTTTGCTTTCACTGGGTTATTCGAAGGTCCGAAGTCATACAGATAAGGAAATGAAGCCTTGGACAGGGATATGCTTTTTAGCTTCCAAACTGGTACATGATTCTAGAGTTTTCTATGACACAAAATGCTGTCTCATCATAGTGTAGGTTGATTCTCAGGACAGCCCATTGAGATGAGTACAATTGTTGCCATTTCCCAGAGAAAGACTCTGGGGCCCAGAGAAGGAAAGGACCTTGCCTAGGGCCCATAGCTGCTGAGGGAAATCAAGACTAGATCCCAGGTCTCCCAGTCTTTGCCCCCGGACTCCATTTTGTCCTCACACTCTGGAGAACTAGCAAGCAGAGATGCCCAGATTGAGAAGTGATGGCCCCTTCTTCCTGCTCTCCATGTCCTGTGGGCTGGCCTCTCCATCGCACTCCACAGCCCCATTTGGACAGTGGCCAGGGCTTGGAGAGGGCATAGGAAGAAGAGGTAGAGCGGTGACCCTTTTTCCCTTCCAGAGAACTTCCATTTCTACTTGAACCCTGCTTGCAGCAAGGTGTGACCCCAAGGAAGCTGGGTGGCAGCTGCTCAGACCCACATAGGTGTGCAGTGCCCTACATCAAAAGGAGTCCAGCAGCAGGAAGTTGATCTAGGTCAGAAAAAGATGGGGCGGTGGCTTCTCCAGAGTTCAGAGTGCCCAGGGCCAATGTAAGGAGTTCAGCCTCTCTACTGATATGCTGCCACTTCTCTGTTAGAATTGGGGAAAAAACTAGCATCTTTGTGGAACCCACAGAAACAGATAGTTGAGGACCAACATCCTCCTCTGCCCCCCTCCACACCCCTGACTTTTGCTATGTCCCTAAGATGGGGCTGACAAGTGAAGTCAGAGCCCTACAGGCCTCTGCCATCCTAGGGATGGGTTGTGGAGGTATGCATCCAGAAGGGAGCTAGGAACAAATGCCAGGGGAGACAGGCTGTTAGCCAAAAGACTTATCAAGCAGGGGCAGGGGCTGGCCCTGAGCAGGGGACTCTGGCCAGACAGGCTGACCAAGAGAAGCCCACAAGGATGGGAGCCTTGTCCCTGAGACCTGAAATACCATGGTCAGAACAGGCCGCACTGTAAAGCTGCCTCCAGCTAAGTTGACGAGCTTCTGCGACCCAGTAACGCGCTCTGATTTTTCTTCCAGTCCCTGTGCGTTTCTGTTCTGATTATAAAAGCCACATGTACTATTGTGGATAACCAGGAAACTAATGATCAGTACAAAGGAGAAAATGACTAACCATGGGACCATAGGCAAGTCACTTCAGTTTCCTGCGTCTCGGTCTCTTCATCTATAAAATGAGGATGACATGGTATTTTTCTTGTAGGGTAGTCATGAGATGTAAAGCGCTAAGTACGTACATGAAAGTTCCTGGCCCTTCAGAAGTGCTATACAAATATCAAGGGTTTTTTTTTTTTTTCTTTTTAAGTAGGCTCCATGCCCAGCATGGAAAAAAACATGGGGCTTTAATTCGCAACCCTGAGATCAAGACCTGAGCTGAGACCAATGGTCGGATGCCCAACAGACTGAGCCACCCAGGTGCCCTGACAAGCATTAAGTTTTATTATTATAATCCACTACCCTTTTACTACCGAGGCTCAGACACCATTAACAATTGGTCAATTTTCTTCATCTTTGTATTTGATTATTTGTAGTTCATTAAAAAATAATCAGGATTCTCCTGTATATATGAATTGGCATTTTGCATATTTTAACTTAACATTATAGCATAACATTTTCTATGTCATTATATACCCTTCCAAACATCCTTACAGGTTGTATGTAATTCCATTTACTCCGTTTTCTAATGCTGGACATTGAACTTATGAACATTTTTCGGGATAGCTTTTACATACATTTTAACCTGAATTTGCAAATACTTGTTTAGCACAGATTCCTTGAAGTGGAATTATTGGCTTGAAGTGTCTACCTGTATTTACAGTTCTTGATATTTCCAAATTGCCCATGGGAAAGTCTATACCAACGGACACTTCCAGCAGCAGTCCTATGAGATACCCATCCCTGTGCAACATTGGCAGTTATGACCAATATTTTGAAGTTTTGCTAAACAGATGGACAAAAAAAGCTACATTTTCTGTCTTCCACTTGACTGGTGTCAAGAATGGGATGGAATGCCAGGGGAAGGCTGTTGGTGGAGTTGACCCTGTAGTCTAGAGCCCAGCGAAGGGGCTGAAGAGGGGCAGGCCATGGCTGGGCTCAGGCATACTGCCCACCCGGGGAGGAGGCAAGAGTGACAGGGAAAGCTATGGTCACGTGGGGTCACCCTAAGAAACTGAAAAATTACCCTAGTACTAGGGGAATGAAGCCCAACAAGATGTGACTGCCAGTCATTGTAGTTGGCCCCAAGTCCTCCCCCAGATTTGTGTGGAGTTCCCTGCTTGGCTAGACAAGGATGATTATAATGTAAAATGGGCTTTGGAAATGCAAATATTGGTACAAAGCTGCATGGAGTGACATGGCTTCTGAAGGCTGCCCCCCCCCAATAATGATTCTGGCTGAAAAGGAACCACAGATGATTTTGGAGAAACAGAAGATGGGGAGGCCATAGAGCTCTGAGAGCAGTTGGGTGAGCTGTGGCAGGCAGGGTGGCCACTGGGAAAGAAGGTGCAACTGGAAGTCCCAGAAGAAATCCTACATAGGCGTGGGCAACTCCCCAGCTCCGGCAGGCTTCCCAGGACTAGGCTGGGGCTCATGGCTGGACTTGCAGGTGCACGATCCAGGCCCAGGCAACTCAGAGGAAAAGGGGCTGGCCTGGGGAGCCTGGGAACCAATGAGCAGAGAGCACAGTGCCATCAAGGTACAGATGTGTCTATTAACACTAGACCACAGTTCTGTTGATTGAATAACCAACTTTTTGTCAGGCACTGACACCGTACATGGGGAAACTGGGATGCGGGATGGAGAAGTAACACATCCCAAGTTATACAAGCAGCAATGGACAGAGGGAGAAGCTGAGCACAGGCTCTGTGTACTCAGACCCCTCTTGATGATTTCCTTGGGTAGAATTTGTGGCAAGGTCTCCTCATCTTTGTCTTGAATATGGGAACATTGCTGGCTAGGGCTCCTGAAGGAGGTTTTCTAAAAGACAGTGAAAATGTGTTTGTCCAAAAGCCCAGAGGCCAATAAAACCAGGAAGAATGGGTTGTAAATGGTAGCAGGGAATTTAGGGTAGGTACCAGGAAGAACTTCCTCAGAGTAAGAATTTTTGGATACAGTGGGTCACCAGGGAAGGCTATGGGGCCTCTCTCTGCTATTCTCAGCAATTTCCCTCCCCAACACCTCGTCACCCCCAGATCCACCAGAGGCAGTCCTGCCCAGTTCTAGTGGGCTCAGAAATCCAAGGTCACTTGGGGGGGCAACAGAACATCTCAGATCCAACCTCAGGCATGGGTGACATCAAGCTCAAGGAAGCCAGGAGTGGCCTGAAGCTTTGTTACTCGAGCTTCTTGCCATTCTGTGCCCGATGGGCTCTCCTATTTGATCCAGTGGCCTTCTGAGCGACCAGAGATACCCAGGATAACCCAAACCCTTTGTATTATGGGTGGGGAAATCAAGGCCCAAAGAGGTTACATCCCTCACCTACAATCAGACAGATGGGAGTGGCAGAGGCAGGGCCCAAGCCACTGGGGCTCATTGGGACTATTTCCACTGGGGCCCCTTGGTCACCTCCTGGCTTTTTCCTCAGATCCTCCACTCCCTGTTTAGGTGTAGTCACCTAAAAAGCAAGTTAGGAATACTAGGCGCTCCTAGTATATTCCTGACCAGCTACCTGTCCCATCCCAAGCTTGCTTTTTAAAAATCCTCACAGCTCATGTGAGCTATGGGACAAAATGCTCCTAGTGTCAGTGGGCTTGGAGGAGGAACAAGGACAAGGAGAGTACCTGTGTCGCCAAATCAGCCTTTTCTGTGAAATCCCATTTCAATGTACACAGCATCTAGACTTAATAGGATGAAATGTCTTAAGCTTTCTGTGGTATGAAATTCTGAATATATCTTTTAAAATCCCTGTGTTGCCAAAAATGTCAGAAGAGTTTTTCCATCCATAGAGAGTTTTCTAGGCGTGTGGACAGGGGATGTTGGGTCAACCGGAGCCCGTGGGTATGAGTAAGGAGGGCTGTTGCTTTGGCATTGGGTTCAAGGTCTATTATTCATCCATTGATGGATAAATCAAGGAAAGTCCAGAGAAGGCTCAAGTGGAAAGATAGAGAGCCCTTCTTCTTCTTTTTTTTTAATTCTTTGACAGAGCACAAGAAGAGGTAGCAGCCGAGGGAGGGGGGAAGCAGGCTCCCTACTGAGCAGGGAGCCCAATGTGGGGCTTGAGCCCAGGATCCCGGGATCACAACCTGAGCCAAAGTCAGCCGCCTAAAGGATTGAGCCACCCAGCTGCCCTGAGAGAGCCCTTCTTGATCCATCTTCCTTGCCCTGAGAGACAGAGAAAGAAAACTTCTGGATCCCCCAGATTCTTGACCTGAGAGGAGATTGCTCTCAGTGTCTGGCTACAGAGAAGGGGAAAGGGGGACTGAGCATGACAGGGACTATACCAGAGGCATTCACATCTGTGACCTCCTTCCTTCCTCACGACCATTCTGTAGGGTAGATGGTATTTCCTATTTTATAGATGAGACTGCGGCTCCATGATGTGTGGCAGCTGGCTCAAGGCCCCAAAGCAGGTACTTGCTGGAGAAGAATTAAAACCTATATCTTAATAGACTGCAGAGGGCTTGCTTTTTCCTCTGTGCCACATACGCAGGAGAGAGATGGGGTGTTGGGAATGTTCCTGAAGCCACTGGCAATGACAGCAACAGCCCAGGGCAGGCTCGGCCAGGCCAGGTGCCTGCCCCAGGTGCTTCCTCATGAATTTTTCCTCAGTTGTCTGTCTCTTCCCTTCACAGAGTAAGGCTCGGAGGAAATGCCTCACCTCTCCAAGCATTTGTGGAAGACTAAAGATTTGCATCTAGGAAGGGCAGAGAAGAGGGCTGGTGACCTTGGTCCGGAGGAAAGCCCCTCCTGGAGCACTTCTGGCCCTCTCAGCACCCTCCCAGAGCTTCCCTGGAGCCCTTGCCAAGCCTCTCTGCTGGGGTTTTTCCAGAGGTCCAGGGAAATTCCAGGAATAGAGGATGTCAATATTCCGCCTACACATTCCCAGCCTCTCACCAGTGGCATCGATCACACTCAACTATGGCCTCTCTTTTGAATATGGTGTGTGAGCAGGTGTGTGTGTATGCATGCTGTGTATGTGCACGCGCGCACACACACACACACACTGTGAGTGGTCAGCTAAATTCACAAGCCACCCACAAAAGCCCATATCCTCTCATCCTGTTTACACTTCAGTGACTCTTACCTCACTCTGTGCAGGGATCACGACAATGCTTAGAGACCAGGTTCTGCCAAGTCCAGGCCTGGATGTACCACCATCCCCTCCTCTGATGTCTCTCTCCTCTTTCTTTGTCTTTACTCTTCTCCTCCCCTTTTTACTTCTCCTGGACAGAGATGCCTCCCTCTTCCAAAGGCCACCCATGCTTAGTCACCTCTCACCTCAACACACACTATCACCAGTACAGGTCCCATCAACCACAAAGGATGAGGCCAAGATGGGAGTCTGCTGGGGTGTGGGTGGCCATAGGCCCAGGAAGGCCAGGAACAGGAACTGTTTGGTGGGTGGGCTATAGGGAAATATGTGAGAGGAATCATCTTAGGAGCAGTAGACCAGACCAGAGAGCTCTGCTGGCCACTCTGGGCCCAGACAAGTGGTCTACTTCCAGAAGCTTCCATCAAAGAAGTACAGATAGAGAACACAACATAGTGGTTGAGGGCAGGGTTTTGTTTTTGATGTAGGGCAGGGTTTTGATGCCTGTTTGGCAACAGCCAGACTGCCAGGTGACATGGGATAGTCACCTGATCTTGGTCACATTCTCCCCATCTGTAAAATTGGGATAATCCTAGCGACCTGCTTCACAGGGTGATTTGTCAGGTTCTAGGGTGCTGATACATGCAAAATGCCTTTTCAAGCTAGTCCTGGCAGAGGCCATAGGATATAAGCAGCCTCAGTCACCACTCATCCTCATTTGCTGACATTCACCTTCACCCTTTTTCTGGCACTGCACATGGATGAGGCCCCCGAGATTGCCCCAGCATTGGAGCTTTCCCTAATGTCTGTATCCCTGGCTTCCCAGCCCTGGTCTTTTGCTCTTTTTAGCCTCTGTCTGGTCCCTCTCCAAGAACTAAACTGATCCTGACCCCCAGACCAGGGCAAGGCTGAGAACAGCTCAAGAGAGCTGCTCGTGCCCATTTCTTTCCAAGTCTGTGTTCAGCCATGTCGTGTTGACAGCTTGGACTCAGCCACTGTGGGAGTCTCGACTCCATGGTGATTGGTAAATGCTACAAATCCAGGCTTTTTTTCACCTCCCAGTGAGCAAGTTGTTAAACATTAAACAGCATAGCACTGCTTTTACCAAACAACGGGTTCCTCTGTATAGCACCTGGGTTTCTCCCTACCTGATGTCTGCTTTCTTTCAGACTCTGGATCTGCCAATAGCCGACTCTATGCAGCAGTGTTTCCCATTGAATTCACAGCCAGTGGCTATTCCCCTTGGAACACTGGGGCCCACCATCGTCTGAGTCCCCGCCCTTCAGCACCAAACTTTGCACACTTAGCGACTCCCCTCACTACTTACCAGCCTTCATCTTAACGGGGTTCAGGAGTCTCATGGAAGGCTCCTGCCCTTCCCTCTTCTCTGCCTGTACAATGTTGCCCCAAGGATCCAGCAGCCTCATCTCCAAGTCCTGAGCAAGCTAGGATGGGGCAGATGCCATAGTCTGGAAAGGAGAGTCTGAGATTTAGCAAGTGTCATCATTTGCTGTGCCTTCTATAGTTGACAATGAGTGGGACAGTTCATTGTTATTATTTATTTATTCTTAAATAAAAGCTGCATGCAGGGGTGCCTGGGTGGCTCAGTGGTTAAAGCCTCTGCCTTCAGCTCAGGTCATGATCTCAGGGTCCTGAGATCGAGCCCCGCATCGGGCTCTCTGCTTGGCAGGGAGCCTGCTTCCCCCCCCTCTCTCTGCCTGATTCTCTGCCTACTTGTGATCTTTGTCTGTCAAATAAATAAATAAAATCTTTAAAAAAAAAAGCTGCATGCAGGTGGGAATTTGAGGCCCTTTTGGTCTTCCACTGTGCTGCCAGCATTCATCAGTGCTGGGCACATGCTAAGGGTTCAATAAATACAGGCTGAATGAATGAAGGAACAAATGTGGGGATTTGACAAATGTTTCCTATGTTTTTACTCTGTACCAGGCCGTTTTTGATCCTGGTAATGCAAAGAAAAAGAAGATATGGCCCCTGACCTCGAGGAGTGACTGGGCCTGTGGGCCATGGAGGTGAGGTTTAACGGAGCCTGAGAGTAAGAGCAGGATGGCTTGTGAGCTTTGGTGCCAACTGGAATGAGCAGAGGCTCCCAGCTTCCAGGAGAGATGAGGGGCTGTGTGGGCCAAAGGAGACATGGCATTTGTCTGCACTTGCTCAGTGGACTGCATTAGCTGCTGCCTGGGGTGGCCGCCCAGGGTCTCTTGGCCAGAACACAGATTTCCTTTTCTCTCTTACCCCAACCCCACCTACACAAGGAAGCCGAGCTCTTGGCCAGGAGAAGGGAGTCAGGCAGGGAATCCTGGCCCCTCCCTGCCCCAGACTGGGCCCAGAAGGGCCTGGCATGCTTCTAATATCAAGCAGCAAATTCAATCAGGCAGATGAGAATTCCTATTATTTTAATATATTTAGAAGAGAGTTTAAGGTGGATTTTGTTCCACGTTGTATATTTTTACAACATGAGTTCAGGCCATTTTGATAAATGCCGTAAGGCAGGCAGGAGGTAGGGCTTGGGAAAGGGTGAGCAAGGGAAAGAGAAAGAGGGGGAGTGGAAGACAGGAAGACAGAGACAAAGAGAGAAAGAAAGCCCGAGAGACAGAGAGAGACAGAGTGTGTGTTTGTATATGTGCATGAGCGTGCATGTGTGTGTGTGTGTGTGTGTGTGTGAGAGAGAGAGAGAGAGAGAGAGAGAGACGGACTCCATGAGTGTCTACAGAGCTGACTTTTGCACATGTGTCTGTGACTTCATGTGTATTTTTGTGTCTGTTTGTTGTTTGAGTAGACAAATCCATTTGGGAAAAACACAATGGTTTTTCCACCTGCAGGAAGTGAGGCAGCCAAAGGCTGATTGGGACTGCTCCATTCTGTGGCTCTCAGAAGGCCCTGGGCTGGAAATTGGGTTACTCCTGAGGCCAGGCCCCAGACTCCGCTTAGAAACTGAGATGTGGGCACACTACCAGAAAGGCAGGGGGCAGTTCCCAGGAGCCTTAAAGACCTCACTCTGAGGTAATCCTCAGCACAAGAGGGGCCCTGGGCCCCAAGATGCTCCCTGGCTATGCCATGTGACTCCTTCCTCACCTTCCCTGGAGGATCCCCAGTCCTTCCCTTAGAAGACAGCATGCACAGCTCCCAAGCTTTCTGGGAAGGTGGCTGAGGCAACAACCTGCGATCTACATTACTGGAGCCTTGTGGTGCCAGTCTTGAGCTTGGAATATATGAGCATGGCCGAAAGGCATTGGCTACCAAGCTGGGAGAAAAATTTTCCAGTCCAAAGCCTGAGGAATGAAAATGATGACCTCTGGAGGGCTTTGTCAGTCCCTATATATGTGTCTAAAAGAAAGTTCTCACCCACTGTCAAGATCGGGGAAAGAGGATACATGAGGCAGCCAGTTCACAAGTGGGAGAGGCCTGCCCCAATTACCTCTTCAGCCTAGCTCGGTGGCCTTGTCCTCCCCTTTTCACAGGAAGGCTGGACAACTACCACATAAGGGACTACAGGACAAGGAAAGTGAAAAGGGACTAAGGAGGAAGACAAAGGCCACATTGTTATCTCTTCCAAAACACTGTAGACCCCTCTTCAAACAGGATAACTGGCTGGCTTGTGGTCTATTCTAACTACAACTGTTACCTTGGGATGGCCGTGGTAGCTTGTGAGCCAAGCATCAGCGTCAAGGAGGCTCTGTCTTTGCTCCTACTGGTCGCCAGAAGACGACAAATTATTCTGTGGCTTCTCCCCTTCCCCCGCCCCAACCTTGATGCCTTCCTCACACCATCATCCCCAGATGAGGCCTAGCCACTACCGCCCTCATGGGTGGCAAGTGTGGTAATACCAGGAGACCTGGCCAGGTCTTGCTGCCTTAGAAAACCTTTGGCTGCCACCATCCAAGGGCTGGGGGTCAGGAGATGTTCAGCCTTATCTTTTCTGTCTCTATCACACCATCAACAAGCTTGCATCAGTGCCTATTGTGTGCCCTGGAGCATCAGAAAGGGGGACTTTAGCAGAGAAGGCAGAAAACTCTTGAAAACTGGGAGCTCCTAAGGGAAACCTTTCCAGGAAGTGGAAGAGTCTGGGTGGTGGGCTTTCTGCAAAAGCCAGGAGCCAAATCTGGGTCAATCAGGGCAAAACAGGAAAAGTCTACATTAGGGTCTGGGTAGCCATAGGAGAGTGGTCATGACCTACAGCCCAGAGGTTGCTCAAGGAGTCCCCAAAATGTCCAGAAAGTTTCCTGGGGGGGGGGACCATGGGGCAGGGAGCAGAGGAGGGTGGGGTACACTTTGGCCTAGGTTATTACTGGGCCAGGTAGGAAATCCTCACCACCCCAGTGTGGCATGAGTCGGGGAAATGGGGTCCAAAATGCCAGGTCAGTAAGGGGCCTGTGTGGCTCCCAGGATCTGGGCTGGGGGGCCCTGGAGGCATTGCCATCTCTGACACCCATGGCCCAGAGGTTTCTTTCTGTCCAGAGAGCATGCAGGCCTTCCCACGAACACATGTAAGGGAGAAGGTATGCACAAGAAAATGTATGCCCATTTCCTGTCTGTGCACCAGAGAAATGTGGGCAGCTAGCCTTTGCCTGGAACCTCCACTGTCTGTCAGAGCCTAAGAGAATGAGAGCTGCCCCACCCACCCACCTACCGCTCACCCAGTCCAATGCTAGACTTCCATTGCAGAAGCCTTCGCTCTGGAGACAGTCCCCAGAGTGTGGCCACCCGGTGTCTCTCTCCCACATCACCAGCCTCCTAGGAAACCAGAGTTTTCTGGAGCGCAGGTGAAACCCAGCTCCCTGGAGACCCAGACTCACATGGTCCCTTTTAGAGCTGCTGTCTGAAACAAGTGTCTCCCTTCTGAGGACTCCTGGTCATCTTGCCCTCCCTGTTCCCCACCTCCTGCCCTATCTTCCACTCTGCTCCTCCAGCGAAGAGCCATTCCCAATAGCCATGCAACCTCCAGCAAGCACCCTGCTCTCCTCTAGGTCAGTGCCCTTGCTTCTCTCAATGGCCCCCAACGCGTCCTTTCTGCTTCCTCGGAAAAACTCCTTGGCCTCCAACCACAGTTGCCTCAAGTTTGCCACACTTGATACCTCCAAAGATCACCAAAGTCTGGGAGCCTAGGTGGTTCAGTCATTGGGTGCTTGTCTTTGGCTTGGGTGGTGGTCCCAGTGTCCTGGGATCGAACCCCACATGGGCTCCTGCTCAGCGGGAGTCTGCTTCTCCCTCTCCCACTCCCCCTGCTTATGTTCCCTCTCTCGCTGTGTCTCTCTCTGTCATATAAATACATAAAATCTTTTTTTAAAAAATCACCAAAGTCTAATTGGTCTGGCAGCTACTGCTGCTGTAGTTCACCCTGGGTCCTCTCTGTCCCCAGCAAATTACAGAAGGAAAGATTTCTGTCCATGCAGTAGCTGAAGAATCCTGAGACATCGTCATCTTTGTCATCATCATCTGCTTTCTTCAGAAGGCAGAACTTTGTTCCGCAAAGCCCTGGCCCAGGCATTCAAGGACTGGGTTGTGGCCCCAGCTTTGCCACTGCCTCACTGTGGACCCTCGGAGCTCTCTGCTTCCTGCCTGTCACATATTGGGGTTGGATACAAGCACTTGCCAAAGTCTTTCCAGCTCCAAGATGGTCTCAGTCTGTGTTTGCTGTGACCTCACACTGTCACTGACACCAGTGCCTCCCTGTGACAGGCAGGCCTGAGCCCAGGGGAGGGCCTGCCTCATGTCGGAGGCCTGGGGCCCAGAGGAGGCCATCCCCAGACTGCTGGCTGCCTTGCCTCAGGCCTCTTTCAGTTTCAGATTCCTGGCCCCCAGCATCCTGTGCACCCCTTCTCTGTCTTTCTCCCCAGCCGGGCCCCACTCCTTTCCATTAAGCCTCTCTCCATCTGGCCCCGTGCCCCCTTTCCTGCCCCTTCGCCCCACCACACCCTTCCCTGAAAGGCTCAGCCCTGCTCAGGGATTCACGGGTTCCTTCTCTCCCTCCTCTCTGGCCTTTAACCAGGTGGGAATTCCTTTGGAAACAGAGCCTGGAAATCCTCCTGTCTTGGGGAAGCACTGGCCCCTACCCGGGCGGCCCAGCTGCCGAGCCCAGGCCTGCAGCAGGTGTGACTGCATGTGCGTGTGCGTGTGTGTGCGCGCACGTGTGTGTATGTGTGTGTGTGTGTGTGTGTCAGTGTCTGGCCCCAGAGATTTATAACCTGAGGCATGGCCTTTGGAAACATTTCTTCTGTCCTCAAACAAAGGTTTGCAGCCAGGTCCCCCAGGGGAGCAAACAAGCAGAGGAAGCAACAGGCCCTGCTTTCACCTCCCCCTTCACTGCCAGCCACCCCCGTTTCTCCCTGCCTCACCCTCAGCACCTGTCTCCATCTGGCTGGCCCCACTCTCGCTCTTTCGCTGGCTTCTTCTCTACATGGCGGTTGTCTCGCTTACACTTTTTACCTTGCTTCGCCTCTCTAGTCCCACCTTTTCTATCATCCAAATGTCTCTCACATCCGTCCCTTCTTTCCCATGTCCACCGTCCTCTCCACAGGCTTCCTCAAGTCGCCTCACCTCACTAGCTGTCCTCGGTATTGATAATATTGATAATCTCACCAGAGCGGCCTTCCTAACAGCAAATCTGATTACACAGCTTCCCCTGCTCAAAAACCCATGAGCAGTTGCCTACAGAGTCAAGTTCTAATGATTGACTTGGTGTTCAAGGCTTCAGCTTCCCTTCCTAGCACCATTTCCCACCCTTTGAAGTCATGAACTCCACGCTTGAGCTGCACAGGCCTCCCCCTTGTTCTTCCATCTTTGCTGGAGGTCCCAGAGATTCCTCAGACTCTCCAGGTCCCAAACTGAGCACCTTACTGCCTCCACTGTGTCCCGCCCCCTCAGTGGCCTCCTCGCTCTCCCTCACGCCTGGCCTCCGTTTGGGGACCAGACTCCGTCCATCGGTCTGCCTTCAGCCAGAACACCCTCCTACCTCTGCCTTTCAAATTCAAGGCTCTTTGAAAATGCTGCTTCCTCCGGGAAGCCTTTCCAGAGCTGTCCTGTTGGAAATACCAGCCTCACTTTCTGGCCAGGTGAAGTTCAGCACTTGGAAGCACAGGTCCTCTAGTCAGCCTTCCTAGGTGCGGAACCCCAGCTCTGAGCGTCCCCAGTTCCCAGGACAGTTTATGCAACCTCTCCAAGCCTTAGTTTCTTTCCCTATAAAATGGAGATAGTTCTAGCTCCTGCCTCACAGGGCCCTTGCAAGGAGGAAATGATTCATCTGTGTGCAGTGCTCAGGAGAGTGCCTGCCACAGAGAAAATGTTCTCACAGGGTTATTATTGCTATTATTAGTAATATGACCTCCTTTACTGGTCTGCCAGACCCTCATGGGCAGGAACCAAGTCAGATCCCTTTGGTTTCCCATATTGGAATGGCTCAGAGGTGTTTGCTGACTGAAGTGAAGTGACAGTCCCCGCCCTCCAGCACCTCGGGCCCCTGCAGAGCCCGGAAGGGAAGAGGGAGGCTGAGAGACACTGTAAATGTCCTCCCCTCTCTAATGGTAGTGGGGTGTGGGGAGCAGGACAGCCCACTGTGGCCTTCAAGTCTCCCACCTCCTCTCTGGAGGCCACTGTGCAGCTGAACATCCCTGAGCAAGGGGGTGATGGAGACAAATTGGAGGGAACTCAGAGGAGTGAAGTCCCTGAGCCCCTGGGAAAGGGCAGGCCCAGCAGAGGAGGGAGATGAAAGCAGTTCCATGTGTGTGGCTTGGCTGAAGGACAGCGCTGGGTGTGGTGGGGGACATGATAAATGGAGAAGGGATTCCAGCAGTGCAAACAAGCCAGAGAGGGAGACAGCTGGGAGCTCCATGGTGGGACCATGCCGCTAAGGCAAACGGGCTCTTGAAATGCTGGTCTGAAGCTTCCTGGGGCCCGGGCTGGGCCCACAAGCTCCCTCCCTCTTTTGGCCTAGACTGAGGATTCTCCACACTGCTTCCCAGGGCTGGCGGTTTTGCACGGCTGTGCGGTCCTTGGCCCTGAGAGAGGGATGCCGGCCCCTTCCCTTGTCCTACCCGCAGCTACCCGCAGCTGAAGGTCTGAGGTCTGAGTCCTTGGGCCTCCCTGCCAGTTCTAACAATCCCACTCTGGGCCTGGTGTGCATTCATTCCCTGCAGGCCCATGACAGGGCTTGTGGATGCTGAGTCCTCCCTCCCCGCTCTCCCACCCCTGCTTAAAGCCATTGTTTTCAGACCGTCAACCTCTGCCCTCTCCTCCCGGGTACTAAGGGGCATATCAGGGGCATGGAGAGGCCAGGAGGAAACATTGGAAATGGCCTCTCCATCCTCCCCTCAGATCCGGGCTTCATTGTCCTTGGGCCAAGATAAATACAATGAGCAAGGGAGAGGCCTCTCCATGCTCAGTGCTGATAGCTAAGTGGCCTGGTTATGGGGGTGGTGGATTGAGCATCAGTCTACCCCAAGGCAGCCTCCAGCTCTCTTCCCAAAGGAGTGTGGCAGAAAGGCAGCCAGGCCAGCTGCCCAGAAGTTAGTGGCACGAGGAACAAAGCAGAATGTCCCATCAGTGCCCCTTTTCCTGGGGCACAGCTTTCTTGGGGGGCTGAGTCTGAGAGCTCTGGAGGGAGAGCCAGGGAACTTAAAAGGAAGGAGGAATCTAGAGACTGGGGGAGTGGTAGGAGGCTGCCCCCAACTAGAATCCCAGTCCCCCAAGCTACAGATCTCTGGCCTGCCCAAGGTCCTGGGTCCACCTCCTACAGTCAGAGTCTGAGGGCCCTTAGAGTGGGGAACCCAGAGGATCAAAAACCCCAAAATCTCCAAACTGAGGGATCCCTGATGGTCTTTGTTAGGCACCTTCCACCCTAACCCCTGAAGGGTCTCAGACTGCATTCTTGAGGTCATAGCTTAGCAGAAAGAGCACAAGTCTTCATGAGACTGAATTGGGTTCAAATCTAGTCTTCATGCTGTAGTCTTGATGAGTACTGAGCAAGCTCCTTACTTTACTTGACAAGTAAAGCCCGACTTTCCCATCATGAAATGGAGAGCAAAATCACCTCGCAAGACCATTGGTAGGAGTTGATGGGATAATGATGTGTAAAGATCCAGTCCATGGAAGGTTGGGCTGCTTTTCCCTGCCCTGCACTGACTGTGGCCCCTGGGCCACCATTTCAAGCTGCCATGAAACTGCCATGCTCCAGAGGAAGGAACTCTTGGCCAGCTGTGGCTCCTAGCTTGATTCCAAGGAGTCCCCTTAGCTACTATCACACCAACGTCACAGAGTGACTATGAGAGTACCAAGGGCCTTGCCACTTGGGCCAGGTGGACTCATCTCTCAGACTCTCAGAGTGCTGTTGAAGGAGGTTCTACCCATGGGGCCTCCAATCCCTGGGCTCTTCTGTTTATAACAATCTCTGACACCCCAGCCTCATACCCAGCCCTCCTCACAGTGTCAGGTAACCTCTCTGCCTGCTCTCTCACTGAGCTTTGTCCTTTCCTGTGGAGCTCTTTCTGTGGATCCCACGCTGTCAGGACCATCCTTTGTCCTTCGGACTGTTCCACCATTGAAAGCCAAGACCCTGCTCCTGGGCTGCCTTTGCCATCCACTTCATTTAGGAAGTTGCTGGAGTAAGGACCAGCCTGCAAAGGTCTACCCATAATGGCAAAGGCTAAAGAAAAGAGCCTGGGGCTGAAAGCCAAGAGATCGGAGGTGTAGTCCCACTCCTCAACTCACTTTTTGTGTGGTCTTCCTGAGCCACTTCCTCTTTGAACTTTTTTTTTTCCCCATCTAAAAAACGGAGGTCCCAATTCTTGTCCCCCAGGGCTATTGGGAAGTACATAAATGTCAATGGAGGTAGGAACCTCAAAGGAATGTTCTGGCTTGACGACCTGGAATTTAACCTTTTGTGCTTGGCTCTGTTCTATGATGGCGGAGTACCCACAAAACATGCAGGGACTCCAATCCCGATTATTGTCACTCAGCTACTTCCATTTGGTTAGATGCCAATATCACCAACTCTTTAGTGTTCTCTGGTTCATCTCAGTTCCTTGTGAGAAAAATTGCTCCACCAATTCTGAGTCGTCTCTATTTGGAAGTCCTTTGTGTCTATTCCAAGTCCTTCCTACTGCAGTTTCATCCCAGGTCTACACACTTCAGACACTTCCCAGCCTGCCTTCTCTTTCTTCTCCTCCTCAACTCTTGCCCAATCCTCCGAAGGGAGAATAGGGTTGAGGGCAAAGGCAGCCTTGTACCTGGCCAGAGGGAGCAGATTGTGGGCACAGCAGCACTCTTCCAGAAAACCTTCAGCTGCCCCACACCCTCAGCGTCACCCTTGTCTCACCCTGGCCCACACTGTCACAGCTGGAATACTTGTGGTCTCTCACCATGCACTGGAACTAGGGCGCCAACCTTGACTTTAATCTCCCCTGGCAGCTCCGTGGCATCAGTTAGCCCCAAGTTTATGGCAGAGGAAAAATGAAACCCACATTGCCCCATCTAGGTCCAGCCCCCACCCAGCAGAGCCAAGGATATCCCCCAAGGGGCAGTGAGACCCCCCAACATCCCTCTGAAGGCACATGGTAGTGGGGTGGGATGGTGATGGGTAGTGCTTCCAGACACACTCTCCTCCCTGAAGGCACAAGGGTGCACCCCAGCCCCCCAAGCCCTTCCTCTCTCTTCTCTTGCAATGGGGGCAGCTCCCTCCTGAGTTTGAGGTTAAAGGGGACGCCTACTCCAGGATTCTGTAGCCAAATTGCTGAGCTGTTCACAGTGACCTGGAGATGATGTTTGGAAATCTGATTTGTGATAACATAATGTTCCTTTTAAGTAATGCTGGCTGGAGAGGGAAGGAGGAAAAAAACGACCAAGAAAAACAACCTTATTGAGGTTTAAAAAGGGACGCTGTCGTGGCTGCCTCCTTAATCTCCCAAATCATTTTCCTCTCTTCCCCCTCCTCCTCCCGCCCCAGACCTGCTTTTGTTTATAACAATCTCTTGGAAAGAAGATTGAAAGTGAAATCTGTTTCCTTGCTTAAATATATATATTTAAAAGGGGAGAAGAAAGCCCTCTCTCCCCACCCCCTGCCTGCTCTTCGCCTGAGCGGCTGTGGGTAATTGGAGGGTTGCCTGCTCTGGGCTAGTCGGTCAGCATGGGCTCTCCAGTGCCCACTCATCACCCCATCACAGAAGGATCATTAAGGCAGGAAAACAGACTGGGGGAGAGATGGGAAACTTGGAAAGTGGGGAGGGCAAAGGCATCACTTATTTACTGTCTCCAAGCACTATTTATGTAGTGGCTGGTGACCAGCAGTTTGCTAGCTCCAGAGGAGAATAAATACAGTATGAAGGGACAAAGATAGACACAAGGCAGGACTTCCACTCTCATTGTTTAACATACAGGGCATTAGGCCAGTAGTGAAGAGAGATGAGAAATTTTAGCGGCATTTCTTAATGAATGAGGGACTGTGCTCCCCACACCCCTCTGGGCTAGGGCTTAATTTCTGACAGAGGGAGGATTAAGATGAAACAGTTGTGTTGCAACAGGAAAGTATGGGATGGCAGCCAAGGAGACCTCCCAATAACGAGGGGATGGAACCAGTTGGGGGGTGGGGTGGATATCTAGGAAGGGTTGAGCACACCTAATAGAAACCATCGTAGCTATTGTCCACCAACACCCCCATGTGTTCATACCACTTCCCTTCTCTGCTCTTCCTGACACCTCAGGGGGCATCTCACACACCGCCCATTGTTTTGCCCTCACCTGAGCCTTCCACTCTTCTTGGCCCAGCCTGAAGCCAACCAACAGGCATAGCAGGGCAGAACAGGGCACCCTGAGGGGAGAAGGAGGTGCTGAAAGCCTGACATGCAGCTGTAATGGCTACTTACCAGCCCAGGATGGATTCCTCTGACCCCAGCTTCTTTGGAACACCCACTTCTGGGGACCCTGGTCCTCAGAGGCCTGACTGCCAGGGTCTGTGCTTTAAGAGAAGGAAAAGAGAAGGCTTTTTGACATTCTTTTCAGGGAGCCTTGCTCTTCCCTGCCCCGTCCAGGGCACGTTATTACATCAGAAACAACAGACATTTCAACTCAGATGAATGTCAGGTTGAATGTCCCCAGAGCAGAAATTCCACATGGTTCCAGATAGAGAGGAGAAACTCCCCCTCTGTCTTCTTCCTTCTCTCCCTCTCTCTCCAAGAGTGGAAGAAAGCATCAATCTTTTTCTGATCATATGTTTTCTGACCATGCAATCCAGCCCCCTCAGCTTACAGATGGGGAAACTGAGGCCTAGAGTGAGGAATGGGCTTGCCCAAGTTCACTCAGCAAGTTCGTGGCAAGGCTAAGACTAGGATCCAGGGTGTCTTGATTTCCATCCCACAGTATTTTTTCACAGCACACATTTGCAACCCTGTCAGTGGTGTCTTAGCATCTCTGATGCTGGGGCAGAAACAAGAGGCCACTTCTCATAATGCTTGGCCTGCACAAGTCACTTAATAGTACTTAATAAAAAAATCATATAATTAAGGGCTAGTCCCCACCCTTCTCTGGGTCTCAGTTTTCTCATCTGTAAAATGAGAAATGCAGGGGCACCTGGGTGGCTCAGTCAGTTAAGTGTCTGCCTTCAGCTCAGGTCATATTCCCAGGGTCCTGGGATCCAGCCCTGCATCGGGCTCCCTGCTCAGTGGGGAGTCTGCTTCTCCCTCTCCCTCTACCACTCTCCCTGCTTGTTTTTTTTCTCTCTCTCTCTGTCAAATAAATAAATAAAATATTTTAAAAATGAAAAATAAAGTGAGAAATGCAGGAAGCCATTGTTTTAATCTGCTCAGCATCCATTCCTTCTCTTCTAATAACAGCATCTCAAATTTTGGGGGGGGAACTACCCCTCCTACACTGTGAATTCATGTCAGTCAGCTTCAAGGGTTGATGGATGACCCAGCCCTTGCCACTCAGAGCATTCCATCACACCAGACAGAGTAATTGGTTTATGCAGAGTCATGTGACCACAGATGGACCAGTACAAATTCTCCCTGAAACATTTGAAAAAAGGTTAAGGAGAAAGACACTAGGGGTTGGTCAGCCAGAAGACATAAGCCTAGAGTTTCGGGACTCTGTGAGAGGAGTCTGCCTGAGAATAATGCCTACAAAGAGAAATGAGATGGATAGGCCTCATTAGAGCTTGGGATCTAGCACTGTCTGACCAGACCACACTTCTACTTGATGTTTATGTGAATTAACAAGATTCTGTTTTGGCTTAGACCAGTTTGAGTTAGATTCTTGCCATTTGCAACCAAAAGGGGACTCACTAATATAGGAGAAATTAGAGATACTCTATATCACCAAACGGTAGAGTTAAGGAGAGACCTTAGGTGATTGATTGTCCACTGGAGACTTAGGGGAAATGTGACGAACGAATCAATGGGTCTGGAAAACCATGCCCTTCATGAGCTGGTATAAAACCTCAACCATTTTGCCAGTTGCATTTCTCCAGCCCTTTGCCTACAGTAGACAGAGTATAGGCTTTGGAGTCAGTAGGAACACTGGTTCTCCCAATTCCCATCTACATAATTTGGGCCATGTTCCCTATGTAAGCCTCAAGTTTAACCCAAGCAGGTGTCAAATGGCTGACAGGTCTAATCCAAGGAGAATGGAATAAGACACCATGACAAGACCTGGAATGATAGGACAGTAGACATTTACAGGATAATTTGCTGAAGACAAAAAGATTGACAAACATCCTTATAGGCAGCTGCAGCAGGGCTGGGCAGGGACACCTCACAATGTTGCAGTGCACAATCTGGGGGTGGGGGTGCATGCACATAGTCTATGATTAGAAAGGAGCACCCTAGAGCTTTGTAGTTCATAGCCTTTATAAACTTATACCATAGCCCTAGGGATGTGGTACATTGAAATTGACAACCATGTCTTCTTCACTGAAGGCATATTCAGTTTTACTCCTGATTTTGTTAATGAAGTAAAACTGAATAATGAATAATGAATTATTCATTATGAATAATGTTACTGTTGTAACATTATTCATCATGTAACATCATGAATTATGTTACTGTTAAAGCTGTTGGTGGAAATCTAGAGTGATTGGTGCTAGTGCAATAGTGTTCTATTGTGGCCAAGAATGCTAAGAATACCAAAATATTGCCCCAGACCAAAACTATTTCACCCCACAAGGTTCCCAGAAGAGATATATCCACATAGAACAGTAACAACAGAAAGCAGAATAATGTTTTGTTGTTAACTGGGCTTTGGGCATCAAACCTCTGTGTGAACTCAGGTACATCAGACCACCAGGCAGATGTGTGCAACCTAGCCAAGAGTCTTGAGTGTTCACAGTTGGAAACTGCAAGGCCAAACCCGAATGGATCCTAACTCACTTTCATTAACTTCACAGAAGAAAGAGACAAAAAAGAGTAATGGCTGACTAAAAGCTGTCCCTAAGGCAGTACATGGTTTCACCCACATGGGTGAAAGAGAAAAAGAGGACAAATCCACACCTTTATCCTAATATGTGATGCATAGTGACTTGACCCAGTGATTGATGGCCCAGTTAGTGTCCTGATAATTGACCAGTCTTCCTGGTAGAGGCAGATGAATAAAGAAAGGATGGTAGAAGGGTAGTTTTCCCCACCCTTGTCCACAGATATTAGTGAGACCTGGGTTAACAGATAGGTATGGGGAGAGTAAATGGTGGCTTGAGTATCCTAATAGATCCCTTCTCATATCCCAAATCTCTAGAAATGATAGATACTATATGTTTTTAAAACAATATTACCACTCAGGAATACACTTAATGCTCAATAGAAAGAGACCATGAAGAGGGTGAAACAAAGGCATTTTCAACACATTCAAGCACTCAGAAAGCTTATAAGTCACAAATCCTCTGTGAAGCTTAGAAATAAAATGTATACTTTTTAAACCATTTACAAGATGCATTTGTAAAACAAAATAGCACCAAAAGGTTGAAAATAAAAGAATTGAAAAATATACTCAAGTGTCCATAAAAAGAATATAGGTATAGCAATACTAATGTCAGACAGAACAGAATTCAAAGCAAAAAGCATTAAAAAAGATCAAAATACTTCATCAATAATAGGTACAAGCCACCACAAATATATAATTAAAAGCCTTTACAATTTAGGTTTAAAATAGAGATCTAAAATAGAGATGCTAATTGTAGCATCAAAACACACCTTCCGCAGGAATGATCACATCAGGTGCTAACTAACTTACAAACTAACCTACTAACTAAACAAGAACATGTAGGATTTAAGTAATACAAATCAGCAAACTTGAACAAATGTGTGTTTGTATTAACAAACAGAAAATGCAGACACTTTTCAAATGCACATTAAAAACATAAAAATGGATGATGTATTAAGCCACAAGGGAAACCTTGAGGTACTGATATAGATAAAAGCTAGAAATCAATGCAAGAAAAAAATTTGAAAAAGTTGGACAATAAATGAAAAACTGGTTGAAGTGATCAATGAAATATATAAGTGCTCTTTCTGATAAAGAAAAAGAGAGAAGACATAAATAATAACAGGAATAAATTTAGACTCTAGAGAAGATTGCTTTATTTTACAAATAAATATGAGAACCTAGATGAAATTACTTGCTAAGAAATTATAAATCACCAAAATCACCTAAGAAGTAGTATAAAATTGGTTAGACTGATAGCCAGAGAAAGAACTGGAAGGGTAGTCAAAGATCTACCTGTAAAAGTTGCAGTGGACAGCTTCTAAAATGGCCCACAATAATCCCTGCCTCCTTTTGTTCACACATTTAGTTAATCCCCTCTCCTTGAGTGTGGATTGGACCTGTGGACTTGCCTCTAGTGAACAGAATGTGGCAAAGCGATGGGGTGTCACTTCCAAGATCAGGTTACAAAAAGATTAAGTTACTTCTGTTGCTGGCATTTTCCGTCTTTCCCTTGCTGGCCTTAAACAAATTGCTATGTTGTGAGCTGCTCTATGGAGAGGTTCACATGGCAAGGAATTGAGGGAGTCCTCTGGCCAACATCTAGTGAGGAACTGAGGTTCTTAATCCAACAACCCACAAGGAACTGAAACCTGCCAATAGCCACATGAATGAGCTTGGAAGTGGATCCTTTCCCAGTGGAGCTTTAAGATAACTGCAGCCCCAATCAGTTCCTTGAATGCAGGTTGTGAGAGACCCTAAGCCAAAGGTATCCAGCTAAGCCATGTCTGGATTCTTGAGGTATAGAAACTCGGAGATAGCAAATGCCTGTTGTTTAAAGCCACTAAGTTTTGGGATAATTCATTATACAGTATTGTATAACTAATACAAATATAGACAACAGGCCTGGATAATTTTCTTTATTATACGAACAGTTTCCGAGCATAAAGAAAGATGAAGAGCTATCCAACTTACTCTAGGGAAGTTAGCCTAACCCTGATACCAAAGGTGAACAAAAAGAGGATATGTAAAACATATGACAAGCTAATCATAACAGTGAAAAAAGCGATAAATAAACATTTAGCAAACAAAATCTAAAAGCATGTTAAATGAATCATAACCATGTAGAATGTACCTCCAAGAAAGTAATACTTTTAAAAAATATTGAGTACTTTTTATGTAATTAGAATCTGTTCTAGGTTTGAGACATGCGCACGCGCGCACACACACACACCTCACAGTCTCATGAAGTGGGTTCTAGAAAACTGAAGGGGTAGAAGCTTATAAATCTACGGGAGTATATGGAGAAAGAAGTGGGATTTGAACCCACCTCATTATGCTGATCAACATCAGAAAAATCTATCAGGTAATTCACTATACTGTCATATTAAAAGATAATACTTATACCACCATTTTAATAGATGTTTTAAGAATGTTATGAGATTGAATACCCATATCTCATTAAAATAAAACAAAACTCCCAGAAAACTGGAAAAGACCAGAAATTTACAGCAAACATCACACAGACTGGGTAATTATTAGAAACCCTCCTTATCAAAGTCAAGAACAAGATACAGGTGCCTAACATTACTATTCTTTTTCAACATCATACTGAAGATCCTGCCAACATAATATAGTAAGAAATATAAATTAACAAGTATAAATATTGGAAAATGAGATATGAATCTTCATCATTTGCACATGATCTTATTTTCTGTATAGAAAATCTAAGAGAAGTAACTGAAAACTTATTAAAACGAGTAAAAATTCAGCTTTACCAAACAGATAGAAAACATCAAGATTAAACATCAATAGAGATGTTTAGATATTAAACCACACATTTGGAGATTGGAGATTAAATATCTGGAGATTAAACAACACATTTCTAAATAATGCATATGGCTCAAAGGAGAAGTCTAAAGGGACATTTTTAAAAATTAGGACTAAATCAAAACAAAAGTGCAGCTTATCAAAAATTTGTGGGATACAGCAAAATCAGTGCTTAGAGGGAACTGTATAGCATTGAATGCTTATATTAGAAAGGAAGAAAGAGCTAAAATGTGTAACCTAAGCTTCCACCTTAGGACACTAGAAAAAGGAAGAGTAATTTAAACCTAAAGAAAGTAGAAAAAAGAAAATAATAAAAATTAAAGCAAAAATCAATGAAACTGAAAAATATAGAGAAAATCAATAAAACCAAAAACTGGTTCTTTTTATTTCTTTTTATAAAAAATAATTTTTATTTATTTATTTGACAGAGAGAGAGAGAGAGCAAGCAAGCACACAAGCAAGTGGAGTAGCAGGGAGAGGGAGAAAGAGAGGGAGAAGCAGGCTTCCCGTTGAGCAAGGAGCCCAATGTGGGGCTCAATCTGAGGACCCTGGGATCATTACCTAAGCCAAAGGCTGTAGCTTAACCAACTGAGCCACCCAGGCACTCCTGGTTCTTTAAACATATCAATAAAATAGATAAATCTGTAGCCAGGCTAATATGAAAAAAAAGAGAGAAGTTATAAAATTACACGTATTAGAAATGAAAGAGAAGACATAACTGCTGATATCATGGACATTAAAAGTATAATAAAGAGGGGCTCCTGAGTGGCTCAGTCGGTTAAGCATCTGCCTTTGGCTCAGGTCATGATCTCAGGGTCTGGGATCGAGCCCCATATCAGGCTCCCTGCTCAGCAGGGAGTCTGCTTCTCCCTCTCTTTCTGCTTCTCCCCCTCTTGTGCTCTCTCTCTCTCTTGCTCTCTGTTTCTCTCAAATAAATAAATAAAACCTTAAAAAAGTATAATAAAGAAATACTATGAACAACTTTATGTTCACAAATTTGATAACTTGGATGAAATGGACCATTTCTTGAAAAATACAAACTACCAACATTTACACAAGGAGAAATAGTTAAACTAAATAGCCCTATATCTATTAAAGTATATTGAATCTGGAATTAATAAAATTCCAAAAAAGAAATCACCAGGTCCAGATGGTTTCACTGGTGAATTCCATCAAATATTTAAGAAAGAAACTATACAAAATCTTCATAATCTCCTCCAAATTGAAGCAGAAATTCTGTGCTCATTCTATGAGGTCAGCATTACCTAAGATCCACATCCTATAAACACATTACAAAAAAGGGAAACAATATCTCTCATGAACACAGATGCAAAAATCCTAAACATTAGCAAACCGAATCCAATAATATATAAAAGGAATTACACACATGACTGAAGGAGATTTATGCAAAGCTGGTTCAAAATTCAAAAATCAGTGTAATTCATCCACACATCAACAAACTAAAGGAGAAAACACACATGATCGCATCAAGTGACGCAGAAAAAAATTTAATTAAATTCAAAACCCATTCATAACAGCTCTCTATAAACCAAGAATAGAGGTGAACTTCTTCAACTTGATAAAGCACATCTACAAATACTTATGGCTAACATTATACTTAATGGTGAGAAAATACATGCTTTCCCTTTAAGATTGGGAACAAGGCAAAAATGTCCTCTCTCACTACTCTTATTCAACAGCATATGAGAAATCCTAGCTAGTACAATAACACATGAAAAAGAAATTAGTATAGAGATTGAGAAGGAAGAAATAAAATTGTATTTGTGCATAGATGACATGATTGTCTATGTAAAAATTCCCGAAGAATCAACAAGAAAATCCTCCTGTAACTAATGAGTATAGTAAAGTTGCAGAATATAAAGTTAACATATGTCAATTTCTTTCCTATGTATCAGCAAGAAACAAATGGAGTCTGTAGTAAAAAAAAAAAAATACTGTTTACAATAACACCAAAATTTAAAATGCTTAGATATAAATCCAATGGTAGGTACAGAATCTATATGTGAAAAACTACAAAGTGATGAAAGAAATCAATATCTAAGCGGCATGTGCAGATGCTTTGTATTCATTGATTGGAAGACTCAGTGCTGTTAGGATGTCAGTTCTTCCCAATTTGATCTATAGATTTAACACAATCTTAATCAAATTACCAATGAGAAGTTTTGTATTGACAGGCAGATTCTAAAGTTGATATGGAAAAGCAAAGACCTATAGTGGCCAACACAATATTAAGGAAGAACAAAGTTGGAGGACTCACATAGCCAGATTTTAAGACTGATTACAAAGCTGCAGTAATCAAGACAATGTGGCATTAGTGAAAGAATAGACACATAGAAAACAGAACAGAATAGATTAGGAAATAGACTCATACAAATGTAGTCAGTTGATCTTTGACAAAGGAGAAAAGGCAAGTTCAATAAATGGTGCTAGAACAATTGGAAACTCATAAGCAAAAATAAAACAACAAAACAAAAGAAACAAAACAGCAACAATGGCAATAAAAACACATAAACACAGAACTTACACCTCTCACAAAAAAATTAAATCAAACTGGGTTATAGACCTAAATGCAAAACACAAAACGTCTAGAAGAAAAATGGGAGAAATTTTAGGTGGCTTTCAGTTTGTGGTGAGTTTTTAGATACAATACCAAAAGCGCAATCCATGAAAGAAAAACTTAATATAGCAGCGATGGCCACGGTCGCCAAATTGTGGAAAGAACAAAGATGCCCTTCAACGGACATGAATGGATAAGGAATATGTGGTACATATACACTATGGAGTATTATGTCTCCATCAGAAAGGATGAATACCCAACTTTTGTAGCAACATGGACGGGACTGGAGGAGATTATGCTGAGTGAAATAAGTCAAGCAGAGAGAGTCAAGTATCATATGGTTTCACTTATTTGTGGACCTTAATAACATGGAGGACATAGGGAGATGGAGAGGAGAAGGGAGTTGAGGGAAAGTGGAAGGGAAGATGAACCATGAGAGACTATGGACTCTGAAAAACAACCTGAGGGTTTTTTTTTTTTTTAGATTTTTTTTTATTTATTTATTTGACAGACAGAGATCACAAGTAGGCAGAGAGGCAGGCAGAGAGAGAGAGGGGGAAGCAGGCTCCCTGCCGAGCAGAGAGCCTGATGCGGGGCTCGATCCCAGGACCCTGAGACCATGACCTGAGCTGAAGGCAGAGGCTTAACCCACTGAGCCACCCAGGCGCCCCCAACCTGAGGGTTTTGAAGGGGCGGGGGGTGGGAGGTTGGGGAACCAGGTGGTGGGTAATAGGGTGGGCATGTATTGCGGAGCACTGGGTGTTGTGCAAAAACAATGAATACTGTTATGTTGAAAATAAATAAATTAATTAATTAAAAAAACCAACATGTACTCTGAAAGACACTGTTAAAAAAATCAACAGGTAAGCCACAGACTGGGAGAAAATATTTGCAAAACACGTATTTAATAAAACACCTATATTAAGAGAAGGGGGAAATGAAGGGGAAGAAATGGGAGTGGGAGATGAACCATGAGAGACTATGGACTCTGGGAAACAAACTAAGGGTATTAGAAGGGAGGGGGTTGGGGGGATGGGTGAGCCTGCTGATGGGTATTAAGGAGGGCAGGGACTGCATGAAGCACTAAGTGTTATACACAAACAATGAATCATGGAACACTACATCAAAAACTAATGATGTACCTTATGCTAACATAACACAACTAAAAAAAAAAAAAAAGAAGAAACACCTATATCCTATATACTCTAAAAATACAAAATGCAAAAATAAGGAAACAAAGCAATTAAAATGGGTAAAAGATTGTGCATTGAGTAGTATAGACTTTTAAAATAATATTTGTTCTTCTAATCCATGAGCATGGAATGTCCTTCCATTTCTTTGTGTCATCTTCATTTCATCAGTGTGTTGTAATTTTCAGGGTACAGGTCTTTCACCTCCTTGGTTAAGTTTATTCCCAGGGATTTTATTATTTTTGGTGCAATAGTGCCTAGTTTGGGATGGATTCCTTACTTACTTTTTCTGCTGCTTCATTATTGGTGTATAGAAATGCAACAGATCTCTATATGTTGACTTTGTATCCGGAGACTTTCCTGAATTCGTCTATCAATTCAAACAGTTTTTTGGTGGAGTCTTTCAGGTTTTCTATATAGAAAGTATTGTCATCTGCAAATAGTAAAACTTTTACCTCTTCCTTGCGGATTTGGATGCCTTTTCTTTCTTTCTTTTTTAAATTTAAATTCAATAACCAACATACAGTACATCATTAGTTTTTTAAAAAAAAGATTTTATTTATTTATTTGACAGAGAGATACAGAGAATGTACAAGTGGACAGAGCAGCAGGCAGAGGGAGTGGGAGAAGCAGGCTCCCTACTGAGCAGAGAGCCGGATGCAGGGCTCAATCCCAGGACCCTAAGATCATGACCTGAGCCGAAAGCAGAGGCTTAACTCACTGAGCAACCCAGGCAACCCCATTAGTTTTTGATATAATATTCAATGAACACTAGCTACTTATAATAGTGCTCATCACATCATGTGCCCTGCCTAATGCCCATCACCCAGTTATCCTATCTCCCCACCCATCTCCCTATTTGCAAACCTCAGTTTCTTTCCCTGAGGCAAGAGTCTCTCATGGTTTGTCTCCCTCTCTGATATATTCCCATTTAATTTCCCTCCCTTCCCCTATTGTCCTCTGTGCCATCCCCTATATTCCACATATGAGTGAAACCATGATAATTGTGCTTCTCTGATTTACTAATTTCACTTAGTATAATACCCTCCAGTTCCATCCATGTTGATGTAAATGGTAGATATTCATCCTTTCTGATGGCTGAGTAATATTCCATTGTGTAAATGAGCAATATCTTCTTTTTTTATTATTAAATATTTTTTATTTTTTTATAAACATATAATGTATTTTATCCCCAGGGGTACAGGTCTGTGAATCACCAGGTTTACACACTTTGCAGCACTCACCATAGCACATACCCTCCCCAATGTCCATAACCCCACCACCCTCTCCCGGCCCCCCTCCCCCCAGTAACCCTCAGTTTGTTTTGTGAGATTAAGAGTCACTTATAGCTTGTCCCCCTCCCAATTCCATCTTGTTTCATTTATTCTTTTCCTACCCCCCAAAACCCCATGTTGCATATCCACTTCCTCATATCAGGGAGATCATATGATAGTTGTCTTTCTCCGATTGACTTAATTTGCTAAGCATAATACCCTCTAGTTCCATTCACATCGTCGCAAATGGCAAGATTTCATTTGTTTTGATGGCTGCATAATATTCCATTGTGTATATATACCACATCTTCTTTATCCATTCATCTGTTGATGGACATCTAGGTTCTTTCCATAGTTTGGCTATTGTGGACATTGCTGCTATAAACATTCGGGTACACGTGCCCCTTCGGATCACTATGTTTGTATCTTTAGGGTAAATACCCAGTAGTGCAATTGCTGGGTCATAGGGTAGTTCTATTTTCAACATTTTGAGGAACCTCCATGCTGTTTTCCAGAGTGGTTGCACCAGCTTGCATTCCCACCAACAGTGGAGGAGGGTTCCCCTTTCTCCGCATCCTCGCCAGCATCTGTCATTTCCTGACTTGTTAATTTTAGCCATTCTGACTGGTGTGAGGTGATATCTCATTGTGGTTTTGATTTGTATTTCCCTGATGCCAAGTGACGTGGAGCACTTTTTCATGTGTCTCTTGGCCATCTGGATGTCTTCTTTGCAGAAATGTCTGTTCATGTCCTCTGCCCATTTCTTGATTGGATTGTTTGTTCTTTGGGTGTTGAGTATGCTAAGTTCCTTATAGATTTTGGATACTAGCCCTTTATCTGATATGTCGTTTGCAAATATCTTCTCCCATTCTGTCAGTTGTCTTTTGGTTTTGTTAACTGTCTCCTTTGCTGTGCAAAAGCTTTTGATCTTGATGAAATTCCAATAGTTCATTTTTGCCCTGGCTTCCCTTGCATTTGGTGATGTTCCCAGGCAGAAGTTGCTGTGGCTGAGGTTGAAGAGGTTGCTGCCTGTGTTCTCCTCAAGCATTTTTTTAAAGATTTTATTTATTTATTTGACAGAGAGAGACCACAAGTAGGCAGAGAGGCAGGCAGAGAGAGAGAGGGGGAAGCAGGCTCCCTGCTGAGCAGAGAGCCCGATGTGGGGCTCGATCCCAGGACCCTGAGATCATGACCTGAGCTGAAGGCAGAGGTTTATCCCACTGAGCCACCCAGGTGACCCTCCTCAAGGATTTTGATGGATTCCTTTTTCACATTGAGGTCCTTCATCCATTTGGAGTCTATTTTCGTGTGTGGTGTAAGGAAATGGTCCAATTTCATTTTTCTGTATGTGGCTGTCCAATTTTCCCAACACCATTTGTTGAAGAGGCTGTCTTTTTTCCATTGGACATTCTTTCCTGCTTTGTTGAAGATTAGTTGACCATAGAGTTGAGGGTCTATTTCTGGGCTCTCTATTCTGTTCCATTGATCTATGTGTCTGTTTTTATGACAGTACCACACTATCTTGATGATGACAGCTTTGTAATAGAGCTTGAAGTCTGAAATTGTGATGCCACCAACTTTGGCTTTCTTTTTCAATATTCCTTTGGCTATTCGAGGTCTTTTCTGGTTCCATATAAATTTGAGGATTATTTGTTCCAGTTCTTTGAAAAAAATGGATGGGATTTTGCTAGGGATTGCATTAAATGTGTAGATTGCTTTTGATAGCATAGACATTTCCACAATATTTATTCTTCCAATCCAGGAGCATGGAACATTTTTCCATTTCCTTGTGTCTTCCTCAATTTCTTTCATGAGTACTTTATAGTTTTCTGTGTATAGATTCTTTGCCTCTTTGTTTAGGTTTATTCCTAGGTATCTTATGGTTTTGGGTGCAACTGTAAATGGGATTGACTCCTTAATTTCTCTTTCTTCTGTCTTGTTGGTGTACAGAAATGCAACTGATTTCTGTGCATTGACTTTATATCCTGACACTTTACTGAATTCCTGTACAAGTTCTAGAAGTTTTGGAGTGGAGTCTTTTGGGTTTTCCACATATAGTATCATATCATCTGCGAAGAGTGATAGTTTGACTTCTTCTTTGCCGAATTGGATGCCTTTAATTTCTTTTTTGTTGTCTGATTGCTGAGGCTAGGACTTCTAGTACTATGTTGAATAGCAGTGGTGATAATGGACATCCCTGCTGTGTTCCTGACCTTAGCAGAAAAGCTTTCAGTTTTTCTCCATTGAGAATGATATTTGCAGTGGGTTTTTCATAGATGGCTTTGATAATATTGAGGTATGTGCCCTCTATCCCTACACTTTGAAGAGTTTTGATCAGGAAGGGATGCTGTAATTTGTCAAATGCTTTTTCAGCATCTATTGAGAGTATATGGTTCTTGTTCTTTCTTTTATTAATGTATTGTATCACATTGATTGATTTGTGGATGTTGAACCAACCTTGCAGCCCTGGAATAAATCCCACTTGATCGTGGTGAATAATCTTTTTAATGTACTGTTGGATCCTTTTGGCTAGTATTTTGGTGAGAATTTTTGCATCTGTGTTCATCAAGGATATTGGTCTGTAATTCTCTTTTTTGATGGGATCCTTGTCTGGTTTTGGGATCAAGGTGATGCTGGCCTCATAAAATCAGTTTGGAAGTTTTCCTTCCATTTCTATTTGTTGGAACAGTTTCAGGAGAATAGGTATTAATTCTTCTTTAAATGTTTAGTAGAATTCCCCTGGGAAGCCATCTGGCCCTGGGCTTTTGTTTGTTTGGAGATTTTTGATGACTGTTTCAATCTCCTTACTGGTTATAGGTCTCTTCAGGTTTTCTATTTCTTCCTGGTTCAGTTGTGGTAGTTTATATGTCTCCAGGAATGCATCCATTTCTTCCAGATTGTCAAATTTGTTGCCATAGAGTTGTTCATAATGTGTTCTTATAATTGTTTGTATTTCTTTGGTGTTGGTTGTGATCTCTCCTCTCTCATTCATGATTTTATTTATTTGGGTTCTTTCTCTTTTCTTTTTGATAAGTCTGGCCAGGGGTTTATCAATCTTATTAATTCTTTCGAAGAACCAGCTCCTAGTTTTGTTGATTTGTTCTATTGGTTTTTTTTGTTTGTTTGTTTCTATTTCATTGATTTCTGCTCTGATCTTTATGATGTTTCTTCTCCTGCTGGGTTTAGGCTTTCTTTGTTGTTCTTTCTCTAGCTCCTTTAGGTGTAGGGTTAGGTTGTGTATTTGAGACCTTTCTTGTTTCTTGAGAAAGGCTTGTACTGCTATATATTTTCCTCTCAGGACTGCCTTCACTGTGTCCCACAGATTTTGAAGAGTTTTATTTTCATTATTATTTGTTTCCATGATTTTTTTCACTTCTTCCTTAATTTCTTGGTTGACCCATTCATTCTTTTTTTTTTAATATTTTATTTATTTATTTGACAGAGAGAGAGGTCACAAGTAGGCAGAGAGGCAGACAGAGAGAGAGGGAGAAACAGGCTCCCCACCGAGCAGAGAGCCCGATGCGGGGCTTGATCCCAGGACCCTGAGATCACGACCTGAGCCGAAGGCAGAGGCTTAAACCACTGAGCCACCCAGGCACCCCTGACCCATTCACTCTTTAGAAGGATGCTGTTTAGTCTCCATGTATTTGGGTTTTTCCAAATTTCCTCTTGTGATTGAGTTCTAGCTTCAGAGCATTTTGGTCTGAACATATGCAGGGAATGATCCCAATCTTTTGATACCGGTTGAGACCTGATTTGTGACCCAGGATGTGATCTATTCTGGAGACTGTTCCATGTGCACTAGAGAAGAATGTGTGTTCTGTTGCTTTGGGATGAAATATTCTGAATATATCTGTGATGTCCATCTGGTCCAGTGTGTCATTTAAGGCCTTTATTTCCTTGTTGATCTTTTGCTTGGATGATCTGTCCATTTCAGTGAGGGGAGTGTTAAAGTCCCCTACTATTATTGTATTATTGTCAATGTGTTTTTTTGATTTTATTATTAATTGGTTTATATAGTTGGCTGCTCCCACGTTAGGGGCATAGATATTTAAAATTGTTAGATCTTCTTGTTGGACAGACCCTTTGAGTATGATATAGTGTCCTTCCTCATCTCTTGTTATAGTCTTTGGCTTAAAGTCTAATTGATCTGATATAAGGATTGCCACCCTAGCCTTCTTCTGATGTCCATTAGCATAGTAAATTGTTTTCCACACCCTCACTTTAAATCTGGAGGTGTCTTCGGGTCTAAAATGAATTTCTTGTAGGCAGCATATTGATGGGTTTTGGTTTTTTATCGATTCTGATACCCTGTGTCTTTTCATTGGGGCATTTAGCCCATTAACATTCAGGGTAACTATTGAGAGATATGAATTTAGTGCCATTGTCTTGCCTGTAAGGTGACTGTTACTGTATATTGTCTCTGTACCTTTCTGATCTACTACTATTAGGCTCTCTCTTTGCTTGGAGGGCCCCTTTCAATATTTCCTGTAGAGCTGGTTTGGTGTTTGCAAATTCTTTCAGTTTTTGTTCGTCCTGGAAGCTTTTTATCTCTCCTTCTCTTTTCAATGATAGCCTAGCTGGACATAGTATTCTTGGCTGCATGTTTTTCTCTTTTAGTGCTCTGAATATATCATGCCAGTTCTTTCTGTCCTGCGAGGTCTCTGTAGATAAGTCTGCTACGAATCTAATATTTTTACCATTGTATGTTACAGACTTCTTGTCCCGGGTTGCTTTCAGGATTTTCTCTTTGTCACTAAGACTTGTAAATTTTACTATCAGGTGACGTGGTGTGGACCTATTCTTATTGATTTTGAGGGGGTTCTGCACCTCCTGGATTTTGATGGTTGTTCCTTTTGCCATATTAGGGAAATTCTCTACAATTATTCACTCCAATAGGTCTTCTGCTCCCCTCTCTCTTTCTTCTTCTTCTGGAATCCTAATTATTCTAATGTTATTTTATCTTATGGTGTCACTTATCTCTCAAATTCTCCCCTCGTGGTCAAGTATTAGTTTGTCTCTCTTTTGCTCAGCTTCTTTATTCTCTGTCATTTGGTCTTCTATATCACTAATTCTTTCTTCTGCCTCATTTATCCTAGCAGTAAGAGCCTCCATTTTTGATTGCACCTCATTAATAGCTTTTTTGATTTCAACTTGGTTAGATTTTAGTTCTTTTATTTCTCTAGAAAGGGCTTTTATCTCTCCAGAGAGGGTTTCTCTAATATCTTCCATGCCTTTTTCGAGCCCAGCTAAAATCTTGAGAATCATCATTCTGAACTCTAGATCTGACATATTACCAGTGTCTGTATTGATTAGGTCCCTAGCCTTTGGTATTGCCTCTTTTTTCTTTTTTTTTTGTGGTGAGTTTTTCCGCCTTGTCATTTTGTCCAGATAAGAATATATGAAGGAGCAAATAAAATACTAAAAGGGTAGCAAAGACTCCAGGAAAATGCGCTTTAGCCAAATCAGAAAAGACCCCAAATCATGGGCGGGGGGAGAAAGGGGAAAATAAAAATTAAAAGAAGAAAAAGAAAACAAATTTTAAAAAATGTATAAATGAAAAAATATATATATATTAGACTGGTGACTAGAACAGGGTCACCCACTTAATTTTGGGAGTATTTTGGTCTCTTAGAAGAAACTACCTCCCAAAATTTTAAAGAATGAAAAACATATATAGGGGTAAACACAATGAAGGGATGGAATATGCCTATAAAGATGAAAAAATTTTTAATTTCTAAAAAAGTTGTTGATAAATAAGTTGGTTGGGAGAATAAAGAAAAAGAAAGTGGAGAGATTTTGCCAGGCTGGAGACTAGAACAATCCTGGAGCTAGATTTAGGGCATATTTTGATCTATTAGAATAAGTTTTACCCCAAATTTTTTAGAAGAAAAAACCCTATGTGTTTACAAAAAATAAAGTTAGATGCAATGAAGGATAAAATATGACTATAATAATGAAGGTTTAAGAAAGATGATTATTATGATTCTGATGATGATGATGATGATGATGATGATGAAAAGTATTGTTAAGATAAACTAGTTAAAAACATTAAAAAGAGGAAAGGGTAAAAGTTAAAAAAAATTTAGAAGAAGAAAAAAAATTAAATTAAAAAAATTAAATTAACTGCAAGACTAAGGATTCTTGGGGAGAAAGCCATGAATTCCATGCTTTGCTTTCTCCTTCTCTGGAATTCTGCTGTTCTTCTTGGTACGTGAACTTGATCTTGGCTAGATTTCTTGTTGATCTTTTGGGGAGGGGCCTGTTGTAGTGATTCTCAAGGGCGGAACTGCACCGCCCTTTCCAGGGGCCGGGCTAAGTAATCTGCTCCCGCTTTTTCTTTTGGGAGTTTTTGTTCCCAGAATGCTTTCCGTAGAGTTCCGGAGGACAGGAATGAAAATTGCGGCCTCCCAATCTCCGGCCCAGAGGAGCTGAGAGCTCGGGGCCCAACTCCTCAGTGCACCCTCAGAGATAAGCACTCAATCACTCCTGTGTCCCTGGCCTCTGGCCACGCTCCAAGCTCACCCAACCTGCGACCGGTCCAAGGTAACCCTGAGCTGAGAGCTCACTCCTTGGCTCTCTAGCTGGCTTCCCTGCTCTAATACCTGTGAGCTCTTCGACACTCAGACACCCCTGATCCTTCTGTGACCCCGCAGGACCTGGGGCCATGCTGACCCCGCATGGGCTTCACCCCGGTTTAGCCTCTGGAGCCATGTCCCTCAATGGAGCAGACTTTTAAAAGTCCTGATTTTGTGCTCCGTTGCTCCGCCGGGAGCCGGCCCCTCCCTACGTGGTCTATCTTCCCGTCGCTTTGGATTCACTTCTCCTCCGGTCCTACCTTTCAGAAAGTGGTCGATTTTCTGTTTGTAGAATTGTTGCTGTTCTTCTCTTCAGTCTCCTGTTGGATTTGTAAGTGTTCGCAATGGATTGATAAGCTATCTAGCTGATCTCCTGCTACCTGATGTCATCTCAGCCTGCTACTTCTCCGCCATCTTGACTCCTCTGAGCCATGTCTTCTTTATCCATTCATCTGTTGAAGAATATCTGAGCTCCTTCCATAGTTTGGCTACTATGGACATTGCTGCTACAAACAGTGGGGTGCAAGTGTCCCTTCGTTTCACTACATCTGTATCTTTGGGGTAAATACTCAGTAGTGCAATTGTTGTATTGTAGGGTAGCTCTATTTTTAACTTCCTGAGGGACCTCCATAATGTTTTTCAGAGTGGCTGCACTAACTTGCATTCCCATCAACAGTGTAAGAGTGTTCCCTTTCTCCACATCTTTGCCAACACTTGTTCTTTCCTGTCTTGTTAATTTTAGCTATTCTAACTAATATAAAGTTATCTCATTGTGCTTTTGATTTGTATTTGCCTGATGACAAGTGATGTGGAGCATTTTTCCACGTGTCTGCTGGCCATTTGTATGTCTTCTTTGGACAAGTGTCTGTTCATGTCTTTTGGACATGGATTGTTTGTTTTTTGGGTGTTGCGTTTGATAACTCTGATTGCTGTGGCTAGGACTTCCAGTGCTATGTTGAATAACAGTGGTGAGAGTGAACATGCTTGTCTCTTTTCTAACCATAGAGAAAAAGCTCTCAGTTTTTCCCCATTGAGGATGATATTACCTGTGGGTTTTTCATTTATGGTCTCTATTATGTTGAGGTATGTTCCCTCTAAAGCCTACTTTGTTGAGGGGTTTTTATAATGAGTGGATGTTGTACTTTGTCATATGCTTTTTCTGCATCTATTGAAAGGATCTTATTGTCCTTAACCTTTCTTTTATTAATGTTCTGTATCACATTGATTCATTTGTGAGTATTGAACCATCCTTGCAACCCAGGAATAAGTCCCACTTGATCTTGGTGAATGTTTTTTTCAAATGTGTTGTTGGATTTGGATTGCTAGTATTTTATTGAGAAACTTTGTATCCATGTTCATCAGGGATATTGGCTTGTACCTCTCTTTTTTTGTGGTTAGGGTTAGGGTTAGGGTTAGGGTTAGGGTTAGGGTAAAAAAATAAATCTTAATAAAATAATAACTAAAACCCCAAACCTGACAATAACAGTTCCTGATGAGTAATGCTCATTTATTGCTGAGGGGAATGCAAAATGGTACAGCCACAATTGCTAAGGAAATGTTGAAAAACAAAAACAAAACTGGCGGCATCACGTTACCCGATTTCAAGCTTTACTACAAAGCTGTGATCACCAAGACAGCATGGCACTGGCATAAAAATAGACTCATAGACCAGTGGAACAGAGTAGAGAGCCCAGATATGGACCCGCAATTCTATGGTCAAATCATCTTCGACAAAACAGGAAAAAAATATACAGTGGAAAAAAGACAGTCTCTTCAATAAATGGTGCTGGGAAAACTGGACAGCTCTATGTAGAAGAATGAAACTCGACCATTCTCTTACACCGTACACAAAGATAAACTTGAAATGGATAAATGACCTCAATGTGAGGGAGTAATCCATTAGAATCCTAGAGGAGAACATAGGCAGTAACCTCTTTGATATCAGCCACAGCAACTTCTTTCAAGATATGTTTCCAAAGGCAAAGGAAACAAAAGCAAAAATGAACTTTTGGGACTTCATCAAGATCAAAAGCTTCTGCACAGCAAAGGAAACAGTCAACAAAACAAAGAGGCAACCCATGGAATGGGAGAAGATATTTGCAAATGACAGTACAGACAAAAGGTTGATATCCAGGATCTATAAAGAACTCCTCAAACTCAACACACATAAAACAGATAATCATATCAAAAAATGGGCAGAAGATATGAACAGACACTTCTCCAATGAAGACATACAAATGGCTATCAGACACATGAAAAAAATGTTCATCATCACTAGCCATCAGGGAGATTCAAATTAAAACCACATTGAGATACCACCTTACACCAGTTAGAATGGCCAAAATTCGCAAGACAGGAAACAACATGTGTTGGAGAGGATGTGGAGAAAGGGGAACCCTCTTACACTGTTGGTGGGAATGCAAGTTGGTGCAGCCACTTTGGAGAACAGTGTGGAGATTCCTCAAGAAATTAAAAATAGAGCTTCCCTATGACCCTGCAATTGCACTACTGGGCATTTACCCCAAAGATACAGATGTAATGAAAAGAAGGGCCATCTGTGCCCCAATGTTTATAGCAGCAATGGCCACGGTCGCCAAACTGTGGAAAGAACCAGGATGCCCTTCAACGGACATGAATGGATAAGGAATATATGTGGTCCATATACACAATGGAGTATTATGCCTCCATCAGAAAGGATGAATACCCAACTTTTGTAGCAACATGGACGGGACAGGAAGAGATTATGCTGAGTGAAATAAGTCAAGAAGAGAGAGAGAGTCAAGTATCATATGGTTTCACTTATTTGTGGAGCATAACAAAGAACATGGAGGACATGGGGAGATGGAGAGGAGAAGGGGGTTGAGGGAAATTGGAAGGGGAAGTGAACCATGAGAGACTATGGACTCTGAAAATCAACCTGAGGGTTTTGAAGGGGCGGGGGGTGGGAGGTTGGGGGAACCAGGTGGTGGGTAATAGTGAGGACACGTATTGCATGGAGCACTGGGTGTGGTGCAAAAACAATGAATACTGTTACACTGAAAAGAAATTTAAAAAAATAAAATAAAATGGTACAGTCACTTCAGAAGACAGCCTGGCAATTTCTTACAAAACTAAGCATTGTCTTAACATATAACCTGGCAACTACAATTCTAGGTGTTGACCAAACTAATTTGAAAACTTATATCCGTGAAAAAGTTTGCACACAAATGTTTATAGCAGTTTTATTAATAATTGCCTCAAACTGGAGACAAGAAAATTTTTCTTTGATAAGTGAATGGATAAACTGTGGTACACCCAGGCAATAGAATATTATTTAGTGCTAAAGAGAACTGAGCTATCAAGCCACAGTAAGACATGGGCAAATCTTATATGCATATTGTTAACCAAAAGAAGCCAGTCTAAAAAGGCCACAATTCAAATGATTTGAATTATGTGACATTCTGGAAAGGGCAAAGCTATAGCAACAATCTTAGAGTGAAAAAGATCAATAGTTTCCAGGGGCTCAAAGGGAGAGTGTTAAGAGTTGAATAGGTGAAGCACAAGGGATTTTTAGGGTGGTGAAAATATTTTTATGATATGTAATGGTGGATATATAACTGATTTTTCAAAAGCCATAGAACTTTACACAACTTACAGAGAACCTTAATGCATACATTTAAAAAAATCATTTAGGAGATTGGGGATCCCAGGGTGGAATGCAGAATGTGAGAAAAATAATCTAGATGTATTGTAAATGCATGAGACCATCTCACTGAAAGACAAGAGGGGAAAAGTTATTGACACAGTAACTTTGGAAATCAGCATAGTCTGTAAGACTAAATGTAAAAGAAACTATACATATGCACTATACTCTAGTTTATAAGGTTGTTTTCTACAGAGGTATAGGTTAATAATTCTAACCACTAAATATATATATTGCAATCACACAACTAAGTGAATGGATGGTGGATGGTGGGAGCCAAATTTCTCACTGTCAAAGTGAGAATTTACAGATAAGCAAGAGGTGGAGGCTATGTGATAATGGATTTGAGTTCAAGACATCAGTGTGAACTGATGTTCAATTTGATATATAGACCTAGAGGGTTATGTATGGAATTACTTATAGATGTATACATACATGGATTAGTATACACACAGGTATTTCATTGTTGTGTCAGCTGAGAGAGCCTAGAAGCAATGACACCTGGTGGCAATGAGCATACCTAGGGCCTATATCTTGGTTTTTAATACCATCCTTCAATGAAAGAGACCAGAGATCCCTAAAGAAGTGGCTGATTTTAGGGCTATGGCAGGATTATACAAAATAAACCTGAAGCATCTTGTAGTATCAGAAAGAAAGAAAGTACTCAAAAAAAAAAACCCACACGAACAAACCCCACACACAATAAAGAAGATGTGGTACCTAATATTAGCCATAATATTAGCTAGAATATTATATATTATAATATATATTATATTAGTCATAAAATAATGGCTAATATATTATTAGCCATTATTTATAAAATAAATATATTTTATATTCATATATATGAAATATATTTATAAATATGCTAATAAAATACACAATATTAGCCATAAAAAAGAATAAAACCTTGTCATTTGCAACAACATAGGTGGACCTAGAAGGTATAATGTTAAGCGAAATAAGTCAGAGAAAGACAAATGCCACATGATTTCACTCATATGCAGAGTTTAAGAAACAAAACAGAGACAAAGAGACAAAAAAAGACAGACTTTTTTTTCCCCATTTTATTTATTTTTTTCAGCGTAACAGTATTCATTGTTTTTGCACAACACCCAGTGCTCCATGCAAAACGTGCCCTCCCTATTACCCACCACCTGTTCCCCCAACCTCCCACCCCTGACCCTTCAAAACCCTCAGGTTGTTTTTCAGAGTCCATAGTCTCTTATGGTTCACCTCCCCTCCACAATGTCCATAGCCCCCTCCCCCTCTCCCAATCCCACCTCCCCCCAGCAACCCCCAGTTTGTTTTGTGAGATTAAGAGTCGTTTATGGTTTGTCTCCCTCCCAATCCCATCTTGTTTCATTTATTCTTCTCCTATCCCCCTAACCCCCCATGTTGCTTCTCCATGTCCTCATATCAGGGAGATCATATGATAGTTGTCTTTCTCCGATTGACTTATTTCACTAAGCATGATACGCTCTAGTTCCATCCACGTCGTCGCAAATGGCAAGATTTCATTTCTTTTGATGGCTGCATAGTATTCCATTGTGTATATATACCACATCTTCTTGATCCATTCATCTGTTGATGGACATCTAGGTTCTTTCCATAGTTTGGCTATTGTGGACATTGCTGCTATAAACATTCGGGTACACGTGCCCCTTCGGATCACTATGTTTGTATCTTTAGGGTAAATACCCAGTAGTGCAATTGCTGGGTCATAGGGTAGTTCTATTTTCAACATTTTGAGGAACCTCCATGCTGTTTTCCAGAGTGGTTGCACCAGCTTGCATTCCCACCAACAGTGGAGGAGGGTTCCCCTTTCTCCGCATCCTCGCCAGCATCTGTCATTTCCTGACTTGTTAATTTTAGCCATTCTGACTGGTGTGAGGTGATATCTCATTGTGGTTTTGATTTGTATTTCCCTGATGCCAAGTGATGTGGAGCACTTTTTCATGTGTCTGTTGGACATCTGGATGTCTTCTTTGCAGAAATGTCTGTTCATGTCCTCTGCCCATTTCTTGATTGGATTGTTTGTTCTTTGGGTGTTGAGTTTGCTAAGTTCCTTATAGATTTTGGATACTAGCCCTTTATCTGATATGTCGTTTGCAAATATCTTCTCCCATTCTGTCAGTTGTCTTTTGGTTTTGTTAACTGTTTCCTTTGCTGTGCAAAAGCTTTTGATCTTGATGAAATCCCAATAGTTCATTTTTGCCCTTGCTTCCCTTGCTTCCCTTGCCTTTGCCGTTGTTCCTAGGAAGATGTTGCTACGGCTGAGGTCGAAGAGGTTGCTGCCTGCATTCTCCTCAAGGATTTTGATGGATTCCTTTCTCACATTGAGGTCCTTCATCCATTTGGAGTCTATTTTCGTGTGTGGTGTAAGGAAGTGGTCCAATTTCATTTTTCTGCATGTGGCTGTCCAATTTTCCCAACACCATTTGTTGAAGAGGCTGTCTTTTTTCCATTGGACATTCTTTCCTGCTTTGTCGAAGATTAGTTGACCATAGAGTTGAGGGTCGATTTCTGGGCTCTCTATTCTGTTCCACTGATCTATGTGTCTGTTTTTGTGCCAGTACCATGTTGTCTTGATGATGACAGCTTTGTAATAGAGCTTGAAGTCCGGAATTGTGATGCCACCAACTTTGGCTTTCTTTTTCAATATTCCTTTGGCTATTCGAGGTCTTTTCTGGTTCCATATAAATTTGAGGATTATTTGTTCCATTTCTTTGAAAAAAATGGATGGTATTTTGATAGGGATTGCATTAAATGTGTAGATTGCTTTAGGTAGCATGGACATTTTCACAATATTTATTCTTCCAATCCAGGAGCATGGAACATTTTTCCATTTCTTTGTGTCTTCCTCAATTTCTTTCATGAGTACTTTATAATTTTCTGTGTATAGATTCTTAGCCTCTTTGGTTAGGTTTATTCCTAGGTATCTTATGGCTTTGGGTGCAACTGTAAATGGGATTGACTCCTTAATTTCTCTTTCTTCTGTCTTGTTGTTGGTGTACAGAAATGCAACTGATTTTTGTGCATTGATTTTATATCCTGATACTTTACTGAATTCCTGTGCAAGTTCTAGCAGTTTTGGAGTGGAGTCTTTTGGGTTTTCCACATATAGTATCATATCATCTGCGAAGAGTGATAGTTTGACTTCTTCTTTACCAATTTGGATGCCTTTAATTTCTTTTTGTTGTCTGATTGCTGAGGCTAGGACTTCTAGTACTATGTTGAATAGCAGTGGTGATAATGGACATCCCTGCCGTGTTCCTGACCTTAGCGGAAAAGCTTTCAGTTTTTCTCCATTGAGAATGATATTTGCAGTGGGTTTTTCATAGATGGCTTTGATAATATTGAGGTATGTGCCCTCTATTCCTACACATTGAAGAGTTTTGATCAGGAAGGGATGCTGTACTTTGTCAAATGCTTTCTCAGCATCTATTGAGAGTATCATATGGTTCTTGTTCTTTTATTAATGTGTTGTATCACATTGATTGATTTGCGGATGTTGAACCAACCCTGCAGCCCTGGAATAAATCCCACTTGATCGTGGTGAATAATCCTTTTAATGTACTGTTGAAACCTATTGGCTAGTATTTTGGCGAGAATTTTTGCGTCTGTGTTCATCAAGGATATTGGTCTGTAGTTCTCTTTTTTGATGGGATCCTCGTCTGGTTTTGGGATCAAGGTGATGCTGGCCTCATAAAATGAGTTTGGAAGTTTTCCTTCCATTTCTATTTTTTGGAACAGTTTCAGGGGAATAGGAATTAGTTCTTCTTTAAATGTTTGGTAGAATTCCCCTGGGAAGCCGTCTGGCCCTGGGCTTTTGTTTGTTTGGAGATTTTTGATGACTGTTTCAATCTCCTTACTGGTTATGGGCCTGTTCAGGTTTTCTATTTCTTCCTGGTTCAGTTGTGGTAGTTTATATGTCTCTAGGAATGCATCCATTTCTTCCAGATTGTCAAATTTGTTGGCATAGAGTTGCTCATAGTATGTTCTTATAATTGTCTGTATTTCTTTGGTGTTAGTTGTGATCTCTCTTTCATTCATGATTTTATTTATTTGGGTCCTTTCTCTTTTCTTTTTGATAAGTCTGGCCAGAGGTTTATCAAGCTTATCAATTCTTTCAAAGAACCAGCTCCTAGTTTCGTTGATTTGTTCTATTGTTTTTTTGGTTTCTATTTCATTGATTTCTGCTCTGATCTTTATGATTTCTCTTCTCCTGCTGGCTTTAGGGTTTCTTTCTTGTTCTTTCTCCAGCTCCTTTACGTGTAGGGTTAGGTTGTGTACTTGAGACCTTTCTTGTTTCTTGAGAAAGGCTTGTACCGCTATATATTTTCCTCTCAGGACTGCCTTTGCTGTGTCCCACAGATTTTGAACTGTTGTGTTTTCATTATCATTTGTTTCCATGAATTTTTTTCAATTCTTCTTTAATTTCCTGGTTGACCCATTCATTCTTTAGAAGGATGCTGTTTAGTCTCCATGTATTTGGGTTCTTTCCAGCTTTCCTCTTGTGATTGAGTTCTAGCTTCAGAGCATTGTGGTCTGAAAATATGCAGGGAATAATCCTAATCTTTTGATACCGGTTGAGACCTGATATGTGACCCAGGATGTGATCTATTCTGGAGAAGGTTCCATGTGCACTTGAGAAGAATGTGTATTCTGTTGCTTTGGGATGAAATGTTCTGAACATATCTGTGATATCCATCTGGTCCAGTGTGTCATTTAAGGCCTTTACTTCCTTGTTGATCTTTTGCTTGGATGATCTGTCCATTTCAGTGAGGGGAGTGTTAAAGTCCCCTACTATTATTGTATTATTATTGATGTGTTTCTTTGATTTTGTTATTAATTGGTTGATATAGTTGGCTGCTCCCACGTTAGGGGCATAGATATTTAAAATTGTTAGATCTTCTTGTTGGACAGACCCTTTGAGTAGGATATAGTGTCCTTCCTCATCTCTTATTATAGTCTTTGGCTTAAAATCTAATTGATCTGATATAAGGATTGCCACCCCAGCTTTCTTCTGATGCCCATTAGCATGGTAAATTGTTTTCCACCCCCTCACTTTAAATCTGGAGGTGTCTTCGCGTCTAAAATGAGTTTCTTGTAGGCAACATACTGATGGGTTTTGTTTTTTTATCCATTCTGATACCCTGTGTCTTTTGATTGGGGCATTTAGCCCATTAACATTCAGGGTAACTATTGAGAGATATGAATTTAGTGCCATTATTAGCCTGTAAGGTGACTGTTACTGTATATTGTCTCTGTACCTTTCTGATCTACTACTTTTAGGCTCTCTCTTTGCTTAGAGGGCCCCTTTCAATATTTCCTGTAGAGCTGGTTTGGTGTTTGCAAATTCTTTCAGTTTTTGTTTGTCCTGGAAGCTTTTGATCTCTCCTTCTATTTTCAATGATAGCCTAGCTGGATAGAGTATTCTTGGCTGCATGTTTTTCTCATTTAGTGCTCTGAATATATCATGCCAGCTCTTCCTGGCCTGCCAGGTCTCTGTGGGTAAGTCTGCTGCAAATCTTATATTTTTACCATTGTATGTTACAGACTTCTTTTCCCGGGCTGCTTTCAGGATTTTCTCTTTGTCACTAAGACTTGTAAATTTTACTATTAGGTGACGGGGTGTGGACCTATTCTTGTTGACTTTGAGGGGGGTTCTCTACATCTCCTGGATTTTGATGCTTGTTCCCTTTGCCATATTAGGGAAATTCTCTCCAATAATTCTCTCCAATAGACCTTCTGCTCCCTTCTCTGTTTCTTCTTCTTCTGGAATCCCAATTATTCTAATGTTGTTTCATCTTATGGTGTCACTTATCTCTCGAATTCTCCCCTCATGGTCCAGTAGCTGTTTGTCCCTCTTTTGTTCGGCTTCTTTATTCTCTGTCATTTGGTCTTCTAGATCACTAATTCTTTCTTCTGCCTCATTTATCCTAGCAGTGAGAGTCTCCATTTTTGATTGCACCTCATTAATAGCTTTTTTTATTTCAACTTGGTTAGATTTTAGTTCTTTAATTTCTCCAGAAAGGGCTTTTATCTGTCCAGTTAGGGTTTCTCTAATATCTTCCATGCCTTTTTCGAGCCCGGCTAGAATGTTCAGAATCGTCATTCTGAACTCTTGATCTGACATATTACCAATGTCTGTGTTGATTAGGTCCCTAGCCTTCGGTACTGTCTCTTGTTCTTTTGTTTGTGGTGATTTTTTCCGCCTTGTCATTTTGTCCAGATAAGAGGATATGAAGGAGCAAATAAAATACTAAAACGGTGGCAAAGACCCCAGAAAAATGCGCTGTAACCAAATGAGAAGAGACCCCAAATTGTGGGGGGGAGAAAAGGGATTAAAAGAGGTTCAGGAAAAAAAAAAAGAAAAAAATTTAAAAAATAAAACAAATAAAGCAAAATTATAAAAAAGAAAGAAAAAAATATATATTTAGATAAACTAGTCAAAAAACGTTAAAAAAGAAAAGGGTAAAAGTTTTAAAAAATTTAGCAGAAGAAGAAAAAAGAAAAAAAAATTGAAAAAAGAAAAAAAAATTGAAGTAGCTGCAAGACTAAAGAATCATGGGGAGAAAGCCATGAGTTCCGTGCTTTGCTTTCTCCTCCTCTGGAATTGCGCTGCTGTCTTAGGAATTGAACCTACTTTCCTTGATAGATGAACTTCGTCCAGGCTGGATATTTTGTTGATCTTCTGGGAGAGGGGCCTGTTGTAGTGACTCTCAGGTGTCTTTGCCCGAGGCGGGATTGCACCGCCCTTACCGGCGGCCGGACTAAGTAATCGGCTCGGGTTCGCTTTTGGGAGCTTCTGTTCCCTGAACGCTTTCCGTAGAGTTCCAGAGGACGGGAATGAAAATGGCGGCCTCCTAGTCTCTGGCCCGGAGGAGCCGAGAGCCTGGGGCCCCACTCCTCAGTGCGCCCCCAGAGGACAGCACCCAATCAGTCCCGTATCCCCAGCCTCTAGCCGCGCTCTGAGCTCACCCAGCCCGCGACCAGTTCAAGGTAACCCCGAGCTGAGAGTTCAGTCCTCGGCTCTGTCTCTGCAGCCGGCTTCTCTGTTCTAATACCTGCGAGCTCTGCGACACTCCGACACCCCCGATCCTTCTGTGACCCTGTGGGACCTGGGGCCACACTGACCCCGCGTGGGCTTCACCCTGGTTTAGCCCCTGGAGCAATGTCCCTCAGTGGAACAGACTTTTAAAAGTCCTGATTTTGTGCTCTGTTCCTCCGCCGCTTGCCGGGAGCCGGCCCCTCCCTCCGCGGTCTATCTTCCCGTCGTTTTAGATTCACTTCTCCGCCAGTCCTACCTTTCAGAAAGTGGTTGATTTTGTTTCTAGAGTTGCTGTTCTTCTTCTCTTCACTCTCCCGTTGGATTTGTAGGTGTTTGCAATGTTTAGATAAGCTATCGAGCTGATCTCCTGCTACCTGATGTAGTCTCAGCCTGCTACTTCTCCGCCATCTTGACTCCTCCAAAAGACAGACTTTTAAATACAGAGAACAAACTGGTGGTTGACAGGGGAGGTGAGTGAGGGGCTGGGTAAGATAGATAAAAGTGTTGAAGGGCACACTTATCATGATGAACAATGAGAAATGTATAGAATGGTCAAATTATTATATTGCACACATGAAACTAATAAAACACTGTACATTAATTATCCTTCAATATAAAAAATGTAGAGTTCTGAAAATAAACACACACACATGCACCCATGAAAACTCACACATTGTTGGTGGGGACAGGTTAAAAAAGGAGCATGGGAACCAGCTGTAAGAACACTCCTCAATGACTGAAGTGCAGATTTGGGCAAAAAAAATAAAGTAGTATTGGATTATAGCTCAAACTATAAAATAAATAATCATAAGTTCATACTGATAGAAATAATGACTGACTAAATTAATAAATGGAGAAGAGAAAACTATCCTGTGCATAAGAACTCCAAGTATTTTATGCAAATACTTGCCCTGAAGGAAGTGAAGCATAACTCCCCACTCTTGAAGTGTGGACTGCCCACAGTCATTGCTCCCGAAGGGTACAGTATGGAAGGAGGGGAAAGTAACTTTACAGTGGACAAACTTGACAAACCCACTTCAGCCAGATAGTCACAGTTAAGTAACATTAACAGTGGTAAGTCTTATTGATTGCTTTCTTTATATGTTGGATGAAAACGGCAGTTTATCTCTGTGGGCTTCCTCCCCCACACCCATAACCCCAGTCTAATCATGAGAAAAGCATTAAATAAACCATAACTGAAAGACTTTCTACAAAATATCCGACTGGTACTCCTCAAAACTGCTCAACTCATCAAACATGAAATCTGAGAAACTGTCACGGTCAAGAAAAAACTAAGGAGGCATGACACTTAAACATAGTATGGTATCTTGGATGGGTTCCTGGAATAGGAAAAGGACATTAGGGAAAAATTAAGGAATTATGAATAAGCTATGGGCTTCAGTTAATAATGTATTGATATTGGTTCATTAATTGTGACAAATGTACCATAGTCATGTAAATTGTTTAAAAAATAGGGAAAATGGGAAGTGGGGTATATGGACACTCCGTACTATTTTTAGAACTTTTCTATAAATCTAACGCTGTCCTAAAATGAAGTTTATTTAAAAAGAAATCAATAGAAACTGACAAAGACCAATTAGAAATAAAATAGATAAATGGGTTCCTTTCACAAATGCAACAAAACTATAAAGTGTCTAAGAAAAAAACAAATAAGAACTCTGCCAGACATATAAAAAGAAGACTATAAAATTTTATTGAAGAACATTTAAGGAGATCTAAATAAATGATGAAATATATATGTTCCTGGATGGGAAAATCAATATTGTAAAGATATCAATTCTTCCCAAGCTATTCCATAAATTTCATCTAATCACAGTCAAATTTCCAGCAGGCGTTTTCACAGAACTTGACAAATTGATTAGGAAATTCATGTGCGAGAGAAAATGTGCATGGATAGCTAAGACAATTTTGAAAGGAGAGAATAATGAAGAGGGGGACTTGCTTTACCATATATCAAAATATTTTATGCATTTTTCAGAATGAAAAGTGTGTGCTAACGCTCTTATTCAAAACAGTTAGCAATGGGTGTGGCATAAACTCAGACCAATCAACATGGACAAGGGCTCTGAATAGGCAATTTGGCCTGAGGCAGGATTACTGGCCTAATAAGCAGACCTAGCACAGCAATAGAGATATAGAACAAAGCAACTGAATAGAGACTAGAAACACGTCCATGGGTATGAGGTAATCTAGTATTTAATGAAGGTGGCCTTTCGAATCAGTAGGGAAAGAACGGTCTATTCAATAAATGGTATTCAGGTGATTGGCTGTCTATTTAGGAAAAAATATTTATTTTCTTCAGACTACAGACAAATTAAAAGCACAAAATGTAAAATATAAGACTCTTGTAAAATATTGAAAATTATGGTTATAATATTGATATCATTATAATTGTATAATATAGTTAGTATAATAGCAATATTATGGTTATAATATCGATATTATTGAAATTTTTCTTTTACAGAATCCACAAAACGCAAAAGCTCTAAATGAAAAGATTGATACATTTGCTGGCATCAAAATTGTGGAATAATCTGTATAACAATAGGTACCATTAACAAAGTTAAACACAAGTGACAGATTGTGGAAATGATTGGCAACTTTTATCCACAGCGGTTTTCCTTCTATTTCTTTAGCACCCTTCTTTTCTTTTTCTTTTTCTTTTCTCTTTTCTTTTTCTTTTTTCTCTCCTCTCAGCCCCTCCTCTCCCTCTTTTCTTTTTTGCTTACCTTTCCTTTCTTTTCACTTCCTTTCCTTTCCTCTTCTCTCCTCACCTTTCTTCTTTTCGTTTTCCTTTTCTTTTCCTTTTCTTTTGTGGTAGGACATCTACTACAGTTGCTGTTCCTTGTGTCTGAAATGCTACATGTGTCCATGAATCTTCATGAGGCCTTGATGACTCAAATTTCATTTCCTCAGACAGGCCTTCCCAGACTGACCAATCCAAATAGCCACAACCCACCTTTCACAATCCATCTTGTCACCCTCTTCCACTTTCCTCAGAGCACTAACTCTTATCAGAAAGTAGCATGTCTGTGTATTTGTTCACTTGTTCTTTGTCTTACCCTACTAGGACGGGTACTCTGTAAGATCAAGGACTGGGCCTGTCTTGTTGCTTACTAAATCCCTAATACCTGGTACAGTCCCTGGCAAATAATAGGTGCTTAATAAATATTTGTTGAATGAATTAATGTTTGAATCTATAATTTATAATGAACTTGTAGAAATAATAAAATAAGCATTTAAAAAAAAACAAAATGCCCAAAAGATAGCCAGGCAAAGGATATTATCGGGAAATTTAGAGAAGAGGAACTACAAATATGGCCAATAAACACGTTAAAGATATTTAACCTCACAATTAATTAGGAAAATATAAAAGGCATTTTATCAATGTATATAGTTTGGAAGGTCTATACCAAAAACCAGACTTGAACAAATTTCTCTTTTACTCTAATGCTCAAACTTATTTAAAAAAAAAAAAAAACAAACAGAAAGAAGATTCCCACCCTAGTACTTTCTATGCCCAGTTCCTACCATTTAGAGGTAAATATTTTCATCCCTTTTAGCTGAAAAATATTTTCTGTGATATTTTTCTCCATATTTCTTCACTATGTACTGATATGTCTTGATTTTTCAGGTTTAGATATTATCTATTGACTTCCTATTCTAGAAGGCAGATTTCACTCTCTTCTCATTCATCTGACTATGTGCAAAGGTTTCCTTTCTTCCCGTAGTCCTGATATAGCTGTATCAGTATTCAGTGCTGACATTAATATGACTATAAGGCCTGAGTTGTCCTATAATTACATGTCCATTTTTTAATAATTTTGTGTTACTCACAATTAATAAATGCTTCAGTTTTTGTGTGTGTTTGATTGGTTTTCTGTGTACCTATAACTAATTCATTGGCAAACAGTGTCAGAAGAGTAAATCTCATCTCAGTCTGTCCAAACATCTTTCTCCTGGAAGCACCTTTCCTGGAACCCTCTGTGATCCAATATACCTGGCCTGCTTGGGCACTAGGATTGCTGCTTGGCTGCCTGTTGCTCAGGGACTTTCCTCTTACCTCCATTGAAGAATCACCTTGCCGTTCTCTTATATTAGCTTCCCTGTTTCCTGGGTTTCTAGTGTTGGCTTGCAACACTAGCTCCTACAGTAGCTTCATAGGAAGGAGTCCATGCAAGATATATGTTTCGACAGCTTGTTAGTCTGAACATGTCTTTGTTTTATCCACATCCTTGATTGGTAGTTTGAGTATAAAGTTCTGAGCTGGAAATCATTCTCCCTAAAATTTTGATCATGTTAATCCATTATCTCCAATCTTTCAGTGTGTGGTTGAGGGAGTTTGATACTGTTCTGATTCTTGAGATTTTGTATGTATCTGTTTATTTGTTTGTTTGTTTTTCTTTCTGGAACCATTTAAGATCTCTTTCCTAAGTGTACTAAAATTTCACAAAGATGTGCCATGTTGCTGGTCTTTGTGAATCTTTTGTATTGGATATTTGAAGTGCCCTCTCAATTCAGAAATTTATATCCCTCCATTCTGAGAAATGCAAATGATAGTTTCTCATTCTCTCTTGTCTCTGTTCTTTCTTTCTGGTACTGCTTTTATTCAGATATTGGGTCTCTTGGAGTGTCCTAATTTTCTCTTTTTTCCATTTATTCATCTTTGTGTTTACTTGCTGTCAGCTTTATCTTCCTAAACATCGATATGATGTTTTACTTGTGTTTCCATATTGGCAAATTATAAACTTTCTTTTATTTTTCTTTGCCTTCTATTTTTTTTCTTTTATGGATGCTGATAGATTCTGGTATTGCTAAAATATTTGCTACTCCCGTCTATTGGGACTGTCTTTAGAGAAGAATTATACTTCCGGCCCTGCTGACATCAGATTTGGACACATCACTTATTTTGGTCAATGCAATATGAGTGGAAGAGGCATGTCCCACTTTTGAGCAGGAGCTTTGAGAGTCACTGTGTGATTCTATCATCTTGCTTTCTCCTCTGCTATGAGCCTGATGATACACCAGATAGCACCTCTCCTTCAGCCTGACTCCTGGAGTGAAAACAACATGTAGCAAAACTGCAGTCAACATGCAGAAAAGATATGGCATGAGCAGAAGTTTGCCCTTTGTTGTTGCAAACCACTGAGATGTTTGGTGTTTGTGTTTAGATATTTCTGCTCCCTGTGTTGTGTCTATTTCCTCTGAATTCATTTTTCTGTTTGTTTCAGTCTGTTTCCCACATTAAAAGCTTTGCTCAAGTGTCTGGTGATCCTTGGATGTGTGCTCATTTTTAAGAGTGAGGAGATAAAAAGCTTATTGGAACTCTGTGGGAAGAGTATAGGTTTTTTTTTCCTAACTGGTCCCAGTAGAGTGAGTTTTCTGGGCTTTTTAGGAAATATCCAAATATCAGATTCCCCAGGGAGAAAGCCTCAGATCTCCTGCAGGGGAAGGGAGATGATATAGTATCACGTTGCCAGTATTTTTGAAACTGAGTGAGGGAAGAGGATGTAGGAGGTCTCTCTGTTCAATCAATGTAGATTATCACATTATTCTCCTGCTCATGTGATGCATCCTTGTCTTCAGCTGAGGCTGCCTTCTCCAGCCTCATCCAGGCACATCCAGCCTCTCTGGGGAGTAAACCTCTGGTGTTCTGCCAGTATTGAAGAGAGTCAGAAATTTAATTTTTCTTATATGTACTTTCAACCAATCTACTTGTTTACAGCCCCAATATGCCCCCACTTTCAGAGGTACCTGGTGAGTTTCAATTCCTAAACATTTCTGGGGTAAATGGTGTAAATACCTATGATTTGATGAGACAGCCAATCTGCCCTTCTCTTGAATTAGAGGGAAAGTGAGTCTTCCATAGTAGACTACAGAGATGAAGGCAATGGTGTCTGTAGAGAATAAAATTGCTGGTAAGAAAGGAGGTTAGAGATAGTTTTAAGATTAAGGGGAGTTTTTGCTACTGTAGTGACACTGAATGGATGAATGAATGAACGAACGAATGAATGAAGAGTATTGTGGAAGTCTAGAGGAGAGAGAAGGAACTCAGCTAGATGGTGGGAAAGGAGAAGGGTTTTCAAAGGAATGAGAAGGCTGGTGAAGAATCTGAAGAACAATTCACAGGAGGGAGAACAAGGAGGTTGGAAAGGCATATTATTGAATGGGAATGGGACTCCTAGGGGAGGCAGGAGGATTGTGCCAGGAGGGCAGGGATAGGAGAGTGGAGAACAGAGAAGCAGAGTGAAAAATTGTTTCTTCTGGTTTTCCAGAACCCATGCTTTGGACTCTGTCTATCCAGACTTCCTGTTTCCCAGTCAGTACCCTGACTCTATTTATTTTTCTAGATTTGCTTTCCTACTCCTAAAGTAGAAGTGATCTTGCCCAAGTAAGAAAGTGAGGCAGCCACTTCGCTTTCTCCTGTGACAAATCAGTGAGACAGTTAACATTCATACTCATACCCACTCAGCCAGGCTAAGAGGGGGAAGGGCCCCCCTGAGCCTATGTGTGTGTTCTGAGGCCTGGGATTGCTATGCAGGGTCTGGCTGAGTGGGCATGTCAGATAAGCCCACCCATCTCCATCCCTCTCCTTTCCCACTATCTGGCTGAGTTTCTTCTCTCTCCTCCAGACTTCCACAATAGTCTTCGTTCACTCATTCATTCATTTATTCATTCAGTACCAAGTAAGCACCAAACTTTGTGGTAGGCACTGAAGGTACAGCAATAAACCAAACAGACAAAAGCCCATGCTTTCTTTCTTTCTTTTTTTTTTTTTAGATTTATTTATTTGACAAAGAGAGATCACGAGTAAGCAGAGAGGCAGGCAGAGAGAGAGGAGGAAGCAGGCTTCCCGCTGAGCAGAGAGCCCAATGTGGGGCTCGATCCCAGGACCCTGAGATCATGACCTGAGCTGAAGGCAGAGGCTTAACCCACTGAGCCACCCAGGTGCCCCAAGCCCATGCTTTCTTAAAGCGGACAGTGTTAGCCTAGGTTGGAGGTGTAGGTGGAGCCCTGGGATCAGGTTGGGGCTGAGAGGGGCTAAGAAGGGTATTTCCTTCTTTTTTTTTTATTAACATAGAATGTGTTTGTTTCAGGGGTACAGGACTATGATTTATCAGTCTTACACAATTCACAGCACTCACCATAGCTTTATTAACATAGAATATATTTGTTTCAGGGGTACAGGTCTGTGATTCATCAGTTGTACACAATTCACGGCACTTACCATAGCACATACCCTCACCAGTGTCCATCACCCAGCCGCACTATCCCTCCCCCTCACCTCCAGCAACCCTGTTTGTTTCCCGAGATTAAGAGTCTCTTAACGGTTTGTCTCCTTCTCTGGTTTTGTCTTGTTTCATTTTTCCCTCCCTTCCCCTATGATCCTCTGTCTTGTTTCTCAAATTCTTCCTATTAGTGAGATCATATATAATTGCCTTTCTCTGATTGACTTATTTCGCTTAGCATAATACCCTCTAGTTCTATCCACGTCATTGCATATGGCAAGATTTCATTTTTTTTTACGGTGGCATAGCATTATATATATATATATATATATATATATATATATATACCACATCTTCTTTATCCATTCATCTGGTTTTTAAAAAATTTTAAATTTTTTAATAAATATTTAATGTATTATTAACTCCAGGGGTACAGGTCTGTGAATCACCATGTTTATACACTTCACAGCACTCACCATAGCACATACCCTCCCCAATGTCCATAACCCCACCCTCCTCTCCCGACCCCCCTCCTCCCCAGCAACCTTCAGTTTGTTTTGTGAGATTAAGAGTCTCTTATGGTTTGTCTAACTCCCGATCCCATCTTGTTTCATTTATTCTTTTCCTACCCTCACAACTCCCACATTGCATCTCCACTTCCTCATATCAGAGAGATCATATGATAGTTGTCTTTTTCCAATTGACTTATTTCACTAAGCATAATACCCTCTAGTTCCATCCACGTCTTCACAAATGGCAAGATTTCATTTCTTTTGATGGCTGCATAGTATTCCATTGTATATATATATATATCGCATCTTCTTTATCCATTCATCTGCTGATGGACATCTAGGTTCTTTCCATAGTTTGACTATTGTAGGGATTGCTGACATAAACATTTGGAGGCACGTTCCCCTTCGGATCACTACATTTGTATCTTAAGGGTAAATACCCAGTAGTGCAATTGCTGGGTCATAGGGTAGCTCTATTTTCAACTTTTTGAGGAACCTCCATACTGTTTTCCAGAGTGACTGCACCAACTTGCATTCTCACCAACAGTGTAGGAGGGTTCCCCTTCTAAGAAGGGTATTTCTTTATACTGAGACATACTGTATGTCTTATTCTCACTGAAGAGGAAAGTTTGCTTCTTTTATTCTGGATTTGGTGGGGACTGTGGACCTAGAGTATCAAGCAGAAGGGAGCTATGGTTCCAGTTACTCCTCACAACCTCCATTGCCATATTACCTCTCACCTAGTTTACCGTCATTGCCGCTCATAGCAATGTCCCCACTTGTTTTCACATGTTCTTCTTTGACTCTTCCGCCTTCAGCCTATTTGCATGATAGCAGCCAAAGTAATCATGATAAAATAGTTATCACTACTCTGTTCAAAACCCTCCTCTGGGGGCGCCTGGGTGGCTCAGTGGGTTAAAGCCTCTGCCTTCTCTCTCTGTCAAATAAATAAATAAAATATTTTAAAAAAACAAAAAACAAAAACAAACAAACAAACAAAAAACCCTCCTCTGGTTCCCATTTCACTCGGAGTAAAACCCAAACCCTGTTTTTGTCTGGCGTGGTCCTGCCTGCTTTACTGCTCATTTCCTCTCTGAATTCACCTACCACTTCTTTCCCCTTTGCTGACACTGCTTGGACTCTTTTCTATATCTCTTCATACCAACCCCCTCCAGCCCCAGAGCTCTTACAGGTGCGCTTCCCTCTGCTTGGTATGCTTTTTCCTCCAATTAGCCACATGGTTTGCTCCTTTATCTTCTTGAGGTGTTTACCTAAATATCACTTTGTCAGAGAGGCTCTCCCCAACCACTCTCTTTTAAATTGTACCTCATGTTTACTCTGTCTTAATTGTTCTCTGGAGCACTCTCACCACTCCATAGACTAGAGCTTCTATCTTATTTATTGTCTGCCTGCCTTCACTGAAACATGAACTCCATGAGAGCACGGGTTTTTGTCTGTTTTGTTCACTGCTGTATCTTCATCAATTAGTCCAGGTACACAGTATGTGCTCGAGTAAGATTTGTCGAATGAATGAATGAACATGGATGGTCATATAGGCCTTAGAGGGTTATGTTGGTTTTGAAGCTTTGTTTTCAGCAGCAGATGCCAGGACTATCTGGTTCTACCAGGCGTTTTTGTTACTCCCCCACCCTTCTTAGCAGGGAGGACAGGGAGGATGTGAAACACTGGACCACTCATGCCCAGGGAACTCCTCATCTGAAGTCCCAGAGGACTCAAATGGATGACCATTTTCCACTTAGAGGGTTCTGGATCTTTGAGATTATATTTTTCAAAAATGGAAATAGTTTTATTGCTTCTTGCCTTCTAATTATAAAAGTAATAGATGTTCATAGTAAACCAATATAATGTGGTCCAAAAATATGACTTAAGTTCCCCTCCCTGACTCTCACCTTCTAACACCCCCTCTCCCAAACCCTGCCTACCTGCGGTGTGGTAAACTGCTTTGATTCCCTTGACAACTGTATCAGGAATCTCTTTCCATATCAATACCTAAAAAGTGACATCATTGTTTTTAATGGCTGCTGTATATGAATATGCCATAATTCACTTAAACAAGTCCCTGTTTTTCACTCTAATGACCAGTCTGGAAATGAACATCCTGGTACATACGTCTTTGCTCTCTTGACCCATTATTTCCTTAGGATGAATTCCCAGAAGTTGAATTGCTGGGTCACAAGGGCTCCCCATTGGAAGACTCCTGATACTATTGTCCAGATGTGGGAGGGCTCTGATTCTAAAGAGATTGGAGCCTTCTGTCCTATATTTCCTCCACACAACTCCCTCGCCTCTCCCATACTCCATCCTCTAAGTGAATCCATGGAGGACCCCTGTGAGTACTCAAACAAGTTTTTATGGATGGGTTCTTGTGTACCATGTGCTGTTCTAGACACTGTACACATATTAACTCTTGTAATCCTTCACACAATCTTGGGAGGTCTGTCCTATGATTAGCTCCACTTTACAGATGAGGAAACTGAAGCTCAAAGAGGTGAAGTAACTTGCCCCAGGTTATGCAGCTGGCAGGGAACAGGTGGGAGATTCCAAGCCAATAGTCCCAGACCAGAGCCTGGACTTCTAACCCTGCACTTTGCTATGCTGCCTCCAAAGCCAGTCTTGGAAATAGGATGGACTTGGGCTTTTGAAGTAGGATGGACCTGCTGCTTCTCAGTGGCACAACATTCGAGAAATCACTTCACCGCTCTGCCCCTTAGCTCTGTCCGTGCAAACCAAGTCTGATCACTCCTGCCTCACCTAGTCTGCAGGAGGCATCAGCATGGTAATGCACAGCATTAGACACAGCAGAGAGTCAGCACCTCAGAAATATGATTTGCTGGCCCGCCCCACTCCCTGACCTCCAACACCTCCTCTGCTAGACCCCATGACTGGAAATCCCGTGGGAAAAAAAAAGCAAGTCTGACACTTCCCCTGAGGTTTCTGAGCCTTGCGTTCCTGGGTTTTTCTCACGCCATCACCCCCCCCACACACACACACACACACAGGCCAGAGCTCAGGCAGTGTGGATTGCAGAAACTCTGCCCCCACACACAGCCAGATAACCCCATGGTGGCAGACAGCAGGACCAGGCCAGCTCACACCCCCTTCTTAGCACCCTGTGCAGGAGGTGGGACCAGGAAGATGGTTGGCTCCTCTCTCCCTGTTCCTACCTTCCCTGCTCCCTTGTCTATGGACCCAGCTCACCTCAGATTCCGGGCCTCTGAAATCATTGCTCCAGCCCACTGGACTGGGCCTCAGGCCAGCTTCTCCGGCCCCAGGCTCACCGGCAGTATCTTCGCCTTTGCTCCCTGAAGACTAATCACTGTCCTGTCAGCTTGGCCCTCTTCCCCTGTATTATTGTACAGAAATAGCCCTGGGCCCAGCCCCCCTCCTCACGCCCCAACACCCACCCCCCCCAGCCCTGGCTCAAGCTCCTCCACTGCCAGACTCCTCGAATTTCCTCCTCCACTTCTTCCCTGCTCTGCTCCTCTGTGGCTGGGATTTGACCTCTACCTCCTGGATCCAGGCACGAAGAAGATGGCCTCTACTGGGCAGGGAAGCAGCCTCCTGCACTCCTGCACTCTTTCCAAGCCCCGGGCCTGGGAAGGAATTATTTGAGGGCATGCCCGTGGTGGGTAGAAGTGTTTCCGGTTCTGACCATTGCACCAGGAAGTAGGAAACTCCTTGCTTCCTTTTTCTTATGCTATGGTGCCTCACCCGTTCACCAGAGAGGAGAGGATAAGAATCAAGTTCTTTTTATTTTTATTTTTATTTATTTATTTGAAGAGAGAGATCACACGTAGGCAGAGAGAAGGGAAAGCAGGCTCTGCGCTAAGCAGAGCCTGATGCGGGGCTGGATCCCAGTACCCTGGGATCACGACCTGAGCTGGAAGCAGAGGCTTAACCCACCCAGGTGCCCCAAGAATCAAGTTCTTCCTCTGCACAGCAGGGTGTCTGGAGGGTTGTGGCCACAGCCAGTAGTGGGGGACCACAGTTGGGAGCTGTGGGCTCTGCAGTGGCACAACAAGTCTGAGGGAGGACACAGCAACTTGCAAAGTGAGGAGGTGGCAGCAGGACCCCAGGAGGGTTTGGGAGGTTGGAGTCCAGCCTTATAGGAGACCAGCAAAGGCAAGGCAGAGCCCAGTCCTCAGGGCTTCAGGGGACAGGTCACCAAAGCACTAGAAAGGGTACCCAGCAACCAAGAGCAGCGGTAGGCAAGGTTGGGTCTGGGTCACTGTTGTAAGTCAGAGCCCAGAGCCAAGACAGGAGATTAGGGCCAGACCTCAGGTCTACCCCCACTAGCCCCACCTCCCCCAGTTCAGCCAACCTGTCATGCTGGCCACAGTAAGACAGCACTTAGCAGGAATCTGGGGGACTCACAAAGCAGTCCCCAGTCAAGCCCAGGGGAGGTCCAACAAGGCGGGGCTGAGCCAGGTGTTCGTCCTGCGAAGCAGGGAGAGACACTTTCATACACAACCTTGCTGGAGTCATTTTTTTGGCCCCATTTTACAGACAAGAAGACTGAGCCTTGCTTGCTTGCTGTGGCTCCACTATGGATGGTGAGTGTCAGAGCTGGGCTTCCCAGAACTTGACCCTTTTCCTCTGTCCACAAAAGAAGGAGTTTGGGGAGCACCTTAGCCAGGTCTTCTGAGGTAGTTTCCCACCGGGCCCTAGACAGGGAATTAGGCAGATGGCCACAGAGCAAAACTACCTGGGTTCAAGTTAGAACTCTGACACTTATTACATTTCTTCGGGCAAGCTCCTAAACTTTTCTATACCTCAGTTTCCTTATTTGAAAAGTAGGGCTAGTAACAGTACCCACCCCATAAGGCCTTTGTGAGGAATTTTGAGGAATGGGGCTTCTCTTTAGAGAAGGCTCCCTACTCCCCAATCCCACCCTGAGTGTGGATGAGGAAATTCATTGTTTCCCCCAATTCTTCCAGTAATTTCTCAAATTCATCATTCCTTGCTAACAAGAAGGAGCCAGACCACAGTGGTTTGGAGCCAGGTCAGACCCTCATTGCAGCTTTGGGGGGCTTTGCCCAAGTCTGTAGCATGATCCTCTTTCCCCGGGACACCCTCCTCCACAGTCCCCCCTCCTCTACCTTGGATCTTCAAGCTAAAACATTTCCCCTTCTGGATCCCCCTGGCCCCAGCCCTTGCATCTCTAGATCTGGCAGATGGAGGTCCCCTTGCCCTGGTCTCCACAGCTTCCGTGTAACCAGCAAAGAGGGAAGAGAAAAACAGGGAGGAGGGAAGGCTGAGTGGGGTGGGGTGGGGTGGGGTGGGGTGAGGGAGGAGAGGACAAGACAGTCCCAGCAAGAGGGACTTCCATCCTTTTCTGCTCCTCTCCACTAGAAGCAGCCAGGGGGCTTCGGTTTTATGACTCTGGGCTCATGGTTAATTAGCCTTAGCCAAAATGGGCATGTGTTCCTGGGTTGATTTGAATGCCAGTTTTGTTTCTTCCTAGCTATGTGCACTGGGTAGGGAACTCAACTTTTCTGAGCCTTAGTTTCTCCCTGTCTGAAATGTGCATACTAATAACAACCACCTCACTGGCTGGCCGCGGGACTTTACATGAGAAAATACATGCAAAGTGTCCAGCACAGTGCCTGCACACAAAAAGACTTGATAAATGATAATTCTTGTTGTTGGTGGTGCTGGTGGTATTTAGGCCTTCCGGAATCTGGAATTGCCAATACACTTTCTGACATGAGTATGTGAAGTAAGATGGTAACAGAGAGTACTAGTAGATTAAAGTACTAGAGTACTGTCCTGTACTAGTAGATTAAGTGACACATGATTCATGAGCCCTCCACATGCCTTTGGCTTGAGGAGTGTAGATCTAGAGGTCCAGCCTCAGACACCAGTCAAGGAACTTCAGTTCCTCCCAGGGCCAAAAGGCCTATAACCCTCAGCTGGAGAAGTCTTGACTTCTGCTTCAGCCACCCTTCCTCAAGCTCATGAGCCTTGGCTTGGCTCAGCATCCCTGCCCTCCAGAGAACCAGGGAGCAGAGAAGGCTCGAGCCTTTGGAGGTTTGTCTGGGAAATGGGTTCAATGGGGAAATTAGCCATGCCTTTAGTACCAACCCAGTTCCCAGACTTTGCCCTGACCTAGGGCTGCAAATTTTCCCTCTTGTCTTTTTACCCAGGAAGTCTTGTAAATCCTATAGGATAGTAGAGAATGGCTGGTTAACTCAGCCCGGCCTGGCACAAATTAAGGGATGGTTAATCCATGTTTCTTGACAGACTCGGCAAATAAGGGATTGGCTGGGGCATTGTTTCACAGAGGAGTCCCATAGGGGACTCGCTTCGAAGGCCTCCAGTTTCCCTCCAGCCCTGAGAGAAAAAGAGTGTGTGACTTTGAGGCAGAAATCAGGCTGCTTGCCACAGCCCAAGGGCCCACCACCTTTTTTTGCCTACATCTGAGACTCTCTGGGACCCTCTGACCACATTTTGGATTATTTCCCAGCCTCTGTAGATTGGTTTCTCTCTGCATCTTAAGCATTTGGGGTTCAGACCTCCCCCTGAGCTCTTGTGGGCCCCTGGAATTGTTTGCACACTAGGACATCCTGTAGGATCTATTGGCCCTCCTGCACTGTGAGCTCCTAGAGGGTAGAGCCCTGGCCATCCTAGTTCTATGTGCCCTGAACTTGATCCAAGGCCTGGCACACAGAGTGCTCCTTCTCATGCTTTCACTCACATCTAGTCCTGCTAGCTTGACTTTCAAAACATACCGTCCCTCCTTTGGGTCACTCTAGGAAACTCCTGCCCAGTCTCCTCGCTTTTGTCCTTGCCTGTCCCCCCCCCCGCCAAGTCTGTTTCAGGCTCATAGCCAACAGGTTGTCTTAATGTGGTTCAGTCAGATCTCCCTCTCTTGCCTGCAAATCCTGTGCTGGCCTCCCATCTCACTTAGAGCAAAACCTGAAGTTCTTAGAATTTTCCCTCCCTGTCTCCATTTCTCTGTTCAGCCAGACCCGCTTCCTTGCTTCTCCTCAAACACCTCAGGGCCCATGCATTGACCTTCCCTGTCTTTGAAATGTTCTCCCGCAGCTATCTCAGCAGTCATTGCCTCACCTTCTTCAGTCCTTCACTGAAGTGTCGACTTCTCAGTGAAACCCTGGCCACTGTATTTAAAACTGCTCTCTTCCTTCATCTCCCCTTCCTCATGCCCCTTTCCAGCTTCCCTTTTCTCCATTACGCTCCATACTATCTGTCTGTTCTACTTTTGTTTGTTTGTTTGTTTGTTTGTCTTCCCTAAGGAGTCAGTTCCGTGAAGGCAGGGATTTATGTCTGTTTGGCCCATAGCAGCCCCTTGAAGGCAACAGCCCAGGTGACTAGGGCCCAGTGGGGGCAGGAAAGCCAGTGGAGGCTTTGGACCCAGATCTCAGCACTTGGCTCCTAACAGCCTTTGCTTCTCCCGTCTCTGGCCAAACAAGGCCTTTTCATGAGTCCTTTCTGAGGAGTTCCATGGCAGAATGGCCCTTTAGAAGGCGTTGGCCTCTAAGCAGAATTTCAGCCCACAGCTTCCTCAATGGTCAGGGCCTACACCCTATAGTGGGAAAGGTGAGGTTTTCTCTCTAAGGATGTGCCTACGCCTGGTGTTTTTGACCTTCCCTAGTTTCTCCAGATGACAACAAATTGTTTTCAACTACCCTTTGGACTTGGTGCCATCACCCCCACCCTGATTATAGTTTCGAGGGCTGGGCAGAAATGCCTGGCTCCAGGGCCTCTGTTCACATGACTGGCAAGCACTATTTGGCCAAGCCAGGGACCCAAAATTATTGCCCAGCGTTGGAATGAGGCCCCTGCACACTCACCCTGGGCAGAGAAAAGCAGCGCCAGACTGGACTCAGGGCTCGTGAGCACTAAGAGAGGCACAGAGGAAGGAAAGGGAAGAGAAGGCCAAAACAAGAAGGAAGGAAGGGAAGTTGAGGAAGAGGGCGGGGGAGGGGCATGCTAAGAGGAAGCAGAGGTAATTGTTTAGACTGCCAGAGTTGACATGACCAGTAGTTTTTTTTTTTTTTTAAGATTTTATTTATTTATTTGACAGAGTGAGAGAGATCACAAGTAGGCAGGAGGGGGGAGTAGGCTCCCTGCTGAGCAGAGAGCCCAATGCGGGGTTCAATCCCAGGACCCTGAGATCATGACCTGAGCCGAAGGGAGAGGCTTAACCTACTGAGCCAGCCAGGCACCCTAAGACGAGTAGTTTTGAAATTCTCTTCCTTGGAGGCTAAGATGGCTCCAGTGCCTCTGGGGCACTAGTGGGAGCCCAGTGGGTGGAACTATTGGGTTCCAGCGCTGCTAACCGGAAAAAAGGCATTCATTACCAGACACAACACTGGGCTTTCACATAGAATTTGCTTGCTGAAAAGTTTCTGCTGCAAAAATAGGACAGGAGGAAGGGAAGGAGGGAAGAAGAAAGAGGGGTGGGAGGGAAGGAAGGAGGAAGAAAAAGAAGGAAGGGAGGAAGGAAGGAGGAGGGAGGCAGAGGAAGGAGAGGGAAGAGGCAGAAAGAGAAAGAGAGAGAGATTTGGAGTATGGGAACCACAATATTTTCTATTCTCTGTCCCCAAACAGGGGGATAAAGAGGGATTGGAGAAGGAAGCCTCTGCTCCCCTCCCTCTTGGTCCTGACCAAGTCCTAAGGGACTGTGGGCTGCCAGAGAAAGAGGACAAGAGCAAGAAGGTGCATTGCTTCTCTTGGGGAGGGTTTTGGGGAGGGTTTCTGGAGGAGGAAGTTTTCCCTCATTTTCTGATTAGCTCTGGATGGTCTATGGAGGTGCTAATACTGTTCTTAAAAAAAAAAAAGGAGAAGAAGAAGAAGAGAAAGAAGAAAGAGGAGGAGAAGAAGGAGGAGGAGAAAGAAGAAGGGGGTAGAAGGAGGAGGAGAGAAGAAGAAGAAAAGGAGAAGGAGGAGAGGAAGAAGAAGTATTTTCTGCCAAACTGTAAAGATGCAAAAAATCTGAGGAAGTTATCTACTGTTCTTTACTCTCGCTGACTTACTGGGGTCCTAATTAGGAACTGTTTTTAAAAAGGGAAAGAAGAAAAAAAATGCTGGAAATCTACAGCTGTGGTCCAGCACTCTTGGTGGACAGTTCACAAGAGGCAGCCCCCACGGCGGCACCGGACCTGTGGACCCCTTCCCTGACTCCTCCTGGGGCCTGAATACCTGTGCCTGGGGAGTTGACGGAAAGAGTACAGCAGCCCTCTCAGAAGCTTTGGGAAGGGGAGATGGGCGTTGGACTTGGCACTATTTCCAGTCCTGCAGGGGGTAGGGCATGTGTAGGTTTGGCTGGAGATGGGAACAGGGGTGAGGAGGGCTGAAGTAGGAGTGTGCTGGCGGAGCAGGGTGGGGGGCGGCTGGAGTTGGCGGGGTTGAGAAATCCAGGCTGGCCTAGGAAGGGAGGTTCCCCTGTCTCATGGTTGTTGTTTGGCCAGCCGGCAGGCCTGGCCCCTCCAGCGTTGTATAGAGCTCTGTGGGTCTTCCCAGCAGCCTGCCAGGCGGAATGTGGCCTGGATGGTTTCCCAAGGAATGTAATCAAGATGTAAATGGGGGGGGGGCAGGAGGAGCTGGTCGATAGGGTTGTCACCTCCTCAGGCCTGTGTGGAGTCTGAGCAAGCTTGCACAGGCCTAACCAGCAAAATCTCCTGGTTGGGCTCTGCTCTGGGGCAAAGTGGCAGTGAGTGCCAGCTTCCCTCTCAGCAGGCCCTGAAACACTGGAGGTGCCTCCTGGGGCAAGCCCCGGGCACTTTGCTGGCCCTCTTGCCCACCCCTTGCCCTGCACCCAGTCGGGCAGATCTCTCCCTGAGTATGAGGAGTGGGCTGACGACATCTGGCAGAGGTTTGCATGGGCTTCCGGACAGCTTGGCCCCATTCGCAGAGTTCAAAGGATGGCTCCCAGGAGGCCAGCGCTCACAAGTCCCAAGATGCAGGCAGGGCTTGCCCCAACCAGGACTGCCACCCTGGGTTCATCAGTCTGGGACCAAGCATGAGGCCATAGTGCTGGCTGGCGTGCACTCAGGTAGCCTGTTGCCTGTTCCGTGAGGGGCTGTTTCGACTCCCGACCTTCCTGCTCCCTTAGGAGACACTGCTTTCAGAAGAAGCTTTAAGGGCCACCCTGAGTCTGAGAGGCCAGTGACCAAGACATCTGCTTCCCCTTCACCCTCAAGCCCTAGGGCTGGCAGGGGTCCAGGGTAAAAGTGGCAAATATGCAGCAAGTAACTTCTGGGACAGCATGTGGTCCCAATAGCTCCACCAAAACATGAAAATGAGCCCCCAAGTGCCAAGAGTTTTGGAACTCAGATGTTGAAGTTCTTTCTGGCACCCCTGAGTTCCCTCCACGGACTCCCTACCTGAGTTATAGCTACGTTCCAGTCCCTGTCTTGGCACTTACTAGACTCTGTGGTCCTGGGCAAGTCAAGTCCTTTCTCTTCTTTGACACCATCTTCCTCATCTTTCAACTGAGAAGCTAGGTTAGAACCTGCTTGTCCTCAAGGACACCCCTGGCTGTGACACTTCCTGTTGGACATTACATAGGGCTTGCCAGCTGTGGGACTTCTGACCCCTCCTCCCTCCTGCTCCAGGAGATCCTGGATCAGAGCCATCAGCTCCTCAACCACGCAGACCTTGAGCGAAGCCCTGTCCACTGCTTCCTGGCTGTGTGACTGGGGGAAAGTCACTTTTCCTCTCTGAGTGTCACTTCCTCAACCCTAAAATGAAGCCACTGGAGTTCTCTTGAATGGTTTTGAGAGTGAGATGAAGTTGTGCCTGGAGTACTTAAATCAGTACCTGGTCCAGACCACAGACCCAGTAAATGTGTGTGGGAACAAGAGCCTAGATGGTACTCAGGGGAGCCAGGAGCTAGTCCCACCAGTGAGCACACTAGACCCCTGGGGGATAGGATCTTAAGGGATGCCCCCTCCCCACCCCACCCTTCAGGAGTGGGGCAGCCCTCTTTGAGATCCAGAAAAGAGCTCTCTTCTGTAGTTAGTGTAAAGGCAGCAAGGTCTTCCTTGGGCAGCAGAGTCTGCTTCCCACTGTGGGCCAGAGTACTAGGGCCTACCCCCAAGTGGCCTCAAGCCAGTGCCCACAGCCCTGCCTTACCAGGCCTGGGACCAAAAAGGAAACAACTGGCTCCAGGCCTCAGATTCCTGGCTATCTCATTTCGCTCTGCATGTAGACTGGCCATGGTTTGGTGGGAGCATGACTTCACCGTCTCATTACCAGCATGGGCACAGGCAGAGAAGGGACCAGAAGAGAACAAGGGCACTGCCCCATTATCCGACACTTGACTCTTTTCTTCCCACGACTCTCCCTTGGTCTTGCTCTCATCTCCCCCCCCCCCCTTTCTCCCTCCTCCAGCTACCTGTCTTTCTTCTGTGAGATCTGCTGTCCTCTCTGCACGATCTGTATCTCATGTCTCTGCCTTGACTTTTATCTGTTTGGGTTTTCTTCAGCCTCTGGTCTTCCATGTCCATGCTTGGCTTTCCCTTAGAGTGAGCATGTGGAAGGTCGTCATTATTGCTCCCAGTACCAGTGCTAGACTCTGGGCCACCAGCCTGAGATGGCGTGAATTCTAGTGGCCTGCCAACTCTAAAGGACAATATGAGTAAAACAAACATATGCACACAGCTTTTTTTTTTAATATTTTATTTATTTGACAGAGAGAAATCACAACTAGGCAGAGAGGCAGGCAGAGAGAGAGGAGGAAGCAGGCTCCCCGCGGAGCAGAGAGCCCAATGTGGGGCTCGATCCCAGGACCCCGGGATCATGACCTGAGCGGAAGGCAGAGGCTTTAACCCACTGAGCCACCCAGGCGCCCCTGCACACAGCTTTCTTTCTGGTATAGAGTCTGTGCTCTGGGAATGTAAGTTCTCATCCTACCTTCCTTCTGAAGCTCTCCCTTTTTTGGCCCCCGGACCAGGCTTAGGCTTGAATAAGTCTGAGGACTCACCTTAGACAGAATATCCAGCTCCAACCCAAGATGGGGAACACAAGGGCCCTTGCTGCCCCTCCACCAAACTCCTGGCCTCCATTTACATGTGGCCATCACCAGACACATGCCCCAAGCTTCTATTTCATCCATCCTTCTCTCCTTCCTTAGAAACCCTTGCCTTCCTCTGAGGGTACCGTGTATGTGTTAGAAAGTTCATCAGTCCATTAAGGTCTGGGGCAGAAATAATCATGGCCCTACACTCATGGAGCTTCCTGAACAGGGAGGGAAATAATCATTGAACAAAAAGTTACAGCTTAATCTCACAAAACAAACTGGGGGTTGCTGGGGGGAGGTGGGATTGGGAGAGGGGGAGGGGGTTATGGACATTGGGGAGGGTATGTGCTATCGTGAGTGCTGTGAAGTGTGCAAACCTGGCGATTCACAGACCTGTACCCCTGGGGATAAAAATACATTATATGGGGCGCCTGGGTGGCTCAGTGGATTAAGCCGCTGCCTTCGGCTCAGGTCATGATCTCAGGGTCCTGGGATCGAGCCCCGCATTGGGCTCTCTGCTCCACAGGGAGCCTGCTTCCTCCTCTGTCTCTGCCTGCCTCTCTGCCTACTTGTGATCTCTCTCTCTGTCAAATAAATAAATAAAAAATCTTTAAAAAAAAATACATTATATGTTTATTAAAAAAAAATTTGGAAGGGGAGGCGAACCATAAGAGACTATGGACTCTGAAAAACAACCTGAGGGTTTTGAAGGGTCAGGGGTGGGAGGTTGGGGGAACAGGTGGTGGGTAATGGGGAGGGCACGTTTTGCATGGAGCACTGGGTGTTGTGCAAAAACAATGAATACTGTTACGCTGAAAAAATAAATAAAATGAAAAAAAAAAAAAGTTACAGCTGGCTGAGCGTTCTGCTAGAGCAAGCCCAGAGTGCCCTGGGATTGTAACTGAGAGACCTGTCCTAGGCTGGGGTTCAGGGACAGCCTCCCTCGAGAAGGTGCTATTTAAGCCACAGATGGAAAAGTCAGCAAAGACCAGACTAAGAAGAATTCTGGAATCAGTTCTGTGTGTTTATGGTGACAGTTTGGGGCCAAACCCTATTTCAGGGTCTTAGAGGTATCAGTCAGCCTAAGAGCAAGGCCTATTACTCATTCCATTTCTCAGATGAGGACCGTGAGGCTCAGAGAGATAAAATGACTTGCCCAAGGTCATGGTACAAGATCACAGTAGATGCAGAAACAGGAGCTCAGGCAGTCTGACTACAGAGACTGATTTCTGTGCCAAACACCTCCGGAAACAGAGAGAACTGGAAACAAAGGAAAGCACTGAAGGGATTTGACAGGGGAGGGGGCTTCATCAGCCATATGCTGGCTAAAGTACCCTCTGGTAGTGTGGTCTGCAGGGTGACAGGAGTGGAAATAGCGGACCCAGCAGGGAGGCCCCTGCATTTGTCCAGGTGAGACATGATGGTGCTTTGGGCTCGTGTGGTGGCAGCAGAATGGGGATCAGGAAGATGGATTTGAGGACTCATGACAATATTTGCAAAGTGTTTTGCACATTGCCTCACCACTTCCCTGAGCAGTATTTCATTTGATCCACTCAAGGTTCCTGTCAAGTGGCTAAACCAAGGATCAACATTACCTCTGCTCCACGAATAACAAGAGCGAGGCTTGGAGAGGGGCTGCACTTTGTTGAAGACCACAGTTACAGATGTGTGTGTTCCAGAGAGCAAGTGTGGGCACCTGCACCTGGGCAATTATGCATGAAGACATGCGGGAGCCACCCAGGTGCATAGGTGTGTGGTTGCATACGTGCGTGCGGGTATGGGTAGACACATGTGGACACAGGGCCTTATGCAGCTGTGTGCATGCATCCTGCATGTCTGCTGCCTAAGGTGGGCTCCTGGGATGCTAATGGGCCCTCTGCATGTGCAGGAAGGACACAGCCAGCCAGGACTGCTGAGGAAGAGGAAGGACTATGGAGGAGGTCCGAGGGTTGAGACCACCTCTGCTGGGAGTTAAGGATTCATGGCCCCCGAGTCGGACTGAATTTGGAGAGCCTCTTGGGTTGGTGGGTTCAATAATACTAATGCTTAAAGTTATTGAACACTTAGCCTGTCACGTGCATTATATCTATTCATTCTCACAACCCTATAAGGTAGTTACAATGATTTCCATTTATAGATGAGTAAATGGAGGCTGAGAGAGCATGACTAATATGCCCAAGGTTGGACCAGCTGGTAACCTATGGAGGCAGGTTGGAGACTCATTCCACCTGACTCTGAAGCTCATGCTCTTAAACCACTCTGAAGCACAACAAGAAGCATGCACACGGACACAGGCATACAAGTGCCCACATCCCTAGACATGTGGAATCACACAGGGAGCCAACACGCCGGTGTAACCCGGAAACAAACTCTGGAGCCCAGGCGCCATGTTCAGCTGTGGGCTGAGAGCAAGGGACCAGAGCCCATAATGTTGGGCAGTTCTGCACACTTCCCCCAACTCAGCTGCTCCTGAGATTGGCTGTCTCTGAGTTTGCTCAGGTTTTCAGCCTCTGGACTCTGCTCTGGGCTTCAGGCAGTCAGTGAAAATTTATGGTTTGAGAAAGTTCTTGCAAGTCCAATCCTTACATCCCCCCTCTCTGACTTGCATGGTTTCCCAAGATACTGGTTTCCTCCTCCTCCTCCTCCTCCTCCTCCTCCTCCTCCACCTCCTTCCCCTCCTCTTCTTCCTCCTCCTCCTCCTCTTGCTGTTACTGCCTCCCTCTCCTGGCCCTTTGTCTCTGGACAAGGCAAACCTCTCAGTTCCCCTTCTCCCTTCCTGTGAACCTTGACTACCTCTGTTGAGCCTGCTGCACAGCCTCAAATCACAGATAAAATTCCTTCTCCTTTCTTCCCCCTCAAGCTGACTGTGGAGGCTAAGGAAGGGGTGTGTGCCTGAGACGGTTGTCTGTGTGCATGCACATGCTTGCGTGTCCAGCAGGGCAGGGCAGAGCCATGTGAGGTAGGGGATGTGCCTCTGGGGTCTTGTAGGGAGAAGGCATTGCAAATATGTGGAGGGTGTGCCCTTTGCTGTTTGTGGGGGCCAGCACTGGGCCTGGGCCGCCAAACACAAGCAGTAATATTTGTAGCATAAATATGTGCAGGCATGATGTGTGTGAATGTGCATGTACATGTACGTTTCTCTTGTGACTGGGACTGTGAGTTGGGCCCTAATTGTGAAAAAGCTTCAAGCTCTTGTCAGAAAGGCAGTACGTTAGAATGATCAAGACCATGAACTTTGGGTTGGACTACCACTTATTAGCCATGTAACCCTGAAACAATGCCCTAAACTTTCTGTGCCTCAGTTTCCTCATCTGTAATATGGAGTTGATAACATTAAGGTCTATGTCAGAGTGTTGCTGTGAGGAATATGAGACTAGACGTCCTCATGGCACCATGTGACATGTAGTAGGTGACCCATAGATGTTAGCTGTCGCTGTGTGGATGAAGAAAAGAAAATTCTTGCTGACTTGGCTCTTGCCACATGCCCAGCATGGGACTTAGCACTTTACATTATTATCTCACTTAGTTTCACCACTTAGAACCATGTCTGACCCCAGAGGAAAAGTTTCATATATATGTGCTGAATGAATGAATGGATGGATGGATGGATGGATGAATGGATGAAGTCTCCTAAAATCCTCTGAAGTGAGAATTTTAACAGATGGGGAAGCCAAGACGAAGAAAGGCAAATTCCTTGTGGAGCCAGACTAATGAGTGTGGATTTTGGTTACATGAATGTGTCTACAACTGCTTGGGGTAAACCCTGTGGAAGGGGGGGGTCAAGAAATGACCTTTCCTCTCTAAGTACAGATAGGAATATGGGGAGAAGTAGGAATATGCGTGCATGTGTGTGTGCCCATGTGCACATGTGGACGCGTGTGTGCACCACAGACACCTGTGTGGTCCAGGCTCCCCAGAAGTGGAGGAGATTCTAGGAAAGGTGAGAAAGTGTTTGCATTGGCATGGCTGAAGAGAGCTGCTTCTAGGGGAGGGAGGCCAGTGCAAGTGGCATCGTGCTCAGCCTGAAAGTCCAGAGGTAAGAGAGATGCTCAGGTTCAATGTTCTCCCGAAACCTGGGCAAAGAAGGTCAGAACCTGCAATGTAACCTCCAACTCCTAGAATTTCACAGTTGTAAGGCCCCTTAGAGTCTGCCAAGACCATCCTCCATCAGATTGTTAATGAGGAAACTGAGGCACAGAGAAAGCAGGGATGTTAGATAGTAGACAACAGGCAGATCTGGGACAGTAGTCCTGGATTAGAGTCAGCCAGGCCCAGATATACTAGAAAAAGTGAGCTGTTGGATCCTGGCTAGAGGGGTTGTCCAAGGGAGGGAGCAAGGGCTAAACCCTGTCTGCACTGGCTGGAGACAGGCCTCATTCCCAGGCCTGGTCCAGAGAGCAGGAGTGGACCCCAGTGGGGCTTTCCCTTATAGGCCAAGCCAGCTCTTGGAAGGAAAAAGGCCAAAGGTGGAGGCAGGAGGCTTCAGCAGCTGCCCAAATATATACCTAGGCTCGCTAGGATCTTCAGGGGTGCTGCCTGGCCCTGGCAGCCTGCACAGGGCTGCGGCTGCCCTGGCCCTTATTTGTTGACTTTCACTCCTGCCAAGGGGAAGCTGTTCTGGATGGAGACACAAGAGAGTGATTTGTCACTGGTTGCCCCGGCTCCCACTCTGATATGTCAGCCAACGGATAGATTCCCGCTTAACACTTGCCCCACCTGCAAAGTCGCTATAGTAACTTGTTCCCTAAAAGGCCAGAGCCAAACTCTGGCTGCATTGCCACCTGCTGGAGCATCAAATCTGGAGACCTCAGAAGGACATTGAGGCACAGACATGCAAAGTCACTGCCTCACCATTTCCCTCTGAAAAATCTTAAGCAGGTTGTCGTCAATCTCACAGTACTCCTCCCATGCCCAGCTGTGTTTGAATCCTGCTTCAGATGTACCCTCCGGAACCACTGTAGGCCCCACAGACAATGGCGGTGGCCTCAGTACTTGCACACTACAAAGTACCATGCCACAAGCAGGCACTGAGGCACTGATCCAATGCTGGCACTGTTACTGTATCTGAACCAGTTGTTCAACCCTACATCCTCCCCCAGCCAAGGGTCACTGTGGGTGTTCCCTGTATACTTTGGCCCTGATCTCTTAGAGACTATGCTCTCCTCCACCTGCACCCAGAGGTCCCTGGACCCAGAGGTGCTTTCATTTTACTGTGGGATCAGATTCAATCAATAATGTGTATGGTCCCTGGCGTCCTGGGCACAAGGTAACATTTCGTTTTGGGCCAGGGCATGACAAATCCTGCTAAACCCAGCCTAGAGGATGAGCCAATAAGACTAAAGGATTAGTCATGCTTGCTGTGACCTACAGGACTTATACACACTGATCCCTCTGCTGAGACCACTTTTCCTCTCTGCCCCTGTCTTCCCCTGGGTGATGCTACCTTACCTTTCAGTTTCTGGTTTAGATTTCTCCTCCAGGAAGCTTCCTTGACCTCACATCTGGGTTGGGTCTTCTCCAATGAGCTCCCATAACTCTCTGACAAAACTGTATTGTAATTGTTTACCTGTCTTCCCCACTGATTGGAAGTCCCTTGAGAGTGGGTCCTATTTAGCTGACATCTAGTACAGGGCCGAACACATAGTAGATAGATGAATTATTGTTGAACAAATGGATGAATGAATAGTACCCCTCTGAGGGTACTGGTCTTTCCTGCAAGACTGGGGGAATTCCTAAGCTCAGAGCTTTTCTAGGCTCCCTTCACAACTCTGATTTTTTTTAAGATTTTATTTATTTGACAGATAGAGATCACAAGTAGTCAGAGAGGCAGGCAGAGAGAGAGAGGAGGAGGAAGCAGGCTCCCTGCTGAGCAGAGAGCCCGATGTGGGGCTCAATCCCAGGACCCTGAGATCATGACCTGAACTGAAGGCAGAGGCTTAACCCACTGAGCCACTCAGGCGCCCCCACAACTCTGATTTTTGTGATCTGTTTGTCCCATAGACAACAGGAAGGAGGGCTAGGTTCTCCATCCAAGGTTTTCTCCCTTTGAGATACACCCTTTGAGTAAGTTACCCTGGTGCCTTCTTCTACCCAGAGTCTGACTTCCATTCACAGCTACCCAGCCCATTTCCCATTAGACATATATGAGCAGGAGGGGCTGTTACCCTTCCCCCACCAGAATTCTGCTGCTTGCCATCCTGACTCAATTCCTTGTCCCAGGACAACTCCCTCCCCAAGTCATCTCCCCAGGCCCCACTTCAGTCTCCAAGGCTCATTCACAGACCTCCTTTGGGACAGCACTTCTCTGGGGGAGGTCCAGAGAATAGTGGTGGTCTGTGGGGTCTTTAAGTGGTCCATGGGCAAGTCCAAAAATCAAGGCATGTAAAAATGTGTGGTGGTTTTTTTTTTTAAGTATATTTTCTATGGCAGATTCAAATCTGTATTTAAAAAACCGACAATGGCTAGTTTGTCAGTACACTCACAATAATGGTTATATACCCAATTAAAGGGCCATCAGGTCATTTGGGATTTGGGAATATGCCAGGATAGAATTGACAGAGCCTCCAAAGAAACCCCTGAAACCAGAAAGAACATAAAGTGTCCTAGAATATTGCTCCCATTTTGCAAGTGGACGAACTGAGGCTACAGTGCAGGCAAAAGTCTGGTCCCAATAAGCCTAGTCAACCAAGGCTCTATGGTAGGTTTGGCTCCACAAGGCATTTGTCAAACATCCTCAAAGGAAGGACTGCAGTGACGTCAGTAATACCAAGACTGAAGTAGACAGGGAATAAATATCTGTGCTTCCACACCAGACTGAAACCTCTAGGGGTGGAGATGACACATGCTGTTGCCCTCTCATTGGCCTCAACTCCCAGCTCTCTCAACAGCCCTCAAAACGGTGGCCCTTTTGGGGATCCCCCACCCCCAGCTCCAGACCAACCAGGCAGGCAGGCCCTCCCCCTATGCATGTGTGTACACGTGCGCACGCGCGTGCACACACACACACACACAAAACCTGCATTCTTGAACAGCTGCCATCACTTCATTGGTCTCAGCCCCAAGAAGGAGTATGGAATGTGCTTCCCTGAGCCATTAGGGAGTGGGTAGTATGTGTGTGTGGGGGTGTCCGGCAGAGAAGGAGCTGAGAATAAAAAGACAGCCTATAAATGAAGAAAAGGGATGATCCTAAGGGCCAAATCCTCTGGGGGTGAAATTCTATACATGGTAGCCTCAGAGACCAAGCCAAGAAGAATGTATTAGACCTGGACTTCCTTACCTGTTCCCTGTGCCCATACTCACAGGACAGAGGAGGCCAGGGACCAGGGTTCTGTGGGCACACTCCTAAAACTGTCCCCAACCAGGAAGGGGATAGGCATGGGTAAGGGGAAAGGCTGGAAGGAAATTTAAAGGGTGAGAGGGGGTTGATCTCTGCAGGTATTAAAATGAAATCACTGTTTCAGCATCTTTCTTTCTGAGAACTAGAGTCCAGATCTTCTCAATCTCATTGTCAAGACACTCTGGGTGTTATGAGAAATTTGTCACTCACTAATTACAGTTAAAGAGTTAAGTATTGTAATTGTTTCCCGTTATTTTCTTCTTTCCTTTTGTAAAAGCCAAATTAGAGCAGATCTGTAGTTTTCCTTATGGTCTTTCTTAAATGGGAGAAAGGTAACAAAGGAGGACTTTGGTTCTAGATGAGAGGAATAGACATGTTTATCTTGATTCTTCCTGCAATATACAGTTAAAAATTATGGATGTTATATATAAAACAAATGTAAGAAGACTATGAAAGTTTGAGAGAAGAAGGCAGACCAGTTAAGGAACTTGACTCTCAAGGAACAATATGGTGGTGACTTTCCTGGGTGCTGGAGAAGCCAACAAACAGAAACACCAATGAGCATAGCCAAATACAGACAAAAAATTAAAAGACACAGTTCCAACAAAAGCTTGTTCTCTTTTGACCAAAGGACCAGAAAAGGAGCAGTATAGCAAGACAGAAAACTTTTAGACAGTGGTCACTCTAGTCCAAACTTATACTATAGAAAAAACTGTCTCCACCCCTATCCATGACAAAAAGGACTAAGTGGGGGAGCCTAGAATTCCATCCTTACCAGGCTATAACAAGATGCTCCAGTCCTTCCCCCATTCCCTGACTGGGACAGTATCAGAAAAGGCTGAGTGGGGAGCTCAGACTTTTATCCCTGCTTGGTGGTGATGAGGCCTTCTCTGCTCCCACTGTCAGCAGATATCTAGTAGGGAGCCCAAAATCCTATTATCTACTTAGCAGTAATGAAGCACTCCTCCCCAACCTGGGGTATCAAAGGAGACAGAGTGGGGAGCTTGGGCTTTCACCCCAACCTGGGAGTATCTTTCTTCTTCTGTTAGTGCAGTGTTAGAGGCCTCCTGCTGAAACAGAAGATTTAAATAAGATCCAGAGTCTTGTAAGATAATCCACAAAATATCCAGATTTCAATAAAAAGTAGCCTGTCATACCAAGAACCACAAAAATCTCAAATGAGAAAAGAAAAGCAATGGATGCCCAAACAGAGTGGACACAGATATTAAAATTATCTGACAATGATTTTAAAGCAGTCATTATAAAAATCACTCATGAAGGAATGACAAACATACTTGAAACAAATGACCAAATAAATGGTCTTAAGAGGAAATAGGAATTATAAAGAAGAACCAAATGAAAATTTTTTGAGTGGAAAAATATAATGACTGATAGAAAAATTCAATGGAGGGCTTTAAAAATGATAGGGAGGATAGGGGAAATACACCAACTTGAAGGCAGAGCAATAAAAATTACTCAATCTGAGCAACACAGAGAAAATACACTAAAAAAATGAGAGGCTCAGGAACCTATGGGTCTATAACAAAAGTTCTAACATTCATGCCATTGGAATCCATGTTATGGAAGGAGAGAAGAATACAGATAAGGCTGAAAATCTACTTAAAGTATTAATGGCACAAATTCCCCAAATTCAGCAAAAGATCTAAACTTAATAGATTCAATAAGCTGAACAAATCCCAAACAGGATAAACCCAAAGAAATCCATACCAAGACACACCTAGTTGAACTTCTAAAAACCAAAGACAAAGAAAAAAATCTTGAAAGCCACAAGAGAGAACACATTACTTATGAAGGAAAAGAACTCAGATGACAGTAGATATCACATTAGAAACCATGGAAGCCAGAAGGAAGTAGCACAGTGCATTCAAGAGCTAAAAGAAAAGAACTATCAACCCAGAGTTCTTTATCTAGCAAAAATAACCTTCAGGAATGAAGGATAAAACAAAACATTCTCAAAGAAGGAAACCTATGGAATTTGTTACTAACAGACTTACTCTAAAAGAATGGCTAAAAAGAATTATGTAACTTGAAGTGGAATTTATTGCCGGGATGCAAAACTTGAGAACTAATCAATGTAATTAGTGTTTCAACAGGCAAAAGGAGAAAAATCACATAGTCATATTAATTGATACAGAAAACACATTTGACAAAATTCAATGCCCATTAACGACTCTCAGACAATTAAAAATAGAGGCAGAATGTCCTGAACTTGATAAAGAACACCTACCAAAAATCTACAACCAACACCATACTTGATAGTGAAAGACAGAATGCTTTCCTTTTATGATGGGAAACAAAACCAAGATGCCCATTTTCACCACTTGTAATCAACAAGTACTGGAAGTTCTAGCTTGCACCATAAGGCAACGAAAAGGCATAAAAAGCATGCCAATCAGAAAGGAAGAAATAAAACTGTTTCTATTTGCAGGAGACACAATGGTTGACATAGAAAATGCCAAAAAAACCTGAAAGAAAAATGAACAAATGCATTTCCACAACTAATAAATGATTTTTTAAGATCTCAGGACACAAGATCAATGCACAAAAATCCAACTGTATTTCTACTATTCATGAACATGTAGACAAAGAAACTAAAATTATAATATCACTTATAATAACTTAAACAATGAAATACCTAAGTATAAATCTAACAAAACATGTACAGGACTTGTATGTTGAAAACTACAAAATACTGATGAAAGAAATCAAAGACAGTCTAGATAAATGGAGAGGCACTGCATCTATATATTAGAAGACTCAATATGGTAAGTATGTCAGTTCTTCTGAAGTTGAAATACAGGTTTAACATTAATTCCTGTCAAAATACCAGCAAGGTTTTGGGGGGAACATCTGGGGGGCTTAGTTAAGTGGCCAAATCTTGATTTCAGATCAGGTCATGATTTTGGGGTCCTTGGATTGAGCCCCACATCCAGCTCTCCACTCAGCAGGGAATCTGCTCAAGGATTCTCCCTCTCCCTCTTCCCCTCCCCCCCTCAAATAAGTGAATAAATCTTTAAAAAAATACCAGCAAGGTTTTTTTTTGGTAGGTATTAAAAAATAATTTTAAAATCCATATGGAAAAGCCAAGGAACTAGAATAGCTAAAAACAATTTATAAAAAGAAAAACATAATGGGAGGACTCACTCTACCTGATTTTAAGACTTATTATATAGGGACTGTAATCAAGACTGCGTGGTGTTAGAGAAGAAATAGACAGAACAGAATAGATACCCTAGAAATAGGCCCACAAATATGTCCAACTTATTTTTGGCAAAGGCATAAAAGCAATTCAGTAGAGGAAAGATCGATCATCTTTTCAATAGATGGTGCTAGAAAAATCAGACATTCATAGGCAAAAAGATGAACCCTGATCTAATTCTCACACCTTACACAAAAATTACTCAAAATGGGCCAATTATTTAAAATTAAAATGTAAAACTGGAAAACACTTTCAAAGGAAACACAGGTGAAAGTCTGCAGTACCTAGGGCTTGATGAAGAGTTCTTAGATCTAGCATGAAAGGCACAATCTATTACCTAAAAAATAGAAAATTTGGGGCTCATCAAAATTAAGATGTTTTGCTCTACAAAAGTTCATATAAAGAGGATAAAAAGACAAATTACATTGTGAGAGAAAATATTTGCAAATCACATATCTAACAAAAGACTTATATCTAGAATATATAAAGATATCTCAAAACTCAATAGCAAAAATCAAACAATCTAATTGGGAAATGGGCAAAAGGCATGAAGAGACACTTCACTGAAAAAGATACATGGATAACAAATAAGCACATGAAAAGATGTTCAAAATCCGTAAGCATTAGGAAATACAAATGAGGAAAATGATGAGCTATCACTCCACACCAATTAGAATGGCTAAAAGGAAAGAAAATAGTAGCAATACCAAATGCTGATGAGGATGAAAATAAACTAAGTTTCCCGTATTGCTAGTGAGAACATATAGTGGTATATCCACTTTGGAAAATAGTATGTTGGTTTCTTCAAAAGCTAAGCATATACTTAACATAGGGCCCATCAGTTGCACCTCTGGATATTTATCCCAGAGAAATGAAAACTTGTCCACACAAAGACCTCTGCATTATTGTTCATGGCAGTGTTATTTGTAACAGCCCAAAACTGGAAACAACTAAACTAGCCCTAAGTAGGTACTTGGTTAAACAAACTGGTGCATCCATATTATATCACAATCAAAAGAAACAAACGCTTAATATATGCATCAATGAATTTCCAGGGAATTATGCTGAGTGACAAATCTAATACCAAAAGTCATGTGCTATAGAATTACATTTATATAAGATTCTTGATATGATGAAATTACAGAGTTGGGGGGTATATTAGCAGTTGCCAGGGTAGGAATGGTGGGGTAAAGGGGACTGGTATAACTAGAAAGAGGCAGCATGAAGGAGGACTTTGTAGTGATGGAAAATTCTGGGTCTTGATTTTGGTGGTGGTTACACAAATCTACATGTGATAAAATAGCATAAAACTACAGGCACACATTATACCAGTTCTTAGTTTCCTGGATTTGATATTCTATTTTAATTATGTAAGATGTAGCTATTGGAAAACAGTAGATAGAGGATACATGGAACCCGATTATAGTCTTTTTTTCTTATACAATTTTATTAGCATATGATTCATGTGCCAAAATATTCACCCTTTAAAGTGTACACTATTTTTAGTATATTCACAATGTTGCACAAATATTTTCACTAATTTCAGAACATTTTCATCACCCCAAAAGGAAACTCAGTACCCATTAGAAGTAAGTCACTCCTCATTTTCTCTCATCCCAGGCAATCACTAATGTACTATCTCTGTGAATTGCCTATTCTGGACATTTCACATAGATGGGATCATATAATTTGTGGTGCTTTTGGTTGACTTCTTTCACTTAGCGTATGTTTTTAAGGTTCACCCATATTGCAGCATGTATCAGTACTTCATTCTTTTTTATGACTGAATACTATTTCCTTATATATGAATATATATCTAGAGATATAGATATCACATTTTTTTCTTTCCATTCATTAGTTGATGGACATATAAACTGTTTCCACTTTTTGACTAGTATGAATAATAATGCTGCTATAAACATTCATGCACAAGTTTTTGTGTAAACATATGTTTCCAGTTTCCTTGGGTATCTACACTAGCAGTGGAATTACCGGCTTGTAACTTATGTTTAACATTTTGAGGAATAGACAGACTGTTTTCCAAAGAGGCTGCATCATTTTACATTCCCATCAGTAAAGTCCGAGGATTCAAATTTCTCCATATCCTCACCAAAATTTGTTGTTACCTGACTTTTTGATTCTAGCCATCCTAGTGGGTGTGAAGTGGTACTTCACTGTTCTGATTTGCATTTCACTAGTGACTAACGGTGTTGAACATCTTTTCATGTGCTTGTTGGTCATCTGTATATCTTCTTGGAGAAATGGATACTCAAATCCTTTGCCTGTTTTAAAATTACATTTTGTATTGTTAACTTTTAAATGTTCTTTATGTACTACAAATGCTGGTCTCTTATCAGGTATATGATTTGCAAATATTTTCTCCTTTCTTATTTTGTGGGTTGTCTTTTTACTTTCTTGGTGGCCTCCTTTGAAGCACAGCAGTTTGTATGAGATCCAATTTATCTGTTTCTTTTTCTTTTGTTGCTGGTCCTTTTGGTGTCATATCTAACAAACCACTATCTAATCTAAGGTCAAGAAGCTTTACACGTATCTTTTCTCCTAAGAGTTGTATTATTTTAGCTCTTAACTTTCAGTCTTTTATCTATTTTGAGGTATTTTTATATGGTGTAAAGTAGAGGTCCAAATCCTTTCTTTTGCATGTGGATGCCTATCTGTGCCAGCACCATTTGTTGAACAGACAATTCTTTCCCCACTGAATGGTCTTGATGCCCTCATTGAAAATCAATTGAACATAAATGTATGGGTTTATTTCTAGACTCTCAATTCATTTATATCCATCTATTTGCCCATCTATATTCCAGTACCACACAGACTTGGTTTAATACAGCTTTATAGCAAGTTTTAAAATTAGGGAGTTTCAAAGAACCAATTTTGTTCTTTTTCAAGATTGTTGTATTAGTCATGGTTCTTAAGAGAAACAGAATCAATAGTGTATAAATGTGTGTGTGTGTATGTGTGTATATATATGCATACACGTGTAATATATAATATATCATTATGTATTATATATGATATATAACATTATATATCTATATATCATATATATGTATATATATTTACATATAAATTCATGTGATTTGTGGAGGTTGAGAAGTCCTACAATCTTTCATCTACAAGTTGAAAGCTACAATCTGTCATCTACAAGTTGGAGCACCCAGGAAAACTGGTGCTCCAGTTTGAAGGACAGAGAGGTGGAGAGCCAATGGTGTAAATTCCAGTCAGGTCTGAAGGCCTGAAAATGAGAAACATGGAGGGCAGGAGAAAATTGATTTTCCAGCTCAACAGTCAGGCAGAGAATGAATTCAACCCTACTTTGCCTTTTTGTTCTATTCAGGCCCTCAACAGACTATATGATGCCCACATTGGAGAGAGCTGTCTGCTTTACTCTATTATTTCAAATGCTAATCTCTTCTAGAAACACCTTCACAGACACATCCAGAAATAATGTTTAACCAGCTATCTGGACATCCAGTGGTCCAGTCAATTTGACATATAACATTAACCATCACAATTGTTTTGGCTATTCTTGGCCCTTGTATTTCCATTTAAATGTCAGCATTGCCTGTCAATTTGTGTAAAATCCCATACATTTTGGTATGTGTTGTTTTGTTTTCATTTATCACAAAATATTTTTTAATTCCCTTTGTGAATTTTTCTTTTACCCACTGGCTATTTAAGAGTGTGCTTGGAAACTAGTTTAATTTCCATATATTTGTGATATCATCAAGGTTATTTCTGTTATTGATTCCTAATTTCATTCCATTGTGATTGGAGAACATACTTTGAATGATTTAAATCCTTTTATATTTATTAAAACTTTTCTAAGACCTAACATATAGTCTACCTGGAGAAAGTTTTACGGACACAAGCAGAATATGTTTTCTGCTCTTCTTGAGCACAGTGTTCTATAGAAGTCTTTGGGCCTAGTTGGTTTATAGTGATAAGTCTTCATTTTCCATGTTGATCTTCTGTCTTACTCTATTCATCATGGAAAGTAAGGTACTGAGGTCTCCAGGTATTGTTTCCCTTCAATTCTGTCAGTTTCAGATGCATATATTTTGGAGTTCAGTTATTAGGTACACATATTTTTATAATTGTTACATTGCTTGCTAGATGAATCTTTTTATCAAAATAAAATATTTTTCTTTATCTCTAGTAACAACTTTGGCATAAAGTCTATTTTGCCTTTTATTAGTATAGCTATTCCAGATCTCTGTTGATTCACGTTTGCATGGTCTATCTTTCACTATTTTATTTTCAGTCTATTTGTATCTGAATCTAAAGTATGTCATATATAATTGAATCATGGGGTTTCTTTTTTTAATCCATTTTGCAAATCTCTACCTTTATACAGAATATGTAATCCATTTGCCTCAATGCAATTACTAATGTGATAGGATTTATATCTGCCATTGTGCCATTTGTTTTCTATATGTATTGTCTTTTTTATCATTTATTCCTCTATTACTACCTTCTTTTGTGTTAAATAGGTATCTTCTGGTGTACCATTTTAATCTTCTTTTTGTTTCTTTTACTATTTATTTAGTTATGTTCTTACTGGTTGCCCTGGGGATTATAATCAATATCTTAGTTTATAACAATCAAGTTCAGATTAAGACAAATTTAATTTCAATAGTATAAAAAAACTTTGCTACTGCATAGCTCCATTCCTTCCTCCCTCCTTTATGTTTTTATTGTCAAATTACATTACTATGCATTGTACACACATCTACAGAATTGTAATTATTGTTCTATGCAGTTGCCTTTCAAATCAGATGGGAGAGAAAAAGCATTGCAAACAAAAAATACTATCATTCTTTATTTCTGCATGCGGATTCAAGTTACTGTCTGGCATTCTTTCATTTACACCTGAATTTTTATTTCTAATAGGGCAGGTCTGGTAATGATGGATCTTTTCAGTTTTTGTGTATCTGGGAATGTTTTAATTTCTTCTTCATTTTTTGAGGGATTGTTTTGCTGGATATAGAATTCTTAGTTGAAATATTTTTCTTTCAGCACTTTGAATATGTCATCCCTCTTCCTTCTGGCCTCCATTGTTTCTAATGAGACATCAACTAGGAATTTTACTGAGAATTTCTTTTATGTGATGAGTCACTTTTCTCTTATTGCTTTTGAGAAATTCTATCTTTGGTTTTGGCTTTGACTGTTTGATCATAACATGTCAAGGTATAGATCTCTTTTTAAATTTATCCTACCTGGAGCCATGAAGCTTCTTGGATGTATAGATTATTGTTTTTCCTCAAATTTGGGAAGTTTTCAGTCATTATTAAAATATTCTTTCTACCCTTTTCTGTCTCACCTATCTTTTGGGACTCCTGTATGAGCATATTGATATATTTACTGATTTCCCATAACTCTCTGAGGCTCTGGTCATTTTTTTTTTCATTTTTTTCTTTCTGTTTTTCAGACAGAATAATCTTACTTGTCATATCTTCAAGCTTGCTGATTCCTCCTTCTATCTGCTTAAATTTGATGTTAACCCCTCTAGCAAATTTTTTATTTCAATTATTATACTTTTCACCTCCAGAATTTATATTTGGTTCTTTTTATATAATCTATCTTTTATATTCTCTATTTGGTGAGACATTGTGATAGTTTCCTCTATTTAAACTTGGTCTTCCTCAGTTCTTTGAACATATGAAAATCTTTGTCTAATATTTTTAATGTCTGGGCTTCCTTCAGGACACTTTTATGGATTCCTTTTTTCCCTGTGTATAGACCATACTTTCTTCTTTCTTTGCATGTTTATTTTATTGTTATTGGAAACTGAACATTTAAAATAATGTGAAATGACAACTTTGAAAATCAGACTATCTCCTATCCCAGGGTGTGTTATTGTTCTTGTTTGTTGCAGTTGTTGCTGTTCATTTGTTTAGTGAGTTTTCTGAACTAATTCCATAAAGTGTATATTCTTTGTCATGTGTGGCCAGTGACGTCTCTGCTTGGTTAGCTTAATGGCTAGCTAATGATTAGACAGAAAGTTTTTGAAATGCTTGGAACTAATAAATCTCTCAGCCTTTGTGAAAGAGATCTGTGTGCATGTTGGGAGCACATCTTTAATACTCAGCCAGACAATTTACAACACCACCTTAACCCTCACTTTCTGCTTGTGCAGAGGCTCAGTGTCAGAGTTGAAAGCTTAGGGCCTTCTCAGTTATTTCATAAGCAGGGGTACAGGCTTGTGTGGTCTTCTAGATTCCTAGGAATATCTGAGAGATTTTCCAAGCCTCTTATCTCAACATATCATTCTCCACCCTTTTTAATTAAGTTTTTTGGTTAGCCTATTGTTTGTTCTAACTCTTCGTTACTACCTTAGGCAACCACGATATTAAGCAATTAAAAATTTTCACTGATTGTTTTCAACAAAATGTCCCTGAGGAAAAAGTTATTTGCACTGGGTGAACTCTAAGTCTGGTTAAATAAAGATAGGCTTTGCAAGTAGTGTCTTCATGTGAACCATGAGATAGGTTAAAGAGTGACAATTCTCTGAGAACGGGGTTATCCTATTCCTTTTTGTACAGTGGTTGTTACGTTGTTGGGTTTCCTTGTGATTTCATACTGTTCATGTTTAAGGCTGCTGTAAAGCTGGGGAGTGTGGATGGGGATAAGGGAAATTAAATACCAAAAAGCTCACTATCCTTACCAAGATACAGTGTCTTTTCTTCTTTTTTTTAATATTTTATTTATTTGACAGAGATAGATAGAGATCATAAGCAGGCAGAGAGGCAGGCGGGGGAGGGGGGTGAAGCAGGCTCCCTGATAAGCGGAGAGCCCGATGCGGGGCTCAATCCCAGGACCCTGAGATCGTGACCTGAGCTTAAGGCAGAGGCTTAACCCACCGAGCCACCCAGGTGCCCTTATAGTGTCTTTTCTTGAATGAACACTCCCCGGATTGCTGCAAGCCTTTGGCTAATTTCCAGAGTTCCGAAAAAAGTTGATCCTAATGGGTGCCTGGGTGGCTCAGTGGGTTAAAGCCTTTGCCTTCGGCTCAGGTCATGATCCCAGAGTCCTGGGATCCCAGAGTCCCTGCATCGGGCTCTCTGCTCAGCAGGGAGCCTGCTTCCCTTCCTCTCTCTCTGCCTGCCTCTCTGCCTACTCGTGATCTCTGTCTGTCAAATAAATAAATAAATAAATAATTTTTTAAAAAGTTGATCCTGATAATTTCTACTATTGTTCTGTTTTTGTGGAGGAGGGGATTTTTGGAAGTAGTTATTTCATCATTCTTGCTAATGAATATCTGTACTATCTTTGCAATTTCCTGTGGATCTATAATTATTTCAATGTAAAAATCTAAAAAGTATTGTTAAGGGAAACCTAGGGTATAGATATACTAACAAATGACCAGTCACCTGCCTTGGCTGCCCTGTAGCCCCTAGACTGTCTATCATCTGTTTCTGAACAAACATTCTGTACAATATCCCTATGAAGTGGATATCCCTGGGTCCATTTAACAGCTGAGGAAACTAAGGATCAGAGAGGTTCAATGATTTGCCCAAAGTTGCAGAGCTAGAAAAGAGCTGAGCTGGAAATTCCAATTTATATGGGCCTCATTCCTAAGCTGCTTTTTCCATTGCTTTGATTCATTTACCTACCCAACAAACCTTTATGAAACATCTACTATGTAACAGGCACTACTGTAGATGCTGGGGATACAGCAATAAACAAAGCAATATCCTTCATGGAGCTGATACCTTGGTGGAGGAAGACAGACAAATAATCAAATCTATAATAACTAAACAATATACTTAATAGTGATGAGTGCTATAAGAAAAATGAAGCAGTGTAACGGTCAGGGAGTAATGGTGGTGGTGATGGAAGTTGCTATTTTAGCTTGGATGAGCAGGTAAGGCCTCTCTGAAAAGGTGGCATCTGAGCAGAAATCTGAATAAAGGAAGAGAGGTAGATATACAGACAGCTAGAGAAAAAGTATCCCAAGCAGTGGGAAGAGTAAGTGCAAAGATCTTCAGGTGGGAGTGTGCCTGGAATATCTTAGGAATAGCAAGGGCAATGCCTGGAGAAGAGCGAATAGAGGAAGAGCAGGAGATGAAGTCAGAGAGATAAGTGTGGTGGTGGAGATAAATCACATGGGCAGTGAGTTTCACCTAGACTCATCTGGGGAGACTCTTAATCTCCCCACACCCAGGCTGCATCCCAGACCAATTAAGTCAGAATCTCTGGGGATGAAACCCAGATATTAGTATTTTAAAAAATAGTAGAGATCTAAATACTAAAAATCCCTAGATGGCTCCAGTGTGCAGCCAAATTTGGAAACCCATGATGCAGTGTCTTCTATATCACTGCAAGGCATTTGGCATTTACTATGGTCATTGAGAAGCCAAGGGATGGTTTTGAGTGCAGGCATGATATGATGTGGTATATGTTTTAACAAGATCCTACCAATTTTTGTCTTGAGACTATACTGAGGGGGGACAGGGTGGAAGCAGGGAGATGAGTTAGGGGCTAGTGTAGTCATTCAGGTGAGAGATAATGGAGGCCCAGATTGTGTCATTTGAGAAATTCAAAATCTTAAGTTCAGAGAAGGGGAAGGACTAGCCTTAGGATTTATGGCATCATTGGTAGCATGAAAACCACAGTTAGGTCTCCTAGCTTCCTAAGCAATCTGCATTGTTCCACATCTGCCCTTCTGGGAATCCTCAGAAGGTGAGGCCAGTCATGGTGTCATTTTTAAGCTCTCTCAATGCAGGGAATGGTAGTAGGGCTGGCCCATAGTCTGACCAAGGAAGGAACTTGGGCAAGGTCATGGGGAACTGGCAGGTAGGCTGGAACCCATGAGGAATTCCCAGGGTTTCTGTATTCTGATTCCCACGAAAGTTATTGGAAAGAAACTGCCAGAAGACACTGACTCAGAGTGGCCATCCCTCCTCAGTCAATGGCAAATTTCACTTTAAGAAACACAAGTCAGCTGGCTCTCATTCTGACCAGCTCGGGTCACTGCTGTAAGTGCTGGAGGCTAGACTATGGAAAGATTGGGATAAGACATAGTAACCTGGACCTCAGGATATGGGAAGAGGTCATGTCTCCTATGAAATGCCTTCAAGGTCAGAAGTGACCAGGCTTCATCTCACAACCACCAGGGTTCCTTTCTAGCTCCTCAGCACAAAAGGATAAGAGATGAGAGGTCTACTGTATGCCAGATAATCCATGCCCTCTCAGGCCAAATCTAAAACTAGTTATCAGGTAAGGGCTATTTTATCACTGAGGAAACTGAGGCTTAGAGAGGCTAGGTCCAAGGTTCTACAGCTGGAACTTGGCAGGGCTGGGATTTAAATGCAAGTTGGTCTGATGCCCATACCTGTAATCTCTTCCTCACATCATACCACCTACTCTCAAGTTATTTTGAAGCTACTCAGGAACATATGCACATACCATTAATAAAAGTCTGACTAGGTAGCCATGGGAGAAGATAAGGAGAGTGCTGATGGTATTTCAAGGCAGAAGACATTAGGAAAGCCTTTCTGGAGGAAGTAACATGGAACAGCTGAAGGCCTTGTTGGCTGGGTAGAGTTTGGCCATGTAGAGAGAGTGTTGGAAAGGGCACTGCAGGTCAAGGGAACCCAGTGAGCACAAAACCCTGGAGTTGGGCATAGATAAGACAGGTCCACATATTTCCCTTTGTATCTACGAACACTGATATGGCTCTTGCTCTGGGCCAGACACCATTCCAAAGGCTTTACATAGAGCAACAAATTTAAATCTCACAGCAGTTTTATGGAGCAGGAGACCAGTCTTTGATGAGTCCAGTTTGGCTAAGGCATAAGATTTATTAGTGGGAAAATGGAGTTAAAGCTGGAAAAGTATATTGGAGCTTTATGTAGAAGGCCCTGGATGGCAGGCTAAGGAAATTGTACTTCACTCAGAAGGTCATAGAAAATCATCGAGGAGTTCTAAGCAAGTGTGCAATAGTATCCAAGGTGTACACTTCAAAGGCTCATCTGGAAGCCACTGAGGGAGATAAGGATGGGGCAAGGGCGGGGAATAGGAGAAGACTTGACCCCAGGCAGGTACAGAGTGGAAGGAGAAGGGCTGATGGATTAGTGGCATACCTAAGAGGTGGAATCAACAGGATGGCAGGGATGAAGGAGAGGGAGGAGCCCAAGGGGGTGAGATTTTCAGACCTAGGAGTCAATAACCTGGGCCCCAACCGCAGAACTGCTAGGAACATCTAGCATGGTCCTGGGCCCATCTGTAGATCCTCCCTGGATCTCGCAGTCTCCTCATCCACACCACACGAGTGCTGAGTATGTTTTATCATTAACGGCTCAGCCATGGTTGATGTTCTTTGCCTGTGGTTCTAGATGTCAGGGGAGACTGTCAAACTTGTCCAAGACAGGGTCTTCCAAAGAGAACCGGCTCCAGAGTGAGACCTCCTTGGGCTCAATTGCCACTCAGTAAACTGCTCATAGCTCAGAGTCCTCTTCTGTAAAATGGGGGCAATAAAAACAATCGCCACCTTAGAGGGCTAGAGTGAAGACTTGATAAGGTCATGCTCAATACATACAGTGACTTCCATCCTCATTAGATGTTGCTTCTCTAGCTGATGGGAGTAGAGGGTATGAGAAGCAGGCTCAGAGGCACCAGGGACAGGAAACCCCAGAAGCTGCTGGGTGACTTCCCAGCCCCAGGCTTCAGGGGCCCAGCACAGCACTTCGCAGTCTACAGAACACTTTTCCACCCCAACAGGCACAGGAAGTAGGAATGGTGGTCACCATTTTAGAGAGGAGGCCTGGTTGGGATGTCAGGGAGCATGAGCTGAAGATTGGCTTTCCCATTAAGGCCTGTGTAACTTGTGCAAGCCATTTGGAGAACCAGGGCTGTGAGGGCCCCTCAAGAACCACCAGGAAACTCCTCACGGTGTACCAGAGGATAACTTCTTGGCTATCTCCAGAGCCACTGGGGACATTAAAGCCTGAGCAAGAACAGGTGCCCCCGGGAGCCCAGGCCTGGCTTTTATTTGCCACTGGGCTGGGCGCCATGCAGCTTGCCCAGGGCCATGATTTGGGCCCAAACTGGGGTGTTGCGTTCCTTTCTTTATGTCTCCTCTTGTAACTCCAGCTTAACACTCCCCAGATGGCCATTCCTGCCGGCTCCCTGCCCACGCCGCCATTCAGACGGGAAAACAATCATTTTGCAGCCCCATTAATTAAAGACTAATTGCTGATTGGAAACACATTGACTGGGCCCTGAGCCGGTATCACATTGTGGGCCCTCTGGCCCTGATGAAGGCCTGGCCCTAACGAGCCTCTGGCCCCCCAGCGGCTTGCTCGCTTACTGCGCAGCAGCAGAATTGGGCTTGGACTTGAGCTAACGAGGTGTCAGTTGACTATTAGAACCACATTGATGGGGGAGGCTGGCGACTGGACCAGATAGGAGCTGCCACATGCAGCGGCCATTAGATCTGAAGCTGTTCCCTGGGGGCCACCTCTGCCCCCAGCCCCTTCCCAGCCATTTAGCGAGGGGCTCATCTTCCAGCTAGGTCTCCCTCCAAGAAAGGCAATCTCCCCTGACCCAGGGTACTCCAGACCTCTCTTCAGCCACCAAACCCCTACTTTGTGCCAAGTCCTGGGGATACAGAAATGAGTAACAATACTTGCACTTACTGAGCACTCGCTGTAATCTGGGCACTGGTCTAAGCGCTCTCCATGGACTCTCCTTTCTTTGTCGCTAAAACCCTCTGGCAAGGTTGTTCTATTGTAACCTGCATTTTAGAGACAGAAACCGAGGCATGGAGTGGCAAAGTGACTTACTCAAATGCAGGCATCTACTAAATGGCAGTATGAGGGTTCAAAGACAGGCAGAAAGCCACTGCACACTGGGCCTTGGTCTTGCCAGGGAGGAATGGCCAGTCTCGTAGGAGATCACGAAGGAAGATCCTCTTATTACAGGATGCACTGGAAAGGCCCGTGGTGGAGACAAGCCCAGGAGACTCTGGGAGTCCAGGGGAGGGCCATTTAATGCAGACACAGGAGAAGGAGACAAGTCCCGGCCAGCTTCCAGGAGGAAGTAACACCTGAACTGAGTCCTAAAGGACACAAGGAATGCACCAGGCACTGAAAGGGTGGAGGGCTGACGAAAAAAGCAGATCCCCTCAGGCAACAGGGGGTTGTTTGGAGAGCTCCCAGCAAATGAATGGCTGTGAATGCTGGGTGGGAAGTGATACAATTAGTCAGCTCTGACCTTCCTGAAGTTCCCTCTCTGGCTGTGGCCAGGGAGTGGATGGGAAGGGAGGAAAAAATGGGACCAGGGAGACCAGGTGGGAGGTTCCTGCTGTGGTCCAGATGAGAAGTATGGGGGCCTAGATTAGGGGCAAGGCAGTAGGGATGAAGAGCCCTTGAGGAGGTATTGTCAACAGACTTGGAGAGGGTGAACTGTGAGGGGAGGAGACAGGAGAGATTGGGATTCCCCTCCCGTGTCCCCTGGTTTACCTGCCCAGAGCCCAGAAGTCATGACAGACCTAGCCACCAACCTGTTTAAAATCTTCTATGGCTCACCAGCCCTACTTCTCCCCAGGGAGCATCCCAGCCCTTACAGTAACCATTGTCTTTGGGCAAATGGCCCAACCTCTGAACCTCAACTCACTCATTTATAATAACTGTTCCACAGTTACAGATTCACAGGATTGCTGTGAGAACTAACCCAGTTTCTTCGTGCATGTCCCTCACAGGGTGCTGGGCAGGGACTTGGAGTCACCGGAGGTGAGGGGTTGCCAAATCCCATATCCCCTTTCCCTGCTTCCCTCTGTCACCGCAGGATCCAGTCAGATACTCAACCATTCAAGTACACAACCCAGACACAGCCACCTCCCTACCTTTGTTGCTTCTGCTCCCATCCCCATCTGTCCAAAGCTTGCCCATCCTTCCAGGCTCAAATGCAACCCCTCCCTCAAAGCTTCCTTGATTTCACTCTGACCAGAAGAAATGCCCATATCCTCCAGCACTCCACAGCCCTTTATTTGTGAGGAACAAAACTGGCTAGGTCCCTTCCCTGATAGATGGAGCGGAGGGAGAGAGGCCTAGGCACATGGGCCGGAGGATAAATGAATAGGTAGTTAATACCGGCAAGCTCATGAGGGTAGACAGCTATGTTGGCCCCCAGGACTTCCTCTGTGCTCACACTCTGTCCAGGAGGCCCCAACCCAGATGCCCATTCAGGCCACGTGAGGGTTGTAAGTGAAGAAATCGAGTAAGTGACAGGAAGCCATAGTACAAGCTGCTTGAGGGACAGCAGCTGGGATGACAATGACAGGGATCTCGAGGAGCAGCGGGTCCTCAAATACAGTGGTTTGTTTCCATGTTGGAACACAAACCCCGGGGTTGCCAGGGCTACTGAATTATTCAAGAGGAGCAGAAAATTTGGATTTTTATACCAAATCACCCCATTTTGCCATCTTGACCACCAGTCTTAAAGTTCTCAGAAATATTCTGCAAGTCAAACAAAACATATCTCTGGACCAAGTTGGGCATGCTAGCGCACCCCACCAAGTGCTCGGTTCTGTGCCAGACGCCACTGGGCAGTGCTAGGCAAAGAGACACTGAGGTCTCAGGGGGCTTAGTGTCCTGTGGGGGAGACAGACGTGTCCACAGACACTCAGGGGGGTCATGCCTGAAGTGGTTGTACATGTGGGCCTCTCATCAGACAGATGTGAGTTCATGTGCTGGCGCGGCCATGTACTAGCTGTGTGCCCCTGGGCGAGTTACTCAACCTCTCTGAGAATCAGCTTTTGTCTATAAAGAAGAAAGGTTCAAATCCTCCTCCCAGGATTGCTGGGCCTGCCCAAATGAGCTAATGACTGGAGAGCCCTTTGTGATTCATGAGTTGTGCAGGTGTGTGGGGATGTTCCAAGGGCCTGGGATTACAGGGTTGGGGCCATGCCCAGGATGGGCTGAGCCTCTGGGGTGCCTCCAGATGTGCATGTGCACCTAGAAGCTGAATGGTAAGAGCACTCTGAGAAAAAGGAGGACAAAGAGCCCTGGCTCCGAGCCAAGGGACAAGATGCTGTCGGTCCATGGCCTCTTCCTGCCACCATCCCAGCAGTGTGCAACGATTTTTCTGACCAGACGCTGGAGAAGGAGGAGATGCAGAGAGAGGAAAACACCTGCCTAAGGTGGGACAAGTCCTAGAAACCCCAAAATCCTATCTGTACCCCATAGCTACCATCCTACACTTAGACGGTACTTACCATGTGCCAGGCACAGCTCTGAACACTTTTATTTGCATTAGCTTATTTAACACCCCCTCCCCAGGAGCCTGTGAGCCACATACCACTGTTACTCTGCCTAGCTTACAGATGAGGACACTGAGGCACAGAGAGGTTAAGTAACTCTTCCCCCAAGTCAAACAGCAAATAAACAGCAGAACAGGGACCTGAAGCTGAGCTGTCTGGCTCTCAAGTCTGTACTGTCTGGATTAAAGCCCTGGAAGAAATTCCTCTGTCCAAAGACCTAGAGTGGTTTCTCTTGTTCTGACTACATTCTAAGGGACACAGTCCCCCTGTGTGCTGTGGGAAGAGAAGGGGGTGTCAGAGTGTGCTTCAACAGGAATAACCCTTCCCATCTTGAGGATGGCAGGCTATGTGTGCCTGGTCCCATGCCCCCAGGACCCCAGGAACACCTTCATGCTTGATCTCGGGGTCCTAGGCTACGGTGTGCATACCTCCCTCCCAGTGGTCTCTGCTTCCCCTGGGCAAGGCCTGAAGGCTTGGAGGGAGAGGCTGTGAACCAGGCAGGGAGTGAAGAGGAGGCTGAAGCTGAAGCAGAGAGCCAGGTGACCTCTGAGGTGGGCTGCAGAACTGGGCCAACAGGTGTGCCTGAGGCAGGAGTTGGGGGGGTGGGGGGGGAGGAGAGGCTGAGGTCAGCAGAAGGGCCTAGTTGGTTAGTCCTATGCTCCAGAGCCCCAGACACCCATCTCCACCCACAGACACACGCACATACCCACCCCACTCCCATCATACACACACTTAGGCACACACATAAACACATACTCACCCACCCAGCTACAGTTACTCACACACACACACACCCCTAAATACACACATGCCCAGACACACACGTAGAAGCTCCTACACACACTGTCTCCCAACACCCTCATACATCCAGACACATGGGTGAAAACACAGGCACACGCATGCATGGACACCCACAGATATGCATGTACCTTCAGGGGGAGGCTTGGAAGGGATTGTTTCGGCCCAGCCCACAGCACAGCACACTTCCCTCAGATCTCTCCTTTAGTCTTTGGGGGATGAAGACACTAACTGAACGGAAAAATGCCTCCAGCAAATGCCACCCACTTGGCGTCAGCTCAGCCTCTTTTCCTGGCCTCCACCATTCAGGGATTGGGCTAGGCAAAGGCTCCAAGTTTCTGCTTGGAAACATGCAGCTGGGGGAGGGGATGAGGCGAAAGAAAAAATTTTGCAATGACAATAAAGTCCAAAGACAATAGTCAACCGTCAGAGTCTGTGTGAGCTTGCTTAGGGTGGAAAGCTGGGGAAGCATGTGGCACGTCAGTGGAATCGGTTGGCTGTCAGGTGTGTTGGCACAAATATAAACTTCACCGCAGATTGCCTGTGTAACCTTGGGAAGTCACTTTTTTCTCGGAGTTTGGTTTTCCTATCAGTGTAGGGATGAGGAGCACAAACTCTGGAGTTAGGATGCCTCAGTTTGAATTCTATCTATGAGGGGCGCCTGGGCCACTCGGTGGTTAATTGTCTGCCTTTGGCTCAGGTCATGATCCCAGGGTCCTAGGATCTAGCTCCACACCAGACTCCCTGCTCAGTGAGGAGCCTGCTTCTCCCTCTCCCTCTCCCACTCCCCCTACTGGTGCACATGCTCGCTCTCTCTCGCGCGCGCTCTCTCTCTCTCTCTCAAATGAATAAATAAAATCTTCAATAAAATGAATTCTGGCTCTTTTTTTTTAACCAACAGTGTGAACTTTGACAAGTGAGTTAACCTCTGTGTGCCTCAGTTTCATCCCATGTATAAGGGGGATAACAACATCTAGCTCATAGGATGGTCATGAGTGTCAACTAACTGGCTGCACGTTGAGCTCTGAGAATAAGTGCCTGCACTGTGGTAAGCACCACACAAGTGGCAGCCACTGCTGTTGCTGTAAAAATGACACAAACCTCTCCTACATAGGATTATGGGAAGAGTATGTAAGACAATGACTTAGCAAGGGCTCTGTAAGCTCTCATGATGAAAGTGCATGTTCAGCTTCTACCTGGCCCAGCGCTATTGACTGGATCTGGAGGCTGCGATGGGCCGGAGTCTCAGCCTGAGCAGAAAGGGCTCTATGCAACATCTTGTAGTTTTCCCTTGCCAGCAGCAATGATATCTCCCTGGTCCTGCCTATCTAGCTTGCTTTGTCAAGCACACAAAACCCATCGCAGCTCCTTTCCCATTTGAGCTATTCGAGATTGCTTGGATCACTGCAGTAGCCTCCTGGCTGTTTCTCTGCCTTTGCCCTTGCCCCCTACACACTTCAGTGAGAAGCCCAAGAGATCCTGTTACAACGTAAGTTGAGACTTTCCCAAGGTTCCCTGTATCACTCAGAGTAAACACTATTGTACCTACGTTGGCCTCTGGGACCTCCTGCGATCTGACCTCCCCAGCATTTCCAACTACTTCTTTGTTCACAGAACATCAGCCGCACTGGTCTTCCTGCTGTATTTGGACCCTGCCAGGCATGCTCCCACCTTCCAGCCTGTGCACTGGTTGTTCCCTCTGCCCAGAAAAATCATCCCCCAGATACCTGCATGCTAATTCTCTCGCCTCTTTAAAGTCTTTGCTCAAATAGCACGTTCTCGATGAGGCCCACCTTTGACCACCTTAAGTAATTCTGCACCTCTCACTCTACTATCCCCAGTCCCTGAGCTATAACACCTTCTGACATCCTATATAATTTACTTATTATGTTATTGTGTATTCATCTTCTCTGGCTACCCTGTTAACTCCATAAGGGACTTTGTTTTGTTCTCCGATGCGACCCAAGTTTCCCAAAGTGTATCTGACACACAGGCACAGTGAGTTTTGGTGAAGAACCTAGAATGAACACAGCTCTTTCTAGCTCCCCTGGCTGTCATTAGGATGGTGAGCCAGAGGGATGAATCTGGAGGTATAGGAGCAGGGAGAAGACTGCCCGAATCCTCCCTGGGTGGAAGACTTTAAGCCTGACCCAGAGCAGTGATGGGGGAGGGCAGCACTGAGGGAAGGCGGGATCCATGAGAGCGGGAACCTAGTCCTGCTTGCTAGCTGATGGCTTCCCAGGTCCTGGCACTGTGCCTAGCAGAGCCCAGGCTCAGTGACTATTTGTTGAGTGAATGATTAAAAGCACGAGCCATTACAACATTTGCCAACCTGATTGGATGTGGAGGAAGAGGAATAATCCAAAGATAACACCCTCAGCTTGAGCCTGGGTAACCAAGAAAGTAATTGGAAATGTTCCCAAGTGCTGGAATCAGAAAGCAGAGATTTCACACACATCACACCTTCGGACACCAAGTCGAACATCTCTTCCTTTTGAGGTCTTTGTGCTCCCCATTTAAATCAGCTTCACCTGATTGACTTTCCCATGGCCCTCTGAACTTGGCCCCAGGAGTGCTGACCTCACTTGAACTTATGACCTCTCCAAGGCCTAGAAGTGTGTCTCAGGGTTCGGGCAAACATTCCAATTGGCTTTCCGTGCTCTACCCTTCCTCTCCTCCTGTTCCTCCTCCTCCGCCTCCTCTTCTTCTCCCTTTTCTCTCCCTCCTCCCCACCATCCTGCTCCCCCTTCCCCAACTCCCCCTCCTTCTTTCCCACTGCTTCTCCTCTACCTCCTTTCACTCTGGTTATCATAAGCTGAGTATTCATGGAACTTCAGCCAGTGGTTTGGATTAACCACAGGAACTGAAGGACGACCCGACCTGCAGGGTGGGGGTAGGGTGGGAAGTGGGACAATGTATTCAAGAATTTGGCCCCAGTTCACCTGAAATTGGAGACTCTCAGGTCTGAGCTGCAGGCACTGAGAACTGGGTTTGGGGTTTATAAACCTCATACCACACAGATCACAGCCTCCAGCAGACATGCACACTTTGTGACAAACAGCGCATCCCTACTACACACCAGCACCATGACACCCAAGTCTCCCCACATACCCATGTCACACTGCAGCCAAGTACGATGCATTCTCCACAGGACCCCAATCTCAGTGAGATAACACACTCATCATAGCAGCTACCAGACCCCAGACCATGGACACAACACACATTACAGACTCAGCATAAGAGCACACAGGACGCAGTGACACCTAACACACACACACACACACACACACACACCAGCCTCAAAGCATGGCAGCCCGCCAACCTCTGGTACACGATACACGGAGTAAGTACTCGGCACTTGCATAGCACAGTGACAGCCCAAGAAACACTCCTGAGGCATGCAGCAGTTTCCAAGTCAGTGACACAATACATGCATCACCAGTGCCCCTGTTCATTACACATGTGTGTGTGCGTGCCACACAACCATACATGCATGCACACACATACCCATGCACACAGAAGAGAGGAAAAGAGCTCTCCTCTTCTCGCCCGTCCTCCCCTTCCCAGGTCTTGGGCCGCTGGGCCATGCCTAACTTGTCTTAGGACCCTGGATCCAGAACACAGCTGACCTGGTAGGTGCCATTTCCTAAAAGCCTGTGGATTTGGTGGCAGCAGATCAAACACATGATAGAAGGTCCACATTTGAACCTCAGCTCCAAGTGGGCTGATATGTGGTCCCCATCAATGAACTGAAGGCAGCAACTGGCTGCCATGGGATGCCCACAGGGAGGGACCTGCTGGACTGAGTTTTGTGGGTGGAGCCAGGTAGGGCCCAAACAGACTTGGGGTGGGGAGAGGGCACCTGGAGCCCAGGCTGCTGCTCATGGTGAGAGGAGCACAAGAATGCATCCCCAGCAGGAAACTGAGGTAGAAACTGAGTCCTGAGGTAAGAGAAGACACTGGTGGAAAAACAGGAAGAAGGGTGGTGGGGAAAGAAAGGGTGAAATGAGAATATACAGTTTCCTCTGGCCTGCCCTCAGGAAGGTGAAAGAGGCAGGCATTGGCAGAGGAGACAGGAGGAGCCAGAGCTGGAGGCTGGCATGGGGAGGGGGTTAGAACTGAGGCTTCTAAAAAATAATGAGAGGCTGGGGAGGGGTAGACAGGGACAAAGGGCAAAGAAATGCACTTGGGGGCTGAAGAGTCAGCCTGGGGATGTGACAGCCATGGGCACTCCTGCTGCCCAGAAGTGGGGGTGGAGAATTAGACATCAGTCAGGGAGAAGAGGACTCACTGATGAGAGCTTATGGTGTGCAGAAGTTGGCCATCACTGAGAGAAAGAGGAGTGGGGTGCTAATGAGGAAAACAAGAGAGAAGGACATGTTGGCCAAAGACCATTGATGAGCAGCTGTCAGGCTACAAATACCAGGCTCATGGTCCCACAGGCAGAGGGTGCCATGAAGGTCTGCACCCCATCAAAACTCCCAACTTGGAAAACTCTACTCTGACTTCAGGTGACCCAAAATAGCATGGCCCACAGTTTTCTATGCCAAGTGGGGAAGGATTGGCTAACTTCAGGCACTGGTCAAGTCAAGTTCTGACCTCAGTAGAACCAGAAGGTTGGGGGGGAGAAAGAGAGGGAGTCCTTAGGTCTTTTGGGGTTAGCATGTGGCTAAAGAAGTCGCCAGGCAGTTGACTCAAAACCATAATTGGCATATTTACATGTGACTTATGCTAAAGGACATAAACTAATAAATAACCCCTGTACCTTTCCACCCAAGCTGAACTTGAATGGGTTCAGGGCTGGGTTCTAATTCTATATCCCCAGCCATTGTGAATCCCTGAATACTTTGGCCTTGGTATCCCCAAGGGGGAAAAAAATCCCCTAAGTTGGGCACTAACTTAAGTCTCCAGGGACTGATCTTCCTTTTCCTCCCTCCTGGACTAAGCTAATAATGCCCACAAGTAACCAGCATGGTGTACTTCCCAAAACATGATCTCATTTGAGTTTCATAACAATCCTGCAAGGCCAGCAAAGCAGGGATTATTATCCCTGTTTTCAGATGAGGAAACTGAGGCTCTAAGAAGCTAGGCAATAACCAAGGTCACACCAATAGCAGGTCCTCTGACTTCAAACCTAGCACCCAGGCTAGAAGGAGAGCCTGCCCCTTCATCTTATGCAGACTTTCCCAGTCTCATGGGAAATATGGGAAGGAGACTCAGATGGTATAACAAGATGGGGAGGGTCCATGCCCATAGAGCCTGGCAAGAGGATTAGGTCAAGATTATGCTCTCCCCTTCTTCATTTTTAAAAATTTTTAATAGATTTATTTATTTATTTTAAAGAGGTAGAGAGGCACAGAGGGAGAGAGAGAGAATCTCAAGCAGACTCCCTGCTGAGAACAGCCAGTCCCACGACCCTGAGATCATGACCTGAGCCGAAACCAAGAGTCAGATGCTCAACCCACTGAGTCTCCCAGGTATCTCTATGTTCTCCCCTTCTGAAAGGGATGGGTGTGGGGAGTAAACTAATGCTTCTTGAACATCTACTAAGTGCCAAAATATAATAGGAATCTTACATACATGATCTCATTTAATCCTCATAAAACTCTGTAAGATAGGTAGTCATTTTACAGAGTGAGAAACTGAGGCTCAGAGAGTGGCACACCAGGTCAAAAGTCACACAGTGGTTAAGTAATGGAGTTAGAACTTGGTCCTGGTTCTGACTCTAAAGCCCATTCTTTGCCCCATTCCCTTGGTAGGTTGGCCATTACCTCGGTACCCATCCAGCCACTTCAGGAAGCCTGTCCCTGATGGGCTTTTTTGAGTGGCCTTCAGAAATCAGGAAACTGAGAGGAGGGAGGAAAATAGAGAACCCATGGGGAAGGTTAGAGCTCCAAGAGGCTGTGGGAGAAAGCAGATTCCTCCCAAGAACTATGAGCAGTGTCCCTCCCTCTTTCCTTCCTCTCCCCCCTTCTTACCGCAGCCTGGCTGGGGTATGGGAATCATGGCCCTAAAGGGCAGCCTCTTGGTAGATTCAAAGCTGGAGGCAGTGCCACAGAGGCCCACATCCTGGGTCACCTCCCACTCAGAGCCACAAGGAATCTGGATGAGAATGCCAACATTTTTCTAAACCACCAGATTTCATTGCTACTTCCCTTCCCAAACCTCTCATCTCCTCACCATTAGCTTCAGAGTTGGAACTTCTTTCCCTGACTAGAAAGTGAAAGATTCAGACTCCTGAGTTGGTCCTGATCTACAGAGATTATTCTGCCTTTAGGCATGATTCATTTAGACCACTGGGGGTCTCTCTCTTGTTCTGTGCCAGCTCAAAAGTCTTAAAGACATTCCATAGCTTTCCTCAGGTAACTTCCCAACATTGTATTTCTTATCATTAGGGTGCTCTTTATATACCTAACTTTAGTTACTGATGCCAAGTCTTTGCTGTTTTGTCTTTAATAGAAATGGGGCAAGTCAGCTAGTCTTCTGGAAACCAATAGCTGTATACTGTCTTTAATGGCTGGCCCAATTTTCTAATTCCCCAGGAATAGTGAAGGATGAAAGATAAGGTAAAGCTAACATGAGAGGGTATTAGAAGAAAAGTTACAAATAATGTAGAAAATTATAGACCTAGTGAGGAGACTTAGTAGACCCTTGGTTGTCATGTTGTCATCAACATCACCATCATCAACTGTTTCTGTCTTCATCATGGTCACCATTACCACTGCCACCACCATTTCTATCCTCATTGCCATTTTTATTGCTATCACAACTATCATCATCAACGCCCTGACCATCACCTTCTTTACCACTATCACCACGTCTACCTCCACCATTACTGTCAACATCACTCACACCCATCAATCACCGCCTCTAATATCTCAAGAATGTCTACCATTATCACCACTTTCTTTTTCCTAAGATTTATTTATTTATTTGAGAGGGGGTGGGCAGAGGGAGGTAATCCCAAAGCAGACTCCCCGCCAAACACAGAGCCCAATGTGGGGCTTGGTCTCATGACTGTGAGATCATGACCTGAGCCAAAACCAAGAGTCAGATGCTTAACCGACTGCACCACCTAGGCGCCCCTTCATCCTCACCACTTTCAACACCACCATTGCTACCTCTACATTACTATCTCCACTTCTGGGAATGTTATTACTATTACACCTCAGCCATCATCACCCTCATTTGTCTTCCTGGCCATCATTTCTATCTCTACTGTAATTCTCATTACCTCCACCACCATCATCACCATCATTATTCATCCCTAGTTCTGTCACCATTACCAAGTCCATTAACACTGTTGCTGTTACCACACTTACCATCACCATCACCACCTCGATTGTCTTCCTCACCATTGCCTTTACCACCATCATTAATGGTATTATTATGAGCACCTTCATTACCACCATCAACACGGTCATTATCTTTATTGGTGGTAATATTATGATCACCGCCACCACTTTTGTCATTAATGGAAGTATTCTTGTGACTCCTGCCTCCAAAAGTCCATAGAAAATTGATGGGTTTTCAGACAGAAAGCAAAGAGGATGAGGCCAGATTCCAGAGGCCAAAAGTGTACAAATTTGGATATTCCCCAGATGTCCATCTCAACTGTGGTCAACAAGGTTGCCCCATTCAGGGGTGCAGGTCTACCCTGGAGAGTGCAGGGAAGTGGGCGGGACATCAAACCTACAATAGCAGATGGTAAGGGCAGCCAGCCATGTATTCCCCAAGTATATGGCAGAGCAGCCTCAGCTGGCTCTCAGAAGTGAGTAAGGGCCTGGCTAGGCTAGATGGTATACTAAGAGACTGAAACCAAAGGAAAGGCCCCAAGGGTAGGCTGAAAATGCCTTGGAAGGAAACTAGGGAGCTGTAGATTGTCTGGCTTTTAGATTCAGTCCCAGATTGAGGAGTATCTCTTCTACATATCGAGGTGTCCCTGGATCATTCTGGAATTTTGGTCACCTTCCATATTCTCAACTACAAACCCGCTCAGGGTAGGAAACAGCCCCTGTAATTTACTGAGAAGCTGCAATGCCTGGCCTAAAGGAGATTCCACCATGCCCAGGGAGAGGGAAAAGGTGGCTTTCCCAGTGCCAGTGCCTTCCTCTTCTCTTTCCTTCTTTCCCAACCCCCTCTATTCTCCCCTTCTCAAATCCACCCTCTCTCCTTCCAACCCCTTCTAGTACCCCCTGCAAACTTGCCCTGCTTCTGTTCTCTTCTCAGACTGTTTCCCTGCCTCCCTGCTGTCTCTTCCTCACCTTTCTAGATTTTTTCCTCCCCTCAGGCAGGCAGGGCTTTAAAATGCCTTGAGTGAGAGCCACAGAGCGTCCTACGAGAGATTGTTTCTTATGCTAACACACTGCTCTATCAGGGATTTGTTCCTGAATCTCCAGCTACATTGTCCTTTGCCCACTTTCATCCCATTAATCCTGCTGTCGACAGGAGAAGAGGCTCATTAAGTCATCATATCCGTACACTGGGGTCCATGCTTCTCTCTGCTCCCTCTGTGCACGCATGTGGCCTTTGCTCCTGCTTTCCAGGCTTCCCTTCTAGATGGGCATCCCCAGTGTCTACCAACACCTTCATCCTCTCCCATCGAGTCTTCCTTCAGCACACTCTGCCCCGCACTGGCGTGCATGTGTGTGCACGCATGCGTGCGCATACACACACACACGCTCACACTCCCCACACAGCTCATACCCCCCCGACAGCCATGCTCTCCACGTACTAATCATCATCGTCATCAACCACAATTATCAGCTGTTGTGCCCTCACCATGTGCGAGGTCATGTGCTAGTTTTGCTACATTAGCACATTTTATACTCTCTACATCCCTGTGAGTTTGGCATTGATAACCTCCCCCTGCTTTTTTTTTAAAAAAAGATGTTATTTATGTGCTTAAGAGAGAAAGAGAGAGCACAAGTCGGGATGGGGGCAGGGAGCAGAGGGAGAGGAAGAAGCAGGCTCCCCACTGAGCCAGGAACCCTATGTGCACAGGGCTTGATCCCAGAATCCCGGAATCACGACCTGAGCCAAAACCAGATGCTTAACCGCCTAAAAGACTGAGCCACCCAGGGTCCCCAAACCCCCACCTCTCTGCTTTTTACAGGTCAGGGAATGGTAACCTAGGTGAATTCAGGGACCAAGGTAACACCATGAGAAAGTAGGGAGCTGGAATTCAAATCCAGGTCACTCAGAGCTTGTGGACTGAACTCAGAACTATTGCACTTTCATACTTACACCCACTCCCTTGTACAGATACACAGAAGCATGCCATGCACATTTGTGCCCACATACCAAGCACATGTAGTACACATGCTCACAGAGAGCACACTCCATACCCAAAGAGCACACATTCCATACACTACACAGAGAAACACACATATGCACATGTGTGTGTATGCAACACAGAACATACTCCCAGGAAGATCGCTCCTACTCATACTAGTCATTTGATAGACACTGATTGAACATCTGCTATGTTCCCACCCAACCACCTCTGTCCCATGTTAAGCATTATGGTCATCCAAGAGAGGAAGAAAATGAGAACGTCTTGAGTGCCTACTATATGTCAAAGGGAGCCCACAGTCACAGGAACATGTGTGAACCTTCACATGCATATGCGCGTGCACACACACACACACATACACACACACACACAGTCACTCTAGCTAGAATCAATCCTGGGCCTCCCACTCCTGTGAGACCTGGGGAAGACTTCAGGGATGGGACTAGCACTTGATATAGGTACTAAGGGGAAGCGGAGAGGCTAAAGTTACAGAGTCCACTAAAATTAGGTTTTAAGACTCCCAGACTGCCCAAGTTGGGAGAAAGGACTTCAGAGGTCTTCCCTCCCTGCCCCTACCAATGATTCATAGTTGTTAACAGCAGAGGTCCAGACTCAGAAGTGGTACGTCCTACCAGCCTTCACAGACTCTGGAGTCCAAGCTACTTCTCTGGGCTCCGGGGACGTGGGGTGAGCCTCTATGAGCTTTCCCACGCTATCCCATAAGTTTTGGCCTGACTTAGTTCCATGTAGCTCCTCAAAAAGGAAAATGGACAGGAAATTAAAGATAACTAGGCAGTTTGAGAGGATTAAGGATAAGGGAGAGCAACATAATTATGCCATAGTTGCTATTGGACAGGAGAGCAACCAAAGGAAATGTAAATGGCCTAAACCAACTCATTATAAGAGCAAGGGAAAGGCCAGCAAGCAGATAAGAGTCCTGAGTGTGAGACAGAAACATTAATCACAGCAAGCCAGCCACCACAGCCCAGACTACTAGGACAATGGACCCAAGGACAGGGCCTTAATGGACCCTTTGCCTGCACAGGGCAAAGATCTGGCAGAGCCTCTGACACAGGGAGGAAGGAGTGTCCATGGGCTTTGCCGCTGGCATCCTGTGGCCTGGGAGCAAAGCCAGCTCCTTTCATGTCCTGAAGGAAGAACTTTGAATGCAACGACTCTAAGCACAGGGGGGTCTTGGTCAATGTCAAATGCTCGGTAATTCCCTGGACTATGAGTCAAGAGGCCTGGGTTCCATGCCCAGTCCTGTACCATCCTAGCTGTGTGGCCTTGGGCCAGTCTTTTCTCCTCTTTGGACTTGTACCCCCATATTTATAATGAATGAGATTTTACGATAAAGAAATGAAATAATAACAGCTCACATTTCTGGAACAATTCTTCTATGAACAGGCACAGAGGTTGGCAGGTACTTTCTGTAAAGGACCAGAGAGTACAGTCTCTGTTGCAACTACTCTACTCTGCTGTTACATAGCACAGGAGCAGCCACAGACCATGAGTAAACAACCTGGCCATGTTCCAGTAAAACTTTATTTACAAAGACGAGTAGACAGCCAAAAGTGGCCTGTGGATTGTAGCTTGCTGGTCCCTGAATAAAACAAGGGACTACGGGGGCACCTGGGTGGCTCAGTGGGTTAAGCCTCTGCCTTCGGCTCAGCTCATGATCCCAGAGTCCTGGGATCGAGTCCCACATCGTGCTCTCTGCTCAGCAGGGAGCCTGCTTCCCTTCCTCTCTCTCTGCCTGCCTCTCTGCCTACTTGTGATCTCTGTCTGTCCAATAAATAAATAAAATCTTAAAAAACAAAACAAAACAAAAAAAAAAAACAAGGGGCTACATATTTTAGTTACATTATCTCATTTGAAATTCCAGCAACCCTCGGAAGCAGATTCTACTACTCCTCCCATCTGATAATACAGAGAACTTGAGGCACAGAGAAGTTCAGTAACTTGCCCAGTGCTATAGAGCTGGGAAATGGCAGAGCCAGTATCTGAGCCCAAGAAGTTTGTCTTGTAAGCCCATGGTGCTGCATGGCCCCCAGGATAGGAACAATGGTAATTCTTATAACAATACCAATCACTGCTTGCATTTCCACAGGACTCTACACGTTCACAGAAGAGCTATCAGAAATCCCAGCCCTTCTCCCCGAGGAGCCATGACCCGCTGGTGTGTCACAATGATTGTACAGTGTGTCGAAAGTCATTTGGTGCTAATAATAGTTTAAAAAATGATTTACTGCTGTTTTAATAAACTAGAGTTGACCCAACATTATCCCTCTAACAATGTCCCTCTCACTCGCTTGCATTCAGATATGTTTCCTGGAAAGAGAGTGAAAAGGCTGGAGTTCCAGCCACCTTGCCAGGAATGCCTGGGGAGGATGGCGGTCAGAGGCTCATCGTCTGTCAATCATCGGGAGAGAAGCAGGGGAAGGATGAAGAATGGATGATAACAGCCAAGCACCCTGGATTGGCATCAAGGCCTAGGAAGTCAGAATGATTATTCCCATTGGACCGCTGAAGAGACTGAGGCTCACAGATGTGTAGTGAGGGGCTTGAGGTCACATGGTTAGAATGTCAGACACAAGCTAGAGCCAAGTGGTGCCTTAGAGCAAAAGGCCAGGAGCAAGACAGGATGTCATAAAAATTCTGCCCCTAGCACTTTCTGTGGGATCAGAATCTTTCTTCCTGGGCATCGGTTTCCCAATCTGTAAGATGGGGATATGGACAGCCCCCCAGTTGACAGGACCTGTTGTGAGGATCAGATGAAATAATAAGGAGTGACTGAGGCTGCTGGGTTGTTCGGCCTGAACGTGAGAAGTCTCTGTAAAAAGAAAGGGACGGGGGAGAACTAACATTTGCGGGGCATCTACTGTGTCCCAGGAAAGCTCTCAGAGCTATCTCCAAAAATCCTCCCAGTAACTTGGAGGGAGGAATGGCTCTCTCCACTTTACAGATAAGGAAACTGAGTCCTAAGGCCACCTAGCCGAAAAGTGATGTAGACCAGAACAGAAACCAGCCTTGACTGTGGGCCTAGGGCCCTCAGCATCAGCAGCCTTCAGTCATATGGGTGGAGCATCAAATGCAAAAGCAGAGGGGTCCATGGAGTCACAGATATTTTCTGAGCACTGCTATGTGCCAGGCATTGTTCTAGGCACTGAGGATGCCGCCAGGAACAGAGCAAAATCCCTCCCCCAGTGGAGCCAAAACTCCAGAGAACAAGTAAGCACACTTCACGGGTTCCTTCCATTTTGTGGTTCCATGATCCTGGGCCAGGTGTCTGCTCTCTTCCTCGTTTTACCCCCTGTACACCCTCCCCAAAGGAAAGATAAAGGAGCACTGTCTATTCCAACCCCTCTCCCCACCAAACCATGGCATCCCGAGTCACTGCATGCCCAGCCAAGAACAAAGCCTGGAGGAACCACTTCTCCGGGACATCACGTGCCTCCTCCCAGGGTGTGGAGGCTCAGGACACTGGCTTGGCCTAGACCTGACCCTGGTGAGTTGTCCCTGGGAACAATGGTTCAGAGGCGTCTCCCCCAGGACTCCCACCAAGGATGGGAAGTAGGGTTTGGGACAGGCTGGCCTGGGTATTGTTTTGAAGGCCCGTTTCCTGGATGAGTTGGCAGTCAGAGCCCCCAGGGTACTGCAGTGAGCCCAGGAGGGCCTGCACCTGTCTTTTCTTCCTCCAGAACAAAGCCTCTATTTGGCTCCCATGCTCCTTCCCTCCGGGGAAGCTGCAGGCCTGTAGAGCTGCGCTCCCTGAGGAGCCCAGGGAGGTCTCTTGGCCCAGGGAGGCTTCCAGAGGACTACGTTGCCACACAGGGCTTGCTGCCATGAGCCAAGAGATTGAGAGGCCTAGACCCAGCCCCGGCTCTGGCACCTTCTCACACAGGCCGGAGGCTGGTAAGCCCCGGGCAGCAGAACAGCGGGATGCCTTGGTCTGGCTGAGGGCAGCTTGCTGGTGGGACAGCCCTCAGACAGTCCACTCAAGAAGCTAACAGCCCATGGCTACACATGTGACAGCTAGGTTAGGCGGCTGTCTTCAAGGTGGGGCTCCGACAGCTGGCCAGGCAGGGGATCCACCAACTTGCTCCCCAGTGGCTGGGCAAGCAGCCTGCTCTTTACTCATGCTAGTCCTGAGTGAAGGCTACAGACATAGGTCTGAGGCAGATACTAGGGTTTGGGGGCAGGGGGCAGGTGGATACCAAGGCATCCAGGCAACCAAGAGAAAAGACTCAACCCTCAGCAATGCAAAGAACTCACCCTCCACCCCCTGCCCCACCCCACCCTGGGCCTCTGATCACGGACACGGGCCAACCCTGGCCCTGCCCTCCACGTGTCCACATTTCTTCTGCCCTCCCCCCAGCCCCAGTACATCTGGGAAGAGGACTGGGCCTTTGGGCCTCACCTCTGTGTGAACCTCCTCTTTGAACACCACACCAGCCCCAGGGGAAGGAAAGAAGTTGGGAGGGAAGAGAGGGAAGGAGAGATTCTCCCTTTCTTCCCCCACCCCGCCACCGCATCCCCGCCCGCTGCTGCCCTGAATGCAGCTTGCTGAAGCTCAGAAAAATCAAGCCTCTTGTCGAAGGTCCTCCAGCAAAATATGCACCCATCATTCTGAGCCCTGACCTTCCTTCCATGGGCTGAGGCCTCAAGAAATCCCAGAGTAGCAAGTGGAAAGAACGGGAATGTGCCCCCGGATGACAGAAAAGCAGAAAGCCACCTGTTTCTTCTCCATCCTAGCCATGCAGATAAATATAACACCCCTCCTGTTACAGTTCCTGTTCATTACAGAGCATTTTCCATGTGTTCATGCATTCAATCCTCTCAACAACCTGGCGGCCGGCTATCATTCTTTGCCCCATTGTACAGATGAGCAAACTGAGTGGCATTCAGTCAAAGCGACTTACTTACCCAGGGTCACTTAGCTAGGAAGAAGTGGCACCAGGATTTTATGTCAAGCCTGTGATCCCTAGAACCCCTGGATGACTACCCCACCCCCCGCCATCTTCAACGGAAAACTTTTTTTTTTTAAGATTTTATTTATTTATTTGACAGATAGAGATCACAAGTAGGGAGAGAGGCAGGCAGAGAGAGAGAGAGAGAGGAGGAAGCAGGCTCCCTGCCAAGCAGATAGCCTGATGCGGGGCTCGATCCCAGGACCCTGGGATCATGACCTGAACGAAAGGCAGAGGCTTTAACCCACTGAGCCAGCCAGGCGCCCCTCTTCAACGGAAAACTTTAAGGCTTTGAGGAAGACAGCCTGGCCTGCAACTTCAGATGTATCGGTGGACCCTTTGGTTCCCAGGGTACTATCATGTAGGAGGGCTGGTGGTAGCCTGCCAGGCCTCCTAGCAATCCCTGGCCCTGGCCCCTCTTGCCTACAGTACCTCCAGCCCCTGTGGATGCTGCTTGCTTGGCCTGAGGGGCAGGAGCCTGGACCCACCTCCCCAGCACCTTGGCTCCTCGATTCAAGCGGCCCGTCAGAAAGTCTCCCGGCTCAGCCTATGGCATGGCTCAGGGGCTGGGGGTGGGGTAGTGCTGGGGAGGGAAGCCTGAGTCATCCCCAGGCCGAGAAGCACAATGTTTGGCAGGATTCCTGGCCCAGCTAAGGAAGGAGAAGGAACATTGAGTTACGGAGGCTGGCTGGGGCAAGGGAGAGGCAGTGAGGAAGGGGTGTGGGTAAATCCATGGAGATGGGAGGCTCATAGGAAACTGGAATCTCCAGGGTCTGGCCATGGGGAAGGACCCAGGGAGCATGGCGGTGTAGGGAGCACCTAGTGGGGGAGAGACACAAGGAGGCCAGGGGACCTTTGTTTTGTCCCGTTCTCCATCCCAAACCAGGGCCCCCCTGGCCTGGGCTCACTCTCTCTCTCTCCCTACAGAGCATGTGACAGCCAGGGTAATTTCAGAGAAGGAATCCTCCTCAACCCCACAGGGGGAGGGCGCCACCTCCTGCCACCTCCCTCTACCTCTTCCTGTCACATCCTTGGCCACCAGTGGTTCAAAATATATTGGTTCTTGGCTGGCTGTTTCCTTAAGAATCAAAAATATCAAGTCTTAAATACATTCCCACAGCTTTAACTCATACCTCTCAGCGGATGGGCCCAGTCCAAGTGGCTCCTTGAGCTGCAGGCCCACAGAGTTGACAGCTTACCCAATAGGTCTTCTGGGGTGACCCTCAGATACCTCCAGGTCAGCTCGAAACTGTCTCTGTCTACCAGCAAAATGAAATCCATCCTCTGCCCCTAGCAGTAATATCACCATGCATCAGCTGAGTGTTGTTCTTGACATGTCTCTCCTCCTCTTTCCTTCCTTCCTTCCTTCCTTCCTTCCTTCCTTCCTTCCACAAGCATGGGACATGTGCCAGTGCTGAGCATGGAGGTGGATAACAGTGGTGAACAAGTCACTCATGACCCCAGCCCTCCCACAGCTTACAGAAAACTGCCAACCATGTTACTAAGGGCCAAGATGGGAGCAGTCCAAGGGCCCAAAGGAGCCTCAAAGAAGAGTAGGGCTCACATAGGACCACCCAGAAAGCTGATGCCCAAATGGTGACTGGGGTCCATGGGGGTCTACACTCAGACCATTTCACTGGCCTCAAGATGGCCCTCTGTCTTGACATCTTGGACCTTCCCATGCTCTGATCCAGCCTCCAACCATGAGGGGAAGGACAGTTGTCAGTGTCAAAGGCAATCATATCACTTCCCCGCTTTAAGTATATCCAGAGCTCCACACAGCTCTCAGGATAAAGTCAGTTTCTCATCCGGGTGGACGCACAGACCTTCCCATTCTGAGCATGCCCGCTGAGGGCTGCAGTCCCCTCTCTGGCCTACTCATACCACATGTTCTATCCATAAGCATGCACCCAGGACCAGAATCTCTCCTGGTGTTTGCCTCTGCTGCGTCCTCCCACTTGGCCAATCTTCTCTGTCTTCTGCACTTTCTCCTTTATGCTTCAAGGTAAGAGCTCCCAAATCCCCTGCCTGTCACTTCCCAACTCCTTTAGTTTCCCCTCCCCATGGGCATTTACCATCTTGCTCCCTCTTCAGTGCTCCTGGGAGCCTTGCCTGTCATTTTTGGATCACCCTTGCTGGGGTTCAATCTGAGCAGCAGGAATCCGCCGCTCAGCTTCATTATGTTTGTGTTTCTGCTCTGTCCCTCTGGGAACGGCTTCCCAGCTTAGACCCCAGGAATCTACCCCAAAGCCCAGATCTGGCCTCACTTGCTTGCTTCCTTGCAGGCGTACTATCAGAGCCCGGCTGAACTGTGGGCTCTCTGGTCTTGAATTCCAGCAGCCTCCAAACTTTAGAAGTCTTCCTGGTCAGAGAGTCCCCTGGAAGACTGGCCCTTCTCTCCTCCTCCTCCTCCTCCCAGCACTTGGTGGCAAAGCAGCCTTGGCTAGAATTGCCTAGAACAGGTTCAGGGCTTGCCTAGCCCAGGAGAAAAGTGGAAGCTGATGAGGGGCCTTCCCTGGAGAGGAAGGCCTGCAGTCTTCGTTGGATACCCAGCTCCCTCTTGGGGAGAGGATGGGGGAGACTGACTGTGTTTGCCCCTGTGGAGTCACTGTCTTAGAGGAAGAAGAAAAGTTTGTCCCATGGTGGAGGAACCTATCTTCCCGCACATCTAGTCCCTTCCTTTCCTGGACTGGGGTTGGGGGCTGCTCAGGACTGGGGGCTGATTGGCTTTAGGAGGTGTGGTGAACTTGACATACACATCCCCCAAACTAGGGCTAAATAAGGGAGATAGGAGCTTTTGTTCTTCCTCCCCAACATCCACACTGCTGAGCTCCTCTCTCCACATCAGTTTGGGGCCTCTGGGTTGTTTTCAGGAAGGGGGTGCTTCTCTCTACAGCTCAGCTTGGAAGGGGGAGAAGGGAGAGAGATGGCTTGATACGGATTTTTGTGGTTGGAGGTGATGGGAATCCCAGCTGTGCTCCTGAGCCCCTCCCCTCTCCTCCACAAGCACAACCACCTCCTTCAGAGATGGGCAGGGAAGGAAAGGCAGAAAGAGGGCTCTGCTGGTCCCTCAGTGTTCAGAGATACCCCAGGAGAGCAGCAGTCAGATTTTCTCAAATGACCAGCTGGCCCCAGGGCCTGGCAGTGGGACCCAACGTTTGAGGCACAGACTGTCCGAGGTGATTGAGGCTTGTGTGCAGGTCTGTCTTCGGAAAATTTTCCCAGAAGGGAGGCTCTAGCCTGGAGGTTCTCAGTGCTGGCTTTGCATTAGAATCCCCTGGGGAGACTCTAAGAATGTTGATGCCTGGGTCCCAGCTCAGATGTTCTGTTCTAATTGATCTAGGCTGGAGCCCTGGCATGCCCAGACCATTGCTTTGAGCAGAATTTCTCAGCTTTGGCAATCTTGGCATGTTTGGCCAGGTAATCTGTGTTGGGGGAGGGTGCTGTCCTATGCATTTGTAGGACGTTTACCAGCATCCCTAGATGGTACCCACCAGGGTCTGGTAGCAGCTGTCTCCCTCCAGCCTCTCACCTATAACAAGCAGGGATGTCTCCGGGCATTGCTGAGTATCCCTTGGGGGCAAAGTTGTCCTGATTGAGGTCCGCTGCTCTAGTGTCAGGGACAGTCTGACACAGCCCTCTCAGAGCAGCCCCAGGGCCCTGTTGTCCTCCCCTGAGCCCTTCTGGTGGCTCACAGCGACCTAGCGTCTCTGTCCTCTGGACCTGGCTCTGCTCTGGGGAAGGCTGGGAATACACAGGGTTTCTGACCTCGTTTTTGTTTCCCGGGGACGCATATTGAGAAACCAAAGGTCAGAGCCCACTTTGGCTGCAGGGACCCAGGATGGAGGGTGGGGGGCGGCCTGCAGGTTTACCCTAGGATCATCTACACTTCAAGCACTATTTGACAAATGTTTCTAGATGCTCCCTGCCAAACCACAAGCCATTGTGTTGGGTGATGAGGTCCCAGCGATGAGCTGGGAGAACATTACCCTTGCCCTCATGGGGCAGATGATCCAGCCCAGGGTTCAGCAACCTTTTCTCTAAAGGGCCACATAGTAATTATTTCGGGCTTTGTGGTCTGTCACAACTCTTGAACTCTGCTGTCGTATTTTGGAAAAGCAGCCGTAGACAATAGATAAGCGAAGAAGCATGGCCTTGCTCCAATAAAACTTTATTTACAAAAAGAGATAGGGGTTCGGACTTTGGCTGGGGACTGTAGTTTTCCAGCCCCAGGTCTAGTGGGAGAAATGAACAAGCACTCAAATATTTACAATCCGTGATGAACTGTTCTGTGATCGGAGATCCACGGAACAGCAGGTGAGAGTCAGAGAAGGGGATCCAAGCTCCCAGGAAGGGTGTCTAACCCACATTTGTGGAGAAGATAAGTCAGAGAAAACTTTCCAGGAAAAGTTTTTCAGTTTGGCACCTGCGCTCAGACCTAAAGGGCATGGAGAAGGCCACCGCAGCAACAGCTGATGAGGTTCAGACCAAACTGGAAACCATGGAGCTGGAGAAAGAGAAGCCAGGGAATTCAACATGTGTTGGAGGTCGAATGGGTAGGACCTGGTGGCTAGTTGGATGTGACAATGGTAAGGGGACAAAGGTATTGGAGGATGCCTCTAAGTTTTTAGTGGAGATGTAGTGATACCATCCACTGAGACAGGGGACACAGAAACAAGGGCAGGTTTGGAGAGGATGGTACCTGGTAGATTTAGTTGTAATGTGTTGGATTTGAGGTAAGTAGGGCACATCCTAGTAGCAACGACCTGGAGGCAATTAGAAATGTTGTCCTTAAGGCCTCATCATAGAGGAGTTCCCCTAGGAAGAGAGAGGAGGAGAGAAGAGGGGGGAGAGAGAGGAGGAGAGAAGAGGGGAGGAGAGGAGAGGAGAAAAGGGGGAGGAGAGGAGAGGAGAGGAGAAGAGAGGAGAGGAGAGGGGAGGGGAGGGGAAGGGAGGGGTGAGGGGTGATCTAAAGCCTTGAGACCTCCAACAGGAACAAGACTGTGAACCAGTGGCCAAAGGGTTGGAGAGAAAAGCAGGAAGATATTGGAGCCCCTTCTGCTCTCTGGTTCTCTTAAGATTCTTCACCGAGAGGGTTTGCCTCAATGATCTCCAAGATCTCTTTTGTTCCATGGGCACAGCAACTAGCAACATAAGACGAGAGTGAAGCAAAGCCTTCTGGGAACACAGGAAGTCCTTCAGCTCTCAGGAATCAGAAGACGCATTAGAGCCTTGAAGAGTAAGGAGGATTTTCACAGGCCCAGGAGGGGAGATGGGTGGGGGGAAGTAGAAGAAGTGGGGCAGGGCAGGGCACAGTGGACATTCCAGACCAGAGGAGACTGAGGAGAACCACAGAAGGCAGGACAATGCAGGGAGTATTGTGGAAGTCATGAGCTGTCAGCTGGGGCCTAGGATGCTGGTGCTGGGATGGGGGAGGTAGGGTGATGAGAAGGAAGATCAGAGGTACAATGGGTCTGGTGTGTTTGAGTCCTGTGTCGATCCCACAACTGTGTGACCTTAGACAACTCACTAAACAGAGCCTCAGTCTCTTCATCTGCATCAAGGCCTGCCTTCCACTCTGGGAAGGGGATGGAAGAATAGACCTTTTAGTCTGTGGAGCTGGTGTGTCATTAGCCCCTGACTATGTTTCTAGAAAGATCCCGGAGGTGAGGAATGCTAAGACACTCAGGCAGAAGCTAGAGCTGGCCAGAGAGTCACTTAGATGCACTCTAGCTGCTGCCTGCATCACCCCTTCTGGTCTTCTATGACAACTAGGTTTCCTGGCCAAAGGGAAGAAGCAAAGAGAAAAGAAGACTCCCGACTGGGCTCAGGACATACCCGACAGAGAACCCCACCCCAACCCAGTTACTGTTTCTGCCTTTGCCAGCTGCCGTTGGCCTCACATGGGTAGCCTTAGAGAGAGGAGAGGGCAAGAGGAGACTTCTGTTTCCTGGGCATGTTCCCTGGGCCTGACATGGCATTTTTACAACATCCCTGCTTCTCGGCTGGAAAAAATTTAAAAATAAATAAATAAAAGACTGGGGGTCAGGAAGCAGCAGAACAAGGACCAGAACCTGGGTCTGTTTGACTACCAAATCCACGTTCGCCCTTGCCACTCTAGCAGCTGCCGAAATTGGCTCTGGAAATGCTCCATCTCTGGCCGTGTGTCTGGAGGAGTCTCTGTGGGCTCCCGTTGCTCAGGATGGCTCCTGGGTTTCTCTGTGATCCTCTCTCTCCTTCCCTTCATCTGTCCTGTTCTTCCCTGGTATACACGTCATCCAGTCAGCCAGGAAGCCAGTGGTTGCCCACCCTATTGGGACCCTGACAGAGGATGGTGGAATAACCGAAGTGTATTTTCCATGACCTTCAGCTCTGGTGGGGCCGACTTCCCCTGTGGTGACTGGGGTTGATGATAGCTGAGTGACAGGAGGACACACACACACGCAGACATGGGAGGGCCACATCAGGGTTGGCATGCCCAGGATACCCCAGCTGCCTGCCTGCCAGGGCAGCTGCCTCCCCCTCTTCATGAACACAGCTGGGAACACCACTCTCAAGTGATAGTCACTGTTCTCGTCAACCAGCGGGGAACACCCCTGCTGACTGATGGGGCATATTTCTTCCTGCCTTTGGTGGTTCCCCAGGTCACCCCTGCCAACGGATGGGCTACAGCTGCCTCCCCCTTCCTCTGTTGGGTGCCAGGGGTACCTCCGGCAGCCACACACAGATGTGCACAACACTGGCAAGTCATACACAAAGCTGTGAGAGGCAGGCCAGGCTCCACGGAGCCCTGGGAGGCCAAAGATACGGATCTCAGCCTCCCCTGAGGCTTGGGCACTGATGAACACCAGCACCACCAGACCAACATGCTGGGCCCTTCCTGTGGGCCCATGTCACTGGTGCAGGGCTGGGAGGAGGCTGCCTGAATGTATATGGCAAACCTGGGCCCTTCCACAGTCTCGCCTGCTCTTTCAGTTTGGGCTGCATTCCCACGTGCACCTTGCTCCCAGCTACCTCAAGCCACAAGCGGTGATGCCAACTCTGGGCAAGGTCCCAGGCCTGGCCCTTGGATAACAGAAAGGAATCAGAAAATTCCCCTACCCTCACAGAGCTCACTGGCTAGGGGAGACCCTGTAGGGGCTAAAATCCAGTAGGAACGCAGGTTGCTTGTAAAAGGATCCAGAGGTAGTTCAGTCCCATGCAGCCTTACCAAAACTCCACCTGGGGGACCGTGTCCAGTTATGGTCTCTACACATGAAAGAGTCACAGACAAGACTGTGTGAGAATAAGTGAAGATGAAGGGCCTCTTTGGTCCGGAGAAGAGTAGACTCAGGGAACTTGAACTCTGAATTCAGACCTCAGAGCAACTGTCACAGTGAAGGTGAGGTATGCGGCTGCAAGAGACAAAGCTAGGACCTACTGAGGAAAGCGACAGGGAGACCAATTTCAGGTGGAACATCTAATGGGTATCTATGCTGAGAACAAACAGGATACCATTGGAAGAAGTGAGCTTCCCACCACTGGAGATATGCAAGCAGAGTTTGGACGATCACTGTACAGGATGCTGTAGAAGGGTCCAAGCTCTGGGTATGGGCTGAGACTAGATAGTTGCTAAGGGTACTTTCAACACTGAGAGTCCATGACTCTGGGATTCTAATCCAACCCCTTGATGCTACAGGTGAGATTGAGGCAAGGTCATGTTCAAGGCCACACAAAGAGTGGTGCTCAGAGGACCAGATTTGGGTTTCCTCATTCCCCATCTTGGATTGCTCCACTCCTCAGACTGCTTCAGGCAGAAGAAGCCTCCTTGGCAGATCCTCAGGGTCCCCTTCCCACCCCACATCCAGGATGGCCTGGTGCCCCATGGTCTTCTTTCCCAACACAGAGGACTTCTGTTACTACCCAACAGGACACAGCAAGGCAACTTGCTAAATTGGTGCATTATTTCTGCAGAAAGAGGTTCTTCTTCTTGTCATTAAGAAAGGTATAAAAAAAATAAGTAACCCATTGGGACTACACACACACACACACACACACACACACACACACACACACAAACTTCTGCACGGTAAAGGAAACCATCCACAAAATGAAGAGGCAACCTAGCGGATAGGAGAAGATATTTGCAAAAGACATATCTGATAAGGGGTTAACATCCAAAATATATTTATGAAACTGATACAACTCAACACCCACTAAACCCCCCACCAAGTAATCTACTTAAGATGGGCAGATGATCTGAATAGACATTTTTTCCAAAGAAGACATCCAGATGGCCAACAGACACATGAAAAGCTCAACATCACTCATCATCGGGGACATACAAATCAAAATCACAACGAGGTATCACCTTCCACCTGTTAGAATGGCTAAAATAAAATTAAAAAAAAAAACAAGAATTAACACGTCTTGGAGAGGATGTGAAGAAAAAGGAACTCGGGTCCACTGCAGGTAGGAATGTAAATTGGTGTAGACACTCTGGAAAACAGTACAGAGTTTCCCCCAAAATTTAAAACTAGAACTATCCTGTGATCCAGCAATTCCACTGCTGGGTATTTAGCCAAAGAAAATGAAAACACTAATTCAAAGGGATACATGCAGCCTTATGTTTAGAGCAGAATTTTTTTTAACAATAGCCAACATATGGAAGCAGCCCAAGTGTCTGTCAACAGACAAATGGATAAAGAAGTGGTATATATCTACAATGGAATATTACTCGGCCATAAAAAGGAATAAAATCTTGCCATTTGTGATATCATGGCTGGACCTAGAGGGTGTTATGCTAAGTGAAATAAGTCAGACAGAGAAAGATATATACCATATGATTTCACTTGTATGTGGAATCTATGAAACAAAACAATCAAAAACAGACTCTTAAATATAGAGAACTGGCGGTTGCCAGAAGGGGGGCTGTGTGTGGGAATGGGTAAAATAGATAACAGGGATTAAGAGGTACACTCTTCCAGTTATAAAATAAATAAGACACAGAGATGAAAAGTACGGCACAGGGAATGTAGTCAATATTGGAATAACTTTGTATGGTGACAGACAGTAAATGTACTAACCATGATGAACACTGAGTACTGTATAGGATTGGCAAATCATTATGTTACACACCTGAAACTCATAAAACATTGTATGTCAATGATATTGCAGTGAAAAGAAAAAGAACGATGCTAAAAATAAATCTATTCATGGATGCAACCCTTCACGTTTCATGAATTACAAAATGGAGGTTTGGTGGTTTGGAAAAGAGAAAGGACTTGGCCAAAATGAGCCAATAACAGGATACTCAGGTCTGGTCTCCAGGTCCAGGGATATTTTCCCACTGTCCCTTCAGCACATCGAGGTTGACAAACTACTTCCTGTTGTCTCCTGGGCCCTTTTTGTAATTAGAGATGAGGTAAGCATGATTACCCTCATTTTAAGAAAGAAGGAAAGTGACACAAGAGACTCTCAGTGGCTTTCTAGCTACCTTTCTTTAACGACCAATAATGCAACACGTGTTAATGTGCGGGAGGAGGGGGCAACACTATGGAGGATAACTTCAAAGACGGACCCTAATGGTGGATTTCCAGGCACCGTTTGAGGCCCATGAGGAAGATACATAGAGTAGTCATTCCAAAACGCCACTCTATGGATAAGTGCCTGAGAATCATCTGAGGAATTAACAAATACGTGTGTGTGTGTTTGTGTGTGTGTGCGTGTGCGTGTACGTGACCATGTATGTATTCTTGGGCTCTATTCTTTTTTTAAAATATTGTTTATTTATTTATTTATTTATTTGAGAAAGAGAGTGAGTGAGAGAGAAAGAGAGCACAAGCCAGGGGGAGAGGGAGAAGCAGACTTCCCACTGAGCAGGGAGTTCCATTGTGGACCTCGATCCCAGGACCCCTGGATCATGGCCCAAGCTGAAGGCAGATGCTTAACCAACTGAGCCACCCAGGCACCCCCATTCTTTTTTGTTTTGTTTTGTTTTGTTTTACTTGGGGCTTGAACTCACAACCCTGAGATCAAGACCTGAACTGAGATCAAGAGTTGGATGTTTAATGGACTAAGCCACCCAGGCACCCCTTTTGGGCTCTATTCTAATGATTCCAATTCTATAGCCATTAAGTAGGCTCAAGGATCAGTATTTTTAAAAATCATCTCAGGAGCATCTCCAGTGTAGCTTGGTTTGGAAGCAACTGCTTTAAGAGAGCCTTGGATTCTATAGGCAGGGCGAGTCCTGGAAGGAAATCTTTGGAGGACACACATTTGCACGCTATTAAACCCCACTCCTAGCACTAATATAAGACAAAGGCTGTGTGTGGATAGTGGGTAGCTAATAGCCGCTTGCCACTGTTTCCTCTCTTCTATTGGACTAATATGTGGAAGGCTAGGCTTCAGGGGCTGAATCTTGGTTGGTCTAAGAATGCTTGACTCACTTGGAGAGCTTTTTAGAAACACTGGTAATCAGGTCCCACCTCCAGAGAATAATAGATGGGCCTGGGAGTACAGTCTGGGCACTGCCATTTTTTAAAGCACCCTAGAAAATTTGTGTGTATAGCCACGGTTGACAATACTTGTTTAAACCTGTCATGTTAGTTCCGCCATTGTTCCAACCTCTTTGCCTTGTGGTTGGGCTCAACTTGGGCATGTGACACAATCTGGCCAATGACAAGCATGGACAGAAAGCTGTTGTGAGACTTGGGGGAAGGCTACCTTGTTTTTGAAAAGGGACCTAAGGGATGTAGCCCAGGTTGTTACTTCTTTGAGTCTTTGGATTTTATTGAATTAGAGTGTAATAGTCAAACTCCTGCAGCCATGTTATGACCAGGAGGGGACAGGTCCTAGGACAAAAGCCAAAAGCTAAGAATGGTGGAGCAGAAATATGGAATGAACTGGAGTCCTTGATGCTGAATAAACCAACCCTTGCACCCTTTGTTGGGACTTCCTCTGTGGGATAATAGCTGTACTTCTTGTGAAGGCATTTTCAAGTGTTTCTTCGGTTACTTGCAGTCAACTGCTATACCTATTTGATGCAAGAAGACACTGAAGATTGGAGATGTTAAGTTACAAACCAAGATCAGAGAACTGGTTAGGAGCAGAGTTGAGAGAAAGGCTATACCCTTTACCACCATCAAACACACACACACACACACACACACACACACAGAGGCCCTCAAACCCTAGGTAGTGTGGTGTAGTGGAAAAAGCATTCAGCTATGAGAGCAAGCCTGGGGTAGAGAGATGGGGATAGAGGCCACTTAGTGATGATTATCAGGTCAAGCATCCTGTGGGTGTCCCCCGCCTCCCAGCAGGGGAGTGGCAGCTGGTGCCTGCTTCGGCTTCATCAGCCATTAATTAAAACTTGACAAGAAGATTAATACACAGGGGACAGTTTTAATTAGAGATTCCTGGAATGCTAACACTGGCACAACCCTAAGAGAACGGGTTTGCCAGTTTCTTTATTGTATAGATGGGGAAACTGAGGCCCAGAGAGGGGGAGAGATCGGCCCAAGGTTCCTCAGGGAGTCTATGGCTCAGGAATCCAGGTGCCCTGTGTGACTCCCTGGCCAAGCCTCTTTCTTCTGCCCTGGGATGCCTCACATATTGGACAGCTTTAATTAACTTATTATCCCACTCAATTTGTCACTGATTCCCAGGGCCCCAGCTAAGGCCTACAACTAAAGCTCCCTTTTGTGCAAACTCTGCCTGGCCCCCGGGGAACTGATGGGATAAGGGCAACCATTGAGGAGCCCAGGGCAGCTGAGTTTGACCACTTATTTCCCAGGGTTTGGCCCATCTAGGGCTCTGTGTTCGGGAATGATCAGCCCCAGGGACATTCTGCCTTTTCCCTTTTCATGGAGGGGTAGGAATATCACTAATCAGTCATCCAAGCCCTCAGTTTGCAAAGTGCGGTCCATTATCTCAACTGACACTGGCATCAGCCCTGAATCTTAAGTTTGTGCTCCCTTTAGAAGTGCATTTATTCGTCTCTTAGACCAAGCATGCTTCTTGTAAGAAAATTCGTACTGTGCTTAAGCATAGATGGCGAAAAAAGTGAAGTTCTCCCAGCTCTTTCCTCTCTCCCCAGCAGAACAACTACTGACAGTTTGCTGTCTCTATCTAGACTTCCCCCTTTGCACACATACACACGTGTGCACACGTGCGCACACGCACATGTGACATTTCCTCCTGTTGTCACAATCTGCCCCAACTTGAAGGGAGCTCCAGGGCACAAGAGGGAGCTTGGTGGGAGAAGAAAGGGCTTGGCGGGATCCTGTGCAGGCATCCAGTCCACCCTCAGATAGCCCGTATGGTGTCTTGTGCCAGACTTAAAGAAGGTGCCCCTCCTCTCTGCCGACTTGTGATCTCTCTCTCTCTGTCAAATGAATAAATAAAATCTTTAAAAAAAAAAAAGAAGGTGCCCCTCCGGGCAGACACTTTAGAGAAGAATGCCCCTTCCTGAGGACAGACGCTTCTGCACACCAGGGCACACAGCTCAGCAGGAGAAGCAGAAGCAGAACTCCAGGCCCACTTGTCCTTTGGAAGAGAAGTGGCTCTGCCTTCAACTCCCAAATGTCCCCCATCTCTGTCCCTTTCCATCCATGACCATTGTCACTGCTACTATCCACCCTTCCCAGGGATTCCAGCCGCCCTGCCTCTAGTCTGCCCCTCCACATCCCCTCCTTATGGCCGCCAGACTGATTATTCTCATAGATAGGCAAAGCAGATTATGTCCCCTACCCTGGGCTAAGCCCCTCAATTCCTCTTGCCTCAGGATCAAGGCCATGCTCCTTAAGGCTGGCACTTAAAAATTTCACAAATTGGCTTGGCAGAGGGGCCCTGTGCTAGCTGGCTTGGGTGTGGATCCTAGCTCTGCCACTTACCAGATGATGAGGTTGAGTGATCCATTTACTTCCCTGTGCCTCAATTGCCTTATCTGGAAAATGGGAATGATGGTGATAATAACCATCTATCTGGTGGGATTGCAGAATTGCAGAAAGGAGTAAATGAGGTAATTCAGGTAGCAGAGCTTGGGACAGTACCTGTGAGCTGAGGTCCCAGCAACACAAAAGCACTTATAGACAGGGACCCAAAGGAGCCTCAGCCTGAGTGGTCCTGAGCCTGAGCCTCAGCTCCATGCAAGTCAGAAAGGGAGAAAGGAAGGGTGTTGTGAGAGAGTCTGAATACAGCCTCATGTCCAGGAGCCAAGAGCTAGCTTCATCTAGCTCTGGCTGGGTGGCTCACGGAGGTTGTCCTGGGAGAGGGACAGAACTGTAATCACAGACTTCCAAGGGCCTTTTAGTCCCTGCAGGTCCTGCACTGGGCCCGGGGAGGGAGGGGCACCAGAATGCCCTGAACCTCAGTTGTCTCATCTGCACAATGAGGGGTCAAATTACTTCATGGGGGAGCTGTGTGAATAAGGGAATAATAAACAGGGGGGCGCCTGGGTGGCTCAGTCAGTTAAGCGTCTGTCTTTTGGTTTCAGCTCAGGTGGTGATCTTCCTATCTATGGGTCTGGGAAATAGAGCCCCACCTAGATCTGTGCTCAGTTAGGAGCCTCCTGGAGCTTCTCTCCCTCTCCTTCGGCCCATCGCCCTGCTAACCTTCCATGTGCCCGCACTCCTCTCTCTCTTTGAAATAAAAAAAGAAAGAAAGCATGCACAAAACGCCCCCCCCCAGCACAATCCCTAGGGCATGATAGGTGCTTAATAAGCCCTTGGGGAGGGAAGGAAAGGGAGGGGAGCAAAGGGCCAAACGCTGCCTGACTGCCTATCCCCTCACCACACAGGGGGTGACAAGACCCGATGTTTCCCCGGTGACTGCAGGGGTGCGGCTTTCTGCTGGAGTCACTGGGTGGGGAACAGGGAGTTTGGCTTCACTTCACTGTGAATCAGAAGGAGGGCAGCTGGGCTCTTCATGTCTCTGAGCCTCAGTCTTCTTCTCTGTAAAGTGGGCATAATATGACCAGGCCCACAGGGCTTTGTGAAGCTGAAATAAGCCCATGAACGGACAAACACGTCATGCAGACTGTGGAGAGTTGTTGTATCTCATCCGCACTAGAAGCAATTTAGAAACGGGGTTCAGAGCCTTAGCTCTGGAGTTAGACTGATCTAGGTCGAAGTGTGGCTCTCCTCTTCCTACATATGTAGTCTCAGGCAAGTTGCTTACCTTTTTCTACTCTCAGTTTTCTCATCTAGAAAATGAAAATAATGATAGTGCCTGCTTCGCTGGATTTGGAAAGAAATTTGATGATGTCATTTCAATATACTTCTCAGCCAAAATTCAATATATATTATTTTTTCAGATAATATTGTTCCTTGAGGACACAACCCAGGTCTGAAACTTCCAAATGTCTTTCCCCAACCCCACCATGTAGCCCCAGCTATATGCATTCCTTAGCTCTCGGGGCGCCTGTGGGGCTCAGTCAGTTAAGCCAATGACTCTTGGTTTCAGCTCAGGTCATGATCTCAGGGATGTGGGATTGAGCCAATGTCAGGCTCTGCACTCAGCCCAAAGTCTGCTGGAGATTCTCTCCCTCTCCTCCCACCCCCCTTCTCCTTCCCCTGTTCTCTCCCTTTCTCTCTCTTTCTCTCTCTCTCTCTCTCACACACACAAATAAATAAAATCCTTTAAAAATCCTTAACTCTAAGCAACTTTATGGCACTGTGAACTATCAAATCTGGGGGGACAGTTGAAGATCATTTATTCCAACCATGTCATTACATAGATGGGAAAACTGAGGCTCAGGGAGTGGAAGGGACAGGCCTCGACCAAAGCACAGGAGTGCTACAGCTAGATCTAGGACCAAAGCCTGTACCCCATGCCTCCTAAGGTAGCCTCTTTTCTGGAGTTATTTCTTATCATGAGAGATGTCCCCTAAAGAGGGGGATACCTGCTCTGGCCTCCCCAGAATCCCGTGGGCCTAGAACCTCTTCACGCTGTTTCTCAGGCCTCACCCTGGGCCACACCTAGTGGGCGGGCTATCCTCAGCCGATCCTCGCCTCAGCCTGCCTCCCTCCACCCTGAGCTCCTCAGCAGCCTAGGCCGGGTGGTCCGTAATTGCTTCCTGTCCTCACAGGCTCTGTTTGTTTGCTCTGTGGCCGCTTCCTCACACCCCAGCACACCGGAGGCACTGACCAACAGTGTGGGACTCCTGGGGCCCAGCCCCCAGCCTGCTCTCAGATGTTGGGCCAACCCTCCCCAGACCCACCACCTGGAGCCCAAGAACCCAGCAAGGCCCTGGAGACACCCCCCCCTCGGCACTTCCCCAGTTTCCGCCTCCCGCCCCCGTCCCCAGCAGCTGGTCCTGCCCCCAGCTGAGGGAGAAGCCTAAGAATCAACAGGTGGCAGTACATAGCAAAGCCCTGGTAGGCCTTGTGTTGAAGGGGATGAAGCCCCCCTTCCTCCAGCCCACTCCCACTCCCAGCCCCAGGCCAGTGGGACACGGGCAGTAGGTCCGAACAACACTGGCTCATGTCAAGACTTTGAGACTGTTGAGGTTGGAATGCACGTAGGGGAGGAGGTGGGGGGAGGTTTGTTACTAAGTTTGTCCCTGAAGGTCTCTGAGTCTAGGATAAAACAACTCAATGCAGGGAGACAACAGAACTTGGCTTCAAAGCTGCCACTCACTGTGTGTCATTAAGGCAAGTTACTTTAATTTTCTGAGTTTCCATTTTCTCATCTATAAAATGGGGCCAATACGGTCTGTCCCGCAGGGTTGTTGTGAGGTTGACAGGAGCGATCCTGCGCATACTGCCCGGTAGGGGGGGGTGGATAGGTAGGTAGGGTGACCCACCATCCTGATTTACCTAGAATAGAGGGGTTTCTAGGACGTGGGACTTTTAGGGCTAAAATCTAGACTGTTTTGAGCAAACTGGGATGAGTCGGTCAGATGAATGTTTATTTCTTGAAGCTGCCTTCCTCTGAAGACCCTCTCGCTTCCCCACATGCCTCCACACACTTGATCTTCCTCAGTCTGAAAGTTTCTTCTCCCAAATCTGCCCCTGGCTTCTTCCTCAGATAACTTCCTGGCCTCATGCCACACAGAGTCTTCTTCTGTGCTTCTTTCCTCACTGTTTGTATCCCCAGAGCTTTCCCTGCTTCAGCCCCTCTGCCACTGGACCCCATGGTCTCTCCCTCCGCCGGACTACTGTGTCAGCCTCCCCTCTGAGCTCCGTGTGTTTTGTCTCATCCCCTGCCACGCCCCCAAATAAAGGGTCCCTTCTTCATTTTTTCCAGGCACTCAGCACCCCCCCCAGACCCCAACACACAGGCACCATACACCACACACATCAGGCACATCAGTTCTCATGTGAGCCTCAGGATGAAGGATTTCTGTTTGATTCGGGAACCTTCTGACAGAGAGTAGGGTAAGGCCTCAGACTAGGTTAGATGGGGAAGTCAATACGCTTTTCCTCTGAGAGGAGGAATTTTAAACTTAGAACAATTACAAAGGGCAGAGTGTTGTCTGGGAGAAGAGGGGTGGCTACAATGACCTCTAATGGGTTCTCGCATCTACTCCCTCACATCAAAAGTCCCTGGGGTTATTTTCCCTCCCCATCGCTCCTGCCCTTGAGGCTTAGGCAGTCCAGGCCAGGAGAAACACAGGACTGATTTCCATTTTTAGTTGGCTCCAGGCACTGATAACTAGAGGGAAGTGTGTTCGTAGTAGCGTAGCGTGTGGGGAGGGGGTTGTTGGTGAGTGGGCTAGGCTGGGTGAGCAGCCCCTTGGGGTCTATTCTTTTTCTCCAGCTGGGGAGGCACTCTGAGCTGGGCTGAGCTGCTGGGAAATTGGGGGTACTGGCTTGGAAAGGACACCGCTGTCTACTTGGGGCCCCTGGCCTCCAGCTCACACTACCCACGCCCCCCTCCCAGCCCTTGAGGAAAGCGCCGTCAGCAGAATTCCTCACGTCCTGCTGTTGGGGCCATGTTTATCCAGTACAGCAAACCTCCCCAGAAGCGTCTTGTGGCAGCCTCAGAAACACAGACTCAGAGCAGGCCAGAGAGTCCGAGTAAGGGAGACACAGAGTGACTCCGAGGCTCCGGGTGAGGGAGGCCTCAGGCAAAGCAAGCCTTGGAGAGACTGAGGAAGAGAGACACAGTGAAGCTCAGAGAGAGAGAGTATGAGACAGAAGGGAAGGGGCCCCTCTCTGGAACAGCAAGACCGTGCCTGAGGGAAGTAGGCAGGACTGGCTGAGATGGGACACCAGATCATGAAAAAGAACTGGGTCTGCTTGAGAGAGGAGGACAAAAGCAAGACACAGACAGAGCCAGGCTGAGAGAAAAAAAGAAAATGGAGTAGGAGAGAGAGAGAAAGAAAGGGGACAGGGGCAGGAGGACTGGTGGGGAGACAACAACCGGGGTGGGGTGGTCAGAGGGGCGGGCGGGGAAAGAAGAGCAGGGCAGCCAGAGAGGCTGCAGGGCGGGCTGGATATGGGCCGCCGCAGTGCCCCACATGCACATACACACAGCAGGCACAGGCCCAGCCGGGGCTGTTTGCAGAAGGAAGCCAGCTCTGTGGTCAGGGCGCCCCAGGCCCGGCGGCGGCTGCCCCCTCCACTTAATAAGATTCTTGTTCAGAGCTGCGGGAGATGGGGCCGGCTTCGGAGGCCCCGCAGTGCCTCTGCTCTCACCCGAAGGGGGCCTGGGCTGGGGCTGGGGCCCAGCAACTAAAAGGGCCATGCAGGAAGGCAACCAGACAAAGCCTGGCCGCTGAGGCTACCCAGGCCTCAGGAATAGAGGAGATAGCAGTGACAGGGGTCTTGAAGCCTCTGCTGAGATCTGGGGAGTTCGTGGGGCTGGTTGGCAGGCAGGAGGCTTAGGTTTGAATCTCGGCTTGGCCCCTAACCCTGGCTGGGGGACCTTGGGCAAGGGCCCTCTTTTCTTTCTTTCTGAACCTCAGTTTCCCCATTTGCTCCCATGAAGGCCAAATTCAAGCAGGTAGTGACAGCAGAGAAGCAGACCGTGTATGTGCCCTGGTTACGGAGACAGCTGCCACTCGGCTCTAGCCATTGCCTTGGGAGAAGATGGGTCCAGTGTTACTAGATCTTTGGATTTTTTAGAAGTTACAAATCTGGATTTTTATGTTAAAATCTGAATTTTAAATGATGGCAGCTAATTTCTTCTTAATGTAGGCATTGTGTGAGGCAAAGAAAACATGTCCAAGGGGCTTAAGTGGCCCAAAAGCTGCCTTTGTGTGATAGTCTTACAGGTCCACATCAACTCAATCAGCACATTTATAGCTCTACCACCATCCTAAGTGGAGTCTAAACCTCACCCAAATGCCATGCCCTTGGAGAATGGGCAGAATGTACCACCACGAGGAGGTTGCCTTGCATTGGCATGGGGGGTGTGTGACCCAAGATGTTACTCTTCCAGACGACCTGTTTCCTGACCAGTGGTATTGCTCCCAAAGCCTGCACCTCCCACTACCTCAGACCAGCCCTTCAGAACCATCCTTTGGGAGCACATTCTGCCTGGGCCTGGACCAAGGGCCAGGGAGATACCATGCAAAGATGTAGCTGGTACCATCTGCCTTTAGGCAGCCCCCCCCCCCCCAGACCAATAGGCTCGTCCTTACTCTGACATTCTGACTTCACTTCCCCAGGCTTGGTAAGTACAACCCTGGCATGGGGGCTGGGGAAGATGGAGGGGGGAAAAGGGGAGAAGAAGAAGAAGGGGTGAACTGTCCTGGTGAGTGCATCACCACTCCTTCCCACTTTACAGCCCACGAAGCCCAGCCAAGCACAAGAAAGAGTTAATTGGATACCCCCAGCTGGAATCATAGACTCATAGGTCTGGAACAGACCTTGGAGGTAATATGCCAGGGGAAGAGGAGAGATTTTAATTACTCAGTTCAGCTGGGTTGGAAGCACCCCCACTTGCACCCCCAGCCCAGATGGTTTATCCCAGCCCAGAAGGTGAGCCTGGGAAGGGTTGCTAGGCTAGGAGATGCTTAATGATAGGGTCTGGCCACTTTGATCACATTCCTGTCAGTGCCACTCCTACCCCCAGCAGCGCCTCATTCTGGGATGGGCATACAACCCTTGGTTGAATAATTGACTAACAGTCAGGAGTAATGGTACCAGGAGAGACAGAGTGACAAGACTGGGAACCAGAAGGCAAATGACCAGGGCTCTAGAACTGGTTCTGTTCAATGGTCACACGACTAGGAAGAAGTTGTGCTGCTCTTCATGGGACTGGGGAGGAACCTCCAGAGCAGCCACGGAGGGAGAGGCTGCCATCTCAGCAACTACTCCAACAGATCCTGAGCCCCTTCAGGCTTGCAGGTTCCACTGATGCCTCTTAGTCTTCTACTCTCTGCACACAGTGTGATCTTAAATGAACACATGCCCTCATTATTCTCCAGATGGAACTAGAAAAAAAAGTCAGTTACAGCAAGAAGGCCTCAGGTCAGACACCAGGAAGAACAGAACTTCCTGAAGGTGGAACCCCACAGAAGCAATCTGGGTGGACTCTGAAGTCTCCTGCCCTGAACTGGAAGCCCAGTGCGGGTGAGGGGGAAGTAACCTGAGCAAGGGCAAGCCGATTGACTTTTTCACCTTGATCCCTAAGCCTGGAGTTCAGCATTGGGAAGTGGGGAGAAGTGGGGGAGAAGTGGGGAAAGTCAATTCACCTCATTTCCACTCTAGTAGTCTGAAGCTAAAGCTACCTAGGAATGTCCCCCAGTCCAGTGCTGACACTGCTGATTAGCAGGTGCAAGCTCAAGGCCACCACAGCCTCTATCTCCCCAGAGGCTGCCCAGGGGCTAGAATCCAGCTAAGGCAGACAGACCCAGGCCCACCCTCTAAATTCACTACAGAGAAGCCCAGAAATCAATGCTGGCTGGCCCTTTGGCTCAGAGCTGAAGACAGGGTTAGGCTGGAGGATAAAGAAGGGAATGGCAGCCATGACCATAGACACAGTGCAGGTGGGGGCAGTGGCGGGATGTGTGTGTATGGGGGGGGTGTGGTGTGGATATGCGAACACCACATGTCTCTATCCCAAGGCAGAGGGGAATGAGAAAGACACAGAGCTCTCTCGGGAACTCTCGATATCGCTTTAAAGGGTATTCATAGTTACCTTTTTCTCTGCTTTAAAAGTCCTGAGGTTTTAATAACACTTTTAAGTGGCATCTTCTGTGGGGAAGTTCCCATTGGCTACAGGCCCAGCCTGTGTCATTTCCATCCCAGCCCCTTTCCCACAGCCAAGCAGTGCATTTATCCCAGGCCAGGAATTAAAACTCAAGCATTCTGGAAGTTCCCCTTAATATCTATCCTCCATCCTTCCTGCTGCAGTACCAACATCACCCTCTTTCTTCCTGCCTTGCCTCAAAATGGAAACGGAGCCTTCTTTGGTGCCTGAATGAACAAAGCTCTCAGATTAGAAAATCTCTTCCTGTTCAGGAGGCCATCCTGGCACCCTGCCACCTGTCACTCCCCACCACTACCACCCCCAGCTCATTCTCTCCTGGGAACAGGCCTAGGCTCTGGGCATTAAAGAAATGTCCTAAGACAAGTCAGGCCGAGGATCTAATTCTGATGACCACTAGAGGGGAAAAAAGAAGGGAGGGGCAGAACTGGGTGGCCTTCCGGCTGTCAGATCATAAACCTAAGCCACCTGCCTTTTGAGCCCAGAGTATAAATCGCTAATCAGTTTGGGACTTGCACATCCACTAATGAATTTCTCTCTATTCCCAGAAGTTTCTCTGGAGCTACCTTGCAGGCAGGGGTCAAGCAGGGAGTTCCTGGGGCTGGGGGTAGCTCTCTGCAGTCCCCACCCTGCTTTTCCTGTCCCCCATCCCCTTTAGGCCCTTCCCAGGGTTGGAGAACTCCAGGAAAGGGGAGAGGGGTTTGCAAGGCTGTGCTCCAGAGGCCCTAGATGAAGGCGCCCAACCTCAGTGCTCTCTTTGTCCTGCCCTACCCCAATGGCCAGCAACTTTCTAAGTTTCCCTGAGAGACTCGTAGGAGCAATAAAATGAGTACCCCAGGCTCTGTCCCATCTTGTCCCTTATTTGCCGCCTGGCTTTAGGGAAGTAATGCCACCTCTTTGAGCTTTGGTTAATTCCGCTGTAAAATGGGGACCCTCACTCTTGCCTCATGGGATTGTCTGAAGAGTGAATAAAATCATGTAAAAGAAGCCCCTAGCCTGATGCCTGGCACATAATACGTATGAACAGATTCACGAACACTGGCTGCCTCTTCTCTAATATCATCCATAGAGATGGGTCAGGCACTCCTGATCTCTAAGAAGGAATAATCCAAAACTAGCTGCTGAATGAAGTTGGGTAAAAAAGAAAAATCTTCCTGCTGGGGCCCGTGACCCCCAGCCTCATCTTTGGCTTTTCATGTGGGCTGTTCCTGCCGCCACCTGTTTGGACTTCCAAAGTGGCTATGAGCCCCCAGATGTGAGGGCTAGATTAGGTCCTGTGGCACAGTCCTTTGGGCAACTCCTAGGCACCTGGGCGCTGCCTCGGAAAGGCTTCAGGTTGCTGCTCCTGGGGCTAGAGCTCCTCCAGTGTCAGGGCGCAGATGGTCACAGCTGTCAACTCTGCCAGCTGCTCTGCCCAGGCCCCTCTTTGTCCAGTATCCCTTGGTCTTCACGAACTCAGGCGGCACACATGAGGCTGAGCCCCTGATGTGCCATACGGTGGCAAATACAGATGGTAAAGACACTGTGAGCTGGAGTCCCCAGGGAGCAGGCATGTGGGCAGGGGGCAGGCCAAAGGACGGTGTGTGTCCTGGGAGGGGCGCCAAAGTGCGCCATGGATGCTTCCCCATTGGATCTTGAGCCAGCTCCTCCCACTTTGTGAGCTCAGCTCCAAGGTTCTTTGCAGGTGCCTCTGGGAGTGCTGCTAGGATTCGGTACAGGGACTGGGGTCCGACCTAGGTCTCGAGCTATACAATGTGTGTGGCTAAAATTAGCTTCCAAACTTTAGCTTAGAATGACCTCTCAGGGAGCGCCTGTGTGGCTCAGTCAGTTAAGTGTCTTGTCTACCTTCGGCTTAGGTCGTGATCCTGGGGTCCTGGGATCGAGCCCCGCATCTGGCTCCCTGCTCAGTGGGGAGCCTGCCCCTCCCTCTCTCTCTGCTGCTCCCCCTGCTTGTGCTTCCTATCTCTCTCTCTCTTTCTCTGTCAAATAAATAGATAACATCGTTAAAATATATATATATATATAAAATATATATATATATAAATATATTTTATATATTTTATATATTTTATATATATTTTATATATATATATATTTTTTTAACGATGTTATCTATTTATTTGACAGAGAAAGATCACAAGTAGGCAGAGAAGCAGGCAGAGAGAGAGGGGGGAAGCAGGCTCCCTGCCAAGCAGAGAGCCCGATGCGGGGCTCGATCTCAGGACCCTGAGATCATGACCTGAGCTGAAGGCAGAGGCTTTAACCACTGAGCCACCCAGGCGCCCCAAAATATATATATTTTTTAAAAAAGGATGACCACTCGGGATGACTGGGTCGTCCATTAAGCAATCAGACCGTTAAGCAATCGGACTCTTGATTTCAGCTCAGGTCATGATCTCAGGGTCCTGAGATCGAGCCCCACGTCACACTCCACATCGGACAGGGAGTCTGCTAGAGGATTCTTTCTCTCCATCTCCCTCTGCCCTTCTTCCCCTACTCGTGCTCTCTCAAATAAATAAATAAATAAACAAAATCTTTTTTAAAATTCCAAAAGGAATGACTTCTCATGGTTTATTTCTACCCTGATAATGGAAGATTCAATGGGCTTAGGGTCTTGCCAGGAAGTTCATCTGCTTATCTGACCGCCAAGCATCTTCTGGTTCAGCTCATTCATAATCTCCAGGGAAGTTAAAACAGAACTGATCTTCACCTCCTACTCAGTAACATGGACGATATGGGCAGTGTGAACTGATCCTTTCTCCCCTCCCAGCCTCAGTGTCTCCATCTGTACAAGGGGAGAATTGGCTTCAATATGTTCTGAAGGCCCTCCCTTGCTTGAGTTCCTTCTACATGCAAGAAGAAAACAAGATCTCAAGGACTGCCAGGAACCCCATATTAGATTCTCTTTATAAAACTCAATTGAAGGGGCACCTGGGTGGCTCGGTGGGTTGAAGCCTCTGCCTTCGGCTCAGGTCATGATCTCAGGGTCCTGGGATCAAGCCCTGAGTCAGGCTCTCTGCTCAGCAGGGAGCCTGCTTCCCTTCCTCTCTCTCTGTCTGCCTCTCTGCCTACTTGTGATCTCTGTCTGTCAGGTGAATGAATAAAATCTTTAAAAAAAAAAAAAACAAAAAACAACCCAATTGAATATCTGGTTCTGAGCCAGAACAAAGTTAGCCCAGTTCTGCCCAATCCCAGCCTCTGAGGGGCTGGCTTCCCCCTCCCTGTGACTCTGCTAACAAGTGCCAAAATTAAATGCTCACATTCTTTAGGGTGTTGATGGATGCAACCCAGGCCTACAGAAGGGCTGTCTGTAGCAATATGGCCCAGCCTTGCTCTACTCTGGCCAGAGACCCCCAAGCCAGGGCCACCTGAGAGCCTGTCTGGACCTCAGACCAGGGGGAAAGAGTCTGCTGGAGGAAAAGGCTGAAGACCATAAAGACAAGGAGGTCGGAGGAGGAACACCCAGCTTCTCCACAGCTGACACTCACCTTCTTTCCCTCTCTGTTCAAAGAGATCTCAAGACAGAGCCAAAAGGGGACCCCCAATATAGTCTCCCACAGTACAGATGAAGAAACTGAGGTCATAGAGAGAAAGGAACTTGCTCAGGCTTCCTGACCTTCCCACAATAATAACTGTTGGTTGTTGACGGGGGACTTGCAATAGCTTAGGTCCCGGCATGCTCAGTGAGGCCGCGCAAAAGGGGCTGTGAAATAGATTCTACTGTTATCCCCATTCTACAGATGGGGAAGCCAGGGCTCAGAAAGAAACTGGCTGGCCCAAAGCCAGGCAGTCTGGAAGTGACAAAATCTGGATTTGAACCGAGGGTTGTCTGCCGCCAAATTTCCACTCTTAGCTATTATGACTCCAGGGCCTCTCTTGGATGTATTCCCACCCCTGTTGCTGCCAAGCCACGGGCCTGCTGATGCACCAGCCACCAACAGTAGCCTGGCAGGACCTTGAGGCTCTCCAAGTTCAGGCTCCTGCCTTCAGGGTGAAGTAAGGGGTGGTGCCAAGAATACTTAATGAGGTGGAGAAATGCTTCTGGTTCAGTGATATGTGGGAAACTCAGGGTACAAAACACAGGGGCCAAAAGAGGACACGCATATGACCGGCGCATATGTGAAAAGCGTTGGGCATCCCTCATCGTCTGGGAAATGCAAATCAATGCCACATGGGGGACCATCTCACACCTGTCAGGACGGCCATCATCACACCCCCATCGGAAAAACAAAAACAAAATAACCACCACTGGTGAGAAGGTGGAGAAATTGGAAACCTGGTGCACCCGCTGGTGGGTATGCAGAGTGCAACAGCCACAGTGCAAAACGGGATGGAGGGTCCTCGAAAACTTAACCAGGAAACTGCCCTGGGATCCAGCAGTTACACTTCTGGGTATTTAACCCAATGGGATTGAAATCCGGATCTTGAAGAGACATTGGCACCCCATGTTCATAGCAGCACTATTCACAATGGCCAATGGAGGAAACAACGTAAGGATCCATCAACAGACACACGGATAAAGAAAATATAATACACTCACACACACAGACACACATGCACACTCATACACACACAATGGAATATTATTCAGCCTTTAAGAAGAAGGAAATCCTGCTGTATGCGACATCGAGGATGAACCTGAGGGTCATTAAGCTCAGTGAGAAAAGCCAGTCACAGAAAGACAAAAACTGCATCATTCCACTTGCCTGGGGAACCTAAAATAGTCAGTCTTAGAAACAGAAAGGAGAATAGTGGTTGCCAGGGCGTGGAGGAGGGAGAAATGGGGGAGTTTCCGTTCGATGGCTTTAGAGTTTCAGTTATGCGAGGCAGAAAAGTTTGAGAGATAGTCTGCGCAATATTGTGCGTATAGTCAACCACACTTACATCTAAAAATTTGTTCAGAGAGTAGATTTCATGTCAGGTGGGGTTTTTTTAAACCACAATTAAAAAAACAAAAAACAAAAACAGAATGACCAGTATGATCACTTGAGTAAAAAGGAGGATTGTGTGTGTGTGTGTGTGTGTGCGTGTGCGTGCACGCGCACACGCAGAGGAAAAAAAAATGACTAGAAAGAAAGATACCAAAAAGTGAATGGTGCTTTTCCGTAGTTGGTGGGATTATAGGTAATATTTTCTTGGTAACACTCTTATGCGGTTTTTACATTTTCCACAGTGAATAGATATTACATTTATCATCCCCCTCTCCTCCCTCGAAATGAAAAAGCCCCAAAGAAACAAACCAACCACAAAAACTCGGCAGATGCAATAGAGCTCGAAACACAGAAGATTACAGCCATGCGCCCACTCCCTGCGTGACTGCGGACAGGTCAACCAAGGCTCTCTGAGTCTCCAAGACCTCACCTCTGGGGTGAGTGTTGTGATACCATATTTCTCTGTCTTTGCTGTGGAGCTGGCTTACTTTTCTTTCGGTCCCTCCAGGGAGATCAAGAACAAAGCTAGAAAAGCTGGTATCCTTGCCCGCAGACAAAGCTGCCAAGATACATGGAAGCCCTGGGTGTGGCCATTGGGCACAACTAGCTTGTCTTTCTCTGGCCAAATTAAGAACCAGGGCAGGATGGGTGCCTGGGTGGCTCAGTCAGTTAAGCGGCTGCCTTCAGCTCAGGTCATTATTCCAGGGTTCCGGGATCGAGTCCCATGTTGGGCTCCCTGCTCCCTGCTCAGCTCTCTCTCTCTCTCTCTGTCAGATAAATAAATAAAATCTTTATAAAAGAAAACCATTCACTGCATTCTTCAAATATGTGTTTACCTATTAAAGAAGAAGAACAACAACAACAACAAGGGGAGGATAGGGCTTCGGTTTATCAATATGGAAAACGAGAGTGCTGTAAGCAAGCCCGGAGTGGGCGAGGGTGAAGCTCCTGGGCTGGGTAAAGCCTTCCTGCCCCAGCAATGCCTGCCCACTGGGCCACAGCAGCGCCCCCCCAACCCAGGGCAAGACTGGCACCTGTGGGCACAGGTGGGGAGGGCAGGCTTGTAAGAGGCGGTGGGGAGGAGGGAACACGAAGCCTGTTGGAAAGGGCCTGCATGGGGCCAGCCCCACTTCTCCCCCAGCCCACCAGCCAGGCCAACCCTCGGTCACCTTTTTCGTCATAGTCCAGGTTCCTGGCACTTAGGGCAGTGGTTCGGAAATGTCTGTGGGTCCCCACTCCTGCAGCACAGCAGGACAATAGGACTCTGTCAGTCCCTCCCCAGCTGACCCTCTCCTGGGATTGAACGCAATGCTCCGTTATCTCCCTTTATCCTTTTAACTGAGCTTTTAGTGGCTAAAGCGGGGTGGCGGGGGGGCAACACTCTGTCCCACCGTGACCAGGCTCCCTGGGTTGCTTCAGGGCGGCACAGCTCTCAGGGTGCCCAAACTCTCCCCAGCAACCCTCAAAACACTGATCGAGGCCACTGCAGTGAATCGCCCCATTCCCCTACCTGAAGGCAAGTGAAGCTCTTCTCCACCCGAGGCAGCCTCCCTCTGCTCAGCACCAAGCAGTCCCTCCTCAGAGCCTCCTTGCATTCCCAGCTCTCAGACACCCAATTGTGTTCTCCCCCAGAGACTGAAAAATCTAACTTCTTAGCCTTCTCTACAGAAAAAATAAATATCCATATGGAGCCTGGAAATTCTCCGCCTCCAGGTTTCTGTATTTTAAGGGATCTCATTTTCTCCTGCCTTTCCTTAGATGAATCCTAGAACATTAGAGCTGGAAGAGATTATTCAATTCAACTCTCCCCAGACACATCCATTATAAGAAAGGCCTACTGGGGCCCAAAAAAGGGAAAGGCCCAGCCTCAGGTTCAAAGCTGAGTGGTGGCAGAGCTGGAACCAGGTGAGGGCCCTGTCTGCATCTCTTCAACACCAGGGCCCCCTTCTAGCATGTTCTCAGGCTCTCTCTGAAGCAGCAGGGGTCTGTGACAATTCCCAGGGGCTTCTCCTGGCCCAGGAAGTCAGGCAATTTGAGGTACCCACTGCATCACACCTACCTCCTTACTCCAAGGGGCTCACCTTGCCCAGCTCAGGTCTGCTACCCCCGAGTCCTGGACCCACACCTCGGTGGCAAGGCAGCAGAAGAAAAACTGGATTGTTTTCTGCCTCTGGTTTCTGGTGGCACTCACACTCACCCTCTTTCCCATCAGTGTCTTGAGGGCTCTCTCCTGCCCCCTTTGTCTGCTGTCTCTCAGCCTCTCTGTCTCCCTCAAACATAATATTGCTCTCTTTTGAATCTTTCTCTCTCCCTCATCTATCGCTCAGTCTCTCCATCTCTCCCCATTCTGCCAGTCTCTCTGTCACGATATCCTCCACCTCTCTCTCTCTCTCACACTGTATCTCTTTCTTCCATTTTCCCTATCTGTTTCAGTAGCTGGGGGCTCCTCTCTCTTGGGGTCTGGATCCTGCAATCCTGCACCCTCTCTGGATTTCTCTCTCTCTCTCTCTTTCTCTTCCTCTGTGAGGAGTGAGGATGGCTGTTGCCTGATTCCTCCCTGAAGTGAGCAAGAGGTTTCTGGAACAGGCATGAGCAAGGCCTTCAGGGCAGCAGAGTCCTCCCGGGGGACCAAGGCCAGTGGGGACAGGGCAAGGAATGGCAGCATTGGGCCTGGCTCTGCTTGGAAAATTCCTCTCCCCACTTCCATTCCAGGTCCTTCCTGAGTCCGGCCCTGGGAATCACCATCCCAATTAAACTTTGGGGATGCTGGGGCTGAGAAATTCTCCTTGCACCCTGTCGGCCCTGTCGGCCTCCAGCAATGGAGTTGCTGCCCTCCATTCCCCACTTAATAACAGGCACATCTGATAGTGTCTTAGCTCACTGTCACTTGAAACTTCTGGAAGGCAGAACAGGAGATCCTGCTGCCTGCTTTGTAGACAAGAATCCTGAGTTCCAACAAGTCAGAGGACTTGGCCCAGGACATACAGCCAGGTGGTGACAGATCTAGAGCAGCGAGGGGTGAAAACTACTCAGCAAAGACCCACCAGCCTGCACTGTCCCATCCCAGCTCTGTTCCTCGAACCAGGGGCAAAGGAGTAGGTGGGTGCTCTCTCCTGCAAAAGCTTTGTCAATGAACACTGAGGTCCTGCTTTGAGGAAGAACCCAGGGATAACCAGCCAGAGACTAACACACTCAAATATCTGGTGAGAGTTTTACCCTTTCCAGGGGACCCTCTCGTACACTGTCACAATGGCCACATTTTTAATAACCAGGGTAAATGATGATGAACCTTATGCCCACTGTCTGCTAAGGAGTCGATGGCAGAGAGAGGATTAGAGCCTATGCATACAATCCCAAATCCAGCGCTCCTTCTGCCATGCTCCCTGGCAGCAGGGGACCCAGGCTGCCGGGGCCCTTTGTCACCAGGAATGTTGGTATCAGTCATGGGGCCTACACCAGGGCCAGTTCAGGCTGCACGCACGGGACCAAACCTCAGGTCCATCCCAACAGGCGGAAGCCAGGGGACGGTGTAAGAACATGCTCCTATTCTAGGATCTAGACATAAGAGATGGGCCATTACGCCCTACCCTTAAATCCAGAACCCAGTCCAAACTGGCCTAGTGCTGGCAAAGGACTTTCTGTGGGAGAACAGTTTAGGGCTCCTTCCTGAGAGTAATACCAGGGAGGAGAGGCCCTCATGTGGCCCAGAGACTCCCAGTCTTACTTCCTAAACCCAGCTCCCAACCTCAGGTTTACAGAAGAAGATTTACCTTCTTATTGTCTTTCCCTGTCCCCACTGTAAGTCTTGTGCCTTGAGGACAGGGATTTGTACATTTTTGCAGTGCCTAAGACAGTGGCTGTCACATGGAAGGTTCTTGGTAAGTAATTGTTGAATCAAATAAATAAAGAAATGTTATATACCAGGAGTCCCACAAGTGGGGAGGGTTTCACATCCTAAGATTTGCCCCCCTCTTTCTCTTGGACACATGGGGACAGGGCACACCTCCTGCAGAGTTCAGACTCTGCCCATCCCAGAGCACTCAGCCGATATACCTGTAAAACCCTACCTTCTCCTAAGGGACCTCAGAGGAGAGGAACCAGGGGCTTCTATTAGTTCCCATAGGGCACAGCCAGTAACACTGGCTGAGCCCGTTCCATAAAGAGACTGCGGCCTGGGGAGAAGAGTAAAGGAGCAGACCAGAGTCACTTTGGGTCAGTGTGGAGCTAGGCTCAGGAGTCAGGGCTGGAGACTCCCCTGCCAGGTTCTGGGACAGATCAGGGAATGAAAGGGAAAGACAGAAAGGATGTTCTTAGGATGACTCCTCCTGGGTACCCACACCAGGCCTACCACCTTTGGCGTATTCAAGACCCACATTACCCTTCTCCCTTCTTTAGGAGCCGGTATAGCAGCCAAAATGACTTTTAATAGGGACTCGCATGTCTACTCAGGCCCCAGCCTTGGCCCACTCTTGTCCCAGGCCTAGCCACACATCCCCACCTTGCCATGTCCCTCCTCACATGGAAACTCTATCTCCACTCACACTTGCTCCCTTTATATCTCTCCCCTCCGTTTTATGGGGTGGCTGTGGCAAGAAAGAATGGTGGGAAGGGGCTGTGGCTCAGAGACTGTCCTTTATTAGTTCTCTCTTCCCTGGGAAATAAGGGGCTGCAGCTGGCCGGGGATATGGGTGGGGTGAGCTGGCCTCTGGCTGCTGGGAAGGCCGCACATCTGGGGGTGGGGATCTGAAAGGGAAGCTGAGATGAATTACCTGTGTGTGCTGGGAGAATCAATTGGGCATGTGGGCATGCCGCCTGCCCCGTTGGAATTAGGAAGCTGGGCTGGGGGCTCCAGCTGGGGACCAGGCAAAGCCCCCATAGAGGGTGGCGGGGGCACGCAGTGGCAGGGCCTTGGAGAGAAAGCCCTCCCTGAAAAAGAAGAAAGCGCTGTTTTCAAACTTGGGGAAATATCATGATAAATGGAGACTGCCCTTCTCCAGGGTACAAACTTCTAGCCACAACACTGGACCCACATGCTACCCTCTCCACTCTCCACCCAGCCCAAAGCCATTTCTAGCTGGGCCCTCCCGTCTCGGTTCATCTGCTTAGCTGGTCTGAGCGCTCCATAATGCCTCCTGGCCCCCAACCCAACACGTGCGCGCGCACACACACACATTTCCTCCTTCCTTCTCTAAAGCACTCCCGTTCCCTGCACCCCTCCAGGGTTATCACTGACAACTGCCACTTGCCAGCCGTGTGGGACCTCAGTTTTCCTCATCTGGAAAATGGAGGCATTCATGCTCCAACGGGATGTTTGGGGTGTTTGAAATCATTAACAGGGAACCCCTGGCCTCTGGCTCTTGCCCACACGGTGGGCAGTGGGGTAAAATGGGAAAAGCCTGAGCAGGAGTTCAAATACAGGTTCTGCAACTTGCTAGCTCAGTGAGCCTAGATAGGTCACTTCCTATCTCGCTGAGCGTCAGTTTCCTCATCCATAAATGGCAGTGATGATACCCACCTTGCGAAATGGCCAAAGGAGTCTACAAGGAACACGTTTTGAAGAGTAAATCATTCTGCAAGCCGTGAAATGTGCAGCCACGAAGTAAAACCCTGTCCTGATGGTTTCCTCCTCTCTGCCTTCCCCCTCTGGGTCCTTGGAGGTCCTCTGCAGGAATGTGCCCGCTCGGCTCCCGAGGCGTCAGGAGAGCTAGGAGGCGGCTAAGGGTCAGCAAAACAGGTGGGCTGACTGGGACCTGGGCCTTGGAGGTGGCAGGCTGCCTAGGTGCTGGGGACAGTGGGGAGAGCCCCCTCCTTCCCACGCCTTCCCCTGTTTCTGCAGCCATTCGGGTCCCTTGCTCTCCAGGAGGCAGCCTCCTCTCTGACATCATCTGCAGTCAACTCCCCTGAGGGCCATCCGCAATTTTCATTTCCTCTCACTAATCCTCACACACAGTCCCTTTGCACAGCCCGGAACAGCCTCTGTCCCGGAGCTGGCTCCATGCACCAGATATTTGTTGCAGCTCACAAACCTAGGTTTCTCAGCTGGGAGGGCCTTGCAGAGTTCATCGACGGTAGTCCTTCATCCAGAACTCCATGATGGGGATGGGATACAGGGAAGGGAGCCAGGGCCCATCGCCTCCACCCATCCAGTACTTTTGTGCTCATTAGAAAAGGGTACCCCCTGTTGGCAGACACAACCTGCACCAGTCTGCCCAAGACTGGTAAACAGAAGGCAGGCAGGATGTCAGTCCCCACTCACACCCTCAGCCAGACCCCCTTGTGCAGTTCACAACCTGTACAAACATACATGGTGACTCTGGGAGATAGTCTGAGCTTTCTCATTGCCGGCTCAGAAAGCCTGGCCTGGGCTGCTTTAGAGACCTTTGCTACAAGAAAAGCCAGGCTGGTTATATTAAGTCCCGGAAGAGCTCAAGAGATGGAAAAACAGCAAAGGAATGTGGTCAGCTCACTCTACAGATGTCCATGCTTGAAGGAAATATGTGGAAGGGAGAGTCATCTCTGGGATCTTGGTAGCTAGAAAGGTGATTCAGGGCTGAAGGCAGGCTGGCGCAAGGGGGTCAGAAATGAAGTTCAAAATGACAACCTGAGTTGTAAGGCCCGGGTCTTGGGGCTGAGGTCTGATCAAGGACCAGAGAGATTGGTGCTGTAGGTCTGAGGAAAGAACCGTTAGTCCTGTATTAGGTCAGATCACCATGGGGCAGGGACAGTAGGTGGCGGCCCGCCAAGACTGCATACAGCTGGGGCCATTCCTCTGCCTCCTTCTAGTCCCAGGCCCCCAAGGTTGTCAGCAACCGACCATTAGAACCTTAGAATGCACGTGTTTAGTACTTTTACACTCCAGCTCCCTTTTGCCCTGAAGGGAGCCAAACTTTATCCTCTCTATCTTACCCTGCCAGAGCCCTATTCGTCTTTGGAGCCCCCTCGAAATTCAGACGTCATCTCCTCTGCGAAGCCTTCCCTGACGCCCCGCCATTGATACCCTCTCAGCTCCCACGACTTCTTGGGCTCAGACTGCCACCAGATAGATCTCACTGCCTTATATCTCTTGCTTTTGTGTGTCAACACCACCAGACTATGGGCCCCTAAAAGCGGGGCCTCTGCCCAACTCGCCTGAGTCCCCACGGCCTGGCTCTGAGCCTGGTGCTAGGAGGAGCTAAAGAATTGCATATTGTCCGGATGAATGAGGCAAAACAGAGACATGTCCACACACAGCGCCCTGGTTGCTGGGTCTGGGAAAGACAGCGAACTTAACCGTTGGGCCAGGGGATAAAGGTCCATGACTGTTCTCATTGCAGAGTTCCAGGCCATGTGTGGATGAGGAGGAAGGCATGGCAGCAGGGGCAGGGACTTGATGGGATGGGCCAGTGGCCTGCAGGAACGAACTCCTGCTCATCCTGGGCCTAGCCTTTGGACCATTCCTTCCACAGTCTGGCTCCAAGCTCTGGACAAACTCCAGGAAGCTGAGGCAGAGGATATCCAAGTGACATCTGAACTTAGCCTTCTGGTGGGCACCACGCCAATGTCCTGTCTTGTTTCGGATGCCGGAACAGACCCAGCTTCCCCTTCTTCTCTGGTCACCTCAGGGGGAGCGCTGTCTCTCCCCAGTGCTCAAGTTCCTAAGGGGAACCTGCCTGGAGGCCCAAGCTTGTTCCGTGTTATCCCTCCCACTCCTCTCCCACCAAGCTGGGGTGGGGCCAGGCATGACCAAGGAAAGGGGACTTAGGGCAGGGGGCCTGGCCCCTTGGATTCTTGAAGCAGCGTTGTCATAAGTCCATCAGGCAACTGTGGTCAAGTGTCTGGCCCTTGCTGACTCAGGATTGTCCCTACTAGGGTCTGTAGGCTTCCAGGAGGCATAGCAGCTCCTGGAAGGGCCAGAAGAGGACTGACGTGGGGGCAGAAGCACCGCCCTTACTACCCAGAGCATGTGGAGGGTTTTAAAGGAAGGGCTCGGGACTTGGCAGGGTCCCACCGTCAGGACATAGGCAAGCAGTGTCCGGCGCCCGCCATCCACCTGCCACCCGCCTGCCGGCCTGAGCCTGCACCCGCCTGGCCATAGGCTGAGGAAGCATAATCATGCTGGGCTATTTCAGACCCATTATCTCAGCTCAGCTCCTGCTTCCTGAGCAGGCCCCGAATTAGCCTGGTGCTTTGTTCTCAAGTGCATTTGTCAGATCGCTTGGCCTGTACCTCGGGAAAGAGAGAGAGGAGGGAGGGGAGGGCAGGGGCGGGGAGGGGGCGGAGAGGGAGCCAGAGGAGGAACTCGACGCTAATTAAGTCTCATTTAAAAAAAAGAAGACGACAATGAGGAATAAGGAGAAGAAGAAAGAGAAACGGAGTGGATGGGGGCAGGGAAAGCCTTGCTGAGGAAGCAGAACAGCCGCTGGGAGACACACACACAGAAACACACGGGCACATGCACGCCCACAAAAAGACATGCAAACACACACAGCTCTCCATCTTGGCAGCCCGCACCCCTCTTCACGGCGCTTGCGTGCGCAGCCCGACCCCTGGCCCAGCCTGGACAGGTCCTACATGGGCAGAGAAACCAGGGCCGTCTTTCCAGCCCAGGGGGCCATCTTTTCAGTGCCCAGGGCCACCAGGTGTGAGGACGAAACACAGTCCAGATCAGCTCGGCAATTCAAGAGCTCTGGGACCTCAAGCTGGTCTCCTCTCAGGGCCTAGCTTTCCTTACGGTTATAGGAGGAGAATCCTCAGGCCCACTTCCCCAGGCTGGTGGGAAAAAAACAGGGGCCCTCCATTCAAAGATCCCAGCAGGGTGCCTGGGCACAGAGAAACTCCTCCGCTCAGGGGCATCTCCACTCACAGCGAAGCCTCTGGTCAGACCTGGCTGAGCTGTTCTCCAAGCCAGGGGTAGCTCTATGCTGGGACTGGGGGCCTGCTGGGTTTCCTCCCTTTCTGCAGCCCTTGGCCCATGCCCCCACACCTCGGCTGAGGTTGCTTTCATGAAACATTGCTTGGGCAATGGACAAAGCTGCCCAGGGCGGGGAGGCCTCTGCAGATCCACAAAGGTCCCAAATATCCCTAATGAACTAACTCTAGCTTGCTTGCGTGCTCTCTCTCTCTCTCTCTCTCCCCCAGAATTCTTAGTTCTTAGTAACTCACATCTCCCAAGGCAGGAGCCCAGCTCAGTGCCAAGGTTGCCTTCACATCACTTTAGCCCAGTCCTGGATGGAGGAGAAGACCAAGGTTTGGAATATCTACTACTCCATCCCTCACTGGTTGATTTCAGCCTTCCTGAAGTCCTGCAAGGAGTAACTGACACTACCCCTCCACCCCTGGCCCCTCTGCCTGTCCTAGGGCAGGGGTCGCCACCTCCAGGCAGGACTGTCCTTCCCTACATCCAGAAAAAGCAGGCCTTCACCAGATCCTGCTTTGGATCTGATGGGTCTTTCAAAGATGTGAGTTCAGTCAGTGCCTTTGGGGCTGGTGTTTGTACCCCTGTTTGAGAGCAGTGCATGGAACTGATGATGCTTCGAAAGCACTCTTTGCTTGAAGCACTCATGAAAGCAACTTAGTGGCAAGAACAATCATTTGGCAATCAGATGGTCCCAGGTTCAAATTTCCGCCCTACAAATCACTGGCCGTGAGACCTTCAGCGAGTTGCCTCTCTCTTCTAAGCCCCAGTTTCTTCCTCTACAAATGAGGTTAAGGACCACACTACCCCCTAGGGTACCTATGAGGATGGCATGAGATCTTTTGTGTGGAAAGTGCTGAGCGCTACATCTGGCACATACTAGATGATCAAGACGTTGGTCCGCCTTTTTTTTTTTACTCGATATGTAATTGACTAGTAACATTGTATTCATTTTAGGTGTTCAACAATAATGATTAATACACAGATCTATCATGAAATGATGACCCCACTAAGTGTAGTGGACATCAACATAAGAACACACTGGGATATTATTATCATTAACCGTTCTGCCTCCATCACCCCACACCTCCCCCGCCCCATCTGGTCCAGCCTGAATCTGAATCCCCTCAGAACGGCCCAAGTGCTCTGGTGCCTGGCAGTGCAGAGAGTAAGGGAGAAAGTCCCTGCTTGGAGGGAGCGGCGCCAGGACTTCAGAAATTCATGTTGCCACGGGGCTCCTCCCTGTGCTCTCTGGCAGGCCTGGGGGTGTTAGGTTCACAGGTGCTCTGGATGGCCTAGGTGCTGAGGTGAGGGCCTGGTACTTCGGCATGGGGAGTAGTCAGCTCCAGGAGCGGGAACGGCATGGCTGGGGTCCTGAAGCCTGGATCCAGTCCCGGATTTGCCAGGGAAACTGTGGGCCCTTGGTTGATTCCCTGTCCTTATAAGGGTGTCAGCTGGCCCCCTCTTCCCCAGCGGTGGGGCTCCAGGGGCTCCAGGTTGCAAAAGTGGAGGTCCTGTGGAGGTCCTGCCTGGCCCAGTGAGGTCAGCTGCCATGCGTTGCCCTCCCCCGCACCCCTTCACTCCTGTCTCTGCTAGAGCTTTTTCTTGCAGCCTCTTCTGCAGTGCGCCCTTTGAGCCTTTCCGCCCGCATTCCTGTGCGAGCCTTCAAGCAGTCCCAGACTGAGCCGGGGCTCGGATGAGATGCACTGTGAGCTGAGTTCCCATTGTCCACAAATCGGGACCAGCTGTGAGCAGCCTGAGAGCCCCGGGCTCGTGGCCACCCCCACTCTCACTGCACTTACAGAAGAAGGGAGCAGGGTAAGCCCACTGCCTGCCTGCCTGGGGCTCCCCCCACCCCAACGCACACAGCATGATCAGCTCCCTAGCCAGGAACAATCAAGCATTATGAATAAAGATGTGCAGCTGGACAGAGAATTTCTCCACACCCACCTGGCCCACCCGGCAGCTCACAGCCTTCCTCCCCCGACCAGGCCCTCTCCACCTCAAGGGTACCCTGCCCTGGCACACAGGCATGCAGAGGCCAGTTTCTGGGGGCACAGGACTTCCCCAGCCTGGCACCATCTTCAAAAGGGCACCCTGGCCTTCTGGAAAGAAGCTGCTTGACCCTGTCATGCCATAACTTGGGTGGGCTTTTGTAAAGACATTTTGTAAAGACCTCAGTCATTGGGATTGGTGGGGCAGGGGAAAGGAAGCCAGAGCCTGAGGAAGCTGAGGCCAGGAAACTGATTCCAGAGCAGGAAGCTTGGTCCAGTGGAATGTGGACCCCGACCTTGGTCAGGCTCAGTGTTGGGGCAGGTCCAGTGACAAGAGGCCGGTGGGGGTAGATGACTGTTGGTATCAGACTAGTAGAATTCTAGGTACTCTACACTGATGACAGCATTCTAGCCATGGCCTGAGCATCTGTGAAGTAGCCTCTGAAGCTTTGGGCAAGGAGGGGGGCTTTGGGCAGAGCATCAACCCCGTGAGGAAGAAATACGCTTTTTGAAATATGCTTTTTGATCAACGAGTCATATGTTTTGCACCTGTGTATGGCTGCAGGGGGCAAGGAAGTCACAATGGACACAAATGTGACCTAGGATTCTCTCCCAGCTCCTGGTGCTACAGCCTATATTAATAAGAGAACTCCCAAATACCTTTCCCATTATACCACCCCTCCCCACACCCTGACCCCATGTTTTGTCTCTACCCCAAGCTCCACTCCCACCCCTCTTCCAAGGTGGTCCAGGTCAAGATCAGCTTCAGGCCTAAGGGCTGGGCCTCTAGGTCAGTGGTCTCCATCCTGGCTGCACAATGAAGTAACCTAGGGAGGTCTGAAATACTCCAAGGGTTACACAGATCAATTGTGTCGGGATGTCCGAGCGTCAGATCTGGCCATCGATAATTTGTTAAAGCCCCTCAGGTGAGTCTACTGTGTAGCTGAGATGGAGAGTACAGTTGAAGGTTAGCATGCAGCAGAGCAGTTAAGAACAGGAGCTCTATGTGGATGCCTGGGGAGCTCAGTCAGTGAAGCAGCTACCTTTGGCTCAGGTCACCATCCCAGGGACCTGGGAGGGAGTAGCACATAGGGATCCTTGCTCAGCAGGGAGCCTGCCTCTCCCTCTGCCTGCTGCTCCTTCTGTTCATGCTCTCTCTCCCTCTCTCTCTCTCTCTGACAAATGAATAGATTTAAAAAATCGTTAAGAAAAATGAACAGGAGCTCTGCAAGCTAGCCGGCCTGTGTTTGAACTTAAGCTCTGCCACTTAATTAACTGTGTCTCACCGGGCAGATTACCTAATCATGTCAAACCTCAGTTTCCTTATCCATAAATTATACCACGATGGTGGGGAGGATGAAATGAAAAAAAAAAAAAAACCAAAACAATGCACCAAGATCTTAGCATGGTACACAGTAAGTGCCCCACAAAAGGCTGGCTATCATCTTTGTTAGCTAGAAAAGCAGATTCGGGCAGAGGATGGAACATGGGTAAAAAGCCATCCCTCTCCACCCAGATGCTGGTAAACTTAGGTTACAGGATGGCAATGGCATTGGTTTCCCAAAGGCTCCGGTGAATTCATCAATGGTGGAGGCATAAAAAGTATCAGGACTGAGCCATTAGAAGCCTTCAGATCCCATCCAGTCATGTTACAAATATGGAAACGGAGGTGTAGGAGGGGAGACAGGAAACTTGCTCTTGTGACTCTCAGGCCCATGTGTGGGCTCCAGTTAATATCTCCTGTGTAGATAAATAGAAACTAGGGCACCTACTATGTGCCAGGCATTGTGTTGGTGTGGAAGGGGCGCAGAGGTGAATATGGGAGAACCCCTGCTCTCTGAGAGCTTAGAGCCAGACTTGTCGATCTGTTATTCGCAAAGGGTGGGGAGTGTTCAGTTCCATCTGGATAGAAATGTTATATCCACTCGAAGAGGCTTCAACAGGCAGAGATGGGCCATTGGAGCAGGCATTCCAGGTAAACGAGAAGACGTGTGTAAAGACATTGAAGGTTTTGGAGCAGAGGTTAAGCTTTCAGATCTTTAGAAAAAGTAATGTAGTTTCCTTCCAGAGGATGGAGGAACAGGTAAAGACAGGGAGGCCTGCTGGGGATTATTGCAATGGTCCAGGGGGCAAATTGATGGAGTTATGATTCCTTTTTCCCCAACCCCCACCCCTCACCAGTGACAAACTCACCTCGTTATGCATTGAGAAAACAAGGGCCATCAGACGGGAACTTCCTTTTATTTGCACAAATTCTGTATCCCCATCTTTCCTCCTTCCCTCCTATCACCATGGAGGATGAGGCCTTTCTCCCATCTCAGCCCTTCAAAACCTCAAACTGTCCTCCAGAGACCACCCTTCTCACCTTCCCAAGGCTTTTTTGGGTAGCTTCTTCTACTCTCTGACTCATTCTCTTGAAGAAAGACGCAAGTTCATTGTCTTTCTTCTGAACAAAAAAGAAAAAGGGGAGAAGAAAGGGGAAGAGGGAGGGAAGGAGAGGGAAGGAAAGGGAAAAAGAAAAAATTAAAGACAAGACTTTCCTTTGATCCACAACTCCCTCCAGCTATGACACCATTTCTATGCTTTCTTTCACAGGGAAATTTCTCGAAAGACCTTATATATATACTCAGTCTCCACTTCCTCACATTCCCTTCATCTGTCCACCCCTGCATTCTAGATTCTACCCTCACCCCTCCACCAAAATCACCCTTGACGAGATCACCAACAACTGCAAGATTGCCAAATTCAGCAGACACTTCTAGAAGCTGATACTATGAGAGGCCAGTGTAGTGATTAAGACAGGGCTTCTGGGGGCACCTGGGTGGCTCAGTGGGTTAAGCCTCTGCCTTCGGCTCGGGTCATGATCCCAGGGTCCTGGGATCGAGCCCCGCATCGGGCTCTCTGCTCGGCAGGGAGCCTGCTTCCTCCTCTCTCTCTCTGCCTGCCTCTCTGCCTACTTGTGATCTCTCTCTGTCAAATAAATAAATAAAATCTTCAAAAAAAAAAAAAAAAAAAAAGACAGGTCTTCTGGAGCCAGCTCGTAGAAGTTGGAACCCCAGATCTACCACTGACCAACTGTGTGACTCTGATCTTGAGAAAGACACTTAACCTCTCTGGGACTCAATTTCTTACTTTGTAAAGTGTGATACATGTTGAGTCTGTTCACATAAGGCTTGACAGGTGCTCCCTACGGGCAGACTCCATCAGTGGCTTTAATGTGACCTGCCTTCTCAGTCGACTTCACCAGCATGGATCAACTTCCTCCTTCTGGAAAATGTCCCTTCCCTCGACCCTGTGACCACATACTCTCCCAGTCCTTTCCACCACCTCACTGGTTCCTCTGTTCACGCCCACTCTATCCAACTTCTAAGTGCCGAAATCCCTGAGACCCATTCTGGGCTCTCTCCTTTCCTCTCTTCTTTGTCTCCTCTAGGTAACTACACCCATTCCCATCTATATGCTCGTAACTCCCAAATGTCTATGTCTGTTCCAAACCTCTTTGACCTCCAGCCTCATGTGACCAACCACTTACTTGGAATCTTCACTTGATTGCTTAAAGAAAACCTCAAATTCAGTACGGCCAAGGAAAGAGGCTGAATCCACCCTGAAACCTGTCCCTCCCCAAGGCTTTCCATCTCAGTAAATGGTACAATTGACCAGTTGCCCAGGCCCAAATCCCAGGAATTATCCTTGGTTCTTTCCTTTCCCTCGCTCTCCATATCTGACCTATCAATAGGTTCTGTTCTACCTTGAGCTTATTATCTTGTCCATCCATATCTCTCCACCTGACCCACCATCACCATCTTCTCTCTCACAGACAACAGCACAGACCTCTTCTGCACCATCCTGCTTCCTCCCTCACAATACTACTCTCCTACCCTCACAATGGCCAGAGTAATTGTTTTACAAAATGCACACCAGACCGTGTCTCTCCCTAAGTGAAAACCTTGCAGTCGTTTTGGATTGTTCTTGGAATAGGAATGTGATCTTCTTACCTGGGTTTACAGTGCCCCTGGAGATGTGGCCCCTGCCTCCCTCTCTGACCATGTCTCGTGCCACTGGCTCCCTTGTTCGCTCCACTTTGGTCATATTGGCATCTTTTCTGCTTCATAGTATACTTGAGTTCTTTCTGGCCTCAGGACTCTTGAGGTTGTTTATCCCCCTGCCTGCAAACTTTACTCACTGGCTCCTCACATCACTGGCCCTTTGTCAGCCTTCAGGCCTTAGCTTAAATAGGGCCTCCTTTAAAAGGCCTTCCCTGAACACCATATCTAAAATAGTTCCCCCTGTTGCTTTCTCTCAGGACCATCCATTTACTCCCTTCATTTATCTTTATGTATTTGTTTGTTTGTTCACTGACTGTTTCCCTCACCAGAATATAAGTGCCGTGAGGACAGATGCTTTGGCTGTCCTGTTTGCCAGGTGTCCCCCAGAGTCTAACACAGTGACAGTCACAAAGAACTCAATAACTGCTAAATGAATGGATAAATGAAGCAAAACAGAATGTGGGGCTGGGGGAAAAAGTGGGCCAAACTAGAGAGAGAGGAAGCAGTCATGATAAGACTCAGTGTTGTGTTGAATGCAGGGAGAAGAAGAAATGAGGCAAGGATGACTCCCAGGTTTCTGGCTTTATTAACTGAAGGGATAGTTTTTCCATTTATGAAACTGAACAATATGGGAAGGGGCCAGCTTGGGGAGGGTGGCAAATGATGACTTCAGCTTGATGTTTTGAGTTCAGGGTCCCTGTCTGACATAAGATGCCCAGAAAGTACATTGGGACCTGAGTTTGGGACTGAATGAATGATCAGGGCTAGCGATAAATAATGGGACAGGATCAGAATGATTGAAAGCAGGAGAGTAGACATGACTGCTCTGAGGGCATTGAGAGAGAAGACCAGAAACAAAAGCTAGAACAAAACCAACCCGTGCATGACACAAGAAGAGAGTAAAGGAGCTGCAATAGGGCAAGAGACCTGGAGCCATCCCGTGTCTTCAAAGCCAAGGGAAGAGAGAATATCAAGTAGGAAGGGACATATGGCAGATGTGAGGATGGAAAAAGGCCCCTCACTTTGGCAATAAGGAAACCTCTGGTTCCCATTAAAAGAGCAATTTCAGGGGCGAGGGAGAGAGGACATGAAGCAGTAGACTGCGGAGAGACTGGGAGGGGAGGAAGCAGCGACAGTGAGAGTAGGCAATGCTTCCAAGAAGTTTGGCTGTGAAAAGAAGGCAAGAGAGAAGATGATAGCTTAAGAGGGAGGAAGGGTCAAGGGAGGGTTTCTTTGAAGGATGGGAGAGAGCTGAAAATCCTTGAAGGATGAGGAGGAAACAGCACTCAAAAGAGGGGGAGAGATGGAGATATAAGAGAAAGGGAATAATTGATGGAGTTAGAGGTGAGGTACAGAGAGGAGGATAGACACGTCTTCCTAGGAGACAAAAGGGAGAGGGAGGGATAGAGGGGCGAGGGAAGGAGGGAGGTTAAGGAAGAAGATAGACTGGGAGGGACAGAAGGAATACAGAGAAATTCTGAGATGGACAGCCTTTATCTTAACAAAATTGGAAGGCAAGTATTAGGAGGGGTGTAGTCGTGAGTCTGGAATGTAAGGAAAGTGGAAGAGGGGAATAGCAGTCCCCATGGGACGACTCGAAGAACTGTGGAACAGCAGCATCAGCAAGGGTCTCCTGTTGAAGCTGGAAAGCTTACAAGTACTACGATCTAACTGGCCAGGACAAGGGACAGGAGAAAGCAGAAATAGCAAAGCTTGAGTGGTTCCAAGTCATGAAGGTCATGGCTGGCACCAGGGTCCAGAGGAAACAGAACAGGGAGGTGAGGGGAACTCAAGGAGGACTGAGTGCTAGGAGAATGGGATAGGGGATGGGGATGAGAGACCAAAGCACTTGGGAGTGGAAGGACCAATCCTTTTTCTTGTTTATCCAGCGAATGGTTATTTTGCTCAGTACCAAGTGCTGGAACCAAAAGCAGGTTCAGGAAGAATAAAGCAGCCAGTCACCTGGGGGATGGGGGTAGGAGAGCTGAAGATAGGATATTTTGGAGCTGGAGCCCAACCCAAGTAATGACAAGGTTTCAGATGTGGCCACACAAGTAGGAAACTTCAAGAGAGGATATGTAGATGATACCACAGAGGCAGGATGGCCGGAGTCCAGGCTGAGGCTATGTCCATGAGGGTGCTAAAGCCAGTAGGGAAGACAGCAGGGGCTAGACTAGAGAGAAAAGCTTGGGACCTGGTACTCTGGGACCTAAAGACCAGCCAATATTCTGGTGGGCAGTGGGGCTGAGCAAGGGAAGAGGGGCTTCTGATCTATAGTGGGGCTCACTGTGGAAGAAGGAGAATTGGAATTAGGCATAGGAGCCTTGAGCCATGAACAGCAATTATACCAGTCTCCCAACTGCTCCTAGAAAGCCAAGCTGGACAAAGGTAAAAGCAGGGCTTCCTTTGCAGAGAGTCGCTAACAGTAATACTGGGTTTCACTTCTGATCTGAGGGCAAAGGGAGAATGTGTTTGGAGAAAATCTAGAGCTTGGTGGCTTTGTTTCCGATACAACCGGCTTTCATGGAGAACACTCAGGGCTGTGATAGGGTGCAGTCAGGCTTGGGTAGGAAGGATGGGGGATTTCGTGGCATCTGAGAGAGCCATTTGTCCTTTGACCAGTCCTCTGGGAGCATGACCACAGTAGCTTGCCCAACCTCTTCCCAGCAGAGCCAAATATAAGAGACAAGAGAGTGAGCCTGCCTGGGTCCCTGAAGCTGACCAGCGCAAAGCATGTCAAGTCTCCCAGGTTCTGGAGGTTCCTCAGCTGGTCCAGTCACTCCATTTCATTTGTCAAGAACCTGGCACCATAGCTCCATAGCAGCTCGAGACAGTATAAGCAGGCCTGTGAGTTCTGCCCCATTGCTTTTGTTTCTGAACCTCTTCAGTTTCCTCACCTGAAAAATCTGTGTCAGTAAGGAGGCTTTCCTCACCAGGCATTTGTGAAGATTAACTGAGAGAATGCTCTGAGGAGTCTTTGTAAACTGTTGGTCACTACAGAGATGGCAGCTGGGAGAATCTCATCCCTAGGAGGAAGACTGTGGACCCTTCAGCTCACCTGCCTGTGCAGTAGCTCACCTTCCCATTTGTCAGTACAGGAAGCTGGCATCCTAGAACTTGTGCCAAGCTAGGGAACCTGATGCTCCTGGCATTTAGTAGGCCAGTGGAAAAAGGGGGTGGGGAACCAGAATGCTGAGGAGTGAGAAGCATGGGAGGATCCTTGAAGATGCATTCATCTGGCTGTCATCCAGCCCTGCTCTCACCCCCAGGGATTCCAGAACCTTTATGATTCTTATTTCTTGGCTTTTGGGTGGTTGGGGGCGTCAGGTTAGCCAACTGGATGCTGGGCAGGAAGCCTCCCAAACCAGGCTGATCTGAGGGTGATTGCTACAGGGAACCCTAAGGAGCCTGGAGAATGAGGTGGGAGAAGCACTAGACAGAGCAGGGGAGTGGCCTGCAGTCCAAGCTGATCCTGCCTGGGAGGGAGGGGATGTGAGTGAAACAGCTGAGCTGGAAATTGGGGAAATCAAACATAAACCACCTCAATAAACCTGTCAAGGCCAACAAACTCCCTCTTTTGTTCCCATTGCCTGACCTGTACTTGGCTTCCAGAGGGACAGCAAATTAAGTCTGTCTTTCAGGCGAGACCTCTGGCGCCGCTCTGCCCGAGTTGTAATCTCAGCTCTACCCCTTATTAGCTGTGAGAACTTGGACAGGTAAGTTAGCCTCCCCAGGCCTCAATCTCCTCATCTGTGAAATGGAGGTATTGTGGGATTAAATGGCTTGATATTGGTAATGCAGTTAGAATGGGGTCTGGCATAGAGTTAGCTCTTGGTGTTTCTAAAGCACTGAAGTTTGGGCAATAGAAGTTCTATGGACAAGGTATGAAACTTGGGTTCGGACAGATCTGGCATAAACCCTTTGTTTCTCACTTGACCTCTCTGAGCCTCAGATTCCTTGTCTTTAAATAGAGTGGTGGACTAACTCTTAGCCCACAGGATGGTGTGTAGATTAGGTGAAGAAATGTCTGTGACTACGTCTGGCTATCCCCAGTACATAGTCAGGGCTGTGGAAATGACAGCCTTCTGGAATCTCCCCAACACCAAACATCATTTCCCAGAGACTACCCCAGATGCCTGAATAATCATCAGGACAGTGCAGGACCTCCTCCCCCCCCCACACACACACCTTCAGATGCTGAGGCCTGCCTGATACTCATCTTTGTCAGGGGGAGGGAAGTCCAAGGGCCTGACGCTTCTCTGTGAGAACTTCCCGCCTTATGTACATAGAGCGTCGGTGCTTCCTAAACTTTACCAGAATCACCAGGAGAGCTTATGGAAACACAGATTGCCAGGTCTCACCCCCAGAGTTTCTGATTCAGTGGGACTGGGGTGGGGTCTGAGAATCGGAATTCCTGGGGAAGTTGTGTGACTGTGGTGGGTCTGGGGTGGGGCCTGGGATTCTGGATTTCTGAGAAGCTCCCAGATGCTGCTGCTGCTCCACCCACTACACCTGGCGTAGCACGGCTTAGAGAAGTGGTCACCAGCCCCTCCCAACCAATAGGTTGGCGATTTAGCAGAGGTAAATGGATCAGGGGAGGGGAGTGCTGGGCTCGGGTACCAAATGCTCAACAAAACGCAGCATCCGAGAGGAGGTGAGGATGTAGTCCTTTGCTGGCAGGGCGAGGACCACAACGAGGGCAAGGGTACTGGATTCCAGGAATGGCAGGCAGCCTACATGTGCTCACTGCCTGAACAGCAGTGTGCACGTGTCCACACATGCACGTGAGAGGAAAGCCAAAAACTTTGAAAGAATTTGATATATTTTTTTCAAGCATCGAAGTGGTATCTTGGGAAAAATTGAAACTTTGTTGGACTTCCTTACATGTATTTTATGGGTTAGTATTGTTTTTAATTTTAATTATATATGGGCCAGCGGGGGGCAGGGGCTGTGCCGGCTGTTTAGAGCTTTAGACCTCTAAAGGTCTTAAAACTCAGCCCTGGTGGCCACTGAAGTCTCTGTCCCAGAGCTCTGGGGCCTGAGGTTGTGGCCAAGTATGTGTTCGGCAGGCTTTCCCCTGTTCCCCCCAGGATCCAGGATCCGCAGACGAGATTCAATTTTCTCAGATGGGATACTAGATGCCATATGGATATAAAGGGGGTCCGAGGACCAGGAGGGACATTGGTGTCACGGGATGGAGGAACAAAGGAAGGGGACATGTTTTCCACGTGCTCCAGTCAGCACGCATACACACCGGCAGGCGGTGCCCGATCCCCTGAGCTATGATGAGTGCCCCCAGCACCCTCCACTCCAAAGGCACAGAGGCCCCAGATTCAAAGTCGTACAGATCTGCTTGGAAAGCCCAGTTCCAAGTCTTCTTAGCTATGTGACCCCAGGACAAGTGACTTTTCCCTCAGTTTCCTCATCTGCAACATGGGAATCAGAAGTACATGAAGGATAGAGATGAGGTCCTTAGAATAATGCCCGGCCCTAGTGTGCCCTCAGAAACAGTGCTTGCTGTAATGGTCTAGTTAGCCGTCATCAGGAGAAACAGAGATGAGTTTGGGCAGTCTGTGCAAGGAGACAAAGGGGGCACATGTGAGAGGTGTGCTATGATCAAGATGTGTCTGCCAAGGTTCCTCAGGGCCAAGGTCCTACTACCCAGTACTGATGCGTCTTTGCAGAGGTCAATGAGACTATCAGACAAAGCCCACAGTGAGTAGTCCTAAGTGGCCTGGAGACCCCAGTGATGGAATTGCAAAGCTTGGGGAGAGGGGGCCTCTTTTTAGTTCAGTTTTTTTCTTTCTTTCTTTTTTTTTTTTTTTTAGTTGGAAGCCATCCCTTGTTAAAACAGAGCAGCAGTGGGGGTCTGTGGTTTGGCGTTCCCTCTCCGAACCCCTGCCAGCGTCAGGTTCTTGCTGCTAGAAGCAAAATGGCTGCCTGATCCTTGGTGGCCCTTGGTGAGCATCAGCCTCTTGGCTGCCAGACGGGAAGCTGAGGCCAGGGGCTTCTTCTTATCAGACCCACAAGAAGGACCTTGGGGAAGGAGGAGGAGGAACTGGGTCCCATGGGAGGAGGTCAACAGGTAGAGCTGGGCTGGCTTTCACCATGACAGAGGGCCTGGGCCCTGGGGCACCAGGAATACAGAGCTCAGAGAAGCCATAGAAAAGACTGGGGGACAGTGCTGTGGGGAGGAGAGAGGAGATTCCAAGGCTCTGAGAAGAACGAGAGGTTCGTGTGTGGCCTGAGAGGGGAAAACAAAAATGGAAGCAAGCATATTTTTAAAGAACAAGTAAGAAGAGGTTCATAAACCCATGTGAAAACAGAGGCCTGTAAGAATAGTATCTGACCCACTCATCAACACCAAAACGCTGGTATAGATCCAAAATGCCCGAGGCCTTCCTTTCCCGAAAGGGCACATCTGTATTTCAGTGTCCTCGGGAGCCCTGAATTAGCTGAAACTTTTCCTGTTGCCAACAAGGGTGGCTATGTTGGCTTCGAGGATGATTTCAGAGTGTGACACAAGGTGGCCCCTTGTCTCTGCCTCCTCCCCACCTGTGCCAGCCTACACCAGCCGGTGCGTCCCCCTCAACATCACCAGGAATCTCTTTTACCCCTTTCTTTAGACTTTGGAAGATTTATTCTCCCACGCACAGAATTGGTGGAGCAACGTTTCGTTTGTCTTCCTGGTTTTATTGTATAGACATCCTGGACTGCCAATCGAAGCTTCGGGACAGCATGAAATTGGCCAAGACCAATCAGTCATTGGCACGAGAGCCCAAACCCAGGACAGGCTTTCTGAAGCAGTGTGGGTGACTTTCAGAGGGCTCTGCAGCTGGTCTCTTCATGGACACTGGTTTGGGATGGGAACTACAGACCTTGCCCCAACAATTCGTGTCCCAGAAAGGGCCAGTGACTGATGTAAGGGTGCTCATGGATTGCCAGGAATAAAAGCCAGGTCTCGGACCTTCCAGCTTTGTCCCCTAGCCGTGTCACTGCATTGCCTCAAACTTTCCCAAACCTTCCTTCAAGTGTGCACGCAGTGCCTATTAAATCAGTCTTCTTGGCCTGGCCAAAGCCCTTCCCCCAAGCCCTACATCCTGCATCATAGACCCCCTCCCCTCCAGCTTCAGGGGCCTAATCCCAAGTGTCCTTTTCACATCCGCACCCCACCCCCCTCCCCTAGCCTGTTCTCCAAAGGAATGGGCCTCCCTCAGCCTTCCCATCTCCTGCTTCCCACCCTCCTCACCCCCCAGCCCTATAGAGTGTCATAAATTCTAACGAAACCCCATCAGGGGAAGAAAAGAAGCAAAAAGTGCCTAATTGGCAGGGGCCTCGAAGCTCTTGGTCCCTGTGGTGGGATTGATAAGGTTCCTGGGAAGCGGTAGGGGTTTGGAGAGAGAAGGGGGACGCTGAGGGCCTGCCTGCCAAATGTAGCCAATTAATGTCAGGGCTGCCTTTCATGCCAGCCAATTAAGTCCCACATACTTGTCACCAGCCCTGGGAAGGGGGGCAGGGAGGGCGGGGCACGGGGTTTCAAGGGAACAACTCATTTCCCTGCAGCCAGGAAAATGCAGCCTTCAAACCAGGGAGAGGGTTCAGGGGGAGCTGGAAGGTGGCTGGGGGTCGCCAGGGGCAGGCAGCAGGGAAAGGGGGGCAAGGTGCAGAACAGTGGGGCTCTGTGGGGACTTTGTTCGGAGCCTGGGAGACATGGAAGGTGGGATTGGCTTCAGAGGCCAATAGCTGCTGCGAACTGGGAAGGGAACTCACTTTCTCACTTCATGCCTGGCACCAGCAAGAGCCAGGCACTTGCCAAAGTTATGTCATCAGTCTTCACAGGAAGTCCTTGCCAGGTCCGAGAGGTTCAGGAACCTGCTCAAGATCACACAGCTCTAGTTGGCCGGAGTAAGGAGCTATTAACCAGGCAAGGTCCCACGGCAAATGTGCCTTCCTACCTTTGCAAAGCGAGGCCAGTGGCTTAAGGATCCAGGAGCCCTTGACATGTCTGACCCTCCCCACCTCTGTCAACAGTGCAGAGCAGCCTAATGGAGGAAGGCACGACCCAGGCTTTTGGATGGCAGGCGAGGGTGGGAGATAGAGCAAGACCTTTTGAGTCAGGGAGAAGCAGATTGGGAGGGAGACTGGAGACAGTGTCTCAGTGCTGGGATATTCTTACGAAGCTGGTGAGGGGTGCCCACTCTTAGCCCTTCAAGGAGGCGACTGACTACAGACAGAAGAGACATTTGAAGCAGTCAAAGGTAATGAGGGATCTTGGCGGCCCTCCCCTCAGAAGGCTGAACACTTAGGGAAGTCACCTCGTCATGCTGGCTTGGGGAAGAATTCCCAGGACTCCTGAAGGAGAGTCTTGGAAGAGGCTGGGGAGGCCAAGGAACTGGCAGAGGTCTTTGGGGGCCCGAAAAGAGGCCCTGCAGAGGCCCCTGGGAGCGAACCAAGCAAGCACTTGCTCTCGGGAGCCCGTCTGTTCCCAGGCTCATTGTGGGGAGAAAGTGAATGAGTGACACGGATCTGAGGACCAAACGTGGCTCCTCCACTGGGAGCTCGGTGATCTTACCAGAATCCTGGCCCCTCTCTAAGCCTCGGTTATCTTATCGGTGAAATGGGCATAAGCAGGGTTCCTGCCTCCAGGGTAGTGGTGAGGCTCATGGATGAGCCCAGATGGGAAAGGGTTTGTTGGGAGGGCTTCCGAGCTAGCTGTTTGGGTAGAGGCGGATGTGCCCAGGAGCCTGGCCACACAGTGGCACCAGCTGCCCCCTCTGCCCTGGGTGTGGGCAGAGGGGTCCACAATGTGTGCATTGTCATGCAGATGTTTTGCCCGCCCGCCCTCAGTGGGCCCACTAATGACCCTGAGAGCTGGTTGGAGGCTGGGGCAGGCTAATTACATGGCCCCAAGCCCGCCAAGACCCAATAATTACACAGCAAGTTATACAGAGAGGGTGGCTAATTGTGTGACAAGCTGTGAGGGGAGGGTCAGGGCACCCCCCCCCAAGCTAATGAGCTTTCCCCCAGAGTCCAGGGGGCAGAGCCGGGGCAGGGGATGTGGCGGGCAGGCCCTTTCCATTCCCAGCCCCCCATGGCGCCTAGCCTCTGGGAGGGTGGCAGGGTGTGCGGGAGTAAGGGGAGCAGTAATTAAGAGCCAAAACTCGTCTCAGACCTGTCTCCTCTTGCCAAGTCTTGCTCAAAGCTGCACCTGGCCGGGTACTATGAGCCTGGCTGTCTCATGAAAAATCTCCCCCCACACCTCCCTCATCCCAGGGTGGCTCACGCTCATCGACGTTTGCCTTCCTGTCCCCCAGCCTCGACTGCCTTGCAGACTGACCATCACAAGGAGTAAAAAACAGACCTGGGAAATCCTTGATCATCAGAGTTGCCAGAATTCACCAGAACACTCCGTTCTAGCGCTCACTGCTTCTCACAAGGGCGGGAAACCAGGTCAGGGCCAGAGTCCTGGCAAACCAGTGAGCTACTCTCTCACCTCCCTGACTGAACATCTTGTTTCTTTGCCATCCAAAGCAGTCCTAAGTACTCTGAAGACCTTGGAGTCAGCCAGATCTGTGTTCAAATTCAGCCCTACCACTTCTGTTCAAGCTGTGTGACTCGGGGGTAGGTCGCTTTACTTCTCTGAACCTCAGTTTCTCCACCTGTAAAATGACAAGATTACAAAGATAAACTGAGCTGATTGCAGTGAAACTTAGAACCCTCGAACAATGGGACCATATCTAGTTTTCTACTCATGCAGGTTCCTGAGGCCTGACATCCCCTCTGAAGCCAAGCACCACAGGACAGCCTGAGACCTCCTAGCCATCTCCACCTCCTTTCCAGGCCCAGTCCCCACCCCAGTTGGCCAGAGGCCACCCCACCTGCCTGCCCCACCCCAGTCACCTGTTCCTTTCTGGAGACTTCTCTTTCCCTGAGACAGGAGCACAACTGGACTGGGCAGGGGTATGAGGGCGATAGATTAATTATCCCATCTCTCTTCCCTTCACTTGGGAATATTATCTCATCTCTCTTCCCTTCTCTTTCCCCCACTTGGCATCCTGTGGAGGTAAGGTCTCAAGATGGAGAGAGGCCTGAGCACCCCCTTCCTCAAAAAGCCTGTTTCTCACATGACCTCCTCCTTTCTAGCCTGTCCTTCAGCTCTTGACATTTTTGGACCCCCCAAAAAAGCAAGCAGGAGCCAGAGGCATTGAAGTGGCTGTTGACAAGTTGGAATAGCTTTACAAATTACTCCTAATAGACTACTGGGGGCTAGAGGAAGGGAGGCCAGAAGCCAGTCTGTTCCCAAAGCAGTCCGTCCATCTGTGCCCAGGTGGACCTGGCCACTCCCAGGGCAGCCATAGGCTTTTCAGACCTACACAGAGTATATCTTAAGCCCCACCCCTCTCCCACCCCAGTACTAGCCCTGGGATCTGAGATTCCCCAGGCCTCAGAACCATGGGGACTCCCCCAGGCCAGAGGCTTTCATCTTCCCTGAACCTGGAGTGCTCTTCCCACCTCTGTCTGGCATGCCAGGAGAAGTGGCAAGGCCAAGGGCTGCCACCCCTCAGGCTATCTCGTCCAGGAACTTGGGCTGGAGGCTCCCTACTTACTCGGTACCTAGCCATTCTATCAGCATCTGGATGGGCAGGATTGTCTCTCTGGGCCCAGCTCTGACCACTGACTGAGACAAATCATCTCTTTTCTTGGCCTTGCTTGCTCTCTTATATTTACACGGAGGCTGCCCATCCCCCATCACTTGCCTCCTAGGGCTCTTCTGGATATTACACAAGGTTGTGGTCTGGAAAGTGCTTCCTCGATTTTAAAGTCCCAGACAGAGGTTGATTTGGGGGAGGGCTGCTGATTATTGTTGGTTTTATTGTTATTCTTTCGTGCCCCTTCTGTATCCTCCACCTCTGGCCTCAGCGAGACTGAACTAGAGGGAAAAAAGGGTTGACCAGCTCTCCCAGCAGTAAGGAACACTTGGCAACATGCTTTCTCATGCATCTTTTTAATTCTCACATCAGTGCCTCAAGGAAGATGTTACTGGCCCCTTTTACAAATGAGAAAACTGATGCTCAGAGAGGTTATGCATCTTTCTCAAGATCATGCACCTAAGAAGTGGTGGGGCTGAGTTCTGAACCCATTTTTACCTCAACTGCAAAGGTATGCCTTTCAAATCAGCTCATCTAGTGGGCCCGGACCCAGCTAGACTGGATAGATAAGAGGTCTCCACAGCAGGTGCTCAAGATGCCAAACTTCAGAATGGGTTCTGCCCACAGAGTGTGGGCTCCATCCTGGAGAGCCCTGGAATGGGGATGCTCTTGAGGGTGAGCTGGGCACTGCTGGGACACACCAAGTGCCGAAGCCTGTAATCTGATTAAGCCATTAGAGCTGCTACCCCAAGCACATGCTGCCAGGCCACCAAGTCCTCCAATTAATCCCCAGATTAATCCATACCCCCTCCATGTGCCCTCCCCTATACCTCCTCCTCCTCCAGCCCCAAGAAGTTCCTTCAGGCCTGGAGGTTGAGGGAGACCAGGCCCTGGAGCTCACAGAGCTGCAACAGGGACACTAGACAGCACTCCCCTTCCCCCAAATTGCCATCATGTTGTCCCTCAGAGAAAGGTGTACCATCTGCCTTGTCCACCCCACCTTGGGTCTGTCTTCCTCCTTAGCCCACCACAGATCTCTACCCCTTCAAGACCTATGTTCATTCGTTCAACAAGTGAATGAGCACTTCGTGTGTGGCAGGCCCCGATCTTGGGGCTCTAGTGGTGAAGACAGACAAGGCCCTGGAAGGTTCCCAGTACAGGGCAGAAGAAACTCAAATGTGCAGGTACTAACACTTCTGTGTGCTCCATGCGGCAGCAGGGGGCCCACCAGCTGTTGTGGAAGGAGTTTGGAGAAAATAAAGAGGAGCACTCCAGGCAGAGGAAATGTGCAAAAAGCACGGTGAAGTAGTGTGAAAATGCACAGCCCGTTCAAGGAAGGTGGTTTGGTTGGGGTGGGGAAGGAAAGAGGCAGAGGCTGGTGGAAGATGAGGCTGGGAGGAGGTTGTGGCCCGTAACGAAGACTTTGTATGTGTGAGCCGTGCGTTAATGTCCGTTCGTGCCGGTCCCTATAGGTGTGAGTCAAGTACACGTCCTTACTTATGTGCATATGCAATGGCGGCCACTTCTATGATGGGCATCTGTATCCCAATGTGTGTTTCTATGTCTGTATATCTGTGGGTGGGAGACCCAAAAGCCGCCTCCTCCAGAAAGTCCCCCGGGGTTCTCCTGAGCCATCTCCAAAAGCCCTTTTTCTCCCTGCCCCTCTCTGCTCCCAGCAGACATCAGGGCTGGGGAAAGGCTCTTCCTCAGCTGGCATCTCCATGAATGTATTTGGTCCCCTCAACCACACTGCCAGCACCCCAAGGACAGAGACTGCGGATGCCGTTTCTCCCATAAATGCCTTGCTCACCAAGTGCCAAGGACCAAGCTTCCCACACAGGATCCCTAGCTAGACATGACTCTCCATCAGATATGCCCGATTCCTGATGGGCGAGAACTTCTGGACCTGGATTCATATTCTCTTCCTAGACAGGGCTCTTCACTCTGTCCTGACTAAGCCGAGCCAGGGATGCAAGCACAAGAGGCTGGCAATGATGGGGTCTTCTGCCCACCTGTCCCCCACCATCCTGGCTGAGCCTCCTCTCTGTCTCCCCAAGATGACTGCAGAGGCTCCTCACTGCTCTCTGTCTTCTCCCTTGACCCGGCCAAAGAATAAGAGCTACAGACCAGTCGGGGGGGGGGGGCGTCTGTTAAAATAAGGTCAGGTCCTCTGCTGCAAACCCTGCAGTAGCTCCTACCTCACTCAGAGGAAGAGCCACAGCCCTTTCCAGGATCCTTACTGCAGCCCTATGCAGGATATGTGTCTCCCCTTCCCTGCCATTACTTCTCAGACTTCCTCTTCTAACTTTCCCCTTTGCTCGTTGCCCTCCAGCCCCACAGGCCTTTTTGCTGTTTCTCCAGCAACCAGACACCCTCCTGCCTCAGGGCCTTTGTATCTGCTACTCTTTCTGTCTGGAGTGCTATTCTCCCGGATATGCACAAGGCTCACTTCCTCCCCTTCACTATTTACTTATATGCCTCCTGTCACCCTCTCAATGGGACCTACCAGGACCACTCCATTCAAAATCGTGGATCACTGCCCACCCTGCCCTGGAATTCCCTGTTTTCCATAATCCGGTCCTTTTTCTCTCCATAGTACTTAATCACTTTCTGGCACACTGAAGGATTCCCTCGTGTGTTATGTTTATTTATTGTCTCCCTTCACCAGAAAGTAAGCTCCATGAGATTTTTGTCAGCTCTAATCACTGATGTGTTCCAGCTCCTAAAACATCTTCTGGCATCTCATAGATACCCCGTGAATATGCATACTAGAAGGGAAGACTGCATCCTAGGGAGGAAACCCCAAAGGCCAAGTTCTTCCTAAAGCTTGTTTTAGGACCTAGGAGTTCCAGGCCTTATTTCCAATGCCACCCAACCACCTCACCTCCTACCAAGATCCCTTTAGTTTCCTCCCAGCCCCAAACAGGATTAGAGTGACTGTGCACACAAGTGTATGTGTGTTGATGTATGTGCCCGTGTGTGCATGTGCAGACACACACACTGCCCAAATGTGGGCACTGGGGTCAGGTTCTTTGGTTCCACCTCCAGAGAAATGCCAAGCCCTGCCCTTCTCCTCCTAAATTTTTCTCACCTGCTGCTCCTGTTCTCCCAATAGCTCCCTTTTCCTGGCCAGGCCCCTTAACCTCTGTCTCTCTGCCCTTGAGCTCTTCCCTCTCCCTCCTCTGACCCTTTTCCCTATGTCCCCAGACCTTGTTCCCCCTCTCTTCCCTGGTCCCCCCAACAGTCCCTGCTTCCCCCCCTTGGTGTCCCCAGATCTTGATCCTTCCCCTCACTGGCTGCCCAGCTGCCATCCCTCTGCTCTCAAGGTCTCTCCTGCCCCTCTCTCTCTCAGTGACCCCCTTTTTCCCCTACCCCTCTCTACTTGGTGCCCTCGGGTCCTGCCCCTCTCCCCGCAATGCAGTCCCTTCTCCAATTGCTGTCAAATGCCCAGGCTTTGGCTCTCACAGCCTCTATGTGTTTCTGCCTGGCCTTTGTGCCACCTGTAGGCCCAGCGTCCCCAAGGGCTCTCCACACAGCCATTCCCTAATTAGGTCAATTATGAGGTCAATTATCTAATCCTCTCCATTCCAGCTATGCATTGCTCCACATACTCCCATCCTCAGGCACTTCCAGAGGCCCCAGGCAGCAGATGCTCTGGCCCTTGCAGATGCCCCAAGCCTGGCCTCCAGGCTGAGAAACTTCTCATCACTGGAAACTTTGGAAGAGGCAGAAGGTACTGGATGGTGGCTAGAAGGACAAGGATTCCCCAAAGCAATATGAGGGGAGCACATCCCTGAGCAACACTGATGTCACCTTCCTGGTGATGAGACATCACTGAAGTAAATCCCCAGTGTCTGGACTTGTGTGTATCTGTGTGTATGTCTGTGTTAGGTACCAGAGGGTAGATCCTTGAAGACAAGGGGTGGGACAAGAAGACCTCCAAGGAGGGGTCTTCTTAATCTTTTTTCTGAAATCATGTGCCTCTCAAGCATCTTGATGAGAAGCCTGGGAATACACACCCACAACCTGTTTGCAATTCATTTCAAAGATCAGGTCCCCAGATCCCCGGAACTTGCCCAGAGATCCTGGAATCCAGGAACTCTGGATTCCAACTGGAATCCAGAAACTCTGCTCCAATGATTCTTCCCTGCATGGTGCCATTCCTCTTGGGAAAGATTACCCCTTTAGGATAAACTCAAAAAATCCTCAGTCTTCCCTATCCTTTCCCAGAGCCTCAGTTTTCACTTCACGTGGGTCTCGCCTGCCTACCCAGTTACCAGACAACCAGTGCCAGGAAAGCCTCATGTCACTGGAGCCGCTGGGGCAGCGAGAACGGCCCCAGAGGCTCTGCTATCCAGGCAGGGCTGGCATGGAATGGAGGGGTCAGGCCAGCAGGCCAGCTCCAAAGTGGGCAATGGCTCACAGGCAGTTTGACCCAATAGGAGAGCCAGGGTGAGGTGGACCAAAAAACAGGTGGGGAGAAGCAAGGAAGTGAAAAAAGGAAATAGGGAGCCCAGAGAGGGAAGGAGAGGGGACTGGGGGGGCAAGAATGCTACTAAAAAGAACGAAAGCAAAGTCAGTGCTCAGAGTGGATATTGCTTATGTTGCCCGGGAAAACCCAAGAACTTCACCAAGTCTAATGTTTTCCATTGAGCAGATGGGGAGTTTGAGGCCCCAGAGTGAGAAAGAGACTTGCTCAAGACCCCACAGCCTGTCCTTGGCAGGGTTGTAAACGGCCAAGCCCAGACAGACTATCATACCCCACCTCAGCTGGTGGGCCCTGAGAAGGGCGGGAGCCAAGAGGGAGAGTTGAGAGTCTCCAAATCTTCATCTCACTGACCAAAGCGATATTCGTGACAATAATCATTATAATGGAGATGCTTTAAAAACAACATAAAGTCCAACAGTTGTGTAAATTCTAATTTACCCATAGTGTTGAATGCTTTGTAACAAAAAGAACCTAGGGATTAAATTTAGTGCCAGACAGTGTTTACAATCTACCCTAAAGGTCCTTTAGAAAAACCAAACCAGTAAATACATACAGGGCGAAAAGACCAGAAGAAGGAAATACGACAAAACGTTAACACTTGTTAACTCTGGCAGGGATGTTGCAAATTATTGCTGTCTTATTTTTGCTTGTCTACATTTGCCCTACATCTTTAAATAAGCATGTATTGCTTTTGTAATAAGAAAAACCAATAAGAAAGTTACCCAAAAAGCCTCATCTCCAACCCAGACTTTTCCCCTGACCTCCAGGCTACAAAACCCGCTGTTGGTTTCCATGGGGCCTCAGGCTTGTACCCCTCTTAGAGCCGCAGCAACTATAATTCCACAGTCTTGACCCCATGCCCTTCCCAGCTTCCCCACAGCCATGCATCCACACCCAGTTCAGACTACTGCAGCCTCTGGCCTGTCCCCCTCCACCTCACCTTCCTCATGCTGCGATCTGGACAACCTTTGTTAACAGGTTTATCCGATAATGTCTCCTCCACCTGTAAGACAAACCAGAGGTTCCCAAGTGCCCATAGGAAACAAGCTATGGGCTGTCAACCTCTTTGAAAATTTCATTTCCCAGGATCCCCTCCTCCAAGGAGGAGGAACACACATACATACACACACATGTGCACGCATGCATGCACGCTTCCCACCCTTCTCCTATCATCCCACTCCAACTGGCGGAAGCACTACCAAAACATAACCCACACCACCCTTCCTACACACAATCTCTTGATTCACTTCCAATCCATTCCTTTTGTCTGACTTTAGTTGGATGCCAGGGTCATGTTCCCTGCTGGCCAACCAGAAGCTGCTTCTTGATGTTCCCCATTAGACTCCGGTAGAGCCCAGCCTCCTAAAGGAGGCAACTCCGAAGGGCAGCAGGGTGAGTTGCGAAGTAGGGGTTGGGGGTGGGGCAGAGAGATCACAGGACTGTGTCACGTGACTGGCGAGTTCAGGACTCTGCTGTGCACACAGCCCTGCCCAGTCAGTGTACACCTCCAACAGCAGCCAACCTCAGCCCACAGAGCCTTCGCGCCCCACACACCTACACCTCCCACAATGCACACATTCTCTCTATTCAGAGAACTCTCCTGAGCCCTGTCCTTTAGGGGTTAACAACTCGGAGTGCACACTTGCAAAGGAGAACACTGCCCTCACTCCCTAGGATGTACCCATAGTACAGCAAACATGCTCTACCGTGTACCCGGGTGAGAAGTTTTGGGTACAGTAGTGAAGACCCTGAATGCTGTCTATCTACATAGTCTGCCTGCAGCTAGCTGTGTGGCCTGGTAGCAAGTTATGTCCCCTCTCTCTGAGCCTCCAACTCGTCACCTGTAAAATCGGGCTAATGATAGCGTGTACCCCCGAGGCTGCTGCACAGATGACATTAAGTTAATATATGTCAAGTGCTTAGAACAGTGCATATCATAGTGTTATGTGTTTGTTATTATTACATGTCATAAACACGTACACCTATATACACACAATTCAGAACCTTTCTGCAAGAGTGATAGAGATGTGTGCATGTGTGTGTGCACGCACACGTGACCTTATGAATAAGTGATTACCTAAGTCGTATGATTTAGAGGGGACTACCTACACCTCCAAGCCATAATCAACACCATTGCCTGAAATTCCACCAATATAGCATATATCATCTGAGTTTTGAAGGCCAGTCCTTTTCAACAATCCCCTATTAAAATGCACATACCCCTTGGGGGGTGTTAAGCCTTATCAACTAACACCTTAGTTGTCAACTAACACCTTAGTTATCAGGTAACACCTTAGATATCAGTTAACACCTTAGTTGACAGCTAACACCTTAGTTGACAGCTAACACCTTAGTTGACAGCCAGCTGAGAGCAAGACCCTACAGTACTGGCTTTTGGAAGAAGGAGGACAGAAATAGGAGAAATAGAGGGGCTTTGATATGGTCGAGAGCAAGGCACCAGGGCCAAACCACACCTATTTCCCAGTGCTACCAATCTCCACCTGTCCCACAGTGTGTGGAAGGAACGGAGTCCTTCCTTCCAGCTGATGTCATCAGGTACAGGTGGGGGTGAGGCAGAAGGAAAGGGAGATCATCCGCCAGATATTCCTTACAGCAGCTGGGGGTGTTGGCATAGCCGGCCCAAGCCTTCCTGTGGAGGTGGGTGGAGGTTCAGAGTTGGAATCTTTGCATCTTACTGCCTCTCCTGTAATTTCCACCCCTACTCTACCTACCAACCCCTAGTCCGGGGCTAGGCTCAGGAAGCTGGAGGGAGGGAGTCCAGGTAGATGGTCTCAGAGACTTCCCCTGCCCACCCAATTCCCACTGCCCATGACTGCCACTCTACAAGTCCAGGGCTGGGCCCTGGGCCCTAAGGGGCCAGTTTCCTCCCATTGACCTCAGAGGTCAGCGTTGCCAGCTCTTGCTCAGAACCATCCGTGTCTCTGGCATTTATCATTCCATCCCAAAGCCATTCCTATTTCCTGCCTAGACCACTCCTGTGTGTAATGAAAGCCATAAGCTCATTAAGTTGGGGTGAGGAAGGACTTCCTTTGATTTGTCCCCAATTTACCTCCCTCAGGCTTCAAAGAGGCCTCCCACATCCAGAGAACTGAAGTTTCTGTGGCCAAAGTAGAGGCCCCTGTGTTCACAACGCTTGTGGTTGGAGTGTGTAAGCTCAATTTTTCTCTACGAAAGTTGGAGACCCAGGATTCTTGGGATGTCTGCGCAGGAAAGATGATCAGAGATCATCTAGTCCCCTCTACACTCTCTTCAGTTCCCACCCACTATTCAGATAAAGAGACTGAAGCCCAGAAAGTTTATTAACCCCATATATACATCTATACACTGATAAAGTAGACAAAGCTCTTTAGCACATGTTTCCACATGGAGTACTTGGAATAATCCTGGAAGCAAGGGATACTTATTCTGCCCAGCTGAGAGAAGACAAGATTGAGGGCCAGAACTGCTTAAGAGCTGGTCCAATATCTCAGAGCAAACATGTGGCTGAGGAGGACTCTAACCCAAGCCTTCTCTCAAAAGTACTTTCAAGCTTTGGAGCCAGAGACCTGGGTTGATTCCCAGTTACACCACCTCCTAGTGGGTGGCCTAGAACTTTCAGTGAGCTCCCTAAGTCTCAGCTTCCTGTTCTGAAAGCTGAGGGTTACCAATACCACTCTCACGGTGGTGTTGTCAGGATGAAGGCAGCTGACTCATCGTAAAGTGCTTATTCATTCGGTCCATGAATACTTGGTGATCATCTACTATGTACCAGGCACAGTTCTAGGCCACGGGGATCCAGCAGTAAACGAGCACAGATGACAGCCCTTGCCTTCATGGAACTTACAGTTTGGCACTGTGGAGAAGCATGTAAATGAGTAAGTGACAAGACTACTTCAGCAAGTGATGAGTGCAGGGAAGGAAATTAAATAAATTATGAGATCGAGCATGCCTGGGGTGAGAAGCAATGTTTGAGCTGAGACCTACATGAAGACAGTGTTAGACAGGGGGAAGAGCAAGTTCAAAGGCCCCAGGTAAAAACTCTGATCACTTCAATGCTTATACCTCTTGCCCTGACCGTTCCCCTGAGCTCCAGACAACTGTCCCCATAACACTCCCCCCAACTTGGATGTCTAATAGGATCTTGAAGTTAATACAGCCAAGGCAGAGTTCTTGAGTTTCCCCCAAACCTTCTTTCCCCTCCATGTTCCCTGGCTCCACAGATGGTATCACCATCCAACCAGTTGTTACAGCCCCAGACCCTTGAATCTTTTCTTTTTCTCACCTCTTACATCCATTCCATCAGCTAGTCTAGCCACCCTAACTCCAGAATATATCTGAATCCATCCACTCTTCAGCACCTCTGCTTCCACCAGCCCAACTCAAGCCATCATGCCCATCCTTGCTGGCCCCAGTGGACCTCCTCTCACCTCCAGTCTATTCTCAACACAGAGATCAGAGAGGGTCTTCTAAAAATGCAAAGTAGGGGCGCCTGGGTGGCTCAGCGGGTTAAAGCCTCTGCCTTCAGTGAGCCTGGGTGACCTCAGGGTCCTGGGATCTAGCCCTGCATCGGGCCCTCTGCTCAGCAGGGAGACTGCTTCTTCCTCCCTCTCTCTCTGCCTGCCTCTCGGCCTACTTGTGATCTCTGTCTGTCAAATAAATAAATAAATAAAATCTTAAAAAAAATTTTAAAAATGCAAAGTAGATCAAGTCACTTTCATGCTCACAATCCCTCAATGGCCTCTCCTTTGCCTTGGAACAAAGCCCCAGGTCCTTCCCATGGCTTACAGGGCCCTGCCTACTTTGGCCCTTGCCCGGCTCTCCCACTCAGTTCTCACCATTTCTTCACCTTACTTGCTCATCTCCGATGCCACCAACCTCCTCCTTGCTGAGTCCTTCAACATGACAAAGCTCTTAGAATATAGTGAGCACTCAAAAGATGTTAGGTGGCCGGTAAGAAAGAAGGAGAAGAAAGGTGGATGGGGCAGGGAGGAAAGAGAAGGGGAGGAGGATCACTGGAAACTCAGATACAGCACATCACTGACATCACAGGCTCTGGCCTGGATCTGCTCAGAGACCATCTCCTCTTCAGCGCTTGTCTCTCCTTCCTGAGGCGAGAGGACTTCCCTTCCTATTCCAGCCCATTCTTCCTCTGTCATGGGGAAACAGTTGAGGCCACAAGAACAGATGAGTTTCCCAAGGGAAGATATTGGAAGAAGAGAAAGAATCTAAGGGAAAGCATGCAGAATCCTGAGGAGGACTAGGAGAGAGAAAGGAGAATTCGGAGAGCACAGTTACAAAGAAAGCCTGGAAAGGGCCACAGCAAGGAGAGGCTGAACAGTGGTGTCAAAACTGAATGGGTGTTGTCAAGGCCAAGTTGGGAGGAGATGACTTTGAGTCCTACAGACATCAATGGCTTTTGTGGTGAGAGTAGAGTGGAAAGCCCTCCAGGCCAGGAGACAGTGCACATAGATGCTTGGCTATGACTGGGTAGACAAGCAGAATCATGGGAGCTCGAGGGGGTATGTAGCATAGAGAAGATATTTTCACATGGGAAAATTCTGGGATGTATTTGCAGGTTGAAGGCAGGGAAGCAGCAGAGGGGAGAAAATGACTGGAACATGGTTCCCTAAGGGTTGGGCTTGTCGGACTTCGGAGGAGAAGGGCCATTCCTTCACTCCTTCCTTTGAAGAGGGTAGGGGCCAGGAACGGAGGAGGGCCACTGAGAAGAGGGAAGAAGGGAAAGAGGATCCAAGCCCATGACCACTTGCCTCCTGTTTTGTTTTCCTGTTCTGCTATGCCTTCCCCATCAAGGACAATGCCAGTGGCTATTCTTCAGCTCTGGCCTTCACATTTAAGGGGTGACTTGGGCTGGGGAAAGGAGGAGCAATGAAATGGGGTATTGCAATCAACCCTTGTATCTGCCCTGGGGCCTGTGGGAACCTCCCAACATTGGGCTTAGGTCAATAGGACAAGTGGAGCTCATACCTGCTATGGCCTCTCTCCCTGGCTCCCTTGCCAGATTTCCTCAAGACCCAGACCAGTTCCCTCAACTACCAATTCCCATGCCCACCACCTTAACTCACACTCTTGCCTCAGTGTGCAGGGGAGCCAAGTATGGCGGGACTGGGAACACAGTCAGCAATGCTGCCACCAGTCCTGGCCCAATGGCCTCATGCTGCTCTCGGTGCACAGACTGTGTGTCAGGATTTCTGGACACGTGAGTACTCACAGTTAATGCCTCCAAAGATCTTCTGAGGAAGGTAGTTTTATTATGCCCTCTTTTCAGTTGAGGAAATAAAGCTGAAAGAGATGCCGAGATGACATCAATTGCCTAAGGCCACCCAGAGCCACTGGCCAAGGGAAAAATTCCCCTGGAATTGTCAGTGCTATCTTACAGCATCTGTCCAAAGTCAAGAACAGTCACTGAATCAGGAAAGGCCCTCTGGGCCCATCGCAGGGCAACCAGTACCAGTATAAATGGGAAAACAAAGGATCTGGCAGGGATGGTGGCAAGGTCACATGGGGGAATGTCAGGTTCTCTGTCTTCTGGCTCCCTGGCTTGTCAAGTGAACTGCTGCTACAAGGTTCAGCCACCTGCCTCACAGGCCCGTGAAGGAGGCAACAAATATGAAGTCATGGAAAAGTATGGCTAAGAATATACTAGATTCCACTGTCCTGGGGGGGGTGGGCAAGGACCTATCTGCCCCATCAATGCTCCGATGAGATCCCTGGCAAAAGAGGCAAGGCTCAGTAAATAAGCGTTGAGTGGATGGATGGAAGAATGACTAAGTGGACACATGTTTGGAGCACACCCAGAAGAAGGCCCAGGCAGGATACCCAACCTTCATCCTAAATTCTCTCCCAGATCCAGGACCTCACTCCTTACCCAGCCACCTAGAGTCTGGGCCCTGGGGACCTGACTCTTGCTGGGGGCAGAGAAGAGTGGGGAAGAAACTCTGCCAAAATTGTCCTGGGTCTCTCATTGGAAGCTGGACCCCCAAACCTGTAGAGGTACCACCGATGAGCCTCTCGTTCTCCTCCCCAATCCTCACTCCAGGAAAGTTCCCTGAACCCCCCCCCCCCCGCACCATACTGATGAAGCAGAAGCCCCTGGTCATGGTACAAACACACACGTGCACACTCTCCTGCCCTCCTGAGTTGGGGGGACTAAGGGAGCAAACTCCTCCTCAGTTGCCAGGGCCCACAGGAACAGCTCTGTGGCTGGGGCTGGCCCATCTGGCCTGCCTGTTTTCCCCAGAGGCTGCTCAGTTCCCTGGGGCCTGCCCTCCTTTTCCTGCTTCCCATTTCCCTCTAACCAGCCTTCGCTGTTGTACTTGTCCTCTGGCACGGGCTCAGGGAAGGGCTTGTTTTTGTTCCAAAGCAGGGAGCAGTAGGAACAAGGGCTGTCACCCGTGGTCACCATCCCACATCCTCGCTTACACACACACACACACACACACCCCTCAGTTATGGACACTCACTCATGCACATGCCACTATTACACACACACACACAGAGCCATGTGCCAGAGATAGACCCGAGTACATCCAGGTACACATCTCTCCTGCCAGGGTCAGTGTGTGAGGCCTCTCTCCTGGGTGGACCTGTCTTTATTGAGGTGGGAGTGATAAGAAAAGGTGGAGGTTAAGCCGGACAATGAAGGAAACTGTGTCTCTTTTATTTGGAAAACGTTCTAGGGTCCAAAGAACAAGAGCCAGGGATTGTACCTCATTCTCTTAGCCGCCGCCCCCCCCAACACCCCAGACTCTCTGTTGTTCTTCTTCCCAAAGCTCAGCCCTCTGCCCGGTGACCACCAGCCTGGTGGTCTGGCCTGGCCCTGCCCTCCCCAGTCCTCTGTGTACCAAATATACAGCCAGGGCTCAAGTAACAGGCCTCACCTCGCCCAACCCAGGAAGCTGCTCAGTGGTGGAAGAGCCCCCCACCCCGGGCCTGAGGTTATCTAATGCTCCCACTCCTCTGAGGTCCTCTGAGGCCTTTCCCAAAGAGAAAGCAGGAGGCTTCCTCAGAAGGGAAACCATATTTCCCAGTATTGACGGGCCTGGCATGGATCCTGCTAAGAAGTGAGAAAAGAAGAGGGCACTGGGACCATCAGAGCTTCGGGTAAGGGGGAGGTGGCCCTTCCTGGCTCCTGCTCTGCTGAGCCCCCATGAGGGATTTCCCCAAGCCCCTCACTGTCCGCTGTCCCCACCCTCGTTTGTCTCCCCCATCCTGCCTCTCCTCTCTGCATCATCCTTCTCCTGATCCCCTCATGAAAAATGGATAAGCTTTTATTAAACTGTTTTCTCTTCAAAGGAGCTTTCAATTTTTAATGTTGTGCTGGGGTTGGGGAGACAGACTGGCCCAGACAGACTGTTAGGGAGGGGGCAAAAGAGGTCTTCCCTGGACTGGGGTAGGGGGCGTGGGAAGAGGGTGCTCTAGGCCTGCCTGAGGGTCAAGGGAGCTGGAGGCAAGAGAAGAGATGCCTACCTAGACAGGCCATTAGTCTTTGGAGTGGAAATACTTTCCTGTCTTCCATGTTGCGGTCCTATCCCAGCTGGGTCTCAACGTACTATGTGTCCCCTTATATTAATCACTTCACTTCCCTGGTGACAGAGACATGAGCACACTACCTCCTTCCTTGGCTCTCTTGGCAGATGAAGGCACTGATGGAGATTTGAGAGTTATTAGTTATTAATTATTAGCTGACAGAGTAAGCCTCCAGTAGGACCAGATGGCGCAGGACAGGGACCCACAGTCCCAATCCCAAAGTACCCAACACAGTGTTTGGTACATGATTTGGTTCTGCAATTTGAATACTTGCATTCAACTTTTTATTGTGGGATTTATGTTTGTTAATTACAAAACAATACATGGTAATGTGGGAAATTTAGGAAACCCAGAAAAACCCATTTAAAAAAGGAAGAAATCTCCTTTGAATCCATACTAGCTAAAGGGTTGATTTGACCTCGATTTGTCAACATGCTTTTCTTCTCTGATTTCTGAAGCCAGAGGATCTACTTCAAGACAGATACTGCAGAGCAAGTGTGTAGAAAAAGGAGGCATGAGGCCCAGCTGAATGCAATTCAAGCATGGACCCAGTGGTGCTCTAGGCAACTCCAGAGAGAAAGAGATGACCTTTCTTCCAACCCATCTGGTCTGGTTCCAAATGAAATGATGGGGGAAAAAAAAGTTGGTTCTAAACAATAAACTAGAGAAAAAATATCATACACCCACAGTGATTGTTTTTCCAGTTATTGGTGTTTTTGACATACTATGCGATGCTTTAGCAAATTTTTTTGACACTTTTCAGCATTTTTAGTGCATCGTTCACTTTGAAGGGAGGAGCTCATTCTTTACTTGTGGGGCATTATTTCTAATTCACTGAAACGTCCATTCTTCCCGGTCAGGTGTGCTGAAGGGTATTTGTTTCATTTTGGTGGAAGGACCAACACAAGCAGGCCCCACGGGGCCACCGCTCTGAGCCTAGACTCCACTCTGATGCTACCCAGGGGTGGGGACCAAATCAAGTTTCTCAGGGAAAGCCAAGGTGGGGAGCAGCAAGGCTCAGATGGGGTGGACCAACACTGAAACAGTGGTTCATGGGCCACCATGAACAACAGGCCCCAAGCCTTTTCATGGCCTTCTGATGCTTCCCTGACCTTATACTCCACCTGGTGTGCTATGTGCGTGGACAATATGCCTGCTGGCATTTTCCTTGCCAATACTTTCAAGCACCATTACAGCAACAAAGCTCAGCCCAAGTCTGTCCCTGTCCCAGAAACCATACAGTGCTTCAGTCCTGACAGCAAGCAGCATTCCCAATGGGAACAAATGATTAACATGGCACAGTTGAAAAGATGCTAAGCCAAAGCCCCTGAAGTTGAGAAGGGATGTACATTGAAACTGGTGAGAGAGTATGTTAAAGATAAAGAACGTGAGCATCACTGGCAAATAAATAAATAAATAAAATTGGATTTGCAAAACTTAAAGGCAAATCACTCGAAAAGCAGATTGCGTTGCCTCTTAGCTTACACTTATGGAAGCTGGGACTAGCAGATGGAAACATTTCAGTTTCAACTTACTTGATTTTGGGGCAATTTATTTAGAAGAAGAGGTAAGATTTCACAGTTCGTGCAAATATAGTTGAATGACCAGAGCAGGAAGAAGGAGTTGAAAATGAACCCCCAAGTTATTCTCCCCTGAAAAATAAAAACTGAAAAATCCAGAAAATAGGCAAACATGCTTCAAGTGCAAAACAAACAAACAAACAAAAACAAAGAAACAAAACAAGACAACAAAAAACTTTCCCCATAGTGCCTGGAAATTATTATTACATGGAAAACCTTTAGCTAGTCAGATTTATTTTCAACCAATTTATAATCCTAATGAATTTGCGGTTGCCACTGATTTCTCACTAGTTTGTTTCTGACCTGTTACCAGATCCGCAAAGACCTCACTGTCTCAGGTCTCCAATGGGGCAGCATAAGGCTGGTGAGCAGACACTACATCAGGAAGCAGATAGAGTACCTTCTAGCTTCATCCCCTGGGATCCAACTGTCCCCTCTCTGAGCCATGCATCTCTCTTCTATGAAATGGGGAATAATGACCCATCCAGACCCATTTCCAGGGCTATTACCACAAAGATCACACGAGATAGGAAAATGTTAAGAAGATGTGCCCAGGAATCAGTCCGCCTGGCTCTGCCACATAGAAGCCATTTACTTAACCTTCCCAGATCTCGTTTTCCCCATCTACAAAATAAGGCCGCACCTTCTTCAATGACATCTCAACATCTTACAGGTAAAGTACCTGGAGTATCATAAACATTCAATAAGTGTCTGTTAGCAAGACGGATGGGGAGTCCGTTTTGAAGAGTGGCGGGGCATTGCCATGATTTTTGCACCTACCTCCCCAGATGGCTGGAACCCGGAGGGAGCAGGGGTACCCTTGGCCCATCCGTGTATGTGTCTCACAGAATGGAGATACCATAGTCACCGTGGCATGAAAATTTGAGTCCATCCTTCTCCCCCATTTAATCTCTGGCTGGCCAGATCTCTTAAAAAGATCCAAATGGCTCCATACAAGTCCCACGAAGAGAAGGAGGACCAGATGAATCTTAATGAAACTCTCTGGGACACACCTTTCTGCTTGCCCCTGCCATGGCCTGAGTCACAACCCCTACAAGTGTGACAGGAATAGCTCTGGGCCAGACAGTGGGAGCCCAGCCATCTGGTCTCAGCCCTGCTCCTGTCTTCCCAGAAGACTTTAAGCAAGTGCTCAGCCCTCTCCCGGCCTCAGTGTCCTCGACTGAAACATGAAGGGGCTGAACGAAGTCAGTGCTTCTCAACTGTGGAGCGGAATCCACAGCTCTTCCCTTTATAGGACAAACATTCCATCGGAACCATCCCCTGAAACAATATCTTTGAACAACTACAACTCCCACACCCAGATCTGCATGTCCCTCATTTGAAAAATGTCTTCAGAATTGAACAGAGGCTATGAAAATGTCTTCCAGTGTAAATTATAGCTGTTGTTGTAATTGTAAGAAAAATCATGTTTAGATTACCATCAAAATAAGAACATAAGAGTTCAATTCTCAAAGAACTCGTGACCCCTGAGAATGGACTCCCCACCCAAGAAATCGCACAAATCCCAGGCTGAGAATTAATTACTGGGCCAGATGTTTGCCAACATGGTCTGGACCCATGCCTACTTTCATGGTCTCTTGGCTGTGTATATAACTTAATTCTATGGACCCAGACATGCCCCCACTCTTTATCTCTTCTTGCTACCCCCAGGCCCTCTGGTAGACTAGATAAATTTCTCACTTTGCTGCCAGGGCCCCCAGAGCAGCTGTGTGGTCAGAATGGAAGATGGGCCTGGGGAGAGCTCAGCTCAAGGTCCCACCTTTCACCTTCCACTGGGGCTGGGCCAACTCCAGTGGAACTCCCTTATACAGAGGAAGAAATGGAGAGGGGATTCAGAGCCCAAACTTTTCCACTGCCCCCAGATCCACTTTTAGGTACTCCCTGGAAATAGCTACTGGGCCGCTGGAGCCCCTTTTACTTCTGTGGACACTACTCTCCTTCCTGGGCGGGTGAAGTCACCTGGGGAAGTGGGGAACTTGTTCTACAGGTGCTGCTGACAAAAGGAAGAGGGGTGGAGCAGGGTGGGCAGAAAGCCAAGGTCAGCCATCTTTCTGCTCTCTTTCCTCTGGGAGGCTGCGGTGGGCAGGAAAAGCCCTGGACCAGCATGGGGGGCAAGGGTAGGAGGCTCTAAGACAGGCACTGGGTGAATAGAGAACTGCCATGCTTGGCGTCCAGCAACAACTAGCTGCTGTATGACCTCACATCCCTGAAAGTCAGTTTACTCATCTGGGAAGTGGGCGGGATCCTCGTTGTTAAGAGGATCAGAGGAGGTTATAGGTGAGAAGGCCCTTGGTAAACTGTAAACTGCTGGGCCCTGGGCACGTGTGGACATGTACATGGAAGCGTGCATCCCAGCAGGCTTTGGGCCCCTCCCACCTATATCTAATGCTTACACTTGAGCGGCATCAGAGTCACCTGGAGGGCTTGTTAAAACACAGATTGCTGGGCCCCGCCCCAAGTCTCTGGTTCAGTAGTACTGGGCTAGGTTCAAGGAATTTGCATTTCCTTTTTTTAATAAGAATTTTTTGATTGATTTTTAAAGATTTTGTTTATTTATTTGTCAGAGAGAGAGAAAGAATACAAGCAGGGAGGGACAGAGAGAAGGGAGAAGCAGGCTCTCTGCTGAGCAAGGAGCCTGATGCGGGACTCAATCCCAGGATCCTGAGATCATGACCTGAGCTGAAGGCAGACTCTTAGCCGACTGAGATGTTGGCATTCCAGATTTTATTTATTTATTTGAGAGGGAGGGAGAGGGAGAGAGAATTCGAAGCAGACTCCATGCTGAGCACAGAGCCCAATGCAGAGCTATGATTCCAAGATCTGGACCTGAGCTGAAACCAAGAGTCAGATGCTTAACTGACTGAGCAACCCAGGTGCCCCAGGAATTAACATTTCTAACAAGTTCCCAGGTATTGCTGATGCTGCCAGTCCTGGGACCACAGTTTGGAGAACCATTTCTCCATCCACCACAGTATCCAGGAATGTTCTCGCTACTATGTGTTGCTCTTGTAACAAGGATAAGGGGACCTGGACATGAGGTCACAATTATTTTGAACCACAGGCACCCAACCCCCAGTCTTAGCTCTCCCTGTGCCCCAGATACCTCCTGGGTGGAGCATGAAAGAGCAACTGGAAGTTAGCCAAGAACCCCTCCCAACTCACAAACAACCACACACAACCATCATGTGTGCACACATACACACGCATGCACACACACACACATGAAATCATCATGCACATACACTCCTCTCACACCTGTATAACCTAGTGGCCAAGTACAAAAACTCATAAACAAAACTGCCCAAATTGTTCAGTTCCCCCATTTCTTTTTTATTTTACTTATTTACTTTGGCAGGGAAGAGATAGAACAAGCAGGGTGGGGGCAGAGGAAGAAGCAGAGTCCCCGCTGAAGAGGGAGCCCAATTCGGGACTCAATCCCAGGACTCCAGGACCATGTCCTGAGCCGAAGGCAGAAACTTCACTGACTGATCCACCCAGGTGCCCCCAGCTCCCCAACTTCAAGCGTGTAAGCTTGATCAAGTCACTTAACTGCTCTACTACTCTGAGCTTTGACTTTCTCACCAATAAAAATAGGGTTACCACTACTTCATAGGGTTATTAGGTCAGTGAGATCATGAATGGAAATCTCTTGGAAGAATGCTAAATGTTAGCTATCCTTCTAATTTTTAGCAGTGGGCCCCAGGTCCCCAAAGGAAGCCTCGGTAGACCCCCCCCCAAAAAAAGAAAAAACCAAAAACCAAAAACCAAAACAAAACAAAAAATCCTGGGGTAGACCCAAGCTATTAACAAATTCACTCAGGTCAAAGGAGCCTCCCACCTAAACCATGACCCGATTGGGAGGCAGGAGACCTAGAGCCCAGTTCCAGGTGTTTCTGACTTCCTCACCATGTGCGCGTGGGTCAGTCCCTTGCCTTCCCTGGGCTCAGCAACCCCATCTATCCCATAGGGGCTGAGCTGGGTTGTTCAGCAGGGCTTTCTTCCAGTTCTGCCACATGGTGGGTTTATGCCCAGTGGTGCATGGAGAAGGCAACAGCCACAATGCCACAAGCCCAGCCTGTGGCCCAGTTTCATTCTCACTGGAGCTGAGATAAGCTGCTCACACTCCCTTGAGCAAGAGGCCGTCAACAAGTCTCCCACAGCTTTCTCTTCCACTGGCTCCTCGGGCACAAAGAGGTCTGGAAAGTGATGCCAGAGAGATTTGTCATAACCCCTTTACATCTGGGCCCTGCCTGTCAGATTAGAAAGCACTGTTGTGTTCATGCTCTTGCTGCAGCCTCAGCAGGCAAGGTGCATAGGAGAAAGGGAGGCTCAGAGGGGTGGCTTCCTTCCCAAGGTTCTAGAACCTGAACCCAGGCCCGTCAGATCCCAAGTCCACTGGCCTGGGCTGCGAAAGTCTGTAGGAATCTGACAAGGAAAGTGTCCTTCATATGGCCTCTGCTTTCTTCACATTTTTGGCTTAAATGTCACCTTCTCGAAAAGGTCTCAAGCCAGCCCCGACCTCATGGTGCCAGCTCTCCATATTGTGCTCTATTTTTCCTTTTTCTGCAGCTCTCCTCCCCTTCTCATGTCATATAGAAACCACTTGTTTATTACGTCTATTGTTCATTGTGGGTCTCTGAGGGCAAGGAGCTTTGTCCCGGTTGTTTACTGCCGTGTCTCCAATGCCAACCACGGTGCCTGGTGCTTAGTAGGTGCTCGATAGATATTTGTTGAGGCGGTGACCCACCAAGGGTAGCAGGCTCCGAAACTGGGTGGCAGAAACAGCCTCTTACCTGGTCTCCTTGCCTGAGCACTTCACATGGCTCTGACGACACGGATGACTTCTCCAAACCAGGTTCCTGACCTGCCTTCAACATTTCCAGGATTCCCCCTCTGCTGGATGATGAACTCCAAATGCCTTGGCCCTTCAGGAATTGGCCTCCTTACCAGCCCAGCTCCATCTCTTAAGCCACCCAACACATCCCCTGCCTTTCAACTGGAATAGATTATTTGCAGCTTCTCCAACGTGCTCTGGTCTCCCCCGCCGTTGTGCTTCTGCCCATGTGATTCTGCCTGTCCTCCAGCAGCCTAGCACACCCTTAATCGTCCTCTACTCATTGCTCAATTCCCCCTCTTGGAAGCATTTCCCAAAGAGATGATGACTTACAGTGTTTTCTGATCCTCGCTGACCTTCTGCTCCCCACCCCTGGCTCCCTCTGCTTTTCCCAAACACCCTGAAGAGGACCAGGTTCCAGCATCTGCACTGTGATCTCTAGTCCTCATGCACTTCCTCACTCAGTGAGTCAGGACCCCCTCAAGGGTGGGGACACATGTCTTAGTTATTCTCTGTGTCCCCCGTGCCTAGCCACGTAGTAATTGCATGATGGATGAATGCATGAATGAATAGAGGTCCACAAAGGCATTAATGAACATGCACAAGTATCTCAATTTTCAAAAGCCCTAAGGGAGAATGACCGTTTCTTTATGGTAGGATTGTTCAAGCTAAGGCATCAAGTTCTTTCACCTCGCACTAAAAGTATATCACCCCGAGGAGGCAACTCTGGTTATCTTATGGAAAAACCAATCATATCTTTCATCTCACTGTCTGTCTGCCATCTATGCCTATCATATATGCCTCTATCTATTTATCTAACCTGTCATCTGTATACACGTATCCCCTAGATACCTACCTGCGTACCTACCTTCCATTTATCAGAAGCACATTGCAGAGTGAGGTTACAGGTCTGGAGTTGGATGGCACAGGTCCCTACCCAGACCTACAAAGCTGTATGATCTGACGTGGGTAACTTAGTCTTTCAGAACCTCAATTCTCTTGTCTATAAAAGCTGAATAATAGTAACGGTCCCTGGGGCACCTGGGTGGCTCAGTCGGTTAAGCATCTGTCTTCAGCTCAGGTCATGATCCCAGGGTCCTGGGATCAAGCCCCGCATTGGGCTCCCTGCTCAGTGGGGAGCCTGCTTCCCCCTCTCCCACTCCTCCTGCTTGTGCTCTCTCTCTCTCAACTAAATAAATAAAAACCTTAAAAAATTAAGATAAAAGGTAAAAAAAAATAATAACAGCCCCTTTCTCATATCGTTATTGTGTGATTCAATAGGCTAATTCTTAGGGAGTACTCATCACTAAATGATGGTGGTTCTTAACAACAGTCTTTAATATCACAAGTTAGTCATTAAAGGATTTGGGACAACTGAGCAAAGGTTATAAAATATAAAATGAGAAAATATGTACTTGAGAGAAATCAAGATAAGGAAAAACAAGGTCAGGAAATAAAACCAGAAGTAAGATTCTCACACACACACACGAGCAGAGCGTGCACGTGCACACAAGGCCTTCTCTAAAGTTCTATACAGATATTCCACTCCTCCGGTAGCCTCATAAAAGAGGGAAACATCATCAATTATAAGCTTCATGACATTTGTACCATAAAGATAAAGCAAGTATTCCAGAGACGCATGGCTTTCCTTAGTCAGAGAAGAAATCACATCCTTTCCTTGGCCCTTCACAAAGAGGACCCCGGGAGAAATGACCACACAGTGTCTTCAACAACCTTGCAGTCAGTGAATTCCAGGCTGATTTTCTCACAGTGTTCCCTCTAGGCATCTACCACAAGGACCCAAAGCAATTTTTCCACAATGACAATAAATAACGCCAGCCACCATCTACTACATGCCAGGGATTGAATGCCCCCCAGATAAACTCAGGAGGTGAGCAATGTTGTTATGCCCATTTTATAGAGGAGGAAACTGAGGATCAGTTGAAATCATTTTTCAAGGGCACACAGGCAGGAGGTGGGAGGGCTAGACGCAAACCCAGACCAGTCTGTCTCCAGAACCCAGATTTGTAATCACTATACCCTCCTGCCTCCAGAACGGCTATGGTGCTGTGTTCCAAACACCCCAGACTTCTGATGAGCTGCCTTAGGCTAAGGCTAATAGGAGACTCCAGGAGATGGGCTGGATACTTGACTCTGCAGATTGTCCCCCATATAAATATTGGTTCTCCCAACTGAGCTGTTGATAAGGCTGGGGCCTCAGGGGCTTCAATGCTGAGTTACCTGGAGCAAGATCCTGGAGTGTTGTGATTGTGAGTCCTTGATGCAGGGCAGAGCCCCAGGCTTGACTGGGGAGCTAGACAGAGGGGAGGGCTTACAAGGATCTAAAGGGCCTGGGAGCGATGCTCACAGAGAAGCCTGGAGGGGAACCCATGTGCAAGGGCAGTGTTCTCCTGAAAAGAGTTCTGAATCCCCTCCAACACGCAAAGTTCTCTGCCATCAAGCCAGGCCTATAGCCATTTCTGTCTGGAATGTTTTCAAAGCAGGCGTTACCAATTGCCACTGTGGCTATTTAAAAACTCAATAAAACACCCCTAGAACATCTAATTTAGGCAATATAGCTTCCTGGTGAACCCTCCAAGATGAATTAGTTGCAAATTGCACCCCCAGGTAACTAAATGATTTGACCCGCTATATGAAATTGTTGGAGAGAAACCAGCTGAACGCCGGGGGCTGTCTGCCAACGCCGATGATCTGGTTTTCGGATAGTTGATCTTAAGGTCTGCTTTCTGATAATAATTGGGCAGTCGGATCAATTGTCTGTTGCAGTCAGTCCTACAGCATGACAATAAAGCCATATCAACAGCAGAGCGAAAAATACTGATCTTTCTATTCTTATTTGCAGGGGGCCCAGCCCGGGCCTCTGCTCTGCCCAGAACTCATATTCAAACTCAAGTTCAGAAGAACCGGGGTGTGTGGAGAAGGCAAAATCCATACACCTCTCAAAGGCAGTCTGATTTCCCAGGAGACCTGCCAGCCCCAAACCTGCTTTGTTTTTCAAATGCAAAGGGTTTGGTAGACAAGATCTTTCAAAACTGCGGTATGGAGGGCAGGGAGAAGAGAGGCCTGGGGAGGAAGAATTCCAAAGGACAGACCTAAGTGGTAAAATGGTTAAGGACCACTGGCACTGAGCACCCTATATAGTCCCACCTGAAGCGTCCCTCTAAGTCTCCCCTGCCCCCCACACAGATACCCCATAAACCCTGCCTTTCCAGGTGCTCACTTTGAACCATTGGCTATGGAGATGGGTTCAGAATAAATACCTGGAAAGACAGGCTTCATGTTCATGTATGCAGAATTTTTTTGGCAAGAGGGTCATTCCAAGCTGAAGAACCTGCCTAAGCCAGGGCTGGGAAGCAGGTAAGTGCCCTTGATGTTCTGGAAGCAGTCACTTTGAACCAATCAGCTACTTTTCCTCCCTAGAAACAGTCTATGACACCCAAGTACCTACAGGATAAAGTCCCAATTCTTTAAGCTGCCACTCAGTGCTCTCTTACCCTCCTTCTCCTCACCCCAAAAATCACCTATAGGCACCGGGGAGTCATTGACTCTTTCTAGGGAGGAAAGATGGCTGAGTGGTTAAGAGGCCAAACTCTGGAGTCAAACTATGTGGACTCAAATGCTTGATCAGCAGGTTAGCGGCTGTGTGAGGTGTGGCAAGTTGCACATTGCCATGCCTCAGTATACCCATCTGTGAAACGAGAACAATAGCAGTGATTCCATGTAAAACTGTCATGGAGATTAAAGAAACTATCACACAGGAAGCACTTAGAACAGTGCCTGGCACACAGTAGCCCCTCAGTTGGCATTAGCCGTTTTCATTATTAGCAGAGGAGATGACAGTACCTAGCGCTTTCTCTTCCTCTGGGCATGGAGCCTTACACCATGCTCTTGGTTCATCCCCACGACCCCACAATCCAGGTCTGCTTATTATCCCCACTTCACAAAGGAGGAAGCTCAGGCCTAGAGAAAGTAGGTGTGTCACCTGGGTCTGGAGTTTGAGAAGGTCAGCGGGGCTTCAGTGTGTAGCAGGTGAATTACAGGGGCAACTAGAAGGAAAGTGGGCCCAGGAGGGAGGCAGAGGCAGGGGTTCAAGTGAGAGGCTATGGGACGACACAAGCAGTTGTAGGAGGACAACATAGGAATGAGGGAGCCCTGGGCTTCTGCTCTCCAGGTCAGGATCAAGATCCCTAAGACTTGTGTGGACCTCCATTCATCTCGAGGTCCTTGTGTCCCAGAAGCTTCATGGCTTCCTATAAAGCCCCATGGGTCTCAGACCCCACCAAAGTGTAGAACACAAAGACTGAGCAGCCCTGTGTTTTAGCCCTTTGGCCGGGACCATCCCAGCCATGAGATGGAGGGAGTGGGAAGAGCCATTGGAGCCCGGGCCAATGACGTAGTCAAGCCTTAATCAGTCTCCTCACCCAGGGCCCTCAGTTTACCCAATTTTGAATCAGGGAGGTGTTTCCAGGGTGTTTCTGAATAGCATTGGGCAAAGGAGCACACAGAGGATGTAAGAGCAAGGTGAGGGGCAAGGAAAAGTACCCGGTGAGGTGATGGGAGGCACACTCCACAGCCCTGCCCTTCCTTCAAAAAAGCAAGCAGCTATCTGGCCGCTGGGCACTCACAGAGCCTGTGTGCACCCCACCACTGAGGTACAAGGGAGAACAAGGCCTGTCCCTTCTCCTGGCTATGAAGAATCCCGGTGGGAAAGGAGGAAGCAGTTGCCAGAGGGACACACTGCATAGGGAAGAGTGGGTGGAAAGCAACTTCTTTCTGGACTTCAGTGGTGACCACAGCCCTTTCTCTGGTGCTCCTACCCCACTCTAAGCAGAGACTGCTTGCTGCCCAGGCTCCTTGGTGAAGACAGAAAAATCACAAGCAGCTATGCCCTAGTCTGTGTGTGTGTGTGTGTGTGTGTGTGTGTGTGTGTGTGTGTGTGTGTCGGGGGCGTCAGGTCAGAGGATGATGGCATCTGGCATTCTCTCGCAGGTAGGTATGAAGGGAAACCTCTCTCTCGGAGCCCTCCACAGGCAGCAAATGGAAGGGGCTTTCGTCTGCATGTTAGAAGACCTGGGACCAAGTCCCATATTCACCACCACCTCCCTGCGTGAATGAAGCAGAGTTTTTTCTCCTGTATGGCCTGTAGAATTCAACTGCGAGGTCTCAGCGCCTTCTTTCCTAAAACTCCAACTCAAAGCCGATGGAAGCCTGGGGGGCTGGCATCCCTGGGCACTGACTCTGAGTCATGTCAATGGGTGCCATCTTAATCCAAGCATCAGAGACTGCAACCGTACTCAGCAGATCAGAGGGTGGGGTGCAGGGAGAAGAGGAGCCTTGGAAGCAGAAAGCTCTGAGTTTGAAATCCCAGCTCTGTCATGTACAGCCTGTTTGATGTGGGCAAGTCCACAGGCTTCTCAGAGACACTGTGACCTCCTTGTAGGAGATGGTAATGAGAGTTTGATGATGTGAGACCTTCAGAGCTCCCAGGACCACTCAGAAATTGCCCTCCCTGCTCAGCACACCACACCCCAGCATAAGATATTCCCTGGCCAAAGAGTCAGCCTAGCAAAGCAGGAGTAGATAATGACCAGGGGGCTGGCCCAAGACTGGGAAGGTGACTTCCACCTCCACAGAGGACAGAGGGCGAGGCAGGGAACTTGGATGGGGGTGGAGAGGGGCAGAGAGGGGCTGGGGAAGAGGAGGTGGAAGAAAAGGGGAGTCTCTGAATGGGAAGGAAGGGAAAGGGGGGCAGGATAAAGGAAGTTTATTATTCTTCCTGCAGACCAATCATGGGGCTCCTGGAGTGTCAAATTCCAGCTCCTGCAGCCAGATGTGACCTGTTCCTGTTATCATGGAATATTAATCAGAGGGGCCCTTGGGTAATTGGGGAGTTTTGATTAGAGAAATAGCCCTTAAAATAATAAGCAGGCGGGAGCCTAGGGAAACCCTCCCCCACTCCTGGTTGCCCACCTCTTAAGCTCCATGCTTCTGAACCTGGACTGAGGGGTTGGGGAGCATGGAGAGGGGGATGGTACCAAAGCTGGCATGGAGACTACAATCAGACCTTTGGGGGGTTGGTGCAGGGATAGATGGCTACAAATGGGGCTAGAGACTGGGAGTTCCAAGGGCCTGGTACTGGCCTGGCTTCACTCACCTCCCCATCAATCATCACATTTAGCTGTTCTAGGGCTTTCCCCCTTGCTGGGCCTCTCCCAGCCAGCCCTCTGCCTGCACCACCGCCTCGGGCTCTGGCCCTGGTGGGACCCCAGCTCTGTTGCAGGCTGCATATGGCCCCTGGGCTCTGTATATTTAGACGGTTAATGAATCTTCCTGTTTGGCTGGGCCAGGCTAGAGCCTGAGATGGAGAGAATGAGGGCAAGAATGGGGAGGAGACCCAGCACATAGGCTCCCAGACCCAAAGCATGGAAAGAATCCAGGCAGTTCAGCTCAAGGAATCCAGAAGTTTGCTCCCAACTCTCACCCTCACCCCTGAATCTCTAAGGTACAACAATCTAAGGACAGAAGAAGACCCAAGTTCTAGGCCTAACTCTTGATGCGCCCCCTGCTTGGGCCTCAGCTGCCTCTTCGCATTGAGGGCTCTGGACTAAATTTCTTCTCTCATCAAACTTTCTCAGCACCTATTCTGTGCCAAGCTCTGTACTGGGCCCTGTATATTCAGAGAGGAGAAAGAAACACAGCATTGTCTTCACCCTCAAAGATATCACGGTGTAATGATAGAGGAAGTCATGGAACTATCTTGCACTGCGATAGTAATCATCATAAGAAAATGAATTGAGTACTGATGGCCAGCTGGGTCCTGTGCTTAGGGCTTGCCATGGCATCTCTGTAACAACCCAACACCATTAGTGGTATCAGCAGTCCCATTTTATGGATGAGAAAACAGAATGACTGAGGGGTGAGGAACCGAGCAATTGTGATCCAACGTGTTAGAGACCAGGAACACCCACAGAGCTCAGAGAAAGAACCGGGAAGGTTTCTTAATGGAGAAAACAGTTAACATATGCTACCTCAAAGCATCTGCATCATTACTGGACGGGTGTGTGTGTGTGCACGCGCATGTGTGTGTGTTTGTGTAGATGACGGAAACTTACCAGAGAAGGTAACTTTTGAGGTTTCTCCAATGTTTTTTGATTTTAGAAAAACCCTAAAACTATGTACAACTGCAACGAAAATCCTTCACACAGGCCCTCAATCCACAGTGGAATTGCTAAATCAGAGGGCTTGCACCCTTTGGGGGCTTTTGATATGTATACTATTACCTAAGTGACCTCCTGAACGACCGCACTAGCTTACAGTTCACCAGACTCATAGGTGTAGAAAGAAGCCATCCAGTGTAGCGTCTTTCAGTTCGAGGGTACACGGGAGCTCCCGTGACCTTGCTGACGATGGGAACAAGAGAGTCCCTGGATCTCAGGTTTTGGTTAATGGGCTTCTACTGAACAGGGCAACACAGGCTTCTTGATTTCCCAGAAGCTCTGCAGACCACTACCAGAGCACTCCTGCTTTGGAGCTAGACCTCTGGCTGCTGGAGCCTGGCAGGGGGATGGGCATAGAGTCCAAGGTGGGGTGGTGGTGGGGAAGACACTTGCTTATTTATTCACTCATCAGCTCTTTGCTGAGTGCCAGGTTCACTGGCCCAAAGGAACCCACTTTTTTTTTCTTTTTAAAGATTTTATTTATTTATTTGAGAGAGAGAAAGAGAGAGAGAGAGAGCACAAGTGGGGGAGAAGGAGAAGCAGGTCCCCACCGAGCAGGGAGCCCAACATGGGACTCGATCCCAGGGCCCTGGGATCATGACCTGACCAAACGGCAGCCGCCTAACCCACTGAGCCACTCAGGCGCCCCAGGAGCCCACATCCTGATGGGAAGCGGTAGCTCCTTACATCAAAGTTCAGTGGGGGCTTTATTACCATTTTTTTGCTTATATCATTCCTTTCCCAACAAATGAAGAAGAAACCCAGGCCCGAAGAGAGAAATTACTCAAGTATTAGTGGCAGATTCAGGCCTCAGATGCAGGCCTCCCAACCCTGAGTCCAGGCTCCTGGGGTGGTGGAGCACAACAGACTAGAAGTTCCTTCCTCCGGGCCTGGAGGGACTGGCAGCCTACCACCGCACACTCCCAGTGGAGTTGTAGTGACCCGGACTGAGGCTGAGGCCAGAGATTGTCTAGCTGCTGAGCCCCTGCTTTCAGTGGCTGCCCAGAGACCAGCCTGGAGTAGGCTTGGTGCCTCCAGCACGGTGAGAAGCACCGAAGGCTGCTCGGGGACTCCCAGGCTGGTAAGTGACATGCACCAAGCAGTTCCCAGGGCTCCGTTCCCAGGGCTCGTTAGGCATGCAGTCACGGAATCCTCACTGCAATCTCACGAAGGCGGCTGCTACTCTCAGCCCCGTCTTCCAGAGGCAAAATCAAAGTCACAGAGGGGTTTCAGCAACCTGCTAAAGAACTCAGAGCCAGAAAGCCGTAGAGCTTGGGTGCCAACCCTGGCAGCATGACTCCGGAGTCTGCGCTCTTACCAACCACCAGCAACCGGCCTCTGATGCCATGTGGCTGAACGCGAGCCACGCAGGCTGCTGGGTCCAGCTTTGCCCTCTCCTCTGGCTGCCACTACCCCCTCATGCAGCAGCGTGGCCAAGGACCTAAGCATTTGGACTCTGGAATGAGGCTTCTTGAGTTCCGATCCTTGCTCTGCAACTTTCTAGCGGTGTGCTCAAGGACGAGGTACTTTCCCTTTCTGAGCTTCTGCTTCCATATCTGCTGCTCAGGGCTAATCACAGCCCTACCTCGGATAAGGACCTCTCTAGAACTTTATCGAGACCTGAGGTGTCCATGGAGTCATGCATGTCAAGTGTCCAGCACAGTGCCTGGCCCATACATAATAAGGACACAGTCGATGTCCCCTGTTACTGTAAGGTAATATAGTAGGACGTTGGTGCTCCAGATTGGCTGGGCAGTAAGGTAAGCAGGCAGAGGGGCAGGGACAGGGCCCTGGGATGACTGCTCCAGCCCATCCAAGCGCCCCTTCAACTCAACAAACCTTTCAAAAGGGTATTGACACTGTCTCTGGACTTAACTTTGTTCTGGGTCTCACTCTAGGTGAGATACAGGAATGAACCAGACAGGGTTTCTGACCTCTAGAAGCTCACAGTCTAGTGGGGGAAACAGACACAGGCCACATAGCATGAGCAGAAGCACCGTGAGAACTGAGATGAGAACCCTACCTTCACCTGTATTTGCAGGTGATAAGTGTCCCTGAAGGATTAACAGAGGTTTCCCAGGCCAAGGCCAAATGGGTGGGCATTTCTGGCCGAAAGAAGAACATTCAGAAAGGCTCAGAGGCTTAAGAGTGCCTGTCCTGGTCAGGGACCAGTGAGTAGGTTGTGTCGTTGGAATGTAAGGTGAGTATAGCATGGAAGAATGAAAGCTTTGAAGCTTACAATATGGGTATGGGCATGGGGTCAGATCACCCCGGGCCCTGATACCCACGCTCAGGAGTAGGTGGATGATTGACACATTAGAAAGGTAGACAGAGATTGACAATATCAAGATTGAGTTTGGGAAAGATCATTTTGGCTGCTCTTTGGCAAGTGAGGGGCACGGGCTGGAAGCAGGGAGACTAGGTGGGAGGCTATTGTCATAGTCCAGGCGGGAGGTGAAGGCAGCTTGAACCAGAGTGCTGGCCTTAGGGGTGGTCAGCAATGGGCAGAGTCAAGAGCTGTTTCAGAGGCAGAAACTACAGGATTAACCTGGAAGTTTCTAGCTTAGGCCCATCTGCAACAAGACCACGGCTGAGGTGGGAGCAGTCACCTGTGCTCTGTAAACTGGTCTCTTTTTCCCCTTTGGTGTTTGTGTGGGTTTCCTTGTAAAGTTCATTGCAGATAATTCTGATCTTGTTTCAGCTGGACTGAAAGAAAGGGAGATTTTTCCATCCCACAGCTGGGACCTGGGTTCCCGAACCTCCTAGGGCCAGGTTTTATTGGTGTCCGCTGCAGCGGAGTGATCATACACAAAGCTAGGAAGATCTGGCGAGGCTAGGGCCCAGAAGGTTTGGTGTGGCTTGGCAGACCTGCTAGGGTGGGCAGGGTGGAAGAAGGGGGAGATGGGGTGGGTGGGGGAGGGATGTAGGTGGGAGGGTAGCAAGAGCAGTTTGGCCTGGATTAGGGAGGGGATGGGGTGGATGGGGTGTTGTATAGGGTGAGAAATGAGCAAATCCTGAGTGCAGACTGTTTCAGAGGAGAATGGCTCCCTTCCCTGGGCAATGCCCCTAGGTCATAGGTACCTCTGGCCTTTTCTTCTCTGGATGTGACCCTCCCAGGCCCCAGGGGGAGGTACCTCGGGTTGAGCCTCTGCGCTAGAGGAAGGGATTCCAGAGTCCACAGTAAACAACAGTGGCGGGAGTACTGGGAGGCTGTACAGTGGTTTGAAGAGGCAATGGGCTGGAAGTCAGAAGATCTGGGTGAAAGCCAGTCCCAGTGAACTTTCTGTGTGACTGTAGGCTGTTCCTCCTTCCCCTCCCTGGGCCTCAGTTTTCCCATCCATCCACCAAGACGGCTGGACTAGAAGGTCTCTAAACGCCCTAACAACTTGAAAGATTCCATTCTCTTCTCTGAAATCTGCCCAGGGGGAGGCCTTGGGGGCTGGGGCACCGGCAGGGGCTGAGAATTCCATAGCAATTTGCATGTGAAAGCATGTTACTGCCATGGCTGTTAGTGTGTGTAGGGGGGTGCTGAAGACAGGGCAAAGACAGCTAACTGTCAGGCTGGCCTAAGAGGCCCAGGCTGGCCGCCTGGCTGGGGAAAAAAGGGGGCGGGGGAGGTTCCGGAGGTGGACACTGGAGGCCGCCCCACCTCACTTGTCTCCCCAGGAAGAGCGAACCGCCTTCCATTTAAGGCTCCCCCTGCCACCTAAGATGCCCAGTTCTGGGGCCGGTCTCTACATTCACCCCTGATCTATCCTACGGAGTGACTTCAGAGCTGTATGAGGTGCCACAGGAGGCTGGGGAGCATGGAGTGACCGGGGAACACTCTTAGTGCATTTTCCAGATCTGCTGCGACCAGGCCTAAACCTCCCAGGGCCGTGCTTCCCTCAGGTTTATAGATAATGTGTTGTTTTGGTAATTGCCTTCTGTCAACTTACAGAGTTTGTCAGTATAAATACTGTGTATATAGAGATACACTGGGTTCACTCACAGGCACAAACTTCTGGGGATTCTGAAAGAACAAAGAAACAATGCGTAAGAAAGAGCAAGTGACCGTGGCCTGTGAGGCAACGTTGCTGGTTCTGATGCCTGGCTCGGCCGGTCCTGGGTACTAAGTCCCCTCATATGTCTGGGCCTCAATTTCCCCCTAAGGGGCTTGGTCTGGAAAGGAGCTCTTGGGAAAGTCCTAGCTCTGCCCTTTCCTGGCTTCTGACCTCCCAGATTCTACTGAACAGGCATGACGGCAGCCAGGGAAATGTGGCTCGTCCCCCTGAGAGCAAAAGCTCTGCCTAGTAGAATCCAGCTGGTGTGAAATACCCCTGATGCAGGGTGGATTCCAGGATCTCCTTGGCTTCTCCTGGTAATCTGGAAGCTAGGGAGCTACCTGGAGTCTCTCCCTTAGGACCCTGGCTGGAGAAAAGGGGGCAGCTCCTCCCTCAGAAGGCAGTTCCTCAAGTGCTGCCTCCAGGGAGGCCGAGAGAGCTGAGCTCATGGAGCTACAGGAGTAGCAAGGGCTGTGGACACACATCTCTTCTACTTTGGCTTTGGAAGTGTTGATCATGGGTCTATTTCAGCCAGCCTCCAGCCCAGGAACCTGGGACTGGAGCTAGGGGAGGCAGCCTGGAGACTGGAGCCTCAGGGTAACTTCTGATGAGGATGTTCAGAAACTTTGCAAAAGGCCAGCTTTGGTCAGTGATGATGATAACAGCCGGGGGCTTGGGGTCCCCAGGAAGCCCAGCCAAACTGCCCATTCCCTGCCTCGCCAGAAAAGCAAAAGGTACCATTTACTGGTGCTGACTATGTGCCCGGTATTCGACATTTTATGGGGGAAGAAAACGGGTGAATGAATGCATGAAAGGCTAACTTTAGAACCCAAGTTTCTGATCTGTGTACCTTCTATTTCTGCCTCTCCTGTTCCCACAGCCCATCACAAACACTTAAGAGCTAACCAGGGCCTTAAAGGCCCTTCTAGAATGTAAGGGCCCTGCTACGTGTCTATTCTGTTCATCACTGTACCCCAATGCCTAGACCACCAGCTGGCATATAGTAGGTGCTCAGTAAATATTTTCTGAATAGATGAAGAAATCTTATTCTATTCCTCATTACCCAGACAGGGAAACTGAGGCCCAACGAAACAGGGACCTGTTGCCTCTGGTCAAGAGTTACATGGGAACTGGCACAGGCCCTCAGTCTCAAGCCCCTCAGGGTAGGGCTCTTTCCCCTTTATCAAAGGGCCCTGCAGCGAACTCCTTCCATCCTCCCATATCCCTTCACACATTCCTTTTTCCCCCCACCCCCCAGCTTTTCCTCTTTTCTTTCTCTTTGCTGGCTGGGTAATTAACCATTGGAAACTGAACCCATAATTACTGTCTCCCCCATGCCCTTAAATTGCTTTCACTCTGGGATCTGTGACCCCTGTCCTGGGTGGAGGTTGGTCTCCCCCCTCAGCAGCCTCCCAGAGGGGGATCCAACCTAACAAGCACCGGCTGGGGCTCCAGCCCCCCAGATCTAATGGCCAGCTGTACAGGAGACCAGCAGCAGATGGGTAAGGAGGGTCCCCAGGCCGGCTGGGGCTGACTCAGCAGGGGTGTCAGTGGTGACTGTGACGTCCAGGCAAGGCTGGATTTCTGAAAGTGACTGATGCCAAGTGGCCAAAGGACTGCTTGCTCACCTGGGGCAAACTAGGGTGGTCCCAGTGGGGCCTGGGTCTCTCCTTGAGTTCTTCAGCCCACACTCAGTCCCTGCCTAGAATGTGCCAGGCCATCCACATCCTCGGCAAGGCCTCCTGTGAGCGTAAAGTGGACTAGCGCAATAAATCACAGGAGCCCTGGTTTTCCAGCTCGTGCAAGGCCTGTCCTTTTGAGGGAAACTGAGGCCTGGTTAGCACCTGTCCAGCTTGCCTCATTTGTGATCTGGGTTCAGCCTGCAGAGGAAGCCAGGCAGCCCCACCCTCGCCTGGAAAGCATCGTCTATCCCTGACTCACCAGGAGCTTGGGCCCAGCTGGGACAGGAAGGAGAGATGAGGGTGCGGCTGGTCTGGGCCCAACCACAGGAGGCTCACACCTCCCGCCTCCACCTAGCTCAGCTTGGTCTCTCTCTGACCCACACAGGTGGGAAGGGAAGGTGGGGGAGGGCTCCTGTTCTTCAAGGTCCCTAAGGAAACAAGCTTGCTGGGTCTCAACCCAGACAGGGCAAGGGGCAAGGGGGTGGGGAGAAGGAGAATTACCCTCAAGGAACTTCTATTTGCTCACAGTGTAGAAAAAGGCCTGGGCTCCAATCCCAGTGCTCTGGATCACTTGATGGTGCACCTGGGCAAGTCACTGCCCCTGACTGGGTCTCAATTTCCTCATCTCAGATAGGAGGCAAAGAATTCCCCAGGGTCCACCCTCACAGGAAGGTTTATGAGACTTGGTGATATAATGTGTATAAGGTACGTGTTTGAGACAAGTGGCAGGCGTGGTCCAGGTGAAGGACACTCTGCCGGAAGGAGCTACTGAGCACCACTGTGTGGCCAGCACTGCTCGGGCATCAAGCTCAATCCAGCACCCGCCACGGCCCCCAGGCCAGGGCAAGTGGGAAGAGCCAGTCACAGATCTGGGCTGTTGAAGAGATGCCCCCTCACTTTCCCCAGCTTTCTCCCACTGACTTGCCTTCACACCCCCACGGCTACTCCCAAAGGGCCCCCAGGAACTCGACCCCCCACCGGCAGGGCGAGGGCAGCTGATAGCTAATAGCAGGGGACCACCCAAGGACATTGAGTTGCAGAAGTGCATGAAGGGCTCAATCAAGCCGGGTCAGGCTCCACCCCAGTTAGAGATATCAACCTGTCCTGAAAACCAAGCCCTGGTTAAAGACCCCCCGACCCAGGCTAGGGGCCCCACTCTAGGCAGGCAGTCAAGTAGCAGAGGCCCCATCTGATCCAGGCACTTCCTTTGGTTAATGAGAAACCAAATAAACAGCCTCTGCCCCAGCTGGCTCCAGGAGCACCCCAGCCGGGCCCAGCCCTGCTCTAGCCCAGCCTCCCTTCCCTTCACCCTACAGGTCCCATAGCTCTCCTCCCCCTTCCTTCTCCCTGTGCTTCCCACTTCCCTCAAAGCCCTGCCTGCACCTTGGCTGGTTCTCCGAAGCCTTCCTGCTCTGGATCACTAACTAGCCCTCCCCTTCCTTCCTCTTTCTTCTTTCCTCTAGTGCCTTCTTACCCATTTCTAGCTACTGGAATCTCACTTGCCTCCTCTCCTGACATCTGCTTTGGCCAGCTCTACAGGGAGCTCCCCACCCCCAGAATGGAGCAGGAAGGCCCCAGGCCCTTGCCACTCTGCCTCTCTGTTGCAGGATTAGGGCCAGACCCTCCTGCACCATCAGCCTGTGGGAGACTGGGTGTTCATGGCTGCTCATGTCTGCTTAGCTCTAGGGCTTTGCCTGCCAGCCAGAAGCCCCTGAGTATGCCACAGTGAGGACTCTGGGGTAGCCCACCTCTGAAGACAAGAGAGGAAGATTCTTCTGGCTAAGAAGTGAACTGGGTGGCCTGAAGCAACCCCAGTCCCCAGTGGGCCACAGCTGAGGCCCAACTCTTAGAAAGTTATTTCTATCTACCTTTAGGTATCTTGAGGCAGGGCAGGGCCGGGCCTGCCAGCAGGGCCCAGATGTAGCTCCAGCCAGGTGGTGGCAGTGCCTGTGGATACACCCAGGTCCCCATGGGAATACCCCCTCCCCATCAACTCTCTCTAGCAGAGCCTAATGACAGGCTGGGCGGATGCTCATGGCCTGTGCCACGGAGGTAACAGGACAGACAGGGAGAAAGGGCTGTAGGCTCCAGCAGAACAAGAGGGCAGAGGAACTTGGGGTGGGGGTGGGGGGAAAAAGGACAGGCATAGGTCACCTGAAACAGCTTGCTCTACTAGGAAAGCCACCCTTTTCCCATACCTGCCCAGATCGTCAGTGATTTGGGCACAGGAAATCTTTCTCTCTCCCTCTCTCAATCTCTCTCTCTCTCTCTCACACACACACACACACACACACAAACACTCACATACTCACACCTCATTCCCCAATATCATGACACCATTTTACACCCATTTCTCCATGTGGTTAATTTTTTTTTTTTTAGTTCTCATTTTTTTTTCTAAGAAAAAAGCAACAAGAAAATAATTCAGAGTTTATACAAAACATCTTTACATTATTTCTTCCAAAAAGACTAGTATTTACACAAATGGCAACAGAAACAAAAACAAAAAACCCTTCCGACTGCCACCTGGAAGGGGCTGGCTGTTTCGATCCCTCTCCCACCTGGCACTGGGGTGGGCAGCTGGCCAGGAGGCAGTGTAGAGGTGGGTGGTGATAGGCCCAGCTCCTTCCATGGCCACTTGGGGAGCAACTACAAAGCGCACTCCAGTGGCAGTCTGTTAGCAGCCGTGCTGGCAAGGAGCCGGGGTCAAAGTGCACGGCGTGCTGGCCCAGCCCTGGGCAGCCTCTTCCTCTTTCCAGGCCCTGGCCCAAGATTGGAGGGGCCAGCAGAAGCTGGGTTGAGGGGGGCACCTGCCTGTGCTAGAGCCCAGACAGGAGCAGGCCACCTGGCTTTATACCCGCTTAGGTCTCTGCCCTGGGCCTCTGTTTCCCACTGGGCCAAAGGATGCCAAAGGTGAGAAGAGCACAGGGCAGGGAGGGGGAGGGGGAACTCCCAGCTCTGCAGGGCAAATAGCCACCTGGGCACCTCACCTCCCTCCACCCCCATGAAGTCATTTGCCTGCAGCAGCTCTCCTGTTCCCCAGGCAACAGCCAATTAAGACGTTAATTACCGTGAGAGTGAGGGAGGCAGGAGATGCCCAAGAATCCCACAAGGAAGATTTTTTTTTTTTTTTTTTTTTTTTGGTGGAAGGGTGGCAGCCACTACCCCATTGCCAAGATCAGCTTTGTAGAAGGAGGGTCAGGAGGGCAGGGTGAGATGCTTTGCCCAATGGCACTCTCATCTTCCCTCCTGGGCAAGAATAGCTCTGGCCGAGCCATCCCTCCCCCAAACACCAAGGAGTTTATAAAAGAGATACCATCCTATGCTTCCTGGCTAGCCACATCCTGCCCCTGTTCCCTTAAACTGGGCTGGGCCAGGCTCAGAAAGCCCAAGGAGGGGCTGGCTTTTACATTTTTCCATTTTTCTTTAAAAAACAGATGAAAATGAGTTGACAGCTAAAAAATGAACACAAAAACATTAAAAACAGTGATCATAGCGGACAAACAGTCCTGGGAAAGGGGGGAAGGGGGAAGGGGGGCAGAGCCGGGGGGCATCTTCCTGCCTGCTGTCCATCAGCGTCCAACCCTGTCCTCCAAGAAGGGGCGCCCCTGCAGAGCCCAGAGGCCTGGCCAGAGGGGGAAGGCACAAGAGCGTGGGGTCTGGGGGCACAAGCACCCCCATCCGAAGCCCGGGGGCAGGGCAAAATGGGGATTATAAAAGCCAAGAAACTACAAAACTAAATATAAAGGTGGGCACAGCTGGTCAGGGGAGGGAGCGTCGGGGAGAAAGGAGAGGTGCAGTCCTGGCCAACTGTCTCTCGGGGACCCGAGGCTGCGCTGGGCCCTCAGACCTTGTAGTAGATGTTCGCTGGGCTCTGGGGTGGCATCTCCTGGACGATGTAGACAGGGTGCCCGTAGTCCCCACTCACCTTCTCGTAGTGGGGGCAGTAGTTGTTCTCTGTAGTCCGTAAGGGGATGATGATGTCGCTGGGCTCGGTGCCCGCCGTGCCACTGCCCCCCTTGGGACTGGCCAGGGTACTGAGGGAGAGGGCAGGCGCCCGCTGCTGGGTATGCTTCCGGTGCCTTTTGCGCAACTTGAGTAACAGAACTGTCAGGAAGATGATGATGAGCAGGAAGATGACACAGCCAGCACCAACGGCTGCGAACAACGCCACCTTGGAGTTGAAGAAGCTGTTGGGGTCCCCACTGCCACCTCCGCTTGCCCCAGGGCCACTTTTCTCTTCCTGGTTCACAGTTTCTGAGGAAGGAAGAGGGAGGGGAGACGTGGTTGGCCACGGGTCCCAGGGACACACTGCCCATTCCTGGCTTGGCCCCGTCCTGCCTAGCTTCAGAGACAGGGACTGAAAGGGTGGCCAAGCAATGGCTTCTGCCGTTCTGGGAGACACCCACAACACTCACCATGCTTGCCGTCAGAGTCACCCAGGGAACCCCGGCCGCTGGGGGCCTGTGTGGCCATCTTGATAGTGTTGTCTGCCTCCTTGCTAGGCCGGCTGGTGGTCAGCTGCTCAGGCGTCACAGCATTAGGGTCTGGGGGTGGGGAGAGGATGGGTGAACCAGGGACCTCAATCATCTAGCACAAGTCAACAGTGACCTATAAGTCAGACCTCAGATACTCTGAGCCTATTGCCCCTTCCCTACTCCCGAAAGCACCCATACCCAGCCAGGGACATCTGTTGCAAAGGCTCAACTGGGGAGCCCTCACACCGGGCACTCACCTTGCCCAACCTTCATGACGATCTTCATGGTGCGTGTGCGGCACACGCCTCCCTCCCGGTTTTCCAGTCCCTCCAGGCTCCCATTGGATGTAGCTGTAGCAAGAAGGCAGAGAAGTCAGCAGGAGAGAAAGGTCTGCCCACACTACCTAGAAATCCTAGTGCTGTCTTATCCCATAAGAACAGAACTGGGAGTTGGGGGGGTGGCAAGCAGCTCCCAACTACCTGCAAACCTTAACGCCTGTCTCCCTTGCGCTGGGAACAGAGTAGCCAGCTTCAGCCCCAGCCCCAGCCCCCATCAGAGACTAGCACTTCCCCCAAGGATGCTACTCCTTGATCATGACCAGGCCTTAGCCCTTCTTTCTCAGTGGACACTAAGGCATCTTCCCTTTGGGCCATGTTGCTCAGAGGCAAAACAATCAGAACCAGAATCATGGGGGAGGCCCCTGCACAGACTGGAAGGAACCTAGTCAGGTGAACCGGGCTGGAGTCCCAATACTGTCCCTAACTCCCCAAGTGACATGGGGCAAGAAGCTCCTTTACCTCTTGGGGCCAATTTCTCATGAAGAGAAAAGCCTAACAGCCAGCTGATCTCAAAGAGTTCTGCCAACTCTGCCATTCCCGAGATTAGACCTTAGGCAGGCCAAGAAAATGAGAACTTCAGGTGGGCACCACAAATTGGGAGTCTTCTCCCACCCAACTTCTAGAGCCAAGGGGACTGGCAGCCACCCCCTTGGTGAATGTTAGGGCCAGAAATCCCAGGCCGGGTTGGAAGGAGAGCACACCGGTCTTCAGAGGGGTCCAGACCAGGACAGGCCATGTATTGGCACACTGTACTACTTAGAAACTTCTGCTGCTACCACATAAGAGAGAATCCTATGATGGGAAGGGACTTACAGGTAATGTAGTAATCATGGTGCTTCTTGAACTCCAGGCCCATGTAGTTGGGGCTGAACTCCTGGAACTTAATGGTGAAGCGGATCTCCTGCTCTGGCCGATTGCAGGTGACCAGCACATTGGGGTCAAGCACGGTGCTGCAAGCAGCCGCCTGCTCGGGCCGCACCAGGTACAGCTTATAGTACTCGTAGGGCCGCCCTGCTTCCGCTCGGGGGCAGATGATGTCCAGCTTGTCTCCAATCTTTGGGTAGATCACCAGGCCCTTCCCACTCAGGAACCTGCCCAGAAGGGAAGACAGTCAGCCTCAGGGTCGGGGGTCCTGGGCCCTCCCCTGAATTGGGGGCGCACACCATGAGGGCCAGGCTGAGCCTGCTAGGTGGAGATGGGAAGGAGAGGTATCTCGTCCTTCTACCATCCTCAGGCTGGGGTGAGGAGAGATGATCACACTGCCAGCAGGGTGTGGAAGGGGTGGCCCATGGGCAAGGCTGCCAGGCTTTGACGGCTCGGCAGGGTGGGTAGGCCATGCCTACCTGGGGGAGCCTTTTATCCTAATGTGGCATTTCCACAGGGGGCTGACATGGCCAATGGCGTCAGACTTGGGCTGCCTGGAGGTGGTGGCCCTGTTCTCCTCCCACCTCCGTCACACTTACATTCCTTCAGAGCCACTGCTACCATCTCCCCAGCACACGTGTGTGTGTGTGTGTGCAGATGCACACACACAAACATACAACGAGCCCATACATGTCTTAGCCACCACCCCTGTGGCTCCCAGACTACAACTGGGGGAGCTCAACCTGTCTGAGACCCAAGTCTTCTCTCCCATCCTTGCTAATCTTGGGCCTGATAGTGAGGGAGGAATAGGCATTGCTTGGAACCAAGGAGTAATGGGTAGTCTCTGGCGAGGTGCGACTCTACACAGCATTCCCCACTCCCCACAGCCCAGTGTCTTAGAGGGGGGGCACATCCAACCCCCATAGTGTGAGGACCTGAGTCCCCAAACTTGACTAGTCTCAATCCTAAAAAAGAACAGACGGAGGGGAGAAATGGCCCAAACACCGACAACAGATCATATAAGAGAAGGTCCCAGGAACCTCACACATCTGTGCTCTAATACCCCCACCTCCACATCTGCCCCTGTTATAGACCCTGAGGAAGCAGGACAAATGCCTTCTGAGCCAGGTTCATCTTCTAATTTTGAAGGCTGGGACCAGGGAGTAGCAGAGGGAGGGCAACTGCCCAAGCCCATCTACCCCTATCACTCTGTCCTTACATAAGCCCACAGTCAAACCATGGTGCTATCTTGGCCATTTCTGAGTCTGGGCAGGCTGAAGCTGGAAGCAAGGCAATAACATGGAGGAAGGAGAAAGCAGACAGACTTTGGAACCAGACAGACATGGCCCTTCCTAGCTCTGCGACCTTGGATGAGCTGTATGATCTCACAGAGTTTCAGCTTCTTCACTTATAAACTGGCAGTGGTAAGAGCCCTACCCATCACCCCTGCCCCAGGATTGTGGAGTGGGTACAGTGGTGCATGCAGAGTGCCTAGCACACAGTAGGTACTCAACATATTTCACTCCTGCTTAGAAACAGTCTAGTCTGCCACAAGGCAAGATACTAACAGCAAATGCCTATGACACCAGTCTTGGAGTTTTTTGAGGGGGGGCGGGGGCTGGCTAGGAAGAGAAGCTACAACCCCATCCTTGAAGATTTTTCTGTCTGCTGTGGGTCAGAAAAATAAAAAGGATCCATGCTTTAGCAACAGACAGTACCAGGCTATCTGTAGGTTATGTGGGAGGATGGTGGCTCAAACAGCAAGGGCTGGAGGCAGCGAGAGGAAGGAGACAATTCATCTGACAGGAGATGGTTCCTCAGAAGGAGCAGAATGCAAGTGGGTCCTGGCGGGGGCGGGAGTGGGGAGGAGGAGGAAGAAAATAAGAAGTTAACACAGAGCAAGAATGGACAGGAGTGGCTAGAACACAAACCCCAGGCCAGTGACTGGCCCCACAATTGGTAGAGAGAAGCAGAAGAGAGGGTGGAAAAGCTCAGCTGGGGCCAGTCTGAAAGGCCTCAAGTGTCACAACAAGTATCCCACTGGAGACAGACCTTCTAGCAAGGACAATGGAGGGTTGAAAGTAGCACTTCAAGGGAACAGAGCTGACAGCAGGAGAGCATGGCTCCACTTCCTGGGGGCCTGTTGCTTACTGGGGACCACAAGGTACAAGGGCCTGCCGGGAGCTCAGGGCCCTCACTCAAGGGAGGCAAATGATACCCAAGGAGGTGAGTCTAGACCAAGCAGATGAAGAAAGGCAGCCCTCCCTGTGTTAAACAAGGCTTCGACAAGCTGAGACCTGCCATCTTCCTCTACAGGAGGGTAAAAACCACAACAAGAAGGTCTTTCCCTTAGTACCTAGCTTTACTGCACTCTAGAGGGCCAGAAAGGAGGCAGGCATGGGAGGAAGGCCCCTATAAACACTAAAGAGGGAACAGCCTCACCCCATAATTCCCAAGGCCATTTTCATTTCCCCAGCCTCACACTGGGTCCACCCAGATAGCTGGATTTGATGACTTCTAACTTCTTAGAACCAGTGGAACCTCCAAGACCTACTGAGTCCAGGTCCCTCATATGAGGGATGGCGTGATCAGTTGAACATTCGTATGGAAGAGAGGTATTCCAAGCTGACTGGAGGAGGCTACCCTCGCCCGGGATGTTAAGCCCTAGGGCTCTAAGAAGACCTAAAGCCTTGGCTGAATCCTCACAGAGCTGCACTTCAACGAGACCTTCCATGGAGGTGATGGCAGGTGCACAGAGGGCATGTGAAGGGGTACAGGTCATCTCACCTCTCATGCCACTTGGCCCTGGCTTCTTCACCAGGGGCTTAGCTGTTCTAAGCACATCTAGGGCCGCTCAGGGTCTGGAGCTCTGGATATGAAACACAGGGCTTCCAGCTACTGGGGGCTCTACCTTGAATCCAGAGCCATCGAGGAAACAGATGTCTATACAGTGGATGGAGGAGGGGGTAGAAAAAAGAACTATGGCCCCTAACACCGCTCAGACTCTCTTCAACCTCAGCAAAAGACTTCATGAATATTCATCAGTTAATTTGCATAGCAGCTGGCAGAGGGAAACTCACCTTCCCCTAAAGTGCAGAAGGGAGAGGAGCCTGATGAGATCTGCCTTCCCTGACCCTGATCCCCTATAATGGTGCCTCTGCAGCATCTTCTCAAACATCAGGAGAACTGCTTCTTGGCCTATGAGAAGCCCAGGAAAGTGGCAAGGGGACATAAGGGGCAGGTGTGTAGCAAGCGAGAGCGAAGCCTGAAGCCAGGTACAACACTGGTCATACTATCCAGGTTGGGGGGGGGACCCTGCAGGTGTCCCCTCATACATGTCAGGTTAGGAGTAGGGGCAAGAGAGGAGGACAAAGAGATTGTCCCCAAGTTAAACTCTTTATCCCCTACTTTTCAAAAACTATTATCAGGCCAAGCTTTCTTGCCTGGGGCCACCCCCAGACAAAGCCCTTTTCTGGAAAATAAGGGGATTGACAAGGTCCAGCAGGAAGCCTGAAGCAGGTCGCCATGGTAACCCCTGGGGCCTTCCCTCCTCAGCTTCTGATAGCCCCAGGACCCCAGTGAGCCACCCCAGGGAGAAAAAGGACTTGGGGGAGGCTGCTGGAGCATTCCAGCTCCTTCTGATGGCCTACCTCTTCCCTTCCATCCTAGCCCAAGTCTCTCCCTCAGCCTTTCTGCTGAGCCAAGAAGTGCCACCATGACTGCTAGTTACAAATCCTGGGAGGTGAGAAGACTGAAGGGTCTGGGGCAGTAGCCTAGTCAGAGGCTAACTGCCCTCTTGCTTCCTTCGTCCCGCTGAGCCCCTCTCTGCCCAAACACATACAATCTGTAGTGGGGCAGCTTGCAGCTGTGGGGGTCATGCCCAGAAAGGTGCCCATGTTCCACCAGGCTCATGCTTTCCTTCCCTCAGGCTCTAGAAACCTGTGGTCAAAGAGTGGCCGAAGGGAGAGCCCAGTCCCAGGCTGCACCAGTCCAAGTTTGGTAGTAGACTCCAGCCACGATGCAGGGACCCCGGCAGCACCGTGCCTGTACCCACAGAGTGATAGGATGAGTGGAGGACAGACCCCAAGCCAAAGCTCAAGTCTGCTCCCATCCCAGCAAGGGTGGGGAGCCCCCAAATTAAAGGCTCCTCTTTCATTCCCCCAGCTCCACCCAGCCCCCGAGGCAGCAGGAGCAGGCCTGGCGTGTCCCAGCAGTGCCCGCCCAGGCGTGGGTGGGCAGGAACAGCAGCTGGGTCCTGGCACACACACACAGCACTGTCGGAGGCAGGGAAGCCAGGAGAGTCCCAGAGGAAGTCACCCTCCCCACCTACACTGAACTCTGCCCTCCCTCGGCCCTACCAGGCTCATACTTGGGTCCAATGGAGCCGGGCTCACACCCCTTTCCTTGTTGTCTGCTTTCTGTGTGATCCCTAAGAGGAAGTGAGGCTCCTGGCCCAGAGAGGAACCCAAGGTACCACTCTGAGCTCAGGAGGGAGAGTGCCAGGCAAGAGCTGACTGCCCCTAGTTCGGGTGACTGGAGCAGGCTGCTCTCAGAGGCAGGCCTAACCAAATCGAAGGAGGAAGCCAGGGCACTGCTCATCCCATGCAGGCAGGGCCTGAGTCACAAAGACAGATGCACGCACACCTGTGAGGTAAGAGGGGAACCCAGGGGCAGGGAGCCGGCTCCTCTTTCCAAACCCCACCTTGAATTCCTCTCTCCTAGATCCCGAGGGAGCAGGATGGCATGGAAAGAATGACATACGGCAAGCTCTGCCCCCTGTGAGCTGAGTCTAGACAAGTCACTTCCTTCTTCCAGGCACAGGCCTTCTCATCTGGAAACGGGCGGCGGTGGGCAGCAGGGGGGGCAATTCCTACTCCCCAGGGCTGATGGGAACCACCAACGAACTCACATAGGAGGATGCTTTGTAAGTAAGTAGCAAGGTGCTGCCTGACTGTTAAGTTGGCCTGCCAAACACAGTACCATTTAGAAGAAGCTAAAGGAGCTTCCATTCCTGGCTGCTGGCACCCCTGCCCCAAAATGCCCACTATGAAAACACACACAGGAGGGGCTGCTATTCCAGGGCCAGGAGTCCAGGATGTGGCTGGTGAGCACCGCCCCCCACCTCAACTTGCCTAATAATCACAGAGTGGACCCTCCCCCAAACCTGGTGTTGTCATGGCAATAAGCAGCCTCCTGGCTGGCCCACCCCTTCCACAGTCCCAACCCCAGAAAACAGTAGTGTCCAGGGCCTGTCCATCCCCATCCACCTGAGCTGATGAGGCAGCGGAGAACCTGAGGGGAAACAGGGAACCCTCCATTTAGCCCCCACCCCAGCCTCACAGGCCCTTCTTGCTTTGGCCAGACTGCCTGGGGTGGGGGTGGGGAGGGAGGGGAACAGGAAACTTTAGGAGCTGCTGGGTTCCCATCACTCTCAAGCCCCCACCTGTGGCCAATCAGCCACAGAGTAGAAGAGGTCAGGTCTCTAGCCGCCCCGGAAAGGGGCCCCCTGAGCTGGCCTCCCCAGGACTGTGAGCTGGAACAGCTGTGAGGGGGCTGGGACCAACATTTTGGCTCCTAGCAGGCAAGCCTGGGTTGGGGTCTGCAGCTGCCCCCACCCATGCTGGCTGGAGTCAAGGGTCCTGGACACCAAGCCGAACCCCCCCCCACCCCCACCTCCTTATAGGGAAGGTGTAATGTGATCTCAGGCACATTCCCACTCTCTGGAGGTGGGGGAACCTGAGTGGGGGGCAGGAAGGGGTCAGAATGGGACAGAGAGACTGAACTGCAGCAGCTGGACTTGGCTGAGGACTCAAGTGTGAGGCCTGCCGGCTGCCCCAAGCTCTCTGGGGAAGAGGCTAGGGGGAGGAGGCCACTCTGGGACCTTCTATCACAGCCCCCAACCCACCCAAGCACATGCATACCCTCTGGTTTCTCCCAACATGTAGTGGGACAAAACCTACTGCCCACCCCCCATGCTCATCAGGCAAATCTGACAAGAGAGGCAAAGGAGAGAGGCAGAAGCCCTCACCACCCAGGGACTTGCACACTGAAAGACCCCAGCACCAATTCTGGGAAAGAGCCTGGAAGTCTTAAGTCAGCGTTTCCTGCTCCCCTCTCTCAGTCAGGGCTGGGGCTGCATGCACCCTGGAACCTAGAAACATACCCCCAGCCCCACCACTTCTTTGTTTTGATTTCTTTTCCCCAAGAAGGAAGCAATTAAGCAAGGTTTATAGGCACTGGGAGATTTGAGTTGGGGAGGGGGGTGCCAGCTCCTGACAAGGCTGAGGAAAAAGACCAAAAGCAGGGAGGAAGAGGGGAGGGAAGAGAGAAAATGAGCCTGTGAGGGAGAGCACGGGCATGTGTGAGAAACAAAAGGACTTGAGAAAAAGAGGCAGAGAGTGACTAAGAGTGAGAGGGAGTGTGAGAAAGAGGGAGAGCAGGGCGAGCCTCACTGGAGAGGGAAGGTGAGTGAGGCTCACAGAGGGTGTGAGAGGGCGAACCAACACAGACCTGAGAGGGAGAACTCACGCAGGAGGCAAAGAGCGAGAGACAGGCAGAGAGAGACTGTTTATTTGAAAGGCTGTGGCAGCCTGAGGGTTGGGCGCGGTGGCAGAAGCAGCCCCTGGAGCTCTTGTGGAGCTGAGCGCAGTGCCTCCCTCCTGTCCTCCTGCCCAGCCCCCCATGCACCAACACACACAGACCCCTGGGCGTGGATGGAACTGGGGGGCATGCAGGGGCACCAACATCAATCCCCCACCATTCTTGGGATCTGCTCAATTACAGGATCGAATTTGTGCGGGTCGTACGTAGTCCTACTGAGTCCTCACTCTGCACCCAGATGCCTGCCCTCAGCCTGAAGTGGATGGTGGGGGGTGGGTAGAACTCAAAAACCTGGAAACTGGTCCACAGCACTAAAGGCTCAAAACAGAAAAAGGGAGAAGCTCAGAGAGATCTTGTTTCTCCCAGCACCCCCCCTCCCCCGCCCCAACTCTGCAGGAGGGCTCCTTTCCAGCTGCGGAGCTGCCTGCTATCTCTGGTTAGAGACCGGAGAGAGCAATTAGGTCACTCCCATGAGCCCCTATAATGGGCTACCCCAGGCGGATTTCAGCTATCCTGACTGGAGAGAGAGCATTTCCAGCCTCCACCTCTCCTGTAAGCAGGGGGTGGGGGTGGGGGGAAACTGGGCTCTTCACAACCCTTTCCCTTGAGTTAAACAGCTCAGGGCCCCCAGACTATCTTGACTCCCTGCTGTTAGGAGAGCGCTGCACCCAGTTTGGCTCCTGAGTGGGGGAGAAATTCTTGTCAATCCCTTTCCTTGTACCTTGCCTCCTTTCCGGAACCCTCTACACTGACCTTGTTTTAGCCATCCCATAAACCGGTAAATAGGACCCTACCTTAACCCAAGGAGAATAGAACTAGAGAAGCTGCCTTCTCCCACGCCAGGGCTGAGAGATGAACTGTCCCTGGAATGTAAGAGGCCAAGGCAGGCAGAAGCCCAGGAAGTTAGCCGGGGAGCCCAGGAGAGTGGAAAGAGATTACAGATACAAAAATCAGAGAGCACAGACGGCAGGCCAAAGCCCCCCAGTTTCCCACTAAGTAGGGGTATCCGCACATCACCAAGACCTCCACAAAACAGGAAGAGCAATCTTGACCCTGGATTCCAACCCCAGTCCTGAATGCCAAAAGAGTAAAAGGTCCAGAGGTCACTACACAGCCCCGGCGACTTCACTAGCAGCCCAGAAACCACTGAGCCACCGCCCTAAAAGGTGTGTGTTGTTTGGGGGTGGGGGGATTGTGAAGGGGAAGGAAGAGGAAGAAAAGAAAGGATCTCCTCTACATAGCTACATCCCCAGCCCCTTGGGAAAAGCTAAGCATAGCTTCCCAATCTGAGGGACATAGGGCGGGGGGGGGGGGCACAGCACCCGCACCCGCCTGGCCAGGAATCCTTCCATCCCCCCTCCACCCCCCCACACCCCGCCTCGCCAGCTCCGACGCCACTCTGCCTGGGCTGGCCCTCGAAGCTCTGCCACTGGCTCCATTGGACCCCCGACGGGCGCTGGATCGAATCCCCCTCCCCAACAAATCCCTCTCCCACTCCGCCCCTCTCCACCAGCCGCCTTTGTGAGCCTGGGAGCGGCGCCCGCCCTTCCACGGCCCCAGTAGGGAGAAAAGAGGGGCCAGAAGAGACAGCAGAGCGAAAAGCTAGGGAAGCAAAGAGAGAAGAAAGAGAAATGGAAATGGGAGAAGACCGAATGGGGATTCAGGCGCAGCCACCCGCCCCAAGCGCGGAGTCCCGAGCCGTGGTCCCTTCACAGCCAAACAATCGAGAAACCTGTGTTACGGCCTCGTCCCCCACCCAGGTCAAGCTCGCCCCTAAAGCGGCTCTCGGAGAAAACCGCCACGTTCCCAGGGGCCCCATAGGGGAATGCGTTCTCTCCCCCACCCAGGTCTCGGGTGCGCCCTCGAGCGCCCGAACTCCCAGCTCCGCCAAGCGCGACCATCCGACTTGATTCGGGACGTGCGAAGAAGAGAGCGGGGAAGCCAAGGGGTTACAACCCAGCCGAGTGCCCCCCACCCCACCCCGTCGCACCCCGCCCCACCCGCCCGCAGAAAAACACACTCGAAAACGCCAGAGACAAAATGGGGCGCCGCTCCTCCTCGAAACACCTCCCCACACGCACTCGGGGGCGCGTGGCCTCACCCTGCAGGAGTGCCTCCCACCCCCAGGGACCTGAGCCAATAAGTTACTCACTTGGGGTTGAGGGAGCTCCAGGACACAGGCTCCAGGTTCTTGGCCAGCGGCGTGGCGAGCCGGCACAGTGCCAACACGACCATCGCCACAAGCCACTTGCCGAGCCAACGCTGCCCAGGCCGGGCCATATTCCCAGGAGCAGGCTGCACTTGGGATCCCCTGGCGCCTCCTCAGCAAACTGGCCTCGCCTTCCCGTGCTGCGCTGCGCTCTGAACCGCTCAGGCGCCCATCCTCCGCAGTCACCGGCCTTGAAGTGCTCCCCTCCTGCCGGCTTCGGCGTCGCTCTTCTCCGCCCGGCGGGCCAGGAGGACTCACTGGGCAGCCGTCCCCAGCCCGGGCATGGGCCGCGGCCTCCGAGGGCTCGCTCCTCTGGTCTCTCCGCCGCACGAGGCGCGACGGGGGCTCTGCGCCCCCGGGTGATCCGGCCCGATTCCGCTGGGCTCCCCGAGACTGTTCGGGACTGCGCGCCCTCCCCCTGACTGGGTCTCCCCACTGAGGACTCGGTGGCCGCACCGACGTCTCGACTGTCCCGGGATCGACGCCCCTTGGAAGAAGTGGGAGTCTCCCCACAATGCGAGCTCAGTCCGGGGGCTCCCGGTCGGGTCGCCCTGGCACGGTCTCCGTTCCTCCAGGCCACACTGGGACTCTGGGCTGCGCGCCCCACCGACAGCTTCTACTTCAGCGGGGGCCCCGTTCAGTGTACTCAGAAGAGCGGGAAGACGCAACGGAGCGAGATAGTCCCATCGATTTGCGCTTCTGAAGCCTCGGCCGGGTCGCTCCGCAGCCCCGTCGCCGAGTCCTAGCTCCCTGGCGATTGCACCCGAAGATCTGCGGCCAGCGCGATTCTCACACGCCTCCCACTGCTGTCCAGCACGCATAGACTCCCCCGGCTGCCGCTGAGCTGTCTACTCCCCTGCTCAGGCGAACGCAAGGCCGACCCTACTCCTCTTAGCCAATAGGAAGCTCCGTCTCGGGGTCCTTGTCCCATGTCACGCCCCCAGAACAGGAAGGGGGCGGGGCTCCTGGGAGCTCTTAAGGACGCCGTGCACACGATGGCACCAATCTGAGAGTGCGGCTCATGTGGTTAGGGGTGGGTCGGGTTTAGTCCCGTTCCCAGAGCGCTCGGCCGGTGGGAAGTTGGCGTTCCTCAAGGGCTGTGGGCCTGCTCTCCTCTCGCGCGCCTAGTCAACACTCTGGCCCACTGAACCAGATAGGCCCTGTCGCAAGTATCCCGAGAACGTACTTCCATTCTCTTTATACAGGAACTCTGAAGTCCTGCTCTGCGCCCACCTCTGTGGCAAAAGTAGCGTGGTTGCTCCCCGTCCCATCTCACATAGGGCTCTGGTGGGCCTTCCTCCTTCTTACCTCACAATGCAGTGTCTGCTTGCACTTGGACAGATCCGATAGGTGATGGAGACTCAAGAGAGATCAAGTACCAGATGGAGGTGGGTGGGAGGTGCCCCCGGGGACCAGGCCTTTGGAATCTCAGCCTCAGGGGAGAGCTTTGTGGGACCTGGGAGCCCAAACTTAGAGTCTTGTCCTGTCTGAAGGGGCAGGCAAGACCCCGGAATAGGCCAGCGGGGATGTGAGGGGGCACCTCGATAAAGAAAGACACCTCCTGGGCAAAGAGGAAAGGGGCAGGAAGACGCCTTTTGAAAATGCAAAAGCGAGCGTCCTGGCCCCAAGACGCCAGACTCTAGGCCCTCCCGGCCTCGCCATCTGGGTCTTTGTCTCCCAGCCCTGGCCCATTTTCCCCGCCCCTCCTCGCTTCCTTGCTTATAACTTTGGCTCCATCCCATAGCTCAGACCCTCCCGGTCCGGCCCGCTCTCCTGGTCCGACCCCAACAGGCATACCCACGTGCTAATATCTCCCCCTACTGGTCTTCCATAGCACTGCGGGAGCCCGGGAGAAATAGGAAGCTCTCACCCAGGAGCTTGACACACAGAAACCTAGCACTTGACTTGAACTTGAGACTTAGGACGGGCGTGGTAGCCTTGGCAAGAACCGCGGTCCAGTATGGGGAGGAGGGGAAAGCACTAGGAGGAAGATCTGGGTTTGGGATTGGCTTTGGGATATAGTCTCCTTGCTGCTACTTGATGGAGACAGGTGAGCAACATTCCCAAAGGGTTCTACCGTTTACTAAACAGGTTCATGTCCTTATCGCACTCAAGTAGGTGTTTCTCACTGGATCCTAGGATGATCTCTTTGGCTTTAGAGTGGACCTGGATTTGAGGGGGGTGGAATGAGAAGGGAGAAGCTAGACCCCTCCTCCTTTTAGGGCCAGGGCCTGGAGGGCAAAAACATTCTGGGGGGGACAGAGACCAGTAGAAGCTAAGTCGGGTCTCTTACCTGACAGCTGGACCCCTTATTGGGGTGTGGACAAGGAGAGATGAGAACAAGGTACAAGGGCACACCAAAAGTCCAGCCTGGGGACTAGGATCCCTTGAAGTGTGTGTGTGGCACCTGAGTATGGAAAGAAGCCTGCTGCTTACTGAGTGCTGACTCATGTTAGATGGGTTTCCTCTCATAGTCCCTTGAGATAAGTTCCACACCCCCCATTTCACATAAGAGGGAAGACAAGGCTCAGGGAAGAGAAGTAGCTCCACTGAGGTCACTGAACTAATCGGTGGTAGAAGCAAGACATTCCCCCAGGCGTATCTGTCTCCAAAGCCTAAACCAATTCCAAAGCCTGTACCATACTGACTTGCCACATGTTCAGCCCCTTCTTGCCTACTTGCTTACGTTATTCGTTCCTGGTCAAAAGCTGGCTCATACTTGGAAGGGAGCAGCATCAGGATGGGTCAGGACTCTACTCTTCATTCACAGGTTGCTAGGCCTGGGACTATCCATCTGTGTTCCTGGCCACGTGTCAATGTTCCCACCTAAAATCACCACTACCAACACCAACACCAGCCTCACATTCTGCTGCCAACACGCCCCCAGTGTCTCTTGGGAGGCAAGCCCCAAACCAGGTCGGGGAAGGGGGAAATGAGGCTATGGTGCCAGACTTGGGAACCCTAAGCAACTCCTGACTGTGCATTGGCACCCCTAATTCTGGGTGGAGATGGCAGCAGAGGAAAGAGGAGAGGACTCTCTATGTTGAGGCCTGCTTTACATGCTAGTCACCGCTGGTCACAGCACAACCTTTTGCCTCAGCCTGTCCACTCCAGCTCTAGGGGCCTCAGTAGTAGGACCAGACCTACTCTCAACTGCAGCCAGGATCACTGACTCCAGGCCCTCACTGTCTGTGCCACGCTAGAAGGGCCTCAGATGTAAGGATTCAGACCCCTGAGGTAGGGAGAAACTACCCCCCCCCAAGGGGAAACTGAGAAGAACTTGGGATCCATGCAGCATGTGGATCCTCTCTTATCCAAGCCCTCACTGTTCCAGTAGCAGTCACACCCCTCCCTGGGCCTCCCAGATCAGCATCACCACACACACACACACACCCTCAATTTCTTTGGCCCTTGTCCTCGACCTGTCCTTGCCTGCTCTACACTCTGAGACGAGAGAGGTGAATTAACTTACCTAAAGCCCCACAGCCAGGAAGTAGAATGTCATGATTTTAACCTAGGCTATTGAGCTACCCAATTTGTGTTATAACCAATGACTTTCATGAGTCTACACTGATATCCCAAGGCTCTGGAAAGGAGTGTGTACCAAGGTGTGGGCCTTGCATACCAAAGGGTCAGAGCACCGAAAGCCTACCCCGGGCGCGGGGCAATGTAAGCTGGGTGAGCCCAGTGAGGCTAACAACCCTCTGTTAGATCCAGTCATCCCCAGCCTGCCCTAGGTCTCCTGTCTGTCCGCACAGAGACCCACAGCCTCTGCGCATACCCTCCTCACAGACACACACAACCATTCCCTACAGAGAGAGGGGGAGCTGTGTTTCTTGAATACCCACTGTATGCCAGGCACTGTAGCTGGGTACTTTCACCTTCGGTGCTGTATTAGCTGAGTTTAATTCTCACGACGTTCCCAGAGTAGACATTGATAGGTCTACTCTAGAGAAGAGAAAAACTGAGGCTCCAGGCTCAAATGGTCTGCATCCCCTCCCCACTCACCTCCGCTGGTGAGGCCCTCTCTTGAGCCCTGCTGGCTCATTCCCACTGTCCATTTCTCTCCTGTTCTTCCCTCTGCCCTCAGGGCTCTGCTGGCTGAGATTTGCTGCCATCTGTGTGGGACCCAGGCTGTCTTCCCTCCCCCACAAATACCTGGTGTTTCCCAAATCACTCTATCTCTGGGTTAGTCTCCGGGCAAACCCAGGGTGGGGCTGGAGCCCTCCTGCTCTCCCCCTTCTCCTCTCCTGCATGCACCACACCCCACGACTAGGTCAGATCCAGCCCCAGGGAGGTAAACCTTGCAAGTCTAGTTCCATGGCAGCCATGGCAGTTTTCAGTGGCTTGTGAAGGAGGGGGTGGTCCCCAAGGTTCAACCAGATTCTTAACCCCCAGTCTCTGCCCCAGCTTCACACCTGGTTTACAGATGGTTGCACTGAGATTGCCTTGATCTTCCAGGTGTCAACCTGGCCCCTGCTCAGGCTGTGGGTGGGATACTGGGGAAAGGAGGAGCCCATCTTCTGGAGATGGTCCTGCCTGCCCCTTCCCTCTCTCTTTCTTTATCCCCTCCTTATTCCACTTCATCCTACCCTGGACTTCTAGAAATCTCAGGTCCCATACAGGCAAGTGATCTGCCCCCGTCCCTGGAAAGAGCCTGGAACAGGACATCTGAGACGGAGAATGGCTAGGTGTGGCAAAGAAGGGGGCACAAGGGTCTGAACAGCAGCTGGGACCTTGGGTTCCTCGGAAGTCTTGTCTTTGGACATCCCTGCCCTCCTATGTCCTCTAGCAGTCCCTCCTGTCTTGTGCTCTCTAGCCCAGCAAGGGGCAGTCTAAGGGAGGGTTAATCCCACAACACTAGGGGTGGGGGCAGGCCTCCTGTTGTTCTGTCACTCTCCCATGAAGTGGAGAGTATGCAAATCAGGGCTGGGCCATTCATCACTGTCAAAGTCTCAGGAGTTTGGGGGAGGGGAAGCAGTAGTGCTCCCCACCTGTCACTGACCCCAGCCTGGCTCCCCATCTCAGAAGGCCAGCAGGCCTGGGGGAGGATGATGCTAGCTGGAGAAATAGCATCTTCGCCCAGTCCTGCTCCTGGCTCCTGGCTCCTGCACACTGGACATGTCAGGCCCCATAAATGCAGGGAATAGAGTTCCCTTGGAGGAACACCCGAAGCAGAGCAAACATCTGTACAACCCAAGGAGCACAGGGAAGAGTAGCTGCTTCCTCATCTCTCCAGCCCTCCTAGATTTGACCTCTCACCAGCCTATGAGCTAACTTCCTACATCCTACCCTGCCTCGAGGGCTAAAGGGTCAGCCCCTGGGCTTCCTTGACTGATAAACCCAGGCCCACTGATAGAGAGGTCATGAGCCCCTGGGGGCATCCTGAGGAGAGATAAGGGGCTGAACCCAGCTGGCCAGATACCCACTGGCAGATATATGGCACTGAGGCCCACCAGCCTCCAGCTGCCCCTTAGCCAACGCAGGCAGGACCTCTCACATTGAAACCTCCCCTCCCCGTTCACAACTTAGTCCATTTGATTTAGAGACCTCTCGTCCTACCTTCAGTCAGGAGGGTCCCAGTGTTCCCTCCTGGGCTCAGTGTACCTCCCAGTGAGTTCCCAGTTCCCTTCTAAGCCATTAGTCTCCCCACCTAGCCTCTCCCACCCTGCCCCCACCATACCTCCACCTCCCCAGAGGGCTGCCTAACTTGGGGTTGGGGTAAGACTTCAATTAAGGAACCACCCAGCACCTTACAGGATGCAAGCTTCTCTGGGGAACATGAATTGCCTTGGCCTGGATGTTTTTCTTTCACAGACCCTCTCCAGGACACAAAATAGAGCCGACAGCAGCCCCCAACCTCAGGAGGAATTTTCTTCCTTGGACTGGTGTCCTGGGAAGGGGTGGGGAAGTCAGGAAGCTGGGGGCTTCTGAACTAAGAGGTGATTAGGGCTCTAAAGGTGTGGGAAGGAGGAGGTGGGATTTCAGCGGTGGGGAAATGAGGCGTTAGGTAGGTTGTTGAATCAAAGGAGTAGAGTCCCCAAGGAAATTCTCTCTCCCTGGTAGCTTCCCTATTCCTCAATCTCTGCCGACCTCCAGCGGCCAGCCCCCAAAACTGCACCTAGCACTAAACCTGGGCGCTGACAGCCAAGAGGAAGTAAGGGATGCTGCCAGCTTTGGGTTTTGGCCTGGGCTGGACCAAGAACATCCTTCCTTCTCCTCCTCATCCTCCCTCCCAGTACTATAAATCCAATCTATCCAGGCCTACATTAGCATCCATGTCCTCTGGGCAGCCTTACTGGCAGGTCCTAGAAAACTTTCCTTCCTTGGAGGTCCATATCATGACTGTACTCCCTGTGATTGGCACTTAAATTTTCATTGTGTACATCATCTCTCTCCCACTACATACTAACCTGGGGCAGAAATCACTGCTTCTCCTTTAGCCTCCATGTCAAGGTCAAGCATAAGGATGGGCATACGGAAGGTGTGCAATAAATGTTACTGGTGATGATGGTGATGGTGACAGCTGCTGTGATCACCTACTACCTTCCATGTACTTCATATCCATTTTCTTATTCGAAAGTCCTTTTTTTTAATATACAGACCAGGAAATTGATGTCATCGGAAGTCAACCGACCTCAGTTAACACCTCACATGTAGTAAGTGGCCAACTCCAAGGCTTGAGGTGGATTTCTCTGGCTCCAAGCTATAGGTATCACTATCTCCTTTGTGCCATACACTGTTCTTACCCCTGGAAGGGACATGGGGATGACGAGGACTCAGTCCCCGACAACAAGGCATGACGTGGGCCACAGCAAAGACGATACGCTCCATGGAGCACAGAGGAATTGGCTCCACATGCTTCCAATTTTTCTCTAGTTTGCTCTTTGACAGAGCAGATCGCCAAGTCCAGATGCAAGTCTCCCAGGTCTCATCACACAAAGAGACTGGGGCTAACCAGAAGACTTCTATGGACAATGAGTGCTTAAAAGAGTGAAGAATCCAGTGCCATTGGACTCCTCCTGGATCTTGCAATCCAGGAAAAGTCCATCAGAGATTGCTATCAGTAGAATACTCAGACCCTCTCAAGAATGAACATGGGTCAGTTCAGTTCACAAACGCCACTGGACCTTCTCTGGGAGCCTGACAGGAGCTGGAATCTGAGGTTTAAAGAGATGAGAGAGATGTTTGTTACTTCCCCTCTCTCCGTGCCATGCCCAGTTAGCTAACAGTCCCAGGCCAATAAGCACCATGGAGTAGAGCACCCACTGATCTGAACCCTACTCTTGTCTATGACTTCCCTGAGCCATTTTGCCTTTCTCCAGCCTGGTGACCTAAGGGGAAACTGAGTCATCTCATGCCTGCCCTCCCTGCTTCCCCAAGTGAACCTGAGACTCCTTCAGTCATTCCATCCATAATAGTTCTTGGTGCAAAGATTACCTGCTTTGGATGAAAAGGAAAAGAGCCCATTGTAGGTGTCTGGGTGGTTCAAGCTCTCCCTCCCTTGCCTGCTTCCACCACTAAGTTTCCAACAAGGCAAGGCCCTGGCTTTGAGCTCACAGCCCTAGAAAGCAGGAAGCTTCGTTTCCCAGGCAGATTCTACAAGGAGCAGAGCCTTCAGGTTTTGGGTTGGACTTTCCACGGACAGTTTATTAAGCCCCCCCCCCAAAATTGGATGAGTGGTAACACCTAGTTTATTAAAGGATTTTCCCCCTAAATTTGATGAGTGATAACACCTGATTTTGAAAATGTCCAATCTGGGGTACCTGGGTGGCTCAGTCAGTTAAGTGTCTGACTTTGGCTCAGGTCATGATCTCAGAGTCCTGGGGTCAAGCCCCGTGTCTGTCTCTTTGGGGTCCAGAGGGGAGTCTGCTTGTCTCTCGCTCTCTCCTTCTGCCTCTCCCCCTTCTTGTGCCCTGTCTCTCTCCCAAATAAATAACTAAATAAAATCTTTTAAAAAATAAAAATGTCCAGTCTGAAATGACCAGGCACAGGTCTCTGACTCTGAAACCAGTTTGTTCGTTCCTTCCTTCCTTCCTCTCTCTCTCTCTCTTCTTTCCTTTCCTTTTCCTTCCCTTCCCCTTCCTTCCCCTCACTTCCCCTCCCTCCCTCCTTTCTTCCCTCCTTCCCTCCCTCCCTCTCTTTCTTTCTTTCTCACATGGGTACAAAATAGAACTGTTTCCCATAAGAAATCTCAGCCCTGCTAGCAGGGCCTCCCAGGGCCACTGCTGGGCAGAAGCATAGTGATCTTCTTCCAGGAGCGTATGTGCCTTCACTGGGCAACCCACCTTCCATCAGCAGCGAACAACCTCATTCCCAGCCTGGCTGATTGCTAAGACTGATGGGTGCGCATGTACCCTGCCACAAAGAATATTTGCACTCCAGGAGCTCATTAGGGAAGTTGGACTCACACACTGCCACCTAGCACTTAGCAAAACATGTGCTTCCAGAAATAATGACTCTAGGAGCCTTGTCGGAAGTCGTGCAGTCCAGCAAGCTATCCTAATGATGATGAAATCAGATCTGAAATCCTATCTGATGAAATCAGATCCCTGGGATCAATGGCGCTCAGATGGAGATTGTGGGGGCACACGTCAATCACACAAGTCAGCAGACCCCCGTGGATGGGGCAGGGGTGTCACACAATACTGGGTAGCCTGTTAACATTCACTGTGAGGGGCTGGGAGCTTATTTCATAGAGTTGTTGTGAGGGTTAAATGGGTAATATATGTGAAGCATTTACACAGCACATTCCATGGATGTGTTAGCTCTTATTAACTGTCTTTTTATCCTCTTCAAATATTTATCAGCCAATTTGTATTTCTTCTCAGCTTTACATATTTCTCTTTTTTGACTTTGTAAGTTTTTTTAAATTAATTTGTAAGAACAACTTATCTGTTGAGAATATTAATTATTTGTTTGAAACTCTCTTGAACTTGGAGCTCAAATTATTTTTATTATGTTTTTGCTTTTTGGACTATCCCTTGTAACAGCCTTATTGAGATGTAATTTACATACCATAAAATTCACCCCTTTAAAATGTACAAATCAGGAAATGCTCTGGGGTCCTCTCCCTCTTTGGGAGCTTTATATTCTATCATTCAATAAACTTTACTAAAAAATAAATAAAATAAAATGTACAAATCTGTAGGTTTTAGTATATTTATATAGTTGTTCAAACGTCATTATTATCTAATTTCAGAATATTTCATCATGCCCCACAATACCGTATATCCATCAGCACCCACTCCCCTCTCCCCATTCCTTTCTCCCTCCAGTTCCCAACAACTACAAATTGACTTTCCGTCTTGCTGGATTTGCCTCTTCTAAACATTTCCTATAAATGCAATCATCCAATACATACATCTTTTGTGACTGACTCCTTTCACGTAGCGTAGCGTTTCTGAGGTTCGTCCAGACTGTAATACATCTCACTAGCTTTCCTGTTTTTATTGCCACACAATATGTCGTGGCATGGCTATACACACAATTTTTAGACATTCGTTAGTTGATGAACATTTGGGTTGTTTCTACTTTTTAGATGTTATAAATAATGCTGCCATGAACATGGATGCACAGATTTTTGTGTGGACATATATTTACATTTTCTTGGTTACATACCTGCGAGTGGGATTGCTGGGTCATGTGGTAATTCTATCTGTAACTTTTTTCAGAAACTGCCATATTGTTTTCTGAAGCGGCTGTACCATTTTATATTCTCACCAGCAGCATACAAGGATTTCAATTTCTCCACATGCTCCCCAACATTTATTTCCTTTCTTTTTGATTATAGTTATCCTAGTGAGTGTGGAGTGGCATCTCACTGTGATTTTGGTGTGCATTTCCCTGATGACTGGTAATGTTGAGAACATTTTCATGTGCTTATCGGACATTTGTACATCTTCTTTGGAGAAATATCTATTCAGATACTTTACTCATTTTTACTTGGGTTATCTGTCTTTTTAATGTTGAGTCCTAAATATACTTTATATATTATGGAGACAAGTCGTTATCAGGTATATGATTTGCAAATATTTTCTCCCATTCTCTTTTGTTGCTTATGTTTCTGGCATCACACAGCATAACCCAGGGTCTTAAAGATTTACTCGTAAGGTACTTCTAAGAGTTTTATAGTTTTAGCTCTTATATCTAGATCTTTGATCCATTTTGAGTTCATTTTATTGGCTGGTGTGTGGTAGGGGTCCAACTTCTTTTTTTTTTTTCTTTTTTTTGGCAAGGGGATATACAGGTATCCTGGCACTTTTGTTTAAAAGATTTTTCTGTCCCCATTGAATTGTCCTGTCACCCTTGCTGAAAATCAACTGACTATATGTGAGAATATTTATTTGGGGGCTCGCAGTCCTATTCCATTGATCTACATGTCTATTCTTATGCCTGTATGATACCGTCTTGATTACTATAGCTTTGTAGTACATTTTGAAATTGGAAAGTGTAAATTCTCTAACTTTGTTTCTGTCTTTCAAGACTGTTTTGCCTTTTCAGAGTCCCTTGCCTTCCATGTGAATTTTAGGATCTGCCCATCAAATCGACAAAGCAAAGCCAGCTGGGATTTTCATGGGAGTAGTACTGAAACTATAGATCAATTACAAATGAAATTTAAAATATTAAGTTTTCCATTTCATGAACACAGAGTATGACTTTCTGCATATTTAGGTCTTCTTTAATTTCTGACAATAACATTTTGTAGTTTTCAGATTACAAGTCCTGTACTTCCTTTGTTAACTTTATTTCTATTTTATTCTTTTGATATTATCATACATGAAAAACAATCGTTTTCTTAATTTTATTTCAGATTGGTTCAGAAATATACATTTTTGTACATTGATCTGGTATCCTGAAACTTTGCTTAATTAATTTGTTACTTTGTAGGCTTTTAGTAGATTTGTTACGCTTTTCTATACATAAAATTATCTACTCTATAAATAGAGATAAATATTTACTTTTTCTTTCATTATCTGGATACCTTCTATTTATTTTTCTTGCCATATTGCCCTGGCTAGAGCCTCCAGTAAAAATGTTGAAAAGAAGTGTCAAAAGCAGACATCCTTGTCTTACTTCTTAACTTAGGGAAGAAAAACTCAGGCTTTCACCATTAAGCAAGATGTTAGCTGTGAATTTTTTGGTAAATGTTCTTTATCTGGTTAAAGAAGTTCCCTTCTCATTCTAATTTGTTGAGTTTGGGGGATTTTATTTATCATGAAAGAATGACAAATTTATCAAGTACTTCTGTGTCTATCAAGAAGCTCATTTAGTTTTGTCCTTAATTAATATGGGTATTAAATAAAACTTTTATTCCAGGGATAAATTCCACTGATTCATAGTGCTTAGTTATTTTTATTTATATGTTACTGGATATGGTTTGGTCTGTAGTTTTCTTATGATGTCTTTGTCTAGCTCTAGTATCAGTAATATTTACTTCACTGAATGAATTGAAAAGGCTTCTCTCCTTATTAGGATTCTCCAAAGAAATAGAACCAATAGTATACACATGAATTAGCTTATTCACTTATACAATAACGGAGGCTGACATTCTAACTTGAAGGCTGGCAGGCAGGAAAATTATTTGGGGGCAAAATCAAGTAAGATTGAGGGGAATCAGCATTTTATTCTGTTCAGGATCTTCAACTGATTGGATGAGACCCATCCATATTATGGAAAACAATCTGTTTTACTCAGTCTGCCAGTTTAATTGTTAATCTCATCCAAAAAACACCTTCACAGACATTCCCAGAATAATGTTTGACCAAATATCTAGGTATCCCATGACCCTAAAAAGCTGGCACATAAAAGTATCTATCACAAGCCCACCCCTTATCAACTTGACACCCATATCCATCTCCTTAAACCATACTTAGTCTCCAAATAAAGACAGTAACAAGGTTATAATACCACCAGTATGATGCAATTATCCTGCCTAAAACCAAAAGCACACTGACCCCTTTTCCAGATGAGGGGTAAAGTCCTTGAGTGACATTTACTTTCCCTATGATATCCCCCAAATTTAAATAATATGATGTAAAGTTAACAATACTTAAATACTGATACTCAAATCTTCCTGTGCCTTTCTCTTTTAAGAACACTTGTCACTGAATTTAGAATGCACCCAGATACTCCAGGATGATCTCCTCATCTCAAGCTCATTAACTTAATCATACCTGCAGAGATAGATACTTTTTTCAAATAAGATAACATTCATAGTTTACATAGTAGTAGAGCAGGGGCATGTATTTTTCGTGGCTACCATTCAGAGGACGGGGTGAGGACCAAGTGCAGAGAAGGTATGAAAAGGGGCTATTGCGTTGTGTTTGTCTCAATCACCATCATCACCACCACAAGCATTTATGTAGTGATACCCATGTATCAAGCTCTGTGCTAAGCCCTTTATGTATATTATCTCATTAAAGTGACCCAAACCTCTGAGTTGTTAACTATTATTATCCCCATTTGCCAAAGAGGAAGCTGTGGTACAGAGAAGTTATGCAGCTTGACCACATTCACATAGGCAGGAAATGGTGTGCTTGCTTACTAGCTGCCTGACTTCACATCCAGTATCCCTAACCACAACTCTCACCTTCCCCCTCACACAGGCCTGGGGATTAACATTCAGTGCACTGACAGTGGTTTTAGAAGCATTCTGGTATGATTTTTGGGAACCTGAGCTCTGAAGTCAAATAGACTTAGGTTCCCATTCTGTCTCTGCCCTTTATTACTTGTGTGATCCCCCGAATGTCTGTTGGCCCTATGATAAACTGGGGAGAAACCATTTATTCATTCATTAAATGCCTACTATGTGCCAAGAAAATAACACTTACCCATCAGCAAGCTGTGCAGATTGAATGAGTTCATGTATATAAATATCTCGGCACATACTACAGCTTTAACAACTGATGGCTATTTTTATTACTGTATAGTTATATCTGAGAAAGAGAGAGAAAGAGGGGGAAATGACCAGGAGGACTTACATTTGGAGTGAGACCAGATGGAGTCCCCAAGACCCAGGCTGACTCAAATGTCAGGAAGGCAGTGGTACAAACAGGCAGAGATAACCTAGGACCCTTGGCTAGGCCCTGGAGAAAGAAACTACCATGTAGAAAGACTCTACCAGGAGGGTTACAGGTTGACATCTCAGGCTGAATTAACATGAGGTGAACACAGGAGGGCATGTGATTCTCACAACAGGCTGGCTCAGAGACTCCCAGAGAAGCTCCATGCTCCTGCTCCCTTGTTTCTATCTCTAGCCAGCAGGCCCAGACCCTGTGACTGAGAAAGAGGCTGATGGAGGGAGGGAGAGAGTCTAGGAGTAACAGGCCCCTCTCTGGGGCACAAAAGATACCTTATGTCAATCCACTGAAGGGAGTAAAAGGGAAAGTAGAAATGGCTCAGCACATTTGGGGGTTGAGGAGGGAGGGAAGAAGTCACAATACAAGGGACTGAAATTACCCCTTAGTCTCCAGGCTAGGCAAGTAAACAGCATTAGTCTATTACACACACACACACACACACACACACACACACGCACACACGCACACACGCACACACGCACACATGCACACACACACAGAAATTATGAGGGAGTCCCAGATTTGTGGAAGGGAACATGAGTGAATCATGAGAATGTCCAGTTGGGAGAATTTCGGGTCATACTAGATCTCAGTCTTCATGTTATAATTATGAAAAATAAAGGCATCAGGGACACCTGGGTGGCTCAGTTGGTTAAGTGTCTGCCTTCAGCTCAAGTCATGATCCCAGTGTCCTGGGATCGAGTCCCACATCAGGCTCCTTGCTCGGCAGGGAGCCTGCTTCTCCCTCTGCCTCTGCCTGCCATTCTGCCTGCCTGTGCTCTCTCTCTCTGACAAATAAATAAATAAAATCTTCAAAAAAAATAAAGACAGCAAAGTTTCATGTCTCTATAGGGTTAGTATGTGGAAAAAGCTAAGCTGATAGCTCTGGTGAGAAAGATCCAATGAAATCAAGCCTGTTTGGATATTAGAAATCTCAAAAAAATTCTAGCCTGAATAGGATGGTTTAAGCTTCAGAATTTAAAGAGCAAGGAATGGCAAGCAGCAAGATGCACCAGCTTTAGAGTCATGCACATTCACCACGCATTTGCTGGCAGTGTGGCCATTGGCAAGTCTTCAAACTCTCTGATTTGCTCCATCTTTCAAAGGGTCATAATAATAATCGTACTATTAGGTAAGAGTCGAGTAAGATACTGGGTGTAGAAGTGTCTGGTGCACAGCAGGTGTCTAGAAAATGCTTGATCTGTAGCTATCCATGAGGGAGTCTTGAGAAACAACTTTGGTGTGAATCTTTGGCAACCTTGAGACGGGTTGTCTTACTTGGAAGCAGTAACCTACTGTTGGAAGATAAAATCCATGTAGGATTGGACCTTCTCCAGATAATCATTAGGAACCTTCCATTCCTGAGACAAGGAATTATGAGACGTGCAAAAGATATCTGGTTCTCATCAGTCAAGTCTCAGCTAAATTGCTACCTCCTAGGAGAACCTTCTCCAACCATTCAGACTAAATTAGTGCCACTCCCCCAACCCTAGCCATTGCCTAAGCAATTATCGTGTTTATTTCTTCATAGCAGTTATCACCATCTAAAATTACCATTTTCCTTATTGGTTTACTTTCTGGCATGCGTGCGCACGCACACACACACAGAGTAAAATTTGTTGCTGGGATGTATAAAAAATGGACCTTAGCACCAAAGAATTTATGATACAGGTGTAAGAGTAGTTGGGGGCTCATGTGTCAAGGCCAGGAGCTCACTTCCAGCCAAGAGGTAGGAGTTTTGAGAGTTATGGGGTCTTGAGCAAGGCTTTGAAGGATGAATAGCATTTGAAAAAGTGGAAGTGAATGAAGAGAGAGGAGGCAACAAATGACAACAGCAACAGCAGTTCTGATTTTCTGAACACCACCATGGTAACATGCCTTGTTCTCAGCTCTGCAGTAGAGCAGTGAACAAGTCAGAGGAGACCCTGGCTCTTGAATGGCACTCACATTGCAGTGAAAGGAAACAGGACCCATAGTAATCAATATAATGTAGAGGATAATGAAGAGTAATGGGCTGGAAAGAGAGGAACATAGAGGTGGGTGGGGTTCCTATAGATGTAGGTAATCAGGGGGTCTTTGAAGAAGCCATGTCTGAGCTAAGAGCAGAGTGATTAAAAAAAAAAAAGCCAGGCACCCATATTCCAGTCCACTGTTTTACACACAAGGCTCATTCCTCCTACATTCAGCCCTTGCCACCTCTTCTCTTTCTCTGTCCTCTGATATTTCACCAGAGGCATTATTTGTTTCCTCGGGCCACTCTCTACTCCTTTTACTACAAATCACTCCAACCTTTCAAAGCCTCTTTCAATTTTCCTTTATTTAGTACCAATTCAACAAACCAAAAGGCCCCAAATCAAGCCAAAAACCTTAAGAAGCTTCTTAGAAGGGGGAAAAGGCTGGGGGAAGACAAGGAATCCTCATGCCTCATTTTTCCCTGTCACATTGGTGAACTCAAAATAAAAACAGCAACCTGACAGGGATGCTGTGGGGATTGTCCTCTCTACCACATAGTGGGTACTCTGGACACATTAATTCTCTTCTCTCCCCCACTCCTTGATATTCTCAAATGTGAAGTGTTGGTTTTTAGCGTTATGTGTTCATAGAATAAATGAAAGACACCATGAAGAAGAAAATAATAGTAATCACCCTCATAAATTTCCCATGACTCAAAAGTAACAACAATTTAACCTTTCAGTGTATTTTTTCCCCAGGATTTTCTCTAAGTTTCTTTCTTTAAAAAAAAAACAGATTTATTGGGGTATAATTTGAATACCATAAAGTCCACCTTTTTGAAGTATACACTATCATTTCTTAGCAAATTCCCAAAGTTGTGTGATAATCATCACTAATTTTTGGAACATTTTGTCTTTCCAAAAAGAAACTTTGTACTCATTAGCAGTCATTCCCATTTACCTCTACCTCATGTCCAGCCCTAAATAACCATTACTTTATTTTCTGTCTCTATAGACCTTACCATTCTGAACATTTTATAAAAATGAAGTCTTTTGTGTCTGGTTTCACTTAGCATGATTTCAAGGTTCATCTATGCCATAGTATATATCAGTAATTCATTCCTTATGAATTCCTAATTCCAACAAATAACATTTTGTTGTATGGATATACCACATTTTGTTTATACATTTTTCAGTTGATAGACATTTGGGTTATTTCCATTTTTTACTATTATGAATAATGCTACTATTCAGTTTTTATGTGGATACATATTTTCTTTTTTCTTGAATATTGTACATACCTAGAAGTGGACTTGCCAGATCATATGGTAACTCTTTGATATTTTGAGGAGCTACCAGATTCTCAATGTTTCTTTCTTCGTGTTATGGTGATGCTGTAATACAATCACCTGTACTAGCTTTCTGAGACTTTATTTCTTCCCTTAGTTTCTCAGTAAAACTTATTTTTTCAGGCTTCTATTTAAAAATGCATTTTGGTCAATAAGGCATGGTCTAGACCCTGGGAATACAAACATAAATAAATGGTGCCCATTGTTGTCAATGATCCCACAATCTGGTGGAGAAAGCAAACACATCAAGTTCAATTCCATGTGGTCTGTGCTATAGTAGAGGGAGATTTACAAACTGCTGAGAGAGCTCAGATGAAGAGAACAAAACTCTTCCCATGGGGTGGTAGGGAAGGCTTCCTGGGGTAAGTGACATTTGCAGAGTCAGGAAAGATGAGCATGGGTTCATCAGGTTGATGAGAAAGAAGGAGAGGAGGAGATGGAGGAGGAGAAGAATGCTAAGCAGAAGCAACAAAATGTGAAAAAGCATGTAAACATGAAAGAAAATGGCACCCAAGATACAACTACAAACAGATTGGTGTGGTCAGAGTCCCAGGACAGTTGTAATACTGCTAATGTAGGTCAGAGCCCGATTTTGAACAGCTTTGAATGACATGTAAAGAATTAGTAATTTAACCTGACCACTACAGAGCCTTAGAAAGATTTAAGGCCAGGAGTTGGCATGGTTAAAACCATGTATTTTTAAATACTTTAAAAAGTATTTGTATGGGTGCCTGGGTGGCTCACTCAGTTAAGCATCTTCCTTTGGCTCAGGTCATGATCTCAGGGTTTTGGGATTGAGCCCCGGGTTGAGCTCTGCTCCCCACATAGTGGCAAATCTGTTTCTCCCTATCTCTCTGCCCACCCCCGCTCATGCTCTCTCTCACAAATAAATAAATACATAATCTTTTTAAAAAGTAATTTTAAATCAATGGTATACATGTATATGGTTAAAAATCAAGGAACAGAAGTGTTTATTTTTTTATTAACATATAATGTATTATTAGCCCCAGAGGTACAGATCTGTGAATCGCCAGGTTTACACATTTCACAGCACTCACCATAGCACATATCCTCCCCAATGTCCATAACCCCACCACCCTCTCCCTACCCCCCTCCCCCCGGCAACCCTCAGTTTGTTTTGTGAGATTAAGAGTCTCTTATGGTTTGTCTCCCTCCCGATCCCATGTTGTTTCACTTATTCTTTTCCTACCCCCCAGACCCCCCACGTTGCATCTCCACTTCCTCATATCAGGGAGGTCATATGATAGTTGTCTTTCTCTGATTGATTTATTTTGCTAAGCGTAATACCCTCTAGTTCCATCCACGTCGTCGCAAATGGCAAGATTTCAATTCTTTTGATGGCTGCATAGTATTCCACTGTATATGTATACAACATCTTCTTTATCCATTCATCTGTTGATAGACATCTAGGTTCTTTCCATAGTTTGGCTATTGTGGACATTGCTGCTATAAAGGGGCACACGTGCCCCTTCGGATCACTACATTTGTACCGTTAGGGGAAATACCCAGTAGTGCAATTGCTGGGTCATAACATAGCTCTATTTTCAACTTTTTGAGGAACCTCCATGCTGTTTTCCAGAGTGGTTGCACCAGCTTGCATTTCCACAAACAGTGTAGGAGGGTTCCCCTTTCTCTACATCCTTGCCAGCAGCTGTCATTTCCTGCCTTGTTAATTTTAGCCATTCTGACTGGTGTGATGTGGTATCTCATCATGGTTTTGATTTGTATTTCCCTGATGCCGAGTGATGTGGAGCACTTTTTCATGTGTTTGTTGGCCATCTGGATGTCTTCTTTGCAGCAATGTCTGTTCATGTCCTCTACCCTTTTCTTGATTGTATTATTTGTTCTTTCCGTGCTGAGTTTGCTAAGCTCTTTATAGATTTTGGATACTAGCCCTTTATGTGATATGACATTTGCAAATATCTTTTCTCATTCTGTCAGTTGTCTTTTGGTTTTGTTAACTGTTTCCTTTGCTGTGCAAAAACTTTTGATCCTTTTGATCTTGATGAAGTCCCAATAGTTCATTTTTGCCCTTGCTTCCCTTGCCTTTGATGATGTTCCTAGGAAGAAGTTGCTGCGGCTGAGGTCAGAGAGGTTGCTGCCTGTGTTCTCCTCAAGGATTTTGATGGCTTCCTTTCTCACATTGAGGTCCTTCACTCATTTTGAGTCTATTTTCATGTGTGGTGTAAGGAAATGGTCTAATTTAATTTTTCTGCATGTGGCTGCCCAATTTTCCCAACACCATTTGTTGAAAAGACTGTCTCTTTTGCACTGGACATTCTTTCCTGCTTTGTCGAAGATTAGTTGACTGTAGAGTTGAGGGTCTATTTCTGGGCTCTCTATTCTGTTCCATTGATCTATGTGTCTGTTTTTGTGCCAGTACCATACTGTCTTGATGATGACAGCTTTGTAATAGAGCTTGAAGTCTGGAATTGTGATGCCACCAACTTAGGCTTTCTTTTTCAATATTCCTCTTGCCATTCGAGGTCTTTTCTGGTTCCATATGAATTGTAGGATTATTTGTCCCGTTTCTTTGAAAAAAATGGATGGTATTTTGATAGGGATTGCATTAAATGTGTAGATTGCTTTTGGTAGCATAGACATTTTCACAATACTTGTTCTTCCAATCCAGGAGCATGGAACATTTTTCCATTTCTTTGTGTCTTCCTCAATTTCTTTCATGAGTACTTTATAGTTTTCTGAGTATAGATTCTTTGCATCTTTGGTTAGGTTTATTCCTAGGTATCTTATGGTTTTGGGTGCAATTTGTAAATGGGATTGACTCCTTAATTTCTCTTTCTTCTATCTTGTTATTGGTGTAAAGAAATGCAACTGATTTCTGTGCATTGATTTTATATCATGACACTTTACTGAATTCCTGTACAAGTTCTAGCAATTTTGGAGTGGAGTCTTTTGGGTTTTCCACATATAGTATCATATCATCTGCAAAGAGTGATAGTTTGACTTCTTCTTTGCCGATTTGGATACCTTTAATTTCTTTTTTTTTTGTCTGATTGCTGAGGCTAGGACTTCTAGTACTATGTTGAATAGCAGTGGTGATAATGGACATCCCTGCCATGTTCCTGACCTTAGCGGAAAACTCTCAGTTTTTCTCCATTGAGAATGACATTTGCAGTGGGTTTTTCATAGATGGCTTTGATGATATTGAGGTATGTACCCTCTATCCCTACACTTTGCAGAGTTTTGATCAGGAAAGGATGCTGTACTTTGTCAAATGCTTTTTCAGCATCTATTGAGAGTATGATATGGTTCTTGTTCTTTCTTTTATTAATGTATTGTATCACATTGAGTAATTTGCAGATGTTGAACCAACCTTGCATCCCTGGAATAAATCGGACTTGGTCGTGGTGAATAATCCTTTGAATGTACTGTTGGATCCTATTGGCTAGCATTTTGGTGAGAATTTTTGCATCTGTGTTCAGAAGTGTTTATTATAATGACAAGCAGTCTCTTGCTCCATTTGTCCCATGTCAGACCCTCTCCTCTTTTGTTTCTCCTGGTAATTAGTTCCCTCATTTATTCCTAATAATACATATAAGCTGTTATTTCTTGATCTATCAATTTAAGACACAAACTCCCTACTTTTATCTTTTATCTCTGCAATAAACACTCTATCTTCTTATTGTACTCTTATCTATGTACTTTCCATGGACACAACTATTTTACATTCCCACCAGCAATGTATAAGAGTTTCAATCACCCCCTTGCTTTTCTGTGTAGCTTTAGACAATATACTTGTACCTGTATTTCTTGTTTTATCAACACTAAACATCTCTTGACTATCCATTCTGTGAAATGAGGATATTAGTGGCCCTGCTTTTCCCTAATATTCTCCTCTCCTTTCTACATCCTATCTTCTGTCACCTGTATTTTTAATTTTACACTGTCAAGATTGATATTTGCATTATGTTCTACAAGCATAATTAAATCCTCCATGCTTTCTCTATAGGTTGACTCAAAATAAACAATGGTTGTATTAATTGTTGTGACTTGTACATTTTGTTCCTTTTATAGCCAAGTAGTTTAGTGCCCTCATTTCCCTTTCTTATATAACTTTTTTTTTGTATTCTGCTGCTGCTGCATGGAGGATTCTGTTTATTTCTGCTAGGTCTAGTTAGTTTATAGTGCCATTTAAGTTCTCTATCTCCTTACTGATCTTTTGTCTGGTTGTTCTATCCATAATTGAAAGTGGAGTATCAGAGTCTCCAAAAATTATTGTAAAATCATTTATTCCTCCCTTTAATTGTGTCAATTTTGGCTTCACATATTTGGAGATCTGAGTTCATTCACATATGCCATTCAGATGGTCACATTACTATGTCAAGGCTATATCCTTGGGGACAGCCTCTTAGGAGCAGGAAAGGTAAGCAGAATGCACATTCCAAGGACAGAGGAGTGGGTGAGGAGCTTCTGATTGCCCTGGTCCAGCTCACCAGTCAATTGATGTCATGTCCTCTCCATGACATCCCCTAACCTCAGATTTGGCAATGGGTTCTCATATATGACACCAAAATACAAGAAAAACAACTCAAATAGACAAATTTGAATTTGAATTCATCAAAATGAGAAAATTTTATGATATAAAATTCTATCAAGAAAGTGAAAAAACATTACCCCATATGGAAGAAATATTTGCAGATCACAAGGGACTTGCATGTAGTATATATAAACAACTCTTAAAACTCCAAATAGATGATCCAATTTTTAAAAATGGGTAACGTATCTGAGTAGACATTTCTCCAAAGAAGATATACAAATGTTCAATAATTACATTAAAAGATTCTCAAAATCATTAGTCAACCATCAAAACCACAATGAGATACCACTTCACATCTATTAGGATGGCTACAATCAAAAAGTTAGAGTTGGTGAAGATGTGGAGAAATCAGAACCCTCATATATTGAAGGAAGGAATGCAAAATAGAGCAACCACTTTGGAAAGCAGTCAGGCAGTTTATGCATGTTTATAAAACTTGTTTATGCATGTTTATAGCAGCATTATTCATAATAACCAAAAGAGGGAAACAGCCCAAATATCTATCAACTGATGAATAGATAAATTAAATATGCTGTATCCTTATAGTGACAGTGTATTTCACAATACAAAGAAATACAATTCAGACACATGCTACAACACAGATAAACTTTGAAAACATTACATTAAGTGAAAGGAACTAGTCACACAAAGCCATGTATTATATGATTCCAATTGTTTGAAATGTCCGTAATAGGCAAGTCCACAGATACTCCTGTTTGTCAGAACTTGGAGAAAAGGAGGAAGTGGGGACGATTGCTAATACAGGTACAAGATTTCTTTTTGAGGTGATGAAAATGTTCTAAAGTTGACTGTGGTGATAATTGCAAGTATACCAAAAGCCATTGCATTGTATACTCAGTAATGGATGAATTGTATAGTACGCGAATTATATCTCAATAAACCTGTTTTTTTAAAGCTCCACTTAGACCATTTAAAAAAAAAGAAGCTGTGATGCTGTCAGACCTGCTCAGTAGTGGAGATCTCATGTACAGAGCAATAAGGAAATAAATATGGGACCTGAAGAGAGAAGCTTAGAATGGTCTAGCCGCATGGAGAATGGAACAGGATTCTAAGCTACTCCAGAGATCCCAGCCACAGGAGTTTAAATGATCACTCTTAGCCTCTCTTTTAATCTTTCAGTTCCAACATTCAGTGCTGGCTGCTTGACAGTTTTCTCTAGTTCCTGTATCAGAATTCCTTTTGCATAGAATTTTCTGCCAGACCACCTTCAAGGTACCACCAAGTGGACTGCCCTTTGGTCAAATAACCAACCCGATTCAACTAACCATGGTCATCCCTACTCCACCTCACCAGATTCAATTACTTCCTGTTCTCTTCCTTGCTCCCGCAGCACTCTGAGTCTCTGTCTATTATAGTCCTGAACCTCTTGGATTCTGGCCAGTAAGTATACATTTCTATCCCAGAAACCTGGCCCAATTCTTCACTGCTTCTCCCAGGGCATCTGGTATAGTTGGGCACAATATGGGTACTAAGTCAAAATGCATTCAACACTAATGATAATAGCATTTCTCACATGTTTATAATATGGCAGGCATTGAGGCCTTTTCATGCATTAACTTATTTAACCCTCACATCAACCTTATAGGGTAAATACTATTATTACTCTGATAATACTGATGAGGTGACTATTACTTTAAAGAAGTTAAGTAGCTTGCCCAAGATCATGCAGTTAATAAGTGGTAGAGCTAAGAATTAAACATAGCAGCCTAGCTCTTGAGACTGCAAATTACATGAAATCCAGAGGACTAGTAGCAAAGACAGTGAATCAAGCATCAGAGAGTTCTTTGCAGGCTGGAATGATAAGTTGAGAGGGAAAAGGTGAAATATTATAGCACATAGATTTTGGATACTAGCCCTTTATCTGATATGTCGTTTGCAAATATCTTCTCCCATTCTGTCAGTTGTCTTTTGGTTTTGTTAACTGTTTCCTTTGCTGTGCAAAAGCTTTTGATCTTGATGAAATCCCAACAGTTCATTTTTGCCCTTGCTTCCCTTGCCTTTGCCGTTGTTCCTAGGAAGATGTTAGCAAACTCAACACCCAAAGAACAAACAATCCAATCAAGAAATGGGCAGAGGACATGAACAGACATTTCTGCAAAGAAGACATCCAGATGGCCAACAGACACATGAAAAAATGCTCCACGTCACTCGCCATCAGGGAAATACAAATCAAAACCACAATGAGATATCACCTCACACCAGTCAGAATGGCTAAAATGAACAAGTCAGGAAATGACAGATGCTGGAGAGGATGTGGAGAAAGGGGAACCCTCCTCCACTGTTGGTGGGAATGCAAGCTGGTGCAACCACTCTGGAAAACAGCATGGAGGTTCCTCAAAATGTTGAAAATAGAACTACCCTATGACCCAGCAATTGCACTACTGGGTATTTACCTTAAAGATACAAACATAGTGATCCGAAGGGGCACGTGTACCCGAATGTTCATAGCAGCAATGTCTACAATAGCCAGACTATGGAAAGAACCTAGATGTCCATCAACAGATGAATGGATAAAGAAGATGTGGTATATATACACAATGGAATACTATGCAGCCATCAAAAGAAATGAAATCTTGCCATTTGCGACGACGTGGATGGAACTAGAGCGTATCATGCTTAGTGAAATAAGTCAATCGGAGAAAGACAACTATCATATGATCTCCCTGATATGAGGACATGGAGAAGCAACATGGGGGGGTAGGAGATAGGAGAAGAATAAATGAAACAAGATGGGATTGGGAGGGAGACAAACCATACATGACTCTTAATCTCACAAAACAAACTGGGGGTTGCTGCGGGGAGGTGGGATTGGGGGAGGGGGAGCGGGCTATGGACATTGGGGAGGGGAAGCAAACCATAAGAGACTATGGACTCTGAAAAACAACCTGAGGGTTTTGAAGGGTCAGGGGTGGGAGGTTGGGGCAACCTGAGGGTTTTGAAGGGTCAGGGGTGGGAGGTTGGGGGAACAGGTGGTGGGTAATGGGGAGGGCACGTTTTGCATGGAGCACTGGGTGTTGTGCAAAAAGAATGAATACTGTTACGCTGAAAAAATAAATAAAATGAGAAAAAAAAAAAAAAAGAAATATTATAGCACAAAATGTAACCTGTAACTAGCCCCACCCCTCACCCCTCAGTCCAATGGCACAAGTCTAAGAAAGGAAAGGTGGGTCTTAGCTGCAGTGAATTTGGAAGCCCTTTGAACTTGCTCCTTTCGCTTTATTCCCTCTAATCAACCATTTGCCAAGTAAGGCTGCAGCCATTTCCATCCATGCCTTCCTTTCCATTCTCATTCTTTCTACCTTAGTTTAAGACATTAACATCCCTTCCCTAGACCACAGCAAAAGTCTGTTCGGTAACCTGGCCTCCAGCCACCCCTTTCTCACACCTAGGGTGAATCTAAAACCTTACCTGGCACACTTCGCCTTCAAGACTCCCTATCTCTCCCTCTTACTAAAATGTGAGCCCTTGAGGTAGATACCAGACCTTGTTTATCTTTCTATTTCTCCCTACCATCACCAAAAAAGAAACACACATCCGTGCAGTGCCTGGTATGACAAAATTTAAATATCCTGGGTCTACCAAAGAGAAATTTCAACTTCTTCACCAAAGATGGTATGCATGTAAGGAGAAAGGCCTACATCACCGCCACCCTCACATACTTCTGTGCCCCTAGGCATGAACCTGGGCACCTCTCCGTTACCAGCTGATGAGGCAGTATCCTTTCCTTCCTTGCCATGGGCCACCAGCAGCTCTCTCTGGCATATATAGACCCATCTGCCCATCAACTAAGTGAAACCACCCAAAGGTTTATCCAAGGTCCAGACGTATGTGGATAGTTAGAGGAGCTTGGACATCTCTACCTCTCAGCAAAGAGTGAATGAGGCTCGCATCCACCAATGATTTTTATATCTTGCTTTAAACTTTTCACATCATTTTCATCCTTAAGTATCCTGCAAAAGAGGTAGGGCAGGAGATTCTTATTTTAAATGGGGAAACTGAGGCTCAGAGAAGGAACAGGAACTTCCCAGAGTAATTGAGGCTGCACGTGGAATTCCAGCTCCAAAACACACACATAGTACCCAGAGCACATTGTGGATACTTAGTGGTGGTGTCTTACCCATATTCATTCCTTCCATCCTTATAAATGCAGAGACCTGAGATAGCACGTACAATCTGCATTGGTTAATCAGACTTGTTAGTCACATTCCCAGTGTTCTAGTTTCTGCTGAAAGGTAGTAGCCACCCAGAAGCAGTTCTGGACTGTGAAGGCTGAGGCACTATTACATATATGCATGGTGAGGCAGGGCGGGGTTAGGGGGTGATGTAGTGGGAAATGAGAGGAGATGAGAATGCAGGCACCATGAAATTCCAGGCTCACACCAATCCCCAGAGTACGCACTTAGGTCCCTGGCTCCTCGCTGTGGTTTCCACTTATAGGTCTGGTAGGGAGCTCAACTCTTTCTGGCCTTGCTCTTCCCCTGTACAACATCCTCTTGCAGGAGAGGCTTCTCACCTTCTGCAAGCTTTTGACCTTCCTACTTATAAATGAAACATACACTAGCAACCTCTTAGTTCCTTTTGATCCTTACTTTTCCTTCTAACATTCTATACATTTTATTTTTTAATTGTTTGTCTTCCTTCACAAATATGAGCTCCATGAGGGGAGGGATTTTTTTTTTAAGCGGTGTTCTTTGTTTTTTTTTAAGATTTTATTTTTTTATTTGACAGACAGAGATCACAAGGAGGCAGAGAGGCAGGCAGAGAGAGGGAGAGGAAGCAGGCTCCCCGCTGAGCAGAAAGTCCGATGTAGGGCTCCATCCCAGGACCCTAGGATCATGACCTGAGCTGAAGGCAGAGGCCTAACCCACTGAGCCACCCAGGCGCCCCAAGAGGGAAGGGATTTTTATATGTTTTCACCTCTCATAGCAGTCACTGTGTGTTTCTCAGTGTCCAGTTCCATGCTGTGTTCCTCAGTGCAAGAACAGTGTCTGGCAAATCATGGGTACTCAGTAAATATTTGTGGGATGGGTGGGCTCTCACAGTCCAAATCCTCCACTGTCAGCCCCCAGCCTATAAAGCAGCACCATGTGCACATGCTACAAGCCCGTGAAGTATGGAATGGAGAATGTAGTTACAGAGAACTGCTTGGTCCCCTTGAAGGGATAAAGCTGGTAGCTTTTCTTCTCATTTCTATGTCAGGGTATGCACCTCAGACCCACCTGCCCAGCTCTGCAGCCTAGACAGCCTTCCCCTTCTCTCAATTTACCTAGTCCTTCCTAGCTAAAATCTCTAGCCAAAATGCTGCCTGACTACCTCAAACTCTATCCCAGTCCTATCCACTTTCATTGGCATCTACATCTACCACCACTTTCCTGAGTAGTAATTCAATCTAATAAACACTGGCTTAGAGTGCACATTTCCAGAATGTTCATTCAACACACAACTATTAAGCACCTACGAGAAGCCAATGAGGACAAATAAGACTCAGTTCCTGTCCTCAAATTGATCCCAGTTGAGTAAGGGAGTCTGAAATGTAACCAGATTCATACTAATTAGTGTGATTAATTTTGTGACAAAGAGAAGCCAGGGGTTGTGGGAACCCAGAAGAGGAAAACCCAAACTGGCTTTCAAAAAAAGAAGTAGGGTAAGCTGAGGCTTAAGAGGATGTGGAGTTTGCCAAGTGATAAAGTAGGAAGGAAGATGTTTCAGGCAAAAGAAGTGTGTGCCTGAAGTCTGGAGATAGGCAAGAATGGTTCGTAAGATAGAAGTTTTGCCATCTACTAGGAAGTGGGAGAGATAAAACTGGGAAGAATTCATGTGTCAGACTGTGGGGGGCCTTGTAGGCTATGGTGAGGAGTTTGGATTTTATCTAAAGAGCAATGGGGAACCAGTGAAGGGTATTTCAGGGATGTGGAGCATGGCTTGGAGAGGCAAGAGTGAACTCAGAGAAATCAATTAGGAGGGACTATGGTATTCCAGGTGAGTGATAAAAGATGATGATGACCTGTGATAGCAGTGTAGATATGGAGGACAGGACAGACTCAAACTTAAGGTAGAAGGAGGAGACAAAAGTCAAAAACAAAAACAAAATCCAACAACCCTGGACTTGGAGACAGGTTCACTGGAGGATCTGATTCAAGAGAAAAGGGATGCTGATTTGGATTGGGCCCAATGAAAGGCATTGTGGCTTGAGATGCTGGTGGGACTTCTGAGGGAAGATGTCCAGTAGGCAGATATACTTGTAAGTGCTGACATTTTTCTCAAATAGCTCAGTCCTGCCCATCTTTGGGTTCTCCATTGTCTACATTATTTTTATCTCTTTGCCTTGTCATTTTTACTAGATCTCTGTGTCCATACCTCTCTTCAATCTTCTTTCCGAGGCCATCAGTTTGTCTGCCCACCTCTATCCCACTATATTCTTCTCTGTTCCATCCCAACTGAATATCCCTCAGTATATCTTGGAATTGGAAGTGCATACTTCCAATTAATATGTGATTCTATTTTCCATCAGTCAATTTCTTCCCCATAGCAAATTTTTAATTGCAAACATGCATATTAACTCTAGACATAGCATCATTTGATTAGAGGCTTTTGAACTACTAAATAGAAATACCCTTGGAATGTGAAACTCAGAGAGGGGAAGTGAGTTTTTAAGGTCACTTCAAGGTCACAAGTATGAGTTTGTAGTTGAAAGGGGACCAGAACCTGGTACTTTCTGCACCCCAGGCTGGTGCTTGAGTGCATACAGTGGATTCTTCCTAGCACAAAAAGGGCTGTTTAAGATACTGAGCAAATGAAGAGGGTGCTTACTTGCCATGAAGACATAAAGAGGAGCTATGAAATTTCCTCTTCCAAACTCTCAGCAGAGAGTTGCTATTCAATTGACTTTGGCTCTTCTGCTTCAAAATAGGCATTTTACTAGGCCGACATCTCCCTTATATACATTCTCACTGGGTTGAATATCACCTAACAAGTAGTAACTAAGCTATTGGGACCAGACCATGGGGAGATAATGGAGACAGGTATTTCTACTCCAACAGTACCCCATTACAGCAGAGATATAGGTGTCTTATTGGCCAATCCAGAGATCATCCTGGGATGACACACTTGTTCAAATAGTGGCTTCTGAGAGCTGGGAGCCCAATGGTGAACAATAAAGCTAAATTACCCACAAGGACTAGGGTCCACCTCTTCCAGACCTTCCTTAGGGAGAAGGAAAACATCACAATGGGGATAAGAGACCCTCTGAAGCTTCCAACCCACTTGGTGGCCTCTCTGAGACCTGAAATCTGTGCCAGCATCCATCCAACTGACACAGAACGACTGAGAGGCAGGAGAACTAAAATCCAATCTCTTCTCCACTACTTAGTACCTATGTGATCTTAAGCAAGTTACTTAATCTCTTAGTAGTTGGAATTAACAGTTCTGACTGCTAATTATGTAAAATAGAAGTAATTAGTATCCACCTCACAGTGTAGTGAGATGCTGAAAGAGGAGTGTGAATATGATAGAACTCCATAAACTGTAAACCAGTGCACAAATGGAAGTTATATTGCCAGGAATATAACTGGGGTTATATTGTTGTTTGACCAACAGTCCCACCTCTAGCATGGTCTCCTCTTGCTGTGGTGTCAGCCCTTGCCCTCTTATGACTCCTACTCCTCAAAGGCACATGAGGTAGCTTCCAAAGAGTACAATTGTTTTCCCGAATCTTGTGGAACCCCCACTCTCATTTTACTGAAAAGTAGACACTTAACAGTACACGATCTCTGACTTGAGATCTCAGAGGTATTGTCACAAGCAGAGGTTATAGATGGGATCTTGGTGCCTCCAGGGTAGGAAAGATAAGGACCCAATCTCAAAATTTGCTTCTTCCCTTCCCCTAGGAGCCCTTCTTCCAATAGCAGATGACAAGCCCCAAGAAGCCACCCCAGAAATCTGCATTTTTAACATACACCTCAGATGATTCCAATGCAGAGTTTCCCAGACCAGACAGCTGCCTTAATTAATCTATGTGGACAGGGCCAGTAGCCCTCCTGGGTTCCTTGCAAGGCAATACCTATCCTAAATCATGGCAGCGAGACATTGTGAGTGACAGGTGGGAGTGATATTTGGGATCCAGCCCCAATTGGTCCAGTAGCCCAATTCTCTCAGATGGTACCTCATGAATGTGACCACAGGGTCCCACAAGGTGCAAATATGCTTTGGCCTTCCCATGTTTAAGTCAAACACGTTTGTTTGTCCCCAGCCTTTGCTACAGTTCTGCCTGGGGGGCTCTGAACACCACAGGAAGCACAAATAATGGAGAGGCACAAAGTCAATTTTTGTGAGTCTAGGAAGAATATACACAGTGGCTTAATGGAGGAAGGCAGTAGGAAGCCCCTTTCAAAGAGGACATAGGAGGAAAGGAGATAGATCAACCAAGGGATCTGGTCAGAGTCCTGGGAGGCATGTTCTAGGAGGTGTCATTGAGAGAAGTCCAATGACAGTATGTGACAGAGGACTGTGTGGGGGTGGGGATGATAGGCTTTCCAAATAGCTTGTGAGGAAAATCCGCCAGCTCCTTTCCTCCATGACTATATCACTGACAGCACAAATTGGTGTACTGCTTTTTGTCAGTGTCATAAAACACACACCACACAAGGAAGCAGGAATCCCAGGTCTGAGTGCAACCCCTAATATAGATGCTTGAGGGGTAGGGAGAGGGAAATTATCTACGAACAGTTTGCAGCTCTGCCTTTGCTACCAGTACTAAGACCTCAAGAAGTGCTGAATAGGACTTGACAGGGATGCTGCACAGAAAACCCCAACACAAAATAAGGGTAGAACCAGAAAACTGTAAAGTCTCTGTCATCCCTAATTGTCTGCTTCTTTAGCTCTCTGCTTAATCCAATCAAGACACAGATTTTTCCAGGTAGGAGATCATAGTAATAGATCTAACATTGATTGTATCCTTTATTATATGTCCCAGACTATTCTAAGCCCCTATGCATGACCCACTTAATCCTTATAGAAGGTTGGGATTTTTTACGACTCTATTTTTACAGATGAGGAAACTGAGGCACAGAGAGGTTAAGTAACTTGCCCATAATTCCCATTTTGGGCAGTACAGGCCAGGTCATGCTGAATTAATAAATATCACCTAAATCTCAGGTACTTAAAAAGAAAGTTTACTCTCACTCACATTATATGTTCATTGTGGGTCACAGGAGGGGTCTAGGACCCAGGTTGGGGGCGCAACCACCATCTTATGACAGTGATACCACCATCTCAACCTGGGCTTCCACCATTACCAAAACTACGGAAGACAAAGTGGACAGTTGAAGATGTGCCATTAAATGTTTAGATCCAGATGTGACCCCAGTTAAGTTCTGTGTTCACTTCTTTGGCCAGAACCAGTCACATGTCCACATCTAACTTCAATCAAGTAGGGACACATAATCCTGTGTGTCCCTAGAAATGCAAAGAAAGCCTACTATTGATGAATGTCAGTGATGTCTATCACAATTCCATGCCTGGCACAGATTTAACCTCTGGCTGCCTTGTTTTCAAGCTTCCACTCTACCACTGAGCTTGAGTTGTCTTTTCCTGTGCCCCCCAAGAAGAAGGCTGACACTCCTCCTGTGAGAGAGTTAGCAACTGACATGATTTGGGGTGGGAGGGGTGGGAGACTCGGGCTCTGGGCAATGTTACCTAGAGGTGGAGAAATGAGACAGTGAAGTTATACCTTTCTTGAGGAAAGTTCTGGTCACTTTGCTGAATGGGGGACATCTAGGAGGGTAGGTGGAGCTGTGAAATTGGATAGGCAGCTCCTTCAATCAGGGTAGGCTGGACCTCAACTTTTCCCGAGAATAAATATTCTGGAGTCATCAGACCATATCATCTGAGTGGGGACTGCTGAGCTCCATAGGGATTGCGCGCTCGCACTCTCTCTCTCTCAATAAAAAGGTCTAGAATTCTTAGCAAACCCCTGGAATGCCAGCCAGAGAGGTGATGGTGAGAGCCCATGGTGGGGATACAGATGCAGCAAGTACATTGCCCCAGCACTGAAGTCATTTCTGGAGCACTCCATTCTCCTCCCTACCAACTTTCCCTTCTATACATTCTGGGAAAACCCTGGGCCTCTCTTAGCAAAACACTCTGAAATCTCAGAGGTTACATGGTGACAGAACCAGAAGAGCTGGACTGCATATGCCAGCTGCAGAGATTGGGATAAGACAGCTAAAACAGTTGCCCATGAGAGGGTGTAGGAGCCTATGCCTGGGGGTGGGGTGGCCTGGTGCTATGGGGGAAACCTGCTTCTAGTACTGGTTTTGCCACTAACTCTCATCTTCAGAAAGTACATTCTGGCCTTTGAGCCTCAGTTTTCCCATTTATAACAGTGAAATCACCAGGGGAGCCTCAGATGGGTTTTATCAAGAAGAAAGCATAAAAGGAATGAGGAAGTATTTCTAAAACTACAAGTCACCAGGTAAACCTGAAGCCAGGTAAAATACAGCAATAATGCTGACAGGAGCTCCCAGGGTCTCCCTTGGCAGGGAAACATGTCTGTGGACTAGACAAATGAATGTCTTTCTATAGTCGCACATTTCCATGTATACCTAAACTTGAAGTCAGCCGAAGCTGGAACATTCTCTAGGGAACTTACTGATCCAGAACATACACACTCGTTGAGTTCTTGGGTGTAAGGATCCATGAAGGCTGTAGTTTCTGGGCAGAAAACAGCCTGTAGGAACAATATGCAACATGCTTAGAGCCTGCCCCAAAGCTATACACTTGTGCTCACTTTTACTGAAGACCGAGTACCTCTGGACAAAGTCTAGCTCCAGGCAGGGCCTCACAGCCAATTCCATGTTGCCATAGCCACTTTTCTTCCAGCTAGCCTTTGTCTGTCTGAGAAATACATTATTCGGGGTGCCTGTGTGGCTTAGTCATTAAGCATCTGCCTTAGGCTTGGGTCATGATCCCAGGGTCCTGGGATCGAGCCCCGCGTCAGGCTCCCTGCTCAGCCGGGAGTCTGCTTCTCCCTCTCCCACTCCTCCTGCTTGTGTTCTCTCTCTCTCTCTCTGTCAAATAATAAATAAAATCTTTATTTTTTTATATTTTTATTTATTTGACAGAGAGAAATCACAACTAGGCAAAGAGGCAGGCAGAGAGAGAGGAGGAAGCAGGCTCCCTGCTGAGCAGAGAGCCCGATGTGGGACTCAATCCCAGGACCCTGGGATCATGACCTGAGCCGAAGGCAGCGGCTTTAACCCACTGAGCCACCCAGGTGCCCTAAATAAAATCTTTAAAAAAAGGAAATACATTATTCACTATGATTTGAAGCTTCACCTGGGTTTGGGGGAGAGGAGTAAGATGAGAAAGTGAATGAGATTTCATAGTCAAAAGAGCACTGGACTGAGAGACAGAAATTCCCTTCTATTACTGGTCAGACATGAGACCTAGGTTAAGTTCCTTGTCCTCTTTTGATTACCTGTATCTGAAGCCAAAGGGAAGTGTCTGAAGGCCAAGTGAGCCGAGAGCAACTGCAGGCTCTTAAATGGGTCTTTCTATCCTGGCGGAGAACATTTTGTAAAAAGAGGAAATGCTGCCAGGGGAAACCAGGAGTTTTAACCACCTGTCTAATGAACTGCAGACAGTTTGCCTTGAGATATATACTTTAGAAACAGTGGTTGGAGAATAGCACTGTGCACAATATGCTCTTTCCTTCCAGAAAGTTGAAGGATATCAGAAGCCTCCTGAGAGAAGGTATGAAGAAGGGTAGGGAGCAGCTTGAAGGATGAGTCCCAGGCCATATGAGCACACTGACCCCTCATGAGAGGGATAGCAGTGTTCAGCTCCTTGCTCTGGGCTGCAGCTATGTTAGAACTGGGGTTTTGTCCATTTTACATATGGGAAGACTGAGGCACAGTAAGGTGAAGAAACGTGCCTGAGGCCCTTCAGCTACTGGGCAACAGAACCAGAATACAAACTCAGTATGATTCCAGAGCCTGTGTGCTTGCTTCTACACCTCTTGCTATCACACTGGCCAGCTGGGCTAAGGGCTTTCAACAAAGAAGTAATCAACCTTTTGCTTGGTGCGAGACACCTATCTAAGCAGTGAAAAGGACAAAATCCCTACCCTGATGGGCTTCAAATCTAGCACAGGGATATGGATAGTAAACCAGCAAAAGGTTAACACTATATTAAGTTATGATAAGTGCTTCGATGAAAGATGAAGCGGGGTCGTGTGCCGAGAGTGATGGGTGTGCTGTTTTAAGAAATGTTTCCTCCATTGAATCACAGTGAGGGCCTTTTTTTGTAAGTCAGTGACCATGTTCATGTGAGTCCATTTCTGGCGTGAGCTGAAATATGAGTGAAGTAAGAAAGCCAAGCACAATGTTAAGGGAGACAGAACATCCTAGGACCTGAACTAGGGTAAGGCATTGGACTGAAATTTAAGGCGTTGCCAAAAAAGTCTCAGTAATCTTTATGTATTCTAGCCTAATATTTTTTTTAAAAGATTTTATTTATTTATTAGACAGAGAGAGAGATCACAAGTAGGCAGAGAGGCAGGCAGAGAGAAAAAGGGAGGGAAGCAGGCTCCCTGCTGAGCAGAGAGCCCGATGTGGGGCTCGATCCCAGGACCCTGAGATTATGACCTGAGACGAAGGCAGAGGCTTAACCCACTGAGCCACCCAGGTGCCCCTAGCCTAATATTTTTAAAAACCAGAATGAATGTAAGAAATTCATGATAAAAACATATAAGGACTATACAGGAGGCAGGCTGGGTACTGCTGATTTTTCCTTTTGTCTCAAGCTCCAATGTGTGTGGCATTGGCCTGTTGCATACAGAGCTAAAGGCGGGGTGGGGGAGCAGCCAGGTCAAAGTGCCTAAGCATCTGGGCCTGAATTGAAGGAGGGGCATATCAGAAAAAGCTTCCTAGAAGAGATGATATTTGACCTAGTCTTGAAGGAAAGCTAGGAGTTTCTAGGCAGACTCTGGGGTAGGAGGGCAGCACAGGCAGAGCACAGTGGGAGCAAAAGGATGCTGGTCTGAAAGAGCCTGTAATTTGAAAGAAATCAAGAGGTAATCTAGTGTGGCTGGGTTCTGCCCACAGTAGGGAAGGAAAAGAGGATGAGGGACAAGGCTGGACATATAAGCTGAGCCAGATGGCGAATGGCCTATAACTCCATCTAAGTATGGGCTTGATTTTGAAGGTGAAGGGAAATCATAGATGCATTTTATTGGGGGGGGGTAGTTAGTATAGGCAGTGCTTAGGAAAATGTTATCCTCCCCAGAGCTCTTCCCTCTGCCTGGGTACTTGTCTGCTGGAGATGTGGACATCAGGCATGGGTTCCATTAAAGAGAGTTCCAGGGCAAAAAACCATCAGACTCCCACATTAGCTTTTACTTCCCTTTGGGTACTTCATCCAAGTCACTGATCACTCCAGACGTTGGGCTTTCAAGCTAGATATTTGGACTCTGCTTGTGCACAGGCAGGCATTATTGCCACCCTCCTCCTCCACCCTCTGGCAGGTGGCCAGACACACTTCAGTGCTCTCTCCCCTTCAACATATGGTCTTTCCAGAGAGGCTCCTTTCTCCCTGCAGTGTCCTCTCCCCTCCATGAGGAGCCTTATCAACTGCACAGTCTCTATGCCATAGAATTTAGGGCTGTAAGGGGCTTCCCAGACCATCTAAGAGTGGTTCTCAGCTCTGCTTACACATTGGAATCACCTGGAAAACATTAAAAATACTGATGGTTTTGGGCACCTGGGTGGCTCAGTGGGTTAAGCCGCTGCCTTCAGCTCAGGTCATGATCTCAGGGTCCTGGGATCGAGTCCCGCATTGGGCTCTCTGCTCAGCAGGGAGCCTGCTTCCCTCTCTCTCTCTCTCTGCCTGCCTCTCTATCTACTTGTGATCTCTCTCTGTCAAATAATAAATAAAATCTTTAAAAAAAATACTGATGGTTTTGCCCCCAGAGACTCTGATGTAATTGGTCTGGGGTGTGGCCTGGGCATCTGGTGATTGGCTCACAGCCAGGTCTAACAACTACCAATTCAGGGTTTCTTAAACATCCTTGATGGTAAGAATCATCAGGGGTACTTATTAAACCTACACATTTCTGGGGCACCTGGGTGGCTCAGTAGGTTAAAGCCTCTGCCTTCGGCTCAGGTCATGATCTCAGGGTCTTGGGATCGAGCCCCGCATCGGGCTCTCTGCTCAGCGGGGAGCCTGCTTCCTCCTCCCTCTCTCTCTGCCTACTTGTGATCTCTGTCTGTCAAATAAATAAATAAAATCTTTTAAAAAAAACTACACATTTCTGGGCTCTACCTTAAAATCTAGATGGGCTTCTTTCTGTCTAGACTTAGGAACAGGGTTCCCAGTATGTGGGTGACTCCTTCCTGCTTCTCTTCATCCACAGAGATGACCCCCGGGAAAACTGTATGCAGGTTGTGGGTGAAGAGTTGCAGTTAGGGGCCTCTCATAGGGCCATTTGCCCTGGACTATTATATGTTAGCATGTTTATTAAGCAGCAAGCAGGTTCTCAAAGCTTCAACAACTGTAAGTGTAGATGAAGCCTCAGCCCTAGGGGATGCCCCACTTTTTAGCAGCTGCAAATTCCAGGATGATCTGGGCAGAAAAATAGGAGAAAGGAGCTGGATTATTTCCCATTGATAGCTTTCCCCTCCTGTCTTGGAACACATAGTGTTGGGCAGATAAGCAAGAGACTGGGTGTGAAGGGAGAGGAGCAAGAAATAGGGAGCAGGAAAAGAGTAGGTTCAAGGTACTGAGTGGGCAATGGAGTATGCCCTCAAAGGACATCAGAGACACAGAGGAAGAGGAACAAAAGCCAGTGCCTGAACCTGTAACATATCTCTTTGATATCTAATGTCACAGAGCACTACAGAGTGGAAACTTTAAGTTTAGCCATAGTAGACTTTCAAAAAATATTTGTTCAATAAATGAGTGATGCCAAGCTTTCAGGTTCTAAGGACATGCCTCTGGAGCAGCTATTGAGGGGCAAACTGGCTGGACATTCTCTTCACTAGAGCCTGTCTTCTTTTCTTTGTTTCATATACCTTTTTCCAAGTTAGATTTCATTGGAATATAGCATTTTAAAACTACTTTTAAGCGCAGAAACCACGGATGTGTTCCAATGTTTTCATATTCCAGATAAAAGGAAATTGAGGCTTGAAAGAGAGAAAGGACTCATGCAGTCAGTGGCAGAACAGGAGCTTGGGCCAATGACTGTCTGAGGGCTAGGATTCGGGCTTCCCAAAACTGTCTGAAGGTCATTTTCACTACATCAGGCTTCCCTCACCTCAGACCTCTATTTCTTCATCTCCAGTCTATTTAGTTATTAATTTATTTTTAAATTAACATATAATGTATTATTTGTTTCAGGGTACAGTTCTGTGAACCATCAGTCTTACACAACGCACAGCACTCACCATAACACAGACCCTCCCCAATGTCCATCACCCAGCCACCCCAGCCCTCCCACCTCCTCAGTCTGTTTCATGTTCATCTCCAGTCTATTTAGATGGCCTGGAAATTGGGGAAGAAATGAGGGAAGGAAAGGAAAGAGGGATGAAGGAGGAAGGTAAGGAAAGAATAAAGGAGAGAAGGAGAGAAAAGAGGAAGGTAAGGAAGACAAGAGCTTGCTGCACTGTGTGTTCTAAAAGAAGAAAATTGGGAGAGCAGAGAGTATTCAAAAACCAGGGATTTATTGAAAAGCAACATTTCTCTGGATAGAACTTGATGGACTTGAGAGTGATGCAAGGTGAGACTGAGGGAAAAAATCAAACTTTAAAAAAATATATATCTGATAGTCCCTGAAGGGGGCCCAGGATGAACTCCAGAATGGTTTGGGCACTTGGAGATAAACTCTCTTGTGATGCATAAGAGTAAGGAGCCCTGAGCATCTGTGCACAATAAATCATTTGTGAACAGATAAATTGGACTTCATCAAAATGTAAAACCTTCATTCAGCAAATAACATTATCAAGTAAATTAACAGATAACTTACAGAATGGGAGAAAATGCTTGCAAATCATATACCTGGTAAGGGCTTAATATTAGAATAGACCTGTTACAAATCTTATTTCTCAATGACAGAAAGTCACACAACTCAATTCAAAAATGGGCAAAGGACTTGAAAAGGTATTTCTCCAAAGAAGAGATATAAATGGCCAACAAGCACTTGAAAAGATAGTCAATATAATTGACCAATAAGGAAATACAAATCGAAACCACAATGAGATATAACTTCGTGCCCACTAGGGTACTAAGGCTAGGATGGCTATAAAGTATATATACATGTATATATTTAAATATATAACATATATATATTTTAAAAAGAAAGCAACAAGTGTTGACAAGGATGTAGAGAAATAAGAACCCTCATACAGTGTTAGTGGGAATGTAAAATAATATGGCCTCTCTAGAAAACATTTTAGTACTTGCTTAAAAAGTTAGAGTTAACATATGACCCAGCAGTTCCACTGCAAATATATACCCAGAAGAATTAAAATGGGTATTCAAATAAACTCTTGTTCACAAATGTACATAGCAATTCTACTCATAATAGCCAAAAGGTGGAAACAACCCAAATGTCTATCAACAGATGAATGAATAAACAAATTGTGTTTTGTCCATACATCAAATAAGAAAAGAAAAGAAATGAAATGAAATACTGATAATATATATAGAGAGAAATTTGGATGAACCTCTAAAACATAAGTGAAGTGAAAGTAGCCAGACACAAAATCACATAATGTATGATTCCTTTTATATGAAATATCTAGAATAGGCAAATCCATAAGGACAAAAACCAGATTAATGGTTGCCAGGGAATGGAGGAAGGGTGATTGAGGAGTGAGTGGTTAATGTATATGCAGTATACTTCTGGGGGTGTGAAAAGTTTTGAAGCTAGGGAGAGGTAGTGGTCGCACAACATTGTGATTGCACTAAATGCCACTGAAGTCTATACTTTAACATGGTTAATTGTATGTCGTGTGAATTTCACCTTAATTAAAAAAATGATGAGGTCACAGTTGCCATCATTAAATAGAAGACATGCAACCTGAACAGTCAGCTCCTCAGATCTAGTATCATGTGGCCTTCTGTAGCATGAGCAACATATTTTCTGTACATTCAAAGCTTAATTTGATAACCAACAGAAGCTCAAAGATGCAAATAGTATCCCCTAGCCAATCCATCTGTTTATAGCCAACTTAAAGTATGAAAACTAGAGCTCCCCCATGTTTTTTATTTCTTATTGGAGCCCTGATTTTGTTCAGGTAATCACCCTCCTCTGCATGGTCATGTGATTCAAGAGATGGGTCCTGATTGGTTTAAAACTATTGTAGAGCCATTGACCCTGGCTTAGGCATGGGCTTGTGACACAGTTCAGACTAATGAGATACTTGGGGAAGCTTACTGGGGACCATTCTGGGAAATGTTGCCTTGCCTTATAACAAAACTACATAGGAAGAGATGATCTTTCCCATGTTTTGTGGGATGTCATTAGGCTGGAAATGATATCCAGAGCAGTGACAGCCATCTTGGAACCAGAACAGATTGAAGCCACCCTATGGATCAGCGAGGAGCCACAGGCAGGTAAATCATGCAATCATCTTGACACACATCCTCATCCCCTATAATAATGGTTACCCACAGGTATCAAGTCCTAATCATTAGAAAAGTGGTTTTTGCATGATGGAGGATGAATACCCAACTTTTGTACCAACATGGATGGAACTGGAAAAGATTATGCTGAGCGAAATAAGTCAAGCAGAGAGAGTCAAGTATCTTATGGTTTCACTTATTTGTGGAGCATAACAAAGAACATGGAGGACATGGGGAGATGGAGAGGAGAAGGGAGTTGAGGGAAATTGGAAGGGAAGATGAACCATGAGAGACTATGGACTCTGAAAAACAACCTGAGTTTTTTGAAGGGGCAGGGGGAGGGAGGTTGGGGAACCAGGTGGTGGGTAATAGAGAGGGCACATATTGCATGGAGCACTGGGTGTGGTGCAAAAACAATGAATACTGTTACACTGAAAATAAATAAATAAATAAATAAAATAAAAGGGGTTTTTGCATATGTAATTAAGTTAAGGATTTTGAGATGAGGTGATTACCTTGGCTTATCCAGGTAGGCTGTGAATGCAATCATGTATATAAGAGAAAGGTTTTAGAGAGATACACAGAGAAGGAAATGTGCAGAAAGAGGCAGAGATTGAACTGATGCAACTGCAAGCCAAGGAATGGCAACAATTTCCAAGAAATCACTATGGGGCATGGGACAATTCTCCCCTAGAACCTGAGGAGAAAGTGTGGCACTGCCAACACTGTGATTTTGGACTTCTTCCCATCAGTGAAAAAATCCTATTGGTTTAAGCAATGCAGTTTGTAGTAATTTATTACAGCAGCCCTAAGAAACTAATATATATCCCCCCATATACTCTGTACTTCCGTTGGGCAAATTTCCTGCTGATCCATTCCAGTTTCAGTGGAAGTGACCCCCATCAGCCCTGTTTCCTGGGCCAGTTTTCCTGTGGTTGCCTCCCGCAGCTCATGTTGCAGTGGTGGCCTGGAGTGTGACAGTTGGTGCTGATGAGGAGGGTCATGATGAATCCTATCTGCCCATTTCCCCACCCTTAGCAAACTCACCCACCCTGGAAGCCCCTGGTGGCCACACTACAAGCATTCAAACATACTTAGCTCTTGGTCTTCCATGGCCTCCCATTAGTTTTCTGGCACCTGACCCATAGGCTATCCTATTCCTTTCCAGAGGACTGCTCCTCCATTCTCACCCTCTCCCCACCCCAAAAGCTCCCTTCACACATCCCAAGAACTGATGTTGTCTACCCATTAGGAAGGACTATACATAAGAAGTGGGTTCCGAGGGTTGGGGAGGGGAAATAGGAGTGGTTTGCCTTCACCACACAAATCCACCACCTCCCTTTTCTGAATCCCTGGCTCCTCATCAGTCACATGACAATTTTGGAGTCAGACAGATATGGAGTTTAAATACCACTTAACCCACTTAGGAGCTGTATAATTGCAGGCCAGTTCCCTAATTCCTCTAAAAATAGGGATAACAAGGGGCGCCTGGGTGGCTCAGTGGATTGAGCCGCTGCCTTCGGCTCAGGTCATGATCTCAGGGTCCTGGGATCGAGCCCCGCATGGGGCTCTCTGCTCTGCAGGGAGCCTGCTTCCTCCTCTCTCTCTGCCTGCCTCTCTGCCTACTTGTGATCTCTGTCTGTCAAATAAATAAATAAAATCTTTAACAAAAAAAAATAGGGATAACAACATTGTAAATGGTTTTTATCTATAGTGGTTGATCCTTCACTTTATGCATTAATAATATTTCCAAAGTTTGGAACATTTACCCCAAAACAGAACAATTTTTAAAGGTACATGAAAAAATGTATTTATGTATGCATAATTTCTGCTAACCATGAAGACACATAAATAACTTGTCATTGTTATTACTAAATATGTATTACCAGTGAGACTGTCATTGTGGTATTACTGGGCTCAGGTGCCATACACACCATTCTGTCCATACTGCATGAATTGGGCCAGTGTGATCTCAACCAACATTATCCACTATCATCTTGTGATGAGCTGTGGTGCTTGATGAATCATCATTGCATTATTATGGTGTTTCTTAAGAAAAATTGATGTCCATTTAAAACATCTCCTTTAGTCCTTTGCTATTCAGATGTCTTGGGTGTTTAGGTTCCAAATGAGTGACTTTCTAACTATGTTTCCTTCTGTCATCAGCTAGACCCAAGATCTGACCATTACTGCCCATCTGCTTGCAACCTCTGAACTTCGTCCAAACATTTTTCCTTAAGGTCTTCTTTCCAGCTTATCTCTTAACTCAGGAAAATGGAAACCAAAGCCACCCCTCAAGCAAGAACAACTGCCCTGACAAGACCTCCAGCCAAACCCAGACCACCCAGACCAGTTTAAGTGTAATCCTTGACTTACATTTACGAAAATGAACCATGGAGTGACCTCTAAATGATGGACAACTACCTTTAACTCATTATAATACTAAAATCTCCACCCAAGGAGGAGCACAAGCCTCATTTACATAGCATACAATGGATGTGTAGGCATGTTTCCTTAAGGCACATATAAGGCCTTATGCTCACTTCTACATATGATAACAAGTCTTTCCCATTCACCTAACCCTAAATTAAAGGATCCCATTCACCCTTGCTCAGGAAGTCATGGCTTTGGGAGTTATTTCCTGTGAGCTCCTTATTTGCTGCAAATAAAGTTTATGCTGTATTCCACCTAGTGTATCTGTGACTCACCAGGGAACAAACTCATGTTGGTTTGGTTTAACTTCCTTCCAGGGTGGTATTAAGAGAGAATATTCAAGTTCCTGTCCACAGAGTCCCCACTCAAGTGTCAGGTCCATGGAGTCTCTTGGCACATGGGAACACTTACACTGAGGAGGCAGGGAGGCTTTGCTTGGGGGCTGTCCATTCCCCTTGCCCCAGCTCTCGTCTCTCCTGTCTCCTTCCTAGTGAACATCAGTGGATAGGTACAGCTTTTAGACTTGATCAGAAAGTGAAACAAGTACGAAAGTGGGTAAAAGATGACCAGCTGTCAACAGGAAGGAAACCATAGTCTCACATTCACCCTCTCCCTGGGTGTGATAGTTAATTTTATGTGTCAACCTTACTCAACTATGGGGTGCCCAGATATTTGGTCAAACATTATTCTGGGTGTGTAAGAGTGTTTCACTTTTTTATTTTTTTAAAGATTTTATTTATTTGTTTGACAGACAGAGATCACAAGTAGGCAGAGAGGCAGGTAGAGAGAGAGGAGGAAGCAGGCTCCCCGCCGAGCAGAGAGCCCGATGCAGGGCTCGATCCCAGGACCCTGGGATCGTGACCTGAGCTGAAGGCAGAGGCTTTAACCCACTGAGCCACCCAGGTGCCCCTTAAGGGTGTTTTAGATAAGATTAACATTTGAATAGAAGACTGAATGAAGGAGGTTGTCCTCCCTGATATGAAAAAGCCTCATCCAATCAGGCGAATGCCAGAAATGCACACAAAATGTTGACCTTCCCAGGAGAGGAGGGGACTTCTGCTTGACTATGTGAACTGGGACACCCATCTTTTCCAGCCTTTATACTTAGACTGAAACATTGGCTCTTCTTGAGTCTCAAGCCTGCCAACTTTGGACTGGAACTTATATCATCAGCTCTCCTGGTTCTCAGGTCTTTAAACTTGAACTAGAACTATACATGGGCTCTCCTGGATCTCCAGCTTGCTGATGGTAGACCTTAGGACTTCTCAGTCTCCATAATTGTGTGAGTTAATTCTTCATAATTAATGGATTTATTTATCCTATTGGTTCTACTTCTCTGGAGAACTCTAAAGCCGTAATAACCTGTCACTCATTTCCTCCAAGATTAGAGTTCCTTCCACACTGGCAGTTCCAGAATTTGGAATCAGGAGACCTGGGTTCAGATCCTGAGTCTACCACTACTCTGCTTGGGTAAGTCATTCACTGTTCATTGCTGGTCTCAGTAGACTGGTTGGTAAAGATGGAAAATAATACCTGCTCTGCCATCTTGCTGGGCTGTTGATGCCTCCAGTCATAAGAAAATGGCAGATCCATGATAACTGAAGACTCCACCCCACCTCTCCTATCTTTTCATCAAGAAAGATTTTTTTCCCCTGGCAGAGCAAAAAAGGTTTTGAAGAAGGAAGGCACCTGGAATCCTGGCATCTGGATCCTCCTCTATTACTATCTCACTGAGTAGCTTGGGCTGGGTCAATTGCCCAGTGAGTACAGTAAGGAGGGTGGCCAAGGAAAACTGGACCATTCTAGGAACCAAAGAGACATTGACCCACAGAAAGGAAAGAGCCATTTTCACAGTAGATTCAAAGATTCCCATTTATGAAACCATCTACCAGGGACTGGGTCCCAGATCTCTTTAAACTCCAGCTACCAGGACATGGTTTTAATTTGGCTTTCATAAGCAGGCAGCTCTATTCTCCACATCAATCCATCAATCTCTCTTTCTCTTCTTTCCTCTTTCTTCCCCACCCCATTACTACCTTTTCAGAGATTTGCTCAGCCCAGTCATCCCGAATCTGCTAGGCAGTCCAGCCTCTTGATTTGATTCACAAACCTCTGAATGGAGAGAATTTTCAGGCAGCCTAATACAATGTTGTTATTAGCTTCTGATAGTCAAGACTTCTTCTGGACTGTTTCTTATTAAAGAAACAATATTTATTTAATGCCCAGATCCCAGGATCTCCATTCCAGGAGTTTTGGAGGTATTTCTAACACTCTGCTCTCCTCCTTTACTTTCTCTTCATCTTTCTCCCCTTTTCTATATTTTCCTGGGTTCTCTCCTCTGTCCTTTGTAAAAGGTATCCTTGGCATCCATTTTTTATTTTGATCTTAATATGCAATGCTCAATTACACAGGATACAGAACAGTTCCATCATCCCCCAAAATGCTCCCTTGTAGTCAGGTCCCTCCCTCAACCTCTAAACCCTATGGGTCACTGAGTAACACTGTAGAGTGTGGAGACTCCTGTGTGTTTCCTTTCTGGTGCCAGGGTACATTAGGTGCCTGGACTCTGGGCTGCCACAAACCTTTAATAGTAGAAGAAAATGCAGAGCTATCCCTAGAAATATGAGGATAATCACTGCATAGCCACAAGCCAGAACTGCTCTGAGGTGTTGCATTCTTTCTTAGTGAATTTATGCAAGCTTTGACATCAGCTTTCAAATATATCCTTGCTTATTAATTTAAAAATGACCAGTGATCTCTTTCTTGCCTTCTCTTTCCCCACTGTATGAAGCTGTACTTTGTGACTTCATAATAGCGCTTTCACAGAGCTGGGTACTATTTTATTTCAGAGGCAGGGACCCTTTCCAGAGCTTTCAAGACCTGATGTGAAAATGGAATCCTATACAACACAGTTAGGAGGTAACTTTGTTCCAAGAAGGGGCTTACTATGGGATTCCTTGGTGTCAAATGCCACTTTACCCCTCCTCATATCTGCACTTAAAGCATAACTGGGCATGCCTATGTTTGATTTGCATGTTGTTTTTTAGCATCACATCTGTTATTCAAGCTCAGGAACACCAAGACTCATTAAACAACCTGAGTTATTTGGGCAATTCTTGGAGGCCAGCTATGGCAAAATTTAATATTACCTCAAGGTCATTGAATCTCTTAGACACTTGATTTATGGGAGAATGACATTACTTTCGTCTCTTGAAATCCTGGATACTGCAAAATCATAGAACAAAAGTATTTTAGAGCTAAATGGGTTGTGTGTGACAGGTTTGTAATCCAGTCCATCCATTTCACATTTTTTTTAAAAAAATTAAATACTTTGTCATTTTATTTTATTTCATCATAGTAAGTGTACTCTTTAATCCTCATTCCCTATTTCATCCACCACCCCCCCACCAACCTCCCCTCTGGTAATCATCAGTTTGTTCTCTATAGTTAAGAGTCTGGTTCTTGGTTTCACTCTCCCTCTCCCTCTATCTCTTCTTTCCTATGCTCCTTTGTTTTTTTCTTAAGTTCCACATATGACTGAGATCATATGGTATTTATCTTTCTCTGACTAACTTATTTCGGTTAGCATTATACTCTCTACCTCTATCCATGTGGCTGCAAAAGGCAGGATTTTGTTCTTTTTGATGGCTAAGTAATATTCCATTGTATACACTCACCACATCTTCTTTATTGTTTCCTTTACTGAGGGGAACTTGGACTGCTTCCATAGTTTGGATATTGTCGAGGATGCTGCAATAAACATAAGGGTGAGGATAGCCCTTTGAATTAGTGGTTTTGTATTTTTTGGGTAGTGTGATTACTGGATTATATTGTAGTTCTATTTTTAATTTTTTTAGGAACTTCCATACTGTGCCACAGTGGGTACACCAATCTGCATTCCCACCAACAGTGCAAGAGGGTTCCTTTTTTCCCATATCCTCACCAACACTTGTTGTTTCTTGTCTTTTTTATTTTAGCCATTCTGTCAGGTGTGAGTTGTTATCTCATTTTTATTTGCATTTCCCTGATGGTAAGTGATGATGAACATCTTTTGATGTGTTTGTTGACTATCTTTATGTCCTTTTAGAAATGTTTACTCATGTCCTCTACCCATTTTTAGTTGGATTATTTGTTTCTTGGGGGTATTGAATGATATCAGTTCTTTATATTTCTTGGAGACTAACCCTTTATCAGACATAACATTTGCAAATAACTACCCCCAATATATACATTGCCTGTTAGTCTTGTTGAATGTTTCCTTTCCTGTGCAGATATGTTTCATTTTGATGTAGCACCAATAGTTTATTTTTACTTTTATTTCTCTTGCTTCAGGAGATATATCTAGAAAAATGTCATTATGGCTGATATGAAGATTACTGTCTATGCTCTCTTCAAGGGTTTTTAGGGTTTCAGATCTCACATTTAGGTATTTAGTCCATTTTGAATTTATTTTTGTGTATGGTGAAAGAAAGTGGTCCAGTTTCATTTTTTTGAATATGACTGTCAAGTTTTCTCAACACCATTTGTTGAAGAGTATCCTTTTCCCCATTTCATACTCTTTCCTCCTTTGTCAAAGATTAATTGACTAGATAATTGTGGTTTTATTTCTGGGTTTTCTGTTCTATGTCATTGAACTATGCGTCTTTTTTGTGTGTTAGGACCATACTGTTTTAATTACTGTTGCTTTATAATATAACTTGAAATCTGGAATTGCAATGTTTCCAGGTTTCTTTTTCTTTTTCAAGATTACTTTGCTTATTCATGGTCTTTTTGGTTCCATACAAATTTTAGGGTTGTTCATTCTAGTTCTGTGAAAAATGCTGTTAGTATTTTGATAGGGATTGCATTAAATGCATGGATTCTTTGGGTAGTATAGACATTTTAGAATTATTTGTTCTTCCAACTCTTTGTATCATCCTGAATTTCTTTCATCAGTGGTTTATAGTTTTCAGAGTATAGGTCTTTCACCTCTTTGGTTAGGTTTATTCCTAGATATTTTATTGTTTTTTTATGTGTAATTATAAATGGGATTGTTTCCTTAATTTCACTTTCTGTTGCTTCATTATTAGCATACAGGAATGCAACAGATTTCTGTACATTAATTTTGTATCCTGCAACATTACTGAATTAATTTATTAGTTCTAGTAGTTTTTTTGCTGGAGTCCTTAGGTTTTTCTATATACAGTATCACATCACCTGCAAAGAATAAGAGTTTTACTTTTTCCTTACAAATTTGGAAGTCTTTTATTTTTTTCTTGTCTGATTGCTATGGCTAGAACTTCCAGTACTATGTTGAATAAAAGTGGTGAGTGGACATCCTTGTCTTCTTCTTGACATTAGGGATAAAGCTCTCAGGTTTTCACCAGTGAGTATGATGCTGACAGTGTGTTTTTCACATAAGCTCTTTATTATGTTGATGTATGTTTCCTCTACACCTACTTTGCAGAGGGTTTTTAGAATGAATGGATGTTGCACTTTGTCAAATGCCTTTTCTTTATCTACTGAAATGATCATATAACTTTTGTCCTTTGACTTACTGACATGATGTATCACATTTATTGTTTCCAAATACTGAGTAAACTTTGCATCCCAGGAATAAATCCCACTTGATCATAGTGTATGATCTTTTGGTTTTTATTTTTTATTTTTTGAGTAGGCTCCAGACCCAGTGTGGGGCTTGAACTCACGACCCTGAGATCAAGAGTCATGTGCTATATTGATGAGCGAGCAAGGTGCCCCAAATGTTTATGACTTTTTACATGTATTGTTGGATTTGGTTTCCTAATATTTTGTTGAGTATATTTGCATCTATATTCATGACAGATATTGGCCTATAGTTCTATTTTTATGGGGTCTTTATCTGGTTTTAATATCAAGGTGACACTGGCCTTATAGAATGAATTTAGAAGTTTTCCTTCCTCTTGTATTTTTGGAATAGTTTGAGAAGAATGGGTATTAGCTCTTCTTTAAATGTTTGGTAGAATTCACCTGTGAAGTCATCTGGTCCTGGACTTTTGTTTGTTGGGAGTTTCTTTTATTACTAATTCAATTTCATTGCTGGAAATTAGTCTGTTCAAATTTCCTATGTTTTCCTGATTTAGTTTTGGTAAATTATATGTATTTAGGAATTTATCTGTTTTGTTGAAGTTGTCCAATTTGTCAGCATGGAGATTTTCATACTATTCTGCTACAATTGTTAGTCTTCCTTTGGTGTTGGTTGTTGTTTTTCCTCTTTCATTAATAATTTTGTTTATTTTTTTTCTCTCTCAATGAGTCTTGCTAGAGGTTTATCAATATTGTTGATATTTTCAAAAAGTAGTTCCTGGTTTCATTGATTTCTTCTATTGTTTTTTCTGTTCCTATATCATTTATTTCTTTTTTTTTTTAAAGATTTATTTATTTGACAGATAGAGATTACAAGTAGGCAGAGAGGCAGGCAGAGAGAGAGAGAGGAGGAAGCAGGCTCCCAGCCAAGCAGAGAGCCCGATGAGGGGCTCGATCCCAGGACCCCGGGATCATGACCTGAGCCGAAGGCAGAGGCTTTAACCCGCTGAGCCACCCAGGCGCCCCTATCATTTATTTCTTTTGTTATTTTTTTTATTAACATCTAATGTATTATTTGTTTCAGGGGTACAGGTCTGTGAATCATCAGTCTTACACAACTCACAGCATTCACCATAGCACATGCCCTCTCCAATGTCCACGACCCACCCACCCTGTCCCTCCTATCCGCCTCCACTCCAGCAACTCTCAGTTTTTTCCCTGAGATTAAGTCTTTTAAGGATTGTTTCTTTCCTGGCCCATCTTGTTTCATTTTTCCCTCCCTTCCCACCCTGACCCCCTGACCTGCCTCTCAAATTTCCTCATATCAGAGAGATCATATGATAATTGTCTTTCTCTGAATGACTTATTTCACTCAGCATAATATCCTGTTCCATCCACATCATTGCAAATGGTAAGATTTCAGGGTATTTTTTATAGTTGCATAGTATGCCTATATATATACATGTATATATATGTATGTGTGTGTCTGTGTGATATATATACATATCATATATATATCATATATATCATATATGATATGATATATATATCATATATATATCATATATCATATATATATGATATATATATCACACCATCTATCTCCATTCATCTGTTGATGGACATCTAGGCTTTTTCCATAGTTTGGCTATTGTGGACATTGCTGTTATAAACATTTGGGTGCACGTGCCCCTTTGTATGTGTACTGTTAGGGTAAATACCCAGTAGTGTGGATGCCAGGTCATAGGGTAGCTCTATTTTCAATTATTTGAGAAATCTCCATACTGTTTTCCAGAGTGGCTGCAGCAGCTTCCATTCCCACCAACAATATAGGAGGGTTCCCCTTTCTCTGCATCTTCACCAACATTTGTCATTTCCTGACTGGTTAATTTTAGCCATTTGACTGGTGTGAGGTGGTGTCTCACTGTGGTTTTGATTTGTATTTTCCTGATGTCGAGTGATGCTGAGCACTTTTTCATGTGTCTTTTGGCCATTTGGATGTCTTCTATGCAGTAATGTCTGTTCATGTCTTCTGCCCATTTCTTGATTGGATTATTTGTTCTTTGGGTGTCGAGTTTGGTAAGTTCTTTATAGATTTTGGATACTAGCCCTTTATCTGATATGTCATTTGCAAATATCTTCTCCAATTCTGTCGGTTGTCTGTTGATTTTGTTGACTGTTTCCTTTGCTGTGCAAAACCTTCTGATCTTGATGAAGTCCTAAGAGTTCATCTTTGCCCTTGCTTCCCTTGCCTTTGGTGATGTTTCTAGGAAGAAGTTGCTGTGGTTGAGGTTGAAGAGGTTGCTGCTTGTGTTCTTCTCAGGGAATTTGACGGGTTCCTGTCTCACAATGAGGTCTTTCATCCAATGTGAGTCTATTTTTGTGTGTGGTGTAAGGAAATGGTCCAGTTTCACTCTTCTTCATGTGGCTGTCTGATTTTCGCAACACCATTTGTTGAAGAGACTGTCATTTTCCATTGGACATTCTTTTCTGCTTTGATGAAGATTAGTTGACTGTAGAGTTGAGGGTCCATTTCTGGGCTCTCTATTCTGTTCCATTGATCCAGGTGTCTGTTTTTCTGCCAGTACTATGCTGTCTGGATGATAACAGCTTTGTAATAGAGTTTAAAGTCTGGAATTGTGCCACCAACTTTGGTTTTCTTTTTCAACATTCCTCTGGCTATTCAGGGTCTTTTCTGGTTCCATATAAATTGTAGGATTATTTGTTCCATTTCTTTGAAAAAAAAATGATGGTATTTTGATAGGGATTACATTGAATGTGTAGATTGCTTTAGGTAGCATAAACATTTTCAAATTTGTTCTTCCAATCCATTAGCATGGAACGTTTTTCCATTTCTTTGTGCTTTCCTCAATTTCTTTCATGAGTACACTATAGTTTTCTGAGTACAGATTTTTTGCTTCTTTGGTTAGGTTTATTCCTAGGTATCTTATGGTTTTGGGTGCAATTTGTAAATGGGATTGACTCCTTAATTTCTTTTTCTTCCATCTTGCTGTTGGTGTATAGAAATGCAACTGATTTCTGAGCATTAATTTTATATCCTGACCCTTTACTGAATTCCTCTATGAGTCCCAGCAGTTTTGGAGTGGAGTCTTTTGGGTTTTCCACATAAAGTATCATATCACCTGTGAAGAGTGGGAGTTTGACTTCTTCTTTGCCAATTTGGATGCCTTTTATTTCTTTTTGTTGTCTGATTGCTGAGGCTAGGACTTCTAGTACTATGTTGAATAGCAGTGGTGATACTGAACATCCCTGCCATGTTCCTGACCTTAGGGGAAAAGTTCTCAGCTTTTCCCCATTGAGAATGATATTCACTGCATGTTTTTCCCTACACTTTGAAGAGGTTTGATCAAGAAAGGATGCTGTACTTTGTCAAATGCTTTTTCAGCATCTATTGAGAGTGTCATATCGTTCTTGTTCTTTCTTTTATTAATATATTGTATCACATTGATTGATTTATGGATGTTGAACCAACCTTGCAGCCCAGGAATAAATCCCACTTGGTCGTGGTGAATAATCCTTTGAATGTACTGTTGGACCTATTGGCTAGTATTTTGGTGAGAATTTTTGTATCTGTGTTCATCAAGGATATTGGTCTGTAATTTTCCTTTTTGATGGGGTCTTTGTCTGGTTTTGGGATCAAGGTAATGCTGGCCTCATAAAATGAGCTTGGAAGTTTTCCTCCCATTTCTATTTTTTGGAACAGTTTCAGGAGAATAGGTATTAATTCTTCATTAAATGTTTGGTAGAATTCTCCTGGGAAGCCATCTGGCCCTGGGCTCTTGTTTTTTGGGAGATTTTTGATGACTGCTTCAATCTCCTTACTGGTTATGGGTCTGCTCAGGTTTTCTATTTCTTCCTGGTTCATTTTTGGCAGATTATACATCTCTAGGAATGCATCCATTTCTTCCAGATTGTCAAATTTGCTGGTGTATAGTTGCTCATAATATATTCTTATAACTGTATTTCTTTGGTGTTGGTTGTGATCTCTCCTCTCTAATTCATGATTTTATTAATTTAGGTCCTTTCTCTCTCTCTTTTTTGATAAGTCTGACCAGGGATATATCAATCTTATTGATTCTTCCAAAAAACCAGCTCCTAGTTTAATTGATCTGTTCTACTGTTATTTTTTGTTTCTATTTCATTGATTTCTGCCCTGATCTTTATTATTTTTCTTCTCCTGCTGGGTTTAGGCTTTCTTTGCTGTTCTTTCTCCAGCTCCTTTAGGTGTAGGGTTAGGTTGCGTATTTGAGAACTTCCTGGTTCTTTGTTTCTTGAGAAAGGCTTGTATAGCTATCTACTTTCTTCTTAGGACCACCTTTGCTGTGTCCCACAGATTTTGAACAGTTGTGTTTTCATTTTAATTTGTTTCCATGAAATTTTACAATTCTTCAATTTCCTGGTTGACCCATTCATTCTTTAATAGGATGCTCTTTAGCCTCCATGTATTTCAGTTCTTTCCAACTTTCCTTTTGTGATTGACTTCTAGCTTCAGATCATTGTGGTCTGAAAATATGCAGGGAATGATCCCAATTTTTGGTACCAGTTGAGACCTGATTTGTGACCCAGGATGTGATCTATTCTGAAGAATGTTCCATGTGCACTAAAGAAGAATGTGTATTCTGTTTCTTTGGGATAGAATGTTCTGAATATATCTGTGATGTCCATCTGTTACGTATGTCCTTTCAATCCTTTATTTCCTTGCTCTTTTGCTTGGATGATCTGTCCATTTCAGTAAGAGGGGTGTTAAAGTCCCCTACTATTATTATATTATTGCTGATGTGTTTCTTTGATTTTGTTATGAGTTGGTTTATATAGTTGGCTGCTCCCATGTTAGGGGCATAGGTATTTAAAATCGTTAGACCTTCGTATTTGGACAGACACTTTAACTATGATATAGTGTCCTTTCCCATATCTTATTATAGTCTTTGGCTTAAAATCTAATTTTTCTGATATAAGGATTGCCACCCCAGGTTTCTTTTGATGTCCATTGGCAGGGTAAGTTGTTTTCCACCCCTAACTTTAAATCTGGAGGTGGCTTTGGGTCTAAAGTGAGTTTCTTATAGACAGAATATTGATGGTTCTTGTTTTTTTTTAAAAATCTATCCTGATGCTCTGTATCTTTTGATTGGGGCATTTTGCCCATTTACATTCGGGGTAACTATTGAAAGATATGAATTTAGTGCCATTGCACTGCCTATAAGGTGGCTGTTACTGTATATTGTCTCTGTTCCTTTCTGGTCTATGTGTTTTTTTAGGCTCTCTCTTTGCTTAGAGAATCTCTTTCAATATTTCCTGTAGGGCTTGTTTGGTGTTTTCAAATTCTTTTAGTTCTTGTTTGCTTTTTATCGCTCCTTCTATTGTCAATGACAGCCTAGCTGGATATAGTATTCTTTGCTGCATATTTTTCTCCTTTAGTGCTCTGAATATATCATGCCATTCTTTCTGGCTTGCCAGATCTCTGTGGATAATCTGCTGCCAATCTAATATTTCTACCATTGTATTTTACAGACCTCTTGTCCTGAGCTGTTTCAGGATTTTCTATTTCTCAATGAGACTTGTAAGTTTTACTATTAGATGAAAGGGTGTTGACCAATTTAATTGATTTTGATGGGGGCTCTCTGTGCCTCCTGGATTTAAAAAAATTATTTATTTATTTATTTTTAAAATTTATTTATTTGACAGACAGAGAGCACAAGTAGGCAGAGAGAGATGGGGGGAAGCAGGCTCCCTGCTGCAGCAGAGAACCCTATGTGGGACTCGATCCCAGAATCCTGGGATCATGACCTGAGCTGAAGGCAGCAACTTAACCCACTGAGCCACCCAGGCACCCTTTATTTATTTTTTAAATTTCTTTCCGGTGTTACAGAATTCATTGTTTATGCACCACACCCAGTGCTCCATGCAATACATGTCCTCCATAATACCCACCACCAGACTCACCCAATCTCCAACTCCTCTCCCCTCCAAAACACTCAGTTTGTTTCTCAGAGTCCACAGACTCTCAAGGTTGGTCTCCCCCTCCAATTTCCCTCAACTCCCTTCTGTGCTCCAGCTCCCCATGTTCTCTGTCTTATTCCTTATGCTTTGCAAATAACCAAAACCATATAATTGACTCTCTCTGCTTGACTTATTTCACTCAGTATAATCTCTTCCATTCCTGTCCATGTTGATACAAAAGTTGGGTATTCATCCTTTCTGATGGAGGCATAATACTCCATTGTATATGTGGACCATATCTTCTTGATCCATTCGTCCTTTGAAGGGCATCTTGGTTCTTTCCACAGCTTGGCGACTGTAGACATTGCTGCTATAAACATTGAGGTACAGATAGCCCTTCTTTTCACTACATCTGTATCTTTGGGGTAAATACCCAGTAGTGCAATTGTAGGGTCATAGGATAGCTCTATATTTAATTTCTTAAGGAATCTCCACACTGTTCTCCAAAGTGGCTGCACCACCTTGCACTCCCACCAACAGTGGAAAGAGAGTTCCCCTTTCTCCACATCCTCTCCAACACATGTTGTTTCCTGTCTTGTTAATTTTGGCCATTCTAACTGGTGTAAGGTGGTATCTCAATGTGGTTTTGATTTCAATCTCCCTGATGGCTAGTGATGATGAACATTTTTTCATATGTCTCCTAGCCATTTGTATGTCTTCATAGAAGAATTGTCTCTTCATGTCTTCTGGCCATTTTTTTTTTAGATTTTATTTATTTATTTGACAGAGAGAGATCACAAGTAGACAGATTGCTGTATGAGTTCTAGTGGTTTGGGGGTGAAGTCTTTTGGTTTTTCCATATAAAGTATCATGTCATCTGCAAAGAGAGAGAGTTTGACTTCTTCATTGCCAATTTGGATACCTTTTATTTCTCTGTTTTCTGATTGCTGTTGCTAGGACTTCTAATACTATATTGAAAAAGAGTGGTGAGAGTGGGCATCTTTGTCGTGTTCCTGATCTCAATGTGAAGGCTGTGAGCTTTTTCCCATTGAGGATGATATTTGCTGTGGGTCTTTCATAGATAGATTTTATGAAGTTCAGGAATGTTCCCTCTATCCCTATACTTTGAAGCGTTTTAACCAGGAACAGATGCTGGATTTTGTCAAATATTTTTCTGCATCAATTGAGAGGACCATGTGGTTCTTCTCTCTTCTCTTATTGATTTTTTCTATTGCATTGATTGATTTGCGAATGTTGAACCATCCTTGTAACCCAGGGATGAATCCCACCTGGTCATGGTGGATAATCTTTTTAATGTACTATTGGATCCTATTAGCTAGGTTCTTGTTGAGAATCATAGCATCCATATTCATCAGGGATATTGGTTTGAAATTCTCCTTTATGTTGGGGTCTTTGCCTGGATTGGAGATCAGGATAATGCTGGCTTCATGAAAAGAGTCTGGAAGTTTTCCTTCTGCTTCAATTTTTTGAAACAGCATCAGAAGAATAGGCATTATTTATTCCTTGAAGGTTTGGTAGAATTCCCCAGGAAATCTGTCAGGTCCTGGGCTCTTGTTTTTTAGAAGGTTTTTGATCATTTCTATCTCCTTTCTAGATAATTGTTTATTCAGGTTGTCAATTTCCTCCTGATTCAGTTTTGGAAGTTTATCAGTTTCCAGGAATGCATCCATTTCTTCTAGGTTGTTTAACTTATTGGCATATAACTGTTGATAATAATTTCTGATGATTGTTTCTATTTCCTTGGTGTTGGTTGTGATTTCTCTGTTTTCATTCATAATTTTATTAATCTGGGTCCTCTCTCTTTTCTTTTGGATTAGCTTGGCCAATGGTTTATCGATCTTACTTATGCTTTAACAAAAAACAACTTCTAGTTTCAATGCATTCTATTGTATCTCTAGTTTCTAGCTAATTGATCTCTGCTCTAATCTTGATTATTTCTCTTCTTATGTGTGTGTTTGGCTTAATTTGTTGTTGATTCTCCAGTTCTTTAAGGTGTAAGGACATATGGTATATTCTGGATTTTTCAATTATTTTGAGGGAGGCTTGGATGGCTATGTATTTCCCCTTTAGACCACCATTGCTGTATCATATAGGTTTTGGACCGAGGTGTCTTCATTCTCATTGGTTTCCATGAATTGTCTAAGTTCTCCTTTGATTTCCTGGTTTATCCAAACATTCTTAAGCAAGGTGATCTTTAGCTTCCAGGTGTTTGAAGTCCTTCCACATTTTTTCTAATGGCTGAATTCCAGTTTCAAAGAATTGTGGTCTGAAAGTGTGCAGGGAATAATGTCAGTCTTTTGATATCAGTTGAGCCCTGATTTGTGATCCAGTATGTGGTCTATTCTGGAGAAAGTTTCATGTGCAATTGAGAAGAAAGGGTATTCTGTTGTTTTAGGGTGGAATGTTCTGTATATATTTATGAGGTCCATCTGGTCCAATGTGTCATTCAAAGCCCTTGTTTCTTTATTGATTTTCTGCTTGGATAATCTGTCTATTATTGAGAGTGGTGTGTTAATATCCCCTATTATTAATGTATTCATATCAATATGACTCTTTATCTTGATTAACAGTTGTCTTATGTAGTTGGCTGCTCCCGTATTGGGGGCCTAAATATTCACATTTATTAGATCTTCTTGGTGGATAAGCCCTTTAAGAATGATGTAGTGTCCTTATTTATCTCTGACTACAGTCTTTAGTTTAAACTCTAATTTATCTGATATGAGAATCACTACCCCAGCCTTCTTTTGAAGTCCATTGGCATGAAATATGCTTCTCCACACCTTCACTTTCAATCTGGATGTATCCTTAGGTTCAAAACTGGTCTTTTGTAGACAATATATGAATGGCTCCTGTCATTTTATCCAATCTGCAACCCTGTGCTGTTTTATGGCAGCGTTTAAGCCATTCACATTGAGAGTGATTTTTGAGAGATATGTTTTTATTGACATCGTGTTGCCTGAGAAGCCCTTGCTTCTATAGATTGTCTCCATAAATTTCTGTTCTTTGACACTCTTGGGTTCTTTCTTATTTTACAGAACCCTCCCCCTTAATATTTCTTGTAGTGCCAGCTTGGTGGTCACATACTCTTTTAAACCTTGCTGGTCTTGGAAGCTCTTTATCTCTCCATCCATTTTGAATGTCAGCCTTGCTGGATAAAGTATTCTTGGCTGCATGTTCTTCTCATTTAGTGCCCTGAGTATATCTTGCCAGCCCTTTATGGCTTGCCAGGTTTCTGTGGACAGGTGTGACGTTATTCTCTGGGCCTTCCTCTGTACATAAGGAATCTCTTCCCCTTAGCTGCTTTTAAGAGCTCCTGTCTAAAATTATGATTCATCAGTTTCACAATCAGGTGTCTCGAGGTCTTTCTAGATTCTTTGACCTCGGGGGGAGACTTTTCTGCCTCTAGGACATGAACGCTGGTTCCACTCCCCAGACTGGGAATATTTTTATGGAGAATTTGTTCAACTATATACTCTAGTTGTCTTTCTTTCTCCTCTCCCTCAGGGATTCCAATAACTCTGATGCTGGAACATTTCATGGTGTCATTTATTTCCCTAATCTGTTTTCATGGCCTCTAAGCTGTTTGTTCCAGGCCTCCTCCTGATCCTTTTTCCTCTATCAGTTTGTCCTCTAGATCACTAATTCTATCTTCTGCCTCAGTTACCCTAGCTGTTAAGAGTATTTAAATTACATTGGAACTCATCGATAGCATTTTCAACTTCTTCCTGGGTGTCTTTCACTTCTGCCCTGATCAATTCCATGTTGTCATTAATGGTTTTCTCCAACCTAGCCATTTCCTGGGTAATTGTTAGCCTGAATTCCCTTTCCAACATACTGTTTATGTCCATATCAAATAGCTCTGATGCAGAAGGTCTAGTCTCTGAATTTTTCTTCTCTTGGGCATTCCTCCTCCTAGTCATTTTGGTGAGAGATAGCTGAATGGATATGTAGCTGAATGTATCAACCATGACCCAGGTGGGTTGCACCCTGGAACGCTTCTGAGCAATTGCAAGTCCCCACCAAAAAGAAAGAAAAAAGAAAAAGAGAGGGACAGGAAAAAAAAAGAAGACCCAGCCAGAATGGGCCCAAAGGTAAGATTTATGAAGTATAAAAAAAAAAAAACACAGACAAACAAAAAGGCCAACAAAAGTAAATGACAAGAAAAAAAGAACCCAGCTAAAATGAACCCCAAGTATAAGATTTATATACTACCAGAACAAAAACAAACACAATGAAACACTGACAGAAGAAGGGTGGTTATAAATCCTCAGAGTGGGCAAGGAAGGTTAATTTGATTATTTCTGAGTGTTTCTTTATATCTTTGTTAAAGGACTCAATTTTCCAGAGATAAAGGGGGATGAAAACTGGTTTATATATAAAGGTTGTATTGATTGGGGAAAGAAGATTACCTTGAAGCTTATCTCTACATGAATAGTAAAAAAAAAATAGGAAAGCAAAAGAAAAACACAGTTATATGTATCAACAACTTTCAAGTTAAAAGTTATTATGGAATTTGTTGTACTGAACCTCTCATTGTGATGGTAAATAGGTTAAAATTATAAAAAATTAGAAAGCATGAGAATAGTGGGAACAAATTAAAAATAAAAGTTGTATTTATGAAGTATACAGGTTTTAGGGCAATACTGGGAGCTTAATATCTTCTTTTCCCCTGATATTTGGGTTTTACTGTTTTATGGGGATGCTGTGGTGGTTGTCCTCTTGGTTTTTTGTTTGTTTGTTTTTGTTGTTTGTTTGTTTGTTTGTTTTGGCTGACTTTCTGGGGGAGGGGCTTGCAGCGTGGTTTTTCAGACAGTCTTGCTAGAGTTGAGTCCTCCTGCCCTCTATCAAGGGGCTGGGCTCTGAGGAAACCAGTTTTTCAGGCTTTTGTTCTCTGGAGATTGTTTTTTTCCCCTCCTTTGGTGGCTTTTGGCGGTTATTCTGAGGTTTAGAGGAAAGCAAACTGCACACTGACCTCTGTCTCAGAGAGAAGCCTGTCTGTTCCCATCTGTGTGGTCCAGAGCACATAGACTCCCCCTCTGCCACCTCCTACCAGCAGAGCACGTCCCCAGCTAGTCTCAGGGGTAGCAGGAGCTGCTGCTTGTCTCTGTACACTGGTGCTCTTAAAACCATGAGCAATATTAGTCCAGAGAGCCCGCTTCCAGTGGCTGCCTTTGCCGTGGATGTCTGGGCAGGTCCAACCACTGGAAAAATCCCAACCAGAGACAGCATGCTGAGATTTTCACGTTGGCCCAGGCTGGGAGTGTTCAGATTCTCGCTGGTCTTTGAGCACTCCGGCTATTGCCTGCACAGACCTCTCTCAGGGGAGTGTGTGGAGTGCGACTCAGACCCTGGTCTTGCAGAGGGCATGCAGAGTACAAAAGGCTGTGGTTTTAGAGAGCGCTGGCTGGCGTCCACAGCAGATTCTCTCACACACGTTGCCACCCAGATGTTCTCACATGAGCTGGTGGCTCAAGGACAATGGCCTGGATGCTTTGCCGCACTCTCTCTGACATGGCACCTGCGTTGACTGTCCTGGGTCAGTAGACTTAAGCCTGTGTCCATAACCACCCGATTCCACTAATTCCCCCTTAAGATCTTTTGCTCTTTTTGAGTGCTCTTAACCAGACTCCAAGTTAATGCTGGTCCCCAATCACAGAGCACTCTCATATTAGAGTATTACTTTCTAATGGGTCATTTCTGGTGGCTCCCTCCCCCTTTTGTTTATCTTCTGATATCAGTCCGATGTTCCTACTCTGCTTACCTATCCATTGGCATCTTCTGCCCCTGTAGAGATCCAGAAATGTATAATCCCACCTCTCGGGCTGATTTCATGGGTGGTCAGAGTATTCTGGTAGATAATCAGCTCACTTTAGGGGAGTGGTTGAACCAGCATCTCCTACTTCTCCACCATCTTTCCCTCCAGTCCATATTATTCTGCCTCCTGGGTTTTGATGCTTGTTCCCTTCCCCAAAGTAGGGAAGTTTTCTACTATAATTTACTGCAATATACCTTCTGCCTCTCTCTTTACTTCTTCTTCTTCTGGGGTCCCAATTATTGTACTATTGTTTGATCTTATGGTATCACTTATCTCTTGAATTCTCCCCTAGTGGTCCAGTAGTTGTTTATCTCTCTTTTTCTCAGCTTCTTTATTCTCAATCATTTGGTCATCTGTATCACTAATTCTCTCTTCTGCCTCATTTATCTTAGCAGTAATAGCCTCCATTTTTTATTGTACCTCATTAATAGCTTTTTTTATTTCACCTTGGTTAGATTTTAGTTCTTTTATTTCTTCAGAAAGGTATTCTTAAGTATTTTCCATGCATTTTTTGAGCCCAGCTTGCGGCTTGATAATCATCATTCTGAACTCTAGTTCTGACATATTACTAATGTCTGTATTAATTAGGTCCCTAGCTGTTGGTACTGCCTCTTTTTTTTTTTTGAGGTTGAGTTTTTCTGCCTTGTCATTTTGTCCAGATAAGAATAGATGAATGAGAGTGGCTCAGTGGATTAGGCCACTGCCTTCGGCTTGGGTCATGATCTCAGGGTCCTGGGATCGAGCCCCTCATCAGGCTCTCTGCTCTGCAGGGAGCCTGCTTCCTCCTCTCTCTCTGTCTGCCTCTCTGCCTACTTGTGATCTCTCTCTCTGTCAAATGAACAAATAAAATCTTTAAAAAAAAAAAAAAAAAAAAAAGAATAGATGAATGAGAGAACAAAATAATAAAAGGGTAGCAATGACTGCAGAAAAATATACACTAACAAAATCAGAAGAGACCTGAAACCAGGGGGAGAAGAAAGGAACAACAACAACAAAATGTATATATAGATTTTGTTATATATCTATATATATAATATACTATGTATAATATAATATATAATATCATATATAATACAATATTATATATAATATACATATAAATATATGTTTATATTTATTATATATTATTTATATATAATTATTTATGCTTAGTATATTAAATAATATATAATTATACATAATATATAATATTTAGTTATCTATAATATCTAAATATATATGTGTGTGTGTGTGTATATATATACATATATATATATATATATATGTATATATATATATGTATATATATATATTCAGACTGGTGAATAGAACAGAGCCACACTCTTGATTTTGGGTGTATTTTGGTCTGTTAGAAGAAAATGTCTCCCAAAATTTTAAAGAAAGAAAAACTTATATATGTACAAAAATAAAGGTAAACATGATGAAGGGATGGAATATGACTGCAAAGATGAAAATTTTAAAAGATTTTTAAAAAGGAATTGATATGAAGTTGGTTGAAAAAAGAAAAAAAAAGGAGAGAATGTGATCAGGCTGGAGACTTGAACAAAGCCATATGCTAGATTTAGGGTACATTTTGATCTCTTAGAGGAAACTGCATCCCAAAACTTTAAAGAAAGAAAGACTTATATGTATACAAAAAATAAGGTTAACTACAATGAAGGGATAGACTCTGACTCTAAGAATGAAATTTTAAAAGGACTTTAAAAAGATTTGATAAGATAAAATAGTTAAAGAGGTTAAAATAGAAAAGGGGAAAAATTTAAAAAGAATTTAATGAGAAAAAAATAAAATTAAAAAAATTTAATTTGACAGCCTAAAGAATCATGGGAAAAATGCCATGAATTCTGTGAGTTGCATTCCCCTAGCTCTGGAGTTCCATAGTTCTCATTGAATAGTAAACTTGGTCTTGGCTGAATGTTCTTGCTGATCTTCTCAGGGAGGGACCTGTTGCAGTGATTCTCAAGTACACCACCCTTGCCAGGGGCCAGGCTAAGTAATCTGCTTGGGTTCAGTCTTGGGAGGTTTTGTTCCCTGAATGCTTTCCATAGAGCTCTGGAGGATGGGAATAAAAATGGCGGCCTCGGGGCACCTGGGTGGCTCAGTGGGTTAAAGCCTCTGCCTTCAGCTCAGGTAATGATCTCAGGGTCCTGGGATCGAGCCCCGCATTGGGCTCTCTGCTCAGCAGGGAACCTGCCTTCCCCCTCTCTCTCTTCCTGCCTCTCTGCCTACTTGTGATTTCTGTCTGTCAAATAAATTTAAAAAAAAAGGCAGCCTCCCAATCTCTGGCTGGAGGAATCAAAAGATTGAAGCCCCACTCCTCAGTACGCCCTCAGAGAAAAGCAGTCAATCACTCCCATCTCCCTGGTCTCCAACTGCACTCCATTCCCACCCAGCCTGTGACCAAGCATTTCTATCTCTGGCACATGGCCCCATTTGGAGACTCCAAACCCAGCAGATTCCTGCTGCAGGCTCCCATGCCACTCCTCCCAGATGAATGAGGGGGTCTTCCCAGATCTGCCACTTGTGGGGTCCCAGCTTGAAGAGCAGTGGCTCAACTGTGCCTCTGATCATGGTTTAAGGTAACCACAAGCTGAAACCCCCTCCTCAGCTCTGTCTCTGCAGCTGGATTTCCTGCTCCGCTACCTGGGAGCTCTGCCACACTCAGGCACCCCTGGTCTTTCTGTGACCCTGTGGGTCCTGAGACCACGCTGTCTCTGCAAGAGCTCCCTCCCTGCCCCTGCTCAGTCTCTGGAGCAATGTCCCTCAGTGGAGCAGACTTCTGAAAGTTTCCATTTTGTGCTCCACTGCTCTACCATTTACCAGGAGCTAGCCCCTCCATCCACGGTCTCTCTTCCCATCGCTTTGTATTCCCTTCTCTGCACGACCTACCTTCCAGAAAATGGTGGATTTTCTGTTTCTAGAATCACTACTCTTCTTCTCTTCGATCTCCTGTTGAGTTTGTAGGTGTTCAGAATGGTTTGATAACTATCTAGCTGAATTCCTGGGACCCAGTGAAATTTAGGTCTCCTATTCCTCCATCATCGTGTTCCTGTCCTCTATATCATTTATTTCATCTCAAATCTTTATTATTTCCTTTCTTCTGCTAGTTTTAGGCTTCATTTGTTCTTTTTCTGGCTTTTTTATGTGCAAAGTTATGTTGTTTATTTGAGATTTTTCTTGCTTTGTGGTAGGCCTGTATTGTTATAAACTTTCCTCTTAGAACCACTGCCTAGATTTGCTACATTCCAAAGGTTTTGGACCATTGTGTGTTCATTTTCATTTGCTTTCATGTACTTTTAAATTTTTTCTTTGGTTTCCTGGTTGACCCATTCATTTTTTTAGTAGCATGTTATTTAACTCCCATGTACTTGTGGTCTTCTAAATGTATGTGTGGGGGGGGATGTGATTTACTTTCTATTTTCATAGTTTTGTGGTCAGAAAAAATGCATGGTATGATTTTGATTTTTAAAAAAAATTTGTTGAGGCTTGTTTTGTGGTCTAATACGTAATCTCTTCAGGAGACTGTTCCATGTGCACTTGAAAAGAATGTGTATTCTGCTGTTTTAGAATAGAATGTTCTGAATATGGCTGTTAAATCTATCTGCTCCAGTGTGTCATTCAAAACCAGTGTTTCGAGAGCCTGAGTGGCTCAGTCAGTTAAGCTGCTGCCTTCGGCTCAGGTCATGATCCCAGTGTTCTGGGATCAAGCCCCACATTGGGCTCCCTGCTCAATGGGGCACCTGCTTCTCCTTCTCCCTCTGCCTGCTGCTCTGCCTACTAGTGCTCTCTCTCTCTGTCCAAATAAATAAATAAAATCTTAAAAAAAAAAAAAACAGTGTTTCCTTGTTGATTTTCTGTTTGAATGATCTGTCCATTGATCTAAGCCTGTGTCAAAGTCCCCTACTTCTATTGTATTAACTATCACTTGTTTCCCTTTTGTTTATTATTAATTATTTCATGTTAAGTGCATAAATATTTGCAGTTGTCATATCTTCTTGGATTGTCCCTTGTATTATTATATAGTGTCCTTCTTTGTATTTACTTAGTCTTTGTTTTAAAATCTGTTTTGTCATGGGGTGCCTGGGTGACCTAGTCTGTTAAGTGTCCAGTTCTTGATTTCAGCTCAGGTCACAATCTCAGGGTTCTTAGTTCAAGCCCCATGTTGGACTCCACACGTGGCAAGGAACCTACATTAAAAACTATTGTGTCTGATGTATCCATTTGCATGATAAATGTTTCTCCATCCTTTCACTTTCAATCTGCAGGTATCTTTCAGTGTGAAAGGAGTTTCTTGTGGGCAACATAAAGATAGGTCTTTTTTTTAAGGTTTTATTTAAATTCCTGTTAGTTAACATACAGGTTATATTAGTTTCAAGTGTATAGATGGGTCTTATTTTTTTTAATCCACTCCATAACCCTATGTCTTTTGATTGGAGCATTTAGTCCATTTACATTCAAAGTAATTATTGTTAGATATGTATGTATTTCCATTTTGTTACTTGTTTTTTGGTTCTTCTGTAGATTTTCTCTGATTCTTTCTTTTCTTGCTCTCTTCATGGTTCATTCGCTTTCTCTATTGATATACTTGGATTCCTTTCTCTTTATTTTTTGCATATCTATTACCGTTTTCTGACTTGTGCTTACCATTAGGTTTACATATGGCATCTTCTGCATATACCAGTCTATATTAAGTTGAGGATTGCTTAAGTTTAAACCCATTCTTTACTCCCCCCACACACATATTAGGTATATGATATCATATCTTACATCCTTTCATGTTATGAATCCCTTGACTGATTTTTACAGAAATATTTATTTTTTACTACTTTTGTGTTTTTTACTTTTCATATTCTCATTTGTGATCTTTCATTTCCACTAAATGCATTCCCTTTAATATTTCTTGTAGGGCTGGTTCAATTGGTCATGAACTCCTTTAGTTTTTGTTTGAGAAATTCTATCTCTCCTTCCATTCTGAATGAAAGCCTTGCTGGACAGAGTATTCTTGGCTGCAGATTTTTTCTGTTCAGCACTTTGACTATATCATGTCATTCTCTTCTGGCTTACCAAGTTTCCACTGAAAAATGTGCTGATTACCTATGGGATTTCCCTTGTATGAAACTGTCTTCTTTTCTCTTGCTGCTTTTAAAATGTTTTCTTTGTCACCACTTTTTGCCATTTTAATTACTATATATCTTGTTGTGGACCTCCTTGAATTTGGTGGTGGGGGTGGGATCTGTGCCTTCTGGATGTAGATATCTCTTTCCTTCCCCAGATTTGAGGAGTTTTCAGCTATTATTTCCTTAAATAATTTTTCTGACCCCTTTTCTCTTTCTCCTTCTGAGATCCCTATAATGTGAATGTTATTATGCTTGGTGAAGTCACTGAGTTCCCTAGACTAGTCTCAATTTGCATAATTTCTTTTTTATTTAAAGATTTTACTTGTTTATTGGAGAGAAAAAGACAGAAATAGGGACAAGTAGTAAGAGGAAGCATGAGTGGAGAGGAAAGGGAGAAGAGAGTCCCCCTGAGCAGGGATCCCAACATGAAGCTCAATCCCAGGACTCTGGGATCGTGACCTGAGCCAAGGGCAGACACTTAACTGACTCTGTGTGTATGTGTGCAGAGGAATGAGAGACAGTGCCTATACCAGGCCAATCTCCTCCAGGTGCTGAGTAGGAGAAGAGTGGCTACGGAAGGGTCTTGTATGAAGACTTTTGGGCTCTAGGAAGAGACCCCTGCCCAAATAATCTGGGTGAGCCTGTCCTCAATGAGGAGTAAATGCTTACCCCTCACCCCATCCCCTGCTAATGTGGTGTTTAGAAGGCTTTGCCTGTGAGCTGTCTGGACCAACAGCTCATTTCAGCCTGGAGATCACTGCCTTCCTAACTCTTCTCCACAGCCCCCAGCTGGGTAGAGGACCAGACTCCCTCCCTTCTCTCTCCCAGGCAGGCTGCCTTCTTTCCATACAATGCAAGTGCCTGAGAACAAAGACATTCGCAGGACACTGCAAGGGGCATACAGAGCAGCATCCCCACATATGCACTTCTGTTGATGGGGCTGACTGTGTGTGTGATTCACCCCTGGGGGAGGACTCTTGGGTGACCAATGGCTGCAACCAGTCCTGGGTCTCCAGCACTCCTTCAGCCCCACTAGCTCCTGGATGAGCAGTTCATCCAGTACTCAATTTCTGAAGGTCTACAAGGACCTGCATGTCTCTGTCCTTGCTGTGGTGCCCAACACACACCCTGACTGCAGCAAAAGTTGTGTCACCAAGACACACTACAACCCAGAATTACATAAATAAGTAAATGAGGAGAGGAAATGATGTGTGTTAGAGACTCCTGTGTGTTTGTGCAGGTACCTGTGTGTCTTTGTGACTGGGATTGTTCTTCTGTGCCACCGTGTACACATATACCTCTGCACCCTGCATCTCCATGCATCGCCATAGTCAGCACATCCTAACAGAATATTTTGGAGGTCATTCTACTGGAGCCACTAACACACTATACCCAGATGACTGGGTTACAACATAAAATCACCACGATTTTATTACCACATAATGGACTTCTGAAACATCCCTGAGCCTCCCTTCACCTGTGAATCCCTCTATCAGTGCCCATCAGAGCCAGGGTCACCAATAGAGTGAGGTGAATTGGTGCGGTGAGGATGTTCTTTTCTAAAAAATAAACTGTTAATCTGCATTTATTTCTTATTTTTTATTGAAGCAGGGTTAGCACTTATTTGATTTTATGCGTCATCTTTTTGGTGCATAAAATGCCTCCATAATGCATCCTTTATCATTTTTAATTTTGGTCTCTTTTCTTTTTGCCCAGTCAGTTTTATTGAGGAAAAAAATGACATATATCACTGTGTAAGTTTAAGATGTACATCATAATGGTTTGATTTCCATATATTGTGAACTGATTACCACAATAGGTCCAGTTAACATCCATCATCTCGTATAGATACAATAAAAAGAAGATAAAAAAGAAAAAAATATTTCCCTTTTAATGAGAACTCTTAGGATTAACTCTCAACAATTTTCATATATATCATAAAGCAGTGTTAGCTATATCCAGCATACTACTTCTTATAACTGGAAGTTTGTACCTTTTGGCCACCTTCTTCAACTTCCCCCTCCCCTACCCCACCTCTGGTAACTACAAGTGTGATCTCTTTTTCTATGAGTTCTTATTTTTATTTTTTTAAGATTTCTACATGTAAGTTAGATTATACAATATTTGTCTTTGTCTGACATATTTCACTAAGCATAGTGCCTTCAAGGTCCACTCATGTTGTCATAGATGATAGGATTTCTTCATTTTTATGGCTTAATGTTGTTCTATTTTAGCTATATATATCACATCTTCTTTATCCATTCATCCTTTAATGAACACTTAGGTTATTTCCATGACTTTGCTGCTGTAAATAATGCTGCTATGAACATGGGGGTGCAGATATCTTTTTTTAGTTAGTGTTCTTATTTCCTTTAGCTATATTCCCAGAAGTGGAATTGGTGGATGATATGGTAGTTCTATTTTTAATTTTTTGAAGAACTTTCTATTTTCCATAGTGACTGCACCAATTTGCATTCCCATCAATAGTTTATAATGGTTCCTTTTTCTCAATATCTATGCTAGCATTTGTTATCTCTTGTCTTTTTGATGATGGCCATTTTAACAAGTATGAGGTGATATGTCACTGTGGTTTTAATTTGCATTTCCCTAATGATTACTAATGTTGAGCATTGTTTTCATGTAACTGTTAGCCTATCTTATGCCATCTTTGAAAAAATGTCCGGATTCATTGCCAATTGTTTTGTTGGTTGGTTTATTTGTTTTAGCCACTGAGTTGTATGAGGTCTTTATTTTTTTTTTTTGGTTTAATTTAATTTAAAATTTTTAATTCCATTATAGCTAATATACAGTGTTACACTATTTTGAGGTGTACAATATAGTGATTCAACAATTCTATACATTATTTTACATTATTCAGTGCTCTGTATAAGTTTGTATATTTTGGATATTAACCCCTTATCAGATACATGGTTTGCATATACTTTTTTCCATTCCATAAGTTGTCTTTTTACTTTATTGATGGTTCCTTTTACTGTGCAGAAGCTTTTTAGTTTGATATAGTCCCAAATGTTTATTTTTTATTTTGTTTCTTGTGCTTTAGTCTTCATATGCAAAAAATCATCACCAAGACCCATGCCATGGAGCCTTAAGTTTTCTTCTAGGACTTTCATTTAAGTCTTTACATTTAAGTCTTTAATCCATTTCAAGTTAATTTTTGTGAGTGGTGTAAGATAAGGGTCCAGTTTCATTTTTTTACATATGAATATCCAATTTCCACAACACTGTTTATCGAAAAGACTCTCTTTTCTCCATTGAATAGTCTTGTTTCTCTTGTCAAATATTAGTTGGCTGTGCATGCTTGGATTAATTTCTGGGATCTTGATTCTCTTCCATTGGTCCATTTGTTTGTTTTTATGGCATTACCACACTGTTTTGATGACTATAACTTTAAATCAGAAAATGCTATGTCTCTAGCTTTATTCTTCTTTCTTAAGATTTCTGTGGTTTGGGGGGGGGTCTTTTGTGGTTTCATATAAATTTTAGGAGTGTTGTTATACCTATGTAAAAATGCCACTGAACACTTGATAGAAATTGCATTGAATCTATAGATGGCTTTTGGTACTATTGACATTTTAACACTATTAATTCTTCCATTCCATGAACACAGGATATCTTTCCATTTATTTGTGTCTTTTTATTTCTTTCATTAATGTCTTGTTTTCAGAGTAGGTATCTTTCACCTCCTTGGTTGAATTTATTTCTAAGCATTTTATAGTTTTTAATGCTATTGTCAATAGGGTCAATTTCTTTCACTTTTAGAAATTTTGTTGTTAGTATATAGAAATGCTACTGATTTTTGTAGTTAATTTTCTATCCTGCAACTGTACTGAATTCATTGATTAGATCTAACAGTTTGTGGGTTATTTTGATTAAGTCTTTAAGGATTTTCCATATATGTATGTATGTATGTATATATATATATATATGTCATCTGCAAATAGAGACAATGTTACTTTCACTTCTTCCTTTCCTATTGTGATACTTTTTATTTCTTTTTTTAAAAGATTTTATTTATTATTTATTTGATAGAGAGAGATCACAAGTAGGCAAAGAGGCAGGCAGAGAGAAAGAGAGAGAGGGAAACAGGCTCCCCGCTGAGCAGAGAGCCCGATGCAGGACTCAATTCAAGGACCCCGAGATCATGACCTGAGCCAAAGGCAGCAGCTTAACTCACTGAGCTACCCAGGCGCCCTTTTTATTTCTTTTTCTTGGCTGGTTGCTCTAGCAAGGACTTCCAGTACCATGTTGAATAGGAGTGGTGAGAGTGAGAATCTTTGTCTTATACCTGATCTTAAAGGAAAAGCTTTCAAACTTTCACCATTGAGAATGAATTAGCTGTGAGCTTGTTGAATTTTGTCAAATGCTTTTTCTGTATCTACTGAGATGATCTTATGATTTTTGCTCTATTAATGTGATTGATTTGCATATGTTGCATCCCAGGGATAACTCCAAGTTGATCATGGTAAATGTTTCATTTAATGTGTGTTGAATACAGTTTGCTAGTATTTTGTTGAGAACTTTTGCATCTATACTCATTAAGTATATAGACCTGTAATTGGTTTGTTTGTTTTGTTTCTTGTTGTTGTTTTGTTGTTGTTGTTTTCCTAGTAATTGCCTCTTCTGGTTTTGGAATCAGGGTAATGTTGGCCTTATAAAATGAATTTGGGAGAGTTTCCTCCCCTTTGATTTTTTGCAAAAATTTGAGAAGATTTGGTGTTAATTCTTCTTTAAATGTTTGTAAAATTCACCTGTGAAGTCACCTGACCTTGGGATTTTCTTTGTTGGCAGATTTCTTATTACTGATTCAATCTCCTTACTAGTAATTGGCCTATTCAGATTTTCTATTTCTTCCTGATTCAGTCTTGGTAAGTTGCATGTTTCTAAGAATTTTTTTCATTTCTTCTAGGTTTTCTAGTTTGTTGACATATATTTGTCCATAGTATTCTCTTATGATCCACTGTATTTCTGTGGTATCAGTTATAATGTGTCCTTTTTCTTTTTTATTATTATATTATGTTAGTCACCATACAGTACATCATTAGTTTTTGTAGTGTTCCATGGTTCATTGTGTATAACGCCCAGTGCTCCATGTAATATGTGCCCTCCTTAAAACCCATCACTAGCCTAACCCATGCTCCCACTCCCCTCTCCTCTAAAACCCTCAAATTTTTTCCTGGAATCCATAGTCTCTTATGGTTTGTGTCCCACTCCAATCCCCCCTTCATTTTTCTCTACCATCTCCTAATGTCCTCCATGCTATTCTTTATGTTCCACAAACAAATGAAACCATATGATAATTGCCTTTCTCTGCTTGACTTATTTCACTCAGCATAATCTCCAGTTCCATCCATGTTGATGCAAAAGTTGGGTATTCATCCTTTCTGATGGCTGAGTAATATTCCATTGTATATATGAACCACATCTTCCTTATCCCATTAATCTGTTGAAGGGCATCTCGGCTCCTTCCACAGTTTGGCTATTGTGAACATTGCTGCTCTGAACATTGGGGTGCATGTGACCCTTCTTTTCACTACATCTGTATATTTGGGGTAAATACCCAATAGTGCAATTGCTGGGTCATAAGGTAGTTCTCTATTTTTAACATCTTGAGGAACCTCCACACTGTTTTCCAGAGTGAACATACCAATTTGCATTCCCACCAACAGTGTAAGAGGGTTCCCCTTTCTCCACAACCTTCCCAACATGTGTTGTTTCTTGCCTTGTCAATCTTTCCTTTCTCATTTATGATTTTTTGATTTGGATTTTCTCTCTTTTTACCTTGGTTAGTCTAGTTAAGAGTTCATCAATTTTGTTTATCTTTTCAAATACCAGTTCTTAGTTTGTTTAATCTTCTGTATTGTTTTTGTTCTCTATTTTATTTATTTCTGCTCTAATCCTTATTATTTTCATTCTTCTCTTAACTTTAGGCTCAGTTTGTTCTTTTTTGAGTTCCTTAACAGATAGAGTTAGGTTGTTTGGGGGAGCTCTTTCTTGCTTCTTACTGTAGGTGTCGATGCTCTTAACTTCCCTCTTGGAACTGCTTTTGCTGCATCCCATAAATTCTGGTATGTTGTATCTCCATTTTCATTTGTCTCAAGAAGCTTTTTTATTTCTCCTTTAATTTCTTTTTTGGTCTATTGGTTGTTCAGAAGAGTGTTTTTTAATTTTCATATGTTCAGAAATTTTCTAGTTTTCCTCTTGTTATTGATTTATAGTTTTGTGCCATTGTGGTCAGAGAAGATACTTGACATGATTTCTATCTTTTTGAATTTACTAAGACTTGTTTGTTTTGTGGCCTAATGTATGGTCTGTCAAAGATAACGTCCCATGTGCACTTGAGAAGAATGTGTATCCTGTTGCTTCTTTATAGAATGTTTCGTATAGATCTGTTAGGCCCATATGTTCTATAGTGTGTTCAAATCCACTGTTTCCTTATTAATTCTTTGTCTGAATGATCAATCCATCGTTGGGAGTGTGGTATTAGTCTCCAACTGTTATCGTTTTAATGTTTATTCCTCCTTTCAGTTCTGTTAGTTTTTGCTTTATATATTTAGGTGCTCCTATGTTGGGTTCATAAATATTTATAATTGTTTTATGTTCTTGATGTATTAATCCTTTTTTTATTACATAATGGCCTTCTTTCCTCTTTGTATTTTTTTTAGTTTAAAGTCCATTTCTTCTGATATATCTACCTCTGTTTTGATTTTGTTTTGTTATTGTTGTTACCATTTTCTTGGAATGATTTTTCTCATCCCTTCACTCTATGTGTGTCTTTAAGGCAAAAGTGAGTTTCTTGGAGGCAACACTTCTTTATCTCTTTTTAAAAAAATCTATTCAGCCTTTCTATGTCTTTCAATTCAAGGTTCTCCTATCTTTTTTCTTTTTAAAGATATTTATTTATTTATTTATTTATTTGAGAGAGAGAGAGAACATAAGAGGAGAGAGGACAGCAGGAGAAGCAGACTCCCTGCTGAGCAGGGAACCCGATATGGGACTCGATCCCAGGACTCCAGGATCACGACTTGAGTCGAAGGCAGTCACCCAACCGATTGAGCCACTCAGGCATCCCCCTGTCTTTTTCAATGTTTTGATGTCTTTTGCTGTTAGTATGCTTTGACTTCTTTATCATTTTCTTTTGTGTAATTTCTGTAGGTTTTTCCCTTGTGGTTATCATGAGTCTTACATAAAATATCTTAAAATTATAACACCCTATTTTAATCTGATAACAACTTAACTTTAATAGAATTTCTAAACTTTACACTTTCACTTCTCTTCCCCTCACATTTTTGGTTATTGCTGGTAAAAGTTATACGTTTTTATATTGTGTAACTAGTAACAGATTATTATAGTTATAGTTATTTTTACTACACTCATTTTTAAACGTTTAAAGTACAGTTTAAGTGAATTATTTACTATCATTACCAAATTGCAGAATCTACCCTGAAATGTACATTTCAAATAGCATTTGATAATAATAATCATTTTTTTTTAAAGCTGAAAGTTTACTCATTTAATTTTAGGCCTTTAAAAAAAGATCTTTATATCAAATCCATTACACACATTAAAGCAGTCAGAACAAAATGTTCCTGGTGCCCAAATGGATGCATCAAAGCAACCAGGTCAAAATGTAATGTACCTGTGTATGCATGTGTGTGTGTGAGAGAGAGAGAGAGAGAGCACACCTCTGTGTGAGTAAATAAGGATCACTGGCTACATGTTTCCTTTTATGAACCCTTGGGGCAGCCCAAGTACCTGAAGCCCTGGGGGCCTTGTTTGTTGTACATAGTGTGTGTCCATGTGGACAAAGGTGCCTGTCCCCATTGTCACAGAAACAGTCTGTCAGATTGTTTCCATCTGTGATCTTGAATTTGCATTTGGCTGGGATGAGGAAATAAGGCTGATCCATGGGGCAAAGAGCTGCTCTTTACACTGCCCCTCCGACTCTTTCATTGCTTCTACCAGGCCAGCCAGCCTTCCCAAGAAATTCCCTCCAGTGGAAAGTCTTAAAATGCCTCATAAAAGAGGAGGGAGCTTGATGCCAGGTCGCTCAGGCTGCAAATCCCATTAGGGAGAAATCAAATTGAGGAGTATGAGCCTTGTGAGATCTCAGCCTTTGAAGGTTTTAGGGCAGAAAGAGACCAGGAACCCAGCTTTTGTAAGTGCCAGCACACTGGTATCCTTGGCAGTCTGGAAGAATTAGGGCTTGGGGGAGGTGACTAGGGCTGGAGAGGGAGAGTGCAGACAGACTTACAGTGAGACTAGGCTGACTGAGGGGGCTCAGTATTAGTCTGTGGGCAAGTTTCAAATCACATGGACTGAGCCCAATTCAAAGATGATACAGGCTTCAGTGCTATCTGTCATCCCTTCTGCACCCTTGCTATGGATGGGGCTCTCAGTTCTTTTGCCTGGGTGATTGCAGTAGTCTCTTCTGGTCTCCCTGCAGTTCTTCTCCCCCTCTCCAGTCCATGACCCACTCAGTGTCCAGAGTGAGCTTTCTAAAACAGGCTCAATCCCATCATTCCCAGACTGAAACCCTCTGCTCATTCCCTAATGTCTATGGCAACATTTCTCAAACTCCGTGGCCTGGGATGATCACTGGGATCTTGTGACAAAAGGAGATCCAAAGGTAAATAAGTTAAGAGGACACTGGGTTCAACAAAGTAAAGCAGGTATCTTTATTGTAGAACAGATCAGCACCTGTACTATGATAATGTGTACTGAGGCTCACCAAAACCCTCCTCTCTACTATTTTTCCTACAGGACATTGTGTTCAGCAGGACACAGTTTGGGAAACACTTTCTTGACAGGTCTATGGGACCTGGTACCTGCCTGCACCTCCAGCTCCCTTGTGTTCACTAATGCTGTCCCCTCAACTAAGATGCCTTCCTCAGCCCTTCCACTGCCTGACATATTCCTACTTATCTTTGAGGACTCTTATACTTGTGCCTCCTCCAGGAAACCTACCATGGCTACCCCCACCCACTACACATCACTCACTCTCCCAGTTGTGCCTATCTCTGCCTTGTCAGTAATGGCCATGTATTGAAATGATTTCTATATTTGTCTCCTGCATGAGATTTTTAACTCCTTGTAGGCATGGTTTCAGCTTTATTCTACTCTGGGCCCAGCATAGGGCCTCTCAGTTCTCAGTGAATGTTGGATAGGAAGATGGGACAGAAAGAACAGCAGAGGGGCGCCTGGGTGGCTCAGTGGATTAAGCCACTGCCTTCGGCTCAGGTCATGATCTCAGGGTCCTGGGATCGAGCCCCGCATCGGGCTCTCTGCTCCGCGGGGAGCCTGCTTCCTCCTCTCTCTCTGCCTGCCTCTCTGCCTACTTGTGATCTCTCTCTCTGTCAAATAAATAAATAAAAATTAAAAAAAAAAAAAAGAAAGAACAGCAGAGAAAGAAGGACAAAGAAATTTTATGAGAAGGATAGAAAGAAAAAGGGAATGAGGGAGTAACAGCGAGTACAGTTAGCCCTTGCACAACATGGGTGTGAACTGCATGGGTCCACTTATATGTGGATTTTTTAAAAAGATTTTATTTATTTGAGAGGGAGAGAGAGAGAGAGAGATTGAGAGAATGAGTGGGAGAGGGACAGAGGAGACACAGATTCCTTGCTGAGCAGGGAACCCAACACGGGACTTGATCCCAGAACGCTGGGATCATGACCTGAGCTGAAGGCAGATGCTTAATGGACTGAGCCACCCAGAAGCCCCATATGTGGATTTTTTTTTACAGTACAATACTGTGAATGTATTTTCTCTTATGATTTTTAATGACCTTTTCTTTTCACTAGTTTACTTTATTGTAAGAATACAGTTTATATTATATAATACAAACTTACAAAATATGTTAATGAAATATTTATGTTATCAGAAAGGCTTCCACTCAACAGTAGGCTATTAGTAAAATTTTGGGGGAGTCAAAAGTTACACACAAATTTTTGACTACATGGGAGATCGATGCCCTAATCCCCATATGTTCAAGTGTCAACTATATAGAAGCTTCTGTTAGGAAGCCTTCAGAATACTCCAGGTTCTGTGTCAAGCTAATGGACTTGAAATTTAACAGCAGAAATTACATAAGATACTTCATGCTTTTTTAGTAAGAATGGCTGATCATTCTTAGCTTATTGGCATCCAGTGATGCTGTAGCCCACACACAGCAGCAAGGCCAATACATTGGGCAAGTCGGTCCTACTAATTCAGCAATGGTCACTAATTTGAAAAAAAAATGCTGAAAAGCTCAGGAAGGCCATCCCCCTGGTCATGTGGCCCCCACTTGGCTGAAGGGCAGCATGTGTCAGTGTCAGGTTCCACTCCACTGGGGCCCTGCCCCCAAGCTGCTGTAGTGCCTCAGTGGGAGGAAGGGCCTGAGGATTCCCCCATCTCCACAGAAGGGCACTGGGGCATCCTGGCCTCCACAGGTGATGCACTCTTGCTTCTTTGGGTCCATTTCCCTCTCCTTCCTTCTGAGGCTCAGAGTTTGGAACTGAGGAAAAGAAAGACACTAGAAAGTCCAAAGGTAGGATTTCAGCGGACTTTCTTGTGGACAGAGCACTGGCCTTCCTAGAACCTGATATAAAATAAGCACTCAAGAAGGACGCCTGGGTGTCTCAGTTGGTTAAGTCTGCCTTCGGCTCAGGTCATGATCCCAGGGTTCTGGGATTGAGACCCGCATTGGGCTCCTTGCTCAGTGGAGAGTCTGCTTCTCCTTCTCCCTCTGCCTGCCATTCCCCCTGCTTGTTCTCTCTCTCTGTCAAATAAATAAAATCTTAAAAAAATAAGTACTCAAGGAATCTTTGTTAAATAATTGAATGTAGGTCAACAGATATGAGTTTGGGAGCTGGAGCGAAAACCTCACTCCTTCCAAAAGTAACTCTCTGAGGTGGCTGCAAAGCCTGAGTTTCCACCCTTGGGGTTGAAGCATTGTGTTTTGAGAGGACTCCTTTGAAATGCAAACATATTACCAAAGAGGAGAAATCAGTATTTAGTCCCATAATATCTACCTATCAATTTGCCCTAGATCTGTTCATTGATCAAACACAGGGGACATACAAAGTGGCAGTCCTATATCAGGTGGGCATAGTCCTTGCTCTGTGGGACTCACAACCCATGTTGAAGATGCTTCCACCTGGGCACCAATCCAACTGAAGAAGGGTAGGGTTTCCCAACTTCACTTGAAGAGTTTCACTGCTAATTCATTCAGTGCTTGTTCACTGAGTGTGTACTAGCTATTGTCCTGATTCTGGTGATAAAGAAGAGACCAAACCTATTGAACATCTCTGTCCTTAGTGGAGCTTCTGCTTAGTGGGGAAGGACAGACAATATATGAAATTCATCAATGACATAGTATGTCAGAAAAGTAAAGCAGAAAAATGACAGAGAGTATTGGGCCAAGGATGGGGGTATACAATTCCATCTCAAATAAGTGGTCACAGAAAGCTTCACTGACATCTGAATAAGAACTCTAAGGAGGTAAGATAGAAAAGTATGCCGATATCTGGGGATATAAGGACACCAGTGTAAGGACACCAAGGCAGAAGTACGCCCGACAGGAGAGAGCAGGGAGGTCAGTGTAGCCAGTGCAAATAAAATGAGGAGAAATAATAGAATATGTGGTTAGAGAGGTAACAAAGGGCAAACTTGGGCAGGGCCTCATAGACCATTGCAAAGACTTGAGCAAATCAGAAGCCATTGGAATTTTGAGCAAAGGGTGTTTCTGGTTTCTATATTGAGAGTGAATAGGCTAGGGTGGAAATAGGAAGGCCAGTTGAGAGGCTCCTGCAATCACCCAGGGGAGAGATGATATTAACAAGGACTAGGGTGAGGTCAATGGGTGTGGTAGGCAGCAGGAAGTTTCTGGGTGGATTTTGAAAGGAGAACCAACAGAACCTAGATTGAATGCGGGGCATGCAAGAAAGAGGATTTTGGCTGGAGCAACTGGGAAAGATGGAGCTGCCGTTAATTGCTAGTTGTTGCAGATAATCAAACCAATTTTCAGGGCATGGGGAAGGTAGACCAAGTTCCTGCAAAGCCCATTTACCCTCCTCAGTGCAGGCCCCCACTGCAGGTCCTGCTTGACTTAGGGAAGCCCCTCGTGTTTTGCTAGAAGAAAGGGAATGAGATATCTGGCAGGCCCGGATAGAAATGCGGGAATCTGGGAGAGTCAGTGGGGCCAGGGACAACACATTGGGGATCTGGTTCCTCCCTTGAGCCCTGGGCTTCTCTGGGGCACAAGATCATTGGATATCATAACACACCCTAGCACCTTTCTTTGTCTAACATTTTCCTTTAGACAGCTGAATCCACCCTATCACTCCCAAGGCTTTTAAAGGTTTGTTGGAATTGAGAAAGCTGTGAGTGCCAGGTTTCCTGGTTGGAACTTAGTGGTTAGGAAGTAAGGATGGGACTGAGATTTTGGGAGCTAGAGAAAGATGGAAATGTTCAACTGTTTGGCTGGGTAAGAGGGGAGATTAGGAGCCCAGTCCAGAGAGGAACTTGAGTTGGAGGTGGCCTCCATATGTTTGGAGTCTACGTCAACTGGCCACTGGTTATTAGCCTTTGGCAGAGGCCAGAAGAAAGGGACGTGTGTTCAGTCCCCAGTTATAACTGACCTTTACAAGATTACACTTGTCTCTGATCCTAAGGATTTCTGATCATGTCTGAAGGGACATCTGTTACTGCTTTCTGTCCCAGACCTTACCAAGTCCTTCCTTAACAAAGGTGCCCAAAACTTTAGTCCTCATCCTTATTCTAAAGACCGAGAGAACCATCACCACTATCACTTGTTCCTTTGGCAACTCTGGGCATTTTGTGAGCTGACTGGCCCCTCTGGAGAAGCTGTTGTTGTACGGAAGCAGTAATACACCTTGTAGGGCAAAAGTAACTTTTAGAAAAATTAATCTTCCATGGGAAGACTCACCAGAGAAAAAAGTCCGTGTCTTTCATGGCCAACTAGGAATTTACCATGTATTTCTCACTTACATTAGATTTACTCTTTGATGCTTGCTGTTTTACTCAAGCCAGTCCTCCTTGACCCTTGAGTACACCCACTGCCCAGGTAACCCCATGCCCAGTCCTGCCCTTGTCCTTGACTCTGCTCTTTTGGGACCCTTGTGGTACCCCTCCCTTGCTCTTTCAGGACCTTTCCCTGAAGTATCTGTAAGTGGCTTCTTATGAGAGTGAGAAGGAGAAGGAAGGAGTCAAGAGAAGACTCAGTGAGTGTTGGGAAAGGCAGTCTCCTGCAGTCTTCCAGCCCAACCCTGCCTCCACTGGGTCTTGGCCCTAAAACATTGTGCTGGGCTTCTAGCCTTGTGAGGGACTACCTCTGCCTATTCTGGGCTCATTGCATACTCATGTGTTCTGCTTAAGCTTCCCCCATTAGTGGTCCTCAGGCATGTCCTCAGCTTTCTGTATTTCAAACCCCACAGTGGGTAGGATCGAGTCCTTCCACCAAAGCATGAAGTGGGACACGTACAGTCATGCTGCCAGCTGTAAAACACATTCTCTGGCATGGGGGATCCAAGACTCCACAAGGGGCTGGATGCCATGCACTTTCTCCTTGCTTTTTTTTAAGATTTTTTTTTTTATTTGAGAGAGAGAATGAGAGAGAGCACAAGCAGGGTGAGGAGCAGAGGAAGAAGCAGTCTCCCCACTGAGCAGGGAGTCCGATGGTGGACTTGATCCCAGGACTCCAGGATCATGACCTGAGCCGAAGGCAGATGCTCAACCAACTGAGCCACCCAGGTGCACCTACACTTTCTCCTCTCTTGTGGTAAGTATGAGTTATGCCACTTGAGCCTGGTGTGCATCTTGTCTATTCTCAATGACCTCAAATCACGTACTGGTCTCTTCCCTGGGCGGCACTTTTCACCTTGACTGCATAGCCTCAGCATCCCATGAACAGTAAGACAGTGAGACCAGCTCATGCCTTGGTTATGGGCAGTCATCCTGGTGTTTGGATGAACCAGAACAAAGCAAGGCTGAGGGTCTGGCAAGGCCCACACTTGGAAGAGGACTTAACCTCAGATGTTCAACAAATTCTTGGCGCCATCATCAGGGCAATTCCAGGACACTTTCCTGGAATTCAGGGAAAGGCTGATCAGAGACCACACCTCTGTCTGTACACCATCTTTGACATAGGCCTCCTGCCTGGGCAGTGCCCACCTGCTGTACCCACTTGCTGAGGCTTGCCTCTTGCAGGATGTTTGATAGCATTAACCTCACCCAGCTGCTCCTGGGTACATTTTGGAGCTGAGTTCCTTGTAAGGAACTCAACTTTCTGTAAGTTCTTAATCATGTTCTCCTTTTTCCCCCACATTTGCTCCAGCCAGGGAGCAAAGAGTCTGGTAACTGTGTGTGTGCACACATGAGCATGCGTGTCTAGTACACGTGTCTGGGAGCATGTGTATGTATGCATAGACCTACCTGCAACCAGGAGAGGGACAGGAGCTTCTTCCCAGAGAACAGAAGCCCAGAAGTCCCCACCTCATCCCCAGAAGTGGTGGGGGTATGGAAGACAGACCCTGGTTTAGGTCCTTAGACCATGTCTCCACTTAAACTGCGTGGGCTTGGAGGAAAGGCTGAGTGTGAGAGGGTCTTGCTCAAGGTCACATAGTTCAGAAGTCACAGAGCTGTGACAAACTCCATGCCTTCTGATCCTCAGAGCTGCATTTTTTCTACTCCCCCAGAGCAGAGAGAAGAATCTTCATCCTGTCAGTCCCATGGAGTGCCTATGAAGCTTGCAGGAACCCATGGGCAGAACAATGCTTAGTTGGGTGTCAAAGGCCAAGTACCTGTGAGAGATGACTTTTTTTATTTTATTGAGATATAATGTGTTATTTGCTTCACAGGCCCAGGTCTGTGAATTATCAGTCTTACACAATTCACAGCACTCACCATAGCACATACCCTCCCCAATGTCCAACACTCAACCACCCTACCCCTCCCCTCCACCCCCCAGCAACCCTCATTTTGTTTCCTGAAATTAAGAGTCTCTTATGGTTTGTCTCTCTCCCCAGTCCTATCTTGTTTCATTTTTTCCCTCCCTTCCCCCCATATCCTCCCACCCTGCCTCTCAAATTCCTCATATCAGAGAGAGCATATGATAATTGTCTTTCTCTGATTGACTTATTTTGCTTAACATAGTACCATCTAGTTCCATCCATATCATTGCAAATGGCAAGAGTTTGCTTTTTGATGGCTGCATAGTATTCCATTGTATATATGTACCACATCTTCTTTATCCATTCATTTGTTGATGGACGTCTAGGTTCTTTCCATAGTTTGGCTATTGTGGACATTGCTGCTATAAACATTGGGGTGCACTTGCCCTCTTGAATCACTACAATTGTATCTTTACGATAAATGCCCAGTAGTGTGATTGCTGGGTCATAGGGTAGCTCTATTTTCAACTTTTTGAGAAACCTCCATACTGTTTTCCAGAGTGGCTGCAGAAGCTTGCATTCCCACCAACAGTATAGGAGGGTTCCCCTTTCTCCGCATCCTCACCAACATCTGTCATTTCCTGACTGGTTAATTTTAGCCATTCTGACTGGTGTGAGGTGGTGTCTCACTGTTGTTTTGATTTGTATTTCCCTGATGCCAAGTGATGGTGAGCACTTTTTCATGTGTCTTTTGGCCATTTGGATGTCTTCTTTGCAGAAATGTCTGTTCATGTCCTCTGCCCATTTCTTGATTGGATTATTTGTTCTTTGGGTGTTGAGTTTGGTAAGTTCTTTATAGATTTTGGATACTAGCCCTTTATATGATATGGCATTTGCAAATATCTTCTCCCATTCTGTCGGTTGTCTGTTGATTTTGTTGACTGTTTCCTTTGCTGTGCAAAACCTTCTGATCTTGATGAAGTCCCAAGTGTTCATCTTTGCTCTTGCTTCCCTTGTTTTTGGTGATGTTTCTAGAAGAAGTTGCTGCAGCTGAGGTCAAAGAAGTTGTTGCCTGTGTTCTTGTGAGAGGTGACTCTTGGGCATTGTGTCTCCCTGGGTTTCTGGCAGAGTCCTGAGTCCCTGGTAAGCACTAAGTCCTATCTACTTGCTTGTCACCTTCTAGCCTCCTGCTGCACAATTCTCTCAGCTCCATGCCCACTTCATCTCTGTACCTAGAGACCCAAGCTGAACTGGCTGTGAGGGCCCTTGCTTCAGAGCTCTGGGAATAGGGTTGGGTGGTTTACAGTCAGCTCCCCACAGCCCTTCCTTTCATCTTACTTTATCTTCTCAACCTTGATTTTCTGGATTTACAGACTTCGGTACCAATGGCCTTTAACCATTTACCAATGGCCAGTTAACCCCAATTGCAACTGGAAGGATTTGGTTTAGGCCAGCATTTCTCAACCTTGGTACTACTGACATTTTGGGTAGGGAGATTCTTTATTGTGGAGTCTGTCCTATGTCCTGAGCAACCACTACCACATTTCTTCTCACTGTCCCCTAGTTGGGATGACAAAAAACATTTTCAGACATTGTCAAATGTCCCCTGGGAAGAAAAATGGTTTTCAGTTGAGAACCACTGGGTTAAGCTGAATGCAGCTACTCTGGTTCTGTCTCCCTTTCCTGGGAAGGCTGTGGTGGGGGTAGTAAACTAGACCAGCTCCAGTGCTTCCCATAACTCTCTTAGGCCCTCTTCCTGCCAAGCCTGTTGCCTGCGAGGGGCTAAAATCCAGAGCCAGCACTTGTGAGCTGGGCCCTGAGCATTCCCATCTATACAAGTTGGGACTACGTGGAAGTAGACTGGGATGAGAGCTGGTAGGGTGGGAAGGGGACAGGGATTAGGGGAGGACACTGGGACTTGCCAGTGTATTAAGAGTGAAATGGCATTTGTTTGCAAGGCCAGCAACCCCTAGGGCAACGTGTCACTTTCCTTCTAGAGCCCAAATGGGTCTTTTTAAGATCTTACCTGTCCTGCTAGGTGCTCATGATGGCCAAGCTTCATAACTCTTTGTTTTTCTCCTCTCTAGGCAATCTGTCAACACTACGGGGTGCCTGGGCAAAGCCAGTGATGCCAGTGGTATTCCTGAGATCTACACTCCAACTCCTCTACCCTGAGTGTCTTAGAGTGTGACACTCTCAGGGGCCTGAGCACCTCCGAGTATCAGGGCTGTAGGACCTTCTTTGTGCTCTAAGTGACTCCATTCTCCACACACTTGCCCGTAACACCTACCCTGCTTAACCAGCCCTCAGGCACCTTCACCTTTTCGGTCTTATGGCCCATGTGGTAGGGCTAGCCAAGGTTTCGAGTTGTTCCACCAGAAACTGTTGGAGGGAACTTGGCAAGTTAGAGCTATAGGAGGTCTTGACTGTAGGACACTTGGAGAAACAAAGCCCAAATCACTGTGCAGATCAGAATTCTGAGGCCTAGAGAAGAGGGACAATGACTCAGTGGTTATATGGTCTCTAGAACTGATGCCTCTTGGCTCTCAGTTCATGACCTTTAACTTCTCTTTCCAGGAGTCTTAGAAAGAGCTTTCTCCTTGGGTTTCCTGCTCCCCTTCTAACCTCACCTCGCTATGCTGCCAGGTTTATCTTCCTTAAGCACAGTTTTCATTACACTCCTCCACTGCTCAAAAACCTTCAGTGGCTCCCTGTGGCCTAGGCCCTAGGGAATTCAATTCAAAGTAGCTCTCTGGGGAGCCTCTTCTCCAGACCTATCTGCCTTCTCTCTCTGCTTTCACTGCTCTTACCTGCCAGCTCAGATCCTCGAGTTCACTAGGCGGGACCTGTGCTCTCCCAGCTGCCAACGCTGGGTCACACTCTTCTCTCCTCCATGGGATTTCCTCCTCCCATCCTCCCCAAACCACCCCCCTCTTCTAGCTTCTCTTAAGTGCTACTTTAAAATGATGCTCCCCCAGCATGACTCCATTAGAGTGCAATCTTTCCTCCTCTAAGCCTGCACCCCTTGGCATATCTCCCATGTTTCCTCTCACATTCCAGCACTCCCTGAGTCTCAGTTTCCCTGGCCTGAAAAATGAGCCTCTAAGCACATGAGCCTCCTGTGGAATTCAGAGCAAAGCAGCCTATGTAGTGTGAAGGTGTTTGACAATGCTCTCCTGCTGCCCTTCATCACCATGCCATCCCCAGTGACCTAAGGCCTCCGCTGGTGGTTCATCTAGTTCAATGATGCTACCACACTGTGCACTGTGAGAGGCTGGGCCTCTAAGCCTCAGAGTAGGAAGTAAGTTTGCCACTCTGGTGTAAATAATCAAATATGCAGCCTGACTCAAACTTGACCAGGGAGGGGGCAGGTGGTGGGAGAAATCTGGTGCTTGAGGCTCAGGCCCATTTCTGTTCCTCCCATCTATCACTGGGAGCTGGTCTCCAGAAAGGAACTCAGCCCTCCTGTTTGCTAGCTAATTTTTGTGTGTCCTCCCCAAATTCTGGCTCAAATTCCAAGCCTTGTGGGAGCCAATTTAGACAACGTCTGTCTCTAGGTAAGATGCTGCCAGGTAAGTGGTGTTGTAGTGATCCACAGAGTGAGGACGTGCTCCTTAGCATCCAGTCCCCAGGGTCTCCAGTTGTTCCCTAGACCTACTTCCTCTCTTTCCTCCGTGGAGGGGGAAACCACTTGTCACCACCTTTTGGGTGAATCATGTCTCCATCATGTGTTGCTTCTTCTCCAGCTGGGCTCCATTTTCAGCCTCCTCACTCTGCCACTGGGTCTAAGGCCCACTGCTGTGCCCAACCACAGCCTTTCCTTGGTCTTTAGAGTCTGACAGACCAAGCTTCAAATTCAGTTTCCTTCACTTGCTAGCTCTGTGACCTCAGGTAAGTCCCTTCCCCTCTCAGGGTTGCAGGTGTTCTTGTCCATAAAGTGGGGATATTAATCGTAGGATTGTTGTGCAAAGGGAATGAGCTCATGCATATAAAGGGCTCAACACCGCTTGGCATCATAATTGCACACTAAGCCTCAGGAGAGGAAAGATGTGTAAACAGTGTAAGCAGTGCTTGGCATATAGTAGGCATGGAATAAATGAATAAATAAATAATTAATAGCTACCCTAATGCTGATACCCACCTGAAGATCTTTCAGAAGCAAGTAGAGTACACTTTATGGGAGGCAGTAAGGAGACTGACCTGCCCCCCACCAAGACAAGTGAAACCACGAGAAAAGACACTCCTGCCTCACTCACTCTCCCCACCCACCTCATTGACTAATCTTTTCCCACCCACCCAACACTGAGTCATACAGACCCAGTTTGTTCAAATTAGCTCCCAGTACCAACTAGCTGAATGTAATATTGGCCAAGTACCTTCCTTCACCTCGCTGAGCCTTAGTTTTTGCACCTCTAAAATGGGGATCAAAATTATACCCACCTTCAGGGTTTTGTGAGTAATAAGAAAACAGGAATATGAGCCATGTCAACCACATGGGGGAGAGGCTGCTTTTCATTTCTGTGACTCCTCCTCCTTTGCATAGGTCCTGGGCCCTACCTCCCTTCTTACCACTCTGTCCCCTTCCCCCCATCTCATTTTCCCCTCACCTCCCCTTCACCCCCCCATCCACATAAAGCTGTCACAGACCAGGACGCAGCCATTTACTATACATTTGTTTATGTCAGCATTTTTTTGTGAACTGAACAAGGTGTCCATGGTGTTCATGGATAAGCTGTACTCACTGATTCAGCTGCTGATTCAGAAGAAAGAAGGTTGGGAAGCTGGGACCTCTGCCTCCCAGTCACAAGCCCTGAGCTATATTGCTCTCATTTGGCAGCAAAACACTTGTCCGAGGCCACAGAAGCCAGTTAGAGGCCCTGATGGAAACCTGCTTGCTTCCCTGAACTAGGAAGCGTAGCTGCGGGGGAGTTAGAAAATGAGAAGGGGCATCTACACTCCAACAAGAGAGACAGGAAGTGTCCCTATCAGTCGCACAGGCTAGATCTCCCGAAGTGTACGGTCAGGCATCCAGCGGTCCAGGACTGAGTGCCTGGCTCCCCCGGAGTGGTGACGTTTTAACTTTAATACAGGCTCTGTGCTGCCCTCTGCCAGGACCACTTTATTGTTAGGTGTATATTAGGTCTGGCATTGAGGACCCATGAAAATGTCTTCCTCTTCATTGATTTTAACATCAGAAGAAAAAAGGGGTATAATAATGGCATATGTATAATGAACAGTGCAGCCCAAATAATGTTTACCTTTATACCAACGCAGTTGTAAAATAGAAGTTTAAGCATTGTTTATGGAGGAAAGGCCCAGGAAAGTCCACATGAAGCCCTGGACTCTGCTCAGTCTTAGGCCCTTCCCATTGGCTGAAGCACCACCCTCTCATCTTAGAGTTATGGCAGCTGCCCAAGGCCACCCTAGGGCCCTCAGGAGCACTGCAGGGATCCAGGAGGCAGAGCAGAGCAAGCAGGCAACTCCCAGCAGGTTGTGAGGGTGGACTAGGGGCAGAGGAGGGCAGCCTTTACCTCACTGTGCCTCCTACCATCCCTGGCCCTCTTCCCTCTCTCCTGGCCAGACTGCCCTTCAGCCAGCATTCCTCAAACACATTTCCTCCTTTGTTCAACAGCTCTCATACCTACCACTCCCAGTTCTCTCCCCAGAGTCTCCCCCCCCCCGCCCCCACCACACACACACTGAAGCCAGTGGTGGGAGGTGGGAGTGTCCTCTCCCTTTGCACTGGGCTCCAGTGGAAAGAACACAGGCTCAGGAATCTGGGCAGAAGTCCCCTTTCAGTCCCTTACTTGCTATGTGCTCGAGGGCAGGTCTCCTTGTTTCTCAGACTCTGAAATCTCCATCCAGGAAAAGGGGGGTGCTAACACCGCACAGGAGACTTCCGAGGTTGAAAGGACATCCTGTAAGGGGAAAATGCTATAAAGTAGACACTCAGATCTGTATCCATGCATCCCCGCTTAGGCAGTGGAAGGGTTTGGTGCAGTTCTCACCCACTCTACCATGTTTCTTTGGACTCCAGTGCACCACACACTCCATGCCTCATGCTCTCTCATGTCTCCCTCCTGCTACACACAAGTAAGTAAATGCATTCAGCACACCCTCCCTAAGACCCTGTGTTGGACCCTGGGGCCACAGAGATGACTCTCACTTGGTTCCTGTCCTTGATGTCCTAGCCTAGGCAAAGAGACAGGCTTGTCCATTTGAGGTTTTGTGTGATGAAAAGTGCTGTTTGAGTCATCCACTCAAAAAGTGCTTCGGGAGCTCAGGGGTGGGTTGGTTAGAAAAGGCTGGCTGAGGCTGGAAGGGTATGAGATAAAGGAGGGCAAGCCAAATAGAGGGAACCTTGTAGAGCAAAGGCTTGGAGTACACAAGCCAACATAGTCAATGGTGATGAAACACTCCCTTTATGCCTGTCAATGTACTGGGCACTGTGCTAGGTGCCTGGGCTCCTCTCAACATTCATTTTGCAGATGAGAAAGCTGAGGCTCAGGGAGCGAAGAGGCTTGCTCAAGATCACACTGCTAAGAAGTGGCAGAGTCAGGATTTGAACTCACCTCTGTGTGTCTCCAGATGCCCTCCACCAAGCCTCCCTGCCTCTCCGGGCTGGATACCACAAAGGACTCAGAGATGAACCTCACTGCAATCCTGATCCCAGGGGCTCCCAGGTTATTGAGGGTCATGTGATCGGTACCCAAAAACAATCATAAGAGGAGACATAAGCGAGACAGAAGCTTGGAAATAGATACAAAGGGCAATGATGACTTGGAAGAGGGAGTCAAGAAACTTTGCTGGAAGCTTCAGGGACAACTTCATGGTGGGGATATACCCACACTGGGCATTGCCAAACTGATAGAGTTTGGGGGTACTAGCTTTTTGTAATAATTGACCTAGTTTGCTAAGTAATCTGCACATCTCCCCAAGCCTCATTTAATGTGTGGGGAAACTGGGCTCCCAAAAGATTAAATAACTTGCCCACAGCCCCACAGCTGCGAGGTGGCAGAGCTGAGACTTGAACCTGTGTCCTCCCAGTCCATGACAGTTCTATGTCTGCTCATGGTAGAGGTAACAAAAGGAGTATGTCAGGCATGTGGTTGAAGAAGGGAAGTGAAAAGAAGAAACTTGGTGGAAAAGTCAAGGCCACATCATGGGTCCTGAATGTGACCCTGAAAAACATAGATGATACTTGACTTTTTTACTTTTGAATGATTCACCTGGTTCTAAATGTAGGAGAAAAGGGGTGGGAGAAGAGAGAAGTGAGGTGAGTGCCTCGTCCTAATGTCTGGGTGGAAAGGCGTGCAATGTGAATAGTGTGCCTTGGACACTGGGTAGAAGATAGATGCAGGAGGCATGGTGGAGGTAGATCTGGCAGCATGTGGCTAGCTCCCCTTTTAGACCCACATGATCCAGACCTCTATTCCCCTCTCCTATGCCATCTCCTTCTACCCTCCCCTTGCTCCTGCATGCCAGCCATGCTTACCCTCAGAAAATGACAACTTTGCCTCCACCCCAGGTCCATTGCATTTGCTATTTCCTCTGCCCAGAGCTCCTCCCCTTCTTTGACCTTTGTGTGGCTGATTTCCTTCTCCTTCCTCAGGTCTTAGCTTACACATCACCTCCTCAGAGAGGCCTTCCCTTATCATCCTGTGGAGGTAAGGGCTCAGTCACCACTGCCTTACCCGGCTTGACTGCCTTCATCACTCTTATCATAGCTGATGTTAGCTTGTGTGTGTGTTTATCACCTACCTCCCTCCACTTGTCCATCTACTAGGATGTGTGCTAGAGGCTTGTGGGAACCTTGTGGGGCTTGGTCACTGCTGCATTCTCTGTACTTCCAGGCTGCCATATATGCCAGACTTTCTGCAACTACTTGTTGAATGGCAGAATGTATGAGTGCTCGGATTGTTGGATAGACACCTGTATGCATTGGTCATGGGGGAAGGGGAGAGGGAGGGCAGACTTCTGGCTGATTAAGAGATTGGGATAAGGATGACAACATTGCCAACAGAGGTAGGGCAGGCGGTGGGGAGCAGATTATATGTGGGAAGATGAGGAGTTTGGCTTGGGCCTGGTGAGTCTGATATGCAGGAGGGGCCTGCAGGTAGACAGGCCCACTCACACAGTGGAAAATATTGGCCTGAGCTCAAGGAAGTGATGGGGTTCTGGGAGGGACAGGGGATATCTGCCCCGAAGTGTAAACTGAAACCATGGGCACCAGTGAGGTCCCTGATGAGCAAGGTGAGGCAGAGAGGAGGAAAAGGAAGAACTCAGGGGAATGACTGAGGTTGAGGTGGGCCAGAGGGAGAAGAGAAGTGAAAGGGTCAAGGGAAGAAGGTCACGAGCTGTGGTCAAAGAAGTGGGAAGAGCTCTCCTTGAATGGAGAGAGGAGGGCTTCCAGAGGGAAGACAGGTCCAAGGAGCCAAGTTCTCAAGGAGGAAATGGAATGAAAAAGCAATCAGTACTTAGGATACAAAAAGGCCACGGGATGTTTTGAACCTGATGAGGAGGTGGGTGTGTCCAGCATGGAGGCAGCTGAGGCTATGGAGGTCGGAGAGCCAAGGAGGTATATAGGACCTCGATGCCAAGCAGAACATAATCCGCACACCTGCCCATCCACCCAAGCCCAGGCACTTAGCACAGAGGCTGTCTGGCAAGGGGGAGGCAGGTAGGAGGCTGGGTAGGGGCGACTACCATTTATTCATGTCTACCATTTATCCGCGTCCACTGTGTGCTACGCACTGTGCGGCCACAGTCATGGCCACTGACTCATTCAACCCTAATGACAACATTGCAGTAAGTAATTATCAGTAAGTAAGTAATTATCAGCCTTATCTTCTGTGAGAAAATAGAAATCAGAAAGGTTAAATGTGTCACTGAAGATCACAGCCAGGAAACAATGCAGCTCAATGTGAACCTGGGTCTACCATCTATTCTCAGCCACTCTGGCAACAGGGCACCAGGGACACAAAGCTAACAGACCAAAGCTCTGAGATACATTGTCCAGTTTCCATGTGAGACTCACTGGCTGCCTGGCTTCTTTGAGGAGCTGCATCAGGGGAAACACAGGAGGAGAGAGTACAGGAAACAGGGTTGGGAATTTGAAGGGGAGAATCGTCTAGCATTGGGGAAGGAAAAGATCAAGTTAGGGCAGGCCGAGATACACGACTGAGGGCTAGAAATGGTCACAAGGAGTGTTTCCCATGTGCGTGGAACTGAGAGGCTCCATCATCACTGCACCCACAGGCCACGGTGGTCCATGTGTTGACTGCACAATGGACAGGGCAGAGAGGCTGCATTATGGAGGGGAATGACACTAAGGCCTAGAGAAGCTCCCTTACTTGCTACTAACTCTTACAGAATGCCAGACATGGGGAACCACCCTGGGCAGTTGGTCCCAGGCATGGGTCCAGAGCTGGAAGGCGGGAGGAATTCTCTGGCTCTTCCAAGAATCCCCCTCATACACAACTCTTTGTCTCCTTGTGACCGTCACCTATTGACAGCAAGCTCAACCCTATGCTCTGTACCATTGCCACAGCCTCCTTCCATGACCAAGTCAGGTGGTGTTTGAAGGTCAGAAGGTCCCCTGGCTGCTCTTGTCTGCCTCAAACTGGCTGGAGCTTCCCCCAGTGTCCCTTAACACCATCACGGCTTGAGCCATCTCCCATCTCCCATACTGACATGCGGGGTACCTCCACTGTTCTCCCACAGGCAAAGGGCTGATGGGACCTCTGTTCTACCTCACTCCCTCCTGAGGCTAGCTGAGATCCCCAGGTGGCGGCAGTGAAGACAGGCCAAAGGCATGTAGGGACAGCCGAACCCTAGAGAAGAAAATGAAAGGTAACAGAGAAGTGGGACTTGACAGATGTCCCAACCTGTCCAGGCGGAGCAGGGCAGGCCCAACAGAACACTTTTACTGAGCCAGGCTTGTGCCGAGCTGTCACTGGCCTGCTTGGCCCACGAGGAGGCTGAGCTTCTGCTAGAGGGAGAGCAGCAGGACCTGTTTGCCCCAGGCGACCCAGCAGCACTCAATCGGTACAAACATAGATTGGATCGCGTTGCCTATACTTCCTCTCTAGCAGCCCCTAGGAGGCTGGGAACTTTATGGCCACAGCAGTGGGGCCAAGATACCCCTTTCCTGTGGGGGAAATAAAGATGAGAGGGCTTTGCTGGCCACTGGAGCCAGACCAGAGGCTGCCTTCGGGCACTCTGACCTCTCTTAGGCTGGTTCATGGGGAAAACATGGCCTCTAAGCTGGCAGGGGCTGGGTTTTTTCACTCTTCATCTTGAAGCCTGGACTGTGGGTAGCAGGAGAAGGAAGGAAAGCATAGCCAGGGGCATTTCTCCCTAGGGTTACTGTCAGGATGCCTGAGGTCATGCTTGTGTGTGACACAGATTGGGGACCCTGGCCAGATGAAGGGATAGGAGGGAGTCTGCGGCTTCTGCCCACACCCTGGCTTCTGGGAGTCCCACATTCCCCACCCCCAAATCACTTCCCAAAGAGAAGAACTGAGGCCCTCCCCAATCCTCCCGTGGCCTGCCCCCAAATCCTACACTGGTAATGTTCACAATTTCTGACACTAACACAAAGCCCACAGTTGTAACCTGCCATTGGTCCCTAACCCATCATCTCAGGGAAGACAGCCACACAACCAAAGTCCATCTCTAGTAATGCTTTATTGTTCTGCTGAGGGGTCACATGGTTCCCGCCCTCAGCCTCCCTCATCTTAAATGCCCTGCCCCCCTCAGGCTTTCCTGACCTCTGCTCGCACCCACAGATTATAATATACTCACAATAGAGTATGTGTGCATATATAGATGTGCATATATATGTGTATATATATACACACACACAAATACATACATATATATATTCTGACTGTACAGTATTTATAGATACAAATAAAATAGGCTTAAAAATTACAGCATTGGCTGGAACCCATCCCACTCCAGTTTACTGAGCTGAAAGAAAAATGAAGCACCTGTTGGCATTTGAACATCATTTGGAATTCCACATAAGCCAAGATGGTTGCTGGGTGGGGATGGATCAGGTTTGGATCAAGTGGCAGCCAGCTGAGGGGACACTTGGCCCTTCCATCTGGAGGGCCAGCTACCTGAAGTAGGGTCCAGGTCTCTGCTTGATGACCAGGCTCTTGTGTCAGCCTGTTACCATAAGCAGGAGGAGCAGGAGAAGGAACACAGACACAGATATGTGTCTCTTCACTACTGTCTGCTTTTGCTGGGCCTATGTAGTGGGATTGAGCCCATTTGCTCTCCAAACATAGGAGTATGTGACCAAAGGTTGCACAGGACACTGGCGAGTGGCAGATAAAGTAGGTAGCCCAAGCCAGGGAGATTGGTTCACTGGTCTCCTGAGACCTGATAAAGGGAGCCCCCTCTCACCCCCACTCCCATATCCCAGGCTGCCCCAAACCATCCTGTTGCCTACTGCTAGTGCCCACTCTTTAAATCAGCCTCGTAAAAATCAGTATCATATTTACACAAATAAAACAGTTCACGGTGGTTGGACTGCCCCGTGCTCACCCTCTCTAATTCCCGTTCTCTGAAAAAGTCAGTTCAGAGCCAAATATTAGGCCCCAAGGCAGGATCAGAGCCTCCTGCAAACCTCAAAGGGACCTGAGCACCCAAAAGGATGGCTTGGCCTCTCTGAGCGGCAGAGACCTGGGCGCACACCCTGCTGTCTACCTCCTTCCCCCGGCAGGTTGGGGAGCTGGCAAGGTTTCGGATGCATGGTGCCTTGTTCTGTGGGCCAGGAGTGTCGCAGTAATCGTCTTCTTCGGAAAATGACTCCTCCCTCTTAGGAGGACAGAACACAGGCTAGTGGGTGCAGGTGGAGTAGAGAGAGGACACTGAAATTCTCCTCCCCTCCCCTATACATGTGGAGGAGCTTCAGGCAGCCAAGAGGACAGCAGGCTGCCAGATCAGCAAAGGCCCAGCTCTGCCCCTGGAAGCAACACATGGGGGCTGCTCTCCTCCCCTTACCCCCTTCCTCCCTTAGTGCCAAGGGGTCTGGTGGGGGATGAGGCTCATAACTTTGTCTCAGGGCCAGCTGCCTGTAGGGTGGGGAAGGAGTCCCGGATCTTTGCCACTTCCATGGCACACAGGTGCCCAAAGACTTTGTTGTACCAGTCAGGAGAACGGCCCCTGTGGAGGCAGAAGCAGGCCAGCATGAGCCATGGGTTATGGCCTAGAGCCCTTGCCCAGAGGAAGGAAGAAAGGACTTGCCCTCAGCCCTCAGGGACAGACGGCATGGGACAGAGGTGGGGAGAGTGCCAGGGCTACAGGGTCCCAGTACCTGAGATCAGCACGGCAGATGTGAGTAAGCCGGGAGCGACCCAGTCCACAAGGCTCCATGAGGTACTGGGAAGTGAGCATCATGGCCCGCACCCCTGACTCTGGCACCGGTTGCTCAGGATCCAGGGACTGGGAGACTAGCAGGCAGCCGCCACGGGGCAGGTCGGAGCGCCACATCCTGCACGGAAGGGACACGCATAGTCAGGTTCCCGGCATCCATTCCCGGTCCATCTCCCTGGTCCCGCACGTGTAGCAGGCTGCCAGCCAGAACCCCTCACCGGAGCACCACAAAGTCACGGCAAGGATGGGGCGCCATGCTGTCGGTGACATAGTGGTACAGCTCTACGCCTGGCATCAGGTCTTCCAACACCTGGGCTCGCAGCAGGTCCTCATCCCAGAGGGCCCTCTCCCGCAGAACACGGTGTAGCACCACAGCCGGAGGGGCTGCCACCTCAGTGGACGCCTTCCAAACACGCAGAGGGTGCCCGTCTGGTGCCTGTGAGTCATGGGAGTGGGGACGGGGGACAGCCATCAGAGCTGGAGAACACCCACTCTGCACCCCCATCCCCCTGGTTCCAACCAGGCTGCCCTCATTTTAGCTCCTGAAAATGGAAGTCTTGCAGGGGGCCTCTGCTAGCCCTAGCCACATCCAGACAGGCTGTCCCTGTGTGCCCTGTCCTCTCAGTCCTTTCTGGATGTCTGCTTCTCCACCTAGTCAAAAGCAGAGAGATGTCGAGACGCACATGCTCTGGGGCCTAGCAGGCTCTACCATGAAAGGGACATGGGGCTTGGAATTTCTGGAGGTGAACAGGAAGAGAAGATGGTGATCATCCTGAAGGAACTCACCATCAAGCCCAGGCAGGAGGCCAAGGGCACAGCAACCAGAACCTCTCATCCCCATCCCATAAGGAAAGTTTCACTATGACTGGCGCAAACAGAGCAAACTTCGGGCTTGCAGTCTTACTTGTCATTGCAGTTCAAAAAAGAAGATGGCTAGTGCCAAGAGAAGGACAGAGAAGTCATCTCCAGTTTGGGACATGATAGGAGGCTCTGAATGAAGGAGAAGGCATATCAAATCGAGGCTTCCTGTGGCTTGGGACAGGTAATGCTCGGGCCAGGTCAGCCCAAGCAGTAGGATGGCAGGGGCGGAAGCACAAAGGTGCAAGTGTGAGGGGCTCAGCACGGCCATAGTGCAGAAAGATATGAGAGACGATTCTCTGCAAAGAGTGACATGTCCGCAGTGGGGCTTTGGTACAGGAATTCTGTCCCACAATGCCCAACAGAGAGCCTCTGTTCTCATCAGGGTCCCGGATCCTTAAGGTCCTCCACTCTGCCCGCTGACATCTTCCAAGGTCAAGGCAAGGCACACCGAGACTGGCAGTGTGGCTCCCTCCCTGGGCCTCTTAACCTCCCTGCCTGCACCGCCCACACTACCCGCTCCGTGGCAGCCATGGGCAGTGCGTTCCTCACCTTCCTGCAAGCCAGCTCCGTGTGCTGGGGTCCTGGCATACTCATCCAGCCCTTGAAGCGCTCGGCAGCATCACGGAGCAGCTCCTGGATGCTCTCCTCCATGTAGAGGCTCAGGCTCACACCCGCAGCTTGGGCCCGCCGCAGCTCAGCCAGGGCTGGCCCAGGAGGGCTGAGTTCGGCTGCGCTGTAGGAGCCACACAGTTGCAGCACCATGTCCTGAGGGACCTGGGAGAGCACACACACACTGGGGCCATGGGCAGCAATGGAAGGTTCGGGGCCCATCCATCCCAGAACCCATGGGATCTCTCAGATCCACGTTCAGGGCCACTAGAGAGGTCTGGCTATGGGAGTGAGGTAGATGAGAAACCTCATAGGACAGAAGTGGGAAGTTGAGGGGGTACGTGTCAAGCTGGGCCCTGCCCCTGACCAGGGGTGTGAAGCTCTGTTCTGGTGGTTCCCCTGGATCTGGGCCTAGGGTTACTCACTTGGAAAAGTTTCTTGCAGTCACTGATCATGTGTGATAGGCCCTGGGTGGCAGCCATGTTCTCACTCAGGTCCCTAGGGCCTGGCCGGCCAACCAGGCTGCGTTTGCTCCTGATCCTGGAGGGCAGGGAAGGAGAGGATGGTGCATTGGCACAAGACAAGATGGATGACCGGCTGGCTTCAAGCTTCCCCCCACCAACACAAAATAACCTGCGACCCTGTAGAAGGTCTTGCTTTGAAAACATCCATGCAGTCCCAGGCCCCTGAACAGTCAGGCTGACCCCTTGTGGTTAATGCCTGGGAACTGCAGGGCTAGCCCTAGAGGGCCTACCATCCAAGGGAGTCAAACCCTCCAGCCCCCACCTCACACCAGGCCTTACCACATTCTGCCCTTTTTCACCTGGGTGAGGGGCTATCCTTCTTGGAGATGTTGAGATGGAAGATGGAGGGTGCCAGACACACGGCAAGGTTGCCAGCTGTCATCTGGTTTTCCTCAGCAGAGGCAATGTCACTTAGGAAATAGAGCAGGGTCTGTAGGACCTCTCGGTTCTCATCAGGGAGCAGCAAGGTGGCGGCCTGCGCTGCTGCCAGCCACTGATCTTTGGGGAGGACTGTGAGGAAGGAATGGCAGAAGGGCTTTCTTACTCCCCTAAAGCTTCTGGCAACAAGTCTCCTGCTTCTAGGAACAGAGGGCACAACAGTGCCAAAGGAAGTCAGTGAGAGGAAAAGGTAAAGATGGGCTCTGGGAGGTCTCTAGGTCCTAGATCAAACCCCACTCTAATGGACAATGTACATTTAGGGAAGCCCCTGTCTTTCCTCCAGGCTTTAGACCATCTTTCTGTATAATGGGTTTGGGGAATAGAATGTGGTCTCCCAGGGCGCCTGGGTGGCTCAGTCATTAAGCGTCTGCCTTTGGCTCAGGTCATGATCCAGGGGTCCTGGGATCAAGCCCTGCATCGGGCTCCCTGCTCAGCAGAGAGTCTCCTTCTCCCTCTCCAGCTCCCCCTGCTTATGTTCCCTCTCTCACCATCTCTCTCTGTCAAATAAATAAATAAAATCTTTTTTTTTTTTTTTTTTAAAGAATGTGGTCTCCCTTCAAGGGAGGGAGGGCCTTTCCAACTCCAGAGAGCAGATCTTCCAATGAGCTCATTCCTGTGTGTGGCTAGATTTGCCCACATGGGTTTTATCTCTCACAAGCCCTGGGATTCAGGGAGCTCGAGAACGGGGCAGGCTTCTGGGGACAGGTGCAGGTGACTCACGCTGGTAGACCTGCAGGAAAGTGGTGGTGAGCTTCCTGGTGAAGATAGGCTCTGGTAGGTCCCGGAAATACTGCTTCAGCAAGTCAGCCACATCATAGGCCGACTGGCCCTCGTAGCAAACATTGTCTGGGGACATCTCATTCATTTGGCGCAGGTTCTGGATCCTGGACTTCACCCCCGACTTGCGGAATATGCCCACCTGGCCCATGCAGGAAAGGAAGGGAGAGAGACGTGCAGGGCAGGGGTGGGGTGGGGAGGAAGATTATGATGAGATCAGGCCCAGGCTGGGTGTCAGGAGGGTAGGCCACCCCAGAGACTTCCAAGCCTGCCAGGCTTCCTGCCTGGAAAATGGCAACACCAAAGAGAAGGGTTGTTACACCCTCAAGGTCAAGGAGAAAGATGGCTGTAGCGGGAATGAGCAGGAAAAGGACCTAGGCTAAGGCAGGCTTCCACAGATGGGGCCTACAGTGTCTGGGCCAGAAAGAAGTGGGCAGAGAGCTGGGCAGAGGGGAGCTTCAGCTCAGGAAAGCCCAGAAAGGTCTCTCGCAGGTCAGAAAGTCCCCAGCAGTCCCCCCACCCAGTTCCTTAGCCTTGGATTTCCTCCCCAGGGCTGTCTCCCTGCAGGTCCCCCAGTAGGGCTCACCTGGTCCAGGCACTGGCTACGCAAGTAGCGCATGGCTTGCTGGATGCTCTGTGGCAGCGGCTGGCCTGTGCGTTGCACATGCACGAGGAGTGGCACCCCAAACACGTGCTGGCCCCGGTAGTCCGGGCTCTTGTTCCTTTTCATGAACTTGGGCACCGACCTGTTTGGGGTAGTAACAAGAAGTCCAGTGAGAGCTGTGGGCCCAGCCCAGACGCAGCCTGGAGACTCTGCAGTCTCAGGGGGCTCAGGCAGGGATGGGGGGGTCGGGTAAGAAACACATCGTGTCCCCAGGGCCAACACTCCCTGAGCACCTGCTCAGGGCCCGGCCCTAGAGAGTCACAGAGGAACACAGGGAGCTCTCGGGATGCTTGAGGGGATAACTGCATCGACAGGCAGGTTGGGGGTGGAGCAAGCAGGAACTTAGGGGAAGACCTAAGAGGAAGGGGAACTGAAGAGAAGCCTTCAGGGAGGATGTGGGCATTCAGCAGGCTCTTGAGGGACAGGTAGGTGTTGTCCCAGAGTAGAAATGGGGAAATGGTTATTCCAGGCAGAGAGAACAGCATGGACAAAGGCAAAGAAGCAGGGGAAAAAAAGAGTATGGCATATTGAGGGAAGAGCAATGACCCCAGTGGCCTACATGGTGCCATTGCCTGAGAGCAACGGGCTAAGGAACCCAACAGCTGGGGCAGGGCCAGAATATGAGTGGGTCATGATAGGAAGGAAGCTGGACCTTCTTTGGTTCCAGCAGCGGTTGGGGAGGAGGGAGGAGGGAGACGGAGGCACGAAGGGTGTTTATCAGGAAAGCAGCAATCAAAGCTGCCTTTCAGGACAATTTCACTCGTGGCAGCCTGGAGGCTAGGATGGAGGAGGTGTGGCTCGAGGACCTAGGGTCCCCTACCCCACTCCTCCTTGCACACAGCACACACATGCACACACATCCCAGGAGCACCCCCCACAGACACATGTGCAAGCCATGCTGGCTTCTCAGGCCTCGGCCCCTCCAGCTGCCTGGCACAACCTACCACTACTGGCTTCTGGGCCCCTCCCACTTGCACCCACCTTCTGGGGGCTGACCCTCCCAGGGTCCTGGATTGGGGACAGGGAAGGAGTTGGGAGCTGGGCAAGAAGCTCCCCCACCCACCCGCTGTGGCCCAGGAGTGCTCACCAGACCCATCCTGGCTTGTGGGGCACAGTGTACTTCTCCATGAAGGCGGTGAGCCGCAGCAGTGAGCCCTTGTGCAGGAGGTGGATCTGGCCAGCAAACTGGCGGTTGATCTCCAAGGACTCTGAGTTGAGGCTAGGCCGGTGGGAGTTCTGGAAGCTGTGCCAGCGGAGCTTCCTGATGAAAGATAGGAGGTGGGCCGAGAAGGCCAAGGGAACAGGTGTGGATAAATCTTAGGAAAGTTTGCACTCTTCTGGTCCCTTTATTCTCCCCCAAAGAAAGAAAATGAGGGGAGATACGACCACTGTCAGCACTGCTACTGGTCCCCAGGGTGAAAAACTGAATGCCAGTTTCCAGGGCTGTCCAGTGGCCAAGATGCCATCAGGGTGGGTGGCCCAGAGCTGAGGCCCATCTAGGGCCAACAAGCAGCACCATTACCCTGCTTCCAAGACTGCAGCAGAGGGGCTGCTCTGAGAACCCAGGGTAGCAAAGCTGGGGATAAGCGACCATCTTCGCTAATACCTTTGATCGGCACATGGGGAAAGCAAAGCCCAAAGAGGAGCTAGAATTTGCTCAAAATCACAGCAGAGGCAGACCCTGAACTTAACCGGGAGGGAACAGAGACCCTGCCCTTGGGCCTCGGGACTAAGATAATGGCTTGAGGGGGAGTCGTATGAGGGAGAGAGGGGAAGGAAGAAAAGGAGGAGGAGGGACAGGGATGGGGAGAGACAGAGAGACATGACAGAATCCTCTGTCCCCACCCCTACTCAAAACTCCCACCTGCAGGGTCTAGTAAGCGAGGCCCCAACGCCTGAATCTCGCCGTTCACGTGGTGCTGATGCCCAAAGTCCAGCTAGTGAGCCTCCGGCCTCGGGCTCATTCATGGAGGGTCCACTACTGTCCAGTTCACTGGAGGAGGCCACGGTGTCAGCAGTGCAGTGTCCTTCTTCCATAGACAAGCTGGAGGCTGAGGTGGGATCCCCCCCAGAATTCACCTCCTGACCATTATCTTGGGCTGGACCTGGGGCTTCAGTATTGGCCGCAGCCTGTGCCTGTGCCAGGGGCTCAGCCTCAGCCTTACCCTGAATCTGAGCTGAGACTACTGGCTGGACATCAGCCTGGCCCAGGGCCGAGGACCCTTGGTGGGCTGGAGCCTCCATCTGGGCCAGAGCCTCAGCCAGCCCTTCGACCTCAACCGTGGCCATCTCTACCGATGAAGTGACCTCCTCCTCTTCTTCCTCCTCTTCCTTCTCTCTAGTCCGCAGGTCTGGGTAGACAGCCTGAGACCAGAGCTCCACCCGTTGCTGCAGCCCCCACACGTGCTGGAGAATGTCGTCTAGGTGGGCATAGCTGCTGCTGCCCTCCTCCTCCTCCTCGGCTTCAGCGCCAGCCAGGACAGGCTCCGCTGGGTACAGCTCAGGCATGTTGTCATAGATGCTGGCATGGCTGCCTGTGGAGCCACAGGAGCCCCGACGCCCTTCACAGCCCCGGGGTCTCCCTGGCTGCCAATCTGCCAGGCGGTGTCCGTCCTCAGGAAACAGTCTCTCAATGGACAGGGAGCGAGGGAATGTGCCTGGTTTGTGGTCCCTGGGCACGTGCACGAGGCAGTCACCCTGGTGCACCTGCTGCGGATGCCGAAATGTGGCCACAGGCCAGGCCTCCCAGGCCCTTGGGATTACAGCGCCACCGTCACTGGCGTCACAAGTGGCCGCCCTGTTCTTGGCCTTGTAGAATTCAGCGGAGAGGAAGCTGCGGCGACTGCAGAAAGAGGAGGGTTTGCTGGTCTTCTCTAAGGTGGCTGGGCCACGCTCAGGCTTTGCTTGCTGACCACGACCCTTTTCCTTCCGCCTGAGAGATTCAAGGTGCTTAAGGAAGCTACGAGAACAGTGCTTCTTGACTTTGTCCCGGGGACCCTCTTGGTCCTGCGTGGGGCTAAGGAGGGGCTGGTAACTTGGGCTGGGGACATGGCAGGGTGAGGGCAGGTCCTCTGGCTCCAGCGATAGACCCACAGTGATGGCTGGCAGGGAAGTGGCGCTGAGCTCTGTGAGGACACTCTCACAGCTGGAGGTCCCCGGCAGGCCAGGGCTCAGGGGGGCCAGCAGGTCAGAGGACCCTCCATGGGACCAGAATTTACTTTCTGGCTGGACAGCCCAGTGGTTGCTGATGGTACACTGCTCTTCTTCTGAGTCTTCATTCTGGGGACGGAGCCATGGGGTCAGGTCAGGTCAGAGAAGTCCAGTCGCCCAGCCCCTTGTTTGGACCCCCAACATCTGCCTCCAAACTCTTGGGGGACTTTGAGGTAAAGGGCCCGCTTTCTGACAGAGGACATGTCCTAGGTGGGGAGCTGGCTCTGGAAGCAACAGAATAAGATGGGGAAACCCTGACCCACAAATGAGAAGCCACTTGCCTAAGGTCATATAGTGGCATGAATGAGTCAGTGAGAGAGCCAGGGTTAAAATCCAGGTGTCCTGACCTCCTGTCCTCAGCATCTCCCCAAACCTCTAGACTATGGTCTTAGATTAGAACTATGGAATGCCAGAATTGGAAGGGGATTTTAGATTATCTAATTTTCTCCTTTGCAATATGGGAAAATCAAGGCCCAGAATGGGGAAGAGGCTTGCTCAAGGCTACTGAGCTGTTGGTGGCAGAGCTGGGACCAGGTTCCAGGGGTTTCCTGCTTCCCAGGCCAGCTTAGCTGAACCTCCTGGCTCCAGACCTCTAGTGGAGAAAGCCCCAGAAGAAACCCATGAAGCCGGACCCTACGGAAGGACGAGGTCATCAGGGCTACATGTGGACTGAGGATCCTCTCCATCTCTGCAGTCTCAGATTGGCAGAGTCAGAAAGGCCCCTTGAGGCTTTCAATGCTCCCCTCCAGTTCAGTGCAGAGATGGGGAAAATAAGACTCAGGGGTATAAGACCTCAAGGGGACACGACTGGGGATCTTGACTCCTCAGATCATATAGGCTATGATTTTTCTACAACATTATTCTGTCTCTGCTCCCTAGGCAAGGATTTCTTGCCATCACAAAGCAGGTAAACGAGGCAGATAGAATTCCCTGAGGAAGGGCCATCACTGGATCAAGTTATGAGTAAACTCAGTGGGAAGAGGTGTGCCAAGGGGGGTAGGTGAGGCCAAGGGCCGGGGTACTTGTTCTCAGACTCCAACCTCTAAGTCACGCTTGCCAAAACCCAGTAGGATCATAGAGTCTCTTATATTTCACTCCCAGGCTAGACCAAGGGACCACTCTGTACACCCCAGAGTCCCAGGACCCTGGAGCTACTTTTGCAAGTGTTCTGCATATATCCTGGGTTCCCCGTGGTGCCACAAGGCCCCAGGCCCCACCCTTGCCAAGACTCACCTGCTTGCTTTGAAAGTGAACTTCCAGTTTCATCGAGGCACAACTGTTCAAGGTCATCAGCCTCCTGTAAGGAAAGAAAGCAGCACTCACCCAAGGGTCCCAACCAAAGCCTGCAGGGCATGATCTACCAAGACAATCCCAAGATGCCATCCACTACTTTACATGCCTGAGCCATCAGAACATCTCCAAAGACCCGGTGTTCAGGAAGCTTTCAGTGCCAGACAGAGGGCTAGGGAGATTATGGCTTCTGTCCTCTGGGAGCTCATATATGCACTAAAAACCATGACAGAGATAGGGCAAGTTTAAGAACAGTATAGACGGAGGTACAGCAGGTACACAGAGGGTGGGACAAGGAACTTCCTCGAAGGGGGATGGGATTCGGAAGGAGAAAAAAGAAAAAAAACTGGGAACTTCTATCCCAGGCTTCCACAAGAGTCTGTGACAAGGTAGAGGGGAAAACAGTCAGTAAACAGACCAGTGCTGGTGTGACAGAGAGACTGAGGCTGATACGGTTGGTCAGAGCCCAACTGTAAAGCTGCCTGATGTTAAAAAAGCTTCACTTTCCTCTGCAGGCAGCTGCACACACCAAGCAGAGGGGCACCTGCTTGGAAGCTGAAACTGGGGGCCATAGAGAGGCTGGATCAGGGCAAGGAGGGGAACGGCAGGAAGGCCAATTAGTAGGCTACAGAACCAGATCCAGAAGATTTGTGGTTTGGCCTGAAACACGGCCCAAACCAGTGTAAGCAGAGGGGGGACAAAGCAGAGGAATGTCTGGGGAATGGAACTGAAGGGACAAAATGAATCAAGGCCAGATCTTGGCTCTCTAGCTCGAGTGCCTGAGTGGCGAGGAGTCACAGACACAGAAGACAGAGTGAGCAGTGTGACTGCTGCAGAGAAGCTTTGTTAGAGGCTGGGCTCCTCCTCTGGTGGAAGGGCCAGTGACTGATTCTTTCCCAGGGAAGCCCACAAGCTGGACTGTGACTTCCCAGGCCTGGCCCTCAGCGCCCCCTACCTGCACAGGGCCCCCAAAGAGTCCTCGTCCAGAAAACCGTGGTCCTTCTTCACAGAGCCAATATCCAGAGGAAATAGACCTTCTGTTTGGCGGAAAAAAGCCAAGATGAGTCATGGGCAGTAGGTCAGAAACTCAGTGCCAGCAACCCTGGAGGAGGAAAGGGGAGGCCAGGGAAGAGAGGAGGCCGGAAGGCAAAAATCAAAGCAGAAGGAGCAAGCCTGGAGTAAAGGAGAGGCCCAGGGAGCTTGGGTTGACCATTGGAGGCAAGTCCAGGGTTGAGGGAAAGGAGGGTTGAGCTGGATGAGAGGACCCAGCAATAAGCAGGTCCCTGGGAGATGGCAGGCCCGAGGACTTGGGTGACCGTCAAGACCCAAGCTCGCCCCCCGCCCCCAGTCCCCTTTGAATCCTGGGCTACTCAGGCAGGGAACCTCCTTCCTGGCCAAAGGTGAAGTGGGAGCAGGGATAGAGTGAGGACAGAGAGGACAGTGTGCAGCCAAACAATACCTCATTTCCTCCTACTTGTCTAAACAGGGGAACCTACTCCCTGGGATATAGGAAGGGGAGGGGAGAGAGGAAGGAGTAGGGTTGGAGGACAATGCATCCAGGAAATCCCACACCTCTCTGCCTCACTGCCGAAAAAAACCCCATTTTCTCATTTAACTGACATCACCTGAGCACCTACTTGGTGCCAGATACTGGGGATAAAACAGTGAATGAGATAAAAATGATCCCTGCCTTCATGGAGAGACTGTGTGTGGAACAAGATAAGACAGTTCTAAATGCCACGAAAAGGCATTAGCCAGGGTGATAGGGCCAAGGAAGGCTGGCGGGGTGGGGGGCACTCTAGAGAGGTGACTTCCGAGCTGAGTCCTGCAGAATAAGAGGGGGCTGGCTGGGCCAAGAGCCTGGGAAAAGAATTTCAGGCAGGACTAACATTAAGGCTCCGAGGAAAGGAAGGTGTGAAGGAGTGGTAGGAAGGAGCCTGGGATGTAGTGAGCAAATGTAAGGGAACTAAGCAAAAGTTGGGTGACATAGACTTGCTGGCCAGAATAAAGCATGTGAGCTTACCCTCATTCTGAGTGTGCCAGGAAAGCAGCAGAGAAATGACAGAGTGAGGCCCGGGGCTCGCTGGGTCCCTCTGGCTGCCATGGGCTGATGAGAGGCGAGAAGAGGGGGACGCAGGAAGGAGGCTAGTGCTCTAAGGCAGGCGAGCAGTGATGGTGGGCTACAAAGGAGGTGGCAGCGGAGGTGGTAGGAAGTGGACTGATTCAAGACATAGTGTGGAAGGAGAAAGTGACCAGCTAGAGGAGAAATGGAGGGTGAAGGAGAAAGAGGACTCAGGGGTGATTCCTGGCTGTGGGGCTTGAGTACACGGTAGTACCCTCAGGAGGTGGAATTGAGACCTGCTCCATTTGAAATGCCTATCAGGCAGATGAGATACTGAATTGGCGGTTGGATAGATGAATCTGGAGCTCAGGAATGAGGTCTAACAGAGCTATTTGGGAAGTACCAGAAGATACATGATACTTGGAGAAGGATCACCTGGGAAAGAAAGGTGGAGAGGGAAAAGGGGCCAAGATTGAGCTCTGGGATACCCCAACATTTAGACACCAGTTAGAGAAAGCAGAGTCTGTTATAAGAAGACTTACAGTGGCACCTAGAGAGAGGCAGCCAAGAGAAGCGAGTGTTCCAGAAACTGAAGCGAGTGTTCCAGAAGCTGAAGTGAGTGGCCAACTGCACTGAAAGCTCTTAAGAGATTAAGACTGGGAAGGGATCACTGCATTTGATCATGTGCAAGTCCACAGCGACCTGGACAAGGATTGTTTTGTTGGCAAAGTGGGAGTGAGGCAGGGTACAGTGGGAAATGTGGGAAGAAGAGGGAAAGTGGAAACAGCAAATATAAACAACTCTAAAGAGAAACAGAAAAATGAAGGGAAACTGAGAAATTGAGGCCATGCAGAGGCTGAAACCAGGGTTGCATCTGCAAACAGCACCCTCGGAAGCAGTATAGTGCAGGGGCCCTGTGGTGGAGACAATGTACTTGAACATAGTGGTGACACCAGAGCATAGGAGAGCCAATCAGAGTGACCCACCGGAGATGATGGAGTCATGACGAGAGCAGGACCAATATTTACAGCTTCTTGTATGGTTGGAGAAAGGATCTGATTGGCCTCATTTTACAAACAAAAAACAAGAGGGATAAGGCAAGATTTGGGGGTAGGGAAGAGGGATAAAGAGAGTAGCCTTACCTTCAAAAAGCTGCGCATACTGAGGGAATCCTGTCGCTTGGAGCCACTTGCATGCTCTCTTGGCCTCAGCTTCTAAAACGGAACAGAGGGACAAAAATAGGCCAAGAAATGGGGTTAGCTGGGTGCTGGCATGGAGCCACCCTGGGTGTACGCTGCCTCACCTCGAGTTCTTATGATCCAGAAATGGCAAGGAAAGCACGGTGAGGGCTGGCATATTCGCTGCTAGGATTTACCTTCATTTCCCACACCCAACCCTCTGCATGTCCTGGCACACCCTTCTTGAGCCTCACTCTCTGCCTGTCCCACTACCCCTCTCACTCTCCCACACCTGCCCAAGAACAGAACCCACCAGCCGCAACTCCCACGAAAGGAGGGAGTCAAGGAGTACTGCTGGGAGAAGAAGCCACAGCTGTGTCTTCACCTTCCCCTTCTTCGGGAAGCTGTCCCCCTTCCATGGCCCTGGGGAGGCCATCTTAGTCCAGCTAGGGATACAAAATGTTCAAGGATTAGCCTTCTCTTTCCCAACATTATTCTATGTAACATTCCCCAGCACTTTGAGAACCGAATCTCACTTAGCACACACAACATGCCATGAAGAAGGTTGTACTCTCTCTATTCTATGGCTCTCTAGACAGGCCCAGGAAGGAAGGGACTCCTCCACAGTTTCACAGTTGACCAAGGTAGCAGTGCTGGGGCCAGAGTTCAAACTCAGTCTGACTCCCCCTCAGGGCTCCTACCCTTCTGATCCAGCAGCCTCCCCAGTGCTCACCCTCCCTGGCCACACATCATCATAGATTTCTAGCCCTCCCTTCCTGGGGAGCCTCCCAGGACTGCTCCAGCTCTCCCCAGTGGTTAAGCCTATGTGATATAATCCAGTGCTGATTGTCCTGATGATGCAGTGCGGACCTGTGGGAAACTTAGAGGGCAGTGGTGGGGTTAGCTTCCTACCTCTGCGCTGGGAAGACCCAGCACCCCTACTAGCCTTAGCAGAGACATGCACCTGGACTAAAGGAGGTCGGGTGAGCTGAACACCATCAGCAAAGCCCTGGTCCTTAGTGCCCACGACCAGGGGACTCCAAGGAGACTGGTGAGGTTTCTCTGAGACTGGGATAGCTCTTGCTTTCCAGGGATTTCCTACAGGGAAATCCAGGGTGAGGCCCTAGCAGCTGGGACCTGGAAGTTAAAAGACAAAGCAGTACTTGAGAGAATGCCGGGTAGGGAGCCAAGGGAGGGAAGAGGGCAGAAAGGTGGAAGTTGTTTAGAAAAAACAACAGGCTTCTCAAGGGTCACACACTGATGGGGATTTGAGGGGAGAGGAGAGAAGGCTCTGGAGCCCCTGACAGCTTTGGGGGCAAACAGGAGTGCAGTGGGGATGAACACCTGTGCGTTTCCCAGAGTGAAGGCCACCCCCAGCATCTCCCTCTGCCCACAGCTGCAGCTAAGTCTGCTCAGGTCCATGATCCATGAAGATCAATGTGGGATGGCACTCATGTACATGCACACAGACAGGCCCCTCAGTCTGCACACGCACCTGAATCTGTGTACATGCACGTGTTTTTTGTTACTACAACCTTCTAACCTATGACAAAGATCTAAGGGTCATTAGGACTTCTGAGAGGTCCTGGAAAGCATTTGTTCCCACAGAGCTCATCCAACAGTCCCCCAGACTCTCTGGCAGGGGGCAATGCAGGCCTGGGAGAGGACTCAGGTCTCTAGACAAGAGGCAGTCTGGGAGAACTGTGCTAAGAGCTGCTGGAAGGGACTTCGCCTCAGCCCAGGAAGCATTTCAGGGACATGGTTTTGCTGTGAGGACAGCTGAGCCAGTTGCCATAACCACCTCCCTGTCTTCTGATCCTACCGCAGCCCCAGGAGAAGGCCCTTATCCATCCTCAGAGCCCCTGCCAGCAGCCAGCTCTGCTATCCCATCATCAGGACAAAGAGAAGGTCCCGAAGGAGGGATCTGCTAGGAGTTTCCAGAAAGGCAGGCACAGAAGGAAACAGTCACCCCTAAAGGACCACGTGTCTGGGATGGCCACCCCAGGCAGGGCTATCAACCCCCAGGGATAGGCCTGCATGCCAAGGACACACCTTCAAAGTCCACCGAAGCCCTCAGTCCTTCGTGGTTAGAGGCAGAACAAAGAGCAAAAGGAAGGAGAGAAGCACCAGCCTGTCTGTGACTCCTCGGCTCCTTCCTAAGCCTGAAGGAGGTGGGAGAGTGCAATAATTAAGTCCTACATCTCAAATACCTGCACCATCTACCCAAGCCATGGAGGCAGAGCCCACAGGAGAGTGCTCCTCTCGTGTTAGGCAGTGGCTCTAGCCAGGGTTGTCGGGAAGGAAACAAGGTCACACAGGTGGGCACCAAGTTCTTTCACTGTTACCTAGAGCCCTCAAGCCTCCTGCTATTCTACGTGTGATCCCTGGACCAGCAGCATCAGTATCACTGGGAACCTGGTTAGAAATGCAGAGTCCCAGACCTACCAAATCAGAATTGACATTTATTTAATTAGATCCTGAGTTGATCTGCATGCACATTAAAGTCTGAGAAGCACTGGCCTATATCACCTAGCTCAAGGATTTTCACCCTTGGATGCACATTACAATCAGCTAGGAAGCTTTAAAAAATACCAGTTTCCTGGGTCCCCATCCTCAGAGGCTGATTTAATTGCTCTGTGGTGAGGTTCTCCAAATCAACACTTTACTTTTTTTAAGATTTTATTTATTTATTTGAGAGCTCTAGAGAGAAAGCACAGGTAGGCAGAGCAGCAGCGGAGGAGAGGGAGAAGTAGACTCCCCACTAAGCAGGGAGCCTGATGTGGAGCTCAATCCCAGGATCCTGGAATCAGGACCTGAGCTGAAGGCAGATGCTTAACTGACTGAGCCCTCCAGATGCCCCCAAATCAGCACTTTAAAAAAGCTATAGTATGGGGCATATTGAGACCCAAGGGGCTTTTCCAACTCCCACAGAGTTATTTATGTGTCACAGTTAAGACTATAACCTTCATCTTTTCTTTTTCTTTTTTTTTTCAAAGATTATTTATGTATTTATTTGACAGAGAGAGAGATCACAAGTAGGCAGAGAGGCAGGCAGAAAGAGAGAGAGGAGGAAGCAGGCTCCCCGCTAAGCAGAGAGCCCGATGTGGGGCTCAATCCCAGGACCCTGAGATCATGACCTGAGCCAAAGGCAGAGGCTTAGCCCACTGAGCCACCCAGGCGCCCCTTCTTTTTTTATTTAAATTCATTACTTAACATACAGTGTTATTTTAGTTTCAAGTGTACAATATGACGATTCAACACTTCCATGCATCACCCAATGCTCATTACAAGTGCCCTCCTTAATCGCCATCACTGATTACAGCCATCCCCCCAGCCACTTCCCCTCCAGTAACCATCAGTTTGTTCTTATGGTTGAGAGTCTGTTTCTTGCTTGCTTGCTCTCTCTCTTTCCCTTTGCTCATTTGTTTTGGTTCCTAAATTGTCTTTCTCTGACTTATTTCGCTTAGCATAAGCCCCCTAGCTCCATCGATGTCGTTGCAAATGGCAAGATTTCATTCTCATTTATGGCTAGGTAGTATTCCACTGTGTGTGTATGTGTGTGTGTGCGTGTGTGTGTGTGTGTGTGTGTGTGTGTGTGTGTGTACACACACACCGTATCTTCTTTATCCATTCATCACACTTGGGTCACTTCCATAGCTTCCCTATTGTAAATAATCCTGCTATAGACATAGGGTTGCATGTATCCTTTTCAACTCATGTTTTTGTACCCGTTGGGTAAATACCCAGTAGTGTGATTGCTGGGTCATAGGGTAGTTCTCTTTTTAACTCTTGAGGAACCTCCACACTGTTTTCGAGAGTGGCTGTACCAGTTTGCTTTCCCACCGACAGTGCAAGAGGGTTCCCCTTTCTCCACATCCTCACCAACAACTGGGGTTTCTTGTGTTGTTGATTTTAGCCATCCTGGCAGGTGTGACATGGTATCTCCTTACAGTTTTGGTTTGCATTTCCCTGATGGTAATTGATGATGAGCATCTTTTCATGCACCTGCTGGCCATCTGGATTTTTCTTTGGAGAAATAATCTGTTCATGTACGACCCTGATCTTATCATTTCCTGTCCAGTTCTCTTTTCCATGGAGTTATGCCACCTGCCTTCAAATGCCAGGTAAACCAAGGGCTTAGACTCAAAGGAACCAACTCCATGTCCCCTAAATTTTTTCCACCTTTCTGATAGAGTAGAGTTACAAGGCTGAATTGAAATCCTGGTGCTGCCAGTCATGAGCCCTCTGATTTGGGCAAGTTATTTAACCTCTGTAAGAATCAGTTTCCCCCTCTGTAAAATGGAGATAATAGAGTCTACTTGGAATAGCTACTGAGAGCATTAAGTAAAATACTAAAGAGGGAGAAAAAAAACAATAACCAAAAACCCCTGACGTATAGTATAAGCACTCCCCACTAACTGAAGGGTCTGAAGGAAAAAGAACAAACAGAAGAAAGAGGCCCAGCTGGCATTTCCTTTTGGGTCTGTAAAGTGGCTGCATCCACAATACTGTCAAAATCACAGCCAAATGGCTCTGGGAAGTGAGGTTAGTTAGGAGGCAGATGTTTCAAAGAGGCCACAATAGCTCCAAAACACAAAGGAGGCAAGGAGTTTGAAGCAGGGCTATGGACTGAATCCCCAGCAAGTACTCCCTGGCAGGAATCTGGAGAATGTAATGGGTTATTACCCAAGAGGATGTCAGGGACACTGCCTCCCAGCAATACACCACCTCTGCGAGGTCTGGGAGGCCCTGATGAAGCAGTCAGAGACATGTCTTGGTGATTAAGGACTGAGCTAAAGTACTTTGCATTCACTCTTCCCACCTGCCCCAGCCTGCCCAGGCTGGGACCAGAAGTGACCACTAACCCCCAGCAGAGTCCACTCCCCTGAGGTTAGAGCCCAGGTGTTCCAGACTCAGAATTGCCTTCTGTGCCTGGTGGGGAGAGTGACACAGGGCAGGCCGAGGCGAGTGATGAAGGAATGTCTATGTCTCCTTGTCCCACTTCTGTGTCCAGATGTACAGATTTGAGCAGTTTTCAACTGTTAGATTCTCCAGGCTGTGCTCTGGCCAAGGCTAGGATGATGTGCTGGGACAAGTCAGGAATGGCACTCAGCTGGCACAAGCTGGATTCCACAGAGATTTAGGCTCAGACTCTCAACCTGGGGATGGTCCCAGGTGATCTGAGCCGTAAGAATCAGAGCAAGGGGCATACTCAAAAGCTCCAGAGTCAAATCAGGTCTCAAGGCCATGCCCACAGGTTTCCTGGAGGGAGTGTCAAAGAAAAATGGCTGAACAACAGGAGAAGGTTTTAGAGGTCAATGACAGGATCTATACTTACACTTACACAGGCCATGTACCAGGAGCCTCTTAGCACAGAGCTCTCTTCTATTCTGAGAAGGACAGAATGAGGAGAAAAGCATTTCTGTTCCCAAGAAATGCTGCATGAACAAGGGTAGCTTATGCACTCAGGAAAGGGCGAACAACATCTCCCACGGAGGAAACGCAATCATGCTCCAAGATGACAGATAAGTGAGTCGAAGAAAGAGCTTTTTCCAATCAAGCCAGCTCCCCTACTCGCTGCCTAAGTCACTTTAGCCAACTCGCTTCCTTCCCTAAACTTTGGATTTTGAACTATGTAGTGATGACCAAAAGCTTTCCTGCCTACCTCTGTGGTTATTGCATGGAATAGGTCAGGTTTTGCCTGGTTTTGAAAGTGGCTGTATGAAAGTTATCATCAGAGAGCACCAGTTTTGTTAAGACTACTTGAACCTGGCCCCACCCCTCTCCTGAAACTATTATTACATTGTATGTTAACTATATGGAATTTAAATAAAAACTTAAAAAAAGACTCTTTGACCTTGGTATGCACACATTCACAGTTGGTGAGCCTCAGTTCAGATTTTGTCCTACTTGTAAAAAAGTGATCACGAGCTAGGAGGGGAAGAAAAAGCAATTGCCAACTAAGTTGAGGGAGGTTGGGCCTCGCCCAGCCAATATCACCAACCCCACCCTCTTCATGCCACACTCAGGGGACTTGAGTCCTTCCACTTTGTGGTCACTCAGTGGGCTGTGAGAGAGCTGCTCAGAACCCATTTCTGCCTACTCTTTCCCAACCCAAAACCCAGCTCCAGGAATAGGTACCAGGTAAGACTCAGGACCCAGGACAAGAAATGGGTGGATGTCACAGAGGCCCCAATCAACGGGATCCTTGTTACCAACAAAATAGTAACCTCTCAACTCAGACCACACATTATAATCTGAGAGTTTTAAAAAATTCCAGGACCTGGGGGTTGATTGGGTGGATCCGTCGGTTAGGCTCAGGGCATGATCCCAGGCAGTGGTGACGCCATCATCGTCATCATCATTGGGATTCCCTGCTCAGTGGGGAGTCTGCTTCTCCCTCTGCCCCTCCCCACCACTCATGCTTACAAGCACATGTATGTGCATATGTGTGCGTTCTCTTTTTCTCTCTCTCTCAAATAAATATATAAACTCTTTTTAAAAATTCCCATGTCTGGGCCCCAGTCATTACCAATTAAATTAGAATATCTGGGAAAGTTTTCATTTGTTTTTGAGAGCTTTCCACATGATTCTCGAGTGCAGGCAAGATAGAGCACCACTGCCCTGAGCAAACACAGTCAGCCAAAAAGCCACAGCATAGGTCTCTGCAAAGATTCTAGCCAGAGGCCAGACTCAGGCCCATTCTAATCACTGGTCCACGTTCTCTCCAGGCCCCAGAAAAGGAGCAAGAGAGCCATGAGTGGTAATATGAATGCATGTGGTGGGACAGTGGAGGGCGAGTCTGTGGGTGTCTGCGAAGGTAATTTACTCAAACAGTTAGCTGTCCTACTCCATAAGGAAGCTCTCAGCAAATGTGCTGATTTCCTTTATCTTACTTTGCTTTCTGTTTGGAAAAAACATCTCCTTCATTGGCCCTCACTGTAGGACGAGTGTCTTCCAAACAAGGTCTGGGATCAGCATGGTCTCTCCCAACTTTAGTGAGCACATGAGGAAAAGCCAGCATTCTGAGGGAGTAGAGAAAGACCTGGGGTGCTGCTGTCTGTGTGACAACCCAAGTTTCCGAGGTGGACTTTGTAAGGTCAAGTTGGTATTCCAGGTAGGCAGAAGCCCCCCACTCCCCACCAAGGCCCTGTTGTTATAGTTGGGAAATGCTAGGTCTTGGCAAACGGCTTCTTGGCTCATTTGTCTTGGGAGATGCAAAGCCCTCCTCCTTTGCCCACCTTCACTCCCAGAGAGGGATCCTGTCTAAGGAAGAGATGTTGTCTTTCTGGCAGGGGGCTTGGATCTCGCTTGGCCTCAAATGCTTATTAGCAGCTCATTTCACCCTCCTATAAGGATATAAGCTAAGGAGCCTAGGCCACAAGAATGGTGCCCACCCAGGCTTGAGCTCTGGATCCCTCAGAGGTGGGGCTCCATTCAAATTTGCACAAATGCTGCAACAGGTGACTGTCTGGCTATCCCCCACCCACTGAGGGACAGAGGGAGAGAAGCTCTCACAAGGGCTCATACTAACAGCTGTCATGACTTTTACGACTGCCAAGACTTCGCTTCCTGACCTTGAATGGGACATTCGGTGGGGGGTGGGGGTTCTGCAGTACCCTGTCCCCCGGGACACTGGGTACACTCGTCTCCCCGCTACTGCTACTCATAGCAGGAATGACAGTTCTTACTTGATTCTCATGGGCGAGGGGGGCAAAGGGAGGGAAAGGGGCAAGACCAAAATAGCTCTCATCCCACATCCCAAGCCCCACAGGAGGCGGGGCACAGGAAGGGCTGCTGGATTTTAAGCAGCCAGTTTGGCTGAGCTAGCCACTGGCTGGCCTCAAGCCTGTTAGGCCGCAGGCAGGACATGGGGCCCCTGCTGCACCTGTTGGGATGCTGTGTCAATCTCAGCCAGAGCTGCAGCTGGATACCAAGCTCCCAAGCCCATGCAAGGGAGTCTCCCCGTCAGAACTGCAGCACCACCAACACACACAGCCCAGGAAGGGACAGTACCATGCGGCTGGGTGGCAGCATGGTGAATCCACTGCATCTTCCAGCTGACTAGTGGCAGTTTGACACGTGTGGCTCTCCATTCAAATACCCCTCTCTCCTTAATGCTCCATGTCCGCACCAAAGCCACAGGACCTCAGGGAGTCTCACCCAGGGACAAAGTTATGCCCCGGGGGACCTTTGGCAATGTCTAGAAATATTTTGGCTCCGGGACAATCCCCACAACGAAAGAAAGGCTGACTCCAGTCCTGAACTGTGACCCCAAGGTCAGGCTCCACCTTACCTGGGGGCCTCAGGCACCCACTCCTTGAAGATGTCCTGAGGGATGAGGCAAAGACTAGATGCATGATTCAGTGGAGGTCCCTTGTCTGCGGACATAGTTGATCCCTTGCAGGCAGGCTCAGGTCAGCCAGGGACAGGTGGCAGTTTGAGTTGAGAGTTTTTAAAAACATGGAGGTTATACAAGAAACCCCCAACTGCGCCCCTCTCCCCCACGGAGCTGTAGTCTGAGATCTGGTGTCCAGCTTTAAGTGAGGGAGGCACAGGAGGGTCCTGGGACCAAAACCAGGCCTCTGGCCTCCCAGGGCTGCTTAAAAGGTTGAGACCAGAGTCTAGTCTGTGGTCTCCCAGGCTGGCACTGGGTACAGCAGAGTTAAGCAGGCAGTGGACATTCTGACCCAGCCCAGGGCTTTCCTGTGACCGTGAAGGTCAAAGCTGCCACCTGCTCAGGGGCAGTCACTCCATTAGCTTTCTTGTCCTCAGGGAACCCTGCCCCCAACCCAGTCCCAAATGCTCTGACAAGCTCATGGTTACAAGAAAGGACCGGTGTTTTTTTTTTTTTAAGATTTTTATTTATTTATTTGACAGACAGAGATCACAAGTAGGCAGAGAGGCAGGCAGAGAGAGAGAGGAGGAAGCAGGCTCCCACTGAGAAGAGAGCCCGATGCAGGGCTCGATCCCAGGACCCTAGGATCATGACTTGAGCTGAAGGCAGAGGCTTTAACCCACTGAGCCACCCAGGTGCCCCAGGACAGGTGTTTTTATAAGTCGTGCACTACTCTAACACCTCCAGTCGCCAGGCTGGAGGCAAGAGATGCCCACCTAACTAGTCTGGGGCGGATGGTAGACCAACGGTAACTGCTCTCCACTACGGTATGGCTGGAAAGATTATCAGACTGAAGGTCAAGAGAACTACATTCTAGCCTTAACTGTGCTAGAAACCTGTTGGGTGACCTCAGGCAAGCCACCAACTCTGTGTGGGCCTCCGTTTTGCTGTCTCCTAGTGGCTACTCACCAAAATATAGACCCAGAGCAGGGGTGTGTGTGACTCACTCTGGCTGGTTCCAGTAGAGGGAGCTATGCACACACTCTTCTGGGAGACTCCAGCAAGGGTGTTCAGTGGGGACCAAGACCAAATCCATCTTCCCCTCCCAAACTGGCTCTTTGGCTTTCCCGCCTCCCAAGGCACCCGAACACCCAGGCTTAAACCACCAGTCATCCTGGTCTGTCCTCTCTCAACTCGTGTATTTAGTCACTAAGTTCTATTGACTTTTCCATCAAGTGGTCACAGTTTCCCATGCCTGACCATGCTCTAGGTTGGCATGCCTGGATCACTTAAGCCTCCAAGTTCCCAGCCTCTAGTCTCTCCTTTCAATAGGTTGTCCTGCCATCTTCTTCTTACAAGAGCCCAGTTCTGACCTAACCAGTCTCCTACTCTGCCTTGCAGGCTCCCCACTGCCACAGCCCAGGGCAACAACCAGACTGCTTTCCACATGGCACATGAGGTCTTCAGCACCCTAGACCCAGCCAGACTCGAAGCTGCAAACTTCTAGTATTCATCAAGATGGAGGTCAAACGTCCCATGAGATCTTCCTTCCCTGACCTCTCACTAATCCCCTACCAACCAACAGATCACCTAAATTAAGTGACCCCCACCCCCTACGCATTTCCATTACCTTCTCAGCTGCACATGAGACTGTCTGCCCCATCCAACTGGAGTCCCACAGCACTGGGTCCTATCAGTCTCAGTATCCCCACTGCAGTGTGGTAAGGGCTACAGAATGTTCTGGCAACACCTAGACAGGAAGACCTGCTTTCCAACTAAACAAGGTCTAGTGTGCGGGCCTCTGCCTCCACCCATTCCTCTGGTATCACTACAGCAAAGACACAGAACTGAGGAGACATGCTTGCAACTCAGCCAACTAGATGACCAACAGAACACCTTGCCCCAGGGCAGAAACCAAGGGGCCAAGAAACAAGGCCCAGAGGTGTAAGAAGTGAAAATAATCTCTGCCTAGGGGCAAAGACATTTTGGCCCCAAGGAACCCTCAGCTCTTCCATCCCAAGCTCCTGTGAGGGCCCCCAAGCCCACAGGCCAAAGGACATGCGCTGTCTCCTGCTTCCTCTCTTGGCCTGCAAAGTCTTGGCACTCACCCATCTTGACCCTGTGCCTCCACTTCTACATCCCACCCCCCCTTGCCTACTTCCTTTTCCTTTTGCTGAGGCCAAATATAAACTCCCAGGCAGGAAATGCCTTGAAGGAGCCCGGCCCCACCCTGAGATCCAGAAAAAAAAAATTGTCTCTTACAGAAAGAAAATGGGCCCGAGAGAAGTAGCCTCTTCATGGGGTCTGTTCCCCCTCTAGAAGCCAGTGGACACAAGCCTCCCCTGAGCTCTGCGGCCAAAGGGAGGGCTGTGATTCTGGACAGAAAGGAGAGGGAGTGGCCTTGGCTTTGTGGGCAGGGGGTGGCCATGTGCACGTTTAGGCCCCCTGGGGTGAAGGGAAGGAGAATCCAAATGGCAACCTAATAACTATGTAATATCTAGAAATAGAGGTTTTCGGGTGCAGTGGGAAGACTAACAGGCTAGTGATGTGGCTTTTAGTCTTGGCTCTGCTACTTCTTAGCTGTGGTTGTGTTCCTTACTAATAATAATACTTATGATACTGAATGTCATTATTAACAATAATTAAGATTAAACACTAATATTTACTGAGCACTTAATATGTGCCAAGCCCCTAGCTAAGTAAGAACTTTGCACAGATCCCACTGGGCAAGACTTAGCTTCTCTGGGCTTCAGTGTCCTTAGCTGTAAAATAGTGACATGATTATATCCCTGACAACAGGAGGTTTTTGCAAGTATAAAATGAGATAATAACAACAACCAAAGGGTTCCAAGTCATTGTTGGGTCCCAGGCATAGGTACTTTTTATATGGTTTATTTCACTGAATCTTGACAACAACACTGCGGGGACTAAGTGCTATGAAATTTCTATTTGACAGATGAGAAAACTAAGGCCCAGGGATATTGAGTAACTTGCCCTAAATCCACAACTAGAAAGTGGTGGGTCAAGGTGCAAATCCAGGCAGTCTAGATCCAGAGTTCTCCAAGTCCACCAAGTTAGAATACTCATTAAATAGAAGTTGCCTCAGCTGTGGACACAAGAAACATAGGCCAGGAGTTGTGCAGTATGAACCCTTAGCGTAAAGCAACTTCCCGTCAGTGGAGAAAACACCTGACCATCCCACATCTCATGTGGTCCCCATGACAGCCCTGTCCAAAGCAGACCTACAGCACAAATGGGGAAACTGAGGCTATAGGAGGTCAAGTGGCTTCCACTGGACTATGGACGAGGACCAGGAGCCTGCCTAAATGCCCACAACTAACCTGTTGATCTGTTCCCATGTTGTCTCCCTAGGCTCTCCCCTCCAAATCCACTCCTACTTGGTGCCAGGCCCCGTGCTAGGCACCAAGGTCTGAAACTGAATAAAAGCCAAACTCTCCTGGAGTACTTGGCCAGAGCTGCTATCAGGCCCATACTTCCCAGGGAAGAAGATGCTAAGGTGGGCTATCCTCTGAAGCACTCTCTGGCCTCTGTTTGGAGGAAAGATCACAGAGAATGAGCTCTAAAGCGATGGAGCTGACAGCTGGTACAGCCTATGGGAAGGAAGTCTGTAGTCCCCCAAGGGCTCTGAGGTGGGAACACTGTGGGGAGGGTAGAGCTTCTGGACAAAAACTTACCCCTCCACATGCCCAATACCAGCATGGGCCATACCAGCTGGAGGGGTCAAGCAAGTTAATCCAGCCAGCCTCCCACCTGCCCCTAACCACCCACACCTTCTAAATAATGAACTCTGGTTGTCAGGAGAGCTCATTATAGTGTCTCTTTTCCCTGATGCCACCCAGCACCCTTCCTCCACCTGGAAGGTGCTAATCAGGCAGGCCTGCCGCTGTCAGAACCACCTCCCCAGCTTCCTCCTGTACACCTGCCCCCACTGTGCAGCTCTGCTTAGAGCCTCGATACCCAGCCCTTTGATTTTCTCTCCCCTCCATCTGTCCACCTTGCTGAGGAAAGGGCAGGCAAGGACCTAGGGACTATCTGCCCAGGAGAGACTAATCACTGGTGGGTAAAATAAGCAGTCAGGGGTGGAAGGGAGACCCAAGCCCGAGCTCTGGCCTCCTGGCCGGCCACCCCAGAAAGGGAGAAGGAGAGGCATGGCACTGTTGCTAAGGGTGTGTAGACTCAGCCTGCCTGGGTCCTGATTCCAGTTCCACCATTCCCTAGCCATGTGACCTTGAGTCCGTTCTTCTTTTAGCCTCTCCCTGCCTACTTCATATGTAAAATGTGGAGGAGGATAGCAGTACCTACCTTACAGAATTACCATGGGAGCTAATTAAGTTCAAAGGTGTCAAGAATTTATAAGAGTTTACTATTATTATTGTTGTTAGCGTGATCATAAATGTCACTCCTCACTCGAGGAGGCCAGAAGGATCCCCCCCTCCAGGTGGGTGAGGCCCAGGAATGCTTTTTGGGAGGAAGTGGAATCTGAGGGACAGAGAAGCCCAGAGAAGACCTAAGGCCTAGGGGGCCACATGTTTGGGCGCAGCACAGCCCCAGGTCAGTGAAAAACAGCAAAGAGATAAGGTAGCAGAAAGTGCCACTAAACAACAAAAATAATGAGAATCCTGTTCATATTATTGGATTTACGACACAACAACCCCATGAGGTAGGCACCTATAGCTTCATTTTACAGCTGACAAAATGGAGGCTCCCAGAGGTTAAGTAATTGGCCCAAAGTCACCCAGTGCTGTTTATCCCAGAGCCCCTGCTCCCCACCATGACACATTTTCCTGCCCTAAACTCTGGATGTACAGCTCTGCATGCCTTTCACTTCATCTCCATTCTGGCCCCTTTCCCACATGGCCCTCTTGGTTTTGCCATTTAGAAGGCCCTGCTCAGGTGAGGGCTGCTCAGGGCAGAGGTCTGAGGCGAAGCACTTCCCAAACTGCCTGCTCAGAGCCCCAGCCTGACGTGACCTTTGCCTGGAGCAGAAAAGCTGGCTGTGAGTGCGTGTCTCACACCTCAGACTGGCCAGCCTTTGGCCAGCCCAGATAAAAGACAGGAAATCTTTGGCCACCTCCCCTGGAGATTGCTCCCTCCACCATGGGAACAGAGTTTCAGCCTGGGCAAAGTTTCCTCTGTGGTGAGGAAGCGGTGGAGTCAGCCCCTGCTGCCTCAGCTGCCGGGTGTGGTTTAGGGGAAATAGTGAGGGCTGAGCATCAGGAGACCTGGGCTCTGAATCCTCCCTCCTCAGACACCAAGCCTGTCCCCCACCTGGGCCCCAGGTGGGCACCTGAGATGACCACACTGCTTCTCTTACCGGAGCTGCTCTGAGAAAAGGATGGAATTGTAGAAGTGAAAGTACCTTGGAAATGGAAAGAAACAGGAAGACTTGTCGTGGTCTTCATCATCAACTGCAGAGGAGGAATGGCTGAGTTGGTGTTTCTCCCCATCTGATTCACCCTTCTACGCCCCAGTGTGGGCATGGCTCATGCTCATTTCCGGCTTTGATACTCCTCAAAACACCCCCTTCCCCCCGACCTCCACCAGCTCAAGGGAAGAAAGCAAGTGGCAAAAAAAAAAGGATATACTGACAGGCCGCACAGAATACACTGCAGTCAGCTCATCAGAAGTGAGCACCTCCTCTCACCAGGCTTGCCCTCTGCTATGAGGGCACCAGATAGAAGGCCAGCCAGACCTAACCGACAAACAAATCAGAGAGCTGCAGGAGATGTTTGGACCCAGGATCCTGGGGGTTCAGAAGGCAACTGCTGGAGACACCAGAAAAAGATAATGGAGAAGTCTTGTAGGAAAGTTCAGACTAGGGGCTCCTGGGTGGCTCAGTTATTAAGCGTCTGCTTTCGGCTCAGGTCATGATCACAGAGTCCTGGGATCCAGTCCCACATCCGGCTCCTTGCTCAGTGGGGAGTCTGCTTCTCCCTCTCCCTCTGCCTGCTGATCCCCCTACCTGTGTTCTCCCTCTCTCTCTCTCAAATAAATATATAAAATCTTTTTTTTTTAAAAGTTCAGGCTAGAAATAAACAGAGGACAGTGAGGGGTTTCCAGAGCCCCATTTCCCATTCCCAGAGCCACGAAAAGTAGCACGTGCAGAAGACAGTAATGAGGCTGGGAAGAGAACTGGTCCCAGGTCCCTTGAGAAGCCTTTGGAGGAACTGAAGCTATTTGGCCTACAGAAGAAGCAAGGGGACTTGGGTTCCATCCTCAGACCTCTGGAAGTCAGAGAGAACGGCCCCTGGCTAGATGGTCCCAGGGGGCAGAGCTGGGACCCAGGGCTGTAGAAGCCAGAGGGATATGGTGTGCAGTTCAGCATAAGCAAATGCTTTTGGACATTCCAGGAATGAAAGCAATTGCTTTGAAACCTTGAGTTCCCAGGTACTGAAGATGGAGGCACAAGAGCTGCACAAACCCCTGGTGGGAAGATCTAGGTTCACAAGGAGAGTTGGACCGAGAGTCCTCTAAAGACCCTTCTCTCCAGTGCTAGGTTGGCTCCCTACCTCTGGGTTATTGTGGGAGAAAGCATAAAGGTGAGTGGGGCTGGCTAAGCCCTGAGCCGCTTCCCTCAGAGACCTGGGATCCCAGGAGCACCTTCAGCTGCTAACCAGGGCCAGGAGGTCATTCATTAACCTGTAGCTGAATGGGTCCGAGGGTAGCCCCTTGGGACGTACACACACACACACACACACACACACACACACACACACACACACATGGGGAGGGGAGGGGGCTGGAGAGCAACTGCACAAAAGCCCACGCTCGAGCAAAACCCAAGCTGTGGCAGTTCAAGGCCTGGTCAGCTCAAACTGACCAGCCAACTGGCACAATGTAATAACCAGGCCTGGCAGAATTTAAAGCCAACTGACCTTTGCCTTGTGGACAAGCAAAAGGTTTTGCCTGGGAATGCATAATCTTACAGCTGGAATGGAACCAGAGAGAACACTGAGTGCACACCACCTGTGAAAACTGAGTCCCAGAGAAAGTAACAGTCACTCATGCTGAGGTAGCTACAGAGAGGCACAACCAGAGGGCAGGCTTCCTGACTTGTAAGAGGCCCCCATGGTTCCCTAAATGCTGGTTCTGTCTCTTCTCACTGAAACTGCAGATAACTGCTTGGGGTCTGGAGCTTTCCAAATGGGACCCGACCTGACCCTTCCCAATTCCCACTGTTTGTCAAGATGCAGGTTCTTGGAGGGAAGTCTCCTCTTCCATTGTGGAGGCCTCAGCCTTACAGCAGGAGGAGCAGCCGTAGCATGACTGATGGCTCATGTCCCTGCCTAGTGTGGAGGAGGGACCCACAGCTGAACTGAAAACAGACATGCACACAGCCCCACTAACAGCAGATCCTTTGCGTAGGTATTTCTCGCTCTTTCAAATTGACCTGAGGGGGTGAGGGGCTCCTGGAAAGACCCCCAGACCCTTCTGACTCTGATGCCTAAAGACCCCCCGCCTTACCCCACTGCCCAGCCAAATCCTATCAATTCCCTGACCCTCTCAGTAGCCACCCAAATGAACTCCTGTTTGCCCAAGCAAAAACAGAGGGCCAGAAGTTTAATTGGCCCTGGAAAGTTCCCGTGAAGGAATGTTTGTTAGTGTCCCCTTGAGGGAGGTAAGTGTTAAGAGGGGATCCCCCTTAAAGCCTGGGGTGGACAGGGAGTTGATTAATGGCCATCCCCCAGAGGTGACTTTTCAAGGTGGTTATTATGTGGCTCAATCATTAACCAGGCAGTGGCAGGACCCCAGACTTGTTGGAAAGGAGCCACTCCTTTCCCAAGGACGGCCCAAGAGCAGGAGGCTGCAGCCAGGGGGAGCGCTCATGGGGTCTCCTGGACCTCTCATGGCCTGCTCTGGAGCAGTCGGAAGAGAGGCCTGGATGACGGAAGCTTTCCCTCAACTCCACATGAGGGTGGTGGAGTCAGCACACCCTCACTGAGGTGGAGGGAAAAGGGAAACAGTGAGGGTTTTTATCATGAATGAGAGAGGAAGCGGGGTCTTGGTGATTAGATGACAAGCTGGGAAAGAAGCTCATCCTGAATGCATCCTGTTTTGCTCCAAAGTGGCCTCAGGGGCCAAGGGAGGGGCTAAGAGGAGAGGAGCCTCCCAGAAATTCTCTCAGGCCTGCTGACCTCAAGTTCCTGGGTGGCCCTGGAACTGGGGAGGCAAGTGGGAAAGTTCACCCCATTTACTGCTAGAGGAGCAAGGCACAAAGTTTCCACAAGAAGCTTCCCCAAGTCAGCCTCGGGAGCAGCAGTCCCAGGGACATAAAACGAGGGGCCAGGACTCCCTAATTGCTCCAGCTCTGACTTTGCCTGGGCCTCTCTTCAAAGGTTCAGCTTAAATGTCACTGCCTCACCTCTGTCAGTCACCTTCCCCTCAGTCCAAATCAACAAGCAGGCTCCCTAGTCAAGCCTCCCCAGGCAAAACAGCCCTCCTCACAGCCCTCCTCGACAGCTGGAAAGATGAACGCTGTCAGGATATCTGATGATATTAAGGGGCTCTTCTGGATGTGCTAATGGTACAGTAGCTTTTTTTTTTTTTTTGAAGTCTAATCTTTTAGAGATCTATATATTGAACTATTTATAGATAAATCGATGTCTGGAATTTGTTTCAAAATAACAAGAAAGAAGGTGAAGCAGGTGGAGGTATTAATAGGCAGGATTATACCCATGGGCTAATGGGCTCTTACTACACTAATTGCCTCTATTTCTATATATGTTTGAAAGCCTTCATAATAATTCTTTTTGAAAAGTCCTCACTGAGGTAAAGGCTTTGTTTGCATTATTTATGCCACTAACCCCCAAACTAGATGGTAGATTCCCTGAAGGTGGAGGTTATACTCTGTGTCCTCCAAGACCTAGACAAGCCTGAACTTAATGACTAATAATTTGTACGGTCTTTGGTAGTTTACAAAGCACTTAGCCATGGATCCCCTCATCTAATCCAATGAAGTGGAAACAGTAGGGAGAAACCAAGAGCCGGGGAAGTCACAAACGGAGCAGCAGGGCCCAGATTTAAACCTCCCATATGTCCAGCTTCCAGTTCCTTGTGCTTTGCCCCACACCACCCTGGATTCCTGAGGAACTTAACATACAGTTACCCATACCAGTACCCTGAGGGTTGGGGCTAAACAGGGACAGCAGTCAGTGACATGTGAGTTCCCAGAGTGGAGGGCTGGGCAAGAGAAGACTCACACACAAACATAGCATTTCAGACCTGCAACGGACCAATTCTGGGATGAGTCCCCTCTCTCCTCCCATACACAGGAGCCAAGGCCATGGGTCACAGATGAAGAGAGACTTAGTACACAGTTGACACCAACAATTATGTACCCAGGCCTATTCTCCACTACTTTGTTTAGGGCTGCAGAGTGGGGGAGCTCACACTTCCCATCCCAGAGCCCTTGGATTTTTGAGATCTTTTATCTTTATTTTATCTGATAATGGCCTCCCCAGGGCCTGGGCCCAGGGCCAAGACACTCGGATCTTACCCAAACATAGAGTCCAAAGAAGAAGTTCTCTTTTATTCAAGCTAGAGGCAATTCCTTCTTCCAGCCAAAGACCCCATGCCCCACCTTCTCCAAAAAAGTGAGGGCACAGTCTGCATTTGTTAAGCCTGCCATCCACTGAGCCTGAACATTCCAGAACAGTGAACTCCAAGTGTGTCCTAGCAGAAAGGCACCAGCAGCAGCAACAGCATCCAGATTACAGAAACCATCCTCTGCTCTCCTGGAACCTTCTAGCTTTTGTGTAGCTGCTGGTATCCCTGTAGCTGGCTCCAGGGGTCCTCTGCTCCCTCTCCAATCCCTAGCCCTAGGGGCAGAACTTTAACTTTAAGAACGAAGAGAAGGTCAAAGTTCAGGCCTCTTTGTGGCACTCTCTTTGCTCCTGTGCTCAAACTCCCGAGGTGTACTTTAATTAAGAAGGCTCTTCCATCCACCCTGCTCAACTCGTGCCCCACTCCCCAGCACTCACACAAGATACACAGCCCCTTTGTGCACCTTCTGCTCCTCTTCTTGCTCTAAGCACCTCCAGCTATCTCTCAACCCTGTCTCCTCTCCCGGTGGGGGAGGGGAGCCACAGATGCACAGGGAGGTTGAGCATTCTTCTCAAAAAGTTGCTTAAGAGGTGGACATAAGGCCAGCGAAGAGGGCAAATGGGATTCTGTCCATGTGGTGTTTACTAGCCCTAATGACAGAGGTCCAGGGAGCAGAAATGCCAAACCCCAAATCGGGAACAAAATTGGACATCAAATCCTGGAAATGAGCTCCAAACCCAGAATGCCCAGTGATACGGTAGCTACAGCTTTAGGGTGAAAAAAAACCCAAACCCCAACACCATCATTCCCATCACACTCTTACCCACTTGCTCCATCTTCCATTCATAAACCACTTGCAGCCATGCCTCTTTCTCTATGCCCTTGGGCTGTCTGCCTTTCCACCCCCAGCTAGAAATTGTCTCTCCTTTATTCCAGGCAGATGGAAATGAGGGGAAAATTCAGAGAGCAATAAGAAAAGATGGTGGGTGGAGAGAGAAACCCTCAGAGTGGGGGCGGGAACAGGTCCCACAGCAGTAGTCAGGGTTTGAAAATAGCCCTGGGTGTGACTCATCACCCTCTCCTCCTAGGTGGGCAGACCTCAGGGCTCCAAAGTGGACAGAGACAAGCCAGGCTTTTCCAGCCCAACCTCTGGGGTCCCAGGCTCTGAGTTGGCCCCACTCCTCCCCACCTTGAATCTGGCTGCTGTCCTGCTCACCCTTCCTACCACGCTAGTCTTCCAGCTGGTTTTGCCAGCACAATCACCACAAAGCTTTCCATCTGCATAGTTCCTGTTGCCCCAAGCACCTCCAAGTCAACATTTTACCTACCTATACCAGTGAGGAGCTTGGACCCGTGGGACAAGTCAAAATGTCGTGGAAAACACTGGCCCTTTAGATATTGAAATCCAGCCCACGACCTCAGTTGAGAGCTGTTGAAAACACTTCGGCTTGCAGAAGTAGCAAGCATGTAAGGTCACATGAATTAGTGGCTGAACCCCAGATTCCGGAGTCCTAATTCAGTGCTCCACTTTAAAGAGTCTTGGGAGAAGAGAAACGGAGAGAACCCCAGACTACCTAATTTGGAAATCCCAAAAAAACTTCCACTAAAAGGAAGCCTTTCCTCAGAGCTTCCGTAATCCAAACCCACTTGGGACTTCATGGGGCAACAGAGCCGTGAAAGATGCGACTTATCCATAGGTTTTCACTTGATCCCCACAGCCACCGTAATACCAGGAAAGTATGGAGCGTTTCTCAGAAGGGAGGACAATGGCCAAGGGGAAAGCCCACAGGGCCCTACCGGGGATTCCTGGAAATGCCCTCAAAAGCAGAGGAAGGAAAAGGGTAGACGAGGTGGCACAGAGCCGGAAGGGCCGCCACCCCTGCTCTGTTCCAGTCCCCCTCCAAAGCCCCAGAGCTAGGGCTCCAGACTCCGGTCAGGCCCGGGATAACGGGGGGAAAGCCTCCTTCTACCACTCGACTGGCGGGGCTTCCCTGGGGAGAAGCGCTACCAGCGGGCTCAGGAGGTCCACCCCCCCCCCCCCGATTTCGGCGACTCTGACCCCAAATCCCGGCGGGGGGTCGAAAGTAGCTCAGCTTGCTTCCTCTGCGTCTCCTGAGTGCGCTGCCTCGAGGAACCGCTAAGAGCCGGGGCGGGCCAGAGCGCACCCGGGACTAGGCCGGGCCAGGGGGCCCAGAGAGGACCCGTGGGTCTGGATTTTTGCCTGACTTCATCCCAACTCCTACCTGGAGGCTGCGTCCACCACTTGGGGTGCGAGACCCTGACACAGCGGCCAGTGGGCAGGAGGTGAGTGCAGGAAGGACTGCTCCCGGCTGGGGCACGCGCAGAGCCTGGGGTCGGGCGTGGGTAATGGTGCCAGCCTGAGGAGCAGCTGCGGCGGCTGCTTAGCTGTTGTCAACCCGTGGCCACTTTCAGCTCAGGTGGGGAGGGAAAGACGGCGAGTTGGGCGGTAGGGACGCCCCACCCACCTACGGGCCCCTCGACCAATGAGGGCGCAGTCCGGCCCACCGGACTCCTCAGAAAGTCGCCCAAATTGTGGTGGGCGGGGCGCTGCCTTCCAGCTCCTCCAATAACCGCGCCGCTGCCTCTTCCTCGGGTCACACCGCTGGTGGGAAGGGGGGTAGGGCGGGGAGAAGTCACAGCCAGAGCTAGCAAGGGAGGGTGAAGGAGCGAGAGACTGGCCAGGCGCACAGACTATTTATTAGGCTCTGAATGTGCCTGGCACCATCTGGGGAATTTAAATACATGTGCCTGTGCACGTCAAGGTTCAGTGGCTTGCTGCGGGTAATTTATGGGGCGTTCCGAAGACTTCAGTGAGATCTCCGATTAGTAGGGACAACGAAGAGGGAAACTTGGACGTTGAATACTTGAGCAGGAAGTTGCATTCCCACCTTGCTCAGGCCCCAGCATTCTGCAACTTCCCGCCTACCCTCAGCTCTCTGCCTCAAGTCCAAACTCTACCTCTGGGGAGAGATGCATGGACCCCCATCCAGCTTCATGATAGGGGGCTACTGATCAGATCCCCACAACATGAGACAGTTACAGCTCATTTAAAAAAAAAAAAAAAAGCCATGCCATGGCAGGGGTGTTTGCACCAAGACGGGCAGCCAGAATAGTGCCAGTGTAGGAAGAAAGGGATTGGTAGTGGGAGGGTCTTGAAAAGGTGAGGGGCAACAGGAACTCCACTGTGCATTGCTAAGTGGGAGTGGGGATGGAGCTAAGTCCAGGGAGGAGCACAAAGACCACCTCTCAGCCCACAGCCCAGGAGATCACTATGGCTGTGCCCACCCCACACCGGAGAGTACCCTGAAAAGGGGAGCTCCGTGCTGGGCTGGGAGCCCTGGGCTGGCTGTGAGGAAAGCTGGAGTACTGGCTAAGCCAGGCACAGGCCAGGGGAGTTTCAGGGATCGCTTACTCTCTCAGGACATCCCCTCCCCCCAATTCCAAGCTAGGACACAGATGCATTTATTCCCTTTCACCTGCCTCCTGGAACTATTGAAAGGAATGTATGGGGAAGCTCATGACGAACCTTCAAGCACTTGGACTAAGCAGCTGGAAAGGGAGAACCCAGGCCCCCTCAGTCTCTGCCTCCCACTATTCCCCAGACACCCAAGAGCCTGCCCGCATCATTCCAACAGATACTAAGCAAAGCGTCAGCAGCTGGAGAGCCAGCCCCCAGCATCCACGCAACAAACCCACTAAGTCATGACAGTGTGGTAGACCCCATTTCACACCCAGGATGGGCCCCTGACTTGGCTTTACTGGCCAGTCTCAAAGAGGCCAGAGGTTTTCTGCTGCAAGCAAATGGAGCACCCCCTCCATTCCCCAGGGAGGTCTGCCAGCCTCCTCTCGAACAAATAGAGGGGCTGAGCCCTTGGTGAACCTGCCACAGATACCCAGAGCAGGATGTCCACTCCCACCCCACCCCCCGCCCCATTTCTGCCTTCAGAGGATAGTCACCATGCAGTGAGATGAGTGAAAGCAAGCAATTTCTAACATGAAAGCTTTCTCCCTGTCCCACTCCATCCTCAGGCACACCTACAAGCAGCTGAGATCAGAGAAAGCCTCCCGGTGCCCCCTCAACAACATTCCCCTCTGCCTGACTTAGTTTCAGCCCTTGAGCTCACTCCTTCCTGGCCAGGCTCAGTTTCCTCATCTGGAATAACAGAGCTGGGTCCTGGTTTCTCGGGTGCTTTCTTTTCTTTTCTTCTTTTTGAGAGAGAGGGGGAGGGAAGGGCAAGGGGAGAGGCAGAGGGTCCAGAGCCCAAGGAGGGGCTCAATCTCACACCCCTGAGATGGTGACCTGAGCAAAATTGACAGTCAGATGCTTAACTGGCTGAGCCACCCAGATGACCCAGGGACCTTCTTTCCATAACATTCTCTGCTTCTGTGAGCTTCTCTGTGTGTTCGTTCCTGTGGAGGGGGTGAGGATCCCAGAAACCCAACATCTCTGGTGCTTGTGCAGAGGACTGGAAGTACTTGGGGGTGCAAGAGTCCTCTGAGGATGAGGAGAAAACGTTGAGGAAAGTGAGAAAAAGGAAGGAGGAGAAGGCTGAGGTAAAAGGCAGAGAAAGAGGCAGGGCAGATGATGGGGCCAAAGGAGCCCAGAAGTCTAGAGACCTGATCCCTGCCTCCAGCACTGCCTCCAGCTCACCTGGTGGCAGTGGACACCTAGGGCCTCTGAACAGAGCTCAGGATCCTGCCCCCTTGCCTGGGACCTATCCACTTGTCCCTCAAGGGAAGCAGCTCCTAGGACAAAACAGAAAGGGTGAGGAGGAAATGGAGGAGGAAGAGTGGGCTCTTCCTTCCTACCCAACAGGCTGTCCCATCAAACCACTGTGGTCTGACATCATGCTGCAACCAGATACCATGTCCATGAAGTTGGAAGGTGGCTGGTGGGGGAGGGGGATTCACTTTCACAGGTGTGCCCAGAGTCTGGCCCAGTCCAACCTTATGATTACCAGCCTCTAGGGCTTGGTATTCTCAATTCAAGCAGAGAGAACGATCCCTGGGCCACCCACCCTGTCTATTTCCCCTGAAGAATAGCCTACAGAGGCCTGTGGGTGACATCAGAAAAAGCATAGGATGTATGGTGATGCTCGAGGGCCACTCATCTAAGGCTTTGGGCTCTTGAAGCCCCTCTCAGTGTGCTCTTCTCAAAGCATAGCTACCCCCTTCACAATCCCCCCAACACACAAACACACATACTCACTAAATAAAAATTCTGAGCTGATCTTCAGCCAGGCATTCCTGGCTGAAGGAATATGTGTATTCCCATATAGAGAATATGTATATTCCCTGTACACATGTATCAATGCATCAGTCAACATGGGCACCCATGCATTGGGGTGGGGTGGACGGGAGGAGAAAACAAGGCAGGTAGGTCCAACAGCCAGGGTCTCTGCCTTATGGAGCTCCGACACCACTGGAAGGGCAACAGTTGTCCCCAGATAAAGAATACCCAACCCAGGCAGGTGGGCAGCCAGATCAGGTCCCAGAGGACAGGGAGAGAGGGGACAGTAAGGCCCCCAGGTTGCACACTTGGTATCTCTGGATCAACAGACCCCACAGGAAACACCAGGAAAGTGGCTCCTGGGCCCCATCAAGGCTCCTGGATCAGGGCCCAGGACACCGCAACTCTGGCTTCTACCCTCCTTTTACCACTGAGGAGCTGTGTGACCTGATTGAGAGTCTTGCCCTCTCTGGGCCTTGGGCTCCACATATGTACAATCAGAGAGTCTGCTTTAAGGATTTCTGCGGGCCCTGTCCTTCAAGAGTGTTCATGTTCCATGACAAACCCATGTTGAGAAAGCCAACCCAGTTTGCTATTTCCTCCCTGCCATTTGGGGGGAAAGGAAGCAGCAGAGCCTGGAGATTTTTTTACAGCTCAGAAAAATATGTACTTTTTTCAATTTTTAAAAAGACAAAGTGCCAGGTAGACTGGGAGACCCGCTGGAGTGGAAACAGGCCTTGGGATGGAGCTTTTAGGCAATTCAAGGTGCTGCCAGGGTGGCTGGCCCACATCATCCAACTAGGGGACAGAGTGAGGCAGTAAGGGTCCCCTGGAGTGACAGGAGCTGTGTGAAGCTACTGGCTAGGTAGTGAGACCCAAGGAGCCAGAGACAAAAAGAGGGATATAAGCACAGAGGGATGAAGGGATGAAGTCAAAACATGAGGAGGTCAGACATATAGTAGGACATGAAGACAGGAGGGTGGAAGTGTGACGCCAGAGGCAGGGACAAAGAAAGTGCTGGAGGACTAGTGATAAGGGACATACCATTCATTAAATCCCTACTATGTGTTAACAACTAAAATGTTGCTCTTTTTGGAGTAGCGGATAAAGGCAGAGGGAGAGAGGCAGGTAGGGACGCAGCCCGATGGACGGCTGGGATAAAAGGATGGGGGCACCTTGAGAAACAGCAAGAACAGCCTAAGAATTAGAAGAAAGCAGGAGTGCGGGGACGCAAGGTCTGAAAAAAGGAGAGTGTCAGCCCGGGATGGGATTCAGACAAACGGACGCAGGACTAGATAGATGAAAGCGGGACTGGAACCAAAGATTCGGAGGCGAGGGGGACTGGAGTTCTGCCTAGCCAGAGGGCAGCGCCAAGGCTCCCAGCGACTTGCAAGCCTAGCCCTGACCTCCCGTAGGGGTCTGCCCAGCTCTATTCACCTGGCTTCCAGCGCGGCGGGTCCCACCGAGCGCCCTTCGCACCCCGCGGCTTCCACGGCATCCTCGTCCGGGCCTTCGGGAGCCGCAAGTCTAGCCCCCTTCCCGGGGCTTCAGCCGCGAGTCCACGGGCGACTCCCAAGCGGAGCGCTGGTCCCTCGGGTGGTCGCCCCCGCACTGAGCCTGGGGCGAGGACGGCGCCGAGGGAAGGTAGGGAGGGGCTGAGGGAATGACGGCCCAGGTTGCCCCGCCCCCTCAGCGACGACTAGAAAATTCCACGCCCCCACCTTGAGCAGAAAACCCTCCTGTCTAGCCTCCACTGACCTCAAGTCATTTATTTAGCTCTGCCACTCTGCCTCGCGCCTCGCAATCGGGTCTCCTCTACCGGGTTGGGGTCTGGCCTTTCCCATACTGGCCCCCAATTTGAGAGGTATCTCACCACCGATCCCACTCCTTTTTGCTGTCCTCTGCCAGTGCAAGATAGTGAGGGTCAGCCCCTCCACCTCCCGCTTCCCCCAAATCTCATCACTAGGTCAGCCCTCCACCTCCCGTCTCCCCCACACCTCGCCAACCACGTTACATGGCAGAAGACTTTGTGCAATAGCCGGATGGAGAGGGGAACAGTGGCTCTAGCCAACGTGGTGGACTGACTGACTCACTCGCTCCTCAGCTCCCTCCATGCCCTGCTTCTTACCACCCTCCCAGCCCCATTTTCTGTCTGTCTGACCAGAGCAACAGGATCCTAGGTTCCAACAAGGATGCCCTGAAATCCTTCTAGCACCAAGAATATCCTGGACCTTAGGAGCAGAAGCATTCCTTTCTTATAGGCTCTCTTGCAATAGGGAAAGCAAAACTGACGCCCCAAAATGCAAATGACTTGGTCGTCTTCTCAGTGGGACAATTATCTCTGTTGCAGTGCTGTTTCCAGGCTCTAAAGAAAGATTAACTTCTATTCTCAAAGATATCAGTGCTGAGGATCTGCCATGAAGAAAACCTGGACCAGGATCCTAAATTCCATGACTCTTTCCCTCACCCCCACCTCCACCCACCCAGGGCAGGCAAATTTGCATTCCCTGATTTGGGGATGGTGGGGAGTTCTGTCCGCCTTTGTTTACGATGGAGGAAAGGCAGAAAGTTGCCAGCTCATAGACCTGGCTATTCCTGCTCCACTTCTCATGGTGGCCAGTAAGGAGGCAAGATCTTATAGTGGCTCTGCACTAACTGGGCGAAACCTGTGTGGTTTTCCCTCTCTGAGCCTCCATTTCCTTGTCTGTAAGGATGTCTGTGAGGATAATAATCCCATGACTCAATCAGAATAATGATAAAGGGATATGCAGGTGAAGGTCACAGCTTCTTCCCTTTCCCATCTCCATACCTTGTGCCGCTAGGCTAGGGCCAAGCAATGCCATTTGTGAAGGACAGGGTAGGAAACAGAAGAGGAGTTTGTGACTTGGTATGTGCTTATTTGCATGAGATTTGTACTCACTTCTCATAGATGCCATGTCAGAGCTGGAAAGGAATGAGAAATGAACATGTTGATCTCCACGCCAGTCTCCCTTTGCCCCAGGGCAGTGTTGGCACACACTGCCACAAAGTTCACAAAGTATTGAATGAACGTATTCTTCCCCCCTGGGGAAGAAAACTTGCCCAAAATCACACAGTGAGTCTGCTTCACAGTCAAGAGAGATCTCACACCTACACCTCCTTCTACTAGGCCCTGTTCCTTGATGGAATTTTTTTCTCCCATATGATCATAAATCAGTGGGGAACTCATTCCTCTCCCCCAGAACCCTCTGGCCTATTGGCAATCCCCATTCTGGATGAGCTCAGCCAGGAGAAGCAGCCACAGGGAGGCCCCTGTCTGTGCCCAGCTTGGTACTTCCAAGTCTTTGACTTCTGAGTTTCTTGAAGTCCTGGCACTGCCTCTGCCCCAGGGGCCAAGTTCCTCTCTGAGGAAATGGAGGCCCCAGTCAGCTTCCTCCAAGCACAGGAGTTTCCCTTTTGCTCTCTTGTGGGGCGGGATTGCAGGACACAGCCTCTCAGGAGCAGTGGCCTCGAAGGAAGGGCGGCAGCAGAGCCATTTCCTACCCTGCTAAGACATCTCCCTCCATGACTAGTCCCTCCCATTTCCTGAGTTCTGTTGCTTTAGCCCCAGCCAGAACAGTGGTATGAAAGGGACTCCAAAGTTTTTCTTGAGTCATAGAAACTTGGAACTGGAAAGGACCTCAGAGCTCATTTATTCCCACCTTTTCCCCGCAGCAGGAATGCCTTCTGGAGCAGAGAAGAGGGGAGCGGGACCTAACCACTTCCCGCTTCAATTTCCTCCTTGGTAAAATGGATGGGAAGACATCTACCTGCCAGTGTTGTGGGACAGAATGTGAGAACAGATTTAGTAAAAGCTATCATGCACTGAGCACTAACTACATGCCCAGCCTAGTTCCAGGTGTCTTTTGGGTATCCGTCTATTTAATTTTTACCACAACCCTCTAAAGCAGGTTACTGTTACAATTGTCATCATCATCGCCATCACCCTCTTTGCACAGATAGAGAAACTGAGGGATGACCAAGGTAACGTGACTTGCTAGGTTCCCGCAGCTAGTAAGTGATGATGGCAGAATTTGAACCCTGATCCTCAGTTTTCACCTGTATCATGACGGTGATGATCCTTATCCTGGAGAATGATCGCTCATTAAAGTCCTGTTAGCTCACATGCGTCTGTGTGGCTGGAATTTTTATACCCAACAATCCTAACGGCTGAGGGGGAAGAATGCCTAGAAACCCCGGGGGAGCTGAAGACATAACCGGAAGCTTTGGCTCCATGCAGAGGATGTCTTTGAAGTCCTGGTCTTATCTTAAACACCTACTTGAATTTCCTGGTTAACTCTCATGAGCATCCATGTTGTTTTCTTAGAAAAACGGGGCTTTTCTACTTTAAGCCTTTCGTCCTGTGCATTTGTGTGCTCCAGACAACTGCCTTTTACCCCAGGGGTACCACACACCTGGCACATGGTGGGCCCTTAGTCACTGAGAAGATCTAACATTAATGAAGAGCTTATTGTATGAACCAACATTCTGAGCACTTTCCACATATGATTTAATCATCGTGACAATTCTACGAGGAGGGAAAATGATTATTATTGCCCTTATTTTCTAGTGGAAAAACCACAGCACAGAAAGGTTAAGCAATGAGCCCCAGGTCACACAGCTTGTAAGTACATGACCCCTAGGCTTTAAACCCCTACAGACCGACAACCTTGGCTTGTCACCACTCTATGGATGGCCTCTCGGACCACAACAGAGCCTCTCTTCCCCACCCATCTCCACCACTTGCCACCAGGATGATTGAGTTGATTCTTGGCAGAGACAGGACACATTCCCATTAGAGGAGCAGCTCCTTGAGGGCAGATACATAGTGTCTCCCCTACCGAGCCACCCTGTCCCGGATGATGCTGAACCAGGGTCTGGGGCCAAGCAAAGGGCCTCTCCTCCTCTCATGTGTGGCAACTGACTGCGCTCTGGCCTGTGGCAGTCTCTCGGACCTAGCACCTACTGGGCTGACAGACAGAGTGCTAACGATTCACATAGGACTCCTCTGCCAATCTCCGCGGCAAAGATCCAGCTTTGGAAATGGCTGCCGCTCAGCTACAGGGGACAAGTCCATACCTCTGACATTGACATTCAAACTGCCACCCAAGCTCACCCAGCCAAATCAGCAGGCATTCCCAGAATACCCTCTACTTCATTACCCCTCCAGATGTGTTTGTTACATAGGATCTTCTCTCTCACAAGAATGCTCATTCTTCTTTCTTTTGCAGCCCCCTCTTTTTTTTTTTTATTACATTTCTTTATTTTTTTTTAACAAACACTTATACTGGTGCTTTCTGTGTGCCTGGTCCTGCTCTCAGCTGTTTGCACATTTTCACTCATGGACTCTTACAGAAACCCTGCAGGTAGTTACTCTCCCATGCTACAGATAACTGAGACACAGAGAGGCTAAGGTATTTGCCCTATCTCCTGCACCTGGCAAAGTCCTACATATTCCTGAAGCCCTTCCTGTAAATACCATAGGCCCTTCCCTACCTGGGTGTTCCCACAGCTCTGTTGTGTCAGCAGTCATTCTATATTGAGTGCAGTTATCCTTTCCAATAAGAGTGTGAATTCTCTGAGGGCCAGAACTGTGTTTTATTACTTACGGCATATCTACTGCTCAGGAAGGAGTTTGGCATTGAGTTGGCACTTAGGGGATATTGGCTAAAGGACTGATGACTGTTGAGAGGACGAATGAGTGACTGGCCCCAAAGTGGCATTGACCAAATCAAATGCTGGCTGAGACATTTGGGGTTTTCTTTCCCCAATGTCAGCGGGATAGAGGAGTGTAAAGGTGACCGAGCATGAAATGCAACCACAGGTAGGGAGAGGGGAAGAGAGAACTGGCCCCCACCCCCTCACCCCCATCCACCATCTTGCTGTTTGTGTGGTTGGACTGACTTTGGGCTGATGGGGCATTGAGTACACCACAGAAGCTGGCACTCTGGGGTCTGCTCTAGAGAGCTGAGCTCACTGGATTCTGCGTTTCTCCCTCAGAGGCCCCAGGACTGCCTCTGCACTTCAGAGGTTCAGATGGAAAAGTGCAAAGGGCTGAATTGTCACCCCAGTTTGCTGCTTTGGGTCTCAGACATTATGCTTCAATGAACTTGTCTCTGTCTGTCTCTTGCTGGCCAAATGCACTTTGTGGGAAAGCAGAGGGGAGTCTGGGCACAGCTCTGGTCTCAAGTCCTGGTTCCACCACTCAGTAGCTCTGTGACCTTCGGCAAGTTACCGAACTTAGAAAATGGACATAATTTTTTCTGCCCTGCAAATAAAACTTAAGATAATGGATCTGAGGGCCTCTGTAAGGGAAACATGACCAGACGTAGGGAAAATGACAGTGGGAGGCCTGCTTCTAGCAGCTTTCTGCAGTTTTCCAGTTGAAGGCAGATAGGTGAGGGACCTGAGCCTCCGCCTCTCCCCTCTCTCGCCCTGCTTCAGTGTGACTCCGGTATGATCATCAACCTTTTCTGGGCCTTTGTAAAATGGGAAGGATAATTCCCAGGCCCCTGAGGCCAAGTCTTAGCAGGTTGCTGGATGGGAAGCAACTCTGCTTTGCAACTCTCAAAGCTCCCTTGGGTTTGAACAACAGCTTTTTTTTTTTTTTAAGATTTTATTCATTTGAGAGCATGAGAGAGGGGGAGGGAGGGAGAGAAAAAGAGAGAAAGCGCATGAGCAGGGGGAGAGGCAGAGAGAGAGGAAGAAGCAGACTCCATTGGACAGGGAGCCAGATGCACACGGGGCTCAAGCCCAGGACCCCGGGATCATGACCAGAGCCAACGGCAGAAGCTTAACCGAGACCCCCGGGATCCCCTGAACGCCAGCCTGAACACTTGACATGTTATATCCCTCTCTGGGCTTCAGTTTCTTCAGTTGTTATATGGAGACAATAACACCTACCTCCCTAAAATGTTATGGGGATCAAAAGTGGAAGTGTCAGTGATATGCCTTTATGAGTGACAGGATTGCCCCTTAGCCCTTCACCCTGCTTTGTGTCTTTCTTCCTGCCCTTGAATCATATAGGCTGCAGAGTTTGAAACTTCAATGATTCTTTCTGCCTTTATCTGGGTTCACCCCGGCCACCCCCCTCCACTCCCCAGCCTTAGTACCTATACCTTTATCCTGGTCAAAACTCACAGAGTCCTCTCCTCCTCTTCCCATCCTCTGGCGAGGTGTACCACCAGCCCCATGGTAATGCATATCTTGCACTAAGGCTCAGGGGTCGAGGGCTCTGTCCACTTAGCTGCTGGCCTTGCCTTTATGTCAGAGGAGTAGTCTGCGAGTCAGGGATCGTTAATCTGCCTCCTGCATCCATGCCTTCTTATGACTGGTCCAAAGGGCCAGCAAACCATGGCAGGGAGCAAGATTTATTTATGCATTTACTGCCTGGTAGGTTCCCCCAGGATTCTAGACCAGCGCATGAGGGAGCAGCCAAGTGTGTGTGGCGGGGGGCTTCCACAGAAGACCAGCCTGGAGCTGGTGGGACCGCAGAGCACATCTGCTCCACTCCTTCATGGTCCAGATGAAGATCTTGAGGCCTATCCAGGGATGGCAAGCGACTCAGGACCCCTCCCTCAGTTTTTGCCTCTGGAAGATTCAGTCTTCCAGAGCTCTCATGGGGCCTGAGTTGCTCAAGTGATTAGGTCAGAAGAAGGGATTTCCAGAGAAATCCCAAAGTTCTCTGGGAGGAACTTCTATAATTTCTCCTCCATGTGGTATTCTCAGGTAACCCATGCTGAAGTCTGGAAATAAAAGTTGGCAACACACAGGTTCTTAGATTCAGGAGCAGCACACCTTGAATAGAGACAGGCACCCGCACGCACAGCTGTAAGAGGGGCAGAGCATCAGGCCATTCCCTGAGCTTCCCTGACATCAGTGCGTTGGAAGCCAGGCTGCCTTCCCAGACTCCAGGAGGCAAAGGAGCCTTATAAAAATGTCCCGCTAAGGCCAAGAGTCCAGCCGGAATGGTAAAAGTTAGCCCCACGGCAGAGGCATCCCACTGACTAGAGACCTCAGGGACAGGGGACTATGTCCCTCGCCAAACAGATCCCCAAAGCCTGTGAGAGTTCCCATGATGGTAGGGTGCTGTCTTATTGTCTTGAGATCTAGGGCGGCTTCCATAGGATATGAGGGTTCCCAGGGTCTGCTCACACCCAGAACTCAGGGGCAGGGCCTCTGGCTCAGCCTCCCATTCCCGCCTGCTCACCTTCCTTTCCTAGCTGTTCTCTGCCCAGGCCTAGCAGTTCCTGTGTTCTAGCTTAACCAAGGAGGCTTTTCTCCTCAACTAAATTTTTTCCTCCATGCCCAGTGGTGCCACCTGTGCCCCTCTCTGCCTTTGGCTAGCTGTGCCACCCTTTCAGGGTTCATGATTCCTTCATCTCTAACAAGGTGAGACGGACTACATCAGTGGGCTTGAAAATTGTTCCTCACAGTGACCAGAGAAGACCCTCAAGGCCAGCCTTGGGGATGGTGGGGGAGGGGAAAACATGGGAAGGCTGAGGCTGGAGGCTTTAACCCCCACCCTTACCCGACTGCATCAGTCAGAGCCGTGTTGTTTTTTTAATCTATTGTATATATCAGAGTTCTACACAGAATTCAGTCTGAGCCAGGGAAAAGAGTCTGCCTCTAAGGAAAATTTAAAGGCCAGTGGACTTGATATATTCCTCCTGCACCTGGGCCTCAGTTACCTCCCAAGTGACCATTATACGCCACGATACAAGTAAAACATTTAGCACCATGCCCAGCCATAATGAGGATGTCAACTGTAACCCCCATTTGCAGAAAACTAGGTGCCAGGAATTGTGCCAAGGCGCTACCTGGGTCAGCTCACCTAATCCTTATAAATCTTCTCAAGAAGGCATTATCATTATCCTCACTTTACAGGTAAGGACACTGAGGCAGAGACGTTAAGCAAATTGTCCAAGCTCACACCATGGATGAGAGGTCCATTGGGCATTAGAATACAGGCGGTGGGGCTTCTGGAGCCCTCATTGTTCACCAGCTATGATGAACTATGGGTTCTCAATACATACGTAGCTATCCGTATTGTTCTTTTGGTTATTTTCACTGGCAAATGGTGTTACCTCTCATCTGGAAAAATGGGCTGAGTTCACCTCACAATGTGACTGTGTGCCTAAAATGGGATTGCAGCCTCAGAACTGGTGCAGTTCTGATGCACTGGTCCAGGCTGTACATATAGTGCCTTCACCTGCCACATCTGAGGCCACACCTACAGTGTAGGGCCATTTCTGCAAACAGTGCCATGGGAAACTGCTGCATCTGCTAAGAAAATAAGGACTAGCTTGCATGTTCAGAGTCTAAAAGAAGTCCGGCAGCCAAGCTTGTGGGAACTTAGAAGGTAGCTAGATGTTCCACACACAACAAAACACTACTGACGTGCTATGCTCAGCCCTTACTGAGCCTACTACTCTATAAATATTTTCCGTCTGCCTGGTTTAGGCTTCCTTCTTCTCCTTCCCCACCCCTTCTGACTCTATTTTTCTCTCCCTTTCTCCTCCCTCTCCTTTCTCAGCCAGACTCCTAATAACTTGCTAAACCACTCCCGTCATGTTTCTTATATTTCTACTTTCCAGGGGAATTTTGCAGATGGTCCCATCTGCTTTCCCTGATTGATGCCCCGCCCCCTGCCCACATTCATCTCTTTTTGGGCCCCACACACTCTCTCCAGGCCAGTTCCCTTAACTTGAGTGCCCTCAGCCCAGAGGCTTGCCTTTTCCCTCCATAACTTGGCTGTCAGAGCCACTAGCCTCCTAGGAAAATCCCTTCCCTTTTCTGGGCCTGTTTTCATAGAGGTTACAGGTTAGTGATTGGACTAAATGACACCTGAGGAGCTTTCCAGCTCTCGTTTCTAACCATTTACAGGTGGTCCATTTAAAAAAATGAATCTTCTTGGGGAGCCTGGGTGGCTCAGTCTGTTAAGCGTCTGCCTTTGAGCTCAGGTCATGATCCCGGGGTCCTGGGATGGAGCCTACGTTGGGCTCCTCTGCTTAGCAGGAGGCCTGCTTCTCCCTCCCCCACTCCCTCTGCTTTTATTCTCTCTCTCACTGCCTCTCTCTCTCTGTCAAATAAATAAAATCTTTAAAAAAATTTTTAAAAGTCGTAAAAAATAAAGAATTGAATCTTATTAGTCAGCTCTCTCTATCGCTCACCTATATTTGTATCTATATCTACACATACACACACACACACACACACACACACACACACACACACACGGAACTCCAAAAGCTTTAGCTGGGACAGAATTTGAGGAACTGGGAGCTGAGGGAGGTAGAGGCTGGAAATAACAGTTGCAGGATTTTCAAAGTAAAGCCAAGTAAACTTTACAAAATAATGGACCTCTCGGCTGGGTTGATCTCTAAGTGAAGGTCAAGAACTATGTGCCCAGAAGCAGGATAGGAACAAAGCACCAACCCATCTAGATATAGCACACCCTCCAGGATTCAGTTCCCTATCTCCTATCATTCACTACCTGCATGTTATAGACAAGTCATATGGGCTAAGGGCAATGGAAAGCCAGCCCCAGAGCGACAAAGACTTCTGTGCTCAAGGTGCTTACATTCAAGCTGCAGACACAAGCATGGAGAGAAATAGAGCACCCCTTATAGTTTCCCAAAATACTTTTATTTCTTTTGTCTCATTTGGTCTTTACAACAGTCTTGGGAGATAGCAGGAGAGGAATTGTTATCCCATTTCACAGAGTGGAAGACTGAGACTCAAAGAGGAGACCGAATTCACCCAAGCTTATCTGATCAGCAAATGGAGAGCTGAGGCACAAACCCAAGTGTTTAGTCTTCAGAGCCAGCACTCTGTCCAAAGCACCAGGCTGTGGCTTTTTCAGTTGCTTCAACAATAGGAGCTTTCTGTGAAGCTGCGAGGAAACCTCCAAACAGTGGTTAGTTCTGGAAAGTGGGAGTGAGGGTTTATAGGACTAGGGTTCTCCATTTTATATCTAGATTACAGGTTGAAATCTTTCCTTGGGGAATGTATTTTATTTCTTATCCACATGTGAAAGGAAATAGCTCCAATGTGAGGCAGAATACGATCCACGCTAGAAGACACACACACAGTATGCTAGGGATTTGAAGGGGGACCGGGAACAGTATTTGAAATGAATTTGCAAGAATGGCAAAGGTCTAAACAGGCTGAGATGGGGTTGGGGAGTCCCAGAATCCCAGAGACCGCAGCAGTCAGCTTTCCAGCTCAGCAGCTGTTGCTGACTTCTAAGACAACACACCGGCTTAGAAGGCATTCTTCCTGAACAATTAGGTGCGTATAGTGGACAGGATTTCCTGTTTTCTTCCCTTTCCTCATTTTATATTGTGGGGTACCTGGGTCAGAGCCCAGGGCTTGGGAAACACCTGCTTTATCCACTCACCCCTCACCTGGACTGCTATCCTAGAGTGCCAGTTCAGCCTGACACAGGCAGAAGGACCAGCAGCCTTAGAAACAGAAGAGAGTTCCAGCAAGGCCTCCCCACACCACTTTTCACTTTCTTTCTTTCTTTTTTTTTTTTTAACTGGCATCCAGTATCAAACTATCAGGTGATCAGATTGGATAACTTTTTTTTTTTTTTTTTTTTTTTTTTTTTGAGAATGAAGGTCAAACACCTTTTCAGCTAGGGGTCACCTAACCATAGTGTGTAGGCCATAGAGGGCCTTCGAACCTCACCCTCTCCAATCTCCTCATTTTAATGTCAGAGAAGACTTGCCCAAGGTCACAGAGTTTGTTAGTAGTCAAATCATCATGCCTGGTTATACTTTAGCCCCTACTGACAAATGACCGTTGCTGTGAGCTGGGCCACCTAGGAGCTCTTCGGCAGGCATGAGAAACAAGCGCATCTGGCCTTTGGAGACCTAAGGTCTATCCGGCTCATCTGACCCTTCCGTCACTCCAGTGGAAGAAGTTGCCCTCTGGCCTGCACACTGTTTTCCTGAAGTGGGGGGTGGGGCTCTAGAGCCATGTTTCAACATCCGCCCTCCCCATCCCAGAGGCCCAGGGGCTCATTCCTGAGGCCTCAAATCCTGTCTTCTTAATCTCAAATCAGACTTCTGGGCTGCAGAAAACATCTCTCCCTTCCCTTACCCTCCTGCCTGGGCTAGGCATGGTGGTCATTTTATAATCCTAATAACTATGATTAGCATATTGCCTGGGAGCCTCATAGAGCATTATTACACCCACTACCACACTTAGTTCCTATAACAACCCAAGAGATGGGTATTTTGATCCTCATTTTAAAACCGAGGCTCAGAGAGCTCATCACACAGCTAATAAGTGACAGTCAGAATCCAACTCAGAGCTGTCTGGATTCTCCAGAAACTGAGTGCTTTCCACCACTTAAGGCTATCTTTTTTTGCTTGTTCCTTGACAAGGACAAATGGGCTGATGGGTGGATGGAAAGATGAAGCAAATAGTTCTTGAGCACATCCTGTCTGTGGCTGGCTCTGTATTGGGCATGAATATACAGAGGGAGGCAAAATTAAGTTCCCACCTTCAGTAAGCCCACCATTCCAGTGAGTGCTTCTCATACTTTTGCACCCAAGTACCAAATGGTTGAATTGAAAAAGACCCATTCTGCACCTGGCCCCAAAGAGCTGGAGAAGCCCATGTAGTCAGCCACAGGTGTAAAGTTCCTTTGAAGTCTCCACTTTTAGCTCACAAATTCATGTGAATTTTGCATGCTATTCCATAACATATATCTGTGCTTGTTTTAATATAGAAATAATGCTCCCCCTCAACCCAAATCTTTTAAGGAGAATGAGCCATTCCAAGCAGATGGTCTTGGACGCATCTTCCAGGAAGAGGCTCTGCTTACCCCTGGCTCAAGGGGACATATAGTCCCCTTTGTGAAGCAAGAGACAGGAGTACATTTTTGTGTTTTAAAGGAGCTGTTACTCTGCAAAACTAAGATTTTTGGTAAAGATGCTGTGTGTGCATGCACATAGATGCATGTAACACGTGGTTGTGTGTGCTTGTGGAAGCTCCAGGGGTGACCAGCACTGTTTCTTTGTAAGACTATGTTCCTTTGGCAACCACACTTTTGATGATCCACACTTTTACCCTGCTGACTAACTGTGAACTAATCATGTTCCTAGATGCAAACACCAGAACTGGAAAGGACCTAAGGGGTTCTGGAAGGTTTTTTCCTTTTCTTTTTTCTTGTTTTTTTTAATTTTATTTTTTTTTACATTCAATTAATTAACATATAATGCATAATTAGTTTAAGAGGTAGAGGTCAGTGATTCATCAGTTGCATATAACACCCAGTGCTCATTAGATCACATGCTCTCCTTAATGCCCATCACCCAGTTACCCCATCCCCCCACTCCAGCAACCCTCGGTTTGTTTCCTATGGTTAAGAGTCTTTTCTGGTTTGTCTCCCTTTCTGATTTCATCTTGTTTTAATATATACAATGGACTATTACTCAGCTGTCAAAAATGAACTCTTGCCATTTGCAACAACATGGATGGAACTAGTGGGTATTAGGCTAAGCAAAATAAGTCAGTCTGAGAAAGACAATTATCAGATGATCTCACTCATATGTGGAATTTAAGAATCAAACCAGAGGAGCATGGAGGATGGGTGGGAGGTTTTTTCCTAAAAGACTTTTTGCATTGACTCTTTTGGTAATTGTGGTTGGGAAACAAGATGGAACCCGCCTCCCAGAGACAGAGAGCTGAGAGGGGAGAAAGTCAGGCAAACTTAACAGCGGTTCATGTGGAGCGATGAAGCAGTGATCCTGGGAGATATCTGGGGACTGGTAAAGTGCTTCCCTCTTTTTGCTGGCTTTAAGACAAGAGGCACTTACTTTATAAAGCCTGAATATTGTTCTGCTGCTTGTGGGTTGTGTAATTAATTTATGTCTGTTGTTTCTTGGTTTATAAAGGAAGGTTCTGAGTGAGAGCCTACTTTGATGATACTCAGATAAACAAGAAAAGAGATTTAGACCTTCTTCTGGGCCATAGGTTAAAGGGAGCAGGGGGATCTCTGTGGGCCAGATGTGGTGATAACAGCAGTAAGATCAAAGTACAACTGCTCCAAGTGCTGGATAGGGGAGAAGGGTTGGAGATTCTGAACCGGCTGCCCCTCCCCTCTTTAAGGGTCTCCTTTTGGCCTTTTTCTCTTTCCAAACCTTGAAGGGCTTTGTGCTTTGTTTTTAATAAGGAGGCCATTCCCTTCTCTTGTGGAATGTATTCTCTGAAATATCCTGTTCCAGGGGCACATGGACACAGAGTTGGAAGCTTCTGTTCTCAGGAGCCCCACTTCCTATGTTTTCATTTTTCTTCTCAAAATGTAAACCAAACCAGCTCTTCCTGTTTCTGGGTTTGGGATGTGGGAGGTCACACAGCAGGGTCCCTCTAGCAAACAGGCCAGAAGGGGCCTCTGAAAGCTGCCCCTTGGCTGCCCTGACATGGGAGGAGCACTGTTTGAATGGAATTTGGTCCTGTGGAAAGAGAAGGAGAACAGCATCCAGACTGCCCAGTGGGAACAGCTCTGTTTTTTGATGCCAGTTTGCTTTCCTTTGCCTTTGCCCTTACCCCAGGCCAACAAAATCCTGGGGGCCATTGAGTTTTCACCAGCTGAGCTGCTGATCTTCAAGCACTGGTTACTGTCAATCAGAAACAAGTTTAGGGCATAGTCATCAGGATTGTGAGAAATCATTTTAGGAGTTGGAGCTATTTACTAAGGGGAAAGACAGATTCAGGGGAAGATGTTATAGATAAGTGGGAATGAGTTATAGATGAATGGGAATGGGAACTTGGCTTCTAGTCTCAGTTTTACCACTGATGAGTTGTCTGTTGTCATGCAAATCCCCGCCTTCTCTAGGCTTTGAGCTCCCCAACCACAGTGAAGACACGGACTATATGAAATACAAAGTCACTTCCATCTTAGACTTTGAGAAATTCTATGCCAGTAGATTGGTCATAGGGAAGAAGAAACAACTTCTATGAGACTCCAAGGGGTGAAAATGGGACAGCTGGGTGAAAGTTGTAAGGCAGATTCTGGTTCTACATAAATAAGAACTTTCCACTAAGTACAAAACAAAAAGGCATACTTGGCCATAGCTGGAGAGTTTGGACCAAGCCCAAGTGGATGCATAGCAGGAATGGTATAAAAGGGAGGCTATTAGCAGTTAAGCACTGGGCTAGAGCAGTGGTCTCCAACATCTACTTTTATGTGGTCAACTCGTCTCCAAATGAAATCCTCATGAAATCCCCAAAAGGTAAAATATATTTGGTCAAATGAATTACCCTCAACTCTGTCCTCCTTTAACATACCCCACTGACTCTCTGGGAACTCTAGAGTTCCTCAGTATTTGGTTTGAAACAACTGGTTAATAAGGTCCTTAAGTGCCCTTCCTGCCTTGATATTTAAGGCAACGTCAAAGTTTCCAGGTTTGGGTAGAAATGTGTTTTACATGAATCTGCACCATTAGCTGGAACTACAGGAACTTCAGGGCCTCATCTCCAGACAATTTGCCATCTGGAGACAGCAGGGTCGGTGTGTCAATTTATAATATCTAATGCAGAGCTGAAATGACAGAGAAGAAAATCTGCTGAGAAGTCACTAGCCTGATTACCAGCAGTTCTTTTGCTATGCCATCAAAAATAAAAGTCAGTCCTTGCCAGATTCATTGCTTGTGTTAAGCCCCATGCTCAGTTCTGGGACTACAGGGGTCAGTCAGATATACCTCTCATACACTCAAGGTCTGTAGGAGGTATAGGAAAGAAAGGAGTCAAACGAGGAACAATATAAGGTGTTATAATAGAGATGTAGAACTGATGGAAAGGGAGTCTAGAGGATGGCTTAACAGGCCAAGTGTTTTTGTGTGTTTGTGTGTGGGGGTGCTATCAAAGACACTTCCAGTGAATAGTCCAATATGAGAGTTCATTGTATGTATAGGAAATAAGGATTTGCCCCATGGAGCTCAGAAATGTGAGGATGTGGCAGGAGATGAAAGAAAGATAGGTTGTTTAAGTTGTGAAAGATCTTGAATGCCACTGCAAAGAATTTGGACTTTGACCAAGGGTAAGGAACAATCAAAAGTTTTTGAGCATAAACAAATTGTTCTCTTAAAGAGTGAACGCTGGCAGCAGTATGGGAAATGGACTGGAAAGGGAAAGCATGGTGGCTGGGAGACCAGTTAAGAAGCCATAGCAACCTTGCATGCCAGAGGTACTAAGGGCTGAGATGGAGGGCTATCCTATTGTGGGTGGAAGAAAAGAGGCAGGAAGTAGGAAACATCACAAAGAAGTGGATGACAGCAAATGAGAGAGATGGAGGAGTCCAGATGATTTCCATGATTCTTGCTTGACTGGGTGGATGATGATGGTGCCTTAACCAAGAAAGGGAGTACTGTAGGAGAAGGTTTCCAGGAGAATGATGTTGATTGTTGAGTTTGAAGGATTTATGGGATGTTCTGGTGGAAGTGTCCGATAACACTTCCCAGGTCTTTTCCAGACCTATCATTCCTCCTGCAATTCTCATTCCCTTCCTAGCCCCTGGGTATTTATCCCATGCCATCCAGCCCTTGCTCTGATATTCCGGATTGGTCCAGGCTATAAAAATGTCCCACTAGGCTGTGCTTCAGGACATTTGCCTGACCTATGTCTGTAAGTCTTGGCCTGACTTTCTGTTTTGCACTTCTGAAAACAAGTGCTGGGAACCTGGGCTTCCCAGCCCCTTTTGACCCAGGAGGAAGCTGTTACACTCCTCCACAGGTCTGGAAATCCTTCTCCAATCTCAAAGAACATCTTGAAATTGCCCTTTCTACTGACCCTATCTCCACCTCTCCCTCCTTTCACTCTGACTCTGGCAGGGGTCAAGGATGACACAGAATCAGAGTACAAAGGACTTTGGGACCTTCTATTTCAACCTTTTTATTTTTTAGACAAGAAAATTGAGGCCCAGGGAAAAGAAACAACTAAGTCAAAGTCACAGAGAGAGTTAATGTCAGACCTGGGACTAGATCTTAGAATTCTCAACTCACAGTCCAGTATTTTTGCATTGGCTGAATTCATTGTAGGTCATGGTTGTAAGGTTTCCTGTCTCAAATGATAATCAATTCCAGATATCCCCTAAGTAGATCTTTATACTATTCAAAGTTGCTGGATAAGCAGTTTGTCAAATGCTAAATAAGTTTAACTTGCAATTATTCTTCATGAAATAGCAAATGTCAAATGGCCAAGTCTGTCAAGAATTCGTTACAAGAATGATTTGGTCATTTTCAAAAGAAAGAAAGTTAATTGAATCATTATTATTGATTTTCGTTGGCTCAGTATTTCAGTCTCCTGCCCCCCTGAGCTTTGGAAGTGATACCCAACAACAGCTTAAATAAATGCACTTAAATTAATGTATCTGTTTATATTTTTTCCCCTTGAAACCGGTTTCCCTGACCCCTCAGAGCCCGAGGGAGGGGTCTGGGGCAACTGATACACAGAATCTGGTGCTAAGGCCAAGCTTGCAGCCAGGCCAGAGCCAATTGGATTGGGGAATCAGGGTCTTGTTACAGGCCAACTATTAACCACCAGGTCACCTCAGCCACTTCTGCAGGAGCCTGGAGAGAAGCCCTGAATGGCTTCAGGCAACAAAAGGGGCTTTGTTCACTGGGAGCAAGGGGCCTAAGGGAGGATTTGGCACAGAGGTAGTAGAAGCTTAGCTCAGCAGATTCTCACCTCTGCAAGCTGTTGGGAGTTGATGGGTTAAGCAGAAGTGTGGGGTACAAGTGAAAAAGTCATTGAATTTCAGAGCAGCAAGATACCTTGAGGTCATTAGACCAAATTATTCATTTTATAGTTGGGGACACTAAGGCCCAGAGAGGGAATGGGACAGGCCCAAGGTCGTGCAGCTAACAAACAGCAGAGTCAAAACTGGACCTAGAGCTCCTAGTTCCCTAATCAAGTGTCCTCACTTCAGCACCTGTGAGGCCATTTAGAATTGTAGATTTTGTTTGGAAGGAGGGAGCTCCTTTGGGGCTCCAGAACCTATTTCTAGCTCAGGAGTAATTCATGCGTGCATAACATGATACAAGGACTTGGAAGGAGTATGAAGTGTTTTAGGAAGCCCAAGAGCACTTAGTGAGTTTTGGAGTGGGCCCTGAAGGCCTGAACCTCCTTCTGACCTGCTGGTTTGTGTTATGGCTACCTCTGTGTTTTCCAATGCACAGGATGATTTGGAGTGATACATTTTGAATCACGATAGATATAGACTGAATTCAACATTTATTAAGAAATATGTAACTAGGGGCGCCTGGGTGGCTCAGTGGGTTAAGCCGCTGCCTTCGGCTCAGGTCATGATCTCGGGGTCCTGGGATCGAGTCCCACATCGGGCTCTCTGCTCAGCAGGGAGCCTGCTTACCTCTCTCTCTCTCTCTCTGCCTGCCTCTCTATCTACTTGTGATCTCTCTCTGTCAAATAAATAAAAAATAAAAAATAAAAATCTAAAAAAAAAAAAGAAATATGTAACTAGTACTGCAAACACTGATTTCATAGATATTATGGCTTTGAGTAAGGTTATTGTTTAAAATCTGATTGATATAAAGAAAAAATTAAGTATGACTGGCACAGGATGAAGTGAGGGGGAAAAATTGTGAAGTTGATTCACAAATACGTAAAATCTGGGAAACACTATGCTGGTGGATTCTTTGACAGCTATCAAAGGTCCTTCAGCCCATCCTCTTGGGCTTGGGCAGTACTACATAAGTTGAAGCAAGTTGAACATTCCTAATATTCTCCTGTGAAGACAGTACCAAAGGTTTCCTCTGTCAGTGAGACCACCAGGACAAAAGCAATAGCATGTCAGAGAAACCTTCAATTGGCTGATCTTGATATGAAGATGACATATGTAAATCATATTCAATTGTCAACTTTGAGTCAATTTCTTGGCTTTTTCTTTTCCACAATGTCCCTGGTTGGTCCTCTCTTCCATCATATCTGTTCAACTCTGGTGGAACTCGTCAGAATGGCATATGAGAACACAATAGTTTTCATGTGCAGATGGAACATTGAGGGTCAGAGAGGGGAAGGTTCTTAAGATAATTCAGCCATGAGTGGAACAGTCAAGACTGGATCCCAGACCTCCTGACATCCAAATTCGTGCTTCTTCCACTACTGCCCCATATTTCCCTTCCACAGTTCCTTCTCCACTGCATCAGGAACCGCCCCCCACCCCCGACACCGGCTGCCTGACTCCAAATCAGGCAGCCACCTCTGCTGACGTCCTGTCTAGCAAACTCACTTTAGACCTTTAAACTCATCAAGGGCCCAAGAAGCTGGTAACGTTGGCCACCTCCAAGAAGATTGGTTGGGGGACAAGGGTAGAGAGAATTTTTATTTTCCTATCTCTTGAATAAAAATCCCAAGAGTTCTGTTCCTTCCCTGAGCCAGATCTCAGAAATAATAACATTTGTTCAGCATTTTGACCTCTTAACGTACTATCTTGCATTATGCATACAAGAGCTCCATGCAATAAGTTCCATTTTATAGATGGAACTATAAAATGGACACTGGTCCAGAGATAGGGAGCTCCTTATTTGGGCTCACACAGTGAACTGGTAATGAAATTTGGACTAAAATCTAGGTCCTTTGTTTCCCAGTGCCTTGTTGCTTCTGTTGCCACATCCACATAAAGTCATAATTTGTGCCAGATGGTCCTTGGATTGACTTGAGACAGTGTGTTAAGTTTGCCCTTAAATAGTCATTTTCAAGCTTTAACCTAAAGAAATAGGACAAAAACTAGTACTAGCTAAGCTTTGCAGGTGGCAAGTTCTTCTGCCTGGGCCCACCGGCTCTCAGCCACCTGGTGCCCACCCTTCCAGGATTCAGCCCGGTTGACTGAGCTTGGCACAGACATTCTAATGAGGCAACGTGGCAGCAGCAAGTGCATTCATCTGAGGGGGTCACTATTTCAGGGTCTGAGGGGCTTCCTTTTAGCCTCTGCAGCTGGTGTCTCTGAAATGGAGAAGTTTATTCTTCTCCCAGGATGGACAGCTCACAGATCTTGTGTACCCAGAAGTCGCTTTTGCAAAGTAGAAACTGTGCTCTGCAAGAAATGCTGGAATGTTGATGGGGGAGGAGGTGGGGAGTGGAAGAGCAGATGTAGGCTGTATGCTGATCACGGCAGGGTTCCTACTTCAAAATAGGTCCTCTCTCATCTGCTGTCATGGCAATGCAAACAAACACCTCGCCCTGACAACTCTTCTTTTTTTCTAGCAGCCACTACCCAAGAACTCAAGATCTTAAGGTGGGAAGATATTTGGGAAGTCACCAGATCCCCTTTCTGCTTTCAGGTAAAACTGTGCCCAGACTGGCTCCAACTGCTTGAGGAGGTCTTCAGGAGCAAGAGATCAGGTCGCTTCTAAAGTCTCCCTAAGGCGCCTCACACAGGCCCTAAGCATGCCACTTGTTCATTGATGCCTTTCTGTTTCTGTGACCCTCAGCCCTAAATTCCACCTAGAAACCATGCTCAGTAGAGTCCTGAGCTCATCTTGAAAAACTGTACGCAGTGGGAATGGCTGAGGTCAGGCTAGAGCCAGGAGGATGGCCTAAATGACCTCAGCAAAGCTCAGCCAATACCCAGAGTTCAGACTCTGGCAGCAAATTCATTCCTGGCCAGGATCCTTCTTTCTTTTCCTCCCCAAACCATGTATCCCCTCCAGACAACTGTGTCCTCCTCAATGAAAGGGAGTTGCCCAGAACGCCACTAACTTGCCCACACCCAAGTAGGACACCAGCGACAGAAGGCAAATATGTAGTTAGGCTCGAAGAAACTTGTTAGAAAAAGGCTACATAGGGCCACCTGGGTGGCTCAGCGGGTTAAAGCCTCTGCCTTTGGCTCAGGTCATGATCTCAGGGTCCTGAGACCGAGCCCCACATCGGGTTCTCTGCTCAGCGGGGAGCCTGCTTCCCTTCCTCTCTCTGCCTACTTGTGATCTCTGTCAAACAAATAAAATCTTAAAAAAAAGAAAAAGACTATGTATATTCCCTCCATCCTAACTAATCCTCCTAGAAGCCTTTTAGATAAAGCAAGTATTGGGAATATCACAGACATTGAATCTTAAATGACATGTTTCTTTCCTTTATCTTCCACTTACTTATTCCTTTTCCCAACACACCTCCTCTCTCTAATATACATCCTGGTCAAAAGTAGGCACCTGGGAATAAGGGAAGCATATGGATGGGTATACTTGGTGATAGCTCTTTAGGAAAGTCCTCCCTGGCTCCCTGACTAGAGAAAACTCTCCATCTGAGAAATAAAGAAGTTCTGCAAGCTCACTCCCTTCCAAAAGGAAAAACTGGAAGAGGTCAGAAAATGCCCACTGGAGGGAGGCAGAGGATGTATCCAGATTTTTGCATCTAGGCCATTGTTCAGGAACGAGATCAGCCAGGCCATGAGTACCGCTGAGAAGCTCTGCCCCATCGCACGACACTTGTGACCTCCACCTCACACACTTACCGGTATTCTTCCTCCTCTGCAGCAATGGGAAGCACTGCAAAGGAAACAGAGAAGAAGTCAATACGTTGCAGAGACCCATTCAATGTCAGAACTGGAAGGAATCTTTGAAGTCAGCAAGTGCAATCTACTCATTTTACAGAAAGACACACTGAGTCTTACAGAAAAGGAAAATGAAGTACAATGGGAAGCCAAGTAGAGCCTAAAAGCCCAAACTCTTGACTGCCTGATCCATAATACTTTCTTCCACTCCACTGACTCCCCTGGTTCACTTCACTCTCATGGACTGGGGAGTTTGCCTAAGTCAGGAGAGTGGAGACAGTCTGCACAGCTCACAAGGCTGGTCCAAGAACCAACAGTAAGGATTATCAAAGAAATCAGTTAACAGTTGCTTTGCACATACCATCCTTGGTTAGAAACATGGTATGTTGGTGGGAAGAGCAGTATTTAGAATTAGAAAGCTCAAGTTCAGGCCTACCTTATTATGTAACATTGGACATACCTTCTTGAATCTCAGTTTCTGCATCCCTGAGACTACAATGGTAATAATCCCAACCTCATAGGCTTTGTGAGAAATTAGTTTACATGAAAGCACTTTATAAAATAAAACACATTTTAAAGTCATTCATTCAATAAATATTTATAGAGCACCAGTACCCTATAGAGCACTACCCACTATGCTAAAGCTGTAGCAATCATCCAAACAGATAAGGTCCCTGTTCTCATAGAGCAGGGACAAACAATGAATAGGCAAACAAATAAATAAATAAGGAATTTTCAGACATCACTTAGAACCAAGAAGTGAAACTAAAAAAGCAGGATGAGGTAGGAAGTGATAGGGTAAAAAAAGGAGGGGGTGGGTAATAGGAATAATTGCTTTAGAAAAGGTGGACAGAGAGGGTGTGTCAGAAGAGCTGAAAATTTTTTTGTTTTTAGTTTCATCCCAGTTAGTTAACATATTAGTTTTATGTGTACAATACAGTGATTCAACAATGCCATATATCACCTGTGCTCATCTCCACAAGTGCTCTCTTTCATCCCCATCATCACCCCTATCTGCCTCCCCTCTGGTAAGCATCAGTGTGTTCTCTATCTATAAAGAGTCTCTTGGTCTCTCTTTTTTCCCCCTTCACTTATTGTTTTGTCTCTTAAATTCCACATATGAGTAAAATCACATGGTATTTGTCCTTCTCTAACTGACTTATTTCGTTTAGTGTAATACTCTCTGGCTTCATCCATGTCATTGCAAATGACAAAATTTCATTCTTATTTATGGCTAAGTAATATTCGTGTGTGTGTGTGTGTGTGTATACACACACCATATATTCCTTATCCATTCATAAGTCAATAGATACTTGGTCTGCTTTCATAATTTGGCTACTGTTAATAATATTGCTATAAACATAGTGGTGCATGTATCCCTTTGAATTAGTATTTTTGTATTCTTTGGGTAAATACTGAGCAATGTAATTGTTAGATCATAGGGTTATTCTGTTTTTGCTTTTATTGAAACCTCCTTACTGGCTTCCAGAGTGGCTACACCAGTTCACATTCCCACCAACAGTGTGTGAAGTTTCCTTCTTCTCCACATCCTCGCCAACACCTTTTTCTCCACATCCTCTCCAACACCTGTGGTTTCTTGTGTTGTTCATTTGAGCCATTCTGTCAGGTGCGAGGTGATATCTCAGTGTAGTTTTGATTAGCATTTCCCTGATGATAAGTGATGATGAACATCTTTTCATGTGTCTGTTGGCTGTCTGTATGCCTTCTTTGGAGAAATGGCTGTTCATGCCTTCTGCCCATATTTTAATTAGATTATATGTTTTTTGGTTGTTGAGTTTCATAAATACTTTATATCTTTTTGGATACTAACCCTTTATCAGATACATCATTTGCAAATATCTTCTCCCATTCTGTAGGTTGCCTTTTAGTTTTTTTTTTTAAGATTTTATTTATTTATTTGACAGGCAGAGATCACAAGCAGACAGAGAGGCAGGCGGTGGGATGGGGTGGGGGGGAGCAGGCTCACCGCCAAGCAGAGAGCCCAGTGCAGGGCTCCATCCCAGGACCCTGGGATCATGACCTGAGCCGAAGGCAGAGGCTTTAACCCACTGAGCCACCCAGGCACCCCTGCCTTTTAGTTTTGTTGATTGTTTCCTTTGCTGTGCAGAAATGTTTTTTCTTGATGATGTCCCAATAGTTTATTTTTGCTTTTGTTTCTCTTGCCTCAGGAGACATCTACAAAGTTCCTTTGGTCAGTATCAAAGAGGCTACTTCCTGTGCTCTCTTCTAGGATTTTGACAGTTTCAGGTCTCACATTTAGGTCTTTAATCCATTCTGAATTTATTTTTGTATATGGTGTAAGAATGTGGTCCAGTTTCATTCTTTTGCATATTGGTGTGCTGTTCTCCCAAAACCATTTGTTGAAGAGACTGTCTTTTTCCCATTGGATATTCTTTCCTGTTTTGTCAAAGATTAATTGATCATATAGTGGTGGGTTTATTTCTGTGTTTTCTATTTTGTTCTATTGATCTATGTGTCTATTTTTGTGACTATATCGTAATGTTTTGGTTACTGCAGCTTTGTAATATAACTTGAAGTCTGGACTTTTGATGCCTCCAACCGGGCTTTTCTTTTTGAAGATTACTTTGGCTATTTGGGGTCTTTGTGGTTCTATACAAATTTTAGGATTGTTTGTTCTAGTTACATGAAAAATGCTGGTGGTTTTTTGATAGAGATTGCATTAAATGTGTAGACTGCTCTGGGTAGTTTGGACATTTTAACAATATTTGTTCTTCTAATCCATAAGCACAAGATGTCTTTCTATGTCCTTGTGTCATCTTCCATTTCTTTCATCAATGTTTTGTAGTTGTCAGAGTACAGTTATTTACCCCTTTAGTTAGGTTTATTTCTAGGTATCTCATTATGTTGGGTACAACTGTACAAGGGATTTTTTTTTCTTAATTTCTTCCTCTGCTGCCTCATTATTGTTGTATAGAAAGACAACGGATTTCTGTACATTGACTTTATATCCTGTGACTTTACCAAATTCATGTATCAGCTCCTGCAGTTTTTGGGTGGAATCTTTTAGATTTTCTATATAGAGTATCATGCCATGTGCAAATAGTGAAAGTTTTACTTGTTCCTTACTGATATGGATGACTTTCATTTCTTTTTGTTGTCTGACTGCTGTGGTTAGGGCTTCCAGTATTATGTTGAATACGTGTGGGAATGGACATCCTTGTCTTGTTCCGGACCTTAGGGAGAGAACTCTTAGTTTTTGCCCATTAAGGGTGCTGTTAACTGTGGGTTTTTCATAGGTGGCCTTTATTATGTTGAGGTCTGTTCCCTCTAGCCCTAGTTTGTTGAAGGTTTTTATCATGAATGGTTGTTATACTTTGTCAAATGCTTTTCCTGCATCTATTAAAATGACCACATGGTTTTATCCCTTATTTTATTGATGTGATTTGTCACAGTGATTGATTTGCAAATATTGAACCACCCTTGCAACCCAAGGAATAAATCCCACTTAATTGTGATGAATGATTTTTTAAAAATATATTGTTGGGTTTGGTTTGGTAGTATTTTGTTGAGAATTTTTGCAGCCATGTTCATCAGGGATATTGGCCTGTAGTTCTCTTTTTTTAGTGGCGTCTTTATCTGTTTTTAGTATCTTGGTATCAAGGTAATGCTGGCCTCATAGAATGAATTTGGAAATTTTCCTTTTTTTAATTTTCTGGAATAGGTTAAGAAGAATAGGTATTAACACTTCTTTAAATGTTGGTAGAATTGTCCTGTGAAGCTATCTGGTCCTGGACTTTGGTTTCTTGACAGTTTTTTGATGACTTATTCAATTTCTTTGCTGGTTATTGGTCTGCTCAAATTTTCTATTTTTTCCTGTTCCAGTTTTTGTAGTTTATGTTTCCAGGAATTTATCCATTTCTTCTAGTTTTTCCAATTTGTTGGCATGTAGTTTTTCAATAATATTCTCTTAGAAATATTTGTATTTCCATGGTTTTGCTTATTATTTCTTCTCTCTCATTTGTGATTTTATTTATTTGAATCTTTTCTCCTTTTTTTCTTTATAAGTCTGGATAGGCATTTATCAATTTTATTGTTTTTTTTTTCAAAGAACTGACTTCTGTTTTCATTGATCTGTTCTACTGTGGTTTTTTGTTGTTGCTGTTTTTTAGTTTCTGTATCATTTATTTCTGCTGTAGTCTTTTTTATTTCCTTTCTTATGCTGATTTTAGGTTTTGTTTGTTGTTCTTTTTCCAGCTTCTTTAGAAGTATGGTTAGGTTATTTATTTGGGTTTTTTTCTTGCTTCTTGAAGTAGGCCCATATTGCTATATACTTCCCTCTCAGAACTACTTTTGATGCATCCCAAAAGATTTGGACCTTTGTGTTTTCAATTCCATTTTTTCCATATACTTCTATTTCTTCCTTTATTGTTTAGTAGCATGTTATTTAATCTGCATGTATTTGTGGTGTTTCCAGAGATTTTCTTGTCATTGACTTCGAGTTTCATAGCTTTATGGTCAGAAAAGATGTATGGCATGACTTTGATCTTCTTGAACTTTTTGATGATTGTTTTGTGGCCTAATGTGTGATTTGTTTTGGAGAATGATCCATGTGCATTTGTAAAGGATATGCATTCTGTTGTTTTAGGATGGAAAGTTCTGCATATATCTGTTAAATCCATCGGTTCCAGTGTGTCATTCATAGCCATTGTTTTCTTGTTCATTTTCTGTTCAGGTGATCTGTCCATTGATATAAGTGGGGTGTTCAAGGCCCCTATTATTATTGTATTATTACTGATAAGTTCCCTTATGTTTGTTTTTAACTGTTTTATGTATTTTGGTGGTCCTATGGTGGGTGCATAAATGTTTACAATTGTTACAGCTTCTTTTTTTTTAATTTTTTTTTTAAGATTTTTATTTATTTATTTGACAGCGAGAGAGAGAGAGATCACAGGTAGGCAGAGAGGCAGGCAGAGACAGAGGGAAGCAGGCTCCCCGCCGAGCAGAGAGCCCGATGTGGGACTCGATCCCAGGACCCTGAGATCTTGTCAGATTGTCCCCTTTATTATTATACTGAGGATCTGAAATTTGAACGGAGGCTTTCATGATAAGACAAAGCCAGTCATGTGACAATCTTGGTGCAGAATATTCCAGGCAGAGGTTGAAGAGAGAGGCAAGGGATTTTGAGGGGCAGGGTGATAACTGGGACTTTGATTTAAATTGCATTATGAAGCCATTGGAGGGTGTAGAGGAGAATGACAATATCTGATTTTAACTTTAAAAAGATAATTATCTGGCTGCTATGTGGGGAATGCATTGTGGAGCTAGAGTGGAAGCAGGGAGAACTTTTAGGAGGATTTTGCAGTAGTTCAGGAAATGTTGGGATGTTAATTTGAAAGAAGAGATGCAGCCAATCAAAAGCTTATCAGGAAAGGAGTTGTCATAGTTATTTGTCATCTCTCCTATACCCTGAACAATGATTGCCACACCAGGTGCAGACACTTGACTACAATGATTGCTAGTCTTAGGAGATTAGTCTCAGCCCTAGATCACTTTAAAATGGATAAAGTTCAGCTCCACCTTGGTAGACCACAGTATGGTGAATCTTCAACATACAATTGCCACAGAGGACGGGAGGGATGGATGGTGTTCCCCAGTGTTAATTGGCAAGGACCTTGAGGGATGCTAGTATGAGCAAGATAACAAATTATAGAATGAGATAGGTGGAGAAAGAGGGGAAAGACCAATCAAGAGGGACATATACGGAATTCCCCTACAAGCTATGAGACCTATGATTAAGCAAGTCAATATAATTCTCAGTGGTGGACAAAAGGGGAGTAAAAGAAAAGGATAAAGGAGTGGGAGAGAAGGAGGAAGCCGTCCCCTGTGAGGTCCTAAATGTGACCATTCTGAGAAATTAGGAGATGAACTCATAGGTGGAGCAGACTGTTACTCTGCAGTCCTGTTCTATTCACTTTCAATTCCCTCTTCTCCCACCCTATCTCCTAAACCATCATGGGTGTGACAGAATTAAAGATAGTTCAGGTGCTAATTAGGCTTTAATTTTACACAGGAATTTACAGGTTACAAATAAGTGACTTGGTTGTCACACACATTCCACAAGGTAAGTTTTTTTTTATTCTCATGTAACACATGAGGAAAATGAGTCCAGAGAAGTGAAATGACTTATCCACATGTCAGAACCAAGTTTATATTTTAGGCCTATGGAGCTCCCAATTTTATTGTATCCTATTTTTCTCTCCGTGGGGTCCCAGATAACCTAGACTGGACCAGAACTATGAGTTCCACTCTCCTTTGGATCCTGATCTTAGTGGCTGAGAATCTTACAGGGAAAGGTGAGGCATAAACTTCTACATCAGAGTGTTCTGCTACAGAGTGGAGGCTCTTTTTGTTTCCTGTTGTAGAACATATTCCCCGTACTTGGGGCTGTTCTGAACCCGGGAACCTAGCAGTTACAGAGATAGCCACTATGGAAAAGGACCAGGATTAATAGTGACAGTGTTCCAATCACTCACTCATTCATTCATTCATTCCCCACAGGCTTTGTCAGGGCCAGCCCCTATGCTAGGTATTCAGGTATTCAGACAAATTGGGCACATTCCCTGCCCTTGAGCAAATCACAACCAAGTGGGTGGGAGGGGAAGCCACATGCACAAATCATCACAGTTCCATGTAAATGCTATTGGAAAGTATGAAACCTTGTGAATATCAGCAAACGGAGTTCTGGGAATGCAGACGCATTGTCAAGAGGGCCTTCATGAAGGAAGCAACATTTGGAACAGGTGTTAAAAGATGAATAGTTGGGATACCTGTGTGGCTTAGTTGGTTGGGGTTCTGCCTTCGGCTCAGGTCATGATCCCGGGGTCCTGGGATCGAGTCCCATGTGGGGCTCCCTGCTCTGCGGGAAACCTGCTTCTCCCTCTCCCACTCCCCCTGCCTGTGTTCCCTCTCACCGTCTCTGTCAAATAAATTAATAATATCTTTTTTTTAAAAAAAGGTGAATAGTTGTTTATGAGGCAGACAAGAGGGCAAAGAGCACGGCAGGTAGAAAGAAGAGCATAGAAAAGGGCAAGGAGGTATAAAATCATGTGATTTGTGCAAGTGTATAGTCTTGCTGGAGAGCAGAGTAAGAAATGAGTCTGGAACAGTGGGTAGGGACCAGATTATGGACCTTGTAGGTCATGTGAAGGAGCTTGAACCTTATCCAGAGCCCACTGGGGAGCCATTGAAGGGGCTTAAAGAGAAGGGTACCATAGTCAGATTTATATTTCAAAATGTTATTTTATCTGTTGGGTGAAAAATAGATTGGGAATGGGACTGGGGGAGGTTAGACAAAACTAGAGACAGAGAGGCCAGAGCAGATTGCAGCAATGCCTTTGGGATAGAAAAGGAGAGAACCAATATATGAACTATTTACATGGTAAAACCAAGGTCAATGACAGGATATGGAAACACAAAAAAGGAGTCGAAGGTGAATCCAAAGTTTCTGACCTATGCAACTGTGTGAATAACAGGGCTATTAACTGAGGTCAGGAAGGGAGGAAAAGGCATGGTTGGGAGTAGGGGGAAGGGGAATCTTCCTTTTGTAATGAATCACGGTTTTGAAGTTGTTGGATTTGAGGGGTCTGTGGAGAATCTGCCAGAGCTGTCCAGAAGGCACTGTGGTAGACCCACAGATGCAAAGTCCAACAGAAGCAGATGTAGTCTCTGCCCTTCAAGGAGCTTGCAGTCTAGTGGGTAATAAAAAGACAAATCAGGAGTTTTTGAGAGAAACAGGGAATCATGTTGAAAGCGTTAAAAAGAGAGAACACGAGCTAAAAGGGGGATGGGAACAGAAAGCTTGCTGCTGGGTGAGAAGGTGGGAGGTCTGAGTAGGGTGGTTTGGAGAGAAGTTGCAAAGGCAGACCTTGTCCAAACCCAAGGAGTCCTCAGCCATAAGTGGCAGGGATGGACCACACTCTCTCCAGCAACTTCTCTGCTGGGCCTGCAAGTCCTGTAACCAGCCCTTGCCCTGCTATCTGAGGGCAAGCCTGGAGACTATTCAAACCTTATTTGCCTGGTTTCTCTGCTCCCCCTCATCCCCTGGCCAGCCCTTGCCTCAGGCTCAAGCTTGGGGCCAGTCATGAGAGCACATTCTTCACATTCCAGCCTCCCCCAGCCCTATCAGCTAGGTCACACAGAACCCTATTCACAGCCTGCCCCTCCTGGCCTCCAGAGTAGGCCCTCACCACCTCCGCCCAGCCCCAGCTGGTGTTTTGCCAACACAGACTGTGGCCACTGTGGGAAGCAGGGCTTTCTGATTCCTCAAGAGCTGATGTCTCTGCATCTTAAGGTTTCTCTGCTGGGATGGGGTGCAGTGGGTCTGCCCAGTGGTATGTGTCTGAGTATGTATGTATGTCCTATACACTCAGCCAAGTCCCTCTAGGCTAGGGCCAGAATAGGGGATGTGTGGAGCTGGACACGGGGGTGGGTAAGACAAAGGCTGGGTCCTTAGAGGAGCTCAGAGTCCAATATGGAGATATCTGGGTAATGAAGGGCGTTGTGTGGGCAGAGTCTGGAATCATCCTGGCTCCAGGTCCTAAATTGGAGCATTGGTGTCATGATGCCACTTTTAAACCCCATCCTGGAGGCCTGGGGACATGTGCTCCTGTTCAGGGTGTGATGTCTGTTGAGAGAGGGTGCTACAGCCCTCAGGGATGCCAACCTCTTTCCTGGAAAGAGGAAAGGAGACCTAATTTAGAGTAAGACTGACCTACACAGGCATTCTGGGCCTGACCATGTGCCTTTGACCAATTCTTTGCTGGTCCTCCAATTCTTTGTTGCCTATAATGATAGATGAGTCCTTCATAATTCTCATCCTCCCATCACAGGGAGGAGGGCAAGGGACAATCCCAGCTGGGAAAGGGCAATAGAAGACATGATTTCTAGATCTTTGTAGAAGAGAGTCTGGGACAGCCTTGTGAGGAATCCCCAGAGGGTCTACTTCCTTTGTGCCTTCTCTGAGGGTACAAAGTGTCCTATGATTGCTAGAAGTGTGGCCCTAGAAAGCCTGACTGTCCTTTCCTAGCCACCAGAACTATGGTGGTCTCATATCTACTCACTTCACCAACCCCCCAAAAAAGTATCTGACCTGTAGGCTCAGGAATGCTGATTTGTGTATCATTATATAATTCTTCCCATGACAGCAATTCTTGCTGCCTTGAACTGTTTTCACTTTAATTCCTTCCTGCCAGTTGTGGAAGGGCCTCCTTTCCTTCTCTCTCACTCCCCATTTCTCACCTGGTCAGCAGAGCTGTTCCAGGCCCAGCCCTTTGCCTTTGGGACTCTTTCTATCCTTCTGTCCTTCCTTCCTGTCCTTCTGCCTCCACAGCAGGCAAGAGAGAGCCAGGGGGGAGAGTGAGTTCACAGCTGCAACCCCCAGGGGTTCTCTGGATAATCTCAGGAATGTCATATCTCTAAGGCTTGACTTTCCTACCAGCCAACAGAGACCCTTCTTCCTGCCCAGAGATTGAGAGACCTTCCAGGAGAGGGGCCTTGGATGGAGTGAGTGCAGGGAAAGACTGAAGAGGTGGAGACACAGTAGTTCCAGGGTGGAGCAAAGCCTTTTTTACAGACTCTACATCTAGTTCAACAAGGGGTGGGAGTAGGGGTGGGGAGAAGAGAAGAAGGGAGTCACCTAAATAGCCCATTTCCTGAGCCTTGGGGTAGTAATATCAGGTTTCCTACTATCTTTTCACTTCTAGAGGATGTTCCTAAGTCCAGGCTTTCCTCAACCAGGCAAATCTTATTTTTTCAGATGAGGAAACTCAGAGCACAAACCATAGGTCCAGTATCACCTAGAACATCCAATCAACTATCTTTAAATTTAATTCAGATTTACTGAGTTCCTACTGTACGGCAGGCCCTCCCATATATGTAATCATTGTAATCAATTATGAAGTAGAGAATATCCTCCCCATGTGGTACTTGAGGAAACAGGGGCTTAGAGAGGGGAAGTAGAGGCTGACCTGGGCTAGAAGATTAGTGTCCCATTTCCAGGAGCTACTGGATTGTGTCATTATACCATATTCTTCTCCCAAGCTCCAAGGGTGACCCAGCCCAGGGCAGAGAAGAGCCCAGGGAAAGTCAGTCCACACCAATTTGCAGGACGTCAAATCCCATTCCCCAAGTGCAGGGCTTCCTTTTTTCTGCCCCTTGGCAACCCAAACCTTGGAACTGCCAGTTGAAGTGGACTCTAAGGTCCCAGGTTGCAGCAGCAGCAGCATCTTGAGGGGTGGACCAGAGAACTGGGGTCAAGGAACTCCACTCCTCCACCCCTCTGTGAAACCTCAAACCCATATCCCAGCATAGGCCACTTGAGCTGCTGCTCCCTCTTATTGTTCCTAGTAACTTGGAAATGCAGGCCACGCCATGGCTTCCAGAGTTTGCCAAGCCTCCAGCTGTTCTCAGGCCCTGCTGGCTGCTGGGAGGACCAACCTCCAGGGCAGGCTCATTTTCCTGAGCCTGAGCTCCCTGCCCCTTCCCCAGGGAACTTGAGTAGACATCACTGACATTTGGAGAGCAGTTTTGCTTTCCATTTTGTTTGGAAGTTGAAATAACTATATATGAAAAATGATGAGAGTGAAAGAGCTGAAAAGACTCTCAGAGATAAACTGGTCTAACATAGTCACTTTATTGGTGCAGAAACTGAGCAGAGATTACAAAAACATGGTGGATAGAACATGGACTTTGGGCCTGGATTACATGGGTTTAAAATCCCAATAATAGTTGTGTGACCTTGGATTAGTTTTCCTAAGTTTTTTTTCTGTGTTTCAGTAAAATGAGGATGATGCGAATAATTACCTTGTAGTTATTGTGATGATAAATTTAGTTAATATATGTGAAGGGCATGGAACAGTGTCTACCACATAATGTGTTCTCTGTAAATGTTAGCTAATAACTTTCTGTAGTACTTTGGAGGGGAAAAAAACCAATCCTGGCATTGCCAATCTGCAACCATTTCCAGTTAATTCTGTCTTCACAGTCATATTGTCAGATATGTCTTCCACTCCCACCAGCCCCCCACTCATACTCCTTCTGGTGCCAATGAAACTAAAGGTAAAGTAAGAATTAGTGTCCAACACATAAGTCAAAGTCAAAGCTTTGCTTCCCACTCCATTTCACCTCCCCAGTGCCCATCTCCATCTTTCCCAGTTCTCAGAACAAATATTACCCAAACTCTTGATAACTTGATCAAACAGTATCAATTCTGCTGAAATGGAGCAACTGGAAGAGAGGAACCAGGGTTAAGAGTTCAGATCAGGCAAGTTCTGGAGGTCCCTATCTCCATCTCCCATCTGCCCACTTTTAAGATGGTTCTGGCTATGCTGTTGCAGGAAGCTTAGCCATTCCTTTGCCTTGAAGACTAGATGGGAATTGTCAGGCACTGGTGCTAGCTAGACTAAAATTGTTAAGTGAACAGTTTCATACCTTGGCATTTTCTGGACTGAATCAGTCATACCCACCAACAGGGCACTTGAGGATTGTGAGTATGAAAAACTCTCATTTTATATCCACTAGACAGTAAGTTCCATGAGGTTAGAGGCCCACAGCTATTTTGTCAACCCTTGTCTATCTCCTCAGGGTCTGACACAGTGTCTGGCACATAGTAGGCCCTGAATAAATATTGCCTGGTAATGAGTGAAGGAATGAATTCCTCAAGACTGTGCCCAGTTCAAGGAAACTTCCCATTTTCTTCAAGATAACAATAAATAAACATGTCAACAGGCCTTGCCGTCATTATTTCATGTGATCCTCACTTCAACCTTGTGAGGTAAGAGTTATAATTTTCCCCAGTGGACAAATAATAAAAATGGTTAATGCTCACTAACTGGGTGCCAGGTGTTTTATATACGTTAACTCAGTTAAGCCTCATAACAACTTTATGAAGTGGGCACTATTATCACCTCCATTTCACAGAGCAGGAAACTAAAGCTCAAAAGGGCGAAGTGCTTTTCTCAAAGTCACACAGCTCACACAGCTAGCAAGTTGTGGCTCAGAGAGTGAAGGGCTTGACTCCATGTTTTTTTATTTTAGAGACCCTGGTTTTTTCACTGCATCAAGAGCACCCTCAGTAAAGTTGAACTCCCCACCCAAATTTGATCCCTGCTCTCATTTTGACCCCTGCTCCCATGATTGTCCACACCCAATTTCTATATCCAGGGCAAGCCCCCTGGCTCTGTGCCTCCTCTTTCTCAGGTCTCCAAACTTACTCCTCCTTGAAGAAGCCTTCCTACTCTTTTTCTCCATGGATCATATCTTCAGATTCTGATCCAATTGTGCACCTACTATGTGTTGGGCTTGTATACACATTATTTCATTGCCAATTCCACTAAGTCTGATCCACTGAGGAGAGACGGCTTGCCCAAGACCACTCAGCTTAGATATGGCAGAGCTGGGCATTACACCCAAGCTAGTCTGACTCCATGTCCAGTGTTGTTTCCGCACATCTGCTTTCTGTTCTGAGTCAGAAATCTCCTCCCAGAAAGCTTTCTAGATCACCCAGAAACCAACTCAAAACTCTCTTTAAGTCCATGTGTGCCAATAATGTTAGCACACCTCTTCTTTTACTTCAGACTATTGACTTGGGTCTCACAAATACGTGACATATGCCAGCAACTTAGCGATTTACCATTAGCCACACAGGGGCAAACCATAGTATGGATTTTTCACCTATGTCAGGAGCCAGTACCTACCACTCAAGTTGACTAAACTGTGGAACTGCAAAGAGAGATCCCGAGGGTGAAGATACCTTCTATAGGGTATAAGGCCTTGCCCTGCACTTGTTAAGTGGCTTTCCCATGACCCGAGATTATGTCATAATTCTTTTCTTTGAATCCAATAATTGAGAGGTGACTATATGTACAAGTCTCAGATGTACAGGTGTACACCTACCAGACACACACACACACACACACACACACACACTGGTTAAGGGACCCGTGACAGTGTCCTCAGATGAAATGGGTCTTGCACATCTGGCTCTTGGTTTCTGCTCAGGTCATGATCTTGGAGTTGTGAGATTAAACTCCGAGTTGGGCTTCATGCTCAGTGGGGAGTCTGTTTTGGACTCTCTCTCTCTCTCACTCTCTATCTCTCTCCCTTTGTCCCCTTTCTCTCTTTCAAATAAATAAACAAACCTTACAAAAAAGAAACAGCCTATTTGAAGAGGTGGTGAGCTCTACATCACTGGAGGCATGCAACAATATCTGGCCATCCTTTTGGCAAGATGTGCTAGGACTCCTACATGGAATGTGGGACTACCATCCAGAAACATTTAAGAGTTTCTATACATTCATATCCTTTCCTGAATTCTCTACGCTCCTTCCTGCCTCTCCCACAATGAGTACACACTGCATGTGGCAAATTGGTCTTCCTTGGGACAATAAGGACAAAGGCCTGTAAAAGCAGAGACATCCTGGAGGCTGGGAGTACAACAGCTGAATCACCCAGTTCCCATCACACTTTCACCCCATATTCTGCCAGACTGATTCTGCACAAAGACTGGGAAGTTGTGAATTGGCCTAGGGACAGAAAGAGCCCCAGGTGTGAAGAAGCACACATGAGTATGTATGCTCCCGTGAGTGTATGTAGATACATAAATATGAGCAGGCGGAGGGAGTGTGAAAGCACACACCCATATGAACAGGTACCTAAGAATCAGGTGTAAGAACAGCCACATACAAGTCCCATGTACACTCTGGCAGTGCATTCACAGGACAGGGTGCTTAAGAATATGCCCTTGGGTGAATCAGGAGAGCCCTTGTGCACCTATGCACCCATATGCATGACTAAATATGTGAGTATAGTGACTGGGGAAAAATGGTGTCCCTTGTTGGACCATGACTGAACGGCTAAAGTCTCTGAGGCTTCCCAGTTTACAAAGGACTTTTCTGTCCATAATTTGCTTTGCCTCCTGGGTGAGATATGGGTATTACCATGTATGCTTATGTGTACATGTATATGTGATATGTGTGTAAAAGTCCCACCTGGTATTGCCCTTAGATTCTACTGCAGACAAGCTGTGTTTGGATTTTGCCGCAGTGGAAGGAAGGAGATTATGGTCTATTACATAGACCATGTGTGGACCCAGCTGTGTCCTGACTGCCTTCCTTCCCTGTGACCTTGAGCATGTCTCTTTCCATCTTTGGGTCTCATCTGTAGTTTAGAGGGAGGGAAGGGGGAGGAACAGGTCACCTCTGGGGATCTTTCCATCTCTGGTATTTTATGACTATCTGTTCTAAGAGAAAAGAATTGAGATACAGCAGGAAGAATTGACCCTGTCAAAGTCACCTACAGGTAGGTCATGGCTGAGATGGAGCTCCAGTCAGATTCTCCACCTTCAGGCTAGTGCCCTCCAAGAAAAATATGCCCACCTGATACAAAGAGAGTTCCATGAGGGGGATCCAAATGCTCATCATTTTTTATGTGCATTAACACCATGCTAGGTGCTGGGAGGGAGCAAAAGAACACATCAAAGAAGGAGTTCTATGTGGTGTGTGCACGTGTGAGTATGAGTGTGAGGCTGAAGCAGGGACTCATATGCATGTGTGGTTGTGGTAAGAGGCCTCTGATACCTTTCTGGCCCCTGCTGGCCTCTGGGGAAGAAACATCAGATGCATCTGGAACTATTTATTTTGGGTTCATCTCACATCCTTCAAAGGTCTTATCCTCCGGCTGTTTCTAATCCCAGCACAGCTCAAGCAGTCCTGGGCCCTGGCCTGGTGTTTTGCTACCTTCCCAGTATCCCTGGCTTCTGAGGTGGCACCTCTCAGCTCCCAGATGGGTTTCTTCTGGTTCTAAATTCAGGCAGGGTCAGAGTATAGGGTGCTGAAGGGAAGTTGTGGCTAAGGAGCAGATAAGACCTGAGATCTTAACCCTGGAGTCTCCAAATAGAGAATAATCCTTGTTCTTTGCCTCAGTGCCCCCGGTATACAGTTTGGAAATATGCTTCCAACAAGTCATGTGTTGACCACCTACCCCCATGCTAAGCACCTTAAAGACACAACCTCCCCAAATCTGTAAGGCGGGCGCTGATTAGTATCATTTTTTTTTAGATAGGAAAACAGATGCTCAGAGAGGACTTGCTCAAAGGCACAAAGGTAGTGTGTGTGTGTGTGTGTGTGTGTGTGTGTGTGTGTGTGTGTGTATATCAGGGGGGTGGAATTCAAACCTAAGTTTCTCTGCTTCCACCCCCATTCACACCTCTTCAGCTGATGGAGAGCACCATATGGTATGGGAAGATAGAGGGCTCGGTTTCTCCGTTAGGACCACAAGAAGTTTGAATGAGACAATATAAAAGATCCCTCTCAGCTATGGTCAACTCGGCTACACTCGTGCCCATCTCCGCAGTCAGGTTTCCCACAGTCAGGTGACTGCTCACAAAGGAGCCTGGCTCAGAAAGTGAGGGTGGCTCAGCGCAGCCTCTGACCGGGCTTAGAAGCCCAGAAGGCCTGCCTATCTGACTGGGACCTCAAAGCATTAGCATTGGCAAAGTAGCATGCAGGGTGTGGCAGGCTGCCTCTTAACTCTGAGATATAACATCTGCCACAGCCCTGTGTGTGGGCGTGCGTGCACATGTACCTTTGTGCCATGTGCACACTTTTGTACATCTACGTGATTTTGTGTACATGTCTAGGTCTGTGTGTGTCTGCATGCTTGTGCAAGGGAGGGTGTCTCTTTGTGTACCTGTATGCCTGTCTCTGTATGTGTATGCAGGCATATGTGCATGAGTTCATGTAATTGGGGATGTGCACTGTGCGTGAACATGTACGTGTATGCGTTTGTCTTGCTATGCATGTGTGTGCACACTTGAATGGTGTGTCTATGCACATGAGTGTGTAATTATAAACACATACACATGGGTACATCCTGTGTTTGTGGATATGCATGAGTGAGTGTGTGTGTATGTGTGTGTGTGTGTGTGTGTGTGTATGCTATTATCTGGGACAGGGATAGAGGTCTCCAAGCCTTTTGGGGGACTCTCCTGTCCTAAAAATTTCTAAGAGGCTGACATGGGCGGGGAGTGTTAGCTGGGAGTCTGAAAGACTGAGGTAATGACTGCGAAGTGATTTCAATACCTGCCAAGCACCCAGAATGGTTAGCCAGAGTAGAGGACAGTGGTACCAATCAGGTGTCAAATCTCACAGACATTTTTGCTTCTCCCCCACCTTCTCTTTACCATTATCCATCTCCCATCCTCTCCTCCCCACACAGGCTCATTGCCATCACACCCACCTTCCTGGACTTGGCATCATCACTTGGGTCTTTCCACACCAGAGTGGAAGACTGCTGGAGTGCATTTCTTAAGTGTCCATTGAATTATATCCCTACTTTACTGAAATCTTCCTGATCCCTTAAGAGAACAGTCTCTGGACTTTGGAATTTCATAGATGAGAAAGGCAATTTTTAAATAAACAGATAAGGGAACAGACTGCTGCAAACTTTTTATTTGCTCATATTTTAAAATCTCTTGCTCTTGAATCCCACCCCATCAGAAGGACTAATAATCTCTAAACAAAGAACAGTCTTTTGAATTGAGTTAATTTAGCTTTCTAGAAATTGTACATTATTCCCACTTTTCTTCCATTTCACGGCAGATGGGTGAAAACCTCATTTAGGACCCCCCACTAGGTGAAGACCACAGCCTCATGAATCAATTGCAAACCCTACAGGAGGCAGCCCCATTCCCCCTCTCTAACTTCTCTTCCCTCCGAAGAGAAGTTTTTCTGTACTTGAGGGATGCCCGAAACAAGCCCTCCCCTAAACTCCCCACCATCTGACTGCCTCCAGACTCTTGCTCACAAATGTCCCTCTGCCAGGCATGCCTGGAATGCCCTTCCCCGCTTTTTGGACTGACAAAATCTTCCCTTCCTTCAAGCCACAGGCTCAGCCCAAATGTGACCTCTGGTGAAACCTTTCCAAGTCCCTTCTGGTGGAAGTGATTTTTTCTTCCAAGGGTCCCAGCCTTCCCTCAGTCAGGCTAGTTAGTTAAAAGTTTCCCTCCTGAATTAAATTGAGGGAAGCCACACAGTCTCAAGAGAGGTATGGACTTAGGAGTTCAGATCCTAACTCTGTCAGGCATAGCTGAGTGACCTTCCTTAATCTTTTACAGTGTCCCTTCTGCATCTATAAGAACAGGAAAATAATGGTTTTGGTAAAGATTACCACCACAGTTAATGAACTGAAAGTGCCTCTGTCTGATATATAGCAGATACTAAATAAATATCAGTTCCTAGGATCCTGAGAGCAGAAATTATGCCCTACAAATCCCTGTGGGTCCTGTTGTGCTCATGTATTCCTCATGCCCAGGATACAGTAGGCACTCAACAAATATTTACTGACCAGCTATCCAGCATAGTGTCTAGCACTACTGGTTCTTAATAAAGATCTGTCACTTTCCTTACCTCATCTTTGAGGACAGAAGCATTGTCCCTTTTTGTCTTCGTGGAACTCCTATGGTGCCTAACACAGAGCTTGATATATGTTGATGGAAATTAATAATAATAATCATAATAATAGTTACTGTTACTCATATGGATGCTATATGCAAGGCATCATGCTAGGAACTTAACACGCATTATCTCTTTTATTTGCAAACATTTCATATATAAACAATAATACCAACCTCATCACCTTATAGAGATTGGTACCACTACTAGCTTCATTTTAAAGCTGAGGAAACTGAGGCTCAAAGGGGTTAAGAATCTTGCCTTTGTGGCAAGGCCTGGGAAGCAACGGAGGCAGGTTTTATGATAGTCAGCTAGTTGACTTATTTTCATGGGAAAATAGCAGACATTTATAGAGCTGGTTAAAGTGACAGAAGCAAGATTTGAATCAATTCTTTCCAGCTCCAAACGAGTCTCAGAAGCCCAACTGCCTTCCCACTGGGACTCAGTGGTCCCCAGCTGCCTCCTTCTTCTCTGAGCAGCACAGCGGGCTAGGTCTGTGCAATCACTTACCTTCACTTTCCTGAAGCAAGCCCAGAAAACATCCAGCAGAGGCATGGTGGGGTGCAGGGAGCTGGCCTGATGGGCACAGGCGTTTTTCTCTCTAGGGACTAGACTGGAGAGGATGCGTGCCTCCGTGAGAATCAGCCCCAGCCCTGTGCTCCATCTACTGCACCAGTGCACCAGGGAGGAGAGAGGAACAGAGCAGCGGCTGCTGGCCTGAGCTCAGCTTGCCTCCTCTTCAGGCGCCTCCCAAAGGGCCCCAGGGAGGGAAGGTGGGAGGGAAGGAGGGAGAGAGAAGCTAACTAAGGAGGAGGGACCAGGAGGCGGGTCACTGATTCAAACTCTGGCACCGTTAACCAGTTGGCTGGGAGTGGAGAGCAATGCCAGTTGAAATTCCTTGAACATTGCAGTTCCCAAGCTTGGAGGAGTCTGTCCTGCCTGCTGGCTCCCCCGTCACTCTGCCACCTGCACTCTGGCATGCATGCCTTCTTGCCTCCTGTGGAATGACACACCAGCTCTCCTTGGGGGACTCTGTGTACAACCAAAACCACACAGGGGCTGTGGAAAGAGTGCCAGGAAAAGAGCCCAGGGAGGCAAACAATCAACCCAAGCAGGACCCAGGCAACTGTGAAGACAGCTGGCTGAAGCGGAAAAGCTATGAGCCTGGGAAACTTTCTCAGCCATGAGACTCTGGACCTTTGGTCCCTGGGTCATTCTCATTCTCCAACCCCGACTCTCAAGTTAAGAATCGTGAATCACTCTGGCACCCTGGGATGGCACTTTCCTTTTTGGACCTCAGTTTTCCCAGCTGTGCTGTGAGAGGCAGGGTCACAGTTGTCTAAGTCCCAGGTCTTTTGTATGACTCCCATTTGGGGTTAGGTACTGGGCAAGTCTAGAAGAAACTGCATTCTGGACAATAATTACAGCTCCTCTTAGACCTCCTGTGCTGCCCATAAGAAATCAGGTAGTGTTCCAAAGAGAATCTGAGTCCACAAAGGCCATTTCATTGATCTACCTGCCTCAGGCCATCGTAACTCTCTCGTGCCTTGGATCACCCGGGTATATGCCCTTTTCCGAACATCTGAAGAGATGATAGCTTTCCTCCTTCATCTATTTCCATGCTCAGAAACCTAAGCACTCCAGGCTGAACAGATCCAGAAGTTCAGCTTGGAATCTGAACTTGAACCTCCTGGAAACACTGAAGTCAGTTCTTTCAACAAAAATCAAGTTGGCACCAGACAGTTCTAGAGGCTTTACGGGCAGGAAGCATTAAGAAGCAGTGATTCTCCCCTCCCCCAAGCCTCAGCAGGCAGGATGCTGTGGCTGGCAGCCAGAAGGCTCCTAGGAACTCCATGGCAAAGGGCCACGCATGAATCTCTGGGGGCATGTGTCATCACAAGGCCCAGAATAACTTACTCCCCCTGACCTCACTTCCCTTTCAGAGATCCCAGCTGTTCGGGCAAAGGAACAAATCCTGGTACTCTCTGAGGATGCCACTGCTTCTTTGAGGATTTTCTTCATTAGCAGTTTGGTCCAGAGGTTTGTCCCAAGAGTCTGTGAGAATCTTTCCAGCTCTGCTTACAATTTACTCTGTGGCCCTTTGTTTCCCCATTTGTCTCCTGGGGAGGTTACAATAAGTGATCTCTCATCTTCTCTCTAGCTCTGGCCTCTGTGGTGCCTCAGATGTCTGTTCTGTTGGGCCCTGTCAGGATGACAGTCAGCCATAGACAAGACAACTGGCTCCTTCCCGCTCTCTTCCAACTGGACACAGTCTTATAAGGTAAAGCCCCTTGCACGGGATGGGAGAGTAACATGAAGACCCAGAGCAGAGTAGTGTTCCCTCTTCCCCCACAGCCAGGGACCTGAGGATGGAGAACCATGAAACAACTTTTGGAGGAGAGGCTGAATGGCAGGAGAACAGACCTCCAAGGATGGCCACATGACCTCTTGCTCCCTGGAGTCTATCTCCTTCTTTAGATTCAGGCTACTGGGAGGAAGGGGCTTTGGACATTCACTCTAGAGGCAATAGCGCACAAAACAGTGACCTAAGAGGCCAGGAGATTGGTTTCAGTTTTCTGGGCTTCTCACACCAGTTTAGCTTTGAGGATATTAGAAAGCAGTGTTAAGCCCATGAACTCTGGAGGTAGACTGCCTGGATTCAAACTGCAGCTTTGTTACTTTCTAACCAGGTGACCTCGGGCTTGCTATGGCCTTAGTTTTCCCAGTTGTAAAATGGGGAATAATAGCAGCACCTATCTAGTTGGGAGGTTTAAGTTAAATGAGTTAAAGCATTTAGTATAGATTTAGTATCATGCCTGGCAGAAAGTAAATTCTCAATAGGTGTTATTTGTTATTATTGAAGAATCTACGGCTTTGGGACCAGACAGACTTAGATCTGAATGCTGGTTCTGTTATCTTCTAGCAGGGTTCCCTTAGGAAACACACTTCACTTCTCAAAGCCTGGTGCCTCATCCGTGAACTGTGGGTTCACTGTTTACATAAGGGGGCTACTGCCAGGTGTCAGTGAAATAATACCTATTTATACTTAGCACACTCAGTACATAGTAGGTGTTCAATAGCTATTAGTTCCCTGGCTCTCTCTTCCTCTCCTGGATGTTCCTCACTCTCCCCACTTCTGGCAAAGCAGAAGGGAGCATTGATTTGGCATCATCCAGACCTGAGTTCAGATCCATGCCCAGCTACTTTTTGACTGTGTACCCACCTAAGGCAAGTCACTTTGTCTCCACTCTGTTTCCCTGGATGTAACATGAGAATGAGGATAAAAATATTTACTCACCTCCCAGCCTTGGAATGGGGGACATGAAGAACCTGACATGTACTGGGTTCTCTCAGTTAGCACGAATCCTCCCTCCTCTCTTTCTTCCTTCTGCCTCCTACACTCCATAAGGAGTCTGAATCTACGGGCGCCTCCCTTGCCTCACACACAATACCTCCCAAGATCAGTATAGCAGACATGAAGCTTGCTTTCTTTGATGGTGGTTAGGGGATGGTCATTGGGAGGAAGTCAGGGAAGGGGGATGGAATCATAGAAAGTGTAGCATTTAGGGCAGGGAGACAAGCAGGTGGGGGCGGGGAAGCTATCTATCACATTAACATTCCCCAGGCCAGCTGCTCTATTTCCTTACCCAGGAAGTGGCACTGCCTGTGATAGGGTGTCTTGTTTAAGGCCAGAATCACCAGTCCAAGCCAAGAAACCCAGGTGAAGGAGAAGAAAATCTTGGTATGGTTGAGACCTGTGAGTTAGGAAGAATGGGTTCCCTCTCGAGGTAATTGTGTCCATCCTTCTGCCAGATATTGAGCAGATCACAGCTGGAATCACTGGAAGGACAAGGCTGTACCAAATGAAGACAGGAAGTCAGAGACATACTGGAATAGCCATTCTCAAACTTGCTCTCCAGACACTTTTCCACAATTAAAGTTATTAAAGTCCAGAAATTTTATTTATGTGGGCTGTACCTATGGATATCTACCATATTAGAAATTAAAACTGAGACATTTAATGAATATTTATTGATTTATTCATTTAAAATCATACTTAAGGGACGCCTGGATGGCTCTGTCGGTTGAGCATCTGCCTTCGGCTCAGGTCATGACCCCAGGGTCCTGGGATCAAGTCCCACAATGGGGGGGGGTCCTTGCTCAGTGGGGAGTCTGCTTCTCTCTCTGCCTGCCACTCTCCCTGCTTGTGAGCACTCTCTCTCTCTCTGACAAATAAAGAAATTAAATCCTTAAAAAAAATTTTAAAAACATATTTAGAATTTAGACATGTTAACATAAATGACATATTTTAGGACATGTCTGTATTTTACTTCATTTCATTTCAGTTTAACTCCAGTTAGTTAACATTGAGTGTTATGTTAGTTTCAAGTGTACAATACAGTGACTCAACAATTCCATACATCACCATGTGCTCATCACAAATGTGCTGCTTAATCCCAATCACCTACTAAACCTAACCCCCCATCCCCTCCCCTCTGGCAAGGATCAGTTTGTTCTATATAGTTAAGAGTCTGTTTCTTGGTTTGTCTATCTCTCTCTTCTTTTTCCTTTTTGTTCATTTGTTCATTTCTTAAATTCCACATATGAGTGAAATAATTTGGCATTTGTCTTTCTCTGACTGACTTGTTTTGCTTAGCATTATGCTATAGGTCTATCCATGTCCTTATATATAGCAATATTTCATTATTTTTAATGGCTGAATAATATTCCATTGTGTGTGTGTGTATATATATTATATATATATGTATGTGTATATATATATAATTGATGAATTGATGAATGGATAAGGAAGAAGGGACGTATATATATATATATATATATATACACGTATATAGACATGTATATATATACACGTAAAAAGGGGACATATATACATATACTTGTGTATATATATCCCCTTTTTACGTATATGTATACATACATATATATGCACATATATATGTGTGTGTGTGTGTGTATATATATATACGTCCCTTCTTCCTTATCCATTCATCAATTAATGGACATTTGAGCTGCTTCCACATCTTGACTGTTATAAATAATGCTGCTATAAACAGGGGTTTAGGTATCTCTTTGAATTAGTGTTTTTGTATTCTTTGGGTAAACACCCAGGGGTGTGATTGCTTCATCATAGGGTAGTTCTATTTTTCACCTTTTGAGGAACCTCCATACTGTTTTCCAGAGTGGCTACACCACTTTGCATTCCCATTAACAATACAAGAGGGTTCCTCTTTCTCCACATCCTCACCAATACCTGTTGTTTCTTGCATTGTTTGCCCATTCTGACAGGTGTGAGGTGATATCTCATTGTAGTTTTGATTTGCATTTCCCTGATGATGAATGATCTTGAGCATTGTTTCACATGACTTTTGGCCATCTGGATGTCCTCTTTGGGAAATGTCTATTCATTTCTTCTGCCCATTTTAATTGGATTATTTGTTTTCTGGGTGTTGATTTGTATAGGTTCCTTATATATTTCAGATACTAACATTTTATTATTGGATATGCCATTTGCAAGTATCTTCTTTCATTCTGCAGGTTGCCTAAAAGTTCTGATGATTGTTTTCTTTGCTGTGCAATTTATTTTTGCTTTTATTTCCTTCACTCAGGAGACCTATCTAAAAATAAATAAATAAATAATGCTGCTCTGGCTGATGTCTGAAACCTTACTGCCTATGCTCTCTCTAGGATTTTTATGTTTTCAGGTCTCACATTTAGGTCTTTAACCCACATTGAATTTATTTTTATGTATGGTGTAAGAAAGCTATCTAGCTTCATTCTTTTGCAGGTTGCTGTCCAGTTTTCCCAACACCATTTGTTAAAGAGACTGTCTTTTTCCCACTGGATATTCTTTCCTGTTCTGTCAAAGGCTAATTGATCATAGAGTTGTAGGTCTATTTCTGGGTTTTTGAAATTATGTTCTATTGATCTATGTGTCTGTTCTTTTGTGCCAGAACCATACTGTTTTAATTACTACAGCTTTGTAATATGACTTGAAGTCCAGGATTATGTCTCCTGCTCTGCTTTTCTTTTTCAAGATTGCTTTGGGTACTCAGGGTCTTTTGTGGTTCCATAGAAGTTTTAGGATTGTTTGTTCTAGCTCTGTGAAAAATGTTGTTGGTACTTTGATAAGGACTGCATTCAATATGTAGATTGCCTTGGGTATTATAGACATTTTAAACATATTTGTTCCACCAAATCATGAGCATGGAATGCTGTTCCATTTCTTTGTGTCATCTTCAATGTCTTTCATTAGTGTTTTATAATTATCAAAGTACAGATCTTTCAACTCTTTAGTTAGGTTTATTCCCAGCTATCTTATTGTTTTTGGTATAACTGTAAGTGAGATTGAATCCTTAATTTCTCTTTCTGCTTCTTCATTATAGGTGTATGGAAATGCAACAGATTTCTGTACATGATTTTGTATCCTGTGATGTTACTGAATTTGTGTATCAGTTCTAGAAATTTTTTGATGAAGTTTTTTGGGTTTTCTAAATATAGTATCATGTAATCTGCAAATAATGAGTTTCACTTCTTCCTTGTTAATTTGGATGCCTTTTATTTCTTTTTATTGTATGCTTGCTGTGGCTAGAACTTCCAGTACTCTATTGAATAAATGTGGTGAGAGTAGACATCCTTGTTTTGTTTCTGACCTGATGTTAGGTGTGGGTTTTTCATAGATGGCCTTTATTATGTTGTAGTATGTTCCCTCTAAACCTACTTTTTAAAGAGTTTTTATCATGAATGGATGTTGTACTTTATTAAGTGCTTTTTCTGCATATATTGAAGTGATCATATGGTTTTTATCCTTTCTTTCATTAATGTGATGTATCACATTGATTGATTTGCAAATATTGAAGGATGCTTTCAACTTAGGAATAAATCCCACTCAATTTTGGTGAATATTTTTTAATGTGTTCTTGGATGAAGTTGGTGGTATTCTGTTGAGGATTTTTGAATCTATGTTCATCAGAGATATTGGCCTATCTTCCCTATTTTTATGGTGTCTATCTGGTTTTGGCGTCATGGTAATGTTGGCCTCATAGAATGATATTCAAAGTTTCTCCTCCTTTTTTAGTTTTTGGAATAGTTTGAGAAGTATAGGTATTAGCTATTCTCTAAATGTTTGGTAGAATTGGCCTGTGAAGCCATCTGGTCCTGGACTTTGGTTTGTTGGGAGATTTTTGATTATTGATTCAACTTCTTTGCTGGTTATCAGTCTATTCAAGTTTTCTATTTCTTCTGGTTTGGGATTTAGTAGTTATATTTTCTAGGAATTTATCCATTTCTTCCAGGTTGTCCAATTTGTTAGCATATAGTTTTTCATAATATTCTCTTAAAATAATTTGTATTTCCATGGTTTTGTTGTTATTTCTCCTCTTTCATTTATGATTTTCTTTATTAGCATCCTTTCTCTTTTCTTTTTGGTATGTCTGGTTAGAAGTTTATCAATTTTCTTAATTTTTTAAAAAAACCAGCTCCCGGTTTCATTGATCTGTTCAGCTGTTTTGTTTGTTTTTTAGTGTCTGTATCATTTCTGCTCTAATCTTTACTATTTCCTTCCTTCTGCAGGCTGTAGGTTTCATTTGTTGTTGTTTTCTCCTTTAGGTGTAAGGTTAGGGTTTTTATTTGAGATTTTTCTTGCTTCTTGAGGTTCACATGTAATGTTATCTACTTCCCTCTTAGGACCACTTTTGCTGCATCCCAGAGGTTTTGGACAATTGTGTTTTCATTTTCATTTATTTCTATGTTTTTTAAAATTTATTACTATATTTCCTGGTTGACGTATTCATTGTTTAGTAGCATTTTATTTAACCTGTATGTATCTGTGGTCTTTCCATATTTTTTCTTGTGATTAACTCCTAGTTTCATAGCGTTATGGTCAGAAAAGATGCATGGTATGACTTTAGTCTTTTCTGTTTGTTGAGGCCTTCTTTGTGGCCTTATATGTGATCTATATGGGAGAATGTTTCACGTGTACTTGAAAAGAATGTGTATTCTGCTGTTTTAGGATGAAATGAAACAAGATGGGATTGGGAGGGAGACAAACCATAAGTGACTCTTAATCTCACAAAACAAACTGGGGGTTGCTGGGGGGAGGTGGGGTTGGGAGAGGGGAAGGGAGTTATGGACATTGGGGAGGGTATGTGCTATCGTGAGTGCTGTGAAATGTGTAAACCTGGCGATTCACAGACCTGTACCCCTGGGGATAAAAATACATTATATGTTTATTAAAATTTTAAAAGCTGAAAAAAAAATGTTCTGAATATATTTGTTAAGCCCATCTGTTCCAGTGTGTCATCCAAAGCCTTTGCTTCCTTATTGTTTTTCTATTTAAATGATTTGTCCATTGGTTTGAATGGAGTCTTAAAGTCCCCTACAGTTATTGTTCTGTTATCAATTAGTTCTTTTATGTTTCTTATTAATCATTTTTATATATTTGGGTGCTTTCATATTGGGTGCATAAATATTTAGAATTGTTGTATCTTCTTGTTGGATTGTCCCCTTTACTATTTAATATATTGCTCTTCTTTGTCTTTTGTCACCATCTTTGTTTTAAAGTCTAGTTTATCTGAGATAAGTATTGCTACTCTGGTTTTCTTTTGATATCCATTTGCATGATAAATGTTTCACCATCCCCTCACTTTCAATCTTCAGGTTTATTTTTGTCTGAAATGAGTCTCTTGTAGGCTTTTTAAAAAATCTATTCTGCCACCCTATGTCTTTTGATTGGAGCATTTAGTCAATTTATTCATATATTTGTATTTAGTGTCATTTTATTACTTGTTCTGTTGTTGTTTCTAGAGATTTTCTCTGATCCTTTCTTATCTTTCTTTCTTTCATGTTTTGGTGATTTTCTTTAGTGATATATTTGGTTTTCTTTCTCTTTATTCATTGCATGTTTATTAGTGGTTTGTGATATATGGTTATCATTAGCTTAGTATTTTACCTCTTCTGCAAATAGTGGTCTATTAAGTTGATGGTCATTTAAGTTTGAATACATTCTTTATGCCTCTCCTCCCCATGTTTTAGGTATATGTTATTATATTTTATGTTTTTCTGTGAGTTCCTTGACTGATTTTTTACAGAAATATTTATTTTACTGCTTTTGTGTTTCCTGCTTTTATACCTTCTCTTCTTAGCACTTTAAGTGTCCCCTTCACTATTTCTTGCAGGGCTGTTTTAGTGGTAATAAACTCTTTTAGTTTTTGTTTGGGAAACTCTATATCTCTTATTCTAAATGATAGCCTTGCTGGATAGAGTATTCCTGGCTGCAAATTTTTTCTTTTCAGCACTTTGAATATATCATCCCACTCTCTTCTGTGTTGGAAAGTTTCTGCTGAAAAATCCCCTGATAGCTTTCTGGGGTTTCTCTTATAAGTTAATGACTTCTTTTGTCTTGCTGCTTTCAAGACTGTCTTTATCACTGTATTTTGCCAATTTAATGGCAATATGTCTTTATGTGGATCTGCTTTTTGTTAGTTTTCATGGAAATTCTCCATGCCTTCTGGATCTGGATGGCAGATCCCCAAATTAGGGAAGTTTTCAATTATTATTTCCTCAAATAAATTTACTTCCCTCTTTTCTCTCTTTTCTTCTGGGACTCTTATAATATGAATATTACTATAGTTAATGGAGTCACTGAGTTCCCTCAGTCTATTCTTGTGTTCTACAATTCTTTCTCTCTTTTGTTCAACTCCATTGTTTTCTGTTACTGTGTCTTCCAGGTCATTAATTTGTTCCTTTACTTCTTCCCACCTGCTATTCATTCCATGGAGCATGTTTCTAATCTCCTTAATTGCACTCTTTATCTTTGATTCTTTTTAACTCTTTTATTTCTTTGGTGTCTCCACTCTTCTTTTCTCAACCCTTGTGTGTATCCTTATGATTGTTGCTTTATATGTCCATCAGGCATTTTTTATATATCTCTTTCACTTAGATCTCTGGCTGTGGCCTTATCTTGTTCTTTCATTTAGGATAAATTCCTCCATCTTCACATTTTATCTAAGTCTCTGCTTTCTCTGTTTTAGAAAAGCCAGTTGTGTCTCCTTCTCCTGAAAGTATTGGCCTGAGGAGGAAAGGTCATGTAGTGCCCAGGGCTTGATACTTCAGTAAGTGCATCCAGTGTGGCTATGTGTTCTCTGCTGTTGTGGTTTGGATGCTCTATCCAGGCCAAGAAGCTCTCCTTGCCTGCAATGAGCAGTGTTCAGTCCCTGGCCTGAATGTGGTTGAATTTTAACTAGGTGTGCTCAGGTCTGCTTGTGAAATGAGACCTGTGACCATCTCCACTGGAAGTATGTCCTCCAAAACTCTGTTTTGGGGAGATGTGGTATGGATAAGAGTTTGTGTTGGTCTTCTCAGGTTGGGACCACCTCACTGAAACTGAGTCAAGTTTGACCAAGAGGGGGAGACATGCTAGAGGGCAGGGAGGGGTGGAGATTAGTGCAAGCAAGTTAGGCAGCCATTGTCCACACTGAGCTGCTTCCTGCAGGTTGGTCTGTGTTTATACTGAGAGGTGGGGAATGGAACTGTTGCCAGCCAGCTCCTTTGTTCCCGGAGTGGTGTCCTGTGAATGCTGACTCTCACGGACTCCCTCTGAGAAGAGCAAATGCTCTCCCCACTGTGTACCCCAGACAGTCTTCAGATCACTGTTTCTACACTGTCTGCCCTGGTTTAGTTTGCCTGCCTTCTCTCCAAGAGCAGCACAATGATTTCTATCCAAGTCAAGCCCACTGACTTTTAAAGCTCCAGGCTTTAAGCCCCACTAGCTGCAAGAACTTATAAGATTCAGCCACTCTCATTTTTCAAACCAGTGGCTATGAGGAAATGTTCTCTTTGTGGGATCCCTGTGTGCTCCACTTTTTCACTTGCCCTTTTCCACCACCTCCCTCTCCTCTGTAGTATCCAGGATCCATTTTTCCCCTAAAGCACATCTCCACAGTTCCTGCCTTCTTAGGTGTGGCTTCTTCTCTCTCTCTAGTTGTGGAGTTTGTTTTGTCAGTCTTCAGGTTGATTTCTGGGATAATTTAGGATGATTTGTCAGCTATCTAGCTGTATGCATGGGATGAGGCAAGCCTAGGGTCCCCCTACTCCACCACAAACTTCCTCCCTGTCTCTAGAACATGCTTTTAATATAGTTTATAAATAACAACAATATTTTCTACAGATAAAATAAATTTACTGAGAAGAGGGACATGGTTTTGCATTTTTTGATGCTATCTTTAATGTCTGTCTTAATAGAAGAGAACTGCATTCTCATAGATGCTTCTGCATTCAGTCTGCTGTGATATGCTGTTTTGGTTGAAGTATATGAAAAGAATACTTCCTTCCACAGCTATGTAGTTTGAAAAGGGAGACCTCATTGAACCTTGGAAATGGTGTTAGTCATCCATAGGGATTCTGGGGCCACACTTTGAGATCCACTGTTTTATGAGATCTTGATTAGACCTCATTACAGGATCCTAGAATATGTGAGCTGGAGGAGTCTTACAGATCATCCAGTTTGAACCTGTCATTGTTCAGAAATGGAATTTGAGGGCCATATAAGGCAAGAGAGTACCCAATTATACACAGCAAGTCAGTGGCAGAGCTCAGACTTGGACCCAGGTCACCTGTTGCTTAGGAAAGTTCTTTTCCCAACACCTCTGAATAAATATACCTTTACAATTCCAAGGGTAGTACAATGGAGAGTACCCTAGTCTGAGTTATAGAGAGGTTTGGGTTCTAGTACCAGATGTGTCATTGATGCCTCAGTCAGAGCTTTCTAGAGCACTCGAAGATCATAGCATAGATAAGAACATAGCAACAATTATAAAGTAGTGATCCCCCATCACTAGACATATACAAAGGAAAATTTGGCCCAACTAACTTCCCACATTCCTATTGGCCTCAAGAGCCTACTGGAGGTGACTATAAATGGTACTTGCACCAAAGTTCAGGCAGTGTTCCTGTGGCAAAGCCTGATCAGTCACTTTTCCAGGTTGAACTAGGAATGTGATAGGCACCTACTATATATCAAGCAATATACTCAGTGTCTTCTAATGAAAGTCATTGTGATTTCAGATGATAATAATATATATCACTGCACTAGAAAAACACCTACCTCATTTCCTTTTGTTTCAAGTTCTACATGTTTATTTTATGCTCATTTTAATAAATGCCATAGACTCAATGAACCCTCAAATACTGTATTTGTTGGGGGTGGCAATGGTGAGGAATCAGAAAAGTGAACCTGAACAGAACGTGGCATTTATCTCATCTTTTTCCCCCTTGAGAATTCCAAGTATTTGCCAATATTCCAATCAATGATTTTCAGTGTAACAAAGGGAGAGAGCAAAGCCCAATGGAAAGAAAGTTTCTTGGCAATTCATAGGAAGGTAAGGATAGAGTGAAAAGTACAAGTCTAGATTTTCATTTCCAATAATTACTGTACACTGGAAGAGACAAACTGTAGAAATTTGTCTCTTCTAGTAGTACTATAGAAGAGACAAACTGTAACAATCTCCATCCCCAGAAAGGAATATGCTATTATATACAGCTCCTCGAGGCAGAAACTTTCTCCTGAGGGAACATGGTTTTCTAATGCACATGTATTTTCAATGCAAAGCTGTTCACATTGGTGTCTAGCATTGTCAGTAGGACACAGGCTCTTATATCCAGGTCTTTTACTTTTATTCATGTATTCATGTATTCATTTGTTCATTGAGAAGACTTTACTGATAACTACTCTGAGCTATACCTTGAGGTTACAGAGATGATGATTTATAACAATAGCTAACATACACTGAGCACTTTCTGTATACTAGCTCTCTTTTAAGTGCTCTCAAAGCTTCATCTCATTTAGTTTTCACAGCAACCCTACCTAGAAATTACTCTTAAAATTCCCATTTACAGATGAAGAAACTGAGTACCAAAAAGACAAAAAATCTTGTCCAATTTCATACAGTTGGTAAGTGACAGAGCTGAAATTCAAGCAAAACCCATCTGACTACAGAGCTTATATGTTTACACATTACTCTGTACTCAATTATGGTCCCTGCTGTGACAGCAGGCTGATTTATGATCCACAGGAGAGTTAAGACAAGTAGATAAAGAACTCACATTCAAGATAGAGCATGAGGACGTGGAAGTAGAGAGACAAGGAGGCTATATGAAGATCAGCTCAAAAAATAAGAAAGCTTAAGAGAGGATGTGGCATTAAGGTTGAAGAATGGGCAGATTTGGGGAAAATAATGGGATGAGTATTCCAGACAGAGAGAACAGCATAAGCACTTGGGTAGTAGCATCTGATACTTGAGAACTTCTTTATCAAACTTAGTAGGTGCAAATTCCTTGTCATGGGCTCATGGACTCAGTTTGCTGAAGCAAACCTGCATGCCCTGACGGAAGACAAGACCTGGCAGGCAGTATGGAGTAGGTCTTCCTACCCCTCAGTAAGGCAGGCAGAACAGGCTCTCTGAAGAGCTGAGGTGACAGCTGGAAATGGGACATCTAGGAGGGCAGTGGAGGTCTTCAGTCTCATACATCTCAGCAGAAAACATGGCAACTGATAACTAGTCTGGGGGTAGATGATACCAAACACTCTAGGGGGCAACTGGGATGTTACAGCTGGAGGGTGTCTGTCTACACACAGCAGGATTCCAGCAGAGGAAAAGTCTCAGATTTCAGTCTGTGAGGGGACCAGCAAAGGCAAGGCAGGATTCGGCTTTCAAATCATCAAGGATGGAAGTAGGGATCAGAACTTGGGTGGGCAAAGTGGAGATTTTGTCACATTATCAGTAAGAGCCCAGTGACTCAAACTAGGGCACAGGTCCAGGACCAAGCCATAGCAAGACTCTGATGTTGAAGCTGGTAGGTGAGACTAGGGTTGCCCAGTAACAGGATGGCTGCCAAGGATTCTGCTGGGCCTACAGCTGGGATCAAAAGTCTCAACTATAGGAGATGGAGACCAACAGTGGCTGGGTCTCAGGCAATATTTGGATAGTAGACCTCCATAGTGTTAAGTCCAGCCCAGAAGCATCTGCCTCCTTGTGCTTGATATCATTCATTTTGCATAGTGTGACTCAGACCCTAACTTAGTGGCAAGAAGATTTCCCAAGAGGCCCAAACTCATCAAAAGCAAGCCCTCAGCTGGGAAGGTGTGGCCTTCTTGGTGACTTGGTGAACTATGAAACCTGGGACAAACCACTGTGGAGCTTCTGCGCCTCCATTTCCCCATCTACCATCAATCTGTAGGGCTGGAGGAAGAAAAGTTCCTAGAATATATGGAACAAAAAATAAGGCAAAATAAGAGAAATGATAACAATGATGAGGATGGTGAAATAAAATAAATAATAGAACAAGAAAAAAGTATAATCATGAGTTCTAGCAAAATAACGACAATCATGGCTAACGTGCATCAATACTTATTTTGTGCCAGATACCTCTCCAAATACTTTTCATGGATTACTTCATTTAACTCTCACAGTAACTCTAGCTGGTAGGTAGAGATGAGGAAACGGAGGTGGTTAGGAGATGTTTGCCTGAATTCATAAAGTTGGTAAGTGGTAGAACCAGCTTCCCAATCTTGGCAGACTGGCTCCTGAGCCTGTATAAGTAACTCTCAGGCTCATCAGCCTTCCACAAAAAGGGGAATAATAAAAAACAACTCCCAGCCACCCCTGCTAGCCCATCCACTGTTGGTAGGAGTGCCTTCACCAGTGGGTATGGACATAGTCATCCACACTCTTACCCAGTTCCCTGGACCACTGAGGGGATGTTATCTGGCCAGGCCCAGGGGCTTAGCTTATGGCTAATGCCAGAGCTTTCCTTCTTATAAGGCAAATGGCCATTTTCAAGATTGTAGTGTTTACCATTGGTCCTGACCACCAAGTTCAATGTCCCTCTTCTAGTGCCCTAGCCACCAAATCAACAGAGTGCTTTTAGAGCTAAGCTCTGTGCAGCAGTTATGACTCCATGGGAATAGAGAGAGCACTGTCCTGAGAGTCAAGAGAAAGAAGGACATGGTATCTTGTTCTGTGTGAAACAGGGACTAGCTGTGTAGATTTGGGACAAAGCTGCTCCCTTTTGTGGAGTGTGATTTCCCCATTTATAGATTTAATTTATTGATTAAACAAATATTTACTTAGGGGTCATCATATTGCCAAACACTCTTCTAACCACTGGAACTTCAACAGTGAATGAGATGACTATAGTCCCTGTCTTCCTGAAGGTTATCTTCTAGTGGGGAATATAAATAATAAATAAATTAACAAGTACATATGCAATAAAAGTAAGATAAAATGCCAGGTAGTGGTAAGGGCTATAAAATATAGCAAAGGAAGAAGATGAAAAATGAAGGGTTAGAGGAAGTGCTATTTTATCTAGGGTGAGCAGGAAAGCAGGGCCTTCAGACCTGGAGATAATGGCCCTTCCCTCTAAGGGCTATTGATTGTTGAGGTTCAAAATACAAAGTGGTCAAAGACTGTGAAAGTATTTTGGAAATTGTAAAAATGCCCAAATGGAAGGAGTTATTCCTACTGTAATCTTTAGTGACAGGAGGGTCTATTTATTACTTTTTGCTTTTTGTCACAACAGAGAACCCTTCTCTCAGCTCCTATCTCATGGATGTTTCCTTTCCCTCTCCCAGTCCTGTGATTGTTCATTCTAAGATCCTGCTGAAGTTCTCAAGCATATAAAGGACATTTCCCAGGAAAGAAGGCAAAGCAGATACCAGGGGCCTGAGGTGTGCTGCCCATGGGCAAGGGAAGTGGCACTTCTGAAGTCCTACGGCTTCCACCTCAGCAAGGTCAGAGAGCCAGGGTATGAGAAGGGAGGACAGTGGGGAAAGAACCTTTCCCCAGATAGCCAGTGTGACTCCTGGGAGTAGAGTAAGAGAAAAGCTTGGAGGTATGAATGCTCAAGAGATGTCTTGTGATCTCCCTTGCCTTGGATTGCCTGTGAAGAGGTAGGGACCACATGCTGGCAGGGCTCTTAGCAACAACACAGCCCAGCAGTTCTCAAATGGAGGATGTGTAAGTAGAATCAGCAGGGAAGCTGTGGCCAAAGACACAATCACAGTTCCTACCTCCTGGAGATTCTGCTTCAGTAGATTTGGAGTGAGGTCTTGGGACTCTTGAGTTTTGAAAAAAGCTCTTCATATTATGCTGGTCAGCAAGTCTGGTTACGAACTAACACTCTAGTTTAACCTGCCATATAATAGGGATACTGAGGACCAGAGGGTAAAATGTGTCTGCCTGAAGTCACGCAGCAGGTCAAAGCACCAACTGGAGCCTCAATGTCTCTGTGCTAATCCAGGCTTCCTTTCACTGTCCTATTTCGTATCCTCACCTTCCAGCCCATGTCTCACCAACCCCTGCCAAAAGCCCTGGATTCTGTCACATCCTACCAAGGCCAGGGCTCAGGCCAGGGCTCAGTGCATGTGGTGGACTGGTTCTTCCCACGGGTAATGGGAGTCCCCTCAGTAGCCATGAGGAACAGAAGTTCAAGGTTACCGTTGTCTTTCCTCTCTCCTTCCTGCTGCCCTAGGTTCTGGGCCCAGGAGCACTAGTGCTGACCCCTGGTGGCAAGGCCAAGCAATAGATGGAGAGGCTAGCTTTCTCATAAATTTCTCATCAATTCTGGAACTCTCTAGCACTGAGCTCCTCAGCTTTCAGAAGCAGGTAAATCTGGGCCTCATTTGATAAATCAATCAGTCACCAATTTTTTTGAGCATCAGCCATATGGGTTTACCCAAAATAAATAAGGCACAATCCCGCCTTCAAGGAGCTTGCAATCAATCTAGTCTCAGAAACAGAACAGACATTTGTATTCAAGGGAAGAAGCCCTAGGCTTAAAGGCAATAGATGTAATCCCAGCTCAGTCCCTTATAGCTGAGTAATCTTGGACAAATCTTTGCATGTCTCCATGCTTCAGTTTCCCCTTATGAGAAATCTGGATAATAATTTCTGTCCTGTCCACCTGCTAAAAATATTTTTAAAATCAAAAGAAATGGTGGGTGTAAAAGTATCGGAGATCTGTAAAGTACCATGCAAATAGAGGGAGATACTTATCTTTAGCCTGAACAGCTAAGCTGGCAACGGCGTAGGTTAACTGACATAAGGACAGCATTGTACTTTTCAACACATTTATACTTATTTTCACAAAAATGAGACTCTTTATGAAAGCAGCTCGGCTTTAACATCAACCTCTATTAAGTTAAACACTTAAATCAAATGTAAAACTCACATATGATTTTAAAGTATACAAACGGATACAATTCCATTATGCATGAGAATTTTTTTTAAATTGGAAAATACTATGGAAATGTGTCATTACTATTAAGTGTAGATTCCATCACATTTCCTTATAGAATCTTTTAATTTGAAATTAGGCAGTCCAGTATGGCCTAATTGTCTGGCAAGTTAGGTCATTTTGGCATCAAAGATGAGTGCATCTGTCACAGTGGTAGGATGAGATGGGTCACAGTGGTAAGATGATGTGGGTTCCTTGGGCTCAGCTGAGGTCCACAGAGAAGGAGACCAAGCTACAGTAGGTGGGCCATAGTGGGGAGGGGGACTGATTGCTTCCCCACTGAGAAAGAAGACCTCAGGAAGAGAGAAAGTTGATCAGAAAACATCAAAAATATAAGCCATTCAGTCTCCTTCCTTGGCATTTGGAGTATAAAGACCAAGGGGTACAGGGATTAGGATAGGACTATCAGGCTTAAGAGACACCACATGGCCTCCTGTGTCCATGTTTGTGTTCAGACTTGGCTCCATTGGGAAAAAAGAAAATATAGAGGGAAGCATGTGAAATCTCAGGAGCTGAAAGACTTCAGGGACCCCTCATTAATCTCTTATGGTCAGTTGCTTTGCCTGCTCACCAATTTTCCCTCTTCTGTGAAATGTTCTACTCTCCATTTTTTAATGGAACCTGTTTGTTATATTCTTAGATACCCAGTACTACCATTCCCTTCTAAAACATACTTCCTGATAATAGCTTATTGACCCAGAGATGAATCTAGGGATGGCTGGCTTACTTAAGTATGGATTAGCAAATTCTACCCTTTAGCTTTTCAAACTGGAGCTTGGGAAAGGGATTGTCACTCTCTAGTTATACAAGGCACAGAGGCCATGCCATCATGTGAAGAAGGCCAGTCTGCATTTGGAGATAATGAAGATTATGTGTAAAGATAAACTTATTAGTGAGATACAGTGGATTCAAGTCTTGGCAGTGTGCAAAGACTTGATTCCAATTGTTCCTGAGGTCCAGCTGTATCCCTGCCTCTCCTGAGGTTTGGTTGTTCAACCCTTCATTACACTTTTTTTGCCTCTGCTACTTTTAATTGAATTGTTTGGGACAATTTCTAACAAAATAAGTCTTGAAAATTTTCTATCCTTGGTTTTTCTTTTCTTTTCCTTTAAAGATTTTATTTATTTATTTGATAGAGAGAGACACAGTGAGAGAGAGAACACAAGCAGGAGAAGAGGGAGAAGCGGCTTCCTGCCATGCAGGGAGCCCAATGCAGGACACGCGATCCCAGGGATCATGGCCCAAGCCAAAGGCAGACACTCAATGACTGAGCCACTCAGGTGTTCCTATCTTTGGTTTTTCATCTTCAAATCTTTCACAAAGGGCCTTGAGAGAGAAACCAAGGAAACTTACTTTTTATTCATTTTTAAATTTGACATCTCCACTGAATTTGACTATTGATGGCTTCCTCTTTCTTTCTTAACATAGAAGGTAAGAGACCACAAATCATGTCCATCTATTAATCTGAGCAATTGAAATTAGACATGACAAAATGGTCCTTGCAGGATTATATATACCAAGAACAGTGCTTGATGCTTATCTAGGTTTCTAAAGCTATGTAATTTCCATTTGACAATGTATTATTTATGGAATAAATCTGATCATAGATTTTTATCAAAGAAAAAGAAGCCACAGTTCAAGTACTGAACATAATCCATCATAACAAGCAAAATTTTCACACACATAGAACATCCCAGATATCCTAAATATTGTTATAAATAATTCCTAGTCACTTTTTTCAACATCCCAGAAGTTAAGTCAAACAAAAGCAGGGAATAGGTATGTGTGTAAAGTAAAACTTTATGTTTGGTGAATCCTACTGAGAGTAGTTGCCAGGTCCAGATTTTCACAAAATTTTACGACGCCATAATTGTTCTCCAGTTTTATATTTTTTCACCGCAAATTATCAAGCAGAGAATGGGTAATTTATCTCAAGATTTTATATCATAAATTTCTAAAATAATGATTCTGTTTACCAATAAAATATCCATCCTTACTCAAATTAAAACCATCTGGAAGAAATGTTTCATTCCTCTTAACTACTAAGCACATACTTATCCCCATCACACTGTATTGTAAATACTTTATCTTCATGTATGTTCTTAAAACTTTGAATAATCCTTTAGCATCTACGTTTGTATAACACCTATGTCATCACATTTTTGTAAGAATTCCCCAGGGTATTATGTCGTGGAATATTGTTGTTTGTGTCCTAAGTCTTGTGTCAGCACCATCTAAAACATGGAGTAGACACTCTTATAATTCAGTCAGCCGAACAGATGTTTCATAAGTTTTGAGAAACTATGTAGGAACATTTGAAGCAGGGGACAATGTTGGGACCAAGGGACTATTTGCCAGGGGTCCAATTGTAGGTATCATCTCAAAGACTGTTCAGATCCATAGGCAACTCTCTTCATTTGTAACTCTTCCAAACTGGGCCCTTGACTCTCCACTACCTTGTCTCTTAGCAACACCATGTTTTCTGCTATTAAATCATAATTATCTTCAATTTCTCTCCCTCTTTTGACTTTGCTTTTCCTGGATGCACTTCTGGATTCTTTTAGGGCCTCTCTTGTCCCTAAGTCTCAGCCACTGACCCACTTTATGAGTAGCTGTACCCACACTGGGAAAGAGCCAGTCCCAGCAACCATAAATATATTTCATTGATTCCAAGAACCACACATTTTTCACATTTTAGCATTTATTAAGTTGAGATTTATTTCATAAATGATGGTGTGTTATAGTATAATTGGCAGTTTTTTTTCTCTTAATAATATAAAAGTAATGGTAGAAATTTCATTTAAAGTTATCTTAGATTTGAAGTAGCCGTAATTTAAGAAAGTATACAAAGTCATACTGGTAACCTCCACACACAGAAATTTTGTTTACCTGTAGTCCCTTGTTTCTGCCCTGATCTTACCACATTGCTTTATCCTGGCCTATTAAAGCAACATGACAGAGATTCTTCATGCTGCCCTTACGAGTATTTCCTGTTATATTGGCCTATCTTAAGTCCTTCTGTTGAATGTGTATTGAATAAATTCTATGTGTCAAGCATGGTGATAAATGCTAAGGATAGAAATATGAGCAAAAATAGGCATAGTCTTTGCTTTTTTTCATATTCTGATTATCGATCAGATCATGCAGTTGTTCCTCTGGTGTCTAGGTTCCTCAGTCTTTTTTCCTCAGTCTTCTTCTCTTCCATAAGGAAGGAAATATTCTGGGTGATTATTTTGTGCTATGTCCAATGAACCTGTAAAGATATGGCAACAGTTTGGGATGACTGTTTCAAGCTGATCCATCTCTTTCATGGCCTCATCAGTTACTGCTGAGGCTTTCTTCCTAGTGTGTGGATCTAATATGTTGTATCTGTTATTGTCAAACTTCTAAAGGAACTATACCAAGTTCAATGGAATTGCCTCAGAGTTTAGTTTTTCTCTTTATACATAGTCATTATATAGCTCAAGGAAAGTTCCCACTGAGAATGTGTCAGCTGGCACTTGCTAGCTCTAAAGGTAAGCTGTTATTTCTTATCTTGAGTAAAATTATCCTCAGAAGGTTGGTGTTCGGATAGAGATTTCTGAGTGCCCTAACTGTTTTCTTAGTGTTCTCTGATTAAATCTGTAATCACTTCCTCTTGGGACAGCAAGTAGCCAACATGCACTCTCTTGGTGGGGCCTTGCCCATGGTGAGGTTTTGTACGTTTTTCTTTTTTTTTTTTAATTGAAATACAATTGACATAAAACAGTGCATAAGTTTAAGGTATACAATGGTTAGTTTCATACATTTATATATTGTGATATTATTACTATAGTAGCATTAGCTAACACCTTTATCATGTCACACATTTATCATTTCTTCCTGTTAACAACAGTTAAGAATTTGTCTCAGTAGCTTTAGAGTTTATAACATAGTATTGTTGACTATACTCACTTAGTGTGCATAAAGGCTCCAAAACTTATTTATCTACTAGTTGTAATATTTTACCCTTAAGCAACACTTCCAAAAATCCCCCAACCCAAGCCCCTGATAAACCACCATTCTCTTTATGTTTATGAGTTCAGTTTTTAAAGAATCCTCTTAGGATGGCTTTTATCATAAACATGAGATAACAAAAGTTGGTAAAGATGTGAAGAAAAAGGGAAACCTTGTGCACTATTAGTGGGAATGTAAATCAGTGCAACTACTGTGTAAAACAGTATGAAGGTGTCTCAAAAAATTAAAAATGGAAATATCTATGATCCATTACCTCACTTAATGGGTATTTATCCCCCCAAAAATGAAAACACCAAGTAGAAAAGATAAATGCATCCCTATATTTATTGAAGCATTATTTATAATAGTCAAGATATGAAGTTAGCCCGTCATTGATAGGTAAATAGATAAAGGAGTTGTGGCATATACATACAATGGAATATTACTCAGCCATAAAAATGAGACTTTACCATTTGTGACAGCATGGATGGATCTAGAGGATATTATGCTAAGTGAAATAAACCAACAGAGAAACACAAATATGATACAATTCCATTTATATTTGGAATCTAAAAAGCAAACAAAAGAGCAAAGAAATAAATCAAAAAGCAGAAACAAACCTATAAATACAGAGAAAAAAATGTGGTTTCTAGAGCAGAAAGGTGTGGGGAGATAGACAAAAAGTGGTGAAGAGGAGTGGGAGATATGGGCCTCCAGTTACAGAATAAATAAGTCATGAGGATAAAAATTAGAGTGTAGGGAATGTAGTCAGTGATATTATTTTGTTTTTTTTTTAAAGATTTTATTTATTTATTTGAGATAGAGCATGAGCAAGAGAGGGAGAGAGACAAGGAGAGTCCCTACTGATTCCAGAGCCCAATATAGGACTTGGCACGGGGTTTGATCTCAGGACCCCAAAATCATGACTTGAGCTGAAGTCAGGCGCTTAACTGAACCTCCCAGGCATCCCTATGGTCAGTGGTATTATAATAGCATTGTATACTGACAGATGTTAGCTATACTTGTAGATATAGCATAATGTATAAACCTGTTGAATCCCTATGTTGTATACCTGAAACTAATGTAACATTATGTGTCAACAATGCTTCAATTAAACAACAACAAAAGAAAGAACTGGATAGTAGAGAAAATGGTGACTGCTATTGCTTCCTGGGTTGGAAACTGGACAATTAGAGACCAAGGGTAGAAGGAGACTTTCTTTACCCTTTATACTTTCAAAATGCTGTTTCAAATATATACATAACCTGGATGAAATTAAATGAAAAGAAAAACAACTTCAGTTTTTTTCTGGATTCCACATGTAAGTGACATCATAAAATATTTGTCCTTCTCTGTCTGATTTACCTCACTTAGAGTAATGCCTTCAAGGTCCATCCATGTTGTCACAAATTCACAAATGGCAGGATTTCTTTCTTTCTCATAGCTGAATAATATTCTCTATATATTCATCCGTTGAAGAACACTTAAGGCACAAGACTGTTTCCAAGTATTGGCTATTGTAAATAGTGCTGCAATGAACATGGGGGTTGCCGATATCTCTTCGAAGTACTGATTTCAATTTTTTTGGATATGTATCCTGGAGTGAGATTGCTATTCTTATCTTTTTGATACTAGCCATTCTAACAGATGTAAGTTGACATCTTATTGTGTTTTTAATTTGAATTTCTGTGGTTATTAGTGATATTGAGCATCTTTTCCTGTGTCTGTTGGCCATTGATATATCTTCTTTGGGAAAATGTCTATTCAGGTCCTTGGTTCATTTTTTATTGTGATTGTTTTGCTTTTTGGTGTTGAGTTGCATACATTCTTTATGTATCTTGAATATTATCATATATAGCATTTGCAAATATTCTCTCCCACTCAGGAAGTTACATTTTCGTTTTCTTGATGTTTTTTCTCACTATGCAAAAGTTGTTTGTTTTTTTTTATTTTTTTGCAGTCCCAATAATTTATTTTAGCTTTTCTTTATCTTGGATGAAAAGACCTATCTAGAAAATGTTGCTAAGGCTAATGTCAAAAAGATTACTGCCTGTATATTCTGCTAGTTTTATTGTTGCACTCTCGTGTTTAGGTCTTTAATGCATTATGAGTTTATTTTTGTGTGTGGTGTAAGATAATGGTCCGGTTTCATTCTTTTGCATGTACCTGTCTAGTTTTCTCAGCACTTATTTATTTAAGAGATTGTCTTTTCATCATTATGTATTCTAGCCACTTTTGTCATAGATTACTTGACTGTGTAATTGTGGGGTTATTTCAGTGTTCTCTGTTATGTTCCATTGATGTATGTCTGCTTTTGTGCCAATAACATTATTGTTTTTATTACTGTAGCTTTGTAGTATATCTTGAAATCTGGGGTTGTACTACCTCCAGCATTGTACTTTTCTCAATATTGCTTTGGCTATTTGGGTTCTTTTGTAGTTCTACTCAAATTTTAGTAGTTTTTGTTATATTTCTGTGAAAAATGTCACTGGTGTTTTAATAGTGATTGCATTGAGATTTTTATCTGTCATTTTGTTGATGTGGTATACCACATTGATTTGCATATATTGACTAGTCCTTGCATCCCTAAATTAAACCCCACTACACTGTGGTGAATGATCTTGTTAAAGTATTGTTGAATTTGGATTGCTTATATTTTCTTAATGATTTTTTCTTTATGTTCATCAGAGATATTGGCCCTTAGTTTTCTTTTTTATAGTGTCTTTATCTAGATTTGGTATCAGGGTAATGCTGGTTTCATAGAATGTAGTTGGTAGCTTTCCTTTCTATTAAATATTTTGGAATAGTTTGAGGAAAATAGATATTAACCCTCTTTTTAAAAAAGATTTAAGCAATTTCTCCACCCAATGTGGGGCTCAAACCCACATCTCTGAGATGTACTGAATGAGCCAGCTGCACTGAATGAGCCAGCCAGGCACTCTGTAACTCTTCCTTAACTATTTAGTAGAATTCACATGCTATCTTCTCCTGGACTTTTGTTTGTTGGGAGTTTTTTGTTTACTGATTCAATTTTGTTACTAGTAATTGGTAACAAAATGTCTATTTTCTCCTAAATCAATTATGTAAGATTATATATTAATAGAAATATGTTCATTTTTTCTATGCTGTTCAGTTATTTGACATATATTTGAATATAATTTCTTTTTTAAAATATTTTATTTATTTGACAAAGAGAGAGAGACTCCAAGAGAGGGAACACAAGCACAGGGAGTGGGAGAGAGAGAAGCACGCTTCCCGCAGAGCAGGGAGCCAGATGCTGGGCAGGATCCCATGACTCTGGGATCATGACCTGAGCTGAAGGCAGATCCTTAACGACTGAGCGACCCAGGTGCCTTGACATATAATTTCTTATAGTACTTTGTTATAATCATTTGTATTTCATAGTATTGGTTGTTTTTTCTTTCATATTTCATTTATTTGAGCTTTCTCTCCTTTCTTTTTGATGAGTCTATATAAATGTTTATTGATGTGGTTTCCCTTTCCAAGGAATCAGCTTTTGGTTTCATTGATCTTTTCTATTGTTTCATTAGTCTAATTTCATTTATTTCCACTCTGGTCTTTATTATTTCCTACCATCTACTAACTTTGGGCTTTGGTTTATTTTTCTTTTTCTAGTTCATTTAGAGGTAATGTTAGAGTGTTATTTGTGATTTTTCATGTTCCTTGAGATAGTCCTGTATTGATATAAATTATCCTCTTACATCTGCTTTTGCTGTATCCCAAAGATTTTGAACCAGTGTGTTTTTATTTTCATTTGTCTCCATATACATATATTTTTAAATTTCCTCTTTGATTTCTTTATTGAACTATTGGTTGTTTTGTAGCATGTAGTTTAGCCTCCACATGTTTTTGTTTTGTCCAGTGTTTATTCTTACAATTGCTTTTTAAAAAGTTTTTGTTTTGATCCCAGTTAGTTACCATAGTGTTATTATTAGTTTCAGGTTTAGAATATAGTGCTTCAACATTTACCTATGTCACCTGGCACGCATCAAGTATGCTCCTTAATCCCCATCACCTATTTAACCCAAACCCCACCCACTCCCCTCTGATAACCATCAATTTGTTCTCTATATTTAACAGTGTGTTTCTTGGTTTCTATCTCTCTCTCTCCCCCCCCCTTTCCCCCTTTACTCATTTGTTTTGCTTATTAAATTTGACATACAAGTGAAATAATATGGTATTTCATTTTTCCCACTGACTTACGTCATTTAACATTATACTCTCTATCTCCACCCATATCATTTCAAAGAGCAAGATTTCATTCTTTTTTATGGCAGGATAATATTCCATTTTGTATATATACCAAATCTACTTTATCCATTTATCTATCAATAGATAATTGGACAGATTCCATAATTTCGCTATTGTAATTAATGCTGCTATAAACATAGGGGTGCATGTATCTTTTTGAAGTAGTGCTTTTTTGGGGGGGATAAGCACCTCATAGTGCAATTACTGGATCTTACCTAGTCCTATTTTTAATTTTTTGAGGGACTTCCATACTGTTTTCAAGAGTGGCTACACCAGTTTGCATTCCCACCAAAAAGGCAAGAGTTCCTTTTTCACCATATCCGTGCCAATACCTGTTGATTCTTGGTTTTTCTTCTTCTTCTTCTTCTTCTTCTTCTTCTTCTTCTTCTTCTTCTTCTTCTTCTTCTTCTTCTTCTTCTCCTTCTCCTTCTCCTTCTCCTTCTCCTTCTCCTTCTCCTTCTTCTTCTTCTTCTTCTTCTTCTTCTTCTTCTTTCTTTTCTTCTCCTTTTTGCTTTCTCTTTCTTGAAACACTTTTCTTCCATTGAATACTCTGCATTTTCATTATTCTCCTCTTTGCTTCTGGTTCATCCTTCCCCATGTCCTTCGAGGAGACCTCCTTTTCTGCCTATTCCCTAACTACTGCTTTTCTCTAAAGTTCTATCCTAGGATCACTCTACTCTTCCTGTATAATCTCACTTAATTCCAAGGTTTCACCATTTCTTTCCTGATGATTCCCAATATTTGTCTTTAGGTCAGACCTCTCCCTGAGCTTCAGACCCATACATCTAATTGCCTACTCAACACATCTGCCTGAATCTGTCACAGGCACCTCAAATGTAACACATCTAACATTGAACTCGTAATTTTGCCCTTTCCTATATTCCTCACCTTAATGAATAGCTTCCGTATATACTCAGTAACATAAGCCAGAAACCTGGGAATCCTCCAAGCTTTCTCTCTCTCTTATTCTAATATCCAATTACCGTGTTTCATCAGTTCTGTCTGTTAAATATCTCCCTTACTTTGTCATTTATTTTTCCTTTCCTCAGTGTTAAATGGTAAAAGTTATTTGTAGCAAATTAGAAATTAGAAGTGGCCCAATATATGCCACTTCTTATTGACAAAACTGTAACAGTTTGTAATTAGCTATCTGAGTTATTATCATGATTGGTCCGACAAACATACTATACACACTTAACTCTTGAATCTTCTCAGCCTCCCCATCTCTACCATCCTTGACCCAGGCCAGGCCTCAGCTTCTATTTGGGGGCATTCAAAGTACTCTGTAGAAGTATATCAAGCCACCATGAGAAGAGAGGGAGAGCATCAGAAACTAGGGTCCTAGACCCCATTCCTGCTTCAACCAGAGCAGTGCTGATTGATTGATTGATTGATTGATTGATTCCTTGATAGATGTACTGGGTTCCAGGAAAATTTCACTGATATAAAGTGTTCCAACTGCCAAAAGAAAGAGAGAGACAGAGGGAGGAAAGGAAAGAAGTGTGGGAGGGAGGGAGGATGGGGGAATGGAAAAGAAAGAAAATGAAAACCATTGAATTAAATATTTCAATAGCTTCCTAACTGGTCTATTCATCTCTAGTTTCCACCCTTCCCATTTGCTTTCCAACAAATGCTTGAGAATTTTGGTTTATGAAATAATATTTTAAGCATTTTTAAAGATTTATGTATTTGAGAAAAAGTGTGAGAGGGTGGGGCAGAGGAAGAGAGTAGTTTCAAAGAGACTCCACACTGAACACAGCCTGATGCAGGGCTCAATCCCAGGACCCTGAGATCATGACCTGAGCTGAAATCAAGAGTCAACTACTTAACTGAATAAACCATTCAGTTGCCCCTAAACATTTTTAAAACATAAGTACTACATGAATATAGGTTTGTAGTAAAAATTAAAATAATAAAGATGTCTATGACCATAGCCTTTTAGCCTTGGCACCACTGACATTTTGGACTGGATTCTTCTTTGTTGTGGAAATTGTCCCATGCCTTGTAGAATGTTTACCAACATTCTTGGCCTCTGTCCACTAATTTCCCATAGCACTTTCCTACCCATGACTACAAAAAAAAGTGGAGACCTTGTCACATATCCCCTGCGGGCAAAATCTTCCCCTGTTGAGAACCACTGCTAAAGAGTAAAATGTGCATATTCCCCTTCATTTCTGCCAATCCCACTCCCCTCTTCAGAGATAATTATTAGTATCAGACATCTATCATCCCAGATTCTTTCTATGTACTTATATAGCAATGTTATCTTCCAAAATGCAGAGTTGATTATATTACTCTTCTGATCCATTTATCTCAAATGGTCTGTAGGAGAAAATGGAAAATTCTTAGGCATATGAGGCCTTCAGAACCTGGCTTCTTCAGGCTCTGTTCCCGCCATTCCTTCCTTGTGGTAGAGCATCTTGTTGTAAAAGCTAAAAATGCAATATACTCACTTTCCCAGCCTCCTTGCACTGAGAACAAGGGCAGAGGGCTGGAAGAGACATCTGAAGGAGAGCTTCAGTGAAAGGTTTTCCTGCCTAATAAAGGGACACATGAAGAATGAAGTGGTCGTCCTGTTCTTCCCTGGATGTGGTTGCGCTTGCATGTGACATGATAACCATCTTACAATCCAGAAGACATTGAAAAAACAAGGATGATAAAGCAGAAGGATAAGAAAGCCTCTGGCACCTTGTTGACAATATTGAACCACTGAACCTGCCTGGGAACCAACTTCTTTTGGACTTTTTGTCATGTGACATAATAAACTAATTATTGTTCCTGTGTTATGATACTTTTAGTTGAATATCCACTTAGCTGCAATTGAAAGCATCCTAACTAATACACACCATATTCAGCAATTGATAGTTGCCTTAATACACCAGTATATGCCTTTGTGCATGTTAGTTCCTCTGCTTGGAGTGCAGTCACTACCATATCTGCATGACAAATACTCATACTCCAAGTCCCATTTTAAGTGTCACTTTTTTCTCTATGAAGTCTTTCTCACCATCAACTTATACCCAGAACATCCCTCCTACATGAATCTATTTCATCTTGCTCACGTTTTATTATAAAATCTATCACACTAAATTGCTATTTATTAATGTGTCTATCTTTCCCATTAGATGTGAGTTCTTTGAGGGATGAGGCTATATTTGATTCACTTCTGAATGAATGTGCTCATCACAAGGCTTGGCACAGAGAAGGGACTCAGTAAATGCTTACTGAGTGAATTGTTAGATGGATTCATGAATCAATGAGGACACAAATGAACTAACCAAGCCAGCTGGGCAAGTGAGATGGTAATGAGTTTATTCCTCTCAATTCCCTGCTTCAGCCCATGCTGGTTGGGACCTTCAAAAATTAGGAAAGGGGAGGGTTCCATGGGTAGAAAATTTCCTTATATGACCTCAGTCCTTTTATGCTGCTGCTCTGCCACCACTTCCTTGGCCAGAGTAGGGCCCTGTGCTCTTTCTTTATACTACCAGGCTCTGACTTAGAATTAAAGTAGAGAAACAAAGTATGCAGTCAGCCCATTGTCCTAGAGAAAAGTAATCATTTCCAGGGGAAGTGATCCCAAAGCAGTTATCTACCCACTTGTTCTTTGACATGTCTAGGGACATGTTGGAAATAGAGTCTTAGGACCCAACCCATTCTGATTCTTTGAATCAGAATCTGCACTTAACAAGATCCACAGATGATTCCTATGCTTACTTAAGTTTGAGAAGCATTGCAGTCTATCTCTCCATGGAAGTAACATGGTTATTTGTTCAATATAAGCAAGTGGGACTTCTGTTCACCAAGGTCTCTATAAAAAGCCATTCCATAACTTGTTTTCATCACAATCTTAAATGTCTTTTTGACTTGTCTGTTCAAAATGTTCTTTATAGCTCACCTATGGTGGTGGTTTGCCATGCTCCAACTTAGCTCCATTGGGAATTGTCTGATAGCTATAGTACCAGAAGGAGCACACATTTGGTGGAGCACATACTAAGAAATTTTCCAATAAAAAGTGTGTGAGCTTAATTTTATGAGTCTGAATATGTCTTTTATTCTACAGTCATATTTAATGTATAGTTTTGCTAGGTATAGAATTATTGGTATGAAACATTGTCTCTCATAATTACTTCAAGGTATTGCTTCATTGTCTTCTATTTGTTTTTTCATTTTTTTCTTTTCTTCTTTTTTTTTTATTTGTTTATTTACAGCATAACAGTGTTCATTGTTTTGGCATCACACCCAGTGCTCCATGCAGTACATGCCCTCCCTATTACCCACCACCTTGTTCCTCAACCTCCCACCCCCCCCTGCCCCTTCAAAACCCTCTGGTTGTTTTTCAGAGTCCATAGTCTCTCATGGTTCATCTCCCCTTCTAGTTTCCCTCAACTCCCTCTCCTCTCCATCTCCCCATGTCCTCCATGTTATTTGTTATGCTCCACAAATAAGTGAGACCATATGATACTTGACTCTCTCTGCTTGACTTATTTCGCTCAGCATAATTTCTTCCAGTCCCGTCCATGTTGCTACAAAAGTTGGGTATTCATCCTTTCTGATGGAGGCATAATCTCCATTGTGTATATGGACCACATCTTCCTTATCCATTCATCCGTTGAAGGGCATCTTGGTTCTTTCCACAGTTTGGCGACCATGGCCATTGCTGCAATAAACATTGGGGTACAGATGGCCCTTCTTTTCACTACATCTGTATCTTTGGGGTAAATACCCAGCAGTGCAATTGCAGGGTCATAGGGAAGCTCTATTCTTAATTTCTTCAGGAATCTCCACACTGTTCTCCAAAGTGGCTGTACTAACTTGTATTCCCACCAACAGTGTAAGAGGGTTCCCCTTTCTCCACATCCTCTCCAACACACGTTGTTTCCTGTCTTGCTAATTTTGGCCATTCTAACTGGTGTCAGGTGGTATCTCAATGTGGTTTTAATTTGAATCTCCCTGATGGCTAGTGATGATGAACATTTTTTCATGTGTCTGATAGCCATTTGTATGTCTTCATTGGAGAAGTGTCTGTTCATATCTTCTGCCCATTTTTTGATATGATTATCTGTTTTGTGTGTGTTGAGTTTGAGAAGTTCTTTATAGATCCTGGATATCAACCTTTTGTCTGTACTGTCATTTGCAAATGTCTTCTCCCATTCCGTGGTTTGCCTCTTTGTTTTGTTGACTGTTTCCTTTGCTGTGCAGAAGCTTTTGATCTTGATGAAGTCCCAAAAGTTCATTTTTGCTTTTGTTTCCTTGGCCTTTGGAGACATATCTTGAAAGAAGTTGCTGTGGCTGATATCGAAGAGGTTACTGCCTATGTTCTCCTCTAGGATTCTGATAGATTCCTGTCTCACGTTGAGGTCTTCTATCCATTTCGAGTTGATCTTTGTGTACGGTGTAAGAGAATGGTCGAGTTTCATTCTTCTACATATCGCTGTCCAGTTTTCCCAGCACCATTTATTGAAGAGACTGTCTTTTTTCCATTGAATACTTTTTCCTGTTTTGTTGAAGATTATTTCACCATAGAGTTGAAGGTCCATATCTGGGCTCTCCACTCTGTTCCACTGGTCTATGTGTCTGTTTTTAGCCAGTACCATGCTGTCTTGGTGATCACAGCTTTGTAGTAAAGCTTGAAATCGGGTAACGTGATGCCGCCAGTTTTGTTTTTGTTTTTCAACATTTCCTTAGCAATTCGGGGTCTCTTCTGATTCCATACAAATTTTAGGATTATTTGCTCCAGCTCTTTGAAAAATATCGGTGGAATTTTGATCGGAATGGCATTAAAAGTATAGATTGCTCTAGGCAGTATAGACATTTAACAATGTTTATTCTTCCAATCCAAGAGCATGGAACGGTCTTCCATCTTTTTGTGTCTTCTTCAATTTCTTTCATGAGTGTTCTGTAGTTCCTCGAGTACAGGTCCTTTACCTCTTTGGTTAGGTTTATTCCCAGGTATCTTATGGTTCTTGGTGCTATAGTAAATGGAATCGATTCTCTAATTTCCCTTTCTGTATTTTCATTGTTAGTGTATAAGAAAGCCACTGATTTCTGTACATTGACTTTGTATCCTGCCACGTTACTGAATTGCTGTATGAGTTCTAGTAGTTTGGGGGTGGAGTCTTTGGGGTTTTCCATATAAAGAATCATGTCATCTGCGAAGAGAGAGAGTTTGACTTCTTCCTTGCCAATTTGGATACCTTTTATTCCTCTTTGTTGTCTGATTGCCGTTGCTAGCTTTTCTTCTTTTTTTAAGAGACTTTTTTTTTAAAGATTTTATTTATTTATTTGACAGACAGAGATCACAAGTAGGCAGAGAGGTAGGCAGAGAGAGAGAGAGGAGGAAGCAGGCTCCCTGAGAGCAGAGAGCCTGACACAGGGCTCAATCCCAGTACCCTGACCTGACCTGAGCCGAAGGAAGAAGCTTTAACCCACTGAGCCACCCAGGCGCCCCTTTTTATTTTTTTCTTTTCATTGTCTTCTAGAATGCAGAACTTTTTGATATGAATATTAAGGTTATTCTGGTTCTTATTCCTTTGTATGTGACCTGTGGGTGATTTATACTCTGAAAGCTTTTAGGATCTCCTCTTTCTCCTTAATGTTTTGAAATTTTGTCATACTGTGGTTAGGCATGGGGCTTCTTTTCATTCCTTGGGAGGACATTCACTGTACCCTTTAATGTAGGGACTCATGTCCCTTACCTCTGAGAAAATTTTTTAAATCATTTCTCTGATTATTTTTTGACTACACCTTCTCTCCTCTTTTTTATGTGATCCCACTTATTTAAATAATGAGTCTCTTGGATCACTTCCCTTATGTACCTTATCTTTTTTTCCCTCCGATGTTTTCTTTATCTTTACCTATTGTTTTTCCTTTTTGGGGGATTTTTTTGACTTGTCCAGCAATTCCTCCACTGATTTTTTGGAATTTAAAAATACAATTTTAAATTCCAGGAGCTCTCTTTCTTATTAATATGCTTTTCTATTCTAAATGCATTTTTTAAAATGACTTTGAAGAGACAGAGCCTAAGTGCAATTTTATTTCCTGAATTTCTACTGTTTCTTCTAGAATAATCTCTTTGTTTATCTTTCCTGTATATTTACTGTTGGAAATATTGATTATGTGTCTGGGGATCCTTGATTTTCCATTCACATTTTATTATGGGGCATTAAGAATCTCATTAGGAATAAATAAAATCAACAAAGATAATGGAAAGTAAAAAATGACAAACAAACAGAAACAAATAAACCCAATTACATTTCAAAAAAAAAGCATAACCTCAGCAAAAAAGAAAATAAAGAACTACCTAACCTTAAACACAGCATTTTTACTGTATATCCTCAGGCTGTAGACAAAAAAGAAATATAAGCAAATATTAAACTGTAGTTAGTTGTTTGTTTTTTTACAGTGGTATGATTTGTTGTTTCCAAAAATACTTTATATGTGTTCTAGGATTCAGCACATTAGTAAATATATCATGTAAAATGGGAGCCAAAATTTTCACTATTAAAGAAGGGAGTTATAAATATGGAAAGGAAGATGGTTAGAATGAACCATATGGTGTTAAGTTGTAATTGGAAGTAACAGTAGGATTTTTAATAGATGTCTATACATGGATCTATTCTAGCTCCATCTTCTGAAAGCTTCATCTGCATTTATTTCATCATCCATTAAAAATGAAGAAATGCACAAAAGACCTGAATAGCTAATGTAAGCGTAATAAAGAAAAGCAAAGCTGGAGGTATCACAATTCTGGACTGAAGTTATATCACAAAGCTGTAGTGATCAAAACAGTATGGTACTGGCACAAAAATAGATATCTAGATCAATAGAACAGAATTGGAAACCCAGAAATAAACCCACAACTATATGGTCAATTAATCTTAACAAAGCAGGAAAGAATATCCAATGGGAAAAAGAGAGTCTCTGTGGTGTTGGGAAAAACTAGACAGTAAGCAAGGGAATGAAATTTAACCACTTTTTTATATCATACACAAAAATAAATTCAAAATTGATTAAAGATTTAAATGTGAGACCTGAAACCATAAAAATTCTGGAGAAGAGCACAGGGAGTATAACCTCTTTGACCCTGGCCATAGCAACTTCTTTCTAGATATATCCCCTGAGACAAGGGAAACAAAAGCAAAAATAAACTATTGGAACTTCATCAAGACAAAATAACTTCTGAACTACAAAGGAAACAATCCACAAAACTAAAAGGCAACACACAGAATGGGAGAAGATAATTTCAAATGACATATATGATAAAGCATTAGTATCCAAAATATAAAAAGAAATTATAAAACTGAACACCCCCAAAGCAAATAATCCAATTAAAAATGAGTAGAAGACATGAATAGATTTTTTTCCAAAGAATACATACAGATGGCCAACAGACAGATGAAATGATACTCAACATCATCCATTATTAGGAAAATACAAATCAAAGCTACAGTAGCAGTTTTCATTTCACACCTGTCAGAATGGGTAAAATCTGTTGAACAACTGGAAAGACAGAAAGAGAGGTAAACGAAGAAACAGACTCTTAATTATACAGAACAAATTGATGGTTACCAGGGGGGAGGTGGGTAGGGAGATGGATGAAATAGGTGATGGGCATTAAGGAGTGCACTTGTGATGAACACCAGGTACTGTATAGTTGTATGGAAGTGTTGAATCTCTATATTGTACAGCCGAAATTAATATCACACTGTAAGTTAACTACCTGGAATTTTTTTTAATCTAAACTCTAGTTAGTTAACATACAGTGCAATATTGGTTTCAGGAGTGGAGTTCAGTGGTTCATCACTTATATACAACACCCAGTGCTCATCATAACAAGTACCTTCCTTAATACCCATCACCCATCTAGCCCATCCCTCCCACATCCCTCCATAAACTCTCAGATTGTTCTCTGTCATTATGAGTCTCTCTGGTTTGGGGGCACCTGGGTGGCTCAGATGGTTAAGCACCTGCCTTTGGCTCTGATCATGATCTACAACTCCTGGGATGGAGCCCCATGTTGGGCTTCCAACTCAGCAGGAAGTCTGCATCTCCCTCTCCCTCTGCCTCTCCTCCTGCTTGTGCTCTGTCTTTCTCTCTCTCAAATGAATATATAAAATCTTTTGAAAAAGAGTCTCTTATGGTTTGTTTCCCTCCTCCTTTTCCCCCATCCCATATGTTCACATGTTTTGTTTCTTAAATTCTACATATGAGTAAAATCATATGGTATTTATCTTTCTCTGACTGGCTTCTTTCACTTAGCATAACATACCTCTAGCTCCATACACATCATTGCAATTGGAAAGATTTCATTCTTTTTGATGGCTGAGTAATATTCCATTGTATATATAGACCACATCTTTATCCATTCATCAGTTGATGGACATTTGGGCTCTTTCCATGGTTTGACTATCATCGATAATGCTACTATAAATGTCAGAGTGAAGGTATCCCTTTGAATCTGTATTTTTGTATCCTTTGGGTAAATAATAGTAGTGCTATTGCTGGATAGTAGGGTAGTTCTATTTTTAAATTTTTGAGGAACCTCCATATTGTTCTCCAGAGTGGCTCTACCACTTCATGTTCCCACCAACATTGTAAGAGGGTTCCCCTTTCTCCACATCCTCGACAACACCTGTTGTTAATTTTAGCCATTCTGACATGTGGGAGGTGGTATTTCACTGTGGTTTTGATCTGTATTTCCCTGATGATGAGTGATGTTGAACAACTGTTCATGTGTCTGTGAGCCACCTGGATGTCTTCTTTGGAAAAATGTCTATTCTTATCTTCTGCCCATTTCTTAACGTGATTATTTGATTTTGGGGGGTGTTGAATTTAATAAATTCTTTCTATATTTTGGCTACAAACCCTTTATCAGATATGCCATTTGCAAATATCTTCTTCCATTCTATAGACCACCTTTTAGTTCTGTTGTTTCCTTTACTATGCAGAAGACTTCTTACATTGATGGAGTCCCAATAGTTCATTTTTGGTTTTGTTTCCCTTGTCGCTGGAGATGTGTCTAGTAAGAAGTTGCTGAGATCAAAAAGGTTGCTGCATGTGTTCTTCTCCAGGATTTTTATGGTTTCCTTGCTCACATTTAGGTCTTCAATACATTTTGAATGTATTTTTGTGCATGGTATAAGAAGATGGTACAGTTTCATCTGTATGCTACTGTCTAGTTTTCCCAATACCATTTGTTGAAGAGAGTCTTTTTCCCATTGGACATTTTTCCCTGCTTTGTTGAAGATTAGTTGACCATATAGTTGTGGGTCCATTTTTGGATTTTCTATTCTGTTCCATTGATTTATATGTGTCTCTTTTTTTCTGCCAGTGCCATACTGTCTTGATGACTACAGCTTTATAATACAACTTGAGGTCCAGAATCATGATGCCTCCAGCTTTGTTTTTCTTTTTCAGGGTTGCTTTGGCTATTCAGGGTCTTTTGTGGTTCTATCCAAATTTTAGGATTGTTTGTTCTAGCTCTTGAAAAATGCTGATGGTATTTTGGTAGGAATTGCATTAAATATGTAGACTGCTTTGGGCAGTATATACATTTTAACAATACATGTTCTTCCAATTGATGAGCATGGAATGTTTTTCCATTTCTTTGTGTCTTCTTCAATTTCTTTCATAAGCATTCTATAGTTTTCAGAATACAGATCATTGGTCTATTTGGTTAGGTTTATTCCTAGGTATCTTATGGTTTTTGGTACAATTGTAAATGGGATCAATTCCTTGATTCCTTTTTCTGTTACTTCATTATTGGTGTATAGAAATGCAACTGATTTCTGTAAGTTGATTTTATATCCTGTGACTTTGCTGAATTCATATATTTGCTTCTAGCTATTCTTAGGGAGTCTTTTGGGTTTTCTACATAAAGTATCATGTTGTCTGCAAATAGTGAAAGTTTGACTTCTTCCTTGCTGATTAGGATGTCTTTTACTTCTTTTCAATGTCTGATTGCTGAGGCTGAATTCTAGTACTATGTTAAGTATTAATGGTGAGAGTGGACATCTCTGTCTTATTCCTAACTGTAGAGGAAAAGCACCAGTTTTTCCCCATTGAGGATGATATTACCTGTGGATCTTTCATATATGGCCTTTATGATGTTGAAGTATAACTAATCAGAATTTAAATAAAAACTGAAAAAAATGAAGAAATGCCTGGTTTCAGAGCTGAAGCAAAGAAAATACAAAACGAGCCTGAAATATCTTGGAGTGCCAAAAAGCAAGGATATGCTCAAAGAATGTTGGAGACATGTCAAAAGGACACAGGAGCCAGTTTGAAGGGAGCTCCTACTGAGACAATTTGAGTATCAAAATAAATAACAAAAGTAATAAAATATAACCCATAAAATATGTGAGAATTCACAAACCCATGCTGATATAAATTAATGCATAAATGGAGATGGAAACGCTTTTCTTTATAATAGAATGCCAACTAATAAATGTAAGAGAAATGCTGGAATTAGAAAAATTTTATTTGGCAACCACTATAGTAATGATTGTTTTAGGCAAGAATCATCAATGGATGCTGAAACTAGTAGGTAAAAATGTGATATAATACAAAACAGGAGATTTACATAGCCCAAAGTATCTCCCCAGAAGTTAGTTATTATCTACAAAGAGAAATGTAGGAACTTAATAGTGGACAGACTTGGCCAACACCACCTTAAAACAAACATGAAAGTAAACATTACCAGTAATGAGACAGACATTACATACCTGATGATATGATGACCTGAGAAAGATAAAACATTGCCTCTGCAAAATGTTCGATAAGAATGCATAAGCCAAATTTAATCTTGAGGAAACATCAAGAAACTGAAGGTGAGGAATATTCATTTTACAAAATAAATGGCCTCTACGCTCCAAAAATTTTAAGTTCCTGTCAAGAAAGAAAAAGAAAGATGGGGGAAACTCATCCCAATTAAGGGGGCTGGATCAGATCTTGGATCAGAATAAAAACTTTATTTTCATTCTGCTATAAATATATTAGTGAATCAATCAGTATGAACTGAATACAGTTTATAGATTAGATAATAGTATTATATCAATGTTAGTTTGATGGTTTTGGTAATTCTACTGCAGTTATATGAGAATATCTTTGTTCTTGTGGAACTGGCACTGAAGCATTTAAGAGTAAAGTGGAATCATGCCTGTCACTTCCTCTCAAATGGTTTAAAATTATATGTATAGGGGTGCCTGGGTGGCTCAGTGGGTTAAAGCCTCTGCCTTCGGCTCAGGTCATGATCCCAGGGTCCTGGGATTGAGCCCCGCATCAGACTCTCTGCTCAGCAGGGAACCTGCTTCCTCCTCTCTCTCTGCCTGCCTCTCTGCCTACTTGTGATCTCTGTCTGTCAAATAAATAAATAAATAATCTTAAAAAAATTATATATATAAATTTTTAGGTAGATAAATGTAAATGTAGATAGATAGGAGAAGACAAAGCAAATATGGTAAAATGTTAACACTTTGGTGAATATGAGTGACGAGTATACAGGAATTTTTTTAGCATTTTTGTAACTTTTCTGTAAATATGAAGTAATTTAAAAATAAAAATAAAGAAGCATTTTAAAAATCTGGTTAGGAGCTAGTGGGAGGGCCTTGTTGATTGACAAGCTTTCTTTTAGGATGAAGGGGGATGAGCTGGACAATATACTAGGGAACCCCAAATGTCAGAAAATGAAGGCATTTACTTTTTTTGGAGTTTGTCAATTCTTTAGAGAACAATCTTCCAATTTTTTGGAAGTGCTGACTGCTTAGAATGGGAATGAAAAAGTTGTTAGACTGCTTAGCTGACTACTAAGAATGGGAGTGAATAAGTTGTTAGAAGGTAATAGGGTGATAGGACTGAAATCCTAGTACCTGTGTTCTCTGCCTAATATCTGAATCATTTGAGAAATTGACAAAGGAGACAATTGAGACAAAGAAGAAAAGCATACGCACAACAAAATAGCATCTTTATATCCATAAATTTGAACTTTAATATGAGGCTAAATTGGTTTCCTAACACTGAAGCCTAGAGTTAGAGAGTTCACCCACTCAGTTGTCTACAATGCTGAACCATCCATACCAGGCCTCCCCATAAAGGCAGGGCCTGTTCTGCTAAGGTGATTGCATGGTGGAGATCCATTCAGAGTATGCTTTCTCTGTGGGCAGGACCCTCCCTAGAAGGAGAGAGGAAGGGCCTAGACTTACCCGCTTGGTTTCTCCTTCCAAACTCACCAATTAGAGTTATGGGAAGAGACAAGAAATGTTTAAGAAATCCCTTCTCCTGGAAACCAGGAATGGAGAGTTACTCCCTACAGAGAGGGTTCTGCTCTTCTAGAGTATAGAGACTCTCAACACCCATGTCTTCAGCCTCACTTTCCACATGTACCCAGCATCAAAACTAGTTCTTTTTAACAATTACTCTGAAGGTCATCAAGAGAAGATTCTAAAGAATACAGAGAAGGCACAGGCAGAGAAATGCAACAAAAGCACACTAATATGAAGCTGTGCCATGTAGCTCACAGAAGAATCAACAACCAAGAAAGAATGGATTGTCTACAATGTTATATCAGTAAAAGGGTGCAGTAATATGAATTTTGGAGAAAAGCCTCTGGATTGTAATTCTAAACTAGAGCATCAGTAATATATATATAGAAAGGTGATGGCAGAAGCTCAATTGCAAGGGGTCAAAGGGGATTGAACATTTCCCTTCTTGTGTCTTCCTTCATTACCTTACAAAGCACCCTATATATGCCCTGCCTCTCCCACTAAGGATACAGACTTTATTATCTTGGCCATCACACTTTTTAGCTCTCCTTTCAATTGTGGATCAGCAGTGTGATGATGGAGAGAAAGGATGTGGTAAGAGTCTCTTGTGCTAGCAGGCTGGCTCTCATCTCAGTGCTGGTCATTTGTCAGCTTTGTGCAGCCAGAACTTTTCCCAATGAAAAGGGGCACTGAGAAAAACCAAGAACTGAGAAAAACCAAGAACTGTTTTGCCCAGGCAAGAATAGAATTTGTCCCACTCCCAGAGAGTCAAATTTGACTTCACAAGGACCTGCAGTCAACCCACCTGATAGAGGCCATGTAGAAGCAGAATGGCAGAGAGGAACAAACATTAGCTCTGAAATCAGATACGGGTTCAAAACATACCTCTGCTATTTACCACATGAGTGACATTGGATAAATTACTTAACATTTTTGAGCTTTAGTTGCCTCAACTATATAGCAGGGATAGCATTCATTCACACACAAATATTTACTGGGCATCTACCAAGTGACTGAAATTATGAACAACACAGGCACATCCTCCCAGCGCTTATAGTCTAATAGGAAAGCAGACATTGCCAAAATAATCACAACACATATTAAGTGCTAATGGAGTGGACAGAGGCAAGACAGAGGGGAAATGGACTTATTAACTATGTGGAGTTATGAAAATGATGATGGATGAAAATGGGGTAAAGAGAGAACACCAAATGGTGGGAGGGGAATTCAGTGTGCAAAATCTCAGAAATAAAAGAGAATGTAATACTTGGAAGAAAAAATAATATCAACATTGTCTGCAAATAGAGTACAAAGGAGTGAGAAATGAAGCTGAAAGATAAGAATGAGCCAGATCTTAGTGGGCCTTAAGGTAAAGTTAAAGATTTTGAACTTTTTTCTTTAGTGCAGTGGTGAGAGCAAGACAAAAGATTTTTAAAGCAGGGCTACTAAGAGTAATGTCGTCCATAATAGCAGAGTAAGGGACACCAGAAATTATTTCCTCCATGAAATCAGTAAGAATACTAGAATACTAGCAGCAATGATCAGAATTTACTTTTTTTCAGATCTTTGGACATAAACTAGAATTCTTCAGTAGTTAGAGGAGTGTTTATTCCAGAAGACTGACTCTCACTAACAACAACATATTTTGTGGCATTTTAACTTACCCTATTACCAATACCCTTTTCAGCTCCACGTGGCCCACAGTCACAGTGAAATCAGAAGCAAATCAAAGTGAATCACAGTGAAATCAGAAGTCAATCAAAGAGGCAGAACAGAGTAGGAGCTCTATTCTATGAAAGTGTAACATTTTCCTATACTATTGAAATTAAGTAGATATTAATCTAAAGTAGATTGTTTTAAATTAAGTTGTGAATTGTAATCTCCAGGGCAAAAAGTAAGAAAATAATTCAAAAGCATAGTAAAGGAGAGGAAAAGGAAGTTAAAAATTATACACTGAAAATACTAATTTAACATAAAAAGAAAGCAGTAATGGAGGACTAGATAAAAAAGACATAAAATGCACATGGAACAAAGCAAAATTGCAGATGTAAATTCTACCTTATTAATACAAGAAATACACATGGCTTCAACACTTTAATCAAAAGCAGAGATCTGCAGAATGGATAAAGAAACATGATGCAACTATGTGCTGTTTATAACAGACATACTTTACATTCAAAAACACAAATAAGCTGAAAGTAAAACAATCAAAAGATATGCCATGCAAACACTAATCAAGAGACCTGGATTGGCTATATTAATATCAGATAAAATAGATAAGACAAAGGTTGTTAGTAATGATAAAAAAAGATATTTAATAATGATGAAAGAGTCAATCCATCAAGAAGATATCATCATTTTAAACATAGGCATGTTTAAAAATGAAGCCCCAAAATACAAGAAACATAAATTGACAGAATTGAAGAAACAGAAAAACAATATTAATTGGAGACTTTGGTACCCCACTTTTACTTATGTATAGAACAACTAGATAGAAGATCAAGGAAATAGAAGACTTCAACAATACTATGGACAAACTATAACTACTAGAAAACTCCACACGACAAAATCAGAATATTTGTCCCTACTAAATATGAGGCATTTAATAAAATTAGTAATTAATAACAGAAAGACTTTAGGAAATTCACAAATGTGTGTAAATTAAACAACTCAGTTCTAAATAACCAACAGGCCAAAGAATAAATCATAACAGAAATGAGAAAGAAACTTTGATATGCATGAAAACAAAAACATAAAACACAAAACTTGTGAGACGTCTTCTCTGGGCTTTCTTTTAAAAGAAAACTAGTCATGTTCAGGAGCACTTTACCCTCATAAGTTAATCACCTCTCCAAAGCCCCACATCCCAGCACCATCACATCAGGGGTTAGGCTTCAATATGTGCATGTTGGGAAACACAAATATTCAGTTCATAGTATAGGAGTAAGCTAAAGCAATGCTTAGAGGGAAATTTATAGATACAAGCCTATATATATTTTAAAAGAATTCAAATCATTAATCTAAATTTCCACCTTAGGAAGCTAGTAATAGAAAAGCAAACTAACCCCTAGCAACCAGAGGGAAAGAAATAATAAAGGATAGATGGGAAATAAATGAAATGGTGAGCAGAAAAAAATAGAGAAAATCAAAGAAAACAAGAGATGGTGCTTAGAGAACACCAAAAATATTGGCATACATTTGACCAAGCAGAAAAGGGGTGGGGTAGAGAAAACTGAAATTACCAGAATTAGAAATTAAAAGGGGGATATTACCACCAGTTTTAAGGGAAAAGAGGATTATAAGGAAATGCTATAAACAGTTGTATGCCAAAAATAACATATGAAATAGACAAATTTCTAAAAACACACAAAACTACCAAAAACAACTGAAGAAGAAATAGAAAATCTGAACAGGCCTAGAACAAGCAAAGTGACTGTATTAGTAATAATAATAATTAAAAAAAAAACAACGAAAATCCCAGGGCCAAAATGATTTCACTGATTAGTTCTACAAAATATTTATTAAGAAATTAACACCAATCACTAAAATATGTTTCCAGTAAATGAAAGATGTAGGAATACTTCCCAATTCATACTATGAGGACAGTATTACCTTGATACCCAAGCCAGAAAAAGACATTATATGAAAATAAATTACAGATCAATATCTCTTATGAATATAGACATAGAAACCTTCAACACAGCACACTAGCAAACTAACAACATATAAAAAGGATTTTTAAAGGGGCTCCTGGGTGGCTCAGCCAAAGGCTCGCTGCCTTTGGCTCAAGACATGATCTCAGGGTCCTGGGATAGAGTCCCACATCGGGCTCTCTGCTCAGCAGGGAGCCTGCTTCTCTCTCTCTCTCTCTCTCTCTCTCTCTCTCTGCCTGCCTCTCTGTCTAGTTGTGATCTCTCTCTGTCAAATAAATAAATAAATAAAATCTTCTAAAAAATCTTAGAAAAAAAGGATTTTTAAGCATGAATAGGAGGTATTTATGTGAGAAATGCAAGGTTGGTTTACCACATAAAAATCAATCAATGGCACAATGGCAATAGAATAAAGAACAAAAACCTCATAATCATCTTTAAAAATAAAGTATTTGACCTCAACAAATTAGGATTAGAGGGGAGCTTTCTCAATCTGATAAAGGAGATCTCTGAAAATCTTATAGATAACATCATGCTTAAAGGGAAAGACTATTTTCTACCTAAAAGCAGGATAAAAACAAAACAAGATATCTGTGTTTGGCATTTCTTTCTTTCTTTCTTTTCTTTTCTTTTTTTTTTTTTTTAGATTTTATTTACTTATTTGAGAGAGAGACAGAGAGTGAGCAAGGGTGAGTGAGAGAGAGCAGAACACAAGCCAGGGAAGGGGCAGAGGGAGAGGGAGGAGCAAACTCCCCACTGAGTAGGGAGCCTGACATGGGACTCAATCCCAGTACCCTGGGATCCTGATCTGAGCTGAAGGTAGATGCTTAACTGAGTGAGCCAACCAGGTACCCCTGCTTTTGCTATTTCTATTTAACACTGTAATGGCAGTATTAATCAGAGAAATTAAGGAAGAAAAAGAAATGAAAAGTATCCAGTTTGGAAAGGAGTAAAACAATCTCTAGTTGCACAGAACATGATCTTTTACATATAAAACCATAAAAATCTATTTGAGCTAATTAATGAGTTCAGCAAGGTTGTACAAGATCAATACACAAAATCAACTGTATTTCATATAGTAGCAATGTGCAATCTCAAAACTAAATTAAGGAAACAATTCAATTTACATCACTTTTGAAAAAACAAATACTTAGGAATACATTTTATTTTTTTTTTTTTCACCAAAACAATTCTCATGATGCCCAAACTTTCAACGTTTTTATTGAGGTTTAATTGATTGACCTAAATTATATTAGTCTCAAGTTGCAATATAATGATTTGATATTTGTACATATTGTGAAATAAGTCTAGTTAACATAAGTCACAATACAAGCTCACTGAATTTTTTTTTATGTGATGGGAACATTTGAATTTACTCTCAGCAACTTTCACATATGTGTTACTGTATTAATTAACTATAGTCAACAGGCTGTACTCTTCATCCTCAAGACATTTATTTTTTAACTGGATTTTATCTTTCACACATTTGGCCCTCCCCCAAACCCTCAACTCTGGCAACCACCAATCCGTTTGGTGTACCTGTGAGTTTTTATTTTTTATTCCTTACTGAGTTTTTTTAAATTTTAGTTCCTGTATAGTTAACATACGATGTTATATTAGCTCCAGGTATATAATATAGATTTAACAATCCTATGCATTCCTCAGTGCTCATCATGATAAGTGTACTCTATTTTTTTTTAAAGATTCTTTTTATTAGAGAGAGAGAGAGAGAGAGCAAGCACACACATGAGTGGGGGGAGAGGCAGAGGGGGAGAGAGAATCCTCAAGCAGACCCATGCTGAGCACATGACCCATGCTGACCCAGGACTCTGCAATCATGACCTAAGCCAAAATCAAGAGTGGGTCCCTTATCCAACTGAGCCACCCATGCATCCCAGTAAGTATACTCTTTAATCCACCTACTTCACCCATCCCCCCACCCACCTCACCTCTGGTAAACATCAGTTTGTTCTCTAGAGTTAAGAATCTGTTTCTTGGTTTGTCTCTCCTTTTCTATTGCAAGTTTGTTTGTTTCATAAATTCCACGTGAGTGTTAATTATGATATTTGTCTTTCTCTGACTTATTTTGCTTAGAACTATGCTCTCTATCTCCATCCATGTTGTGGAAAATGGCAAGATTTCAATTCTGTATGGCTGCATAATATTCCATTATATATATTATAATATATATAGTACCCTATCTTCTTTATCCATTCATCTATCAGTGGATACTTGGGCTGCTTTCATAATGTGGCCATTGCAAATGATGCTGCTATAAACATAAGCGTTCATGTATCCTTTTGAATTAGTACTTTTATATTTTTTCGGTAAACACCCAGTAGTGCAATTACTGGGTCCTAGGGTAGTTTTGTTTTTTAATTTTTGAGGAACCTCCAAACTGTTCTCCAGAGTAGCTGCACCACCTTTCATTCCCACCAACACTGTAGGAGTGATCTCCTTTCTCCACATCATCACCAACACCTGCTGTTTCTTGTGTTTTTTATTTTAGCCATTCTGACAGATGTGAACTGATAGCTCACTGTGGTTTTGATTTGTATTTCCCTGATGATAAGTAATGTTGAGCATCTTTTCATGTATCTGTTGGCCATCTGTATATCCTCTTTGAAGAAATATCTATTCATGTCTTATGCCCATTTTTAATTGGATTGTTTGTTTTTTGGAGTGTTGTGTTGCATAAGTTCTTTTTTAAAAAAATTTATTTATTTATTTTCAGCGTAACAGTACTCATTGTTTTTGCACCACACCCAGTGCTCCATGCTATACGTGCCCTCTCTATTACCCTCCACCTGGTTCCCCAACCTCCCACCCCCACCCCTTCAAAACCCTCAGGTTGTTTTTCAGAGTCCATAGTCTCTCATGGTTCATCTCCCCTTCCAATTTCCCACAACTCCCTTCTCCTCTCCATCTCCCCATGTCCTCCATGTTCTTTGTTATGCTCCACAAATAAGTGAAACCATATGATACTTGACTCTCTCTGCTTGACTTATTTCGTTCAGCATAATCTCTTCCAGTCCCGTCCATGTTGCTACAAAAGTTGGGTATTCATCCTTTCTGATGGAGGCATAATACTCCATCGTGTATATGGACCACATCTTCCTTATCCATTTGTCCGTTGAAGGGCATCTTGGTTCTTTCCACAGTTTGGCACAAAATGCAATACTGGTTTCTGGAGTAGGATTCAGTGATTCATCACTTAACGTTCAACACCCAGTGCTCATCATAACAAGTGCCCTCCTTAATCCTTATCACCCATCTAGCCGATCTCCCACAGATCTCCCTCTATCAACCCTGAGTTTGTTCTCTATTGTTAAGAATCTCTTATGTCTTCTTTCTCTCTTTTTTTTCCTTTCCCCCTTCTCATAAGAAAACAAGATCCATCTACATTCTGCCTATAAGACACTCATTTGAAACCTAAAGACATCTGCAGACTGAAAGTGAGGGGATGGAGAACAACCTATCATGCTAATGTTAGTCAAAAGAAAGTTGGAGTAGCTATACTTATATCAGACAAACTAGGCTTTAAAAATAAAGAGTGTAACAAGAAATGAAGACAGGAATTATATCATGAGTAAGTAAATCAAGAATATCTAACAATTGTAAATATTTATACCCCCAACATTAGAGCACTCAAATATATAAATCAGTTTATAAGAAACATAAAGAAATGCATTGATAATAATACAATAATAGTAGGAGACAATTAAAATCACTTTTACAGCAACAGAAAGATCATGTAAGCAGAAAATCAATAAGGAAACAATGGCTTTGAATGACAAACTGGACTGGATGTCCATAACAGATATATTCAGAACATTACATCCTAAATCATCAGAATATGCATTCTTCTCAAGTGCACATGAAACATTCTTCAGAATAGATCACATATTGGGTCACAAATCAACCCTCAACAAGTACAAAAAGACTGAGATCATACTATGTACATTTTCAGACCACAACACTATGAAACTGGGAAGTCAACCATAAGAAAAAATTTGGAAAGACCTCAAATACATGGAACTTAAAGAACATCCTAATAAGGAATGAATGGATTAACCAGGAAATTAAAGAAAAATTTTATGAATACATTGAAGCAAATGAAAATGAAAGCACAACAGACCAAAACCTTTGGGATGTAGCAAAAGCAATCCTAAGAGGGAAGTATATTTCAGTACAGGCCACAAGAAGCAAGAAAAATCTCAAATACACAATGTAAACTTACACCTAAAGGAGCTGAAAAAAAAGAACACCAAATAAAGCCTATAGCCAGCAGAAGAAGGGAATAAAGGTTAGAGAAGAAATAAATGATATACAAACAAACAAACAAACAAAAAACTAGAAAGAATTAGTCAAACTAAGAGCTGGTTCTTCAAAAGAAAAAAAAATTGATAAACACCAAGCCAGACTTATCAAAAAGAAAAGAGAAAGGATACAAAAAGATAAAATCATAAATGCAAGAGGAGAGATACAACCAACACCACAGAAATATAAACAATTATAAGAGAATACTATGAAAAATTAACATGCCAACAAATTGGGCAACCTGGAAGAAAAGGAAAATTCCTAGAACCTTATAAAGTACCAAAACTGAAACAGGAAGAAACAGAAGATTTGAGCAGACCCCTCACAGCAAAGAAATTGAATCAGTAATCAAAAATCACAGCAAAGAAATTGAATCAGTAATCAAAAATCTCCTAACAAACCAAAGTCCTGAACGAGATGGCTTCCAGGGGAATTTTGCCAGACATTTAAAGAAGAGTTAATACCTCTACTTCTCAAAATGTTCCAAAATATAGAAATGGAAGGAATACTTCCAAACTCATTCTACAAAGCCAGCATAACTTGATTTCAAAAACAGACAAAGGCTCCACTTAGGGGTCTTATAGGCCAGTATCCCTGATGAACATGGACACAAAAATTGTCAATAAAAAAGTAAATCGAATTCAACAGTACATTAAAAGAATTATTCGCCACGATCAAGTGGGATTTATTCCTGGGCTTCAGGGGTGGTTCAATATTCACAAAACAATTAACACAATACACCACATCAATAAAAGAAAGGCTAAGAACCATTAAATCCTGTCAATAGATGCAGAAAAAGCTTTTGACAAAATACAGCATCCTTTTCTGATAAAAACCTTCAACAAAGTAGGAAGAGAGGGAACATACCTCAATATCATAAAGGCCATATACAAAAGACCCACAATTGATATCACTCTCAATAGGGAAAAACTGAAAGCTTTTCCTTTATGGTCAGGAACAAGACAGGGATGTCCACTCACCAGTTTGATTTAACAAAGTACTAGAAGTCCTAGCCTCAGCAATCAGACAGCAAGAAGAAATAAAAGGCATCCAAACCAATAAAGAGGAAGTCAAACTTTCACTATATACAGATAACATGATATTCTATGTAGAAAACCCAAAAGACTCCAAAAAATTGCTAGAAGTCATACATGAATAATACAATCACAGAATCAATGCACTTCTATACACTAATAATGAAGCAGCAGAAAAGGAAATCAAGGAACCAATCCCATTTGCAATTGCACCAAAACAGTAAGATACTTAGGAATAAATCTAACTAAAGAAGTAAAAGACCTATACCCTGAACACTATAGAACACTTAATAAAGGAATTGAAGAGGATATATATAAATGGAAAAGCATTCTATGTTCATGGATTCAAAGAGCATTGTTAAAATGCCTATACTACCCAAAGCCATCTACATATTTAATGCAATCTCCACCAAAATGCTACCAGCATTTTTCACAGAGCTAGAACCAAAAATGTTAAAATTTGTATGGAACCACAAAAGACCCCGAATAGCCAAAGCAATTCTGAAAAAGAAAAACAAAATGAGAGGCATCAAAACTCTGGATTTCGAGTTATATTACAAAGGATGCCTTTCATTTCTTGATTGTTGTTGGTAGGATTTCCTGTACTCTGCTGAATAAAAGTCATAAAAGTGGACATCCTTATTTCTGAACTTAAGGGAAATCTTCAGTTTTTCCACATTAAAGATGATGTTTGCTGTGGGTTTTTCCACGTATGGGCTTTATTATGTTGAGGTATGTTTCCTCTAAACCTACATTGTTGAGGGGTTTTATCATGAATGGATGTTGTACTTTGTCAAATGCTTTTTGTGTCTATTGAAATGATCATAATGTTCTTATCCTTTCTCTTACTGATATGATGTGTCACAAGGATTGTTTTGTCAGTATTGAACCACTCTTGGGGCACCTGGGTGGCTCAGTGGGTTAAGCCTCTGCCTTCAGCTCAGGTCATGATCCCAGAGTCCTGGGATCGAGCCCCGCATCGGGCTTTCTGCTCTGCAGGGAGCCTGCTTCCCTTACTCTCTCTCTGCCTGCCTCTCTGCCTACTTGTGCTCTCTGTCTGTCAAATAAATAAATAAAATCCTTTTTTTAAAGATTTTATTTATTTATTTGAGAAAGAGAGAGCATGAGAGTAGAGAGGTCAGCAGGAGAAGCAGACTCCCTGCCAAGCAGGGAGCCTGATGTGGGACTCGATCCCGGGGCTCCAGGATCATGACCTGAGCCGAATGCAGTTGCTCAACCAACTGATCCATCCAGGCGCCCAATAAAATCCTTTTAAAAAAAAAAGTATTGAGGGGCGCCTGGGTGGCTCAGTGGATTGGGCCGCTGCCTTCGGCTCAGGTCATGATCTCGGGGTCCTGGGATTAAGCCCCGAGTCGGGCTCTCTGCTCCGCGGGGAGCCTGCTTCCTCCTCTCTCTCTGCCTGCCTCTCTGCCTACTTGTGATCTCTCTGTCAAATAAATAAATAAAATCTTAAAAAAAAAAAAGTATTGAACCACTCTTGAACCCCAGGAATAAATCCCACTTGATCCTAGTGAATGAATTTTTTAATGTATTGTTTGGTTTGCTAGTATTTACTAAGAATTTTTGCATCCATATTCATCAGGGATATTGACCTGTAGGTTCTCTTTTTTAGTGGAGTCTTTATCTGGTTTTGGTATCAGGGTAATGCTGGACTCATAGAATGAATATGGAGGTATTCCTTCCTTTTCTAATTTTTGGAGTACTTTGAGAATAAGCATTAATTCTTCTACCAAACATATTGGCCTGTGAAGCCAATCTGGTCCTGGACTTTTCTTTGGTGGGAGTTTTTGATAACTGCTTCCATTTCTTTGCTGGTTGTCTTTTCAAGTTTTCTATTTCTTCTTGTTTCAGTTTTGGTACTTTTTATGTTTCTAGGAATTTATCCATTTCTTCCAGGTTGTCCAGTATGTTACCATATAGTCTTTCATAATATTCTCTTAGAATTCTGTGGTGTCGTTTGTGATTTCTTCTCTCTCATTTGTGAGTTTATTAATTTGTGATCTTTCTCTTTTCTTTTTGATAAGTCTGACTAAAGGTTTATCAGTTTTATTAAATTTTTCAAAGAACCAGCTCCTGGTTTCACTGATCAGTTCTATTGGTTTTTAAGTTTCTGTATCACAATTTTTTGTTTTAGTCTTTATTATTGTCTTCCTTTTGCTGGCTTTAGGCCTTTTTTGTTGTTCTTTTTCCAGCTCCTGTAGGTGTAAGTTTAGGCTGTTTATTTGAGATTTTTCTTGCTTCTTAAGGTAGGCCTGTAGTGCTGTATACTTCTCTCTTAGGACTGCTTTTGACACATCCCTAAGTTTTGGACCACTGTGTTTTCATTTTCATTTGTTTCTATGTGTTTTCTTGTTGTTGTTGTTGTTGTTGTTGTTGTTGTTTTAACTTCAAGTTTTTATTTGAATTACAGTTAGTTAACATATAACATAATGTTAGTTTCAGGAGTAGAATTTAGTGATTTATTACTTACATACAACACCAAGTGCTCATCACACGTGCCCTTTTTAATACCCGGTACCCATTTAACCTATCTCCCTGCCCACTTCCCTTCCAGCAATCCCCAGTTTGTTCTCTATAGTTAAAAGTCTATGATTATCCTATTTTTATTTCATTTCCTGTTTAAGCCACTCACTTTTTAGTATCATGTTGTTTGACATCCATGTATTTGTGGTCTTTCCAGTTTTTTCCTTGTGGTTGACTTCCAGTTTCATAGTGTTGTGGTGAGAAAGGATGCATGGTATAATTTCAATCTTTTTCTATTTGTTGAGGCCTGATTTGTGACCCAGATATGATCTATTCTGAAGAATATTATATATGTGCTTGAAAAGAATGTGTATTCCGCTGCTTTAGGATGGAATGTTCTGAAGATATCTGTTAAGTCCTTCTGGTCCAGTGTGTCATTCAAAGCTATTCTTTCCTTGTTGATTTTTTTGTTTATATGATCTATTCATTGATGTAACTGGGGAGTTAAGGTCCTATTACTATTGTTTTATTGTCAATGACTTCTTTTATGTTTGTTTTTAATTATTTTATACATTTTTGTGCTCCCGTCTTGGGTACATACATATTTACATTTGTTATATCTTGTTGGATTGTCCCCTTTATTATGACATAGTGCCCTTCTTTGTCTCTTATTACAGTCTTTGTTTTAAAGTCTCATTTTTCTGATCTAAGTATTGCTAGCCCAGGTTTCTTTTGACATCCATTTGCTTGATAAATGATTCCCCATCCCTCACTTTCAACATGCAGGTATATGTGGATCTAAAATGAGTCTCTTGGGGTGCTCAGGTGGCTAAGTTGGTTGAGCATCTAACTCATGGTTTTGGTTCGTGTCATGGTCTCAGTCATGGGATCAAGCCCCATGTTGGGCTCCACACTCAGTGGGCAGCCTGCTTGAGATTCTCTCCCTCTCCCTCTGCCCATCCTCCTGCTTGTGCTATCTCCCTCTCTAAAAATAAATAAATTTTTAAAATAAAATAAAATGAGTCTCTTATAAGAAGAATATAGATAGTCTGTTTTTTCCCCAGTCCATTCAGATTCAGAGTAATTGTTTTAAACACTTATCCATCCATTTTGATAGAGAAAGAGAACACGGAGGGTTGGGACAGAGGGAGAGGGAGTCTTAAGTAGACTATGGACAGAGTGGGGAGCCTGATTCAGGGCTCAATATCATGACCCTGAGACCACAAGCTGAACTGAAACCAAGAGCCAGACGTTTAGCCAACTGCCCCACCCAGGTGCCCCTACATTCAGAGTAATTATTGATAGATATATTTTTAGTACCATTTTATTACTTGTTTTGTCATTGTTTATGGAGATTTTCTCTGATCCTTTCTTGTCTTTGTCCCTCTTTCTTTTCCAATCAAAGAATCCCCTTTAATATTTTTTCTGTGACTGGTTTAGTGGTCACAAATTCCTTTAGTTTTTGTTTGTCTAGGAAACTCTTTATCTCTCCTACTATTCTGAGCGATAGCCTTGCTGGATAGAGTATTCTTGGCTGCAGATTTTTGCATTCAGTATTTTAAATATACTGTGCCATTCCCTTCTGGTTTTCCAAGTTTCTACTTAGAGAGCTGCAGATAGACTTATGGGTCTGTAAGTTAAGAACTTCTTTTGTCTTACTGCTTTTAAGATTTTTTTCTTCATGAATACATTTTGCAAATTTAATTATGTCTTGGTGTTGGCCTACTTTGTTTGATTTCGATGGGAGTGCTCTGTGCCTCTTGAATCTGGATGTCTGTTTCCTTCCCCAGATTAGGAAATTTTCAGCTATTATTTCCTCAAATTTTTGGTTCCCTTTTTCCTCTCTTCTTCTTCTGAGACTCCTATAAAATATATTTTGTTATATTTCATGAAGTCACTGAGTTCCTCAGGTCTATTCTCCTCCTCCTTCATAATTCTTTTTCTCTTTTGTTCAGCTTCATTTTCTTTTCTTTCCTTTTTTTTTTTTAAGAGAGAGACAGAGTATGCACAAATGGTGGGGGAAAGGTGCTGCTGAAGGACAGGAATTGAGAGAGAATCCTAAGCAGGCTCTGTCCCCAGTGTGGAGCCAAGGTGGGGCTTGATATCACATCCTTGAGATCATGACCTGAGCCAAAATCAAGTCAGATGCTTAACTGACTGAGCTGCCCAGGCATCCCCCAGCTTATTTTTTTTAATTTAATTTTAGTTTTTTCAGTGTTCCAAGATTCATTGTTTATGCACTACACCCAGTGCTCCATGCAAAAAGTGCCCTCCTTAACACCCACCACCAGTTTCACCCATCCCCCCACCTCCCTCCCCTCAAAAACCCTCAGTTTGTTTCTCAAAGTCCACAGTCTCTCATGCTTCGTCTCCCCCTCCCAATTCACTTTTGCCCCAATTCACTTTTCCTTTCCTTCTCCTAATGTCCTCCATGGTATTCCTTATGTTCCACAAGTAAGTGAAACCATATGATAATTGACTCTATCTGTTTGACTTATTTTACTCAGCATAATCTCCTCCAGTCCCGTCCATGTTGATACAAAAGTTGGGTATTCATCCTTTCTGATGGAGGTGTAATATTCCATTGTATATGTGAACCATATCTTCTTTATCCATTTGTCTGTTGAAGGGCATCTTGGCTCTCTCTGTTTGGTGATTGTGGCTATTGCTGCTATGAACATTGGGATACATATGGCTCTTCTTTTCACTGCATCTGTATCTTTGGGATAAATACCCAGTAATGCAATTGCAGGGTCATAGGGTAGCTCTATTTTTAATTTCTTAAGGAATCTCCATGCTGTTTTCCAAAGTGCACCCCCAGCTTATTAAGATAGATTATTTATTTGTTTATTTATTTATTGGAGACAGAGAGAGTGCAGGAGGAGGGTCAGATGGAGAGGGAGAGAGAAACTTAAGCAGATTCTATGCTGATCCAGAGCCCAATGTGGGGCCTAATCTCACGACCCCAAGATCATGACCTGTGCCAAAACTAAGAATTAGACATGCAACTGACTGTGCCACCCAGGTGCCCCATATATTTTTGTCTTCTACATCACTAATTAATTCCCTTGCCTTTTCCAGCCTACCGTGCATTTCATCAGGGGTGTTTCCAATCTTGTTTATTGCAGTCTTCATGTCTGATTCTTTTTTATCCCTTTTATCTCTATTAAGGGTCTCCCTGCTTTCCTTTATTCTTTTTTAAAGCTCAGTGAGTATCCTTATGAGTGTTGATTTAAATCATCCATCAGGTGTGTTACTTATATCTGTTTTGCATAGATCTCTGGCCAAGGCCTTGTTCTTTCATTTGGGATAAATTCCTCCATCTTGGCCTTTTGTCTAAGTCTCTGACTTTTTTTTCTGTGTTAGGAAAGCCAGTTATATTTCCTGCTCATGCCGTGTCTGTTGCATGCACTTTGCTTGGTGTGTTGTGGCTGCTCTATCCTTCATGCCAGTTGCTAGTAGAGGCTGTCCTTGCCTTCAGTGCGCAGTGTTTGGTCCTTGGTCTGAATGTGGCAAGTTTTAATCATGTGTGCTCTGGTATGCTTATGAAAGGGGACCCTATACTTCTGCTAGTAGAACTGAGGCCCTGCAGAACTCTCTGGTCAAGAGATATGGTGTGGGCAGAGGTTTGTGCTGGTCTTCTGGGTGAGGGGCCCACAGCACTGGGACTGAGATTAGCATTCCTAAGAAGGGAGATTCCACCAAACAGCAGGGGTTTGGGGCCTAGTGTTTCCAAGTTAGGCATCCAGTGTGTGCAATGTGCTGCTTCCAGAAGGTGGCTCTGTGTTTATGCTGAGGGGTGGAGGAGGGAAATGGTGCCAGCCAGTTCCATTGTTTTACAAGAGGTGTCTGGGTGAAAGCTGCCTCTCAGGGACAGGCTCCAAGTAGAGCAAATAATCTCACCACTGTGTGCCCCAGGCATTAGATCACTGTTTCCGTGCTGTCTGCCCCTGGGTTGTTTGCCTTATCTCTAGGAGCAGGGCAGTCCCACCAGGCACTATCTCCGCCAAGTCTGCTGACCTTTAAAACTCTTGGCTTAAAGCCCTGCTGGTTGCAAGAACTCACAAAATTCAGTCCCTCTGTTTTCCCAGCCAAAGGCTTTGGGGGAAACGTTCTCCTTTTATTTTCCCTGTGTGCTCCTCTATCCTTTTCTGTGACCATAGCTCACCCCCTCTGTAGCACCTACATGGAAAATGGATGGTGATCCATTTTCCCCTAAACCATGTCCACAGGTCTTAAGTTCCTTGATGTGGCCTCTTTTCTCCCTTTGGTTGTGGAGTTTATTCTGTCAGTCTTCAGGTAAATTTGTGGGGTATTTAGGATGATTTGATAGTTATCTATTCATGTTCATGGGACAGTCTCGTGCCCTCCTACTCCAGTTCAAGGAGTACTTGCAAGGATACTAGTCTTGCGTAATAGACTACGTAAGCCATGAGTTGTGCTCTCATTTCAAGTGCTACTAATTATAGAGTTGTTGAATGGGCTATGCCACTTCCTGTGTGCTCTGGTTAGGTTCCCTGGTTAGATGTATTCAGTGGTAAGTAGGGCTATGAATTAGAGTTCCTGCCCTGGCATAGCATAAGCACCTCTGAAGACAAAAGCTCTTGGTTGTCTTAAGTCAAACTAACCTGTACCCCTACCCCCTGACTGAACAATGTCATTGTCTTTCCTCTGAAAACTATTGGCTTTGCCTACCTCTAGACTCAAGTGCTGCTGAGCCACACAGCCTCCAGGAGTTGTCTCCAGCTTTTCTGGTCTGATGAGACCAGAAGACACTTCACAGTAAGTGAGGCTGTCTCAGCTCCCTTACCTGCCTGGGGGTAGGGGCACTCTAGGCTACTCTCAACTTCTCAGTCTCTTGATTGGAAGAGGCAAGGAGCTACCCTCAGCTTTGGCTATGAATTAATCTCCCTGCCCAGTACTGGCTTGGCTCAGGGGGTCTTTCAGTTCAAGTACCACTGGGCCAGCACAGTTTCCAGGAATTTTTGTCAGACCTTCTGGTCAGATGGGGCTGGAAGACCCTCCATAGTGGATGGAGCTGTGCCTCTGCATAGGCAACATGGGTTCTACAGCATATCTCATTTGGGGATCTGAATCAGGCACACCCGCACCCCATCAAGTTCACTAGTCAGGGTGTGCCTCCAACTTGGTTCTGTAAGTGAGCAAAACTGCTAGGTGGGGTTATTATACAGGTATTGTAGATAAGAGTCTGGTTCAGCCAAGATCCATGTGCTGGTTGTTGCACCAGACTCCGAGTGGTTGAGCCCATAAATCTCCCTATAATCCCCAGGGTGTGAGATCAGAGCAGGGGCTCCTGCAGAGCAACCCACAATGATGGAGGGGCTGCTTGTCCCCTGGGGCTATCTTGTCACACTGGAGGAACTAGAAGCTTAGGGGAGACCTCTCCACATGGTGTTGTGCTGGCCTGAGGGAGGAGCAATGTCATCAAAATGTAGGTATTTCTTTTGCCCGTCTACCTGTGTTGGTCTCTGTGGTACAGGGGGATGCTTCAGTCTCACCCATATGCTCTACAATTCTCTCAGTGGTGTCTTGTTCTTGAATAGTTGTTAGTTGTTGTTCTTGTGAGGGGGGGAGCAAAGTTAGGAGCAACCTATGCCGCCAACTTGATGATATCACTACCTTGATATTTGAAATACCTTGGCATTTTTGAATCCTCAGTATCTAGCATAATATAATGCTCAGTCTGTTAAGTATGTGAACATTTAATCACCCATGCATCTAATCACTCATTCTTCCCTTTCACCTGACAAGAGGTTTCTCCACTTTCTCCAAGGCTAAATCTACCAACTCTATTCAGAATCACAGTTCTTTTCATCTCCTTTAGGTAGTTACTCCCCTAATAAACTCTTTTACTTGGAGCCTATCACTATTTCACACGAGCTTCTTCCTTTTCCACTGTTACATATGCACCTATCCACTGACAAAACATTGGTGGTTTTCTTCTTTTTCTTTTCTTTCTTTTTTTCTTGGCATTAGGTTATGGCCCTTTCAGCTACTCTACTGTGTTATGTTATATAAAGAGCAGTGGACTGGAAATGAAAACTGTTTTATTCTGGCTCCTTTTAACAGTGTTGGGTAAGTAGCCTTCCCTCTCTGGCCCTCAGCTTCTCATTTTGTAAAATGAGAAAATAGAATTAATTATCTCTAAAATTCCTTTCATCTCCAATGTTCTGTGCCTGATATGACTCTACAAATAAGAAACCAATACTCAGTACCTTCATTTCCCGGTAACAGGAAACATCAAAAAATTTTTTTTTTAGATTTTATTTATTTGACAGAGAGAGAGAGATTACAAGTAGGCAGAGAGGCAGGCAGAGAGAGAGAGAAGGAAGCAGACTCCCCGCTGAGCAGAGAGCCCGACACGGGACTTGATCCCAAGACCCTGAGATCATGACCTGAGCTGAAGGCAGCGGCCTAACCCACTGAGCCACCCAGGTGTCCCAACATCAAAAAAAATTTTAAAGAATGGCATTTGTATCCAGCTATCTATTGCCACTATAATGCTGTATACCAAACCACTCAAAATTCAATAGATTAAAACAATAAGCACTTATCTAGTCCTTGAGTCTGCAGACTGGCAACTTAGGTTGGGTACAGCTGCAAAGTTCTTCTAGTCTTAGAGGGCTCACTCATTTGTCTGACAGTCATTTGGTAGTGGGCTAATCTAGAATAGCTATGGCTAGGATGACTAGGCTATGTTCCATATGTCCAGCAGGTGAACTCAGGCAGGTTCTCTCAAGATACGGCCATGAAATGAGAGACAAATAAAAAACACACAGAGCCTCGGGTATTCTGGATCAGAAATTGCACACCATTACTTTTGCCAGATTTTATCAGGCAAAACAAGCTATGAAGACCACCTAGAAAGAAGGGGTAGAGAACAGGTTCTGCATTTTATTGAGCAGAACTCCAAAGTCACATGGTGAAGGGCAGGGATTCAGAGAGGGGTAAAACACTGGGACACTAGTGCAATCAATTTACTATATTCTTCTAGCCAAATATATTTTCTCAATTCTTACTTCTCATCATGCCTCCACGCTCAGCATGTAGTATCTATTTATTGCTTACTTTTCTTTTAACTAACTCAACATGTTTCTTGAACACCTTCTTTGTGCAAGGCACTCATTCTTAGGTTGTTGGAGTATAAAACTTTCTGTAAGGGTAGCAGAGCACAGCAGGAAGAGCATAGGCTTCTGAATAAAGACGAGAGCTGTGTTCATGTTCCACCTTTGCTGCTTACCAAATCCACACTGCTTCCTCCTCTAAAAACGAAGGAAACTACCTCAAAAGGTTCATGTAAGATAAAGGTAGCATGTAGAAATGCACAGCACATAAATAAGATTCATTCCCTCCTCCTCATCTTTGATTCTTATTCAGTCCTGCCCTTTAGCAGCTATACCCGTCAACAAGACTGAAACAGTACATTCTCTCAACATGCATCACATCTGCAGACTCAAATTTACATTTCTAGCATGATTTTTTACTATACTTAAGACTCATATTTCCGGTTGTTTTTAGGATATGGCCACTTTGATAGCCAAACTCAACATCTCCCCAACTATTCTCAGGAAGACACCATTCTTCCAGACCCATGGTTAGAAATATATTGGCACTCCTTTCTTCTCTCTGCCCTACTTGCAATCCAACTTTTCGATATGTCCTCATTTATTCCTTTATAAGGAACTTCCTTTGAGATATTCCCCTGCTCGAGAACTTTTGAAAACATCCTATTTCCTACCACAGTACTCACTATTCCTACCACAACTACTCACAATTTCCTACTTTTCAATACCTACCCTCAATAACTTGATCTCATCTTATCCACCTTTATTTCCCAAAGTTAGTTGAATTCATTTCAGTATGCAAGATATCATTAGAAAAGGATCAATATTTACATGAAGATCAACTCTGCAATTGTGTTCTTGAGACTGGCTTTATCACCCAAGGCATACTACCTCACTTATCTGAGCCTACTTCCTTAGCTAGAAGCTTAGAAGTTTTATCTGCCTTGTAAAGTGAAATATATAAAGGCAGCTAGAAAATTTTCACAAAGCATTCTGATATGTACAGGACAGTGACACACTTGCACATGTGTAGATAGATGGCTTTAGACTTGGCTGCTACCTCTCATCTTTCTTCTTAAATATTCCCTACCATCTGGAATGCCCCCCCCCTCCTCTTGGAGGATACAAATTCTCCCAATATTTCAAAGACTTTCTCCTATACTCACTGACCATTCTAAGGTTTTATGTGGTACCAAAAATAAGAATCACAATGCATTTCAACTTTGAGTGTGCACGGATGGTGAGGAATTGGGTTTCTCCAAGTAGATCATAAACTGAAGGCAGAAACCACTACTGTCCCCAGCAGATGGGTGAAAACCCAGTTTCCCACCATATTATTAAGCTACCTGATTGATGTGGCTTAGTTTAAGTGGGTAGGTATGATTTTAATTTGGCAAGGAACTAATATAGAAGACTATGGAGTCATAAAACCTGAGTTTGAACCCAGGCCGCACCACTCACTGAGACTCTGGACAATTTATTTAACCTCCCCAAATTCCCAGGTTTCAAAACTTTGAAATAAGGTTAGTAACAAAATGTTAAAAGGCTGCTGTGATTAGAAGAGATACTGTTATAAAGTAGCTAACATAATACCTGGTGTATATTACTTGCTCAGTAAATGTGATTTAAAATTACTGCCTGTCCAATCCTACACAGCATTTGGTACTGTCTGATGACAATATATTACATCTGAAAACAGTATGTAGCAAACATCTCTGTGTCTTTCAGTTCAAGAATAGACACGTACAAAATCTTTTCCAGTGTTTTTATTTGCACGTTTAACATTCACAAATCATCTTACAGAATTATTCTTTCCATAGGTTCATTATTTACAGGGAAGATCAGGATTAAAATGGAGTATTGAAGAGAACCAAGAAATTACCAGCAGTGATGGCACAGAGCACAAAGGCTCTGAAATAAACAGAACAGAGTGAATAAGAGCAGCATGTGGTTACTTCCTACCAGGTGGAACCACTGACTTCATTAAAGCAAAGTCCTTACTCTGTTATTTACCCCACCTAGTTTAACCCAATTAAAAAAGGATTTTATTCTCACACTCCTGCTCTCTGAGGTTTTAGAAATATAACTGGTATTATAAGTGACTAGATGCATACCCTGACTATAAGCACCTAAATAAACAGGTTAAATTTTGATGCACTAATCTTCCCTCTGGGAGAATTAAAATGAAAGAGGCAGAAGTTGGTTGACTCTTAAGACTTTGGGAAAAAGAAGAGGAGCATGCGTGCATGCATGTGTCGGGTGGGGGATAGGAGACAAAAGGGGCTGAAGGTGGGGGAAGGCAGGAAACCTAACTCTTCCAATATACAACTGCTCTTGTGTTTTTCTCAGATGCTAATATAGTGTTCTATTACTGGGGGGGGGGGGGAATGAGAGTTATCTATCTCCATTCAGTTGTAGGGTGTAATGGCTAATGACTGGGAGCATACCCATACCCTAGGAAAAGGGTATATTCATTTCATGTACATAACAATGCAATTCAAAACTGTGTCCTACTATGTTCCCATTTAGTGTTTTCCTATTTTGAATCAATTTACTGTGTGACCTTGGGCAATTTACTTAATCTTTCTGTGACTCAATTTTCTACTTGTAAAATGAGAATTGTAGCACTTTTTGTTACGGAGTATTTCTGTGACTCAATTTTCTACTTGTAAAATGAGAATTGTAGCACTTTTTGTTACGGAGTAGAGGAGATACATAAAAAGCACTTAAGAAGTGCCTGGCCAAATCAATAGAGACAGAAAGCAGATTGGTGGCTGCCAAAGGCTGGGGAGAAAGGGAAAAGAAGTGATGCTACTGGATACAGGATTTTACTGGGAGGTGATGAAAATGTTCTAAAATGAGCTAGTGGTGATAACACACAATTACGTGAATATACTGAAAAAATCACTTAATTGTACATCACTTTAAAAGGGTGAATCTTATGGTAAAGTATATCTCAACAAAGCTGTTATAAAAATTCTTAAAAAAATAGAATATTGCCTGGCACAGTGTAAGTGCCCAATAAATATTAGCCATTATTAGTAGTAATATTATTGTTATTATTATTACTTAGCCATACTATGGCCTGAGTAAATTCCTAGAAATTACTTATTTTCAATAAAAGCCCACAAAATCTAGAAAAGTATTTCTAATTTACATACATGAATTAACATTCACAGCTTTATCTCTATCCAAACTGTCTCAGAAATTAACAGTCTAATTAAGAATAACAATTTCAGTATTTTACTCTGGAATAAAACAGCTCATGCAACAGATGTCTGATCATATCATTATAGCATGTAGATAAATTCCAATGACTTGATGTCACCCAAGGATTTGAAATGACAGGAGATTTTCATTTTCATCTTCAGGGAGTCCAGGTACAGTAAGTAGTTAGATTATAAGAAGTATACAATTAAATCTTTAACTACAGGCTTGCTAGCCTTCTAATCGCATCTGGGAGATACTTTATAAAAAGACAAATATAGTAAACAGTAAAATGCTGACTGGTCCTATGTCCTGTGACAAGCCCACCTTGCCCAACAACAGAAAAACCCATCACAATAAAAAGATCCTATTCAACTCATGTAATAAGACTCCCAAGAGGCAAAAGACTTGACAATTAATGGTTGACATTTAAGACTACACTGCACATTCAAATACGTTTACATCAGTTGAGTTTTTATAATCTGCAGAGCAATTATATCCAGTCTTCACCTTCCTATTGCTAAAGAATGTTACAACAGAGGCTCAGTCTCAGAAGTAGGAGCAGCAAGTGACAACCCATGACAGTGATGCGCCACATTCAGCAAGGATTTGGTAATTTGGTAATTGGTAATGATGCTCACACACTTGAGTTTCATCGAAAGCATGAAACTTTCCAATTCCTAGAACAGGGTTTCCTTTGTTAAAATCCCTTTCTCAGGGGAACCCTCCTACACTGTTGGTGGGAATGCAAGCTGGTGCAACCACTCTGGAAAACAGCATGGAGGTTCCTCAAAATGTTGAAAATAAAACTACCCTATGACCCAGCAATTGCACTACTGGGTATTTACCCTAAAGATACAAACATAGTGATCCAAAGGGGCACGTGTACCCGAATGTTTATAGCAGCAATGTCTACAATAGCCAAACTATGGAAAGAACCTAGATGTCCATCAACAGATGAATGGATAAAGAAGATGTGGTATATATACACAATGGAATACTATGCAGCCATCAAAAGAAATGAAATCTTGCCATTTGCGACGACGTGGATGGAACTAGAGGGCATCATGCTTAGTGAAATAAGTCAATCAGAGAAAGACAACTATCATATGATCTCCCTGATATGAGGACATGGAGAAGCAACATGGGGGGTTAGTACGATAGGAGAAGAATAAATGAAACAAGATGGGATTGGGAGGGAGACAAACCATAAATGACTCTTAATCTCACAAAACAAACTGGGGGTTGCGGGGGGGAGGTGGGGTTGGGAGAGGGGGAGGGGGTTATGGACATTGGGGAGGTATGTGCTATCGTGAGTGCTGTGAAGTGTGTAAACCTGGCGATTCACAGACCTGTACCCCTGGGGATAAAAATACATTATATGTTTATAAAAAAAAAAAATTGGAAGGGGAGGCGAACCATAAGAGACTATGAACTCTGAAAAACAACCTGAGGGTTTTGAAGGGTCAGGGGTGGGAGGTTGGGGGAAATAGGTGGTGGGTAATAGGGAGGGCACGTTTTGCATGGAGCACTGGGTGTTGTGCAAAAACAATGAATACTGTTATGCTGAAAAAAAAAAATCCCTTTCTCTTCTAGTCTTTCTTTCTATAATTAGCCATGTGCCTTTGCAGCAAACCAGGGAAAGCTGTGTTACGTTTACAACTTCCATATAATCAGGTCTTCTGCCACAGAGAGCAATGCACTTTTTTTTGCATATATTAAGAAAATAATCATTTATACCATAAAACTGACCATTCATTTTCAGAAAGATCATCTCCATTTTACCCATCTTCATTTAAATCAAATGAAACCATGCCTTAAATCACCCAAGAGCAAGAGATTAACACACAGAACAAACTGCCTTAACGCCCAATATAACCCCCTACCCCCTCTCCCCACCCACACAACTGCCACCCCTGTTGTAACCTTAAAAATTTCTGACCAAAATATTTAGCCTAAGTAAAATTCGGTAGGCAATTATCTTTTGAGAAACATGATCATTTCTTTAATTTTACATTATAACCACTGGGACAGATTATGAAATAACTTTGGAAAAGAGAAGATTTTAGTAAAGGCTGGGAAATTTCAGATGATGGAAATGGATGATAACTTAAGGACCAATTTCAAAATCAAAACCAGTTTCAAAATATTGTCTTTACCAATTCAAGACTGAAAAATTGGCTTTGTGCTCACCAGGTTTATTTTAAAATTTAGAAGAGAAACTGAAATGAATATAAATATATAATAATCAAAACCCCTGGAGAAGGCTGGGATTGAGAGGACCAACTTTTTAATGCTCAGTAATTTAGTGATAACTCCAAGAACCCATTTGTCCTAGTAGTGTTCTTGGTTAATCTGGGAATGGACAAAATATGTTTTTAAAATTATATATCTATGTGTAGATAGTCTTTAGATAAAAAATGAATAAATATTTAGATTCCATGATAAAGAAAAACCATGGAATAAATTCCTATCTTTGTAAGTAACTGTATATACAATGAATGGTTTTTGCCTGACTCCTAATCTTTTGTCTATTAAGAGTTCTTCAATGTGCAATTTATAGATGGCAGTAGTTCATATTACCCTCAAGGAACCCTGTTTAGCTTTGAATCAGCCTTTCCAGACACTCTACTTCCTGAAGAGCCTTCACACTTGCGTGTATAAATAGCTGAGAATACAAGTAGGTGCACATGTGCAAAAAAAAAGTGCTTATCTAAAGAAGAGCTAAGCAGCTTTACAAACAAAGTTTACAACCAAGAAAATAAATTGCTATTCCCCAACCCAAGAAGCACATCTAATGAAAAAACTGCTAAGCCCACTACGAAGAGGTAGCAGCTGTAAACCCATGGCATCCAACATCATGCTCTACGCATCTAGCTGTTCTGTGAACCAGCCATCAGAACACTAAATCCCTCCATGTGCACGGGGTTAAATGCAGGCTTCTGATTTAGCTTTACTTTCTAGTTAAAGTCCAGACTACATAGAATAACAAGGACTTCCTTAGAGCTATGCTGTGTCCAAAATGCCTCATTCTACCCTGAAGAAGAAACAAGTGCCCAAATGATAATATGCATTAAGGACCTACCAATCTAAATTTTTGAGTTCTCCCACTTGGATAAGTTCAAGCACTGGTCCACCAAGAGCTTCAATGATAGGAAAATTACATATTGACTACTAACAGCTTGCGTATTCAAAGCTAGGGAGCAAGATTAAAAACTAGAGTGTCAATGAGGTGCTGTTAATAAGCATGGTGGAAAGGGAACCATACAGAATGACTAAAGAAGCTGATTCTTTACCTGTCCCTCGCTTTTTTAGAAAGCAACAAGTGCAGAATTTTCTCCGGTCAAAATCTGAATACTGGTTAATGCATGTTTTCTCCTCTACAATTATGAAGCCCCTTCCTAACCTCTGTCATTGCCTTTTTAAGCCTAAGAAAGGAATAAGACAAAATGGATAGACTACCCATTCCTATTTATGAAAAGAGAGGCATATTCTAATAGTCATAAGGCAATGTGTTTAAGAGCTGCACCTGAACTGGTATTCTCAAAACTGAAAATACAGCAGTTAATTCCACTCAACTTGCAGGATGTATCCATGTGCTTCCCAAATCACTGGCTGTCACTTGAATGGACCACAGTGACCCTATCATGCCTTAAGGCAGCACTATACTGCATATACTACATATTTTAAAGAAATAACATCAAGAGGCAAAGGACAGCCTTTCAAACATCAGTTCCTTATAAGCAGTGATGGTGCTTTATGGCTCCCTTTTAATATCCTCACATACCAAATACCTCCAAAATTACACAAAAGAGGGCCAGAGGGAAAGTTCCATGGTGAATTGCATCTTTCAGATGAGCTTTCAATTCACTGGTTTTTAATTTCCATTTCCTGATTTACTGAGGAGTGAATGTGAGAATCATCCAACTGATGACAAAATAGAACAGGAAAACAGGATAAATGGCCAGGGCTTTGCGGTTTGGAGGCTGGCTATCGGCAAGAAAAGCTGTAGAGGCTAAACAAAACAAACAAAACAAAATGGAATCTTTAATATAATAAGACTGTCACAACCACTAACATTTACTATACTTTAATGTACTTGGCATAGTCTGGAACACAGAATTACACAAAAAGTTCAGTTATATTTGTGACCTTTGGGGAAAAATGCATTCTGCGGCATAGTTTTCCAGACAGTTGAGAGCTACTTGTTTCCAATACTAAACTCTGAAAGTTGTCAACCATTTCACATGAAAATTTTTCTAAAAGGGGCTTCCTAACCTTTTCTGAGAAGTTACTGATCTGTGATGAATACACTGAGAAAAATGTCTAAGGCGAGTTGCTCCTATGGCAAATGGCCCCATACTGCTGTGCTTCTTGAGTAATTGTTCTCATTATTCAGTTATTGGCTCTTTTAGATGTTATCCCTCTTGTCCACCCAGGAAATGAGACTCAACCTTTCACACATCTGATTACCCTTTGCAGGCAATCTTTCCTGAACAACCATCACATAACCTCCCATTGCAGGCAGAACTGCCCACTTATGTCCTCTGTGTCCCCACCATACCCTGCACAGATTTCCATCTCCCACCTGGGACACCTATTGCCCTTAAGTGTTTACATGTCTGGCTGCTCCACTATGTTATGAACTCTGAGAATAGAGACCGTGCCTAGCACAATGCCTGACACATAGTTTGTGCTCAAGAACTATCTGCTGAATTAGAAAATGGAATGCTTATAGGAGCCTCTCTCTCTTCTAAGATTCTACTTCCTGAACAGCTATAAGCCTGGACACCGGATATTTACAACTACAAGTATGCTAAGCTATCAGACTCTAAGTGAGGGAATGAGGGGGTTCTCCCATGAGTAAAGCACTCAAGCTTAACACACAGTCTTCATAATATTAATTCTGGCATTCTCAGACTATATTTTTGGACTACTTCTTGGATTTTAACCATGTTCCAGAGCAAATGTATGTTAATGCACTTAAAAATATTAGGCAGTCTGTCTATCCCATGCAGTAAGAAGCCAGTGAACAGTTCTAGTTGAAGGTAGAATTTTAAGAGAATTTTAGGAATGCGATAACAATGAGCACATGGCATTCACTGCCACCACTACGGGCTCTTCCTAATCTTTGGCAGAATTTTCTATTCTAATCAGAATCTAATCAGAATTAGATTCTAATCTAAGCAGAAAAGTACTACATGATGATACACATAACAACCTATACTGGGAGGTGGTATAACTGGGAGGTGACAGGTGTGTCACCTGCTTGGGTTTGAAACTTAATTCCCCTATTCACTAGTTATGTGTCATAGGGCAAGTTGTTTAACCTCACTGGGTCTGTTCCTCATATGTAAAAATGGGACTAATAATACTACTTTTTATGAGTTGTGAGGATTAAGTGAGATAATACATATAAAGCACCCACAACAGTGCTTAGCCTAGAATAAGCAATCTGTAAATGCTGGCTACTATTCTTATCATGATTAGTTTGTTAGGAAAAGTCCCAAGTCATTTCTTAAGTAACCTACGCCTCCTATATGCTAGGATCTGAGCTAGGTCTAGTGTAATCTCCTTTCCTGACCCTGTCACTTATTTAAGAATAAAAAAGAAAGGATATGACCCTCCACATCTCACAAGTCCAGATATCCAATTCTGATAAGATGGACAGCATCCCTATCATTGCCTACTTGGAGAAGAGGGTTCTGTGGATGATACTGGCAAGAATCCTATCACTCTCATATGACTCAGGAGTTACACTGCACCTCGTCTGGTCATTATCTCTAACTCATATTTTTGTCTGCTTTGCTACTGTAGAGATAAGTACATTCTTACCTACTATAGACCAGGCAAACATCACGATAACCACAAAAAAACGGACCATGAAGTTTATAGGTCCTGGCTCGGCCAAAAGCACCAACCGGCAAACCAGCATTGCCACCGTCAAGGGAAGTATACAGTAACCCAGTACACAGAGGCTCTGAAAAAAAGATCTAAAAATAACATACATCTTTAAAGATCATAAATATAGTTGATCTGTATCATGATACAGCTTATTACACAGATTTCTATATATCGTAGATTGTTACCTTCCTTCAAATATGTAATACCTATACCCTAACATTGATTCTATAAGGAGGCTTCTGTATTAAGCATATGCTTTAATTTTTCTCTCCCTCTACTCTTTCTCCCTTCCTTTCAAACTCCTTGAGAGTCAACCATCTAGGGTCCCAGATGATCTACTCTAATTCCTAGAGACTTCCTTCTCCCACTGAACCTCTAAGACAGTGTGGTTCTTAATCTTTTCTAGTTTAAAGACCTAGTTGAGAATTTGTTAGAAGCTATGGACCATCTCCTCCACAAAATGGACATAATCTTCTAACACAAAAAAAGTCTCCACATGATTTCAGGAGCTGGAGAGAGCATATGAAGCTTATATAAGACCCTAGATAATTTAAGGTAAGTTAAACTAGGTGATCTCTGTTCGGTGGGTTTAAGAGAATTTCTCTTTAGCCCTCATTTATTTTCATTTTTCTTTAAAAAAATACCTAACTAGCCAGACTTCCTTAAAAGTCTGAGATATGCTACCTGGCAAGGCAAAAAGTACATTTTAATAATACTCACATGTTTCCTCCAAGAAGTTTTGAGTTGAGGGTGATAGTAACTGCACCAAACCAGACAATGACAAACACTTCTGCAAACTGGGGTCCTCCATCCCTTTCACTATCTATAGAGCTTCTTTGAAGCATTCTGTGAGAAGGAAATGGCATGAGAATTGCTTCATCTTTTATTTACAGCAATAAAGTTAAAGCAAACTTTGAATCAGGGAGCTATCCTAAACCTCACCTGAAGATCTATAATATATAGGTTGTACGAAAGCAAGATGTCAGAAATATTTGGCAAGGCTCTCTTATTTCCAATTCCAAATGCCTCAGGACTGCACGGGTCACCACATCTGGTCTTGCTGGGATGTGTAAATGGATTACTGAAGACGTTTTTGGTTAAAGCAGAGGTTATAAACTGAAGGGTCAAATGTGGCTCACAGACATGGAGTTATCCGTCTGTACAAGACTTAAAATGGGTTTAAATTCAAGTGACAATATTTTAAAATTGGCAGGTTTCACTTAAAAATATGTATTTCTGGGGGCGCCTGTGTGGCTCAGTGTGTTAAGCCGCTGCCTTCGGCTCAGGTCATGATCTCAGGGCCCTGGGATCGAGTCCCACATCAGGCTCTCTGCTCAGCAGGGAGCCTGCCTCCCTCTCTCTCTTTCTGCCTGCCTCTCTGCCTACTTGTGATCTCTCTCTGTCAAATAAATAAATAAAATCTTTAAAAAAAATATGTATTTCTGGATTTTCTTGAAAAATCTGAAGAATTTCTAACAGTGGGCCTACATTCCTACATGGCAACAACTAGGAGCAGTTGACTGACATAGCAGCAGGTCCCTTCACAAGGGGCTTCAGGTCACCAAATCATGTACACATTCAGGTTACTTCTCTACCCCTTAGATACATTTGCATTTGTAATCCTTCAGTTAAGGCTTTAGTTCTGACACTTATTTATTATTTTTTAAGATTTTATTTATATGAGAGAGAACAGAGCAAAAGAGAAAAAAATGAGCTGGGGTTGGGCAGAGGGAGAGGGAGAAACAGGCTACCTGTTGAGCAAGGAGCAGGACCGGGGACTAGATGCCAGGAACCAGGGATCATAAGCTGAGCCCAAGGCAGACACTTAACTGATTGAGGCACCCAGGCACCCCTAGTTCTGACATTTCAGAATGGAAAGAGTCTATAAACCTATCTAGTTGATTTTTTTGAATCAAAACACAGATTATTACTAAAAGACTTTACTTTAAAATGGAGTAGTTGAATAGGCACTGATATATCATCTCTTTGTCTAAGAATTTTACAGACATAAACTTTTGAATTGTGGACTAGAACACTTGGACTGAATGTTATTTTTTTCCAGAAAAATAATAAGTAACACCAAACTCACAACCTCTTTTAGTAAGTCTTGCCCTGCTATGCTGCTTGCCAGGGCAGGCTTCTGTATTCTGTACCTGTACGTACTCATTCTGAGTCCTAACAATCCGATGCACTGATCACTTGTCTGGAATCTCTACTGCTTTGGGAACAGGAAGGGAGAACATTAATGGGCCTCGAAGGCAGGAGATCCAGAAAGTGACCCAAGATTTGTCATTAGGTATGTTAACTAGAGTACATCACTGGATGTCTTGAGACTCCAGTTTTCCTCTCTGCACATAAACTGGGTTAAACTAAATAATCTCTAATGTTAATCTTTTAAAACTAAAAAAAGTATATGCTCTTTTAAAACTAAAAAAAGTATATGCTCAGTCATTCTAATATAAACCTGTCCATCAAGGCATTGGAATATTGCCCTTGATGTGGTTATTAAAGGCATAAGAAACAGCACTCTACATTACTACCTAAATTACCACACGTTTAATTCACATTAAAAAATGGGCTGAGAGGGGTGCCTGGGTGGCTCAGTGGGTTAAGCATCTGCCTTCAGCTCAGGTCATGATCTCAGGGTCCTGGGATCGAGCCCCACATCAGGTTTTCTGCTCAGCAGGGAGCCTGCTTCCCTCTCTCTCTCTCTCTCTCTCTCTCTATCTCTCTCTGCCTGCCTCTCTGCTTACTTGTGATCTGTCAAATAAATAAATAAAATCTTTAAAAAAAATGGGCGGAGAAGCCATTAACAAATTTGTTCAATTTAGAATCATAAAAAGTCAAGCCTAGAAGGGATCCTCAGCCATCTCCTTTTATAGATATGGAAAAGGAGACCCAGGGGGTTAGCTGGGAAGAGATGTAAAATAATCACAGAGGAAGACAATGGGCAGTCAAGGAAACCTGAGGTTGAATCCCAAATCTACCACTGATTGTGTAATCTCAGTTCAGTCCCCAGTCTCTTTGAACCTAAGCTTGTTTGTCAAAATAAGAAAATAATATTCTTGGGGTCCCTGAGTGGCTCAGTGGGTTAAAGCCTCTGCCTTCGGTTCAGGTCATGCTCTCAGGGTCCTGGGATCGAGCCCCGCATCTGGCTCCCTGCTCACCAGGAAGCCTGCTTCCTCCTCTCTCTCTGCCTGCCTCACTGCCTACTTGTGATTCTGTCTGTCAAATAAATAAAAATCTTAAAAAGAAAGAAAAGAAAGTAATATTCTTGCTATGAGGATAAAATAAAGAGAAGGTATTTAAAAGTTTTCTGTAAACTGGAAAAAAATCATTATACACATTTTGGTTCTAAGTAGTCCAAAATTGCTCTGGTGATAGCACAGTCAGGATGAGAACTCAGAAGTGAATCATAATGCAGTATTTTTTCCACACTACCAATGGTTATATTCCCCTCTCCAATGGAACTATGCTCTCCTGTCTTCTCCCTTTACGTGCAAAGTGTATGGAAAGCCTAACACTTTGAAGTATGATCTTGCTTTGAACTTGACCACTTCTACTCTTCCTAATTTATTCTCATTCTCATTCATATTATTAAGATTTAAGAAGAATTAGGTTTACAAATAAATAGTTTAATTACAAATAGTTTAAGTACAAATATTTAATTCACTTAGTTTACTGATGGGGGGGTGCATGAGAGTAAACAAATGTCATTTCAAGAGAAATGGCTAAAACAGGCTAAGAAGTTATTGGTAAACCGAGAGAAGCGTAATTTTCAGATCTTTGATTCTATCACTCTTTGAATTGATCTGGAAAACTACTTGACTTTTTAGATTGAAATCATAAGGAGTACAATATATCATAGAAATCCTAAATAAAATATTCAAAATTCCCCTCAATTTTGAAACTCCACATAAGAAAGTATAGTCTATCTCAAATTGCAGAGGAAGGAAATGTAAGTACTTACAATGCAAGTGTCACACAAAGGATCAAAGGGCCCCACAGATCCCCTACAAGAGAAGAAAAAAACAGAAGACTGTTAAGAAACAACTATGTAGTATTTTCTATCTTTATTCCAATTATCTACCCCTCCCACTCTTAGAATTCAGACATCAAGGCTCTTTCTGTCTGCCCAAGTCTACCCAACCTCTCCTACCCCTCTACCTGCCTTCCCTGCTCCCTGATTCTGAATGCCCTTCTTCATATATCCTTTAAATTTTGTTGACTTCATAGACCACAAATCACCCCTCTTCCACCTACTAAGCCACATTCCGACATGCTATAAAGACCAATGGGCCAGAAGTCAAAAGACTTAGGTGCCCTAGCCTCAGAAAGAGCCAAGTCACTCCATCAAACTGAGACTACATAGACAAGGGAAGTATAATCAGGTTCACCTCAAGAATATGAAAAATGAAGCTGAGAAGGAAGTGACTTCCCCAGTATATATAATAGTTAGGTATGGAAGTAGGACCAGAACCTCAGTCTTCTGAGTCCTACTCCAAAGTTCTTTCCACTCTGCCACACTGCTTCCCTTTCATAATCATTACACTGAACTAGTATGGAACTGCTATTTGTATAGGTGAGAAAACAGGTCTGTATTTGTAATTTCATAAAGTCAAACCTTAGCAAATAACACAAAACTTTTAGAAAAGTATAAAAGGCTCAGCCAACATCAGGTCTAAGCACAGTGGTTCTCAATTAAAGGCTGTTAGGTAAATTCATCAGCCAACAGTTCAGTAACATACAGCTTACAGCAAAATTACCTTCCCCAATGAAATTGAAAAAAGATACATATACCATTTCTAACTTTCACCTCTTATGTACATAACTTTAAAGAAGTATGCATATGTACATACTTACATTTTTTCCCCACATTATATAAGTAATTTTGACACCACTGTGGAAAGTTTGGAAAAGGTATAAAGAAAAATCATAATCCTACCACTTTGATAAAATACTGTTTTTCTTATTAAATTTTTGAACTTATCAACTAAAAAAAATGAATTCAAGTACAACTGACACTAATACACTTTTTAAAAAATACACTTAAGTTCTTTTTAATTCATAAAACATCTGTAATAGTTAAAACTATTCTTATTTTAGTAGAATATATATATATTCTACTAAATAAGTAAGAATTATTTAGTAGAATATATATATATATATTCTACTAATAAGAAAAAATATATCTCTCTCACAAAATTTGCCATTTTAGTCACTTCTAAGTGTACAAGCTTTGGGTACATTCACTGTTTTACAAACCTTGTATCATCCATCTCCAGAACTTTTTCATCCAACCCTATTTCCCACTTAACCTCCAGCAATCATCATTTTACTTTGTATCAATTCAACTACTCTAGGAACCTACTATAAGTGAAAAAAAAATTTCCTTTTGTGACTGGCTTATTTTACTTAGCACAATGTCTTCACAGCTCATCCATGTTGTAGCATGATCAGAGTTTTACTCCTTTTTAAAACTGAGTAATAGTCCATTAGTACATGGTATATGTTATGGTGTGTATACCACGACTTACCTGACTATCCATTCACCTTTTGGCTATTGTGAATAAGGCTGCTATGAACACGGGTGTACAAATATCTGCTTGAGTTCCTGTTTTCAATTTTTGGGTATATACCTAGAAGTGGAATAGCTGGATCATACAGTAATTCTATGCTTAATTTTCTGAGTCATCATGCCATTTTGCACAGCAGCTGCACCATTTTACATTCCTACTAGCAATGCAAAAGGGTTCTAATTTCTCCACATCCTCACCAATAACTGTTATTTCTGTTTCTTTGATAATGGCCATCCTATTGGGTGTGAAGTGATACGGCATTGTGGGTTTTTTTAAGTCATATAAATATAAATACAAATTTGGGCCATGACTGACTTACCCTTTGTGCCAGCCTATCTGTCTATCCCCACAAGGTATGCAAATGGACTTTAACACATGACATAGCTAACAAAACCAAAAGACAACTGACAGAATGGAAGAAGATATTTGGAAATGAAATATCAGATAAACGGCTAGTATCCAAAAATCTACAAAGAACTTAACAAACTCAACACCCAAAGAACAAATAACCTAATCAAGAAATGGGCAGAGTACATGAATAGGCATTTCTGCAAAGAAGACATCCAGATGGCCACCAACAGACACATGAAAAAGTGCTCCACATCACTCGGCATCAGGGAAATACAAATCAAAACCATAATGAGATACCACCTCATACCAGTAAGAATGGCTAAAATTAACAAGTGAGTAAACGACAGATGCTGGAGAGGATGTGGAGAAAGGGAACTCTCCTATATTGTTGGTGAGAATGCAAGCTGGTGCAACCACTCTGGAAAACAGCATGGAGGTTCCTCAAAAAGTTAAAAATAGAGCTACCCTCTGACCCAGTAATCGCACTACTGGGTATTTACCCTAAAAATACAAATGTAGTGCTTTCAAAGGGGCATGTGCACACGAATGTTTATAGCAGCAATGTCCACAATAGCCATTTATGGAAAGAACCTAGATGTCCATCAACAGATGAATGGATAAAGATGTGGTACATATACATAATGGAATACTATGCAGCCATCAAAAGAAATGAAATCTTGCCATTTGCAACAATGTGGATGGAATTAAAGGGTATTATGCTGAGCGAAGTAAGTCAATCAGAGTGAGGAATTTGAGAGGCAGAATGGGGGGGCTTTGGGGTTAGGGAAGGGAAAATGAAACAAGATGGGATCAGGAAGGAGACAAACCGTAAGAGACTCTAAATCTCAGGAAAGAAACTGAGGGTTGCTGGGGGGCGGAGGGTATGGAGGGTGGCTGGATTATGGACATTAGGAAGGGTATGTGATTTGGTGAGTGCTGTGAAGTGTGCAAGCCTGATGATTCAAAGACCTGTTCCCCTGGGGCAAATAATACACTATATTTTAATAAAAATAATTAATAAAACAAAAACAAACAAAAAATATATACTGTCTATATTTATTGATGAAGATGATACATTAGGAAAAATCTTCCAATATCTGAAATTCAATTCTAAACGTTTAAATTCTTCCAAAATGTTCATTTCCATATTCTTTTATATATTTTTCATTCTGCAAAATGCCAATTTTCTTATCACAGAAATGTAACCACATAAAGTATTTGCTAAGGTACAGTGAAAAACAGCAAATCCTCAAAAAACTATATACTTACAATCTCTCAAGAGAGTATTACTTTTCCTTGGGTACAAAACATGCATGAATTTTTTCCCAACAGCTTTTAGATCACGCATCTGAAAGATATAAACAACTTCTTGTAGTGTCATGACCAAGTTACAAAGCAGCCCCTTCACTTAATTTGCTCAAATTTATTTTAACTTCCTGGGTTCACTGAATTTGGGAACTACAATTCCAGTTTAACACCTTCAAAAAGGTGTGTATTTCTACTAACTTTTTTCCTTTATTTGACTTAAATTCAATTAATTAACATATAATGCATAATCGGTTTCAGAGATAGAGGTCAGTGATTCATCAGTCTTATATACTACCCAGTGCTCTATTAACTTTTTCATTACCTCCTTAAGCCAATATTTAACTCTTTACCACATCCACCTGTTCTGTTTTGATTTTTAAAGCTCTGTAAAGGAGAAATATAGCTATACCAATATGTTACTTAAAGAAACTAAAATAATGTAACTATTAAAATCTACTCTGCAACACAGGGCATCTGATTTTCAGTTCATAACTGATGAAGTCCTAAGGGACAATTAACCTGTTCCCTAACTACCATATTATACAGAATAAAACAAATTAATTTCCAACATTCCCAATTTAACTAGTAAATGAATCCTAGAAGCAAGATTTTTAAAAATCAAGACAGCTGAGGAGCAACTGGGTGGCTCAGGTAATGATCTTACAGTCCTGGGATCAAGCCCCCTGTTGGGCTCCCTGCTCAGCAAGGAGTCTGCTTCTCCTTCTCACTCTCCCCCTCCCCCACCCTGTTCAATCTCCTCTCTCTCTCTCTTTCAAATAAATAAGTAAATAAAACTTTTAAAAAATCAAGACATTTGAGGAAGAGTACAGTAATACAAATATAACCTGTCAAAATATAGTTGAGATAATTCTGTCCTAATTTTTTCAGCTAGAAATTTCTTCATGTAATTAACAGTTCTTTATAAATACATTTTTAACAGTTGTTTAGTATTCCATCCCGTAGATATAACATAATTTACTTAACTGAAATCCCTTCTGTTGTTCAATTTACCCTTATTATAAGGAATGCTGTAATAAACATCTTTGTATATTAATATTCTTCTGTATTTTGAAAAATATTTTTAAAAAAATTCCATATACTCTATGTGGAGCAGAATTACCAGCTTAAAAATATTCGAACATTGTAAGATTCTTAATACTCATTATAGTCAAACTGCTCTCCAAAAAGGCTGTACCCCTTATTCTCTAGGGGAAAATCTTAAATTTCAATAAATAAGATATACTGAAAATCAGTGAGCCAAACAAAAAAAAAGTCCTATAGTTATTTAGTCCCATGATACTGAACAGAAGTTCTCTCAGCTAGGCTAACTTACAATGGTATTCTGAACAGATTCATTTAATGTGGAGCTGTCAAATTCCCGAATATGCGATCTCATAGGAATGGTGATTTCTCCTTCCACAGGGATGTCTTGTGAGATTGATATATCAGAAAGGCCTGCAAACTGAGAAGAGTTTGGGAAAAAAATTAAAGTCTGTAATCAACTGCAGCATTTTTCAAAGACATCATTTCCTAGTGAGTAGGGACTATGTCTTTTCATGGGGTGTTACACAGTTTTTAAAGTAAGGTATTAGTTTACCAGACATTACACAATGTGGCCAACTAAAATTCTCAAATGGTTTTTTCTTTTAACTTAAAGAAAGAGATGGCATATGATGGAAAAAATCATGAAGTAAATGGCATAGACACTTTCTTGCCCTCAAATATTTGCTTTCTTTCAAGCATAAAACCTTCACATGGCACAAGCTAGCAAGATTGCAAAGCTATCTGAAAGCAACCTTTTGGCAATCACATCTTCACACAGCCACAATTCTGTAGCTCTTTCACTCTGTGGTAGGCACTGGTGGCCTCTGCTGGCTAGAAAGGAGTGTGAAGTGAAGCCTAAGGGGAACCTGGGAAGAACAAGGAAATACCAAAATAAATTCTGATCTCTACTCTTTCTATCAGGTTACCTAGCAAACCAGGTCGAGTAACATTTCCAAAGTGAATTACGAGATTGTAAGCTTATAAACTCTTATGTTCAAATGTCAAATTTTATCAATATAAAAAAAACTCAGAAATCTTCAAGTCCCTAGGAAAATAAAAGCAATCCCTTCTCACATGGATTTTGGCCCAACAGGTACAATATTTAAAGGGTAGCAGTTGCAGGTAAATGAAGTGCAAGGCAGTACACTGAAATTTTAGGAAGAATAAAGTTGCTCAAAGAACTTATGAAAAATAACTCCTCAAACACACTTTTAATAAGAAATGCAAATTAAAGCTACTTGTAATAAACATTTTCCCTATTAAGACTGGCAAAAATCCAACAGTTTGACAACATACTCTGGGAGTGAAGTATTTACACACATCTGGTGGGAATGCAAAATAATACTACAGTCTACTGAAGATGAATCTGGCAATATCTAGCAAATTTATACATGGATCACCCATTGACTAAGCAATGCGACTTTTAGGAGTCTAAAGACAAGGGGAAAAAACACATATACACAAAGCTACTTATTATAACACTACTTATAAAAGCAAAAACCTGAGAATAACCCATATGTCCATCAACAGAGGACTACTTGAATAACGTATGGGATATGGACATGACAGAGTTCTATGTAGCTGTAAAAGAAATGGGAGTACCTTCAAAGTGCTATTTATGGAGTGTTAAATAAAAAAGGAGTGTGGAGAAAAGTTTGTAAAATATGCTACCATTTACTAAGAAAGGAGAAAATACATATACACACTCACACCTGAACGTTATTTTTAAGATTTTATTTATTTAACAGAGAAAGACCATGAGGAGCAGAGGGAGAGGAAGAAGCAGACTCCCCGCAGAGCAAGGAGCCTGATGTGGGACTCGATCACCAGACCCTGGGATCATGACCGGAGCCAAAGGCAGATGCTTCACCAACGGAGCCACCCAGGCATCCTGAATGTTATCTTTTAAATGTAAGAACTGTGTAAAAAATTAATCATGCAGTGTGATGTAAGTCATATGAATTTTTAAAAAGAGGTCTCCTATTAAGGAAAGGGAGAAAAAAGATAGAGGAGACAGGGAAAGAGGCTAGGCTTTTTCAAATACAAGTTGTTCCATGTATATGACTTGAAATCATATAAATAGTTCACATAATTATGAAATAAATTAAAACTTAAAAGAAGTCCTTAAAACTGAAAGAAAAATAAAACAAATGAACAAATGAACAAATAAATAAATAAAACAAATATGATGAATTAAATATTCACAACCACACAGAAAGCCACTATTTCAAGTGGCTTTAAAACACTGTAATTTGACTTGTGACTAGGATGTAGAAAGCTGGAAAGAATACTGTCCCAACCACCCTGCCAACATAGTGAGAAAAAGTTAGATGAACTACAAAATCACCACTTTACTTGAACCCATCAAAGAGTTGAGGTTGTAGGCAACCAAGCAGCCTGCATAAAATCTAAGGAAAGAAAGGTGCTTCCAGAGGGGAGGAGTCAAGACGGCAGAGAAGTAACAGGCTGAGATGACATCAGGTAGAAGGAGATCAGCTAGATAGCTTATCAAATCATTCCGAACACCTACAAATCCAAGAGGAGATCGAAGAGAAGAAGAGCAACAATTCTAGAAACAGAACATCGACCACTTTCTGAAAGGTAGGACCAGCCGAGAAGTGAATCCAAAGCTACGGGAAAATAGACTGCGGGGGAGGGGCTGGCTCCCGGCAAGCGGCGGAGCAACGGAGCACAAAATCAGGACTTTTAAAAGTCTGCTCCACTGAGGGACATCGCTTTAGAGGCTAAACCGGGGTGAAGCCCACGTGGGGACAGTGTAGCCTCAGGTCCCACATGGTCACAGAAGGATCAGGGGTGTCTGAGTGTCTCAGAGCTCGCAGGTATTAGAGTGGGGAAGCCAGCTACAGAGACAGAGCCAAGGAGTGAGCTCTCAACTCAGGGTTACCTTGAACCATAATCCATGGCACAGGCCACTGCTCTCTGAGTGGGGTCCCCACAAGAACCAGCGAGACCCCCCCCGGAAGAGCTCAGGGATCTGCGGTTCAGAGACCCCAGGCGGAGCTGTGTGCCAGAGACAGAGACGCTTGGTCACAGGCTGGGTGAGCTCGGAGCACAGCCGGAGGCCAGGGAGACGGGAGTGACTGAGCGCTTTTCTCTGAGGATGCCCTGAGGAGTGGGGTCCCGAGCTCTAGGCTCCTCCGGGCCGGAGACTGGGAGGCCATCATTTTCATTCCTCTCCCCCCGGAAGTCTATGGAAAGCATTCAGGGAACAAAAGCTCCAAAAAGTGAACCCAAGCAGATTACTTACCCTGGCCCCTGGTAAGGGGGGTACAATTCTGCCTCGGGCAAAGACACTTGAGAATCACTACAATGGCCCCTCCCCCAGAGCATAACAAATAACATGGAGGACATAGGGAGATGGAGAGGAGAAAGGAGTTGAGGTAAATTGGAAGGGGAGGTGAACCATGAGATACTATGGACTCTGAAAAACAACCTGAGGGTTTTAAAGGGGTGGGGGTTGGGAGGTTGGGGGAGCCAGGTGGTGGGTATTAAGGAGGGCACATATTGCATGGAGCACTGGGTGTGGTGCAAAAACAATGCGTAAACAAAAAAGCATAACAATTCTGTTACGCTGACAAGAAAAAAAAAAAAGACACATAGATCAATGGAACAGAATAGAGAGCCCAGAAATAGACCCTCAACTCTACAGTCAACTAATCTTCGACAAAGCAGGAAAGAATGTCCAGTGCAAAAGAGACAGTCTTTTCAACAAATGGTGTTGGGAAAATTGGGCAGCCACATGCAGAAAAATGAAATTGGACCATTTCCTTACACCACACATGAAAATAGACTCAAAATGAATGAAGGACCTCAATGTGAGAAAGGAAGCCATCAAAATCCTTGAGGAGAACACAGGCAGCAACCTCTCTGACCTCAGCCGCAGCAACTTCTTCCTAGGAACATCATCAAAGGCAAGGGAAGCAAGGGCAAAAATGAACTATTGGGACTTCATCAAGATCAAAAGGATCAAAATCTCTTGCAAAGCAAAGGAAACAGTTAACAAAACCAAAAGACAACTGACAGAATGGGAGAAGATATTTGCAAATGTTCTATCACATAAAGGGCTAGTATCCAAAATCTATAAAGAGCTTAGCAAACTCAGCACGGAAAGAACAAATAATCCAATCAAGAAAAGGGTAGAGGACATGAACAGACATTGCTGCAAAGAAGACATCCAGATGGCCAACAAACATATGAAAAAGTGCTCCACATCACTCGGCATCAGGGAAATACAAATCAAAACCACAGTGAGATACCACCTCACACCAGTCAGAATGGCTAAAATTAACCAGTCAGGAAACGACAGATGCTGGCAAGGATGTGGAGAAGGGGCAACCCTCCTCCACTGTTGGTGGGAATGCAAGCTGGTGCAACCATTCTGGAAAACAGCATGGAGGTTCCTCAAAAAGTTGAAAATAGAGCTACCTTATGACCCAGCAATTGCACTACTGGGTATATACCCTAAAGATACAAACGTAGTGATCCGAAGGGGCACGTGCACCCGAATGTTTATAGCAGCAATGTCCACAATATAGCCAAACTATGGAAAGAACCTAGATGTCCATCAACAGATGAATGGATAAAGAAGATGTTGTATACATACACAGCGGAATACTATGCAGCCATCAAAAGAATTGAAATCTTGCCATTTGCGACAATGTGGATGGAACTAGAAGGTATTATGCTTAGCGAAATAAGTCAATAAGAGGGGCGCCTGGGTGGCTCAGTGGGTTAAGCCGCTGCCTTCGGCTCAGGTCATGATCTCAGGGTCCTGGGATCGAGTCCCGCATCAGGCTCTCTGCTCAGCAGCGAGCCTGCTTCCCTCTCTCTCTCTCTGCCTGCCTCTCTGTCTGCTTGTGATCTCTCTCTGTCAAGTAAATAAATAAAATCTTTAAAAAAAAAAAAAGAGAAAGACAACTATCATATGACCTCCCTGATATGAGGAAGTGGAGATGCAATGTGGGAGGTTTGGGGGGTAAGAAAAGAATAAATGAAACAAGATGGGATCAGGAGGGAGACAAACCATAAGAGACTCTTAATGTCACAAAACAAAATGAGGGTTGCCGGGGGGGAGGGGGGTAGGGAGAGGGTGGTGGCGTTATGGACATTGGGGAGGGTATGTGCTATGGTGAGTGCTGTGAAGTGTGTAAACCTGGCATTTCACAGACCTGTACCCCTGGGGCTAATAATACATTATATGTTCATAAAAACAATAAAAAAATTTAAATTAAAAAAAAAAAAAGAAAGGTGCTTCCCGGAAAACATGGGACATGGGCACTACTTTGCACACTGTAGCACAACACAGAGAATGACACTGGACATCACACAGATGTTTTAAGAATTCTGGTAAAAGTTAAAATGAACTGCTAAAGGCCAAGCATGGACTTGTACAAGGGCACAGAGGCCCTGGAAGCTTCAGACACAAGGGAATTTCACACCCACCTGAAGAGTCTTCTCCACAGACTTCCACTCAGTTTTAGGTTTTGGAGAAGGGAGCAGCTGCCAATTCTGAGAAAAGCAAAGACCCCTGCTTGGACCCTTCTGCCCTACAGAACAAGAGCCTTAGAGCTACTGGGGGAACTCTGCTGTCTCCAGGGAACAGGTGAAGACCCACTTCGACTGGGGAAAGGGAAAAGACAAATCTCTCTACTCCTGGGGGAGGGATAGGAAAACAGCCTGAGGCCAGACCACTACAGTCGCCTTCAACTGGGGGAGAAACAGAATCACCAACAAAGTCCCACTCAGGAGACACAGGGATACAGGGACCACCTAAGACAGAGGCTGGACCAAGACAGCAAAGAATCCCCCCTCCCAGGCTAACAAGTAGGGAATCAAAACAAACAGCAGTCTACTGCTAGGGGAGGAGCTAGAGGTTGGAGGAAGAACCACTATCTCATGCAAGGGCAAAGGGAAAATATAGAAAGATTAGAATAGAACAGGAACATTAGGTAAAACACTGGGATGATCTAGCACCCACCCCAAGCACCATGTAACAGAAGAAGAATTTGAAGCTGGTGACACATTGAAGGTTCCCATAGCAAGGACAAAACCCAAGCACAGTTCACCGCCTGACCAGACTGATCTAATCCCCACAGTAAAAACTTAGCAGAAAAGATGTGCCACTTCAGGCAGTCTCTACTCTTCTTCTATACATGATGGCCAGCATTCAATAAAAAAAAATTACCCCCCACAATGAAGAAACCACCCACTATGATGAGACACAGCAATCAATAAAACCAGACTCTGAGATGACCCTGTTAGAATCATCAGAGTAAAATTAAGAGGACTATGATTAATATGTTAAAGGCTCTAGTAGAAAAGGCATATGCACAAATGATGATGAATTTCTGCGAAGAGTTGGAAACTATAAAAGTCAAATGGTAATCCCAGAAATAAATGAACATAGTAACAGATGAAGAATGCCTCTGACAGCTTTATTTGCAGATTCAACGCAGCCAGAGAAAAAAGTCAGTGACAGGTCAGTCAAAATTATCCAGACTATAACAAAAAGAGAAATTTTTATGGAGAAAAAATATACCAAATCATTGTTGTATACCTGAAACTTACACAGTGTTATTATGTCAATTATATCTCAATAAAACTAGAAAAACAAACAACACCGAAAACAGAATAAGCATCTAAGAGCTGTGGGTCAATATTAAATGATCTAATTTATATAATTATATTAATTATATATAATAATAATATATATTATATATACAATATAGATAATTAATTATAGATAATTAATATAATTATATATATATAAATAATTGGAATCCCAGAATAAGAGAGAGAAAATGTGTCTGAAGAAATATTTGGAAAGATAATGACTGAATATTTCCCAAAAATAATGACACACATCAAATGACAGATCCAAGCCCAGGGAATACTACTCAAGATAAATACCTAAAGACAAAACAAAACCAAAAATCCACAAACTTGGACACAATCAAACTACTGAAAACCAAAAATAAAGAAAATCCCGAAGGCAGCCAGAGGAAAAAAGACACTGCATTCAGAGGAACAAAGATAAATAAGAGACATTTCACCAAAAACTACCCAAGCTAGAAAAAAATGCAATCACCTTTAGAATGCTACAAAAAAACCGTCAACCCAGAATTCCGAACCCAGGAAAAACAGGTATCAAAACGAAGACAAAGTATCTTTTTTCAGACAAGCAAAAGCTGAGACACACACTACAAGAAATGTTAAAGAAAGATCGTCAGGAATGTGATATCAGAAGGAAACTTGGATTTACACAGGAAAAGAAGATCTCCAGAAATGGTTAAAATGAAGATAAATATAAAAAATATTTTTTTCTTGTTTTAAATTATTCTAAAGGATGATTGCCTAGAGGAAGGGCCACAAAACTTTTTCTGTAAAGGGCCTCAGAAGTAAGTGTTTCAGGCTCTGAGAGCTATGTAGATTGTGTGGCAACTACTCAACTCTGCTGCTGTAGCATGAAAGCAGCCCAAGATGAAACATAAACAATTAATAAAACCTTATTTATAAAAATAGGTAGTGGGCCAGATTTTAAATCATAAAAATATAACATTTAGGAGATAACTGGAAATTTGAACACTGATATTTGATATTAGGGAATTACTAACTTTTTGGATGTACTAATGGCACTGTGGTTATGTTCTTTAAAAACAGACTCCTTTTCTTCTAGATAAACATGTTGAATATTTACTAAAGTAATGATGCCTGATATGTACTTCAAAATAGTAATAGAAGGGAAATGGAGAGGGCTACAGAAGAAAGAAGACTGGCCATAAATTAAGTATTGAAGGTTAGGACATGAGGGTATATTTTACCATTGTACTTTTGTCTATCTCTGAAACTTTTCTTAGTAAATAGTTAAAAAGTAAACACTGCTAATTTTAGGAGCCATCTTAGTTCTTTTTTATTCTTGCCCCTCCTCCAACTGAAATGAACCTGAATACAATCCAGCCCCTATATCTTATTAGAGTTTACAGGAAATATGTAGATAGAGGAACATAGTAAAAATACCATGAGGATACAATCAGCCAAATACAGAAAGTGGAGAGGTCTACAAGACAAATGACTGAATTTAAAAAAATAAATTACATTAAAAACAGGAGAACATTTATATATTAAGAGAGACTTATTATCCAAATGCAATTTGTTGACTTTGTTTGGATCCGGATTTGGGCAAACTATAAAAACACATGTTTTTAGAAAATTGTGAGATGATGAGCAGAGATTAGATGATACTGAGAAATTATGAGTTTTGTTATTGTGATAACAAAGAAAACGTCCTTCCCTGTTAGAGAAACACACTGACGTATTTACAGGTGAAGTGATATGTCTGGGATTTGCTTTTAAACACTCAGAAAAGGGGTGCCTGAGTAGTTCAGTCATTAAGCGTCTGCCTTCAGCTCAGGTCGTAATCCCAGGGTCCTAGGATGGAGGCCAGCATCAGGCTCCCTGCTCAGTGGCAAGGCTGTTTCTCGCTCTTCCTCTCCCCTGGCTTGTGTTCCCTCTCTTATTATCTCTCTGTCAAATAAATAAACACTCAGAAAAGATCATGAAAGACAATAAAAGACCATTAAGGATTGAATGAAACTAAGGAAAAATAACAACTCAAGGAAATGTAAGACCCTGCATAAGATCCTGGAACATTAGTAGAAAATCTGGTATAATTCAAATAAGATCTGTGATTTAGTTAATAATATTGTGCGAATGTTAATTTACTGATTCCAATCACTGTGTACTATGGTTATGTACAATGTTAACACTGGAGGAAATGGGATCAGGGCTATCTAGAAACTCTCTGTTGCAATTTTTCTGTATGTATAAAATTAGTTAAAAATAAACAGGTTAGAAATCATACTCTAAAGAAAAAGGAAACTTTGTGCATTGTTGGTGGGAATGCAAGCTGGTACAGCCACAATGGAAAACAGTATGGATGTTCCTCAGAAAGTTAAAAATAGAATTACCATAGGATCCAGGAATTCCACTACTGGGTATTTACTCAAAAAACAAAAACACTAATTTGAGAACTATGTTTACTGCAGCATTTATTTACAATAGCCTAGATATGGAAGCACACCAACTGTCCTTTGATAGATGAATGGATAAAGATGTGGTGTCTACGTACAATGGAATATCATTCAGCCATAAAAAAGAATGAGATCTTGCCATTTGCAGCAAAATGGATGGATCTAGAGGATAAGTAATGCTAAATAAAATAAGTCAGAGAAAGACAAGTACCGAATGATTTCACTCATACACGGAATTTAGGAAACAAAAAAAAATGAACAAGGTGGGGGGGGACCAAAAAACCAGACAGACTCCTAAACATAGAGAACAAACTCGTGGTTGCAAGATGGGGGGTGGTTGGAGGGATGGGTGAAAACGATAAAGGGGATTAAGAGTTCATTTATTGTGATGAGCACTGAAATGTGTATAGAATTGCTGAATCATTTTATTGTACACCTGAAACTATTATAACATTGTACATTAGTTATACTTGAACTTAAAAAATAAATTAAAAAAAAAGATTAAACAAAAAAAAATCATACTCCAGAAAAAAAAATATGTTGGGGAAATGAAATAAAAATAGCAGAATTTTGGGGCGCCTGGGTGGCTCAGTGGGTTAAAGCCTCTGCCTTCGGCTCAGGTCATGATCCCAGGGTCCAGGGATCGAGCCCCACATCGGGCTCTCTGCTCCGCAGGGAGCCTGCTTCCTCCTCTTTCTGCCTGCCCCTCTGCCTAGTTGTGATTTCTCTCTGTCAAATTAATAAAATATTAAAAAATAGCAGAATTTTGAAAGGTACCACTCTTTATTTTATTTACATACTTAAAAGCTTCTGTAATAGGATTTTTAAGTACATCTCTTTCTTGTTTTTTGCTATTCTCTCAAATTACTCTCCTTCTCCTTCTCTTCCCTGATCAAACTGCTCTGCACTCACCCACTCCCTTAATCCTTTGTAATTTGGCACTTCGCCTTCCCACTTTACTTTCCCCACAGATCTGTAACAGCGACCTCATAACCAAGAAGTACAAGAATCCTTCCACCCTCTGAATATTCTTCAGTACTTAATATGTCAATCACCCTTTGAAGCTGTATTCTCTCACTACTATGACACTGACCTTTCAGGCTCCAGGACTGGTGTTCTGAGTTTTCATGCTGTCTGCAACTGCAGCCTTCTATACTGTCATGCAGTATAGAAGTAGAAGTACTGCATGACAGTATAGAAGGAATGAGCTTCAAAGCCTAATTCGGCTCTGCCCTCACTTGGAGATGACACCATCATAAGATTTAGGTAAGACCAGCATTTCACCTAGCCCGTGGTCAGCCCTCGACATATGATATTTGAAGAGTATTGGTTAAGTGTGCTGCGGGAAGCCATCCAGCTCTATCACCAACTACCTATGTGACACTGAGCAGGTTTCTTGACCTCTCCATACCTCAGTTCCTCATCTATAAAACTGAGAGAATAGTATCATCATCACAGGGTTGTTGTGGGAAGAAATGTATTACTATACATAAAGCACGTAGTAGGAGGCTCACAGCGGGGCTAGATACATGTTAGCGCTAGCTCAAGATGCCCAGGGGGTTAATTCCAGTTCTATCACTTGTATAATGAAGAATTTGGCTAGCCTTTGTCTCCTGTTCCTGGAAGGTAGCCTCTAAACCCTTGGAATTTCCTAAATGATAGTGTTAATTTTGTTACTAATGGTGGGCCCTAACACTTTAGCTAACAGGTGAGTCATGGTAGGCCCCTAGACACTTTATGCTAATGAGATGACTCAGCATGAGGGCAAACCATTCCAGACAGAAAAAACACAAGTTTAGAGGGTTGAACCTTTGACTCCAGTGACATAAACCTGGCCTCTGGGGAGGGGAGGAGTCAATCATCTAGTCAATCATGCCTACAGAAAGAAACACTAATAAAGACTCTCAATACATGAGTGCACTTCCCTGATTGGCAATATTCTGCCTATTGCCACAGATTGATGTATCAGGGGGTACAAGGTCCTGACTCCACAGGGAGAAGACAAGGAAGCTTTGTGTTAGGGACCCTCCTAGGCCTCACCGTATTCATCTCCCCCTTTTGCTGGTTTGGATTGTATCCTTTGCTATAATGAAACTATAATTTTAAGCATAGTGCTATCCTGAATTCTATGAACAATTCTAGTGAAGTATGGAGCTCTAGGGGATCATGGGAACCCCTGAATTTGCAGCCAGTAGGTCAGAAGTAAGGGTGGTCCTGGGAACATCCAAACCTGTGGATGGTGTCTGAAGTGAGGGCAGTCTTGTGGAAGACTGTGCCCTTATCCTGAGAACTTGGGCCTAACTCCAGGTAATTGCTTTTGTAAGTCACTGCAGTCATTATAGTGCCATGTGGTTCCTATCATATCCCTCATCCCAACATTTCCTCAGTAACTCTTTTCAGGAGAATTAGTGATACGGTTCAGCGAACTGAGCCAGGATCTGTGGACTTCAAGCCCCACATATAACAGGACTTCTATGCCCTCAGCTAGTGGACCTTGCTCTCTGATTAGCCTCTCAGTGCAGATGAAAGGTGACTTGAAGCCAATGTCCCTTCCCTTCTCCCTGTGCAGGTAGGCTCTTGCACATATATGCACATGTGTGCACAGAAACCCATGTGTACACTTCACTGTCTGGCTTGGACCAATGAGGGGACAGATAGAGGCAGGGCCAAAAAGATATAGTAAAAGCAGGGACTGCAGCCTTAAGAGAGCAGCTGGGTCCAGATGGGTTATACTACCAACCAAAATCCTAGAGAAAAGAGTCAATAAGTGGGGCGGGAGGCATCAAGTAGAAACCAGCTCAGACCAAGAGGCTTGGCTTCAAGAAGTGGGGAGGGGTGACTGCTGGTGTGCTATCCAGTCAGTCCCTTTACCTGAGACCAACATCCTTCCAGACCTCAGGCTAAAGCCATTATTACAGCTCTTTTTCCTGCTCTCCAAACAGACGAACAATAGATATGCATTACCAAAGACAATCTTCTCAACTCTATGCAAACGACTCCTAATTAAACCTAGTCCTGACTTCTGAGCCCTGAAGTTCAGTTTTAGACAAACTGCCTATTGGATGGCCTGACAATATCTCGAACTAAACACGTATGTCCAAAAGTGAATTAGTGAACTTTTAGGGTCCTCATACTCCTCTTATGTATTTCTGTGCAGGGGCAACAGTATGCTCCCATTTGTCTATAGCCTTGCTTTTCAAAATGTGGTACTGGGAGCAGTAGCAGCAGCGGTATCACCTGGGAGCTTGTCAGAAATGCAGAATCTTAGGTCTCATTTCAGATCTACCAAATCAGAATCTGCAACTTCACAAGATTCCCCAGATGACTGCTAGGCACATTATAGTTCAAAAAGCTCTGATCCAAGACACAGCCTCCCTAGCACTCCAAACCCTCAAGGAGCCTGCCTGTCTCCAGTCCTCATGACTCCACCACTGCTATAGTACAGGTAGCAATCACTTGTTCTAGAACCACTGATTTCGCTGGTCTAGATTCCAAACATTCCTCATGGTAACTCTCCCTCAATTATGTTGTCAAATTCATGATTTTAAACCCTTCCCTCCTCAAAAATTCCCACTGGTTCCTCATTGCCTATTAAACCTCCAAGCTTACTAGTCAAGAAGAAGAAATAACACTTATTGTATGACCATTACATGCCAGGCACTCTACTAAGTATTTTTCATGTCTTAATTCATTTAATCCACCTAACAACCCTATGAGCTATTATTACTGTATCTTCATCCTACAGATGGGAAAACTGAGGCATGGAAGGGTTAAATGACAGAGCTGAGAATCAAACTTAGATAATCTGACCCCAGTGCACAAATTCTTAACCACTGTTTCATAGTGCCTCCCTTATTCAGTAGCCTTATTTTTTTAAGGCTTACCTCCTAAGACTTCCCTGTACTTTAGAGCCAAAGTGATCTACCTGTTGTTCTATAAATATGTTAACTCTTCCCAACTTCTGTACCCTCACCTTGAGAGGTTGTGTAGTCTTAATGGAAATAATCTGGGGTTCAGAAGCAGACATAGTTTCAAATTTTAGGCCTGGCCATTAACTAGTTCTAAGACCCTAGGGAAATCATCAAACCTCTCTGAGTCTCCTGTCCTCATCTGCAAGTAAAACACAGTTTAGGGGCGCCTGGGTGGTTCAGTGGGTTAAAGCCTCTGCCTTCGGCTCAGGTCATGATCCCAGAGTCCTAGGATCGAGCCCCGCATCAGGCTCTCTGCTCTGCAGGGAGCCTGCTTCCTCCTCTCTCTCTTCCTTGCCTCTCTGCCTAGGTGTGATTTCTCTCTGTCAAATAAATTAAAAAAAAAATATTTAAAACACAGTTTAAAAACCACCTAAGTGAAATGGTTGCTGTGAAGTTTAGAAAAAATGCTGAGGATGTCTAGTACAATCCTGGCACACAGCAGGTGCTCGATCATTGATAGCTCTTACACTCACCTGAAATTTCAAATCCTACCCACCCTTTGACGCCCTCTCAAATATAACTTCTACTGCGTAGCTTGCTTTGTCACCCTAAGTGGACATAATAGTAACTCCCTTTAAATTTTGTTAATATTTTATGTGTAACTCTTTCTGATTTACTACCTTATTTTACCATTGTACATTTGTCATAGTAGACTGTAGGCACCATAAGGGCAAGCCATTTGTATGTCCTAAAACAGCTAGCATAATGCACTGCATTGTGGGAGTTTAATAAACATTACTGAATAGAATTGTATTGGATATTGAGTAATGAATGACCAGAACCACTAAAATTAATTGGGGGAAAACTTCATAAAAGAAGAGGTAGAACAGGAACTAAAAACAGCTAAGCACTTGTAACTATGTTACTATACACTGTGTGTATAATACCTCATTAGTAATCTCATTAATTCTGTGATGAGTTATCATCCCATTTTCCAAATGAGCAAATGGGTTGAGAATGACTTCCTCAAGGTCACAATTGTTCCATGAGAACTTGGACCCACTCACTCTCTTTCATTGCTGTATCCCCAGTGCCTAAAGGAGTGCCTGGAACATAGATGCTCAATAAATATTTGTTGAGTGAATGAAGAGATGAAAAAATAGTGCTAGTAAGTAGAACCAGGACTAGAAGAAATTTCACCTGATTCCCAGTTCAGTCCTCTGCTCTTAATTTGCCAATTTAAAAGAGGAAAAGATGTACCATTTATTAAACAACTGCTAAGAAACTGAACACCATTTGGGAAGAGGGATCTTAGAGCAGAACATTGAATAATTACACTCCTCGCTTCATGACACTGTGTTTGACACTTTAAATTATATCATTTCACCTTCCTAAAAACTCTTTTCGGCAGGTATTTTTATATCCATTTTATGGATGAAGAAACACTCCCCATGAAATGATTTGCCCTCTCATAAGAGGCAGAGCAGGTGATTCTAGCCCAGGTAATTTTAACTGCAAAACCTGTGTCCTTAAGTAATACTTGCCCAGGCTTTGGGCTTGTACTTGCAATGGAATTCGTACCCCCTGTAGAGACAGGAGCAAGATAGTATCATGAAGAACACTGTGAGGAGCTGCAACACGGAGAACAGGGATTAAATCAAGACTACTAAGGTCATTGAACAAATCAATAATCAAGTTATAATGTCCTATGGGAAGCAGTCTCATTAATCCAAGAATGCTGTTACTCCAACAACAACTAGTGACAGAACTTGATAACATGAAGGGCAGCAGAAAAAAAGGTAATTAAGAAATCACCTAAAGCTTGGCATTTACACAATGTACGGGAGGAGGACAAGCCCTGAGAGTATGGGACAAGAAAGTGAATAGGAGTTTCACAAGAAGGCGTGGAAGGAACGAGGAGGGTAAAGCGCTTAGCCCTAAGAGCAGGTGCAATGTTGAGACTGGTTCTGGCATAGGGTATAGGACCGGCCTACCGGGAGGAAGGAGTTCCGGCCCTCTCCGGCCAGGAAGCCCATCATCCGACTTCCTAAAGAACACTCTGCCTCACCCTCAGTCCCTTTGGCCTCAGAACCCAAGCTCACCAGGGGCCTGGGCGATGTTGTCCCCGGGTCTCCTGAAGACTCGGCCGCTTTCGCCATCTTAGCCCTCCTTCTCCCGGATCTCTCCCACAGGCCTTTGCGGAACATGAGACGTGTAGGCTACGGCTGATCAGCGCGTCATCGCGCGGCGGTCGCGTCACCGAAAAGCGCCTCACAGTGGCTGCCGGTACGGTGACGTTGCTGTCTCCGTCCTCCAGGTGTCCGGAAGAGGGGCGAGTTGTCGCGCCTCGCTTCGCTTCTTAGGGACCACAGGTCCCGTTAGGCGTGCCCCCCTTTTCATACTCAACCCAGATCCTGGGATTGCTCCACCGCTGCGTTTTCTTTTAATGCACCGCACCCGCGCACCCGTTTCTCGCTCTCAGGGCGGGTCCGCAGAGCTAGCACTTCACGGAAAAACCTGTGCCTCCACGGGCTGCAGAACAATTTCGCGGTTTCGTGCTCCTGAATAAAGCGATCAACTCCTCCTGACCAGCCGCTTCCTCCGCCATAGCTCCTGCTTGTCTGATTCTTTGCGCATTCCCCTCATCCTCCCACTCCCCCCGCTACCAGCCTTTTTTCCACTTCTCGGTTTTTATAAACTATACAAGATTACTTTTCTTTCTCCCTCACCCCCTTTGAGGAGGGGCGAAGCTAGCTTCTCTGTATACGTTGGCCAAAATGTTAATGTTACTACAACTTCTAAAATTGCTAAGTGATTTGGAGCAAGTACTAAAAATGTTTAATGTCTAAAAGAGGATGATTATTGTAGGAATAACAAAACAAAACCAAGAACAAACAAAAAACAAAAATTTGGCATTTCCCAATGTCTTTTCCCTACCAAACTCTGGGTCTTTCTCACTCCACTTTACCTCGGCCCCAGGTTAAAATGCGATCAGGCAATACAGTCATTTTTTTTTTAAGATTTTATTTATTTATTTGACAGAGAGAGAGAGATCACAAGTAGGCAGAGAGGCAGGCAGAGAGACAGTAGGAAGTAGGCTCCCTGCCAAGCAGAGAGCCCGATGCGGGGCTGGATCCCAGGACCATGAGACCATGACCTGAGCTGAAGGCAGAGGCTTAACCCACTGAGCCACTCAGGTGCCCCCAATACGGTCATTTTTTTTTTAAGATTTTACCCATTTATTTGACAGATAGAGATCACAAGTAGTCAGAGAGGCAGGCGGGGAGAGAGAGAGAGCAAGGAAGCAGGCTCCCCGCGGAGGAGAGAGCCTGATGCCGGCCGGGCTCGATCCTAGGACCCTGGGATCATAACCTGAGCCAAAGGCAGAGGCTTTAACCCACTGAGCCACCCAGGTGCCCCAAATCATGGATATTTTCAAAAGACCAGTTTACATTTGATTTTTTTATCCATAAAATTACATTCACACCCTTAGCATGTGTCCAAATTGTAATTTTGTACCAAAGAAATATTTTGATAATTTATTTTTAATACTTGTATATTTGTCCATATTATTCAAGTTGATTCATACTTTCCCCAAAATATTTCTATGAAAATATCCAAATATATAGAAAAGTTGAAAGAATAGTACAGTGAGCCCCCATATACACACTACCTAGATTTCTACAATTCGCACTTTGCTATTTCTGCCTCATTACATCTCTATCTAACTGCCCATCCAACAACACTTCCACAGGCGTACGACAGGAAGTGAGATATAGCACAGCATAGACAAGTGCTTATTGGTTCAACCTGGCAGAGTGGAGGGCTGAGAGGATGTGAGACAGGGCATGAGTGGAAGATGCCTAGTCTAAACACAAGATGATGGACATCTGAAAAATAGTGGTGGCGGCAGTAGGAATAATGCCAAGGGAGAATTTTGCTTTCACTTTCCTTTTTTCTTTATTTTTATATTTGCATTTGTAAAAAGAGGCAACTTAGTGAATCGAATAAGAACGCAAACTCTGGAACCAGAACACTTGCGTAGGAAGCTCAACTCCATCATTTACTTATTTACTTTTTACTTGACTTTTGTCAAGTTACTAAACCTCTCCGTGCCTCAGACTCAGCATCTGTAAAATGGAGACAAGAACAATAGCTGCCTTATAGAGTCTTAAGGACTATGAGTTAAATGGTAGTTATTTTTTAAAGATTTTATTTATTTACTTGAGAGAGAAAGAGAGAGAGCATGAGAAGAGAGAGGGTCAGAGGGAGAAGCAGACTCCCTGCTGAGCAGGGAGCCAGATGAGGGACTCAATCCGGGGACTCCAGGATCATGACCTGAGCTGAAGGCAGTCGCTTAACCAACTGAGTCACCCAGGCACCCTAAACAGTAGTTTTTAATACTTAAAATAGAAATACATGTTTGTTGTAAAGAATCAAACTACATAAGTATATAAAACACAAAGTGTCCTGTATCTGTTAGGATGCTTTTGTTTTCAAGTGAAAGAAAATCAAGTTGCAGACAGTGAGGCATTGGACATGGATGGAATATTGAGATAGGAAGTCTTGAGCTCAGGCACTTGGAAGGTGACTCAAAACTATTTTGTCAGCAATGTCAGGTCAACGGGTTAAAGGGAACTGAAGAGTGGAATGCAAAGCAGGTAAAGTGAGTAGTGTGTGTTAGTATCTAGCTAGCCAAGGAAGAGTACTCCTCCCCTTACCTCCCTTGGTTATTCATTCTGCCTCTTTTTCTGATCCTTCACTATCTTGCTTATTAGCAGCAATGTCCTCCTCTTTTGTAGCTAGGAAGAAGAAGGACATGGAACTGCTGTGAGAGAATTTCTTGGCTCAGTGGACAAAAAGAACTAAAAATGTAGAATGTCTGGTCAATGTTTGTTCTGAATAAGTTCATCTGAAAAGTGTACTTTTCAAAAGTGAACAAAACCTTTGCAATTAGAATTTCATTAAAATTACACACAGAGCAAAGAGAAATGTGTCTGCTGGACCACACATTTCTTTTTCCCACCCTTTACCAACATCTCTTTTTCAAAAATGGAGGTTGTAAATAAGGAAAGGAGGAGGAAGGATGGGAAAGGAAAGAACAATTTAAGGAGTATGGAACAGCTTTGCTTCCCTTTCTTTAAGTAACCTGCAATATGAAAACACCATTTGGAGGGCAAGAACGCATCCTTTTTATGGCTATGTAACATTCCACTACATATATCTCAATGAGCACTTAGGTCACTTCAATATCTTGGCTACTAAATAATGCTGCAATAAGCATAGAGGTGCATATATCTTTTCAAATTAGCATTTTCATTTTCTTCTGGTAAATACCCAGTAGTGCAATAACTGGATCGTATGGTATTTCTATGTTTAATTTACTGAGGAACTTCCACAAGTCTTAGCAGAGTGGCTGCACTAATTTACATTTCTACCAACAGTGCATGAAGATTCCTTCTTCTCCATATCCTTGCCAACACTTGTTTCTTGTCTTTTTGATATTAGCCATTCTGACAGGTGTGAGGTAATATCTCATTATGGTTTTAATTTGCATTTCTCTGATGAATAATGATATGAAACATCTTTTCATATATCTCTTGGCTAACTCTATGTCCTTTTTACAAAAATGTTTATTCAAGTGTCTGCCATTTTTAAATCAGATTATTTGTGAGGTTTTTTAGTGTTGAGTTGAATAAATTTTTATATATTTTGAATATTAAGCCTTTATTGAATTCATCATTTGCAAATATCCTCTCCCATTCAGTAGGTTGCATTTTTGTTTTGTTGGTTTCCTTTGCTGTGAAAAGCTTTTTATTTTGATTTATTCCCAACAGTCTATTTTTGGTTTTGTTTTCCTTAGGAAACATGCTTAGAAAAATGTGGCTATAGCTGATGTCAGAGACATTACTTCCTGTATTCTCTTCTAGGACTTTTATGGCTTCGCGTCTCACATTTAGGTTTTAAATGACTTGTAGTTTATTTGTATGTATGGTGTAAGTAAGTGGTCCAGTTTAATTCTTTGCGTGTCATTTGCATGTCGTTTGCATACATGCCATTGGCATTTGCATGTCATTTGCATGTCCACTTTTCCTATTGGATATTTTTGCCTCCTTTGTTGCAGATTGAAAATCTAAGCATGCGTTTATTTCTGGGCTCTCTAGTCTGTTCCATTGATCTATGTGTCTATTTTTGTGCCAGTACAATACTGTTTTGATTACCATAGCTTTGTAGTACAACTTGAAATCTAGAGCTACAATAGCTCCAAATTTGTTCTTCTTTTCAAGATTGCTTTGTGGTTCCATACAAATTTTAGGATTATTTGTGGGGTGCCTAGGTGGCTCAGTGAGTTAAGCCTCTGACTTTGGCTCAGGTCATGATCCCAGGGTCCTGGGATCAAGCACCACATCAAGCTCTCTGCTCAGCAGGGAGCCTGCTCCCCCCATCCTTTCTCTGCCTGCCTCTCTGCTTAGTTATGATTTCTGTCTGTCCAAAAAAAATCTTAAAAAACAAATTTTAGGATTATTTATTCTAGTTCTGTAAAAGATATAGTTGGTATTTTGGTAGGGATTGCATTAAATCTGTAGATTGCCTTGGGTAGTACATTTTTTAAATGTACGTAGGACATTTTTTAAAATTATTTATTTATTTATTTATTTGACACAGAGAGAGAGAGAGAGAGATCACAAGTAGGCAGAGAGGCAGGTGGTGGGGGGGAGCAGGCTCCCTGCTGAGCAGGGAGCCCAATGCGGGGCTCTATCTCAAGACCCTGGGATCATGACCTGAGCAGAAAGCAGAGGCTTTACCCATTGATCTACCCAGGTGCCCCCCTGGACATTTTAACAATAGTAATTCTTCCAATCCATGAGCATAGAGTTCTTTTCATTTGTTTGTGTCATCTTCAATTTCATTCATGGATGCTTTATAGTTTTTAGAGTATAGGTCTTTCACCTCCCTGATTAGGTTTATTCCTAGTTATTTTCTTCTGTTTGGTGCATTATGAGAGGCATTGTTTTAATTTCCTTTTCTACTACTTCATTATTAAGTGCATGGAGATGCTATCAATTTCTGGGTATTAATTTTGTATCCTGCAACTTTACTGAATTTATTTATTACTTTTAATAAGTTTTTGGTGAAATATTTAGGGTTTTCTATTTGTTGTATCATGTCATCTGCAAATAATGACAGTTTCCTTAGCCATATGGATGACATTTCTTTTTCTTGTCTAATTACTGTGTCTGGGACTTCCAGTACTATGTTCAATAAGATTGCTGGGAGTGAATATCCCTGTCTTTTTCCTGATCTTAGAGGAAAATGTCTCAGTTTTTCACCATTGAATATGGTGTTAATTGTGTGTTTTTCCTAGGTGACCATTATTATATTGAGGTATTTTCCCTCTAAACCCACTTTATTGAGTTTTTTTCCCCCATGAACAGATGTTGAATTTTGTCAAATACTTTTTCTGCATTTATTGAGATGATCAAATGATTTTTATCCTTTGTTTTGTTGATGTGATGATCATAATGATTGATTTGCAGGTATTGAATGATCCTTGCATCTTTAGAATAAATTCCATTTGTGATTTTTTGGTTTTGGTATCAGGGTAATGCTGACCTTGCAGAATGTATTTGGAGATTTCCTTCCCTTTCTCTGTTTTGGAATAATCTGAGAATAAGTATTAACTTTTTTTTATTAACATATAATGCATTATTTGTTTCAAGGGTACAGGTCTGTGAATCATCAGTCTTATACAATTCACAGCACTCACCATAGCACATACCCTCCCCAATGTCCATCACTCAACCACCCTACCCCTCCCCTCCATCCCCCAGCAACCCTCAGTTTGTTTCCTGAAATTAGAGTCTCTTATCGTATGTCTCCCTCCCTGGTCCCATCTTGTTTCATTTTTATCTCCTCCCTACCCCCCACGACCCCCCTGCCCTGCCTCTCAAATTCCTCATATCAGAGAGATCATATGATAATTGTCTTTCTCTGATTGGCTTATTTCACTTAGCATAATACCCTCTAGTTCCATCCATATCATTGCAAATAGCAAGATTTGGGGGTTTTTTGATGGCTGCCTAGTATGCCATTGTATATGCAGTATTAACTCTTTTTTAAATGTTTGGGAGCATTCACCTGTAAGTCCGTCTGGTCCTGGACTTTTAAGTTTTTGCTTGTGTTTTTATTACTGATTCAGTTTAGTTATTACTAATTGGTCTGTTCAGATTTTATATTTCTTCTGGATTCATGTTTCTAGGAATTTGTCCATTTATTATAGGTTGTCCAATATACTGGACAATAGTTTTTTGTAGTATTTTTTATAATTTTTCATTTTTCTGTAGTGTCTGTTTTTACTTCTTCTCTTACTTTTCTGATTTTATTTATTTGGGTCCTTTCTCTTTTTTTTTCTTGATGAATCTACCTAAAGATTGATCAATTTTATCTATCTTTTTAAAGAAGCAACTCCTGGTTTCATTGATTTTTTTTCTATTGTTTTTTTGGACTCTATGTGATTTATTTCTGCTCTGATTTTTATTATTTATTTCCTTCTACTCTCCTTGGGCCGTTTTTGTTCTTTTTCTAGTTCCTTTTGGCGGAAAATAAGATTGTTTATTTGAGACTTTTCTTGTTTCTTGAGGTAGACCTGAATCTCTATTTATTTTCCTCTTAGAACTGATTTCATCCCATTCCAAAGATTTAGAACATTTGCATTTTCATTTCATTTTTCTCCATGTATTTCTTTTTTAATTTCTTCTTTAATTTCTCCATTGACATGTTGGTTTTTTTTAATTAACGTGTTGCTTAACATCCACGTGTTTGTGTTTTTTCCAGTTTTTTCTTGTGATTGATTTATGGTTTGTCTCCCTCCCAATCCCATCGTGTTTCATTTATTCTTCTCCTACCCCCTAACCCCCCATGTTGCATCTCCACTTTCTCAAATCAGGGAGATCATATGATAGTTGTCTTTCTCCGATTGACTTATTTCACTAAGCATAATACCCTCTAGTTCCATCCACGTCATTGCAAATGGCAAGATTTCATTTCTTTTGATGGCTGCATAGTATTCCATTGTGTATATATACCACATCTTCTTTATCCATTCATCTGTTGATGGACATCTAGGTTCTTTCCATAGTTTGGCTATTGTAGACATTGCTGCTATAAACATTCGGGTACACGTGCCCCTTCGGATCACTACGTTTGTATCTTTAGGGTATATACCCAGTAGTGCAATTGCTGGGCTGTAGGGTAGCTCTATTCTCAACATTTTGAGGAACCTCCATGCTGTTTTCCAGAGTGGTTGCACCAACTTGCATTCCCACCAACAGTGTAGGAGGGTTCCCCTTTCTCCAAATCCTCGCCAGCATCTGTCATTTCCTGACTGGTTAATTTTAGCCATTCTGACTGGTGTGAGGTGATATCTCATTGTGGTTTTGATTTATATTTCCCTGATGCAGAGTGATGTGTAACACTTTTTCATGGGTCTGTTGGCCATCTGGATGTTTTCTTTGCAGAAATGTCTGTTCATGTCCTCTGCCCATTTCTTGATTGGATTGTTTGTTCTTTGGGTGTTGAGTTTGCTAAGTTCCTTATAGATTTTGGATACTAGCCCTTTATCTGATATGTCGTTTGCAAATATCTTCTCCCATTCTGTCAGTTGTCTTTTGGTTTTGTTAACTGTTTCCTTTGCTGTGCAAAAGCTTTTGATCTTGATGAAATCCCATAGTTCATTTTTGCCCTTGCTTCCCTTGCCTTTGCCGATGTTCCGAGGAAGATGTTGCTGCGGCTGAGGTCGAAGAGGTTGCTGCCTGCATTCTCCTCAAGGATTTTGATGGATTCCTTTCTCACATTGAGGTCCTTCATCCATTTTGAGTCTATTTTCGTGTGTGGTGTAAGGAAGTGGTCCAATTTCATTTTTCTGCATGTGGTTGTCCAATTTTCCCAGCAGTAAATGGTATTTTTAAAATATCAAATTTTACCTGTTCATTGCTAGTATTTATATTGAATTTTTATCCTGCCATCTTGCTAAACTCATTTAGTAGTTTTAGGAGATTTTTATAGATTTATGGAGATTTATGGGAGAACCATCATGTCATCTGTGAATAAGGACAATTTTATTTCTTCCTTTCCAATCTAGATTTCTCATTTCTTTTACTTGTCCTTTTTTTTTCTGGATTTAATAACTGACCTTTTCTGGTATGACTTTAAATTTTTTTTCCCATTTTATTTATTTTTTCAGCGTAACAGTATTCATTGTTTTTGCACAACACCCAGTGCTCCATGCAAAACGTGCCCTCCCTATTACCCACCACCTGTTCCCCCAACCTCCCACCCCTGACTCTTCAAAACCCTCAGGTTGTTTTTCAGGTTGTTTTTCAGAGTCCATAGTCTCTTATGATTCACCTCCCCTTCCAAATTTTTTTTTTAATAAACATATAATGTATTTTTATCCCCAGGGGTACAGGTCTGTGAATCGCCAGGTTTACACACTTCACAGCACTCATGATAGCTCATACCCTCCCCAATGTCCATAACCCCCTCCCCCTCTCCCAATCCCACCTCCCCCCAGCAACCCCCAGTTTGTTTTGTGAGATTAAGAGTCATTTATGGTTTGTCTCCCTCCCAATCCCATCTTGTTTCATTTATTCTTCTCCTATCCCCCTAACCCCCCATGTTGCTTCTCCATGTCCTCATATCAGGGAGATCATATGATAGTTGTCTTTCTCCGATTGACTTATTTCACTAAGCATGATACGCTCTAGTTCCATCCACGTCGTCGACCTCAGCCGTAGCAACATCTTCCTAGGAACAACGGCAAAGGCAAGGGAAGCAAGGGCAAAAATGAACTATTGGGATTTCATCAAGATCAAAAGCTTTTGCACAGCAAAGAAAACAGTTAACAAAACCAAAAGACAACTGACAGAATGGGAGAAGATATTTGCAAACGACATATCAGATAAAGGGCTAGTATCCAAAATCTATAAGGAACTTAGCAAACTCAACACCCAAAGAACAAACAATCTAATCAAGAAATGGGCAGAGGACATGAACAGACATTTCTGCAAAGAATACATCCAGATGGCCAACAGACACATGAAAAAGTGCTCCATGTCACTCTGCATCAGGGAAATACAAATCAAAACAACAATGAGATATCACCTCACACCAGTCAGAATGGCTAAAATCAACAGGTCAGGAAATGACAGATGCTGGCGAGGATTTGGAGAAAGGGGAACCCTCCTACACTGTTGGTGGAAATGCAAGCTGGTGCAACCACTCTGGAAGACAGCATGGAGGTTCCTCAAAATGTTGAAAATAGAACTACCCTATGACCCAGCAATTGCACTACTGGGTATTTACCCTAAAGATACAAACGTAGTGATCCGAAGGGGCACGTGTACCCGAATGTTTATAGCAGCAATGTCTACAATAGCCAAACTATGGAAAGAACCTAGATGTCCATCAACAGATGAATGGATAAAGAAGATGTGGTATATATACACAATGGAATACTATGCAGCCATCAAAAGAAATGAAATACTTGTCCTTTTGTACATGATAGGACTTCCAGTATGACACAGAAAGGAAGTGGTGAGAGAGTACATCTTGCTTTGCTCTTAAACTAATTAAATATGACATTAGAGTAGATTTTTCACCAATGCTTTTTATTAGATTATGAAAGTTCCAGTCTATTTCTGGTTTGCTGAAAGTTTTTATTGGAAACGGGTGTTGAGTTTTGTTCGATACTTCTTCTATATTGATTGCAGAAAATGCATACCATATGACATGATCATATGGCTTTTCTTTTTTTTTTTTTTTAAATACTCTTTTTTTTTTAATTTTATTTATTTGACAGAGAGAAATCACAAGTAGGCAGAGAGGCAGGCAGGGAGAGAGGAGGAAGCAGGCTCCCTGCGGAGCAGAGAGCCCGATGCGGGGCTCGATCCCAGGACCCTGGGATCATGACCTGAGCCGAAGGCAGAGGCTTAACCCACTGAGCCACCCAGGCGCCCCTCATATGGCTTTTCTTACTTAGTTTGTTAAAATGGTGAATTACATTGATTGATTTCTCAAATGTTGAATCAGTCTTGCTATCCTAAGATGAAATCTCTTAGTGTTATTGTATTATCCATTTTATATATCGTTGGACTTAATGTTAGTGTCCTGTGAAGATTTTGTTGAACAAAGGATTTCGATCTGCAGTTTTCTTTTAACATCATTGCTTTAGTATTAAAGGAATGTTGGGCTCATAAAATGAGATAGGGAGTGTGCAATATCCTATTTACTGTAAGAAAGTGTTCAGAATTTGTATAATTTCTTTGTCAATATTTGGTAGAATTCATCAGTGAAACTATTTGGGCCTGAATTTTCTTTTTTGGAAGTTGTTTTTAAACATTTTTTTAAAGATTCTTATTTATTTAATTGAGAGAGAACTCGTACCAGTGAGAGAGAGAGAGAGAACAGAAGCAGAGGAAGAGAGAGAAGTAGCAGGAAGCCTGATGTGGGGCTCCATCCCAGGACAGGGGAATCATGTCCTGAGCTGAAGGTGGGCACTTAACCTATTGAGCCACCCAGGTGTCCCAAGATTTCTTTTCTTTTTTTTCTTTCTTTTTCTTTTCTTTCTTTCTTTCTTTTTTTTTTTTTTTTTTTTTTTTGGTGGCTGATAGAAGTTTTTTGTTGTTGTTTGTTTTGTCTTCTTTTTTTAAAGATTTTATTTATTTATTTGACAGACAGAGATCACAAGTAGGCAGAGGCAGGCAGAGAGAGGGGGGAAGCAGGCTCCCTGCTGAGCAGAGAGCCCGATGCGGGGCTCCATCCCAGGACCCTGAGATCATGACCTGAGCTGAAGGCAGAGGCTTTAACCCACTGAGCCACCCAGGTGCCCCTTGTCTTTTTATTTTTCATTTTTTTATTATCTTTTTACGTAAATTCAATTTCTTTAATAGACACAGGACTACAGAACTATGTAGGCTATTTCTTCTTGAGTGATTTATTTTTATTTTTATTATTATTATTTTTTAAAGATTTTATTTATTTATTTTGACAGAGAGAGAGATCACAAGTAGGCAGAGAGGCAGGCAGAGAGAGGAGGAGGAAGCAGGCTCCCTGCGGAGCAGATAGCCCGATGCGGGGCTCCATCCCAGGACCCCGAGATCATGACCTGAGCCGAAGGCAGGGGCTTAATCCACTGAGCCACCCAGGCGCCACTTCTTGAGTGATTTTTGATGGTTGATCTCTTCTAATGAATTGGTCCCTTTTATCTAAGTTGTTAAATTATCAGCATAGGGTTCTTTGTAGTAATTTTCTTATTATCTTTTTAATGTCTTTGCAATCAGTAGAGATCTTTTTCATTTCTGATTTTAGTAATTTGTGTCTTTTTTTCCTTATTCAGATTTGCTGGAGGTTTATCAATTGTATTGATCTTTTGAAAGAACCATCTATTGGTTTTATTTATTTCCAGTATTATTTTTCCAGTTTTGACTTCATTCATTTCTTCCCCAATTTATGTTATTTTCTTCCTTCTGCTTGCTTTAGGTTCAATCTCTTCTGTTCTTTTTTCTCCAATTTTATAATTTAGACACTTAAGTTACCCACTTAAGGCCTTTTTTTCCTTTCTAATATAAGAATTTAATACTATAGTTTTCTAAGCACTGTGATAGCTGCATCCTACAAAAATGGCATGTTTTATTTTCATTTTCATTTAGTTCAAAATATTTTAAATTTCCCCAATTCTTTCTTTTGATGTGCCAGATATTTAGAAGTGTGTTGTTTAATTTATAAATTTATAAATATTTAAGAATTTCTTAAGATATTTTGTTATTAATCTCTTATTTAATTATATTATAATTTGAGAACTTATTTTGCATGATTTATATCCTTTTAAAATTTAATGTTTGTTCTATGACTTAGAATATGGTCTATGTTGGTGATTGTTTCAAGTGTACTTGGAAAGAATGTCTGTTCTGCTGTTGTTGAATGGAGTGCTCTATAAATATTTGTTAGGTCAAGTCAACTGATTGTGTTGTTCATGTAATCTATGTTTAACATTTTCTGCCTACTTGTTCTATCAATTACTAAGAAAGGAGTGTTGAAGTTTCCAATTTTACTTGTGAATTTATCTGTCACTCCTTTCAGATTAATCAGTTTTTGCCTCATATGTTTTGAAGATGCATGCACACTTAGGATTTTTTTTAAAGATTTTATTTATTTATTTGACAGAGAGAGAGATCACAAGTAGGCAGAGAGGCAGGCAGAGAGAGAGGAGGAAGCAGGCTCCCTGTGGAGCAGAGAGCCCGATGCGGGGCTCGATCCCAGGACCCTGAGATCATGACCTGAGCCAAAGGCAGAGACTTTAACCACTGAGCCACCCAGGTGCCCCCACACTTAGGATTTTTAGGTCTTCTGGAGAACTGACACTTTCACCATTATGTAATATCTTTCTTTATTTCTGATTGTATTCCTGGTTCTAAAGTCTAGTTTTTCTGAGGTTAGTAGAGTTACTCCATCTTTCTTTTGGTTAGTGTTTGCATGGTATTTTTTGCTATCTTACTTTTAATAGAATAGATTTTTATATTTAAAGTAACTTTCTTTTACTGTTGCTAGGACTTCTAGTACTATGTTGAACAACAGTGGCAAGAGTGAGCATCCTTGTCGTGTTCCTGATCTCAGAGGGAAGGCTGTCAGCTTTTCCCCATTGAGAATGATATCCGCTGTGGTTTTTCATAGATAGATATTATGAAGTTGAAGAATGCTCCCTCTATCCCTATACTTTGAAGCGTTATAATCAGGAACGGATGCTGTATCTTGTCAAATGCTCCTTCTGTATCAATTGAGAGGATCATGTGGTTCTTCTCTCTTCTCTTATTGATTTCTTCTATCACATTGATTGCATTGCAAATGTTGAACCACCTTTGGGGCACCTGGGTGGCTGGGGGGGGGGGTTAAAGCCTCTGCCTTCGGCTCAGGTCATGATCCCAGAGTCCTGGGACCGAGCCCCACCTCGGGCTCTCTGCTCCGCAGGGAGCCTGCTTCCTCCTCTCTCTCTGCCTGCCTCTCTGCCTAGTTGTGGTTTCTCTCTGTCAAATAAATATTAAAAAAAAAAAGAAGTGGATGCATGGCCTATTGTCTGGTGTGTTCCTTGCAGTGAGAGAATAGGTATGTGCCTTCTTTCTTAAAAAAAAAAAATGTTGAACCACCTTTGCATCCCAGGGATAAATCCCACCTGGTCATGGTGGATAACCTTTTTAATGTACTCTTGGATCCTATTAGCTAGGATCTTGTTGAGAATCTTGGCATCCATATTCATCAGGGATATTGGCCTGAAGTTCTCCCGTTGGATGGGGTCTTTGCCTGGATTGGAGATCAGGGTAAAGCTGGATTCTTAGAAAGAATCTGGAAGTTTTCCTTCTGTTTCTATTTTTTGAAACAGCTTCAGGAGAATAGGTATTATGTCTTCTTTGACTGTTTGGTAGAATTCCCCAGGGAGTCCGTCAGGTCCTGGGCTCTTGTTTTTTGGGAGGTTTTTGATAACTGCTTCAATCTTGTCACTAGATATTGGTCTGTTCAGGTTTGTCAATTTCTTCCTGTTTCTGTCTTGGAAGTTTATAGGTTTCCAGGAATGCATCCATTTCATCTAGGTTACTTAACTTATTGGCATAAAACTGTTGATACTAATTTCTGATGATTGTTTATATTTCCTTGGTCTTACTCGTGATCTCTCCCCTTTCATTCATAATTTTATCAATTTGGCTCCTCTCTCTTTTCTTTTGGATTAGTTTGGCCAGTGGTTTATTGATCTTATTGATTCTTTCAAAGAACCAGCTTCTAGTTTTGTTGATGTGTTCTACTGTATCTCTAGTTTCTATCTCATTGATCTCTGCTCTAATCTTGATTAAGATCCTAGCTAACAGGATCCAACAGTACATTAAAAAGATTATCCACCATGACCAGGTGCGACTTGTCCCTGGGATGCAAGGGTGGTTGAACATTTGCAAATCAATCAATGTGATAGAAGAAATCAATAAGAGAAGAGAGAAGAACCACATGGTCCTCTCAATTGATACAGAAAAAGCATTTGACAAGATACAGCATCTGTTCCTGATTAAAACGCTTCAGAGTATAGGCATAGAGGGAACATTCCTCAACCTCATAATATCTATCTATGAAAAACCACAGCGGATATCATTCTCAATGGGGAAAAGCTGACAGCCTTCCCTCTGAGATCAGGAACACAACAAGGATGCTCACTCTTGCCACTGTTGTTCAACACAGTACCAGAAGTCCTAGCAACAGCAATCAGACAACAAAAAGAAATAAAAGTTATTCAAATTGGCAAAGAAGTCAAACTCTCTGTCTTCACAGATGACATACTTTATATGGAAAACCCAGAAGACTCCACCCCCAAACTACTGGAACTCATACAGCAATTCAGTAACGTGGCAGGATACAAAGTCAATGTACAGAAATCAGTGACTTTCTTATACACTAACAATGAAAATACAGAAGGGGAAATAGAGAATCGATTCCATTTACTATAGCACCAAGGACCATAAGATACCTGGGAATAAACCTAACCAAAGAGGTAAAGGATCTGTACTCGAGGAACTACAGAACACTCATGAAAGAAATTGAAGAAAACACAAAAGATGGAAGACAATTCCATGCTTATGTATCAGAACAATAAACATTGTTAAAATGTCTATATTGCCCAGAGCAATCTATACTTTCAATGCCATCCTGATCAAAATTCCACTGACATTTTTCAAAGAGCTGGAACAAACAATCCTAAAATTTGTATGGAACCCAAAGAGACCCCAAATTACTAAGGAAATGTTGAAAAAGAAAAACAAAACTGTGGGCATCATGTTACCTGGTTTCAAGCTTTACTACAAAGCTGTGATCACCAAGACAGCATGGTAGTTGCACAAAAACAGACACATAGACCAGTGGAACAGAGTAGAGAGCCCAGATATGGACCCTCAACTCTATGGTCAAATAATCTTTGACAAAACAGGAAAAATATACAATGGAAAAAAAGTCTCTTCAATAAATGATGTGGGGAAAATTGGACAGCTACCTATAGAAGAATGAAACTCAACCATTCTCTTATACCATACACAAAGATAAACTCGAAATAGATAAAAGACCTCAACATGAGGCAGGAATCTATTAAAATCCTAGAGCAGAACATAGGCAGTAACCTTTTCGACATCGGCCACAGAAAATTCTTTCAAGACATGTCTCCAAAGGCTAAGGAAACAAAAGCGAAAATGAAATTTTGGGACTTCATCAAGATCTAAAGCTTCTGCACAGCAAAGGAAACAGTCAACAAAACAAAGAGGCAACCCACGGAATGGGAGAAGATATTCACAAATGACAGTACAGACAAAGGTTGATATCCATGATCTATAAAGAACTCCTCAAACTCAATACACACAAAACAGATAATCATGTCAAAAAGTGGGCAGAAGACATGAACAAACACTTCTCCAAAGAAGACATAATAAATGGCTAACAGACACATGAAAAAATGTTCATCATCATTAGCCATTGGGGAGAGTCAAGTCAAAACCACATTGAGATGCCATCTCACACCAGTTAGAATGGCCAAAATTAACAAGAAAATAATCAACAAGTGTTGGAGAGGATGTGAGGAAAGGGGTATTTCTACTATGTTCATTGTCAAAAAAGTTCTAATGGTACAGAATTAAGTGATGTTTCTTGAGTTTTTGGTTTTGAGTGGGTTTTTTTTGGAGTTTTTTTGCCTTAATTTTATTTTTAATAAGATATACTTATAATAAGAACCCAAACTATTTAGGAGGGTGCAAGATGAAAGCCCCCCAACCATTGTATTTCTGCTCCCTCACATCAGGCACTTAAAATTACTTGTGAATACGTGTATATGTGTATGCATGTATATATATATATATATATATATATATATATATATATATACACATACATATATATATACACACACACACAGTCCCAGTTTTATTTAGATACAACTTAAAAATATTGTAAATTATAATATATAATACAAAACACAAAATTTGTCATACTCTAGATACTAACGTAAAACTAGTTTTCAACTAGTTTGATTCACTTACATACCTTGGGTGAATTTTTGTACTAAATTGTTCTTTATGTCTGCATAATCTCCTACTGCATGAATGTATATCATTTATATACCTAGTTCCATAATGGCTATATCAGAGGTTTCCTGTTTGGGTACTACAAAAAAATGCTGTAGTAAACATACTTGTCCACATCTTTGCATTCTTTCATGATGAAATATATAGCACAAATTCCTAAAAATAAAACCATTGGGTCAAGGAGAATATGCATTTAAATTTTGATATATGTTGCCAAATTGCCTTCCAAAGTGTTTACACCAGTTTACATTTCCATAATCAGTCTATGATGGTTGCTGTTTTTCCTCCTCATCATCAGTTTTTAGAAAACTTTTAAATCTTGTCCAATTTGATGAAAATAATATCACCAGCACATAGGCAATCTAGCATAGAAATTAAGAATGAAATCCTGGGGTCCCAGCAGCTAGATTTGATTCCCTGCTCAAACACTTCGAAGCTGTGTGACTTAGGTTGAATTACTTCATCTTTTTAAGTTTCAGTTTCCTCATCTAGAGAATGGGAATGATATTCCTAGGGACCTTGGACACAGTAAAAGTTTGTATTTATTTACCTTTCAGTATTTAACATTATTAACTTAAAATTCAATGTCTTTTTTAAGGATAGAAAGTAGAGTAACTTAGTGGTCTAATTAAGCTTTTTGAAGGTTGAAATGTGAATTCACCCACAATTCATTTTTAGTAAAGTTCTGAAACCAGTTTCCTTCCTGTGGTAATGTTGGTTTAACAATGAGAAAGAGAAAGTGTGATTGACATGTACTGGCTCCTTGCCACCTTGCCAGAGCATTGTCACTGTACTGTTTCCTTCTTTAGACAACTATGTTGATGTTCATGGTGTGATGTTTCCATTTATAAAGTTACTAGTATAAAATTACTGCAAATTTGTGGGAAAAGGGCCAATTTATATTGCTCTTGAATTATTAAAATGCTTTATTTTATAACTTAATATTTTACTATATAAATACATATCCATTGCAGTCGGTGATATGTTAATCTTTACATTTGTCTACTACTTGTTTTACTGATAAAAAAAAGGAAGAGATTTAAAATTTAGAAAGAACTGTATGTTTTATCTTGTGTTGTTTTATTGTAAGAGAAACTAAAATAACTTGCTAGCCTCAATTTTCTGAAGGCTTCCTCATGTCTTATCACCCTCAGAGCCAGAAACCTGTTGGAAAATACCTTAGTTGTTTTATTTTTCTCAAGTTATTCTAGTAATTCTGTTAAAAAGTAGGTAATGTGCTATGTGATATGAGTAAAAATGACTGCATATAAAATGTTAAACAAATGCCACTGTTATTGAATCACATTTATTTAATTTTTAGCTTAGAGTATAAGATGTCAGAAAGTCTAACTGTTGCCAAATAAGGAGTAGAAAATTTCACTCATGTTATTATTCGAAACCACTGTTGTTTGAGGAATATCATGTCTAAACTAGTTTTTAATAGATAAAACCCTATGTCAATGACTGGATGACAGGACTGTGGACCCCCTCCAACAAAATCATTTGATTTTGTGATTGGTACTTGTTTAAAATTGAGATTTCCCAAGTACTTACCTAGGTCTCCTCTACCCCCATTTGTTTTTATTCTTTTTAACTTTCAGGCCTCAGTCCATATCATGTGACCTCAACCCATAATGGAATCCATATTATACTGTCAGACTCTGGGAGAGGGATTCAGGAAAGTCTTCATTTTCAACAACCACCCTGGGTTTTGTTGAAATTTCAACAAATCACCCTGGGTGATTCTTATATGACTCAAAGTTCAAGAAAAATTAGTTGAACAACATGACTTAGGTTCCACTCTATGGTAAGAGACTTTAAAAATTGTTGGAAAGTTTCTGGTCCCTCAGTACATCACATTACCTTCTATTTTTAAAAGATTTTATTCATTTATTTGACAGAGAGAGGGAGAGCACAAGTAGGCAGAGCAGCAGGCAGAGAGAGAGGGGGAAGCAGGCTCCCTGCTGAGCAGAGAGCCTGATGTGGGGCTTGATCCCAAGCCCCTGAGATCATGACCCAAGCAGAGGGCAGAGGCTTAACCCACTGAGCCACCCAGGTGCCCCATCATCACACTACCTTCTAAGATGTTAAAAAATGGGGTAGGCCAGTAGGCTTTACTGAAATGGTATTGATATTTTTCCGGGAGGTTTTTAAAAAATATTTGTCTATTTTAGAGAGAGAGAGCACGCATGTGTGTGAGTAGGGAGGGGCAGAAGGAGAATCTGAATCAATCTTCGCACTAAGCTGGTCTTGCTCTCATGACAGCAAGATCATGACAATTAGATCATGACCTGAGAGGAAACCAAGAGTCAGATGCTTAACAGAATGAGCCACCCAGGTGACCCTTTCTGGGATTTTAAATTTAAACAGCCATGCCTTCATCACCCTTAGAATATCTCTCAGAATTGAAATAGGCTCAGTTTGGATTTTCATTTTTTTGGAACTATGGTTAGTTAAGAATCAAAATGGACACAGAAAATGATCACAAGGAGACTATCCTCAGATCTTTACCAATAGACAGGTTTGATGTAGTCCTACTGATATGAAAGTGTGTTGAAAATGCTAAATTCTAGGAACAAAGAATTTTGGTGGATGGTAAATCACATGGATTAAATAGATTACAATTTTAAAGCCATAAATTGATTTTATTTTCACCAAGAAACATCATAAGGGGAGACTTGAGGAGGGAAGTTAAGTGGAGAGTTGGACATCTGGATAACTATGGAAAAAGATTTTCCTTTCCTTCTACCATTTGCCACTTATAACTACTAAAATATTGGCCTATGCTAAGGAAAGCAACTAGGCCAATTCTTGTCAAAATAGCGAGGGAATGGGTCAGCGCCAAGGCTGGGACTTGGGAATGGTGCCAACAATAGTATAGGATTTAGGCTAGGCTAGAACTGGGAGCAAGGCTAGCCACATGCTGGGGCTGGGAAGCTGATATGCACTTTGTCTTATGTTCCAGGCAGTTCAAGTCTGGAAAATCTAGAAGGCTGGGCATATGTAACGTGGGAGACAGATTTGTCAGCTTCTGCCTTCAAAGAATTCACCATAAAAACTTCGTTAATATTAAACCTAGGATAATTTCAAATTATTTGCTGCAATGACCAACAAATGACCGTGAATTATTTTTTCCATGTGACAGTACTAAGTACACACAGTCACATAAACAGGAGGGAATGGAGATTAGGTATTGATTTATTAGACTGGAAGGCATTATAAGGCAATGGCAAAAAATGGCTTCAGATTCAGACATGGATTTAAATCTCTGGTACATCATTTAATTTCTTGGCCAAGTAGCTTAACTCCTATGAGTTTTAATTTCCTCATATGTAAAATGAAGGTAACAATAGAACATTTCTCACGGAGTTGTCATGCAAAGTAAATGAGAACACTTATGGAAAGTGCCTGGCATAAGAGAAGTGATCAGCCTGTGCTGCGCCCTAGCCCTCGAATTCTTACTCCTACTTCCCTTCTAGTTTCTCTTCTTGTTACTGACACAACCCAGTTACTTTCTGTTATCTCTTCTGTGTTTTTGTGAATGAAGGACTATAATATTTTAGGACAAACACATTTGTGATTTTTTATAAGAAACAGAAGGGTTATAAAATATTACTTTATATCTTTAGGATAAAACTCTCTTAAAACACATCTCATAAGTTACTAAAGCTTAAAATGTCATTTGGAAAATTACTTTTTTTTCCAGGTTCCCAGAGCATTAAAAAAAAAACCACCTCCTTTTATTTATATTTTTTCACATGTGGATAAGAAGAAATGATTAGCAAATGATTAATGAGCATTGTATTGAAATATTTTAATGAAGTCAGCTGTGGTCCCAGATGGAAGAGTTGAAGCAGAAGTTGGCATATTAAGTTAATATTGGATATTCATTTGATTTTTCTCAGGGAGGTATACTGCCTTTCCTATAAATCTATGACATATGGTTTCTTTATTTTCCCACTCCTTATATCTTTCAAACTGTGAAAGCAATTTTAAATTTATAAGAGGCTGATCTGTTTCATTGAGTTAAAAGTATATGGCTCTGATTCCAACATGAAGGACAGACAGACAGACACATCAAATTGATACGCTCCTATCCTGGAGGATCTGAACTGAACAGTGTGGAGACTTATAGCTGTCTTGCAACTCTACCATAGAAGGATCCACTAAAATGATTAACTCCTGGGGATTTCAGGTTCTGGTTCTTAAAACCTGAAAGGAAGTCTTGGCCTTGTTATGCTGCAGACTCTGAGTGTCCTGAAAGTTAAGAAAGCACATTTAAAGAAAGCATACCAGACCACAAATCAGGATATAGTTTCTGTATTAGTTGAAGTGTAAATTTCTCGGAGCGTGTTTTTGTTTCTGTTTTCCTATAATGATAATGAACAGGGATCAAGTTGTGTTGTTATATAAATAGCAATGTTTTTCTAGGTCTATCATTGTAAGCAATCTGACTCTGCCTCTGAGGCTGTCCATCGACCAAGAACAATGAAAAAAGCTTTGGGCTCAACCAACATTTATTGAGGAGTTAGTATATGCCAGATATTTCCATATATATTATCTATAGTTAATCCTTAGAAAAACTTTTGAAGAAGATATTATTCCAAGGAGAGTTTACATGACTTACTCAAGGTCACAGGTGGAGCTGGATCATATTCCAGTTCTGTATTACCAGTATTTTTCCAGCTCTGTGTTCTTCCCACAGCATCACAGCTAAAATGAGAGATTACTTAGGAGAGAGATACTGTCCTGTATTAAGACTGTAGAGGTGAAGTTACCTTTACATACAAGAAATAGGGGAAATGGGATTTGTCTCTCCAATGATTTTTTTTCAAAGATTTTATTTATTTTATTTAATAGACAGGGATCACGAGTAGGCAGAGAGGCAGGCAGAGAGAGAGAGGAGGAAGCAGGCTCCCCGCTGAGCAGAGAGCCCGATGCGGGGCTCGATCCCAGGACCCTGGGATCATGACCTGAGCCAAAGGCAGAGGCTTTAACCCACTGAGCCACCCAGGTGCCCCCCCAAAGACTTTTTAAAAACTTTATTTTTAGATCAATTTTAAGGCGACAGCAAAATTGAGAAGGAGGTACAGAGGTTTCCCATATACCCTCCATCCTTCACATGCATAGCTTCCCTTGTTATTAACATCTCTTATCAGAGTGGCACATCTATTACATTTAATGAACCTACATTGACACATCATGATTACCCAAAGTCCACAGTTTACATTAGTGTTCACTTTTGGTACAAATATATAATGATATGTATCCACCATCATAGCATCATACACAGTATTTTCACTGCCCTAAAAATTCTGCTTTACTCCATCTATTCATTTCTTTCCCTCCTTTACATACCCTCCAGCACAACCTGTCTTTTTAGTGTCTTCACAGTTTTGCCTTTTCCAGAATATCATAATGTTGGCATCATACAGTAGGTAGGCTTTTCAGATTGGTTTATTTCCCTAATAGGCATTTAAGTTTCCTCCATGTCTTTTCTTATCTTGATGGCTCCTTTCTTTTTTTTTTATGATTTTATTTATTTATTTGAGAGAGAGAGAGAGTGAGAGAGAGAGAGTATGAGAGGGGAGAGGGTCAGAGGGAGAAACAGACTTCTCACTGAGCAGGCAGCCCAATGTGGGACTCGATCCCAGGATTCCAGGATCATGACCTGAGCCAAAGGCAGTTGGTTAACCAACTGAGCCACCCAGGCGCCCTTGATGGCTCCTTTCTTATTAGCACCAAATGATATTATATTGTACGGATGTACCATAGCATATTTATACATTTAACTACAAAAAGACATCGTAGTTCCTTCCATACCTTGGTGATCATGAATAAAGTTGAAAGGGGACCAATTTCAAAATCCTCAACTTTCTTTAGTCCTACTTCCTTAAAAAAACTATTTGCCTTCTCTCACCTTCTCTTTGCCTTTCCTCCTTCTCTTTCCAAGTCTCTAAAAATGAAAGCATACCTTTCAAAGGTCAAAAATCTTACTAAGGTACAATGACTCAGGGTGTAAAAACCCTTGGTGCTAAGCAAAGTGCAATTTCAAAAATCGCTGCCCCAAAATTTTCTTTAAGTCAAGGTCCTGTGCTACCCCTTTCCCATCCATCTCACTAAGAGCTACATTTCCAATAAAGTTTATGTTTTACATTTAATAATAATAAATACCATAGGATTTCACTCATATATGGCATTTAAGAAACAAAACAACCAAGTAAAAGGGGAAAAAAAGAGAGAGAGGCAAACCAAGAAACGGTCTCTTAATTATAGAGAAGAAACTGTTGGTTACCAGAGGGGAGGTGGGTGGGGGGTTGGCTTAAATAGGTGATGGGAATCAAGGAGGACACTTGCTGTGATGGGCACGGGTGATGTACAGAAATGCTGAATCACCATACTGTACACCTGAAACTAATATTATACTGTATGTTAACTAACTGGAATTTACACAAAAGCTTAAAAAAAGAAAAACCTCTGAATGACCACACTTAGACTTACCCAGTCAAATAGGATCATTTATTGACTCAAATCTTTGATCCATGGAACAAGATAACTTAGGGATAGCAGCATAATCCTATTACATAGTTCATGTTGATAGGATGTTTTATGACATTGACGTTGGATCTCAGGTTACCCTACTTGTGTAATGGCTATTTGAGGTGTGTTGTTACAAAGTTTATGAGATCTGAGAAAAAGTAATGATCACAATGTATAAGAATTTTATGTGGTTTTTATCTATTGTGTATGCATAACAATTGTGATTGTAACTGAATCTAGGAGACTTTTTATACTTGCAGGCTATGATCACAAAGAAATAAAAATAGTTCAATTTCTATTTACGGACAAATCTTTGTTGCAGAGAAATTCAGTATGGTGATCAATAGGAGACTTTCAAGTATAAAAATATATTATGATGGAATACAATTCTGTGGGGAGAATGCAATGTATATTCGATTTCAAGGAGAGGAAAGGAACAATGCAAATTTTCTGAAGGTTAAAAGAAAGTTTACACTTTTATGTTTAATGTTGATAGTGGGCATCAAATTGCTCTGGTATTTAGAATCCAGTGAAAATCTTTAAAGCATAACATAAAGCTTTTATTCTAAGTTGTCAATATGTATAGTATACTGGATATTTTACCTTTTGCAACTATTTAAACTTGATGACAAATTTCGTTGTCAACCTAAAAATATGTGAGGGAGTACATAGCTTCTCAAAATTCTTCTAGGGGTTATGTGAATAAAGGTTTGAAGATCCCAATCTTATAATGCTGTTGCGAGGGTGAAGTATACAGTGTGCAAAGCATCTAGGATAATGCTCAATTAATGCAGCTATTATTTGAGGACTGAATTCTAATTTTAATCCTCTTTCTTCTCTGGTATTTGATCCAGGGCATTTTGATCCAGGCACTTTGGCCTCATTGTCTAGATAAAGGATAAAACAGATGGCTGTAAAAACACTGAGTATAGGAAGTTAGACAAGCAAGAGTGTACCTAACATCAATAATGTCAGTGGTAATATTCATAGTGATGAAAACAGGTAGAGACTCTATAAGTCAAGACATATAGCAGATATGCAATAAATGCTTGTCAAATTAATGAATGAATGCTATACAGAACCGTGCTAGAATGAAAGACCATATGCCTGTTTATTGGGCACCTTCCGTAGTACCTGCAATAGTGTTTTAAATTAAAAGCCCAATTTGGACATTTTCTCATAAATATAAAACAAGTAGGCAATAAAATCCTTCCCTGGGATGTGGCTACTTATTAATTTTCTGAAGGCATTTCTTCATTGGACTCTTTACCATACTGCAGTATAGTGTAGTGTGTAAGAGCAGTGGGTTCTAGAGAACCAGCCAGGTTAGGCTCAAGTTCCAACACTGCCACTTAACTAGCTGTGTGTCTTTGGGCAAGTCATTTAACTTCTCTTCAAGTGGGGTATCTTTACATGGGTATAATAAGGATACCAATCTCATAGGGTTATTTTGAGTATTAGTGAAATGGGCTTATAGAATTACAGGTTGTGTGGAAAGTGGAGGAATGTTGCCTCGAAATATGTCCATGTCCTAATCCCTGGAACCTGTGAATATATTACTTTATGTGACCAAAAAGAAAAAAAATCACAGATGTGATTAAGTTAAGGATCTTGAGATGGGGAGATTATCCTAAGTTATTTGGTGGTTTCTTACAGGTGAAAGAGGGCAGGAGAGTCAGTGTCAGAGCAATGCAGTGGGAGGAAGACTTGATTAGGCATTACTGGCTTTGAAGATGAGGGAAGGGGGCTATGAGTCAAGGGATGTGGATAGCTTTTAGAAGCTGGAAAAGGCAAGGAAGTGGATTCTCACCCTTGATCCTCCAGAAAAGAACACAGCCCTCTGACATCTTAGTTTTGACTCAGTGAGGTCCATTTCTGATTTCTGACTTCCAGAACTCTAAGACAATAAAATTCATGTTGTTTTAAGTCACCAAGTTTGTGGTGCCTTTTTTTTTTTATAGCAGAAATATGACCTCCATACAGGTGGGTTAGCCATTATTACTCTATTTACAGTCTCCTTCAGTTCTGGCCTTTCTTGGCTTTCTTCACAGGGCAATGTAATCTAAACACTTCTCCAAAATAAAAATGGATCCTTTTGCCCACGTACACATGATTTTCCAACGCAAAGCTGCTCTTAATCTCAAGGCATCCAACTGTAAGAGTAGCCACAGTTCTCCCACCTTGACAATGAACAAGAGGTCTCTCAACTAAGCCGCAAGACAATTTATAACATCCTCTTCTTAGGTTTTCCACTTACACACGGAAAATCACGTGCTTTAATGAACAACCTCTGTGATGAGTGGAATCACAAAAACCATGCTCTGAGGTCCTTTTCGGAAAAAAGTGAACTCCTAATTATGGCCTCCCTTCCTTTGGCAGGGAGTTCTGAGACTAATATTGCGATCCTCAGGTAGGGGCCAACCCTTGAGGTTGTTCAGGTCGAGGGCCCAGGAGAATTAGAACACTAGGATAGGGAGAAATGGGCAATGGGAGGGGTAAGGAAGTTGTTCTCATAGAGGGAGGCTGGAAAGAGTGTAAGGGAAAGCAAAAACAAAAACACAGCCAAGTAATGGGAGGTGAGAGATGGCCTCCCGCAACCGACGCCTTCGGGGTTCTCTCGCTGGTTTTGGAAACTTTCCCTCTTTAGGCTCCAGGGCGGTGCACCTGCCCTCTTGGCTGGGCCCAAGGAGCGAGCCTGGGGCAGGCTGGGAAAGTCTTGCCTGGAGAGCCTCCGCCCTGGCGGGGTGGTAGGGAGATTGCAGGGAGGAGTCACCGGGCGAGAAAAGGAAAGACTACATCTCCCAGGCCGCCACGCTTTCCAGCTGGAGTCCTAGGGCTCCGACTGCTCCCCAGTTTCCGTAGGGAAGCGCCAGGCTACCGCAGCTATTGCGCGTAGCGATATCGCCCTCCCCTTCCCTCTCGGGTGTCTAGGGAGGAAGGCTACGTTTCAATTACCGCCAGGGCTTAACCCCTCCGACGCCTAACAGGAAAGCAGGCCAGCTCCCTTGGACCAGGAAGAACTCTCAGGAGCAAGAACACTTTGGTAACGCAATCCCAGGGTGCGTGGAAGACAGTAGAAGAAGGAGCCCGAGTGTTGGGGATCGGCGCAAAGGTTCGCTAGGGCGGGGCGGGAGCTCTGGCTTTAAGAAGGGGGAGGGGATAGTGCAATCAGGGTTGCCCGCGGTGTTCAGCAAAGGAAATCTTCAGTTAGCTCGGGAACTAGGAGCGGGGAGAGGAAGCTTCCAGTCCCAGTGTCCACCCCCGCCTCCACCCTGGGCGGGCCAAAGTGTCACGTTTGCATTTGCTCAGGAAGGATCCCACTGGTCTCCGGAGGCAGGCTGGACTGCCTGTCAGAGGAGGCAATGCCTTGGGGGCATGCTGCTTGCTAGGCAGAACCCCTCCAGGATCAGACTGCATTAGTTAGGTCTCTGTGTCACCTGAAGAATTGCCGACTGCCCGCTTCCGGTGGAGACCAGCCAGTTCTACCCAGGAATCTCAAAGGAACAGGTATCTGTCCTCCAAAGGGAGGGAGGCTATGAGTTTCCCAGGCGGGTCTCACACTCAGTTCCCCCCATCTCCTTCCCCCTACGGTCCCGCTGATGCTCTTGGTCTTTGTGTCTTTCCTCGCTCCTTTCAGCCCTCGCCATCAGAACCATGGGGCATCCCCCGCTGGAGTTCAGCGACTGCTACCTGGACAGCCCCGATTTCCGCGAGCGGCTCAAGTGTTACGAGCAGGAGCTGGAGAGAACCAATAAATTCATTAAGGACGTGATCAAAGATGGCAACGCGCTTATCAGCGCAATGAGAAGTAAGTGGAAGGCTTCAGTGGATGAGCTGTTTCCCCGAGCTAGTGGCTCTGGCCTTTAAGCTCTTCCACACCACAGGGAGAAGGGAGGTTTCAGAGTGCTTTCTAATTCAGTTCTCTGAGGCGAGTGGGTTTCCAAACACTTCGGAAGTGGGGTCAGTGGAAGGTGGTGGCTGTAATTAGAAGGCCTTGACCTTACAAGACTTGATCAGTACCTGTGCCAGGGACCTTCTTGCTCTGCAACTATCATTACTTGGCGGATTGTTGTTCTGAAGGGACAATTTACCTGTACTGTTGGACATGTTTGGTACTCATGTGTACTATATATCTCTCTCTCTATCTATATATTTGGGTAAGGGTAAGGAGACTTTCAAGCTGACCAAGGAACTGCCCTAGCACCTTCTAAATAAGAGAGATTGGAAGCTGGCAGAACAAGTAATGGTTTTGTCCTGGCCTATGGTTGCTAACGAATGAGGGTTGGGGTAGTAAAAGAAAATTCCCTGTATCAACCTGTTTTCTAAGGAAAGTTCTTTCGCCCCAGAGATTTTTTTTCTTTTAAGGTACTGAGCTATGGGGGTGTCTGGATGGCTCAGTTGGCTCAGGTTGTGATCCTGTGGTCCTGGGATAGAGCCCCGCATTGGATTCCCTGCTCAGTGGGAAGCCTGCTTCTCCCTCTCCCAGTCCTCCTGCTTGTGTTCCCTCTCTCACTGCGTGTCTCTCTCTCTCTCTGTGAAATAAATAAATAAAATCTTAAAAAAAAGTTACCACAAACACAAATTTAAAAAGAAAATAAGGGGGAGGGAGACAGGGAGAAGGTGGTGGGGTTATGGACATTGGGGAGGGTATGGGGTATGGATGGTGAGTGCTGTGAAGTGTGTAAACCGGGCGATTCACAGACCTGTACCCCTGGGGCTAATAATACATTATATGTTAATTTAAAAAAAATATAAAAAAAAGAAGATAAGGCACTGAGCTATGGTTTTGGTCAGAGTCAGTCTAAGCTCAGAATTTTGGATGGCCTCTGGTGCCACTGAATTCTGCTTGGGGGTGAAACAAAGACCTGCCTAGTACCTAGCACAAGGAGCCCAGTTCCCAGAGAGCATACTTCAGGGCTAGTCTTAAGGGCCACTAGTCTGAAGGAACCTCATCTAGCTTGGCTTTGCCAGTGGTCACAGGTGACAGCTGTGGGACCCTACCCCTCCTTCCCCACTGCGTGGAGTTTTTATTTCTGCTAGTTGGCAGAAGGCTTGGAGTAAGAGAAAGAATAATAAACATTCCCAACAAGAGTGCAGGCGAGCCAGCCCTTTGCGCCAAAGTATATATACCCAGAAGAATGGAGGCTAGCGTTTGGGTGGAGTGGTAACTTTTTCTCTTCTTGGCTGCAAAATGGTTTCAAAAAAGAAAGTCACTGCTCAGAGTCACTGGTAAAAGTGTCCTGTCGGCTTATGACTTTGTTCTGAATGCATTTATCCCTGAAAAACTATGTCTAAGTCCTGTGTGAGGTCCTTCTTAAGGCAGATGGAGCCAATGAAGAGTGGGGAGAAAGCCTTGGTATTTTTGTGCAGCTCTCTTGATTTGCTCCTGGCAGGCCTGTGCTTTCACTGCCAGTGTTGTCTGCCCACTTTGGTCAGAATATATAAGTTGCCCACATTCCTGCTGGTCATTTGATGGAGTCTGATTATTTAATTTTTTTTTGTCGTATTCTGGGCCAAATAAGAGTACACTCTTGGCAGCACCTGAAAGATGGGGTACTGGAAATGCTGGTCCTTAGAGGCATATAGGCTGGGCTTTGGGGTGTGTTGTCACTTAATAAAATTCACTGAGGGATTAAAGATATGCAGGTTATAACACAAAACTAGTTAGACAGATTGAGGGTTCATTGAAAGGAAATGGGGGAGAATGTTTGGATTTTTTTTTAAATTTACTTATTTTGATAAACTGCTTGGTATATGTAGCTCCTCATAAACTCCAGAAAGGGGTGTGAAGTGTATGGTAAGCTGAAACTGTACTAAAAAGTGACCAGCTACAGAGAGATTAAGATTTTTAAGGGACAATAAACAGTTCAATAACACATTTGAGGAAAAGTAGATTTTTGTATGCTAAGGGCAAATAGTGGTTCTGACTCTTTCCTTCTCTGAAACGGAGACTGGTAAGAATCAGCAGTTATTAAGGCCTAAACCTTTGCAGATGGGTAGAAGATCCAAGAAAATATTTTGGCCCATTGGGATTCTTGATATTCAGGGTGGTTTTCTGTTTCCAAATATACACAGAAAGCCAAAATAGGGCAGGGAGGAAATAAAACCCAGCAGCTAACCCACACTCCATTTCTTTCCTTTAAGTTGCATGATTCTAAAAACATGATTAGGTAGAAGCAAAGGCGGGATGTTTCCCACTGTCTTGACCACAGTAATGTTTATCCTCCCCCTCCACTTCCTTACACTGTGCTAGCTTTTTGAGAATGAGTGGGGAAGCAAAACAAAGGTATGCTTTTCTTTGTGTGAAGGAAACAGACAAAAGAGAAGGCTGGAACTGGAGTTAGAAGACGTGGCTTTTCCATCTTGGGATAAGATGGCATAGATTGCTGACTTTATCTGTTAAATGGGAGTGATTATACCCACCTCACAGGGTTGTTGTGAGACTCAAAGGAGTTAATGGATTATGAAAGTGCTTTGTAAATGGAAACAGTCAAACATAGAAAGTTGTTGATAATGCGTCTTTAGGTTAATAATGTATCTGATGGTGAGTGTGTGTTTTTCAGTAGGTTTCTGAAGGGCAATGAATAAGCAGAAGTCGTTGGAAACATATTTTCTGCTGTCATCTTATTGGAAAATGTCACTCCCTACACTGGCATGTCTCAGCAATTAGTTTTGTCTTCACGTGTGGGAATTCATTTTGGCATTTGGAGCCTGGCATGAAAGGCTGATTGTCAGAAAGAATGATTGACACCTTTCCCTGTAACTTACTCCATTGACTAGAAAATCAAATGGCTAGTGTTTCTAGGAACCAATGAAACTTGGTGCATTGTGTTGCAAAAACTAGGTGCAGTTTTTTTTTAAAGTTGTTAGCCTAGGTGGAACTGGATTTCTACGTTTATCCTGTTTGTGTCTGATTTTGTACAGAGCTCCAGATAAGGTTTAAGTCAATTTTGTGTGATGATTTATTCATTAAACATGGGTCCCTTTTGAACATTTAGGTTTACGTACATCTGTGCTCAGAGGTAAATGATGTTATGAACAATACTCAACATGTCTCTCTCTTGGGGAAGTGGTTGATTTTCCCCTCCTTTAAATGCAATCTATTTATAATTGTTGGAGTACAAGATGATGGTTATAACTTAAACTAATGGAAAATAAAAATACCGTGACTCTGAAAGGTGAACATATTGCTTGCTTTTCTGTTTGTCCTTTGGTTTTCTATTGGCAGTTTTTGTCCCTGATGTTGTTTGAATATTTTCTAAGCACTCAGGCTAGGAATTATCCAGAGCAAGTGATGTGGCTCCTGCTTATATCACAAGGCAACATGATACATCTAATAAATTTTATATATAGTTCACTGAACACATACCATTCATTCAGGAAATACCTGTGCACCTACTGTATTTGGCTGCCGTGCTCAGGGCTGTCACAGATGTGGCAGTCTTTGTAACAATGGATCCTGCCCTCAGAGAGTTCCTAGACTAGTAGGAGAGAAAAGACATGGGTAGAGATAATTATCATGTAGAGATCACTATCACTATCCTTATCAGATGTGGGTAGAGGTCACTATCAGTGGATGAGGATCCGAGCCATAAGAATGGAACAAGTGGATATCGTGGCACATGATGACCAGCAGGAGAGCTCATTTCTTGGTGAGAGGGCAAGGAAAAGGAAAGAAGGAAGTGGCATTGGAATTTGTCCGAATTCATACTTATTGCTTGTTTAACTGTTCCCAGTGCCAGGCATTGAAATATTATAACGGCCTTATGAGGTAAGGCTGATTATTCCCATTGTATAGATGAAGAAACTGAAGTTCAGAGGTGCTAAATAACTTTCTCAACAAATAAGGGCAAGAGTCTGATTTAGAACCCAGATGTGAGACTAAAGGCCTTGCTTACTTTACTGTGTTGCACTGTATTCAGGATGAGGTATTTCATGTAGTAGAAATGACCCAGAGGATGTAAAGGGACAGCAGATAATTCAAGTCATCGGCAATGAATAGGTTACAGGAAGAGCGTTTTTGGGAGATGAAGTTGGAATGGCAGGTTGAGGCCTTACTTGTGCAGGGACTTGTTAAGTACTTCAGATTTTTCTTGGTAGAGAGAGGGAGTATTGAAAATGTTTTTGGTAGGAGAGAAGCATGATTTGAGCTGTGCTTCAGGAAGATTCATCTGATAGTGATGTGTGAGGGGTGAGCAATTCCACACAAACATTTGTGACTTTTCGGAAGTTATTTGGCAGCTTTAAATTCCCTTTTTAAAAGATTCATTTATTTATTTGAGAGAGGGAGGAGGGGCAGAGGAGAGAGTCCTAGGCAGACTCCATGCTGAGCAGAAAGCCCAACATGGGGCTTGATCTCATGATCCTGAGATCACAACCTGAGCTAAAACCAAGAGTCCTTCACTTAACTGGACTGTACCACCCAGGTGCCCCTAAATTCTCTTTGATATAGCTCAGGGATCAGCAGCAAACCTCTTCTGTAAAGGGCCATGTTTTAGGCTTTGCAGGCCATAAAATCTTGGTAGCAATTACTTAACTGCCATTGTTACGAAAAAGCAATCATAGATAATACATACATGGAATGAAAGTAGTTGTGTTCTAATACAACTTTATTTGTTGACATGGAAATATGAATTTCACTTAATTTTCACATGTCATGAAATATTATTCTTTTGAATTTTTCAACTGTTTAAAAATATAAAAAAACATGTCACCTCAGCTAAGGGACAGAAGCATATAAAATAGGCAGCAGGTTGGGTTTGTCTCATTGGTAGCAGTTGGCAGACTTCTGATACAACTAGTTGACCTAAAAAAAACTAAATGGATTTTTATTGGTAAGGCAATGAAAATAGCTAATAGCAGCATTTCCATCAGCTAGGTTTACTTTGGTGTGCTGTTAACTATGCCTGATCCAGATTTGGGGATCACAGCCTCAAGTGCTGTCAAGGGACAAGGAGAAAATGGAAAAGTTTAAAGCTGTTGGAAATGGGTTAATAGGGCTGGAATGATTGGGGTAAAATATAGCAGCCCTGCCACATTCAAACAGCCTTTACTTTCTTCTTTTTTTTTTTAATTTTAATTTTACAATTTTCTTTTCTTTTTTTTTTTTTTTGTTTATTTACAGCATAACAGTGTTCATTGTTTTGGCATCACACCCAGTGCTCCATGCAGTACCTGCCCTCCCTATTAACCACCACCTGGTTCCTCAACCTCCCCCCCCCCCCCCCCCCGCCCCTTCAAAACCCTCTGGTTGTTTTTCAGAGTCCATAGTCTCTCATGGTTCATCTCCCTTTCCAGTTTCCCTCAACTCCCTCTCCTCTCCATCTCCCCATGTCCTCCATGTTATTTGTTATGCTCCACAAATAAGTGAGACCATATGATACTTGACTCTCTCTGCTTGACTTATTTCGCTCAGCATAATCTCTTCCAGTCCTGTCCATGTTGCTACAAAAGTTGGGTATTCATCCTTTCTGATGGAGGCATAATACTCCATTGTGTATATGGACCACATCTTCCTTATCCATTCATCCGTTGAAGGGCATCTTGGTTCTTTCCACAGTTTGGCGACCGTAGCCATTGCTGCAATACTTTCTTCTTTTTTAAAAAAAATGTGCTAATTAAAATACATTCACAGCCTATTTTTAATCAGGTTGCAACTCCTGAGCTAGATGATCTAACTCTATTAGTCTATGAGTCTTGGATGCTAATGTGCTAGGGAAATGAAAGGCAGTAGTCTCCAGATAGAGATTTCTCTGGGGAAGGACTACTAGGCACTGTTGGCATATGAACAAAGGCAGAATGATAGTATAATGGGAAAAACCCTAGACATGAAGATCAGATACTTGGATATGGTTCTATTACTAATGGGATCTGTGACCTTCATAAGTCATTTTGTTGGGGCCCCAGGTCTGCAGCTTTATAAAGGTAGGGGTGGGCAGGAAATCTGTAAGCTCACTTTTAGCTCCAACATTCCATGCTTTTTTTTGTATTGCATATTGTAGTTTAATCATTTGGGAAAGGAATGACTAACCCAATTATAGGAACTTATTTTATGCCTACATAAATGTTCACATTATTTTAGTGTACATGTCAGTATTTAAATAGAAACATTTAAACAAAAATTTTAGTCTTTTAAAAACCAAGGATAACATACTTTATATATGTTTGTATATATAAAGCAGATGTCAGAAAAAAAATATATCACCAAGCCTACACATATACATATACATATACATGTATAGTCACACATACATACATACTGGGACTAATTAAGACTTATGTTTTATAAGAATTCAAAAAAGGGCCATCTGGCTGGCTTAGTCAGTAGAGCATGTGGTTCTTGATCTCAAGGTCATGAGTTAGAGCCCCATGTTAGGTGTACAGACTACTTACAAAAATAAACAACAACATTAAAAAAATAAAAATATAAAAGATGCATTCTATTCTAAAAATGCACGTGAGGTTGATAAAGTAGAAATCATATAATTTGTATAGCTTTTATAACCTAGTCTTAAATTCTTTAAAAATGCCACTTTCTTATATTCTGTACTTACATTCTATACTTTTAAAGACCAGAGTTTTAGATGTTTACATTAAGGTAACATTTTGGAGTATCTGTTTACCTCTTGCTTTGGCAACTGGGGCACCTATATGGTGAATACTTTCCTGGAAGGATGGATTGATTCCCTTTGTGATGCAAATTTGATCTTGAATATCCTCAGTGGGGAGTCATCTCCAGCTTGACACAGAGAGAACTTGGTTGCTAGTTCCACTTCTGTCACTAGCTTGCTGTATGATATTGAATAAGTATTTAGCTTTGTGAGCCTGAGTTTTCCCATTTTTAAAATTAGAGTTTTGGTCAGTAAGTCTTAGTGTTCCTCCTGGCTTTATCATTCTCTGTTTTCTGGGCTGCAGCTGTCTTGCTCATAGTCAGGCAGCCTAAATTGATTCTGTTATGAACTTTAGAGCCCATCACCTTTACTCTGGAAGAGAAGGCAAGGGGAAAATCAAACTGATATATCCAGCATAACTAGATGACTTGAATCATGCTAACTTATCTGATTATCTTCTTGATGAATGCTTCCTGAAAGGTGTCACCCTGATGGCTTTTCTTTCTGTCCTGAATAGCTCTGTAGTGAGAGAACCCAAAACTTAATTCCTTTGGGGTGGGTAAGGTGTCATGGAGTGCAGGGAGGAGTTGGTGATGTAATATACATTCTCAGCAGATATCCTGTCATTATCTTGGTGATATTTAATTAGTGCCTTAGAACACATGGGATTATTTTAAATACTCTCTGAAGTCATATCAATGTAATGAGTATGTTATATGGTACTGTTATCAGTAGGTATTAACCAGTGTCAAATAGAATTTGGTGGAGGCATTATTGCCATGTTTATTGAAGGCCCTCAGAACACCAGATTCCAAATTCTAAAGTAGTTGGATGAGTATTGATGTAGGGACTTGGGAGGAGAAGTAAACCAAGCTTTAATAGTGGTGAAGGAAACCAGTCCTTTTAACATCTGGGGGGTGGGGGGAAGACTAGGTTTGTAGCTCCTCAGGAACTCACATACCCAGAGTCTTGTCACTATTTAACCTGTCTCAAAGCTACCTAGACAAAACCATTAATAGGGCTTCTCTTTACTTCACCTGACTTAGGGCTAGCTCAGTGAGAAAAGCTCTATCCCTAGGATGTTTAATATTACAGCTGCCTGAGACTACAGTACCCATAGGGCAAGCAGGAGCCTGGGCAAAAACATGAAAGGAAGAAATGGGGAAATGAGATACCCACTGGGGGTTTTGGTAAACTCTGACATATTCCTGAAGATCTAGAAGGCCACATGCATGTTCTTCTCTAGACTGTTCATGTGCCTAGAAAAGACCTCAGGGGGCTCTAATTTTTCCCCTATGCCTGAACTTGAGGCAAAGTTGTAAACTACCTGGCTGAGTGTTGAGGGAATGTCCCAACATATACACAGAGCTCCTTGGCAAAATGTGGCAGTCTTAGTGGTTCAAGTCATTTAAGAAGATATCTGAAAAGTCACTAGCTGGCCACTAAGCTAACCAAGCAGAGAGTCAGTGGCAAGGAATAAAAGGAATACAAGCATTACAGACATAGTCCAAGAAAGACACTAAACAAAGCAACAGCAACAACAATAATAACAGAACAACAATAGCAACAAAACCTGGGGGTGAAGATCTGATTTCCAGAGCTACCACATTATATTGTTTAAAATGCCCAATGTTCAAAAAAATTAATCAGACATGCCAAAAAAATTATGGCCTCTATGCAGGGAAAAAACTGTCCCTGATGTGAGCTAAATGTTGGAATTTAGACAAAAAATTAAAATCAGCTAATATAATCAAAGAAATAAAGGAAACTATGTCTAAAGAATTAAAGGAATGCATGAGAACAATGTATTAACAGACACCACAAAGAAGAATTATAAAGAAGAACAAGAGAAATTCTGGAATTGAAAAGTAAATAGCTGAAATGAAAAATTCAGTAGCAGATTTGAGTTAGCAGAAGAAAGAGCAAAGAACTTGAAGATAAATCAATTGAGATTATCTGGTCTGAGCAAAAAGAGAGAAAAAAAAATGAAGGAAAATGAACAGAGCCCCAGAAACTGTGGGACATAAGGGAAACTGCGGGCACCAATAACATATGCATCATGGAAGTCTCAGGAGAAGATAGACTGAAAGGAGCAGAAAGAATATTTGAAAAAATAATGGCCCCAAACTTTCCAAATTTGATGAACAACACTAATCTCCAGGTTCAGGAAGCTCAAAAAAACTCTATATAGGAGAAACTCAAGGAGAGCCATACCTAGATATGTTACAGTTAAACAGCTGGAAACCAAAGACAGGGAGAATCTTGAAAGAAGCAAGAGAAAAATAACCAGGTTCCTTATAAGTTTAAAAGCGAACTTACCAAGAACCATGGAGACCAGGAGCCAGCCCTGGTGAAATTCAAAGTGCTGAAAGAAAAATAATGTCAACTAAGAATTCTGTATTCATGAAAACCATCCTTCCTCCTTCAAAAACAAGGGAGAAATTAAGACATTCTCAGGTAAACAAAACCAAAAACTGAGAATTTGTCACTATCAGATCTGCCCTATAAGAAATACTGATGGGAATCCTTCAGAATGAAATGAAAGAATGATGAATGGTAACTCAAATCTGTACAAAATATAAAGAGTATCAGTAAATGTAACTATATATGAAGGTATAAAAGACAGTCTGTCTTTTAGTAACTCCTTTTTCCTACCCGATTTAAATGATGACTGCATAATGCAATATTTACAAAGCTGTGTCAATGAGCTTATAATACATAAAGATGCAATACATATGGCAATACAGCATAACGTGGTATTGGAGGGGAAGGAAATAATTATACTGGCACCATGTTTCTATATGCTTTCTAAATTAAGTTAAAATTAATCTGGGGACGCCTGGGTGGCTCGGTGGGTTGGGCCGCTGCCTTCGGCTCGGGTCATGGTCTCGGGGTCCTGGGATCGAGTCCCGCATCGGGCTCTCTGCTCGGCGGGGAGCCTGCTTCCCTCTCACTCTCTGCCTGCCTCTCTGCCTACTTGTGATCTCTCTCTGTCAAATAAATAAATAAAATCTTTAAAAAAAATTAATCTGAACTTGATTGTTTTAAATTAAGATGGTAATTATAATCCTGAGGTCAGCCACTAATAAAATAACTTAAAAAATACTGAAAGAAACAAGGTAATTAAAATAGTACAATAGACAATATTTAACAAGGAAGAAGGTAGTAATCGAGGAAGAGAGGAAACAAGATATATAGAAAATAAATGGTAAACATAAATCCTGCCTACCTGTAATTAGGTGTGAATGGAATACACACTGCAGTAGAAAGGCAGGAATTAGTAAAATGGATAAATTGATTAAAACATGTACTGTCTTTAAGAGTTACATTTTGGGGGCGCATGGGTGGCTCAGTGGGTTAAGCCTCTGCCTTCAGCTCAGGTTGTGATCTCAGGATCCTGGGATTGAGCCCCGCATTGGGCTCCCTGCTCAGCAGGGAGCCTGCTTCCCCTGCTCTCTCAGCCTACTTGTGCTCTCTCCATCAAATAAATAAATAAAATCTTAAAAAAAAAAGAGTTACATTTTGGATTCAGAGACACAAATGGTTGAGAATAAAAGGATGGAAAAATATTCCAAGCAAACAGTAACCAAAGAGAGTTGTGGTGGCTATATTAATATCAGACAACAAAGATTTAAAAAAAAAAAGATTTTGTTTATTTACTTGAGAGAGAGAGAGCAAGCAGAGGGAGAGGGGTGGGCAGATTCTGTGCTGAATGTGGAACCCGAAGTGGGGTCCAGTCTCAGGATCCTGAGATAATGACCTGAGTTAAAACCAAGTCAGATGCTTAACTGACTGAGCCACCCAGGTGCCCCCAGACAACATAGATTTTAAGACAAAATACTTTTGACATACAAATAAAAATATTTTATAATGGTAAACACAGTCCATATATCAGGAAGATATAAAATTATAAACATATGCACCCGACAACAGAGCTGCATAATACATGAAATGACAGTGGCCGAACTGAAGAGAGAAATAGATACTCCGAAGATAGTAGTTGGAGACTTCAATATTCTACTTTCAATAAAGGTAGATTAAGTAGACAGAGATTAACAAGGAAATAGAAGACTTGAACAATACTATAAGCCAACTAGACCTCATTCAGACATTTGTAGAACACTACATGACAACGGCAGATACACATTCTTCTCAAGTGCACATGGAACATTTTTCAGGATAGACCTTCTGCTAGGCCACAAAATGTGTACATATATTTATTCACATGAAGTATATTCTCTAGCTATAGATGAATGAAATTATTAATAACAAAAGGATATTTAGGCAGTTCACAAATATGTGGAAATTAATATCACAATCACAATGTGTGATTAATATCACACATTGGGCCAAAGAAATCATAATGGCAATTAGAAAATACTTTGGAATGAATAAAAATGAAAGCACAACGTGCTAGAAATTAGGGGATGCAGGAAAATTGGTGTTTAGAGGAAAATTTATAGCTTTAAACACCCACATTAGAAAAGAAGAAAGATCACAATTCAGTAATCTAACCTTCCACATTAAGTTACTAGAAGAAGAACAAACTAATCCCAAAGAGAGTAGAAGGCATGAAAAGATAAATATAAAGTGGAATTGAATGAAATAAGGAATAGGAAGCCATGAGACAATTAAAAAAATCATAAGTTGATTTTTAAAAAGACCAACACCATTGAGAAATCATTAGCTAGATTGACAAAGAGAAAAGATAGAAGGTTTGACTTACTAAAAGCAGGAATGAAGGAGGGGATACTACCAACCCTGCAAAAAATTAAAAAAAAAAAAAAGGGAATACTATAAATAACTTTATGCCAATAAATTATGTAATTTAGATGAGATGGTCAAATTTCCAGGAAGACACAGACTACCAAAAATTGACTTCACAATAAATGGAAAATCTGTAGAGACCTTTAACAAGTAAAGACATTGAATTAGTAATCAAAATACTATCCACAAAGAAAAGCCCAGGCCTAGCTTGTTTCACTGGTAAATTCTTCCAAACATTTAAGTACAAATTAATACCCATCCTTTGCAAACTCTTTCAAAAGAGAGAGAACACTTCTTAACCTATTCTCTGAGGCCAGTAGTAGCCTGATCGTAAAACCAGATATCACAAGAAAATAAAATTATAGACCAAATTCCCTTAATAATATAGACACAAATGTCCTCAACAAAATGCTAGGAAACCAAATCCAGCAACATGTGAAAAGGATTATATACCATAATCAAGTGGAATTTATTTCAGGAATCCAAAGGTAGTTTAACATCTGAAAATCAATCAATGTAATAACATGATACACCAAATAATTGGAATAAGAGAAAAAATATAATAGGTACAGTTATATTTTCTTAAAGACTTCTATTTATTTATTGGAGAGAGAAAACAAGTGAGAGAGAGAGCATGAGAACATGAACTGGGGGAAGGGCAGAGGGAGAGAGAGAAACAGACTCCCTGCTGAGCAGGGAGCCCATTGCAGAGCTCCAACCCAGGGCTTCCTCCTCCCCCGCCCCATCATGACCTGAGCTGAAGGCAGATGCTTAACCAACTGAGCCACCCAGGCGCCTCGATATGATACAGCTATTTTAAAAACATTATTATGTTGAAAACATTAAACAAATAGGTATAACAGGTTAGTGGTTGTCTAGGGCTGGGGGAGAGGGTGGGGATGTATTATGACTGTTAATAGGCAAAGGATTTCTGTTTGGGGTTGTGAAATTTTCTAATATTAGATTGTGATGATAGTTGTACAACTCTGTGACTATACTAAACCCCACTTAATTGAACACTTTAATGAGTGAATTTTATGATATGTGAGTTACATCTTAAGGATATTTTTTCCCACATTGTGCATGTGAAACAGAGGTACTTGGCTTATAGACCTACATTTTCCTTTGGTTCTTATAGAATAACAGACCTGGAAGGTTTTTTAGAAAACTTTATATCCACTCTGTTGAGTTTATGTCTAGGGAAAAGGAAGCCAAAGGAGAGAACTGACTCCTTCAGGGACCTGGAGTTGGCATCCAAATGGGGACCAGAGTCAGATTTTCCATTCTAAGATTCTTTTTGTATTGTACTCTAAAGCAGGTATCTGGCATTAAAACTGCCTGGATATTTTTTACTGGGGTTGGGGGTACTTTTGTTTGAAATGACCCAGTTGGCAGTAAAGAACTGGACCAGAAGTAAATTTCTTTTCATTCCCTTACCCCATCCTACCATCATGGCTGGGATTAAAGGTTTCCCTGTTAAGCAGACTAGCCTCAATTTAATTATGATGCGATTGTGTTTTCTGTCCTTTGTCACAGAAGAATGGCTGTACCTTCTGATGGCGTGATGCCTGTCCTCTTTGTTTCCTTCCCTAAGAGCCTACACCAGCTGGTTTGGTAGTTCTAGAGGCCCCCCCTTTTCTCTGTTCATTTGTTGATGTTTTTGGCAAAAGCAGCTGCATTTTTTGTAGTGGGTAGTGTATAATTGGGAAATATGTGGCATTACTAAAGGGTGACAAGGTCCTCCCTTTATATTATTTTTATCGTAAGGCAGCATGACGTTTCTTATAAGTGACAAGCAGTAGGCCCCACAGTATAGTACCATATTAGGAACTTAAAGGCAGTTTTTTGTAAAAGGTTTTCATTAAGGATTTCCCAGAAATAGGATGGCCACATTTCAGCTTCCAATTCCCTTTCCAGAGCCAGGCTGTCGTGGAAAAGTCTTTCCGTGTGATTGGAAAAATATGTATTATGCATGTGGCAGTTGACAGCTGGGGACTAATCCGGAGTTCATCCACCCTGAATTCATTAGGTAGGGGGAGGGCAATGAGTAACAAGCCATCCATCAAGGTGTTTTATTGCTGCCCCTTACAATTTTTGTTTAGAGCAGGGGAAAAAAAAAACTCCAAAGGGAGTTGTAAAGAGAATGTCCTTACCACCATTGTCACCATGCTGAATTTCTCTTGCTTTTAACATGGGAGATAGTAATATCTCTCTGTATTTGGTTTGTCTGGAGAGATTTGTCTTCTAGAATCCACACCCATGCCCAGTGTTTCAGGATTCATGGGAATGATTGTTTTGTTATGGCACTAAATAGGAAAGCAGAAGGTAATCAGTGTGCTAATTGGGTAAGAGCTCTGCCAGGGATTGTATGGCTGCACTAGGAGAAAGGAAGGGTAGGGAAAGCTGGGGCTTCTTGGCATTTTGTTTGCTTTTCCTTTGTGAAAAGCAGTTGCTGTTCATTTCCTTTTCTTTTTGACTAACGTACTCTATCTTGCTGGAAATGGATGCATAGCGTTCCAAGGGCCCATCAGAGAACATTTAACTCTTTCATATTTCAGATGAGGAAGCAAACTTAATAGGGGATGTTTCTTGTCCAAGATCATGGAGCTGGTTGGTCAGAGAGTCAGTACTGGAGCACAGTAACCAGTCCCCACTCCTGGGCTCTGTGCAGTATCACCGTACCTCACAAAACAGCCTCTACTCTTCACAGCCTCTTCGCTGAGCCTATGATTTTTTTTTTCAGAATCACTTTCAGATTGTGAAAGAAAAGACTTGCTTTCTCTTTAGTGCCTCTTGCCAAGAATGTACCTTCAGTGTTGCCCTGAAGACAGCCATGCATTTCAGAGATCTGCAGGAATGGAGTAGGGGAAGGAAGGTCCAGGAAGGCTAAAGTTACTGCTGTACTTTTTCTAGTTAGTGCTTGCCTAGCTTGATGAAGCAGAAGATCAAGAGAACAATCTGTCATAATAGAATTCTCCTCCAGATATGTGGAATTTAGAGAATCCAGTCATGAATGAGGAAGAAGTAATTCTACTTCAGACTGAGTTGTGTCAGGTATGTTGAAATTTGTGCTGGGCAATGACAAGACAGAGATCTGTGAATGTGATCTTACTCAGGTTGACTGATTACCTGGATGTGGATATAGATACAGGCCTAAACTGTGAATATAGATATGGGTATAAATTAACATTTGCAGAGTACTTTATAGCATACAAGGCACTTTTAAAAAAGATTTTATTTATTTATTTGACATAGAGAGAGAGACAATGAGAGAGGGAACACAAGCAGGGGGAGTGGGAGAGGGAAAAGCAGGCTTCTTGTTGAGCGGGAAGCCCAATGCAGGGCTTGATCCCAGGACTCTGAGATCACGACCTGAGCCAAAGGCAGCCATTTAACTGACTGAGCCACTCAGGCGCCCCTACAAGGCACTTTTACATATATTATGTAACTTAATCTGGGAAGGTAAATGTTTTTACCTTCATTTTATAGATGAGGAAACTAATGCTTAGAGAGCTGAAGTATTTTCCCACTGCTAGTCAGTCATAGGGCTAAGCCTTGGATTTTCTGGGTCATCTGTCTGCTGTTCCACATTGCTTTTATTCCCTTTAATGATGATAGAGAATCTAAGTGCTATTGAGAGGAATGGATAGTTTAGAAAGAACCAATATGAAGAAGAGATATGTTGCCTTCTGTAGAGAAACAGGAACGGCCACTAGAATGCGTGTACAGGGAAGTGGCCATTAAGAAGCTGGAGAAGAGCAGTAAAGAAGTGGGTAGCTGGCAGGATTGATGGCCCAGAGCTTGTGGTAGAGTTTCTGGCATCATTAACCAACTGTGTGCTATTCTGGGAAGGCTGCTGTGAAGAAGACAGTCTGGACCAGGGTAGAGGCCTTTAAAGGAGAATTCTCTAAAGCTAATGCAGGTGGTTAAAAAGAATTGAAGACACCTCATACTGATGATGGGGGAGGGGGAGGCCCTGGGCAACATTCGTTACAGATTTGGGATGTAAAATGAAGCTTAAAATAGGGAATTAGTTAATAAAGAAGAAAGGTGGATATTTTAATAGGGCCACTTAGTTTACTGTTTTAGAGGTTTCATGAGTGGTGCAGATATTTAGTCCAAGTTATGTAAATGTTGACTTTACAGGCTAATACAGATCTTGTTCAAAAGCAGTTTCATCCTTAGATGGAGTTGTGTATTTGCCCTGATAGCATACATAACAGCACTTCATAAAAATAATGGAAATAAAACATCTTTCTTAGTATTTTTCAGTTTGCCTGTTTTACCTATGATTTCAATTTGATCTTTACAGCAACTGGAAGAGCTAATCAGGGCAGGGTATTATTAGTGTTCCTCTTTATACAGGTGAAGTGACCAAGGGCAAATAATAGTCTCTCAGTTTTACAGATGAGGAAGTTGAAATTCAGAGAAGTTATTTGCTCAGAGTTATTCAGCTAATGTGTTCCAAATTGGGGTACAAACCCTGATTTTCTGGCTCTCTCTCGAGGGCTTCAGATTTTATTCTGTATTCCCATGGATTCTCTGTAGAATGGGGTCAGTGGTTCTACCTTATGGGGTGGGTTTGGGAAATCCATGTCTCTGGGCTTTCTTGTACGGTCTCTTGCTAGGGGATGGGGGTATACCAGATTCTCCCTGATGTATGTCCCAGATGTATCTCCCTGATGTATGTTTGGCCCGGCTTTGTACACAGCCCTCTTCTGCCCCTTGGGCCGGCCCTTCCAACACCATTTCCTTATGTATCTCACTATCTGTCAAACTCTTATTGTTCACTCTTGCCAGCTGTCATCTCCTGCCTTCTGGATCATAGGAAATCCTCTTAGAAACCTTACCTTACTGTGCCTTGTTTGTATGCCTCACCACCTCTTTCTGCTCTGATGACTTGCCTGCCACCCTCCAAATTGGGATTTAAAGTCTTTGGGCCCCTCCCTCAAGCCATGTGTTAGGCAGCCCCCATTCAAAGGAGCTCATAAAGATCCAGGGTGTGCTATGGTGATATTTAGCACCAATTCTTTGCCTCTTTCTTACCCCTGTGCCTTTAATCAGCTTCTGCTTCCATGGTAATATGACAATAATCAACATGTTTCCTGGGCAAAGCCCATTATAAAGATTGCCTTTGCAGCAGGCCATTTTGCCCTGACCCGTGTCTGGCATGATTACCAAAGTTATTGCTGTTGTTTGGTCAGGTCTAACAAGTCCAGCAGGATCTGGCTGATTAAAGCACTGAACCAGTCACTGGGGAAGGAGGCACTTGCTGGGCAGGTCTTTTTTCTAGGGAGAATTCTTTTCTCTCAGTAGCAGTCTCATCCTGAAGGAGTTAGTATTCCTCTTTAGGGCTGGCTTTCCCAAAGTATGGCGCTCCAGGAGCTTCTGGGTGTTTGTGAAGGCTGTTGGATAATTGTGGCTTGAATGTTTCTTATGGGGTGCTGTCTGAGTTTCTGCACCAGACAAGAGTTAATAATGTGATATTTTATTTATTTTTTAAAAGATTTTATTTATTTAATTGACAGAGAGAGAGACACACACAGCGAGGGAGGGAACACAAGCAGGGGGCGTGGGAGAGGGAGAAGCAGGCCTCCCGCTGAGTGGGGAGAAAGATGTAGGGCTCCATCCCAGGACCCTGGGATCACATCCTGAACTGAAGGCAGACGCCTAATGACTGAGCCACCCAGGAGCCCCAGTAACGTGATGTTTAATTGAAGGAAAAAGTATCATTCGATTGGCATGTCAGAAGTCACTCTGATCTCTCTATTGGATCAGCAAAGACTTTTATTTTCTGATGGTGACAAGTAAAAATAGATGGAATGGATACTCACAGGCATCGTATGCTTCCAAGTGTTTTGTAGGCTCTGACTTTAAGAATAAGTGATTGAGGGAAACCTTCTAGCCTTGTGCCTTTGCTCTTTGCTCCTTCTTAGAAGTCCTGGGCTGAAGGGAGAGAGGATAAGGAATTACTTGATTTCTCAAAGAGGTCTCCTTGCTGTTTTACATCAAAGCAAGGGTCAGCATACTATGGCTCATGGACCAAATCTTACCCCCCGCCTATTTTTATAAATAATATATATTTTTGTAAATAACATTTTATTGGCACAGAGCCATACCCACTTGTTTATATATTGCCTAAGGCTGCTTTTGTGCTAAAATGGCAGAGACAATACAGCCTTCGGTGACTAAAATAGCCTGTGTAACATTTGGCTATTGTTAGGTAGGGTAAGACGTGTGTTCTTTGAAAATTCCTTGGACCTTTTAGTTTTTGTTTAGCTTCATCTGGGTTTGTGTAGAGAGATGTATAAGGAAGTGGTTTTAGAAAGAGCCTCCTTCCTAATACACAGTGAAGGCTTAGAATCCATATGGTGTTGCTAGGTGTTTTTGTTTGTGTGTTTGTTTGAATGGGTAAAAGCCGCCATCATTAGTGATACATCTCTAATGCCTTGCCCAGGGCCTGACTCAATCTCAGTTCTAGTCTCAAGAAACTATTATCCAAGGTTTTTGCTTTCCCCAGTGAGCAGTCAGAAGCACATTGCTTCTCCAGTACAGAAATTGATCATCTTTCAGTGTTTGACCATGAACCCCTGTTTCCTCCTATTAGAGACCATCATTGGTCTCTATTCCCCTGAACAGTTTGTATGCATTTGTTGATTTTGAATTTGAACTGGTATATTAAGCCCTAAGGTGTAATCTACGGCTTTGCTAGAAGGGAAATGCATGATTTCTGATCTATTATTGGTCATAAAATAATAGGAATCTTTTCTCCTCCTTGATCCATTTGGGAACTTCCAATTCATTGAAGGGGCCAGATAACAGTTACCTTGGTAGTTAGCAATGAAGGTGACAGGACAGGAACCACAAAAGTCACAACTGGACATGCAGTCAGACTTTCTCCAGCTGGTCAAATATCATTTCAGAGGTCCAAAGAAATGGAATGTTATGAACACAAGTACCTCTCAGCATTCCTGGTTTTTATTTATTCCTTGTGATTAATTGGTATGATTTTGGCATTTTGGTATGATTTCCTATAAATTGTAACAGCATGACAATTGCTAGATGTGATTTCATGTTACTTGTGGTACCGCTACTGTAATGGAACAATCTGGCCTCTAAAACCTAGTTTTAGAGAATAACCACAAGATCCCCTATATAAGTAAGGCGATCAGAATTACAGTGTTAGAAGAGGTCTGGAAGGTCATGGAATCAACAACAGCTCTGTTTTCCAGGTACCTAACTCAACCAAAACAGATGAGAGCTAGAAAAGGAATGGATTTAGATTGTTGCCTTAGGGATGTTTTCCATCATTAACTTCTGTCCTTTTGGGAGCACTGGGTACCAGTTTGTTAGGGAAAATATAACTTCTGGATCCCAGGGCTTTAATTAAGTCTTCTATTTTTTTTTCCAGCCATACCTAAAGGACACTTGGGACTGAAGTGGTTAAAGATATGCTTTTGGTTGAGGTTATATTACTGAGCTTAGGTTTCAGCATATTCTCTGTCTAAGAAATAGAGTTTATTAGCAAAGATGACACAATGAGGCTTAGCACAGTAGCTTGATGTTTTGGGAGTCAGCATTGGCCTTCTAGGTAGGCACAGAGACCTGGGTTAAAATTCCGTATTTGCCTTTGATTAGTTGGATGGCATTTGGCAAGCTATCAGCCTCTTAAAGTCTCAGATTTCTCAACTATAAATGGAGATTGTAATACCAACCTTGGTCATTGAGTGTATTAATGAAATAAGATACTTAAAAGTAACATGCTTTTAATAAATGTTAAGATCTGCTAAGTATTTTTTAAAAACATATTTGTGGCAATGCTTGTGCCATAAATAAAGTTAGATTGTAGTAATCAACAACTTGGTTGGAGTTTGGATATGGGCCATTAATTGAGAATTCAGGAATACATTTTACAAAGAGAAGAACAAAGGACCATGAGTCATAGTGCTTTCTGTCAGCCCCAATGACAGTAAAGTAGGGACTGATCAGAAAGCATTCTGATATAGCATATAAAAACAATTTCACTCACGAGGAATGTGCCATGTGCCTGATCTTGGTCTGCTTTTCTATAGTAATCATTTGAGAAAGATTTGCATTGCTATTTACAGTGCTGTTGAGTGTCATATCTTTGTTACAGTTTACTGGCACTGAGAAAGGGAACGTGCTTTAGGTCTGGTCAAAATGCCTAACATAGTGCCTGGCCCTCAGGATTCCCTAAGTATTCTATCTGAATGAATAATGAGAGCCATTTTACAACAGGTAAATTGAGACAAAGAGCAATTAAGTGGCTTATGCAAGGATTAACACAGATATTGTGGTCTTGTCCCTACTGGGACCTAGTCTCACAGATCCTTCCCTTTCCAGTCTCTCTTCCCTCTTGCCCCATGCATATCATGCAGTATAAAGTAAAGGGATTTCCTTTCCCCTCACCAGCTGGTGATTAGCTCCTACCTAGATTAGAAGAGTGGGTTAAAAATGCAGTGAGAATGTTATATGGCAATTCAAAGTACAGTGTTTTATCTAGAATTTCATAGTTGTGAAATTCATAAGTTGTGAAAAAATAGGGAGGACCCTTTTTGTCTATATAATCAAAGAAGAGGTTGAACAAAGGGGCCTACGTGAGAGTATGGAGAAGGATGGGTGTCATGGCATGGGTTTTATAGGTGTTGACTCTGTAGAAAAGTATGGTAACAGTGATATGTGAATATCAGTATAAAGGGTGTATCTCATTCTACAGCCTTGAATCCTTGGATCTGACTACATTTCTCAGGGACATAGCATTGATTAAAATGAGTTATTCTGATAGAGCCACAGGGTAGGGCTAATGTACATTACTAAAACTGTGTATAGAAATCCTCTTTCTGAATATACAGACACATCCTCTGTCTCTAGAAAGCTGGCCCCTTTTTGAACTCCTCACTGTGTCCCAATTGTTGCAGAAGTAATTTGGAAACCCCAGCGGAAATACATAAACAGGGTCTATTACACAGTGGCCTAAACAAGTTGGAGAGGTATAATTTCACATTCGAGGCAGGCTGTTTTTGTCTTTTCCTCTTCCTTTGCTTCCTGTCTGCTTTTGAGTCACTGCATCCGCTCTTTTCTTCCTTTTTTTTTCCTTTTTGAAGATTTTTTTAAATTGAAATATAGTGGACACACAATGTTACATTAGTTTCAGTTGTACAACATAGTGATTCAGCTTCTCTATATGTTATGCTGTGTTCATCACAACCATAGCTATCATTTGTCACCATACGATGTTATAAAAATATAATTGACTAGATTCCCTATCCTATAACTCCCATCACCATACTTATTCATTCCATAACTAGACATCTCTATCTTCCATTCCCCTTCATCAATTTTGACCAAACTCTTCCCTTCTCCCCTCTGGCAACTGTTACTTTGCTCTCCATATTTGTAAGTCTGATTCCACTTTTTAAAAAATTTGTTTTGCTTTTTAAATTCCACATATGAGTGAAATCATATAGTATTTGTCTTTCTATGACTAACTTCTTTCACTTAGCATAATACTCTCTAGCCATGTTGTTGCAAATGGCAAGATCTCATCCTTTTTTATGGCTATGTAATATTCCATTGTAAATATATACCACATCTTTATCCACTCATCCATTGATGGACCTTTAGATTATATCCATATATTGGCTGTTGTAAGTAATACTGCAGAGAACACGTGGGTGCATATGTCTTTTTGAATTAGTGTTTTCATTTTCTTCTGATATATACCCAGAAATGGAATTGCTAGATAAAATAGCAGTTCTGTTTTTAGCTTCTTGAGGAGCCTCCCTTTGTTTTCCATAGTGGCTGTACAAAATTACATTTCTACCAGCAGTGTATTCCTTTCTTCCCACATCCTTGCCAAAACTTGTTATTTCTCATCTTTTTGATAATAGTCACTCTGACAGGTATAAAGTGATATCTCATTGTGGCTTTGATTTTTATTTCCTTGATAGATAGGGATGTTTAGAATCTTTTTCATGTGCCTGTTGGCTGTCTGAGATCTTCGGAAAAATCTCTATTCATGTCCTCTATTTTTATTTATATATTTATAAAAGATTTATTTATTTGTTATTTATTTAGAGAGAGAGAGAGAGTGGGGGGTAGTGACATGAGGAGAGGGAGAAAGAGTCTGAAGCAAGACTCCCTGTTGAGTATGGAACCTGACATGGGGCTCGGGCTCATGACCCTGAGATCATGACCTGAGCCAAAAGCAAGAGTTGGATGCTTAACTGATTGAGCCACCTAAGTGCCCTAAGATCCTCTATTTTTAAATAATTTTTTACTTTTTTGCTGTTGAGTTGTATGAATTCATTTTATGTTCTGGATATTAACCCCTTATCAGATATATCATTTGCAGATATCTTCTTGCATTCAGTAGGCTGCTTTTATTGTTTGTTTGCTTTGTTTTGTTGATGTTTTCCTTTGCTGTGCAAAAGCTTTTTGTTTTTCATGTAGTCCTAATAGTTTCTTTTTGCTTTTGTTTCATTTGCCTTAGGGGATGTATCTAGAAAAAATATTGCCAGGGCTGATGTCAGGGAAATCACTGCCTGGGTTCTTTTCAGGATTTTTATGGTTTTAGGTTTCACATTTGGGCCTTTAATCCATTGTGAGTTTGTTTTTGTGGATGTTGTTAAAAGATGGTCCAGTTTCATTGTTTAACCTATAGCTGTTCTGTTTTCTTAGCACCATTTATTGAGGAGACAGTCTTTTCCCCATTGTTTATTCTTGGCTCCTTTGTCATAGATTAATTGACTCCAGGATCATGGTTTCTTTCGGGGCTCTGTATTCTGTTCTGTTGATCTATGTGTCTGTTTTTGTGCCGTACCATACTGTGTTGATGACTACAGCTTTGTAGTAAAACCTAAAGTCTGGAATTGTTTTTCTTTTTCAAGATTGCTTTGGCTAGTTGCGGTCTTTTAAGGTTCTATACAAATTTTAGTACTTTTTTCTAGTTCTGTGAAAAATGTTACTATTTTGATAGGGATTGCATTAAATCTGTAGATTGCTTTCAGTAGTATGGAAATTTTAATGATATCTGTTCTTCTAATCCATAACTGTGGGATATCTTCCCATTTGTTTTTGTCATGTCAATTTCTTTTATCAGTGTTTTATAGTTTTTAGATTGCGGGCATTTGACTTCTTTGGTTAAGGTTTTGTTTAGATATTTTATTCCTTCTGGGATAATTGTAAGTGGTACCATTTTCTTAATTTCTCTTTCTGCTACTTTGTTATTAGAATGCAGAAATGCTACAGATTTCTGGGCATTAATTTTTTATTCTGCAACTCTACTGGATTCATTTATTACTTTTAGTAATTTTTTGGTGGAGTCTTTAGGATTTTCTACATACAGTATCTTGTCTGCAAACAGTGAAAATTTTATTTCTTCCTTGCCAGTTTGGATGCTTTTTTATTTCTTTTTCTATCTGATTGCTATGGCTAGAGCTTCCAGTACTGTGTTAATGGTAAGTGGGGAGAGTGGACATCCTTGTCTTATTCCTGATCTTTTAGAGATAAAGCTTTTAGTTTTTTGCCATTGAGTATGATGTTAGCTGTAGACATTTCTCATATGTCTTTTATTATGTTGAGGTATGTTCCCTCTGCACCTAGTTTGTTGAGAGAATTTATCATGAATGTATTTGTACTTTGTAAAATGCTCTTTCTGCATTTACTGGGATGATCATATGACTTTTATCCTTTCTCTTGTTAATATGGTATATCATGTATACTGATTTTGTGAATATGGAAACACCCTTGTATTCCCAGAATAAATCCAACTTGATGATGTTGAATGATTTTCCTAATGTATTGTTGGATTTGATTTGTAAGTATTTTTGAGGATTTTTTACATCTGTGTCCATCAGAGGTATTAACCTATAGTTTTCTCTTTTTGTAGTGTCTTTATCTGGTTTTGTTATGAAGGTAATGCTGGCCTTGTAGAATGTATTTGGAAGCTTTTCTTCCTCATCTCTTTTTTGGAATAGTTTGGGAAAAATTGGAATTAACTATTCTTGACATGATCGGTCAAATTCACCTGTGAAGCTATGTGGTCCTAGACTCTTGTTTGTTGGGAGGTATTTGATAATTGATTCAGTTTCATTGCTAGTAGTTCATCTGTTCATCTTCTTTATTTCTTCCTGATTCAGTTTTGGAAGGTTATATGTTTCTAGGCATTTACCCATTTCTTCTAGGTTATCCAATTTGTTGGCATGTAATTTTTCATGGTATTCTCTTATAATCCTTTGTGTTTCTGTGGTATTGGTTGTTATTTCTTCTCCTTAATTTCTGATTTTATTTATTTGAGTCCTCTCTCTCTTTTTTTTTTCCTTGATGAGCCTGGCTAAACGTTAATCAGTTGTGTTGATCTTTTCAAAGAACCAGCTCCTGGTTTCACTGATCTATTCTATTGTTTTTTAGTCTCTTTCATTTATTTCTGCTCTAATCTTTATCAGTTCCTTCTTTCTACTGGCTTTGGGCTTTCTCTGTTTTAATATGACTCTAATTTTTCTTTAAACTGATTCATTGGAATTTCAATATGATGCCTACTTGAGTTTTGGTTTTTTAGATTTACTAAAAAACAAAAACAAAATACCCCACATATTAACAACTCTTTACCTTGTGTGACTCTGCCAGTTTCTATTTTCAGTTATCAGCCCTCCTCTTGTCAGATAAAGTAATTGTAATTATTCTATTAGCATTTCATTTTAAAACAAATCAATTGCTTGGTGAACATGTTGTCCTCTCTTTCTGGATCATGTCCTTGTCTCATATGACATTCTTAACCTTGTCCTAAGGATTCCAGGGCAATGCTGAAGCCTAGGGAGGAGATTTTAGTCTGCAAAGTATATAATTGCCTGCCCAGTGATAATCACTGTTTTATTGGGCTTTCCAAAAATTTTTGGAAACAGTCCATACCTCATCCCTTTCAGGATTGCAGCTGATAAAATATTTTTCAGAGTTGCTATACTTACAGAGATACTTTGGTGTGTTCATGTCAATGTGGTCTAGTACCATGAAGACTGGCCTAGCATTCTCAGAACCAGGAGTCAAGTCCTAAATCTTTGCTACCCAGATATTAAGTACAGTTTATCTTTTAGAGCCTTAGTTTCTATATATGTGAGATGGAATCAAGAACATCTGCATGGCTTACCCCAGGGGCGCCGAGGGGGCTCAGATGGTTAAGCATCTATCTTTGGCTCAGGACATGATTGCTGGGTCCTGGGATCAAGCCCGGCATTGGGCTCCCTGCACAGCAGGGAGTCTGCTTCTTCTCCCTCTACTCTTCCCCACACCCTGCTCATGCTCTCTCCCCACCTCCTGCTCATACTCTCTCTCAAATAAATAAATAAAATCTTTTTTAAAAAAAGAACACCTTCCCTGTTTACCCCTCAAGATTATTCTGAGAATCAAGTGAAATTATAGAAGTTAGATTACACTTTCATTAAGTGCTGTACACTGGTGGGAAATGTTGATTGATTAAAGATTATAGGGTGTATCAAATAATTTTGGTTTCATGACTTATTTTTAAGCCATTGGACCAGGTGCTAATTAGAGTAACTAACCTAACATGCATAAAGCTGCTCTTACTGCCTCATTGCAGTAATAGCACTATATATTTGAAAGTTAGTTTTCTAATCTCACTATCCAGAATAAAACCAGGAGTCTAAAGGTTGGCCCCAAATGGTCTTAAATAGCTAAAGTGGTTTTCACTGGAAATTCTACTTCATGAAAAAGCATGTAGTTTCCCACCCCTCAGAAATTTAGAGGCAAAAACTAAGGATGTGAAGGTGAAGTAGGAGGTGGTCTAGAAACAGAACTTTGATATGAAGAATAAGTAACCAAATTTAATTGAATTAAGGTTAGGGAAGAAACTGAAAATATCTGAAAAACAGGTATAAAGTCTACAAAACATTTTGTTTGGGTCTATTTTGTGGAGGGATAAACAGTTCTATGTACCTGAATATTTGTTGAGTATACGACAATCTCAGTTTGACTGATGGTATCATGATAATGAATTTGAGTCATCCAAAATCTTTTTGGAAGGAAATATTAAATGATAGCTTTCCATTATAATGGTTAAAATGAAGAAAATCTGTGCTTAAAGGGTTAAGCCTTATTCAAATTGAAAATTAACTTTCTTTAATGATGTATTATCCAATAATGCTGAATAAATAGGACACTACTAGGTTAATATTTTAGTGATCATTATATTGTAAAGTTATTTTTATTTTTTACAGTTGGATACTTTAGTATTATTGCAGTTAATTTATAGGTATAGGTAATTTATAGGTATAGGACCTTAACAAGGCACTCTTGTGACAGATTTGTGGCATCATCTGGAGAGGAACACATGGTTCTTATCTTTTCTGGTATGTTGCCAACCTCTATAAATAAACGACTTCCCTATAGGCATTGTCTCATTTTATAAACTGCACAGTGATCCATTGAGATACATATTGTTACTCCCATTTTACAGATGAGGATACTGAGGCTTAAGGTAGGATCCATGCAATCTGTTCATAAAAGTGGTATAACACTGGGTTTACACCTTGTCTTTAGACTGTAAAGCTTTGTTTTGTTTTCAAGTCTTCCACATAGTCAGCATCATTATGCTCTGCATTTTGGAACATTTCTGTAAAGTAAGTAGGGCCTGTAGGTATCATTGCTTCCATTTTACCATCTGAAGAAATTGAACTGAAAGGTGCCAAGTAACTTCCTCAAGGGTCACATGATGGCTAGAACAAAAATGGGAATACGGCCACCCTCTTTCCTTTGCACTCACCTCAGGTTGCTTGCACCCTCTGTGAAACCTCACCTGCTACCCAGAACTGTTGAAGATAGAGATCACTTATTCAGTAGTAGCTTCTGCTTTCAACAAGGCAAGGACTTAGGCATCTTCCAGCATTCCTGTTGGCGTCTAGGAAGTCCTAGTCATGTACAGGTATGACGTCAGTGTATTACAGGAATGTGGCTGTGCCAGAATAGAAGAAAAATAATTTCAGGGACTGTAATGAGTGAAATTGGGGGATAGATGATGAGCAAGAAATGTGGGACCCTTATGTAGGACTTTATTATTTCAAAATAATATATATTACTTTAATGATTCTGTTTGCATCTCATACAAGTTATTTGAAATAGGGTTGTTGTCATTAACCCTGTATAACAAATAAAGAAGCAAAATAACTTAAATATACAAAGTTACCCTGTGGTAAAGCTGAGACTTGAATCCAGGTCATCTTACTCTGCATTCAGTATCTCATTTCCTCCTTTATTACTTCCCTGCTTCTGCCATCCCACCAGAGGCCCTCTGATGTGATTGTGGTACTTCTGTTGTAGAATTTTTCCTGAGACTGTGTGGTACCACTGTCCCCTTTGCTCAAGAAATGTCCCACCTATCAAACAGTATGTCTGGTGTAGTACCTGACTTCTTACAGTTCAGAATGCTGCCCCAGTTGAGACTCATCACTGCTCCTTTGCCTTGTGCTTTTGAGCTTGGGGTCACACACAAGGAAAGTAGCCAACTGTCACAGCTCTGTGAGTCTCTGTGACAATAGGTCAGTGATAGGGAATTTTTCTTTTTAGAGTTGAAAGATACAGTTAGTCTTGGATTTAGTTGCTGAACACTGACCCCTACCCCTTAGATTTCTGCTGATTTAAAGCAGGAATTATTTCAACATCAACACTTCCAAAAATAACACATGCTTGTACACATGTGAAAAGGTTGCTAATCTGTAGGGAAGAGAGGCAGTTCTAAAATATAAAAGGCATACAATTTTTATATTTCAGTTGTAGAAAACATTACCTTCTCTCTAGGAATGCTTCCTACCACAGGTTGTGTCTCCCTGATTTGAGTTTTTAAATGTGGTTTTTAATTTATTTGGTGTCTTTTTCTTCTTCCATAAGGATCATTTTGGATATTCTCTTTTGCTAAAGTGAAAGGCATTTTATACTGGTTCTGTATCTGGGCTCTGAGGTTAGTGGTTGTGAAAGCGTCTAAAACCAATCTCCTTAAGCTGCCATAGATTGCTAAGTAAGCAGTGTCCTGGAGCCTGCAGACTTGAAACATTTAGTGTCTGTGTTCTTCTTCCTATTCAGCACACAGAAACAGTTGGCAGCAGGGACTGTATCTTTTTTTTTTTTTTTAAAGATTTTATTTATTTATTTGACAGACAGAGCTCATAAGTAGGCAGAGAGGCAGGCAGAGAGAGAGGAGGAACATGTGGAGCAGAGAGCCTGATTTGGGACTGATCCCAGGACCCTGGGATCATGACTCAAGCTGAAGGCAGAGGTTTAACCCACTGAGCCACCCAGGTGCCCCCAGGGACTGTATCTTAATTCTCTGTCTTTGGCTTTGTTTCTTTATCATCTTCCCATCTTAGCTGCTTATGATTTAATGCTGGCTTGTTCAAATTCCATCTTTAAAGACACTATCATTCTTTCTAGGCAGGCTATCAAAACATTGTTGAATATTTACTTCAACTACTCCTATATAATTACAACTCTACATTAGGAGTTTTGTGGGAACAGCCCCACCATTTTTATTCATTTTTCATCTCTACTGAAGTACAGTTAATATACAGTGTTATAGTAGTTTTAGGTGTACAACATAGTGAATGATTCAACCCTTCTATACATTACTCAGTGCTCATCACAATAAGTGTACTCTTCAATCCCTTTATCTATTTCACCCATCCTCCCACATACCTCTCCTCTGGCAGTTCTCTGTATTGAAGAGTCTGGTTTTTTTGTCTTTTTTCTTTGTTCATTAGTTTTATTTCTTAAATTCCATGTTTGACTGAAATCGGAAGGTATTTGTCTTTCTCTGTTTGAGTTATTTCACTAAGCATTATATCCTCTAGGTCCATCTGACATCCCCTCCCCACAATTTTATATTTTAATGTATGAGTATGTACTAATATATGTTTTTCTCAGGGAGCAAGTTCATAGTGTTCAATACATTTTCAAAGACTGAAAACTGCTGGCCATATGTGGGACCTGTCTTGGCTCTTTTCATTATGAAAATATGTTGCGGGGCACCTGGGTGGCTCAGTGGGTTAAGCCTCTGCCTCAGCTCAGGTCGTGATCTCAGGGTCCTGGGATCGAGTCCCGCATCAGGCTCTCTGCTCCGTGGGGAGCCTGCTTCCCCCTCTCTCTCTGTTTGCCTCTCTGCCTACTTGTGATCTCTCGCTCTCTCTTTCAAATAAATAAATAAAATCTTTAGAAAAAAAAAAAAAAGAAAATAGGTTGCAAACCTGATCTTGTAAGCACTCATCTGAATATCTTACCAGGGCTTATTTCTTTGTCTCCTAGTTCTTGGTGTAGCACTACCTATAACTCTTATTGAACTGTTTGAAGAGAACATATCTTAAGGCTTGTCAACATAAGGAATGCAGCGGGATTTATTTATACCTGGGGTTTAATGATTTGATTTACTTTGACTTTGTTTTGAGTCAAAACCCAGCTAAGCATTTTCCCCACATCCTGCTGACTTCCTTATTTTGCTTCCTGGTATCCCCAGCTTGCCAGCTGGCCAGACTTGAAACCTCAAAGATAGCTTTTCTTTATTTTTTTTTCTCCCATGGCTCTCACATCCACTAAATGGCCAAATCTGGTAGGTTTATCTCTGGCAGTGTCTTTTGCATTTAACTTTCCCTTTCCCTTGCTCTTCTGAGTGCATTTCAAAACTTTACAACTTTTTGCCTGAGCAAAAATTGGTCCTCAACTCTTTATCTCTCTCTCTTTTTTTTTTTTTTTACCCACTTTAGTTTGTCCTATACTGATTCCAGATGAACTGTTCCAAATTTCCAAATCAAAGCACCCATCATGCCACTTCCTGTTCAGAAACATTAAGTGGCTTCTCATACTGTGAACTTCCTTAAAACAAAAACAAAAACAAAACAAAACAAAAAAGAATGTTCGGTCTGACCAAAACAAAGGTTTTCCAGATTAGGTACCCAGGTGTTGTCTCCAGCCTCATTTCCTGCTACATCCATTTGTATCTATTGTTTTCAAGCTAAATTGGACTCCACACTGTTTTCCAAACCTGTACTCAAGCTCTGTACCACCTTAGTCCTTTCTGCCCTAGCCATTCTTTTGCTTTTGCCTCTATCATCTTTGTTGTAATCCTTCCATCTTACAAGGCCTGTGTCAAATCTCACCTTCTTCTTCCCAGATCCTCCTAACTGAATGTAATTTCTTCCTTATTTGAACTTTCATGGGCCTATCTATGTCTCATGAGGCTTGTATGGTTCTTGATACTGTAGATATTTAGGTGCTCATCTTTACTGCTTCATTGGATATTGTCCTTGGAAGACAACAGTGGTTTCTTAATAATCTTTATATTACTGAATAATATGAGGCCTGGAGCTTTGCATTTATCTGGCTTTCCACTATTATTTGTGAAACTGAATAGAGTTCTCTTTAGTTATCTTTATTGTTTCAGTAGTATATCTGACATTTTTGTAGGCCAGGCTCACATGCCACCTTCTCAATTAGAACTACCACTACCCCACTGATATCTGTTGTTTATACTGTATTTACAGCCGTCTGTCTTGTTATTAAGTTAGCTATATTTGTGAATATCTCCCCTCCTTTCCTGGGAGAGGGATTGGTTCTGATTCATCTTTGTATATCTCATGACATTAAGCACATTGGCTAGCTCATAGAAAGATATTCAGTGACTATTAGTTGAATTGAGTAACTGTAATTATTCTAAAGATGATGTTTTTTCAGCTTCTTTTCAAGAAAGCTATTCTTATGATCAATCATCCATATTCATAGAGTGATTAGTATACAGAACAACTTTTCTCCCAATTGCTTGAGACCTACTCTAAGAACCTTTCCTTGTCAAAGTCATGAATGGTGAAGTTCCAGTATCAACTAGGAAGTAGAGGCTGTATGAACACATCTGGGGTTGATGTTGTATGTAAGAGTAGAAGATTATGACTTTAAAAATATCTGTGAGTGTAATACTAACAATCAGTGATAAGATAGATCAGTGAGAATGGTTCTACCTCATGCTGCAGTACCAAACAACCTACAGAAAAATCAATGGCTTATAATAACAAAGGTTGATTTATTTATCATGATACATATCCATGGAAGTTTGTCTGGGTGCCCTGTTTATCATAGATACACATAGACTGAGGCTGATGGAGCTCCATTTTTTTTTCTTGCTTGTTTCAATTTCTTATTTAAATTTCAGTTAACATATAGTGTAACATTGTTTCGGCGGTAGAATTTAGTGATTCATTACTAACATATAACACCCAGTGCTCATTACAAAAAGTGCCCTCCTTAATACCCATCACCCATTTAGCCCATCCCCTATCCACCTCCTGTCCAGAAATCCTCAGTTTGTTCTCTGTAGTTAAAAGTCTCTTATGGTTTGCCTCCCTCTCCTTTTTCCCCTCCTTCCCCTATGGTCATCTGTTTTGTCTCTTAAATTCCACATATGAGTGAAATCATATGGTATTTCTCTTTCTCTGACTGTCTCATTTCACTTAGCAGAATACTCTTTAGCTCCATCCATGTTGTTGCAAATGGCAAGATTTCATTCTTTTTGATGTCTGAGTAAGATTCCATTACGTATCACATCTTTATCCTTTCATCAGTCAATGGACGTTAGGGCTCTTTCCATAATTTGGCTTTTGTTGATGATGCTGCCATAAACATCCCTTTGAATCAGTATTTTTGTATTCTTTGGGTAAATACCCAGTAGTGCAATTGCTATATCATAGGGTAGTTCTATTTTTAACTTTCTGAGGAACCTCCATATTGGTTTGGAGAATGGTTGCACCAGTTGGCATTCCTACTAACGGTGCAAGAGGGTTTCCCTTGCCAACACCTCTTGCCATCCTTGCCAACACCTGTTGTTTCCTGTGTTGTTAAGTTTAGCCATTCTGATAGGTGTGAAGTGGTCTCTCATCATGGTTTTGATTTCTATCTCCCTGATGATGAGTGATGTAGAGCATCTTTTCATGTGTCTGGAGCTCCGTTTCATATATGCTTTTCATAATCACTGGGGCAGGGGGAAAAATGGGTGTTTCCTCCATGGCTCTTAGAGCTTCTACTTGAAATGATACACATCACTTCTGCTCAGATTACACTGGCCAGGCTTCATGAAAATGATATAAAAACTTAATCCGGGTTGCTTAGGGAGGGCAGGGGAGAAGGATAAGGAAGTGTTCAGTTCAATCAGAATGTAAGTCCTTCAGAGGTACTTATTGAGCACCTTTTGTATACAAGGCATTTGTATAGGGTAATTGGTATAGGTAATTTGTATAAGACTAATATGGTCTCTGCTTTCACGGAACTAACTTTCCAGAGGCAGGCAAAAAATAAGTAAGCAGACTAATCTTGTGGTAAAAATTGTGATGGGACTACACAAAGGCTGAGAGAATTAGCAGAGGGGAGACTTTCTTTTGGTAGCGAGGTCAGAAAAGGCTTCTTAGAAGAGGTAGTATTTAATTCGGAACTGAATGATAAGAAGGCACCAACCATACAAAGGGATTAGGAGAACTTTGCAGGTAGAGGGAACAGTGCATGCAAAGACTCTGAGGTTGCAAAGGGCTTCCTTTCTTCACCTTCAAGAAGAGCAATGTGGTTAGAAGGTATTGAGTAGTTGCCTATTCAGTCGGAGCCTGTTGGGCAGGTAGGGATAGAAAGTGTAAACCCATTAGAGAGTTTAAAACAGGAAGATTCAAGTGATGTAATTTATATTTTCAGCTTACTCTAGTTATACCATGAATAATGAATTCAGAATGGGCAAGAGTGGACAAGGGGAGACTGGTTAGGTTGTAGGTGCAGTGGGTACATGTGAAATGATGATGGCTTAGATTGGAGGGAGACATAGCAAAGCATATTAGAGAGATTTTTAGGAGTTTAAATCAATGGGTTTGGTGATTGATTAGATATGCAAAATGAGAGAGAGGGAAATACACAGATATCTGGTTTCTAGATGGATATTGGGGCCAGTCTTTGAGATGGGGGATCCTAAAGAGGACCAGTTCTTTGGGAAGATTGGGCATTAGATTACATATATATTGAGAAGCCTTTGTGACACACAGTCCACACATACTGTCTGTAGGTTAGTGCTGGCTCTCCAACCCCGTATAAATGTGCTCCTCATATGAGGCAAGGGGACCAGGGCAAGTGACTTCTTTATAAGCCTGATAGCCCTGTGTGGCTTCCTTTTCACCATTAAATGCATCCTCACTGCAGGAATGGAACACATAGAAGGAGCTGGAGAATATTTTAGCAGGTCTGAAAATTTCAAGTGAAAAATGTGTTGGCTTGAAATCTTTGGCAACCATTCCATAAGGTTATTATAGCTGCAGCTGAAATCAATTAATGGAGCAGTAGATGTAAAATCCAAAACTTTCAAAGATCATTTAAGTATTGAATGGAAGAGGGTGACTTTTAGGTGGACCTTTCTCTTATTGGACAGAGGATAACTTGAGGAAAATGCACACAGATGCAGTCATGAGCAACTATAAAAGTGTCTCGTAAAAATACTAGCTAATAAAAGCCAGTAAATGGAGGTACAGAGAAAAGGCAGGAGGCGACATAAGATTGAAGTCAGCTCCAGTTTCTTTGCAGTCCTTTGTGTCCCAATCTGCTAATTTTCCTGTTAATATTCTGGTCTGGAATAGCTGGCCTCTTAGCCTTTCTTCTACTCACTTCCCAAACCTAAGTAAGATGATAAAATTACCTTTTTATGAATGTTAGAGGATGGAAGTAGCCTGATTTGGGAAGAAAAAGTAGCCAGCAAGAGCAGTGCCACAGGAAAGATGGTCGTGCTAAAAACAAAAAACAAAAACAAAACCCATACAACTCAGGGAATTAAGAAGTGTTAGCTAGTTAACCTAGTAGAGGAAAAAAACAGCCAAAAGAAACAGACAGGCTGTGTTGAGGCCGCAGTGTGGAAATGGATTAAGCTACCTGAGAAACTGCAGGCTTATAGTGAAATGTAATTGGCTTCACTGATAAAAGGCCTGGGGCAACGTGGGGGTGGGGGTGAGGGGTGGGAAAGCCTGTTTTGTAAACTAGCTGGGATCCTATAGCAAATACATATGATCCCCAGTTAACAGCAAATTTTAAGTTAGAGTTTAAAGAAAAAGAGGTAAAGGTTGTTAACTTTCCTATGATTTTATCTAAATGGAACTTCCATTAGAGGCTTAGAGAAATCTGAGTGAACCCGTACTGGAGGCTGTTTACATAACTCTTGTTCAAGAGCCCTGGGACTGCTCCCAAGGCAAGAGTTGCTCACAATGGGGACATAATTTTCATTAGCCACCCGGAGAAGATTAACAACAGGATCCAGTTATTTGCAGTTTCCTCAAGCCCCACAGTCCAGATAGAATCACATGCTTCTGGGAACAAGTTCCCCTAAGAAGGCAGGGATTGATGGGTAAACTTAATAGCCAGTTACTACTGACCAGGGCTCAACCTACAAGACAAGCATTCAGAGTTAGTAACTCCCTGGTAGTCCTTATAAATCCTTAAGCCACAGACATGGGAGAGAGGCATATGGATTCTCTCAGCCCTCACATTCTTTTGTTTTGTCTTTTTTGTTTGTAATTTTTTTTCTTTCCAAGTTTTTACTTAAATTCCAGTTTGGTTAACATACAGTGTAATATTGGTTTTAGGCATACAATATAGTGATTCAGCACTTCCATACAACACTGGGTGCTCATCACAGCCAGTGCTCTCCCTAATCTAGCCTTCACATTCTTTTTTTTTTTTTTTAAGATTATTTATTTATTTATTTATTTATTTGACAGACAGAGATCACAAGTAGGCAGAGAGGCAGGCAGAGAGAGAGGAATGGAAGCAGGCTCCCTGCTGGGCAGAGAGCCCCATGTGGGGCTCGATCCCAGGACCCTGGGATCTTGACCTGAGCCGAAGGCAGAGGCTTTAACCCACTGAGCCACCCAGGCGCCCCTAGCCTTCACATTCTTGATGCTTACTGCCTGTACAGGGAAATCCTCCCTTGTTCTGTTTCAGGGAGGAATGGTTTGAAGATCTTAACAGCCAGCTTATACCCTCAGTAATCTATTGATCTGACTCTTTGCTATGTATTCAAAGGATCCCAGATTCCTCTGGAATTCTGAAATTGTTTTCTTTTTTTTTTTTAAGATTTTATTTATTTGACAGAGATCACAAGTAGGCAGAGAGGCAGGCAGAGAGAGAGGGGGAAGCAGACTCCCTGCTAAGCAGAGACCCTGATGCAGTGCTCGATTCCAGGACCCTGGGATCATGACCTGAGCCAAGGCAGAGGCTTTAATCCACTGAGCCACCCAGGCGCCCCCCTGAAATTGTTTTCATGTAAAGTAGTAACAATTAGAATATATAATGAAAGAAAAAACCTATTTTATTTTTTATTTTATTTTATTTTAAATTCCAGTAAACTTAACCTAGTGTTATATTAGTTTCAGGTGTACAATATCGTGATTTATCAATTCTATACATTACTTGATGCTCATCAAGGTAAGTATACTCTTAATCTCCTTTGTCTTTTTCACCTATCACCCCACCTATCTGTCCTCTGGCAACTACCAGGTTTTCTTGATCCTCAAGTATCTGTTAGGGGGGATCACTTATCGTGATGAGCACTGAGTGATGTACTGAACTGGTGAATTACTCTATTTTACATCTGAAACTAATATGACACTATGTTAACTATTAGGGAATTAAAATAAAAGACTTTTTTGGTTTGTCTCTTTTCTTCGTTCATTTGTTTTCTGAATTCCACATATGAGTGAAATCATAGGTTTGTCTTTGTCTGAATGACTTAATTTCACTTAGCATTGTGCCCTCTAGGTACACCCATGTTGTTGTAAGTGGCAAGATTTCATTCTATTTTAAGGCTAAATAATATTCATACATATATATATATATATATACATATATATATATCTCCAATATGTAGCATATATTGGATATATAATGGAGTCTTCATTATTCATTTGAATAATGGATCTTCATTATTCATTTAAATATGGATAGCCACATGGGTTGATTCTATATCTTGGTTATTGTAAATAATGCTGCAAGAAACATAAGGGGGTTTGAATTAGTGTTTTGGTTTTCCCCACTAGTGGAATTATTGGATTATATGGTAATTCTATGTTAAATATTTGAGGAATCTTCATATTATTTTTTCTCCATACTATTTTCTACAGTGGATTCACCAGTTTGCATTCCCACCAAGAGTGCATGAGGGTTGCTTTTCACCCACATCCTTGCCAACACTTATTAGTTTTTGTGTTTTTGATTTTAGACATTCTGACAGATGCAAAATGATATCTCACTGTGGTTTAATTTGCATTTCCCTGATGATTAGTGTGATGCTGAAGACCTTTTAATGTACCTATTGGCCATCTGTATGTCTTCTTTGGAAAAATGTCTGTTCTGGTCTACTGTCCAATATTTAATAAGATTATTTGTTTTTGTCTGTTTGTTTTGGCTTGCATAAACTCTTTATATATTTTGGGTATTAACCCCTTATTAGATATATCATTTGCAAATATCTTCTTGCATTCAGTAGACTGCTTTTCTTGTTTTGATGATGGTTTTCTTTGCTGTGCAAAAGCTTTTTGTTTTTCCTAAAGTCCTAATAGTTTCATTTTGCTTTTGTTTCCTTTGCCTTGGGGGATGTATCTAGAAAAATATTGCCAGGGCTGATGTCAGGGAAATCACTGCCTAGGTTCTTTTCAGGATTATTATGGTTTTGGGTTTCACATTTAGGTCTTTAATCCATTGTGAGTTTATTTTTGTGGATGGTGTTACAAGATGGTCCAGTTTCATTGTTTAACCTGTGGTTGTTTCATTTTCCCAGCATCATTTATTGAAGAGACAGTCTTTTCCCCATTGTTTATTCTTGGCTCCTTTGTCATAGATTAATTGACCCCAGGATCATGGTTTCTCTCTAGGCTCTGTATTCTGTTCTGTTGATCTATGTGTCTGTTTTTGTGCCAGTACCATACTGTCTTGATGACTATAGCTTTGTAATATAACCTGAAGTCTGAAATTGTGATGTCTCAGCCTCGTTTTTCTTTTTCAAGATTGCTTTGGCTAGTTGGGGCCTTCTGTGGTTCCATACAAATTTTAGTATTATTTGTTCTAGTTCTGTGAAAAATGGTGTTGATACTTGGTTACAATTGCATTAAATCTGTAGTAGGTTTTGGCTTTGTTTGTTCTTTTACTAGCTCCTTTGTATTTAAAGTTTGGTTGTTTATTTTGGATTTTTCTTGCTTCTTGAGGTAGGCTTGAATTAGTATAATATTCCCTCTTAAACAGCTTTTGCTGTAGCCAAAAGATTTTGGAATGTTGTGTTTTCATTTTCAGTTGTCTCCATGTATTTTTTGATTTCCTCTTTAATTTCTTGGTTGATCCATTCATTGTTCATTAGCATGCTATTTAGCCTCCCTGTATTTGTCTTCTTTTCAGATTTTTTTCTAGTGATTGTTTTTTAGTTGATTATCATTGTGGTCATAAAGGATGCATGAAATAATTTCAATCTTTTCATTTACTGACGCTTGTTTTGTGTCCTAACATGTAACCTGTTCTGGAGAATATTCCAGGTACACTTGAAAAGAATGTATATTTTGATGTTTTTAGATAAAATGTTCTGAATATATTTGTTAGGTCCATCTCATTTGAAGCCACTTGTGGATTTTCTGTCTGGATGATCTGTCCATTGATATAAGGGGGGTGTTAAAGTCTCCTACTATTGTTATATTACCATCAATTTCTTCCTTTATGTCTGTGAATAGTTGCTTGAGGTATTTAGGTGCTCCCATGTTGGGTGCATAAATATTTACAATTGTATTCACTTATGGGATTATTCCCTTTATCATTATGTAGCGACCTTCTTTGTCACTGTTACAGTCTGTTTTGAAGTCTACTTTGTCTGATACAAGTATTGCTACCCGAGCTTTCCTCTTGCTTCCATTTGAATGGTAAATACTTTTCCATCCTTTTGCCCTTTCAGTCTTCATATGTGTTTAGGTCTGAAGTGAATCTCTTGTAGGTAGATTATATATATATCTATATATATAGATATATAGATACAGATGGGTCTTCCTTTTTCATCTATTCAGTCACCTTGTTTCTTTTAATTGGAGCCTTTAGTCCATTTAAATTAAAAGTAATTATCGATAGGTGCTGTTCTTCTCTGTTCCTTTCTTCTCTTGCTCTCTTCCCTTGTGGTTTCCTTAGTAATATGCTTGAATTCCTTTCCCTCTATTTTTAGTGTATCCATTGCTTATTTTTGAATCGTGGTTACCATTAGGTTTTGATATAACATTTTATGCATATAGTGGTCTATATTAAGTTGATGGTCACTTAAATTTGAATCCATTCCCAAAGCACTAAATTTTTAGTCCCTAACATCTATTATGTGTATGATGTCATACTTTACATCCTTTTAGTTTGTGAATCTCTTGATTGATTTTTATTTAATTTTTTTTAAAGATTTTATTTATTTATTTGACAGAGATCACAAGTAGGCAGAGAGGCAGGCAGAGAGAGAGGAAGGGAAGCAGACTCCCTGCTGAGCAGAGAGCCCGATGCGGGGCTCGATCCCAGGACCCTGGGATCATCACCTGAGCTGAAGGCAGAGGCTTTAACCCACTGAGCCACACAGGGGCCCCCCTTGATTGATTTTTAGAGATAGAATTGATTTTATTGCTTTTGTGCTTTAACCTCTGTACTGGTTTTATAAGTGATTAATCTGCCACATTTATTATGTTTGTATGCAACTGTATAATTTTTTTCCTTTCCTAATTTTCTTACTCCTAATTATGGCCTTCTCTTTCCACTTAAAGAATTATTTTTAATGTTTCTCATAAGGCTGGATCAGTGGTGACAAACTCCCTTAGCTTTGGTTTATCTGGGAAACTCTGTGTGACCTTCTCTTCTAAATTATAGCCTTGCTGGAAAGATAATACTTAGTCACAGCTTTTTTCCCTCCAGGACTTGGAATATATATCCTGTCACGATTCTGGTTTGCAAAGTTTCTGCTGTAAAATCTGCTGATAGCCTGATGGGATTTTCCTTTTATGTAATTGTTTTCTTTTTTTCTGGCTGCTTTTAAAATTCCATCTGTATCACTAGGGTGCCTAGGTGGCTCAGTAAGTTAAGGGTCTGCCTCTGGCTCAGGTCATGATCCCAGGGTGCTGGGATCTAGCCCCACATCAGGCTCCTTGCTCAGCGAGGAGTCTACTTCTCCCTCTCCCTTTGCCCCTCCCCCTGCTCATGCTCTCTCATGCAAATAAATAAAAATCTTCATTTATTCATTTATTTATTTATTTTTTTTTTCAGTGTTCCAAGACTCATTGTTTATGCATCACACCCAGTGCTACATGCAATACGTGCCCTCCTTAACACCCACCACCAGGCTCACTCATTCCCCCACCAAAAAACCCCTCAGTTTGTTTCTCAGAGTCCACAGTCTCTCATGGTTCATCACTGTCTCCGATTTCCCTCAATTCACTTTTCTTTTCCTTCTCCTAATGTCCTCCATGTTATTCCCTATGCTCCACAAGTAAGTGAAACCATATGATAATTGAATTTCTCTGTTTGACTTATTTCATCTCTTCATATCACTACTTTTTGCCACTTTAATTATTATGTGTCTTGGTGTATCTCCTTGGGTTCATTATTCTGGAGTTTCTCTGTGCATCCTGGTTCTGGATGTCTGTTTCCCTTGCTAGATTAAGGTTGTTTTCAGCTATTATTTCTTCAAATGAATTTTCTACACCCTTTTCTCTCTTGTCTTCTAGTATACCTGTAAGTGAATATTACTCTTTGATGATGTCGCTGAGTTCCCCTAACCTATTCTCATCTTTTATTACTCTTTTTATTTCATTTGCTGTTCAGACTTTATTGCTTTCCATTACTATCTTCCAGTTTGTTGACCCATTCTCTTGCCTTTTCTAATCTATTGATTCCCTCTAATACAGTTTTTAAAGGATTTTATTTATTTACTTGATGGACAGAGATCACAAGTAGGCAGAGAGGCAGGCAGAGAGGGGGGGTAAGCAGGTTCCCCGCTTAGCAGAGAGCCCTATGTGAGCAGAGAGCCCTATGTGGGGCTCAATCCCAGGACCCAGAGATCATGACCTGAGCCAAAGGCAGAGGCTTTACCCACTGAGCCACCCAGGCTCCCCATATTTTTGAAAGATTTATTTATTTGAGAGACACAGAGAGAGAGAGTAGGGGATGAGGGACAGAGGGAGAGAGAATCTTAAGCAGATGTCCCACTGAGAATGTAGTCCAACACGGGGCTCAATCTCATGACCCTGAGATCAAGGCCTAAGCTGAAACCAAAAGTTGGACACTTAACCAACTGAGCCACCCAGGTGCCTCGATTCTCTCTAATATATTTTTAATTGTAGTTATTGAGTTCTTTGTCTCTGATTGGTTCTTTTAAAAATTTCTGTCCCTTTGTTGAAGGTCTTACTGAGATCCTCTACTCTTTCATCAAGTCCAAAGATTGTCTTTTCGACCCTTCCTTTAAATTCTTAATCAGGCATTTGCTTATCTCCATTAAATTTAGTTCTTTTTCTGTTGTTTTGCTATTCTTTTACTTGGGACATATTGCTCCGCCTCTCATTTTGTCCAACTCTCTATATTTGTTTTTATGTATTAGGAAAATCAGCTAACTCTCTTGATATTGAAAGTAGTGGACTTATGAAAAAGAGGTCCTGCAGCGCACTGTTGCGCAATGCCCTCTGTTTACCAGAACCAGGCACTTCAGGGTTGTCTCTTATGTATATTGTGTGTGCCCTCCTGTTGTGGCTGATCCGTGTTTGCCTTCAGTCCAGTTGGCTGTAATCACCTACTTTGCCTATTGTGGGCAGAGTTTGGTCCCTGTGCAGCTCACATGGGCTTATAGTTGGGCAGTATCAGCAGTCAGAACAGATGTTTGTTCTCATCCCATTTGCTGAGGCTACAATATCACTGAACTGCAGGGCACTCTCCCTGTGTTGTATTCTGATATGCTTTTGTTGGTAGATGGGTCTTGCAGTTCAACCTGATGTCTGTTCCTAGTCCATTTGTTGGATATAATAGCACTGAGTTACAGGGTGCTCTTCATACCTTGCCCCTCAAGATAATTTTGTTGGTGAGTGAGGCTGGCAGTCAGACCAGATGCTTGTGCCCGGTCTGTCTGCTGGGGCCACAGTGACCTTGAACTACAGGGCTCTCTCCCTGTGCTGTGCCCTGAGAGGTTTCTGTTGGTGGGTAGGACCAGAAGTCAGATCAGATATCTGTCCCTAGTCCCATCTGCTGTATGTGGTTATCTTCTCCTTTCTCTAAAGCACTTTGGAGTGATTTTAGTCCCTGCTGGGGCTGCTTACAGGATGAGACATGGCAGGAACCACTTTAGAGGGACTCTTGCTGAGTGTGGTGAATTGGATGGGGTGGATCTCCAGAAGAACCTGGAGGTGGGGCAGGGTGTGTTAGCAAGTTAGGTGATGGGTGTTAGTGCTGGTTCCTGCAAGTGTCCAGCTATCTAGGCTGATAGAGTGGGTGGTAAGAAATGGTACCTGCTAGTTCTTTTGTTCTTGAAGTGTCCTAAAGATCCCTGCCCTTCTAAACATGTTCTGAGATTAGTAAGTGAATCTCTTTCCCGTAACCCCAGGCACTTTTCAAACTGTTGCTTCTATGCCATATCTCAGCAGGGTTGTATGTTATGCTAGCTCCTTAAGGGCTGGGACTGTTTCATATCACCCTCTAGCTTTCCCAGAGCTAAGCCTGCTGATTTTTATTTTATTTTTTAAAAGATATTATTTATTTACTTGACAGAGAGAGAGAGAGACATGAAGAGAGGAAACACAAGCAGGGGTAGGGGCAGAGGGAGAAGCAGGCCTCCCACTGAGTAGGGAGCCCAATGCAGGGCTCTATCCCAGGACTCTGGGATCATGACCTGAGCTGGAGGCAGAGGCTTAATGACTGAGCCACTCAGGTACCGCAAGCCTGCTGATTTTTAAAGTATTGGGTTTTAAGTCCCACAGATTATAAAAAAAAACAAACAAACTCCTGAAGTTAAGCCCCAGTGGTTTTCAATGCCAAATGTTATCAGGAATTGTCTCTCCACTGCAGGTACCCCTTGTCTGGTGTGACTGGTGTGGGGTCTGTTCCTCTCCCTTTTCTGTGCTTCTGGTATCCCTCTCATTTGTGGTTAGTATCACTGGGAGTTCTGGGAGTTTGGTTCTTGACTGCATGTCCTCCCCTCTTATCCTTCTTGATGTGGCCCCCTCTCTGTGATTAACTGTAGAAAGTCTATTCTGCCCGTCTTTGGGTCATTTTCTGGGTTAGTTGTAGTGATGTGGCTGTTATCTAAGTATGTTCATGGAATGAGGCAAGCATCAAATCCTCCTGGTCTGCCATCTTCCAAGAAGTCTCCCAAAAGACCACATTTAAATAGTAATAGAAAAAAGAAAATACCTAAAAGTAGACTTAATAAACAATACTTAAGTTCTACATGAGTGAAAAAATGAATATTACTGAGGAATATTAAAGAATATTTAGACTAATAGAAAATCATGGCATATTCTTAAATGGAAAAATAATATAAAATATTAATTTACTTAAGACTTAAGTAAATAGTAGGGTAAATTAGACAGTCCAAGTAAAGATACATTTTTTGTTGTTGTTGTTAAGCTGGATGTAAAATTCGTATGTGAAAACAAGCAAGCATGAAAACCAAGAGAAACTTGGAAAAGGGGAATAGTTAAGGGAGATTAGTTTTATAAGAGATTAAAAATGATGTCTTTAAGCTACAGTACTTAAAACACTGTGGTTTTAGAGACATATGACTTTATGGACAAATCAATGAAACAGACTGGAAAGTCTAGGAATAGATTGAAATCAGATATAAATTTAACATCTGATAAAGATGGCATTTCGGGGCACCTGGGTGGCTCAGTGGGTTAAAGCCTCTGCCTTTGGCTCAGGTCATGATCCCAGGGTCCTGGGATCGAGCCTTGCATCAGGCTCTCTGCTCGGCAGGGAGCCTACTTCCTCCTCTCTCTCTCTCTCTGCCTGCTTCTCTGCCTACTTATGATCTCTGTCTGTCAAATAAATAAATAAATAAATCTTTAAAAAATGGCATTTCAGATTAGTGAGAAAAAGATGAATTACTTAACAAATGTTATAGGGTCACCTTGGTACATTTGGGAAAATTAGTACCATCCATACTTCAGTTGTCTAACCACAGTTAGATAAAAGATTTAAATGTAAAATATTGGGCCATAAAACCAATAGGAAATATGGGAGTATTTAAAAATTAAGTTTGGGGTGAGTATTTCTATAATGTGATACAAAACTAGGAAACAATAAGAGGAAAAGATGCATGAAACTCATACCTCTGTGTGGAAAAAGAGCATCCTGGTAAAGTCAAATGAATTACACTACACATTACTGCAGTAGAGATTGGTACATCCCGCATGTAGGAAGTTTGGAAGTTTAAATCAAAATGAAAAACTACATACTTTAACCCAGGAATTCTAATTCTTTGGGTTTATTCTACTGATATATCCAATATATCCATACATGTACAAAGTAGATCTATGTTGCCACTGAAACAAGTGACCACCAATTAGTGGTTTAAAACAACACAATTTTATTTTCTTATAGTTCTGGGGGTCCTAAGTCTAAAATCAGTTTCACTGGGCAAGTCAAAGCATGAGTAGGGTTGATTCTTTTTGGAAGCTCTGAGGGGAAAATTTGTTTTCTTACCTTTTTCATCTTCTCAATTTTTTGGTTTGTGGGCCTCCTTCCATTTTTTTAAATTAATTTTTTAATTTTTTATAAACATATAATGTATTTTTATCCCCAGGGGTACAGGTCTGTGAATCGCCAGGTTTACATATTTCACAGCACTCACGATAGCACATACCCTTCCCAATGTCCATATCCCCACCAACCTTTCCCGACCCCCCTCCCCCCAGCAACCTCCAGTCTGTTTTTTCGACTGAGGGTTGTCTCCCTCCCGATCCCATCTTCTTTAATTTTTTCTTTTCCTAACCCCCAAACCCCCCACGTTGCATCTCCCCTTCCTCATATCAGGGAGATCATATGATAGGTGTCTTTCTCCCACTGACTTATTTCGCTAAGCGTAATACCCTCTAGTTCCATCCACGTCATCGCAAATGGCAAGACTTCATTTTTTGATGGCTGCATAATATTCCATTGTGTATATATACCACATCTTCTTTATAATTCATCTGTTGATGGACATCTAGGTTCTTTCCATAGTTTGGCTATTGTGGACATTGCTGCTATAAACATTCGGGTGCACGTGCCCCTTCGAAGCACCACATTTGTGTCTTTAGGGTATATACCCAGTAGTGCAATCGCTGGGTCATAGGGTACCTCTATTTTCAGCTTTTTGAGGAACCTCCGTGCTGTTTTCCAGAGTGGTCGCACCAGCTTGCATTCCCACCAACAGTGTCCTCCTTCCATTTTTAATGTATATCTCTCCTGATGTGGCGAAAGGGGAATCCTTTTACATTGGTGGTGGGAATGCAAGTTGGTGCAGCCACTTTGGAAAACAGTATGGAGGTTCCTCAGAAAGTTAAAAATAGAGCTACCTTAAGACCCAGCAATTGCACTACTGGGTATTTACCCCAAAGATAGAGATGTAGTGAAAAGAAGGGTCACATGCACCCCAATGTTTCTAGCAGCAATGTCCACAATAGCCAAACTGTGGAAGGAGCTGAAATGCCTTTCAACAGATGAATGGATAAAGAAGATGTGGTCCATTTACACAATGGAATAGTACCCAGTCATCAGAATGGATGAATACTCACCCTTTGCTTCGACATGGAAGGAACTGGAGGGGATTATGCTAAGTGACATAAGTCAAACAAAGAAAGACAATTAAATGGTTTCACTTAAATGTGGAACATAAGGAATAGCACAGAAGACATTTGGAGAAGGAAGGGAAAAATGAAGGGGAGAAATCAGAGGGGGAGATGAACCATGAGAGACTATGTACTCCAGGAGGCAAACTGAGGGCTTTAGAGGGGAGGAGATTATGGGGGATGGGTTAGCCTGGTGATGGATATTAAGGAGGGCCCTATTGTAGTGAGCACTTGGTGTTATATGCAAACAATGAGTCATGGAACACTACATCAAAAACTATGGATGTACTGTATGCTGACCAATATAACATAAAAAAAAGTATAGCTCTCCAATCTTTGCTTCTGTTGTCACATAGCTGTCCATTCCCCCTTTAGCCCTGATTCCTGCTTCTCTCTTTTAAGGATCTCTGTCATTATATTGGGCCTATCCAGACAGTTGGTCATAATCACCCCATCTCAAAATCCTTAATCATATCTGCAAAGTCCCTTTTGCCAGTAAGGTAATATATTAGCAGGTTCTCCGGTTTTAGACATGAACGTCTTTGAGGGACCATTCATTAGCCTGCCATGGATATTGAATATCATCTGTCTGGAAGAAGAAACTACTAATGATAATTGTGTCTAGGGAGAGGAACCTGGGGGTTGAGGGTCAAGGGCATGACAAAGACAATTTACTGTATGCCCCTTTGAACTTTTTGTGTTTGTATGTCTGTATTGTCTCTTTAAAAAAGGTGACATATGCCCATTTTAGAACTTCTAGAAGTTGCAAAAGAGTAAAACTTAATTCAACCATCCAGACTCAAAACTGTTAATATTTTTTTCTATATTTCCTTGTATTTTTTTAAGTTCAGGTATATCTGTAGTAGACAGAATAAAGGACTCTCATAGATATCCAAGCCCTATTCCACAGAACCTGTGAATATATTATGCCACACATAGCAAAAGAAACTTTATAGATGTGATTAAGCATTGTGAGATAGGGAGATAATCCTGGATTATATAGGTTGTGTAATGCATCTAGGAGCCAAAGAATGTGCACACCCTTTATCAGCTGAAAAAGGGAAGGACTGAAGTCTTGGACTTCTGAGCTCTGGAACTGTAAGAAAAATTTATGTCCTTCTAAAATACTGAATTTGTTGTAATTTGTTACATTGGCATTAGGAAACCAATGCAAGGTCTTTAAATAAGCATTTCCCCACATGCTTTAACTCTTTTTGTGAACACTGTAATGGCCTTTTTTTTTCCCCCCATTTTATTTATTTTTTTCAGCATAACAGTATTCATTGTTTTTGCACAACACCCAGTGCTCCATGCAAAACGTGCCCTCCCTATTACCCACCACCTGTTCCCCCAACCTCCCACCCCTGACCCTTCAAAACCCTCAGGTTGTTTTTCAGAGTCCATAGTCTCTTATGGTTCGCCTCCCCTCCCCAATGTCCATAGCCCGCTCCCCCTCTCCCAATCCCACCTCCCCCCAGCAACCCCCAGTTTGTTTTGTGAGATTAAGAGTAATGGCCTTTTAATATTGTGATTTGTTTATTTATTTGCCTTATTTTCTAGACTGTAAGTTGTATAAGGGCAGGGACCATTTACGTATTTTTCCACAGCTTTATTGAGATGTTATTGACATATCCGCACAGTTAAGGTGTCCAGAGTGGTGGTTTGATACATGTATATATTGTACAATAATTGTCACAATATTAGTTAGCACCTCTATCTCCTCCTATCTCCTCTATTTACCTTTTTTTGGTATGTGGTGATAACATTTTAGGTCCATTTTCTTAACAACTTTCAAGTATATAATACAGTACTGTTATAGTCACCATGCTGTACACTGTATCTTCAGAACTTATGCATCTTAAAGCTGGAAGTTCGTAGCCTTTAACCAAAATCTACTCATTTCCTCCAACCCCCAACACCTGGCTACCACCACTCTGCTCTTTGATTCAGCTTTTTTAGATTAATGAAAAAGACAGCTTTTGTCTTTTTGTGTCTGACTTATTTCACTTAGCACAGTGCCTTCAAGGTTCAATCCATATTGCAAAAGGCTGGATTCCCTTCTTTTTTATGACTGAATAATATTTCATTTATTAATATTCTATATAGAAGTATATGAATACATACCACATTTATATTTATACCACATTTTCTTTATCCATGCAACACTTAGGTTGTTTCCATGTCTTGGCTATCGTGAATGCAACAAACCTGGGGTACAGATACCTCTTTTAGGTAGTGATTTCCTTTCCTTTCAATATATCCCCAGAAGTGGGATGCTAGATCTATGTTAGCTCTACTTTTAATTTTCTGAGGAACCTCCATACTGTTTTCTATCTTGGTTCCACCAATTTACATTCCCACCAACAGCTCACAAGGTTTCCCTTTTCTCCACATCATTGCCAACACTTACAGTTTTCTTTTTTATAATAGTCATCTTAAAAGTTCTGCAGTGATATTTTATTGTGATTTTCATTTACATTGCCCTGATGATCAGTGATATTGAGCACATTCTTCATGAACATGTTGGGCATTTTTATATCTTCTTTGGTAAAATGTCTATTTGGGTTCTTTGCCTATGTTTTAATCAGATTATACTTTTTTTTCTTTTTTGCTATTGAGTTGTTTGAATTCTTTATATATTTTGGATATTAACTTATCAAATGTATGGATTGCAAATATTTTCTCACATTCTATAGTTGTCTCTTCACTCTTGATTGTCACCTTTGCTGTGTAGAAGTTCTTTAATTTCATGCACTTATATTTGTCTATTTTGCTTTTGTGACTTTTACTTTTGGTTTCACATCCAAAAATTGTTGCTAAGATAAATGTCAGAAAGCTTTTCTTCTATGTATTCTTCTAGTAATTTTATAGTTTTGAGTCTTATATTTAAGTGTTTAATCCAGTTTGAATTAATTTCTGTGAATGGTCTAAGATAGGGGTCCATTTTTATACCTTCGATATATATATCCAGTTTTTCCAAAACCACTTATTGAAGAGACTGTTGTTTTCCTCTTGAGTGTTCTTGGCTCCCTTGTTCAAATATTAGTTGACCATATATATGTGTGAATTGATTATGGGCTCTCAGTTCTGTTCCATTGGTCTGTGTGTCTGTTTTTATGCCATTACCATATTATTTTGATTACTATAGATATGTAATAAAGTTTGAAATTAGGTATTGTGTGATGCCTTCAGCTTTGTTCTTCTATGTCAGGATTGCTTTGGCTATTGGTCTTTTATTGTTTCATATGAATTTTAGGGTTGCTTTTTCTTTTTTTTTTTTTTTTACAGATTTTATTTATTTATTTGACAGACAGAGATCACAAGTAGGCTAGAGGCAGGCAGAGAGAGAGAGAGAGGAGGAAGCAGGCTCCCTGCTGAGCAGAAAGCCCAATGCAGGGCTTGATCCCAGGACCCTGAGATCATGACCTGAGCAGAAGGCAGAGGCTTAACCCACTGAGCCACCCAGGCGCCCCAGGATTGCTTTTTCTATATTTGTAAAAATGCCATTAGAGGGGCACCTGGGTAGCTCAGTGGGTTAAAACCTCTGCCTTGGGCTCAGGTCATGATCCCAGGGTCCTGGGATCAAGCCCCGCATTGGGCTTTCTGCTCAGCAGGGAGCCTGCTTCCTCCTCTTTCTCTCTGCCTGCCTCTCTGCCTACTTGTGATCTCTGTCTGTCAAATAAATGAATAAAATTAAAAAAAAATGCCATTAGACTTTTGATAGGGATTGCATTGCCAAATGTCTTTGGGTAGTATGGACATTTTAGCAATATTAATTCCTTCCAATCCCATGAACATGAGTTATCTTTCCATTCTTTTGTATGTTCACCAATTTTTATCAATGTATATGATTTTCAGTGTACAGATCTTTTATCTTTTTAGTTAAATTTATTCCTAAGTGTTTTATTATTTTTGATACAATTGTAAATGGTATTATTTTCTTTATTTCTTTTTCAGATTGTTTATTATTAGTGTATGGAAACAGCTGATTTTTGTATAGTGGTGAGCATAGCCACCTTCTGTTTGTGTCTTGATTACAATTATATTTCCAATGTCTTTTGTACAGAAAAGACCCTTTAAATAAAGGCCCTTTAATAACTATTTATTTAGTAAACTAACGAATATGCCATAATTTATCTTACTAATATTTCATTTAGCTATTAAGCTTTTTTCCTATGTTTTGATTTTTCAAAAGTAGCTCTTGCCATACATAGCTGATAATAATAATGATGATAATAATAAAATAATTATCTCTTAAGTGCTTTAATACATTATTTCAATTTAATCCTTATAAAAATCTCATGAGGGGTAGATGTTGTTATTGTCACCCTTGCCCAAGAACACACAGTTTGTTCATGGCAGAAACCCAGATCTGTCAGACTCTGGATCTAATACTCTTTTTTAAAAAAAATTTTTTTACTTATTTTCTTGGCAGAGAGAGAGAGAGTACAAGCAGGGGAGCAGCAAGCAAAAGGAGAGGGATAAGCAGGCTCCCTGCTGAGCAAGGAGCAGGACCCTGGGATTATGACTTGAGCCAAAGGCAGATGCTTAACCAACTGAGCCACCTAAGCACCCCAGATCTAATACTCTTAACTACTACATTCTACAGCCTGCTCAAAAACTGGCTCTTACTGTATATGCTGATTTTGATAACTTGTTTTTTTTTTTTTACCAAACCACACGTCATAAACATCTTTCCATATCATTATAGATTTTTACTGTCATTTAAACATGTTGCTCAATATTTCATTAGATATACCTACTATAATTTATAGGACCAAGATTGTATTAGTACTTTCTTTGTAACCTTAATTGAATTTGTTTCCAGTTTTAATATGGAAAATTTTAAATATATACAAAAGTCAAGAAGAATATAAAGAACACCTGTGTACCCATCGTGTGACTTCATAAATTATTAACATACGGTCTATCTTTTTAAATCTGTAACCCTCACCTAATACCTTACACCTGAGCCTGGATTTCATTGAAGCCAGTTTTCAGACATAATTTTATCTGTAAATACTTTAGTATTAAACACAATTTTTGTACTATTCAGTTGTAGCAACAATATCCTGGTAGCTTAGTAATTCAAGTTAGTGTAGAAATTAGTATTCAGAGACAACGTGGAAAATGAGTAGAACAGATGACCTCAGTTGGGTTGGGAAAAGCACAGTTGGGCATTCATCATCAGTGATCTGCGAGTGATAATTGAATGTGCCCCAAGAGAGGAAAAAGTCCAAAGCTATGATTCTTTTTTTTTTTTAAAGATTTTATTTATTTACTTGACACAGAGAGAGAGGTCACAAGTAGGCAGAGAGGCAGGCAGAGAGAGGAGGAAGCAGGCTCCCTGCTGAGTAGAGAGCCCGATGCGGGGCTCGATACCAGGACCCTGAGATCATGACCTGAGCCGAAGGCAGAGGCTTAACCCGCTGAGCCACCCAGGTGCCCCCAAAGCTATGATTCTTAGTCTTGGCTGACCACTGGAATAACTCCAGGTACATGAAAAATACTGATGACAAGACTATTTCTAGAGATTTTGATGTGATTGCTCTAGGTAGGGTAAGTGTGGGACACTGAAGTTTTATTATGGTAAAATATACACAATGTAAAATTTATCATTTTAGGGACGCCTGGGTGTCTCAGTTGGTTAAGCGGCTGCCTTCAGCTCAGGTCATGATCCTAGCGTCCTGGGATCGAGTCCCACATCGGGCTCCTTGCTCGGCAGGGAGCCTGCTTCGCCCTCTGCCTCTGCCTGCCACTCTGTCTGCCTGTGCGCTCTCTCTCTCTCTGACTAATAAATAAATAAAATCTTTAAAAAAATTTATCATTTTAGCTATACTTAAGTATACAGTTCAGTGACATTTTAATAATCTTATGCAACCATCACCACTGTACATTTCCAGAACAGTTTCATTATATCAAACAAAAACCCTATACCCACTGAATAATAATTCTGTTACTCTATCCCCTCAGCCCCTTGCAATCATCATTTTACTTTTTTCCATGAGTTTGCTTATTCTGGGTACCTAATGTAGAGTGGAATTATATAGTATCTGCCCTTTTGTGTCAGGCTTATTTTACTTAGCATGATAGTTTCAAGATTTATCCATGTTGTAGCATGTATCAGATTTTCATTCAGTTTTTCCCATTCCTTTTTAAGATTGAATAATATTCCATTATATGTATTACTACATTTTGTATCTCTGTTGTTTCTGCCTTTTGGCTATTGTGAATAGTGCTGTTATGAATGTTCATGTGCAGTTATCTACTTGAGTCAATTCTTTTGGGTATAAACCCAGAGATAGAAATGTTGGAGCAGGGGCGCCTGCGTGGCTCAATGGGTTAAGCCTCTGCCTTCGGCTCAGGTCATGATCTCAGGGTCCTGGGATTGAGACCCACGTTGGGCTTTCTCCTCAGCAGGGAGCCTGCTTCCTTCTCTGTCTCTCTCTCTCTGCCTGCCTCTCTGCCTACTTGTGATCTCTGTCTGTCAAATAAATAAATAAATAAAATCTTTAAAAAAAAGAAATGTTGGAGCATATGGTAATTCTGTTTAATTTTTTATGGTACTGCCATACCATTTACTGCAGTGGCTGTACCATTTTATTTTCCCACCAGCAACGTGTACAAGGGTTCCAGTTTCTCCACATCCCCACAGTGCTTGTTTTGTTTTGTTGTTGTTGTTTTGTTTTGTTTTTTTAGTAATTGATATCTTAATAGGTGTGAGGTGGTATCTCATTGTGGTTTTGTTTTCATTTCTTTATTTTTTTTAAAGGTTTTATTTTATTTGAGAGACTGAGTAGGAGAGAGAAAAGGAGCAGGGGGAAGTGCAGAGGGAGAGGAAGAAGCAGACTTCACTGAGCAGGGAGCCAGATGTGGGGCTCAATCCTGGGACTCTGAAATCATGACCTCAGCCAAAGGCAGATGCTCAACTGACTGAATCACCCAGGCAACTTCCATTTGCATTTCTTTAAATGGCTAGTGATGTTGAAACTCATTTCATGTGATTGTTGTCTGTTTCTATATCATTTTCTGAGAAATAACTTTTCAAGTCCCATGTCCAATTTGAATTGTACTGTTTGTCTTTTGTTGTTAAGTTGTAAGAATTCTTTATATATTCTGCATATTAATCACTTAACAGATGAATGATTTGCAAATAGTTTCTTTCATTCTATGGGTTGTTTTTTCAATCTTCTGTTAGTATCATTTAATGAACAAACATTTTTAATTTTGATAAAGTCCATTTTTGTTTATTTTTTTCTTTTGTTACCTATACTTTTGGTGTCATACCCAAGAAATCATTGCAAAATCAAATGCTATAAAGATTCTCCCCTATGTTGTCCTCTTAAGAGTTTTACATGTTTATTTCTTACATTTAAGTCTTTGACACATGTGAAGTTAATTTTTCTATGTAGCATAAGATAAGGGGCTATCTTCATTCTTTGTATGTGTACAGTTTACCCAGCACCACACGTTGAAAAGTCTTCTTTCCCCATTGAATGGTGTTGATATCCCTATTGAAAATCAATTGGCCATATATGCAAGGATTTATTTCTGGATTTCTATTCTATTCCATTGGTTTATATTTCTGTTCTTATGTCAGTTCCATATGGTATTTTTTTAAAAAAAATATTTAATGTATTCATTGGAGAGAGAGAGCATGAGCAGGGGGAGGGACAGAGACAAAGAGAGAAGCAGACCTCCCACTGAGCAGGGAGCCCAACATGGAGCTCCAGCTTAACTGACTGAGCCGCCCAGACACCCCTCCATAAGGGTTTTTTTTTTTTTTTATTGAACCTTTGTAGTAAGTTTTAAAATAAAGAGGTATGAGTTATCTAACTTTGTTCTTCCTTTTCAAAATTGCTTTGGCCATTCATGGTCCCTTGAGATTATGTATGAATTTTAGGGTGGGTTTTGTATTTCTGTAAAAAATGCTGTTGGGATTTTGACAGGGCTTGCACTGAATCTGTAGATTGCTTTGGGTAGGATTATCATCTTAGCAATATTGTCTTCCAATTTATGAATACAGGACGTCTTTCCATGTATTGTGTCTTCTTTAATTTCTTTCATAGGTGTTTTGGAGTTTTCACTGTAGAAGGTTTTCACCTTTTTGATTAGGTTTATTCCTAAGTATTTTATTCTTTTTGATGCTATTGTGAATAGAATTGTGTTATTTATTTATTTATTTATTTATTTTGGACAGACAGAGATCTCACGTAGGCAGAGAGGCAGGCAGAGAGGCAGGCAGAGAGAGAGGAGGAAGCAGGCTCCCTGATGAGCAGAGAGCCCGATGCAGGGCTCGATCCCAGGACCCTGGGATCATGACCTGAGCTGAAAGCAGAAGCTTTAACCCACTGAGCCACCCAGACGCCCCTAGAATTGTGTTTTTTAAAAATTTCCTTTTTGTATTGTTCATCACTACTGTTTAAAAGGCATTAATTTTTTATTTCTTAGTTTTTTTTATTTTAGCCATTCTGACAGGTATAAGGTGATATCTCGTGGTTTTGATTTGCAATTTCCTTGATGATGAGTGATATTGAGCATCTTTCATTGTGTCTTTTGGCCATGTGTATATCTTTGGAAGAAGGTCTATTTAGTTCCTCTACCAATTTTTTTTTACTGGATTGTTTGTATTCTTTTTGATGTTGAGTTACCTAAGTTCTTAAATATTTTAGATATTAACCTCTTATCAGATATATCATTTGCAAATATCTTCTTCCACTCAGTATGTTGCCTTTTTGTTTTATTGATGGTTTCCTTCATTGTACAAAAACTTACTTTCAATGTAGTCATACTTTCTTTTTGTTTTTGTTTCTCTTGACTTAAGAGACATATCTGGGAAAATGAGTGATGATCTCTGTCAGAGAAATTACTGCCTGTATTCTCTCCTAGGGTTTTATGGTTTCAGGTCTTACATTTAGGTCTTTAATCCAATTGGAAATAATTTTTGTGTATGGTGTTAGAAAGGGGTCATTTCATTGTTTTACATGTAGCTGTCCAGTTTTCCCAGCACCATGTATTGAAGAGACTGTCTTTTCCCATTGTATATTCTTCTTGTATATTCTTCCCTCCTTTGTCATAGATTAATTGACACATAATGATGGATTTATTTCTGGGGTCTCTGTTGTGTTTCACTGATTATTATGTCTATTTTTGTGTCAGTACTACACCAAAAAGAGGAAAAGGAAACTACAAGCCAACATCTCTGATGAACATAGAGGCAAAAATACTCATCAAAATATTAGCAAATTGCTCTTAAGAATGTGTTAAAATAATCATTCACCATAATCAAGTAGCATATATTCTGGGGATGAAAGGGTGTGTCCATATTCTCAAATCAATCAATGTGATACACCACTCCAAAAAAACAAAAGATAAAAATTATATGATCATTTCAACAGATAGAGAGAAAACATTTGACAAAATTTAACATCCATTCATATTAAAAATTCTCAACAAAGTGTGTTCAAAGTCAGCTTCAACAATGTATGAAAAACCCACAGGCAGTATCATACTCCCTGATGAAAAACAGAGATTTTCCCCTAAAGTCATGAACAAGACAAAAATGTTCAAACTCATATTTTTATTCAACATATTACTGGAAGTCCTAATCACAGGAATCACAGAAGAAAAAGAAATGAGGCACCTATATTGATAAGGAGGAAGTTAAACTGTTACTAGTTGTGGATGGCATGATACTATACATAGAATATGCTAAAGACTCCACCAGACATCACTAAAAGTAAAAGATGAATCCAGTAAGGTTGCAGGATATAAAAGTAATATCCAGAAATTGGTAGCATTTCTATACACAATAACATAGTAAGAGGTGGATTACAAAGAAAAATTCCATTTAGAATTGCACCAAAAAGAATAAAATACCTAGGAATAAATTAAACTAAGGAGGTAAAAAGTATATACTTGGGAAACTATAAAACACTGATGAAAGGAATTGAAGGCAACACAAACAAATAGAAAGATGTCCTGTCCAATGGATTGGAAGAATATATGAAATGTCCCAATTATCCAAAGCAATCTATGGATTTGATGCAATCCTTGCCAAATATCAACAATGTTATTCACAGAACTAGGGCAAATAATACTAAAATTCGTATGGAATCACAAAAGACCTCAAATAAGCAAAGCAATCTGGAGAAGGAAAAAGAGTGCTGAAGGTATCTCAATTCTAGATTTTAAGAAATACCACAGAGAGAAGATGGCAGGAGAATAAGGAGGATCCCGGGCTCATCTCCTCCCACAGATAAAACTAGGTGAATATGAAATCATCTGAAATACCCTAGAAATTGACCTGATTGACCTGAAGATGGACAGAACACGACTAAATGGAGAGAAGGGGCCATACAGAACAAGATAGTAAGTGCGGAGACATGGTTTAGGAAGAAATGGATTGTAGGTGCCATGGAGGGAAAGGAGCCATGGTCTCAGGATCACCCAGGGGAATGCACAGGGAAAAGATTTCCTCAATGTCATTGGCTTGGATAATGAGGGGCTGAATTTTGTGAGTTCTTGCAACCAGTGGGGCTTAAAGCCTGAAGGTTTGAAGATCAGCAGTCTTGGCTGGGAAGGATCCTGGAGGTCACTGCACTGTTGCTGGAGAGAAGTCAGGCCAATAATTTGTGGAGAAGATACCATGGAAGCAGCAGTCTGAAGAAATCCTAGGTCACATAGTGGGAGATCATTTACTGTCCTTGGAGCACATGCCTGATGGGCAGCATTCATGAAGATGCCTCTGTGGGAACAAAGGAGCTATCTGGTGGCACTTTCCTCCTCTACTTCTCAGCATAAGCACAGAGCCACCTGCTGGAAGCAGCATAGTGTAGATACTGGCTCCTTAACTTGCTTACTCCAAGCTCTGTTCTCCTGTGCTCTGGCAGGGCTGTCCTTCTCAGTTCAGTTTGCATTAGTCCCAGTGTAACAGACCTATTCCACAGAAGACCAGCACCAACCCTTGTCCACACTACATCTCTGGAACAGAGAGTTCTGTAGGGCCTCAGTTCTGGTGGAGTTGGTGTCAAATTTCATTTCACAAGTAGATCAGAGCACACTGGTTAAAAGTAGTCACATTCTGGCTAAGCACCAAGTACTGCTCACCGCAGGCAAGGAGTACCTTTGCAGATGACTGGTCTGAATGATACAGTAGGCAAAACACAACAGAAGAGCACACACAGCACACTCCAGAGACACTCCCTGAAGCACCAGGCCCTGTACACTATATGACCTCTTCTTCATAAAGCCATTACTCTCAGGAGTAGTTAACATAATGGGCTGTTCTAACACCCAGAAGAAGATAGACACTTAGACAAAACGCCAAGTTGGAAGAATTCATCCCAAATGAAACAAGATAAGGTCATGGCTAGAGATCCAAGTGAAATAAATACAACATGCCTGATGGAGAATTGGAAACAAAAATCATAGGGGTACTAACTGGGCTTGAGAAAATAATGGAAGACTTCAGGGAGACCCTTACCACAGAGATAAAAGAGTTAAAAAACAATCAGAAATGAAAAATATAATAACAGATTCAAAACAGGCTGATTCAATGAACAGAAGGATGGAAGGAACAGAGTAATGAATAAGTAATATAAAAGATAAAATAATGAAAAATAATGAAGCTGAAAAATAAAGAGAGAAAGAATTATGGAACATTGGAATAGACTTAGGGAAATCAATGACTCCATCAAATATAGTAACATTCATGTTTTAGGAGTCCCAGAAGAGGAAGAGAAAGAAAAGGGGGCAGAGCACATATTTGAGGAAATAATAGCTGAAAATTTTCCTAATCTGGAGGAGGAAAGAGACATCTAGATCCAGGAGGCACAAAGAACACCCATCAAAATCCACAAAAGTAGGCGAACACCAAGACATATTGTAATTAAAGTCACAAAATGTAGTGATAGAGAATGAGTCTTAGAAGAAGTAAGACAAAAAAAGATAGTAACATACAAGGGAAACCCCATAATGTGATCAGCCCATTTCTTAACAAAAACTTTGAAGTAGAAGGGGTTGACATTAATAATTGATATTATTGTTAAATAATTGACAATAATACATTAATATTAGAAAATAATACATTAATAGCCAATATACAATTAATGTGTAATTGATAATACATTAATATTAATATTAATGATTGATAATACATTAATATCAATATAAACATTAGTACATCAATAATATATTAATTTATAATGATACATTAATATTAGATAATAATACATTAATATTAATGGATAATAATACCTTAATAACACATTAATATTAATATTAATAATACACTTACATCAACTGACTGGGCCCCCAGGTGCCCAAAACCACTTACATCAAAGATAGGTCATCTAAGCAGAAAATTAACAGGGAAACAATGACTCTAAATGACAAACTGGACAAAATGGACTTAACAGATATATTTAGAAAATTCCATCCTAAAACAGCAGAATGCACATTCTTTTCAAGTGTACATGTGTCACTCTCCAGAATAGATCACATATTACATCACATATTTGGCCTCAACAAATAGAAAAATTATGAAATTACACCATGCATCTTTTCTCACTACAGTGCTATGAAACTAGAAGTTAACTACAAGAAAAAAAATTTGGACAGACCATAAGTACATGAAGGTTAAACAATATGCTACTAAACAATGAGTCAACCAGGAAGTCAAATAAGAAGAAAATATCCGTATGTTGTCTACAAGAAACTCATTTTAGACCAAAGATACCTCCAGATTGAAAGTGAGGGGGTAGAGAACCATTTATAATGCTAATGGACATCAAAAGAAACCTGGAGTAGCAATCCTTATATCAGACAAATTAGATTTTAAACCAAATTCTATAGTAAGGGATGAAAAGGGACATTATATCATACTTAAAGGGTCTATCCAACAAGAAGATCTAACAATTATAAATATTTATGCTCCTAATGTGGGATTAGCCAATTACATAAACCAATTAATAATAAAATTAAAGGAACATATTTGTAATAATGCAATAATAGTAGCAGAATTTAACATGCTACTCACAGCTATGGAGAGATCATCTAAGTAGAAGATAAACAATGAAACAAGGTCTGTGAATGACACACTGGACCAGATGGACTTCACAAGTGTATACAGAGCATTCTATCCTAAAGCAGCAGAATACATATTTTTCTTGAGTGCACATGGAGCATTCTTCAGAAGAGATCAATACTGGGTCACAAATCAGGTTTCAACCTGTACCAAAAAACTGGGATTATTCCCTGCATATTTTCAGACCATAGTGCTTTGAAACTTGAACTAATCATGAGGGGAAATTTGGAAGAAACTCAAATACTTAGAGGGTAAAGAGCATCCTACTAAAGAATGAATGCATAAACAAGGAAATTAAAGAAAAATTTTAAAAATTCATGGAAACACATGAAAATGAAAACACAACTGTTCCAAACATTTGGGATACAACAAAGGCAGTCCTAAGAGGGAAGATCACAGCAATACAAGCCTTTCTCAAGAAACTGGGAGTCTCAAATACACAAGCTAACCTTACACCTAAAAGAGCCAGAGAAAGAACAGCAAATAAAGCCTAAACCAAGGAGAAGAAAAATAAAGAAATCAATGAAATAGAAACCAAAAGAATGATAGAACAGATCAACGAAACTAGAAACTGGTTCCTTGAAAGAATTGATACGATTGATAAACCCCTAGCCAAACTTATCAAAAAGAAAAGAGCAAGGACCCAAATTAATAAAATCATATATGAAAGAGGAGTGATCACCACCAACACCAAGGAAAAAGAAACAATTTTAAGAACATACTATGAGTAAATGTATGTAAACAAATTAGGAAATCTGGAATAAATGAATGCATTCCTAGAAACTTATAAACTACCAAACGTGAAACAGGAATAAATAGAAAACTAGAATAGACCCATAACTGGCAAGGAAATTGAAGCAGTAATTAAAAGTCTCTCAACAAACAAGAGTCCATGACTGGACAACTTCTCAGGGGAATTCTAGTGAATATTTAAAGAACTAAAACCTATTCTTCTGAATTTGTTTCAGAAAATAGAAATGGAAGGAAAATTTCCAAACTTGTTCTATGAGGCCAACATTACCATGATCCCAAAACCAGACAAAGACCCCACCAAAAAGAATTACAGATTACTTTTCATGATGAACATGGATGCCAAAATTCTCACCCAGATACTAGCCAATAGGATCCAACAGTACATTAAAGGGTTATTCCCCATGCCTATATGGGATTTATTCCTGGGCTTCAAGGGTAGTTCAACATTTGCAAATGAATCAATGTGAAACATCACATTAATAAAAGAAAGAACAAGAACTATATAATCCTCTCAATTGATGCAGAGAAAGCATTTGACAAAATGCAGCATCCTTTCTTGATTAAAACTCTTCACAGTGTAGGGATACAGGGAACATCCCTTAATATAAATCTATGAAAAGCCCATAGTGAATATCATTCTCAATGGGGAAAAACTGAGAATTTTTTCCCTAAGATTAGGAACATGACAGGGATGCCAGTCTCACCATCTTTGTTCAATATAGTATTAGAAATCCTAGTTTCAGCAATCAGACATTAGAAGTGTATAAAGAGCATTCACATTGGCAAAGAACAAGTCAAACTCTTACTTCACCAATGACTTGACACTTTATGTGGAAAACCCAAAAGACTCCACCCCCAAATTGTTAGAAATCCTATAGGAATCCAGCAATGTGGCAGGATATAAAGCCAATGCACAGAAATCAGTTGCATTTCTATACACTAGCAATGAGACAGATGAAAAAGAAATAAAGGAATTGATCCCATTTACAAATGCACCAAAAACCATAAGATACTTTGGAGTAACCCTACAGTAAAGGATCTGTACTCTAAAAACTACAGAACACTCATGAAAGAAATTGAGGAAGACACAAAGAAATGGGAAACCATTCTATGCTCATGGATTATAAGAATAAATATTGTTAACATGTCTATGCTCTCCAGAGCACTCTAAACATTCAGTGTAATCCCTATCAAAATATCATCTTCATTTTCTACAGAGCTGGGACAAATAATTCTAAAATCTGTATGGAACCAGAAAAAGCCCCAAATATTCAGAAGAGTGTTAAAGAAGAAAATCAAAACTGGTGGCATCACTATGTTGGACTTCAAACTATATTACAAAGCTGTAATAATCAAGACAGCATAGTACTGGCACAAAAACAGACACATAGATCCATGGAACAGATTAGAGAAATGGACCCTCAGCATTATGGTCAACTAATCTTCTTCAAGGCAGGAAAGACTATCCAATGGAAAAAGGATTGTTTCGATAAATGGTTTTGGGAAAATCGGACAGGCATATGTAGAAGGATGAAACTGGACCATTGTCTTATAACATACACAAAAATAAACTCAAAAGGATGAAAGACCTATATGTGATATGGGAATCTATTAAAAACTTAGAGGAGAAGAATGGCAACACCCCTTTGTTCCCATACACAGCAAGTTCTTGCTAGATATGTCTCCAAAGGCAAGGGAAACAAAAGGAAAAATGATCTTTAAAAGTTTCTGCACAACAAAGGAGACAATCAACAAAACTAAAGTGCAAAACTTCAGAATGGGAGAAGATATTTGCAAATGACATATCAGACAAAGGGCAAGTATCTAAGATCTATAAAGAACTTATCAAACTCAACACCCATAAAACAAATAATCCAGTTAAGAAATGGCAAAAAACATGAACAGACATTTCTCCAAAAAGACATACAAAGGGCCAACAGACACATGAAAAAATGCTCTATATCACTTGGCATCAGGGAAATACAAATTGAAACCACAATGAGGCACCACTTCACATCAGTCAGAATGGCTAAATTTAACAAGATAGGAAACAACAAATGTTGGGGAGGATGTGGAGAAAGGGGAACCTTCTTACACTGTTGGTGGGAAATCACACTATTACAGCCACTCTGGAAAACAGTATGGAGGTTCCTCAAGGAGTTAAAAATAGAGGTACCCTACAACCCAGCAATTTCACTCACAGGTATTTACTCCAAAGAACTAAATGTAGTGATTCGAAGAGGCACATGCATCCCAATGTTTATAGCAGCAATATGCACAAAAGCCAAAATTATGGAAAAAGCCAAGATGTCCATTGACAGATAGATGGATAAAGAAGATGTGGTATATATATATATACATATATATATATATACACACATATATATACATATATATGTATACATATATACATATATATACACATATGTATACATATATATACATATATTCTATTGTTTGTATATATACACATATATATACATATATATGTATGTATACATATATATGTATATATATGTGTATATATGTATACATATGTATATATGTATACATACATATGTATATGTATCTATACATATACATACATGTATGTATACATATACATACATGTATGTATATGTATACGTATACATATGTATATACATATGTATATGTATACATACATATGTATATATATGTATATGTATACATATGTATATGTATACATACATATATATGTATACATATATATACATATATACATATATATATGTATGTATACATATATATGTATATATATGTGTATATATACAAACAATAGAATATTGCTCAGCCATCAGAATGGCTAAATACTTAGCATTTACATTGCTTTGGTTGGAACTGGAGGATATTATGCTGAATAAAATAAGTCAGTCAGAGAAAAACAATTAAATGGTTTCACTTATGTGGAATAGGTGCAGAGAATCATAGAGGAGGGAAAACTGAATTTGAATTCATTAGAGAGGGACACAAACCATGAGAGACTTTTAACTAGGGTTGCTGGAGTGGAGGTGGGTGGGGGGATGGTTTAATTGGGTGATGGGTATTAAGGAGGGCACACAATATGTTGTGCACTGGGTGTTTAAGCTGTTGATGGATTATTGAGCTCTGCATCTGGAGCTGGTGATATATGTTGTCTAATTCAATTTAAATAAAATATAATGATGATTTGTACACACAAAAAATAAGAAAACAGCAGACTCTTAACTATAGAGAACAAAGTGATGGTTGATGATGGGGAGGTGTGCAGGGGATAGGTTAAATGGGAGATGGGTATTAAGGAGGAGAACTTGCTCTGATGAGTACTGAGTGTTGTATGTAAGTGATGAATCACTAAATTATATTCCTGAAACTAATGTTACATTCTATGTTAACTAATTGGAGTTGAAATAAATATGTGAAATAAAAAAAAGAAAGTACATGAAAAGAAATGAAAATGAAAACACAGTGGTCCAAAACTTAGAGATGCAACAAAACTCTCCTAAGAGGGACATATACAGCACTACAAACTTACCTTAAGAAGCAAGACAAATCTCAAATAAACAACCTAACCTTATACCTAAAGGAGCTAGAAAAGAAAAAACAAGGCCTAACACCAGCAAAAGGAAGCAAATAATAAATAGTAAAGCAGAAATAAATGATACAGAAACTTAAAAAAAAAACCAATAGAACAGATCAATGAAACCAGGAGCATTTCTTTGCAAAAATTAAGAAAACCTCTAAACCTCTTCCCAGACTTATCAAAAAGAAGAGAGAGAAGACCCAAATGAATAATATCACAAATGAGCATGGTGAAATCGCAATGAACATGACAGAAATAAAATAATTCTATGGGAATATTATGGAAAGCTGTATGTCAAGAAATTGGACAACCTGAAGAAATGGATAAACTCCTAGAAATATATAAACTACCAAAACTGAAACAGGAAGAAAACAAAAACTTGAACAGACTGATAATCAACAAGGAATATTGAATCAGTAAGCAACAGTCTCCCACCAAAGGAAAATCCAGGACCAGATGTCATCACTAATGAATTTTACCAAAGATATAAGATATTTTTTTTACCAAAGATATAATATATCTTTTACCAAAGATATAATTTTGCCAAAGCTGTATTCTTGTCCAACTATTCGAAAACTAAAAATGGAAGGAAAACTTCCAAATTCATTCTATCTGGCCAGCATTAATGTGATACCAAAATCAGATGAAGACTCCACTAAAAAAGGGAAATGCTGACCAATATACCTGATGAACATGGATGCAAAAATTCTGAATAGAATACTAGCAAACCTAATTCAACAATACACTGGAAAGGCAAGATTTACCACCATCATGTGGGATTTATTCTTGGGTTGCAAGGAAAGTTCAGTATTTGCAAATGAATCAACGTGATAGGTTATATTAATAAGTGAAAAGATAAGAACCACATTATCATTTCAATAGATGCAGAAAAACATTGTTCCAAGTACAACATCCATTCATGATGACATCCCTCAACAAAGGTGGTTTGGAGGCATCATACCTCAAAATAATAAAGGCCAGCTCCAAAAAACCAATCATCTTATATGGGGGAAAACTGAGATCTTTCCCTCCACAGTCAAGGAACAAGACAAGGATGTTCACTCTCACCACTAATATTTAACATAATAATGCAAGTTCCAGCCACATCAGTCAAACAACAAAAAGAAATAAATGGCATCCAAATTGGCAAGGAAGAAGTAAAACTTTCATGATTTCAGATGACATGATACTCTCTATATAAAACTCTGAGACCACCAAAAAACTGCTAGAATTGATAAACAAATACTATGAAGTTGCAGGATTCAAAATCAACCTATAGAAATCTGTTGCATAGGGGCGCCTGAGTGGCTCAGTGGGTTAAAGCCTCTGCCTTTGGCTCAGGTCATGATCTCAAGGTCCTCGGATCAAGCCCCGCATCAGGCTCTCTGCTCAGTGGGGAGCCTGCTTCTTCCTCCTCTCTCTCTGTCTCTCTCTGCCTACCTCTCTACTTGTGATCTGTCTGTCAAATAAATACATAAAAATCTCAAAAAAAAAAGAAATCTGTTGCATTTCTAAACACCAATAAAGAAGCAGCAGAAAGAGAAATTAAGGAATCAGTTCCATTTACAGTTGCACCCAAAACAATAAGAGAGCTAGGAATAAACCTAACCAAAGAGGTGAAAGACCTATACTCTGAAAACTATAAAACACTGAGGAAAGAAATTCAAGATGACATGAAGAAGTGGAAAAACATTCCATGCTCCTGGATTGGAAGAACAAATATTGTTAAAATGAATACTACCTGAGGTAACCCACACTTTTAATATAATTTCTATCAAAATATCAATAGCATTTCTCACAGAACTAGAACAAATGATCCTCAAATTTTTATGGAATCACAAAATACCCTAAATAGGGATAGTAGCCTTGAGAGAGAGAAAAAAAGCTGGTTGCCTCACAATTCTGGACTTCAAATTACATTACGAAGCTATAGTAATCAAAACATTATGTTACTGGCAGAAAAAGAAACACATTAGATGAATGGAATAGAACAGAATATCCAGAAATTTACCCACAATCATAAGGTCACTTAATTTTTGACAAAGCAGGAAAGACTTGTCTAATGAAAAAAGAAAGTCCCATCAACAAATGGTGTTGGGAAAACTGGACAACATGCAAAAGAGTGAAACTGACCACTTGGTTACACCATATGAAAAAATAAATTTAATTTGGATCAGAGGGCTAAATGTGAGACGAGAAACCAAAAATCTAGAGGAGTACATAGACAGTAACCTCTTTTGCTTTGGCTATAGGAGCTTCTATCTAGATATGTCTCCCGAGCCAAGGGAAAAAGAAGCAAAAATAAACTATTGGGTCTAATGAATATAAAACCCTTTTGCACAGTGAAGGAAACAATATAACTAAAGGGCAACCTCCTGAATTGGAGAAGATATCAGCAAATGACATATCCAAAAAAGGGCTAGTGTCCAAAATATACAAAGAACTTGTAAAAAAAACTCAACAGCCCCAAACCAAATAATCCAATTAAAAATGGTCAGAAGATAGGAATAGATATTTTTTACCAAATGGTCAGAAGATAGAAATAGATATTTTTCCAAAGAAGACATACAGATAGCTAACAGACACATGAAAAGATGCTCAACATCACTGATTATCAGGGAAATACAAATCCAAATTACAATGAAGTATCACCTCACACCTCTCAGAATGGCTACAGTCAAGTACACAAGAACAACAGGTGTTGGCAAGGATGTGGAGAAAAGAGAACCCTCTTGTACTTTTGGTTGGAATGTAAATTGGTGCAATCACTGTGGCAAACAACATAGGGTTTCCTCAAAAAGTTAAAAATAGTAGTACCCTATAATCCAACAATTGCACTACTAGTTATTTATGAAAAACACACAAAAATACTAATTCAAAGGGAAATATGCATCCCAATGTTTATAGCAGCATTATCAAGTATAGCCAAATTATGGAAAGAGCCCAAATGTCCATTGACTGATGAATACATATGGAAGATGTGGTGTACATATACATAATGGAATATCACCCAGCTGTAGGAAAGTATGAAATCTTGCCTTTTGCAAATTTGTGGATATAGCTAGAATGTATAATACCAAGCAAAATAAATCAGTCAGAGAAAGATAAATACTATATGATTTCACTCCTAAGTGGAATATAAGAAACAAAACAAGGAAGCAAAAGGGAAGAAAAGAGAGAGTGGGGTAATGCAAGAAGCTGATTCTTAACCATAGAGAATAACCTGACAGTTACAGAGGGAAGGTGGGGGGAGGAGCTGAGTAAAGTAAGTGGTCGGGATTAAAGAGTGCTGTAGCTGAGGTGAACACCAGGTGTTGTATGAAAGTATTGAATCACTATATTGTACAATTGGAACTAATATTGCTCTGTATGTTAAGTAACTGGAATTAAAATAAAAACATTAAAAAAATAGAGTAAAGAAATATAGTACAAAGCTGTAGTAATCAAAACAGTATGGCATTATAGCATCTTCCAATTTTCTGCTTCCCTTTAGTTTATTCCAAATGTTGGTGTACTCTTGCTATTGTTAGCTGGTTTATCTTCCTTAAAAACAAATCTCTCCAGACACTTACACATTTGTTGAATGGATGAATCTTTTTCACTCTTTACTTGCACTTGACTCCTCCCTGTGTACAGGAATTAATACCAAACTTCTTAACAAAGCATGCTTATTTTATAGTCTGACTGCTGCCCATCTCTTCAAGTTTCCTTTCCTAGCTTCCCCCCCCCCATATATATCCTCCATTCTAGCCACCAAACTACTTAGTTTTTCCTGAATGTTGTTGTCATTCTTATTCTCCGTATCCTTGCTTACAACTCAATTCTCAGCCTGTATTGTTCCCTTTATCTTTCGTACACATTGCACATTTTCTCAGTCTAGAAAAAGTATGCATTCTTTAAGTTCCTCCTCAAATTTATTCTCTTCTATGAAGCTTTCTGCATCTCATGCAAGTAGAGTCACACAACCCCCTGTTTTATTTTTCCAGGTCCTCTGATTTATACTTTTATTGTTACATTCATGACATTGTATTGTAATTATTTAATGTCTTTATCCCTCATATGAGCTCTTCCAGGTCAGGGACTGTCTTCTTTGTCTCCATCACCCATAGCACTTAGCACTGTTCTGTGAAGTAAGCGCTCACTAAAAGTGTGTTCAAAAATAATTCATTCGTTAATTCCACACATGTTTATTGAACATCTCCTGTATGCCATGAAATGTTCTGTGAGTTGCAGATTCAGTAGTGAAAGAAACCAAGTTTTTTTCTCTTATGGAGCTTGAATTTTAATGAGGAAAAACATAATGTGTATTAAATAATTAAATAAGGCATTTCATTTTTTTAAAAGTTTTTAATTCCAGTTTGTTAGCATATAGTATTATATTACTTTCAGGCATATAATACAATTACATACATCACCCAGTGCTCATCAGGATGGGTGCCCTCCTTAATCCCTGTCACCCATTTCACCCAGCCCCCTAATCCTTCCCTTCTGGTAACCATCAGTTTGTTCTCTATAATAAGATATTTCTTCCTTCCTTTCTTCCTTCCTTTCCTTTTCCTACCTTTCTTTCTTTCTTTCTATTTATATAATATTTCTTGATAATTATTAGTTCTATGAAAAAATACAAGATAATAGGATAGAGAATATCATATGTATTATATTTTTAAGAGTTGCTTGTAGCTTCTGTAGGTTTAATGAATTATAGGGCTAAGAGTGGAAGCAGGGAAATTAGTTAAAAGGTTATTACAAAAATCTGGGTAAGAGGTGATGGTGGCCTGGACTAAAGTAGTGATGGAGGTGGTGGGAAGTGCATAATGATTCAGGATGTTTCGAAAATGGAGGCATTCGGGCCCTTGCGTGGCTCAGTTGGTTAAGTGTCTGATTCTTGATCTCAGCCTAGGTCTTGATCTTAGGGTCCTGAGTTCAGGCCCTAAGATGGGCTGCACGCTGGGCATGGGGCCTACTTAAGTAATGATGGTTCCAGTTTCTTTTTTATTATTACTTGCCAATGAATTGGTTAAGAGATATAGAAGGGAAGGGAGAGGGAGGGGAAGGGAGGAAAAGAGAGAGCTCAAGGATGAGTCACAAGTATTCTTGGCTTGAGAACCTGGATGGTGTGTGTGTGAGAGAGAGAGAGAGAACAAGAGTGAGTGCGAGAGGGAAGATAGGGTTTTATTTGAACATAAAAAATTTGAGATGCCTATTTGAAATGAATAAAACAAGGGTAGTTTAGGTGAGTCTAGAATTTTTATCAGCTGGATAGCATAAGCAAAACTTCATTCCCCATGCTTATTTCTTTGATTTGTGAGAGCAGAGGTGAGAGAAGGAATCATTTTTGGCAGTTGAAAATTGGTTTCCTTAGGCATTAAAATTGCTAGAGGTTTTTTTTATATTTCACCTTTTGCAAATGTTAGATGGAGACAAATTATTTGCTTCTCCCTTTCCTTATTCAATTTTCAAAAAAAAAAAAAAAACAACAAACTGATCCACATAACTGGCCCTTTAAAAGGGCCATATTAGTCTTTGAAAGTTAATAACAGTTGTGGATAGATTGGCTAGAAGTCAACTGGTGGTGGCAAGGAAAATAACTGATTAGTCAGAGGCAAATACAGATATTAGTTCCCCAGTATAGGTGAGAATTTTTGGGGAGCAAAATATTCTTAGAAGACGCTACTAAATAGTAAGGATGATTGTTCACAATTGGGTTTGACTTATTTTGAAACATTAGACTCTAGAGTTTGGATACCAGCCCTGTGAGGCCAGTGGCAAAAACTGCTAGTGCATATTCAGGATTTTTAAATTTCTGGAACTCTAGGTTGTATTCTAGGAGACTGCTGCCAAGGTGGGGTTTTCCATAGAGATCTGCTTTTTCTGCCACAGAAAATAACTCCTTTTTGAAATACATCGTTAAAAGGAAAGGATTTATTTGCTATAATCTCTTGGTTGGTTTCAGGAAGGGGTTAAATTTGGCTTTGATGGGTATGGATGGAGTTATTATAGTTTGTGTCCAGAAAAATCAGAAAAGCTATTTTTTTTCTCAAAGGTATTTCTCAAAAGATCTTATTTGACTGTTGGCCCTTCTGTTGATTTGCTAGAGGCTTTTATGTTCTCCCTCTGTCTGCTGGTATTGTATCAGTGAGTTAATTATCTGCTTATAACAGCTTGTGTTTAAGACCCTGGAGTTAGAATTTTTATTTCAGTTGATTTACCAGATTGATAAGTAACAGACACAAAGTAGCTCACTGTTTCTTTTTTTTTTTTTTTTAAGATTTTATTTATTTATTTGACAGACAGAGATCACAGGTAGGCAGAGAGGCAGCCAGAGGGAGAGAGAGGAGGAGAAGCAGGCTCCCTGCTGAGCAGAGAGCCCGATGCGGGGCTTGATCCCAGGACCCTGGGACCATGACCTGGGCCGAAGGCAGAGGCTTTAACCCACTAGTAGCTCACTGTTTCTGATCCATATGGCAGATTACATCATGCAGATTTGTGGGAAGAATTTCAGAGCTGGAATTAAAAATAGTAAATTACATTAATAAGTAAAACCTCAACTCCACCCCCTTGACTCTTGGGTTGCAGCTGATAACCAGCCACTCATGTTTTTTATTGGCCTAAAACATGTGGATCCAGCAGAGTAAACATTTTGCTCTTCTATGAACACTTTTCCACCCCTTTTCTTACTTGTTCCTTATTTCACTTAGATTTAAAATGTGAACAACAAAGTCTAATGGAATTTATTGTTTGTGTTTTTTAAACGAAGGGTTGTTAAGGAAAATCTGGTTACAGTTAATAGTTCTCTGTGTGTGTGTCTAATATGTCTTTATTGTAAGGTTCATTGCCAGGCTCAAATCTGTTCCTGAAGAGATTTTGTTAATTACATGTTTTCAAGCATGAAATGCAGAGTAATTTATTTTTCTTTTCTCCTCATCTACTGAGCAAAATATGGTTGAAGTTTCCCCACCATTCAGTCTTAATAAGACAAACAGAGTATTGCAGTATTCTTTCTTACATTTGCCTATGGCAAAGGATTTTAGAGGTTGACAAGATCTAATTATTTTGTCCATTTATTTCTGGGAAGGGGAGATAAATATGCTCTTGAGGTTTTAGACAGGATAGTTCTTCACTGTGTTTGTCTGTTTTGGGCATTGCTAGCTGTCTAGTATCTTAGCTGTCCTTCATTATGTTGGAATAAATGCCAGTAGTTCTAAGTCATTGTGCCAACCAAAATCACCTCCATACATTTCCAAGTGTCCCCTGGCTGTAGTACTGCCTTGAGATTGAGAACTACTGATGTATTTTAAAGTCCTTAGATTTTATAGGGGGAGACTGAGGACTGGAGAGACCTACTAAACTAGTGACAAAACTGGACTAAAATTTAGCTCCCCTGAAATTTGCCTGGTGTCCTTTCTTGCCACATATTTTGAAGGTCTCATTTAATTACCTTTAGGCTGATGTCTTTCATGCTTTTAGGGAGTTTTGACTGGTGGGAAGGTAGTCCCAGGCATACATATATTCAGAAGGTTGTAGAATCTGGAATTTAATTAAAGAATAATATGCTTCAGTTTTTACTTATATAAGAAAGTTAGCTCATGTCTGTTGTGTGACAACTTAAAAAATGGTACCTCTCATGACTTTTGACATAATATAAATGGGAAGAGGTGGTGATGTGAAGGAAATTACTGGAAAGGGGTCTTTTTTTTTTTAAGTTGAATGCATTGAAGTATTTGCTACCCACTCTCTCCTTTCCTCTCCATAGCTGCTTCCCAGTATTCACTAGGAATCAGGTATGATCACCAGCTGCTTTATTTTTTCTTCAGTCACTCTTCCCCCATAAGTTGTAGATGACATATAAACTTCTCATTTTCTGTTTAATTAGCCTACGTCAGTATGTGGACTCATCAGGTACCTGGCAAATGTTGCTGCTTCGGGAAATGATTCTGAACTTATTCCCATGTCGAGTGGTAGCATCTTGCTTCGTCTTGCCTTTTTTTTTTTTTTTTTTTTTAACCAGTGACAATGAGATAAATAAATAAAAACAGAACTGTCTTCTCTGCCATGGAGTTTCTGCTTGAGGTTACTAAAGGTGAGTAGATCTCTCGTGGATAAGAGAAAGAATTGAAAGAATACATTGGAGCTTTTGGAGGATCCCTGAGGACTTGTCCTCTTCTGGACAGCCCATTGTTTTCCATTTATTTTCCCTCTGTTTTCAATGTTGAGCTTTCCTTTAGAGGATTTTTTTCTTCAACTGCCTGTTTAATTCCATTTTGATCATGCCAAAATGTTTTCCAAGTAGACTTAGTCTGCAGTTGGTCTGAGATGAGAAGTGATGTTTTTCTACCCCTTTATCTCCGATTTCATTCAGTAGCATTTTAAATATAATCTTTAGGCTTAGCATGGTGACCCTTACCCCTCTTTGTAGGTTGGCTACAACTATAAAGATCTTGCCTATCATCAGAAAAGAAAGTAAACCTCGTGTATTCTACAGGCTTTGGGCAGATAGTGTTAATAATTTGCTTTTAGGCCAACATCCCCTTATGTTCTACCTCCTGTTCCAATTAATGAATAGATCCAAGGCCTATTTTATTTTGGGGGTTATTTTAAAAATACCTTTATTAAGATATAGTTAACATACCATACAGTTCACCCATTCATATTGTGCCATTCACTGGTTTTTAGTACATTCATAGTTGTACAACCATTACCACAGTCAATTTTAGAATATGTTTTTCGCTCCAAAAAGAAACCTTGTACCCATTACAAAGGCTGACTATTAAGCCTAGGTCAGTATCAGTCATAATGGCTAATGTTTGTTGAGAGTGTACTCTGTGCACTGGGCTGAATATTTGCATGTATTATCTTGTTAATATTTGTCACAACCCTATAAAGTATGGACTGATGCTATCCCCATTTTACAAATGAGGAAACTGAGGCATGGAGACATTTTAAAACTTGTTCAGAATCAAACAGGTTTTAAGTGGTGAAGCCTGGTTTCAAAGGCAGACTATTTGACTCCATAGCATTTTTAAAGTTTTTAATTATAGTTAGTAAAAATACAGTGTTATATTAGGTTCAGATGTACAATATACTAATTCCATATTTCCATACATCACTCTGTGCTCATCACAAGTGCCTCCTTAATTCCCATCGCCTATTTAACCCATCTCCCAAACCCCCTCTCCTCCAGTAACCACCAGTTTGCTCTCTGTAGTTAACAGTCCGTTCTTGGTTTGTTTCTCTCTGTGTCGCCATCTCTTTTTTCTGTTTGCTTATTTGTTTTTGTACCTTAAATTTCACCTATGAGTGAAATCATATGGTATTGGTTTTTCCCTGATTGACTAATTTTGCTTGGCATTATACTGTCTAGCTCCATCCATGTCATTGCAAAAGGCAAAATTTCATTCCTTTTTATGGCTGAATAATATTCCATTGTATGTACATTCCTCATCTTCTTTATCCATTCATCAACCAATGGACACCTTTCCTGTTTCCATAACTTGGCTATTGTAAGTAATGCTGCTATAAACGTATCAATGCATGTATCCCTTTGAATTGGTATTTTTATAGTCCTAGGGTAGATACCCAGCAATGCAATTGTTGGATTATAGGATAGCTCTATTTTTAACTTTTTGAGGCACTCCATACTATTTTCCAGAGTGACTGCACCTGTTTGCATACCCACGAGCAGTGCAAGAGGATTCCTCTTTCTCCACATCCTCAACAACACCTGTTATTTCTTGTGATCTTGATTTTAGCCATTCTGACAGGTGTGAGGTGATATCTCATTGTGGTTTTGATTTGCATTTCCCTGATGGTGATTGATGCTGAGCATCTTTTCATCTGTCTGTTGGCCATCTATATGTCTTCTTTGGGAAAATATCTATTTGTGACTTTTGTCCATTTTTAAAGTGGATTGCTTTTTGAGTGTTGTGTTTTATAGGTTTTTTTATGTATTTTGGATATGAGCCCTTTGTTGGATATATCATTTACAAATATCGTCTCCCATTTTGTAAGTTGCCTTTCAGTTTTGTTGATTTTGTGCTGTGCAGAAGCTTTTTTTAAGTACTCCCAATGTTTATTTTTGCTTTTATTTCCCTTGCCTCAGGAGACGGATCTAGCAAAATGTTGTTATAGCCAATGTCAGAGAATTTATTGCCTGTGTTCTCTTATAGGATTTTTATGATTTTAGGTGTTATATTTAGGTCTCTGATCCATTTTGAGTTTATTTTTGTGTATCATGTAAGAGAGTGGTTCCGTTTCATTCTTTTGCAGGTGGCTGTCCAGTTTTCCCAACACCATTTGTTGAGGAGACTCTTTTTTTCCACTGGGTATTCTTTCCTGCTTTGTGGAAAATTAACTGACCATATAATTGTGGATTTCTGGATTTTCTATTCTGTTCTATTGGTCTATATGTTTGTTTTTGTACATGTACGATGCTGTTTTGATTACTGCAGCTTTGTAATATAACTTGACATCCAGAATTGTGATGCCTCCAGCCTTGCCTTTCTTTGTCAAGATTGCTTTGGTTATTTGGGGTCCTTTGTGAGTCCATACAAATTTTAGTATTGTTTGTTCTAGCTCTGTGAAAAATGCTGTGAGTATTTTGATAGGAATTGCATTAAATGTGTAGATGACTTTGGTTACCATAGACATTTTGACAAAGTGTTTGTTCTTCCAATCCAGAAACATGGAATGTTTTTCCATTTCTTTTTGTCATCTTAAATTTCTTTCCTCACTGTTTTTTATAGTTTTCAAAGTACACGTCTTTCATGTCTTTAGATTTTTTCCTAGGTATCTTATTTTTTGTTGCAGTTGTAAATGGGATTGTTTATACACTTTCTCCTTTACTGCTTCATTATTTGTGTATAGAAATGCAACATACACAATGAATACTGTTTTGCTGAAAAAATAAATAAATAAATTTAAAATAAAAAAAAAGAAATGCAACATATTTCTATATGTTGATGTTGTTTCCTGCAAATCAATTGAATTTGATAATCGATTGTAGCCGTTTTTTCATGGTGTCTTTAGCACTTTCTATATATAGTGTCATGTCATGTGTAAATAGTTAAAGTTTTATTTCTTCGCTACCAATTTAGATTCCTTTTATTTCTTTTTGTTGTCTGATTGCTGTAGCTAGGACCCTCAGTACTATTTTGAATAGAAGTATTGAGAGTGGACATCCTTATCTTGACCTTAGGAGAATGGCTCTCAATTTTTCCCAATGAGGATGGTGTGCACTGTGTGTTTTTCATAGATGGCCTTTATTATGCTGACATCTGTTCTCTCTAAACCTATTTTGTGGATGGTTTTTATCATGAATGGATGTTATACCTTGTAAAATGCTTTTTCTGCATCTATTGAAATGTTCATATGGTTCATATCCTTTCTCTTATTGTATTATATGGTTCGTATCCTTTCTCTTATTGTATAATGTTGATTGATTAGTGAATATTGAAACCTTGCACCCCAGGATAAATCCTGCTTGATCTTTTGTGAATGATTCTCTTATGTATTATTGAATTTTGGTTGCTAGTATTTTGTTGAGGATTTTTGCATCTGTGTTTATCAGAGATATTAGTCTTCAGTTTCTTTTTTCTTTGTGGTATATTTATCTGTTGTTGTTGTTTTTTTTTAACAGGGTAATGCTGACCTCACAGAATTAATTTGGAAGTTTTCCTTCTATTTTTTGGAATAGTTTGAGGAGAATAGGTATTAATTCTTCTTTAAATATTTGGAAGAATTTGCCTCTGAAGCCATCTGGACTTCTGTTTGTTGGGAGTTTTTGATTGCTGATCTATTTCTTGCTGATAATTGGCCTGTTCAAATTTTCTATTTCTTACTGGTTCAATTTTGGTAATTTATATATTTCTAGGAATTTATCCTTTTTCCCCCTAGGTTGTCCACTTTATTGCCATAGAGTTTTTCATAATATTCTCTTAGAATTGTTTGTATTTCTGTGCTGTGCTGGTTGTTATTTATCCTCTTTCACTTGTGATTTCTTTTAGTCCTTTCTCTTTTTTGTCTTGATAAGTCAGTCTAGTCAATTTTATTGATTTTTTTTTCAAAGAACCAGCTCTTAGTTTCATTTATATGTTCTTTTTTTGTTTGTTTGTTTCTCTGTCATTTATTTTTGCTCTAATATTTATTATTCCTTCCTTCTGGTGGTTTTAGGTTTTGTTTGTTGTTCTTTTTAGTTCCTTTAGGTTTAAGGTTAGGTTGTTTATTTGAAATTTTTGTTACTTCTTGAGATAGACCGATATTGCTAGAAACTTACCTTTTGGAACCACTTTTGCTGCATCCCAATGGTTTTGAGCCAGTGTGTTTTCATTTTCATTTGTTTCAATGTACTTTTTTCTTTCTTTCTTTTTTTTTTTTTATTTCCTGGTTGACCTATTCATCGTTTAGTAGCATGTTGTTTAACCTCCATGTATTTGTCATCTTTCCATAAATTTTCTTGTGGTTGACTTCTAGTTTCATGGCATAGTGGTTAGAAGAGCTTCTTGGTGTGACTTCCATTTTCTTGAATTTGTTGAGGCTTGTTTTCTGGGCTAATATGTGATCTCTTCTGGAGAATGAATGTGCGCATTTAAAAAGACTATATTCTGCTGTTTTAGGATGGAGTATTCTGAGTATATCTATTAAATCTATGTGTTCCCGTGTGTCATTCAGTCATTGTTTCCTTTATTTTCTGATTAGATGGTCGGTCTATTGATGTACATCGGGTGTTAAAGTCCCCTACTGCTACTGTATTATTATAGATTTTATTCATCGTGTTTGTTATTAACTCTTTTATGTGTTTAGGTGCTCCCATTTGGTGTGCATAAATATTTACAATTGTTACAGTTGTTATATCTTCTTGTTGGATTGTCCCCTTTATTATTGTACATGTCCTTTGTCTCTTGCTACAGTCTTCGTTTTAATGTCTATTTTGTTGGATATAAGTATTGTTATTCTGATTTTCTTTGAAATCCATTTGCATTATAGATGTTTCTCCAGCCCCTCAATTTCAATCTGAAGGTGTCTAGGTCTAAAATGGTTGTCTTTTAGGCAACATATAGATGGATCTTTTTTGTAATTATCCATTCTGCCACCCTTAATGTCTTTTGATTGGAGCATTTCGTCCATTTACTCTGCAAGTTATTGGGATAGATTATGTATGTGTTACTATTTTATTACTTGTTTTGTAGTTGTTTCTGAAGATTTTCTCTGAATCATTTTTGCCTTTCTCTCTTTCATGGTTTGCTGATTTTCATTTGTGATAAATTTGCATTTCTTCCTCTTTATTCCTTGCATATTTATTAGTGGATTTTGATTTGTCATTACCATGAGGTTTATATATAGCATCTTCTTATAGCAGTCTATAACAAGGTGATAGTCCTTTAAGTTTGAACTCCTTCTTTGCTCCTCTCCTCCCCACAATTTAGGTGTATGGTGTCTTAATTTACATCTTTTTATTTTGTGAGTTCCTTAACTGATTTTTGCATAAATACTCACTTTTACAGCTTTTGTGTTTACTACATTTTGATTACTTTTGATTTTTCTGTTTCACACAAAGTGTCCCTTTAATATTTCTTTCAGGTTTTGATTAATGGTCATGAACACTTTTAGTTTTTGTTTTTCTGGAAAACTCCTTATCTCTCTTATTTTGAATGATAGCCTTGCTATATACAGTATTCCTGGCTATATATTTTTCCCATTGTGTTTTGTTGATATTGTTGGAGGTGTTCCATGTCTCCTGGATCTGGATATCTGTTTCTTTCCCCAGATCAGGGATGTTTTCAGCTATTTCTTCAAATAAATTTTTTGCCCTCTTTTCTCTTTTTCTTCTAGGTCTCCTATAATATGAATATTAATTATATTTAATGGAGTCACCAAGTTCTCTAACTCTGTTCTTGTTTTACATAATTCTTTTTTCTCTTTTTTGTTGAGCTTGGCTAATTTTCATTACTGTGTTTCCTAGGTCAATAATTCATTTTTCTGCTTCCAGCCTGCTGTTCATTGCATCAAACATGTTTCTAATCTCATTTTTTTGTACTCTTTATCTCTGATTGGTTCTTTTTTATCTCCATGTTAATAGTCTTTCTGATGTCTTCCATTGTTTTCTTAATTCCTGTGAGTATCCTCATGATCATTGCTTTAATTATTCAATTAGGCAAGTTACTTATATCTGTTTTGCTCAGATCTCCAGTCATGGCCTTGTCCTATTTTTTCATTTGGGACAGATTTCTCTGTCTTCTCTTCTTGTCTCTCCCTGTTCCTGTTTCTGTTTGTTGGGAAAGTCAGCTATATCTCCTGTTTTGGAGGGTAAAGGTATTATGCATTCAACTTTTTTTTAATATTTTATTTATTTGACAGAGAGAAATCACAACTAGGCAGAGAGGCAGGCAGAGAGAGAGGAGGAAGCAGGCGTGGGGCTTGATCCCAGGACCCTGGGATCATGACCTGAGCCGAAGGCAGAGGCTAGAGGGTAAAGGTATTATGAAGAAACGGTCTTGTTTCATTGTTCCATGTAGTGTCCCCTGTTCCTCAGGGTTTGGCAGTTCTGGGAGTGTCTCCAATGTGTGCTCTGTGTGCTCTGTGTGCACTGCATTTGTGTCCTGGCTGCTTTATCCTTCAGGCCACTTGTCTGCAGAGGCACTCTTTGTATGCTATGGGCAGTATTTGGTCCTTGGCCCGGATCTGGCAAGTTGTATTAGGTATGCTATGGTCTGCTTGTCACATGAGACCTGTTGCCACTCTGCAAAACTCCCGGGTCAGCAGACATGATCTGAGGTGTGGTTAGGGCTGGTCTTCTGGGGGAGGGGCTTGCCATATCAAATGTGACTGGGAAGGGTGGTTTCACCACAGTGTGGGCGGGTGGGGCTTGGTGTAAGCAAGCTAGGTAGCCAGTGTCAGTCCTGTGCTGGTTCCCGTAGGTTGCTCTCTGCTTATGCTCAGAGATGGCAGAGGGAAATGGCATCTGTCGGTTTCTTTGTTCCCAGAGAGATTTCTCCATGAACGCTGTGTCTCTGGGACAGGCTCCAAAATGAGCAAATACCCTCCACAGAATGTGCCCACATGTTCTTCAGATCCCTGTTTCAGAGCTGAATATTTAGGGGTTGTTTGCCTTCCTTCATTCCAAAGTAGCACAATGCCTTTCAGGCTGTATCTGTGCCAAGCCCGTTGCCCTTTAAAACTCCAGGCTTGAGGGGCGCCTGGGTGGCTCAGTGGGTTAAAGCCTCTGCCTTTGGCTCAGGTCATGATCTCAGGGTCCTGGGATCGAGCCCCGCATCGGGCTCTCTGCTCCGCAGGGAGCCTGCTTCCTCCTCTCTCTCTGCCTGCCTCTCTGCCTGTGATTTCTGTCTGTCAAATAAATAAAATATTAAAAAAAAAAAAACTCCAGGCTTGAAGCCTTGCTGGTTGCAAGAACTCATGAAATTCAGCCCCTCTCACCTTATAAACCAGTTGCTATGGGAATTCATTTTTCCCATGTTTGGCTTTCCTGTTAGCTGGTCTGTCTCTCTGTGTTGTAGCTACCTCCCCACTGCAGTGGCCATGATCTTTTTTTCTCCCAGCCCCTATCTTTGTACTCCCTATTTTCTTTGATGTGGCCTATTCACTACCTTTACTTGTGGAGAGTTTGTTCCGCCAGTCTTTAGGTTGATTTCTGGGCTATTTAAGGTGATTTGATAGTTATGTAGTTGTGTTCATGGGATGAGGTGAGCCTAGGGTCCTTGTGCAGTGCCACCATCTTTCTCTCCTCTTCCTTGACTCCATATCTTTTAATAGATCATCACCCTGTCACACTTTGGTCTTGTGATAGGATCAAGCACAGTCTTCCCTACTTTTTTTCAATGTGAACCATGATTTGAGATGTTCTATCATAAACTGGTGAGTGAACACACAACATAACTGTTGCCAGAGAGAAGGGGGGTGGGAGGATGAGCACAATGGGTGAAGAGTGGTGGGAGATAAGAGACTTCCATTTATAGAATGAATAAGTCATGGGAATAAAAGGCACAGCATAAGGAATATAGTCAGTGATAAATGTAATAACATTGTAGGTTGAGACTTCGTAGTTACACTTGTGGTGAACACAGCATAAATGTTTAAACTTCTGAAATCACCATGTTGTAAATATGAAACTAATGTAACATTGTGTGTCAACTAACCCAAATAAAATAAAAATAATAAGAAGTAAGTCAGTATTTATTGATTACTTGCTATATATCAGGTACTGGTACAGAAGCAAAGTGGCATGTAGAGAGGGCTGAAACAGAGATTATTTCCTTAAGAGGTTTCCAATCTAGTTAGTTGCTGGTTTATAATGTAGCACCACACTTTAGAGGTGCCATATGCTTGCCACAGTTAGTTGATACTGTTAAGCCTAGTGGAAGGCAAGATTAATGTGGGTTGGTGTGATTAAAGACTTCCAGAAAGAAGTAGGCTTTACCTAAATGTAGATGGGAATAACATCAAAGGCATAGGTTTGGGAAGGCGTGGAAACATGTCAGGAGGATCTTGAGATAGGATGGAAATTGGAAGATGGTGAGGGAGACTATTGTGCAAGTCAGACTGTGAAGGGACATTCATATCAGACAAAAGAGTACATTCATTCATTCATTTAATGGATGTTTATTAAGCAATTGCTATGCACTAGCACTTGTGTAGATATTCAGGTAGAACAGTAGGCAGAAGGCAAAGATCCCTGTCCTCAACGAAAGTTAAATTCTGAGGAAGTAGGTGACAAATAAATCAGTTATATAATCAGATTGTGTGATTGATTAAGTAAGGGGTAGAGTATGTCAGGTGCAGGAGGTAGTGGCTGTAAATTTATAGTTTTAACTTTTCATTTAGATAGCAGAGTGCTGTTAACACACTTCTCATATTATGTTTTGGCAGAGCATTTATCTTTGGGATTGCCTAAGAGAAGTAAGAAGTTAGGTGTGGAGAAGTATGGGCAGGTAGGAAGGTCAAGGGGAAGTCAGAGCTGGGTCTAGCTTGTTAATTCTGAGTCTAGTTGCTGTGGTATTGTGGAAAATCACTGGATTTGAATCCGTATGGTTTGGACTCTGCCAGTAACCTTAGGTCACTTCAATTCTCTAAGCTTTGTTTCCTCTTCTATAGAAATATAAAACTAACTGTTTTCTGGATTACTTGGCATAATATGAATAAAAATTTTATTAGTTGTGTAATACTGTACAAGGTGAAGAGTTATTATGGACAGTGCCTGTGAAAATTACATTTTCATTCTTTTCAGTCCATCTACAGTTCTGATAGTAGCATTTAATTTTTTTGTGTCAGTGAAGTCATAAATTACAATTTTAAGTCACAAAGTACAATTAATACAAGACACTGTATAAGAGGTACGGTCCTAGATACTGGTGACTGATACTGTTTTACCACAGAAAGTTTTCCTTCTTCCTTGTTCAAGGCTGCCTTTATGAAAGAAGAGAAACTTTGTTATGGAGTAGGTAGTGTATTCAGTACTTGCCATACTCCTTCTGCAGCCTTGCCCTGCCTTGCAACCAGCCTTCCCACCACACTGAACCATGTTATCACTGATATTTCTTTGTCTTTTTTCTGTCTCTTTGTCTTTCTGTCTGTCTCTATCATTCATTTGTTTGTAGCTACATTTCCTTCTGCCTGAAGCACCCTTCTCTGCCATATTTTTTTAAGATTTTATTTATTTATTTGACAGAGATCACAAGTAGGCAGAGAGACAGGCAGAGAGAGAGGGGGGAAGCAGGCTCCCCGCTGAGCAGAGAGCCTGATGTGGGGCTCAGTCCTGGGACCCCAAGATCATGACCCAGGCTGAAGGCAGAGGCATAACCAACTGAGCCAGTCCGGTGCCCTCCCTGCCATAATTTTGTAACAATACCTAATTTCGCATCCTCAACTCATGTATCCCTCTCCTCCAGGAAACCTTCTCTGATATTTTTCCCACTGTCAGAGTTACTGCACTGAATTGTACTTCTTCCATGTGAGTCACCATCACCAGAATGAGCTCCTCAAAAACAGGATTGTATTTTGTCTCTCCTTGGGTACTTAGTGCTGGAATTGGTATTAAGGAAATGCTTGCTGACTGAAGGAACCATAACTATACAGATCCCTATGTGTCATCTAAGAAAATTTTCAACAGTCCTATGTTCATGTATCTTTAATGAACCTAAACATAAACCAAAGACCTAGTGACTGGAGAATGTATTATAGAGAGACTATAGAATATAGTAATAAGGCTTTGTAACAATTATGAGAAGGTAATTCTAGATCCAGATTACATGGTAGCTCCTTCTGTTCCTGGAGATGGGGCCTGGAAGTAAGTCCTTTAATCTCTCTGTGACCCACTTTTCTCATCTATAAAATGAGAACCATAATCATCTCTAACTCCTAGGGCTGTTTTGAGAATTACATGAAAAAAAAATATATACACACACACACACACACACACAGACATACACACATATACATAGATATGTGTGTATATATAAACACTATATATATACATAGATATGTGTATATATATAAACACATGAATAAATATACATATATTTGACACTCTTAGTACACAGTAAGTGCTCTATAAGTGTTAGCTTTTCTTACCTAAACCAAATAGAGTAACCCAGCATATTTATGGACAAGGCAGTTTGGGAGAAGTCTAGTGATATCTTTAATTTCAGCATTACTGAGAACAGATATTTCCTGAGTACCTGCTATGATCTAAGTACTGAGGCAGAGTTGTATAAAATTTTGGTCTACTGCCTTCAGGAGTCTTTCCTTCTTGTTTTGAAAAATTTTCCTGCAGAAAGTCCTTGACATTCTAAGATTTTAGCCACATATAATATTAGCATTTGCTATAAGAGTTTCTTGAAAAAATTTCAGTTCATCATGTGATTACTCAACAAAGACTTACTGTTATCTCTGCATATATAGCTACTGGCATATTTCTCAAAAGTGTCTGCAGGCTTTCCTAAGGTCTCAATTCCAAATTCTTGTACCTCAGGCAACCATTGATCTGTTTCTATCTCTATAATTTTGTCATTTCGAGAATACTCATTTAATGGAATCCTATAGAATGTGAACTTTTGAGACTGGCTTTTTTTTACTCAGCATGATGCCCTTGTGATCCATCCAAATGTTCCATTGTATGGATGTAGTAATTTGTTTATTCATTCCAGTTGAAGGACATTTGGATTGTTTGTAGTTTTTGGTGATTACAAATATAGCTGCGTTAAACATTGTCATACAGGTTTTCATGTGAATGCAAGTTTTCATTTCTAGATGGTAAATGCCCAGAAATGGGACTGTGGGCTCATATTTGTACATGTTTAATATTGTAAGAAATTGACTAACCCTTTTTCAGAGTGACTAAACCAATTTATATTCCCACTAGCAATGTATGATAATTCTGTATCCTTGTTGGCTTTTGGTATTGTCACTATATTTTATTGTAGCCATGCTAATAGGAGTGTAGTGATAGCTCATCTGGGCCTTAATTTGCTATTCCTTAATGGTTGATGATGTTGAATATCTTTCCATGTGCTTATTTTCCATCTGTATATTTTATTTCACTAAGTATCTGCTTAAGTATTTTGCTCATTATCTTATTGGGTTGTTTGTTTTCTTATGTTTGGGTTTAATAAATCACTTATATATTTGGATATGAGTTCTTTGTCAGATATGTAATTTACAAATACTTTCTTCTAGTCTGTGGCTTAATTTTTTGAAAGTTTTCTCATTAGGGTCTTCAATAGAACAAACGTTTTTGGATTTGGTGAAGCCCAATATATTTAATTCTTCTTTATGTATTGTGCTTATGGTGTCCTAGAACATGTCACATAACCCTAGGTTACTAAAATTTTATCTTATGGTTTCTTGTAGAAGTGTCACAAATTTAGGTTTTACATTTATATCTGTGGTCTATTTTGAGTTCCTTTTTGTATAAGTTGCAAGGTTTAGGTTGAAGTGGTTTGTTTGTTTTTGCCTATGGATATCCAGTTGCTCCACAGAATTTGTTGAAAAATCTCTGCCACTTCTTGATGCGATACCTTGGGAATTTATTTAGCCTCTCATGGCCTCACTTTTCTTTTCTCAAAAATGGGGATAATAATAGGACCTAATGTCTAAGGTTGAAATGAGGATTCCAGACTGCATGTGTAAACACCTAGTAGTAGTCATTATCATTACTTACAGAGTTTCAAATTTGGTATGTTACTTTACGATTTATAAAATTTGATAATGCACATTGTCTCTTTTAATCCTTCCCGAGGATGTTGGGGAACATGGATCAGTGGGTTCTGGCAGATGGGTTCTATTGTGATGATGACTGAAAGTACTTGTAGTGAGGGAGTGACAGCAATTCCCATTGGGAAGAGAAGTTGAGGCCAAGGCCAGTTCAATACAAGTCAAGAGTGTGTGGAGCCAAAAACAGGAAATAAAAAATGAAGTCAAGTGGTATGAGAGAGAGAATTCAAGAAATTTTTTTCTGAATAGGTAAGGGCAAATGGGGTTCTGGACTTTAAGTGTGTATAGAGCAAAATATTGGGATGCACTTTTATTGAGTTCTGGCTTCGTAGCGTTTTTTTAAAGTTCTTGGACTTGGCATTTGATCTCAGGATGTTCTTTACTAGCTCTGTGGGGGAGCCTTTTGCCCTCTCTTCTCTAAGTGAGTTTAGTCCAAGACCTTGTTTTGCTGTGAGCATTTCTGCTTTGGTGCCAATAGTGTGATGATGTGCCAGGTGCCTTCTGGGAAGTCTTTCTAAAACATACTGCTTAATAAAGCTGTAAAGCCTGAAGAACCTTCTCAGGAAGCTGATTTTGCCTGTGGTAGGTCTTGGTCTGGAAGCCATTTCAAAAGCTGGATACCATTGCCGCTTTGTTGATCCCCACTATGCTCTTTGGGACTGCATACCTTGTTGGCTCCCTAGGAACTCTCCTTAGTCTCCCTGAGAAAGAGCTGGAAGCTTCAGTGTTTGTTTGTTTGTTTGTTTGTTTTTATTTCCTCTTTGGTCTGTGTTCCTCTTTAGTCTGAGATCTCACATGAATTAATCTTTTCTGATAAGTACATGTAGGATATCTTGAAGGAAGTATACTTTTAAATGGAAAAATTGTAGTCACAACAAGCCTGACCAGAGATTCCTATCTGGTCAAGTGTGAAGTTTTACCTGGGGTAGTGTCATTGGAAACTGATAGTGCAATTGAAATTGCCTCTGAGCTATATGAAATAGCAAAACAAATATGTTTTTTTGCATAGTACTGAAGATCATCTTATTGTGGTGGTTTATGTGTAAACCTCCAAGATAATAGTGGTACCTGACTTCAGTTTTTTGCAGTTCAGAAAGCCCTGTGATGTACACTATTGAATTTGACTCTTACAACAGGGACAAGAGAGGCAGGGCAGGGATTATTACTCATATTTTATAGATATGCAAGCTATCAGGGACTTGGAACTGGAATAGGCTGGGTTATCACTCTGTGATCAAGAGCATAGTCTCTGGGGGCAGATTGCCTACTTTTTTTGAATTTTTGTGTTTTGGTAAAATATATATAACATAAAATTTGTGATTTTGAACCTTCATAAATGTACACTTCAGTGGCATTATGTTCATAATGTTGTATAACCATTGCCATCATTTCTAAAATGTTTTCGTAACGCCAAACAAAAACTATAACCATTAAACAACTCCCCACTAGCCCTCGCCTTAGTCCCTACTAACCTCTATCCTATTGTCTGTATGAATTTACCTATTCTAGATATTTCATGTAAATGGAATAATACAATATTTGTCCTTTTGTAGCTGGCTTATTTCACTTAGCATAATGTTTTCAAGGCTCATTCATGTTGTAGCACACATCGTTATGTCATTTCTTCCTATGCCAAGTAATGAATATTCTGTGGTTCATGTGTGTATATGATATATATATCACACATTGTTTATCCATCTGTTGATAGGCAGTTAGGTTACTTCCACATGTTTACTACTGTGAATTGTGCTACTATGAACATTTGCAAACAAGTTTTTGTTCGAATACCTGTTTTCATTCTTTTGGGTTATACACCTAGAAGTAGATTTGCTGGGTCATGTGGTGATTCATTTTTAAAATATTTTATTCACTTATTTATTTGAGAGAGAGCCAGTGAGAGAGAGAGAGAGAGAGCGAGCATGAGTGGTCAGAAGGGCAGAGGGAGTGTGTATTATGCTAAGCAAAATCAGTCAGTCAGAGAAAGACAAATGCTATATTAGATTTCACTCATATGTGGAATTTAAGAAATGAAACAGATGAACATAAGGGAAAGGAAGAAAAAATAAAATAATATAAAAATAGAGAGGCAAGCCGTTAAGAGACCCTTAATTATAGTGAACAAACTGAAGATTGCTGGCGGTTGGGAGGATGGGGTAATTGGATGGTGGGCATTAAGGAGGGCACTTGATATAATAAGCACTAGGTGTTACATGCAACTGATGAATTATTAAACTCTACCCTGAACCTAATAATATACTATGTTAACTAACTTAAATTAAATTAAAAGAATAAAAAAAAGTCTATTCAGATTCTCTGCCCATTTTTAAAAAAGATTTTATTTATTTGATATAGATAGAGAGATCACAAGTAGATAGAGAGGCAAGCAGGGGGAGGGGAAGCAGGCTCCCTGCTGAGCAGAGAGCCCGATGTGGGGCTCCATCCCAGGACCCTGAGATCACGCCCCGAGCCGAAGGCAGACGCTTAACCCACTGAGTCACCCAGGCGCCTCTCTCTGCCCATTTTTAAATCAGATATGTTTCTTGTTTTTGTTTTGTTTTGCTATTTCGTTGTATATGTCCTTTATTTTTTGGATATTAACCCCTTATCAGATATATAATTTGCAAATACTTCCTCCCATTCAGTAGGTTGCCTTTCCATTTTCTTGATGATTTCTTTTGCTGTTCAGAAGTTTTTTAGTCTGATGTAGTCCCACTTGTTTATTTTTGCTTTTGTTTCCCTTGCTTTTGGAGTCAGATCCAAAAATCATTGCCAAGAGTGATGTCAAGGAGTTTACCATCTATATTTTCTTCTAGGGGTTTAATGGTTTTAGGTCTTACATTCAAGTCTTTAATCCATTTTGAGTTAATTTTTGTGTATGGTATAAGACAGTACTCTCATTCCTTCTTTTCATGTGGCTGTTTAGTTTTCCCAGTACTACTTATTGAGGATACTTTCCTTTCCCCATTGTATATTCCTGCCTTCTTTGTCATAAATTAACTGACCATATACATGTGGGGTTATTTCTGGGCTCTCTATTCTGTACCATTGCTCTGTGTGTCTGTTTTTATGCCAGTGCGATACTGTTTTGATTACTATTTGTAGGGAATAATTTTTTCCATCCTTTATTTCTTTGGATGTATTTCTGTCTTTGGATCTAGAGTGAGTCTGTTGTAGATACCATGTAGTTGGATCCTGTTTCTTAATCCATTCTATGGATTAAATTATATGTGATTAATTCTATGGATTCTGCCTTTTTATTGGAATGTTTAAACTACTTACATTTAAAGTAATTATTGATAGGTAAGAACTTACTTCTGCCATTTTGCTATTTGTTTTCTATATGTCCTCCACTATTTTTGTCCCTCATTTCCTCTTACTGCCTTCTTTTGTGTTAGTTGAGTTTTTGGAGTGAGCCATTTTTATTCCCATCTCGTTTCCTTTTATGTTTTTATGTTTTTAATGTTTTATGTTTTTAAAATATTTTATTCATGGACACCTTGGGGATTAAATTTAACATCTTTAATTTATAACAAGCAAGTCTGAATTGATACCAACTTAGCTCCAATAGCATACAAATCTCTGCTTCTTTATAGCTCTGAATGTTTTCACAAATTACATCTGTATACACTGTGTGTCCAGGAAACATAGATATGTAATTATTTGCATGCATTTGTCTTTTAAATCATGTAGGAAATTAAAAAGTGGTGTTACAAACCAAAAATACAATAATGCTATCTTTTATATTTGCATATATAGTTACCTTTACAGGAGATCTTTCTCTCTTCATATGGTTTTGAGTTATTTTCTAGTGTCCTTTTATTTCAACCTAAAGGAGTCCATTTAGCATGTCTTGTAGGGGAAGTATAGTGTTAAGGAACTCCCTCAGCTTTGTTTATCTGGAAATTCCTTATTTTCTCCCTCATTTTGAAGGACAGTTTTGACCTCCATGGTTTCCAATGGGAAACTGGCTGTCAATCACAAATGAGGGTCCCTTCTACATAACAAGTCACTTCTCTCTTGCTGCTTTAAAGATCCTTCCTTTGTCTTTGGCTTTTGGCAGTTTAATTACAATGTGTCTCAGTGTGAGTCTCTTTGCCTTTGTTCTTGAAGTTTGTTGAGCTTCTTGGATGTATAGATTTTTATCTTTCATCAAATTTGGTGTGTTTTCGGCTATTCTTCAAATATTCTTTATGCCCCTTTTATTCTCTATTCACTTTCTGGCAGTCCTATAGTGTATATTCTTGTGTGCTTGATGGTATCCCATGAGTCTCTTAGAGTCTCTTCACTTTTTAATATCTATATACTTAATGATAATCTCATTTTGTTTATTTATCATATTCCTAATTTTTATTTGCTATTTGTTTTCCTTTAGCCATTTTAGCATATTTTAAAGTTATTGTTCTGAAATCATTACCTGATAAATCTGATATGTGGACATCCTAAGGGACAGTTTCTGACTATTTTGTTCCTTTGGAGAATACTTTCCTTATTCTTCACAAGCTTTGTGATTTTGTTGTTGGAAAGTGAATATTTGAACATTAGAAGGTGCTAACTCTGGAAATTAGATTCTCTCCTTTCCACAGGACTGACTTTCTTTCTTTCTCTCCCCACCCCCACCCCGCCCTCTTTCTTTCTAACTAGTTTGGCAAAGACTATATATCCTTTGTCCTTGTCCTGTGGGGTCACTATTGTCTCTGTTACTTAGCTTGTGTTCAAATAGAATTTTAACACAGATTTTCTTGAATGCTGAAAACTGAAAACAAATATACAAACCAATAAACAAATACCTCCCTCAGCCTTTCATGATTGGCCCTGTGCTTGAGTAATCCTTTAAACAATTATCCAAGCTTGCAGCAACTAGGGATTGGCCCAAGGTGAAAGTTTAGGTTCTTCTCAGATATTTTTTTTAAAGATTTTATTTATTTATTTGACATAGAGAGATCACAAGTAGACAGAGAGGCAGGCAGAGAGAGAGGGAAGCAGGCTCGCTGCTGAGCGGAGAGCCCGATGTGGGACTCGATCCCAGGACCCTGAGATCATGACCTAAGCCGAAGGCAGCGGCTTAACCCACTGAGCCACCCAGGCGCCCTCAGATATTTTCTGAGTATGCATATTGCTCTGGGCATGAATGTGGTTTTGTTTGATTCTCCATATACACATTTGCTTTTAAATATTCTAATTTTCCAAGGAAACTCCCCCTCAGCTTTTGCTCCCAGGCCTTCATCAGTGTATTGTTTGTTTCAACATAATCTCCTGTCTTAGGTATCAGAAGGTTGTTAGTTCAGCTTTCAGTATTTGCAGTTATTGCCCAACCACTTTCCCAGCTTAAGTTTTGAGCTACATGAAACAAATAGAAGCACCTGACCTCAGTTTATCAGGTATCTCCCAGACAGGTTCAAACAGGTATGCATGATGATTTGTAAATAAGATCTGATCTGCATCTTCAAAAACAAAGGGCTAGGGTCACACACCAGGAACCCAGGCTGCCACTATTTTAAGACCACAGATGTCATTACATCAGATATGGGGTGGATAAAAGGCAAGTTAAAAATCCCACAAAGCCTCCTACTATTGTGAGGTTGCCTTATTTTTGATTCAGCACTTTTTTGTTGGGTGTAAACTTTTGACTATTTTCCACAGTTCTGATGAAGTTGGTTCTGACATTTTCTGCTTGCTTTTTGATGTTCCTGGATGAGAGAGTACGGTGAGAGCTTGGAGCTGTATATCTGCCGTTTTGCTAATGTTACTTTCTGACCATACTTTTTTAAAATTTTATTTTAATTCCAGTTAATGTACAATGTAATATTAGTTTCAGCTGTACAATATGGTGTTTCAGGAAGTTCATATATCACTCAGTGCTCATTACAAGTGTACTTCTTAATCTCCATCACCTCTTTCACCCATTCCTTCGTCATCCTCCTCTCTGGTAACCATCACTTTTCGCTCTATAGTTAAAAGTCCGTTTCTTGGTTTTTCTCTCTCTTTTTATTCCCTTTTGCTTATTTGTTTTGTTTCTTAAATTCCACATGTAAATGAAACCATAGAGTATTTGTTTTTCTCTGACTGACTTATTTTGCTTAGCATTGTATTCTCTAGCCCCGTCCACATAATTTCAAATGGCAAGATTCCATTCTTCTTTAAAGGCTGAATAATACTCAATTGTGTGCGTATGTATGTGTGTGTGCGGGCGTGTGTGTGTGGGCGTGTGTGTGTGTATACACACACGCCCACACACACACATATATATATGTATGTGTATACACATACACACATACACACACACACACACACACACACACATACACTCCCTTCTTTATCCATTCATCAATTGATGGACACTTGGGCTGCTTTCATAATTTGGCTATTGCCAATAATACTGCTATAGACGTTGAGGTGCAGGTATCCCTTCAAATTAGTATTTTTGTATTCTTAGGGTAAATATGTAGTAGTAAAATTGCTAGATCATAGGTAGTTCTATTTTTAACTTTTTGAGGAATATCCATACTACTTCCCACAGTGGCTGCACCAGTTTGCATTCCCACAAATAGTACAACAGTGTTCATTTTCTCCACATCCTTACCAACACCTATTGTTTCTTGTTTCTTAGACATTCTGATAGGTGTGAGGTGATAACTCACTGTACTTTTGATTTACATTTCCCTGATGTTCAGTGATGAGCATTTTTTCATGTATGTGTTGGTCATCTGTATGTCTTCTTTGGAAAAATATCTGCTCATGTCTTCTGCCTGGTTTTTTTTTTTACTGGATTATTTGTTTTTTGGGTGTTAAGATTTAGAAGTTCTTTATATATTTTGGATACTAATCCTTCATCAGATATGTCATTTACAAAGATCTTCTCCCATTCAGTAGGTTTCCATCAAGTTTTGTTGATTATTTCCCTTGCTGTGCTTTTTAGATTTTGATGTACTCTCTATAGTTTATGATTCATTTGTTTCCCTTGCCTCAGGGGAACTATCTTGGAAAAAGTTGCTACAGCCAATGTCAAATAAATTCTAAATGGGATTGTTTTCCTAATGTTTCTTTCTGTTGCTTCATTGTTGGTTTATAAGAATGCAACAGATCTGTACCTTGGTTTTTTATTCTGTGAATTTGCTGAATTAATTTAGTAGGTCTAGCAGTTTTGTGTGTGTGTGTGTGTGTGTGTAGTCTTTAGGATTTACTGTATATGGTATTCTGTCATCTGTAATTAGTGGAAATTTTACTTATTTCTACCAGTTTGGATGCCCTTTATTCCCTTTTGTTGTCTGATGTCTGTGGCTAGGACCTCCAGTACTATGTTGAATAATGGTGGAGAGTGGACATCCTTGTCTTGTTCCTGACCTTAGGGGAAGAGTTCTCAGTTTTTCCCCATTGAGGATGATGTTAACTGTGGGTTGTTCATAAATGGCCTTTATTATGTTGAAGTATGTACCCTATAAATCTACCTTCTTGAAGGTTTTTATAATGAATGGTTGTTGTATTTTGTCAAATCTTTTTTTTTTTTTTTTTTGAGTCTACTGAAATGATCCTATGGTTCTTATCCTTTCTCTTACTGATATGTTGTATCACATTGCTTGATTTGTGACTATTGAACCACCCTTACAACCCAGGAATAAATCTCACTGGATCTTTGTGCATGATTTTTTTAATGTATCATTGCATTCATATTATAGTGCTTTTTGTGGATTTTTGCATCTGCGTTTATCTGAGATACTGGCCTGTAATTCTCTCTTTCTCTCTCTTTTTTTGTGGTGTCTTTTTCTTGTCTTGTTATCAGCATATTGCTGGCCCCATAGAATAAATTTGGCAGTTTTCCTTCTTCCATTTCTTAGAATAGCTTTAGAAGTATAGTTATTAACTTTTAAAACTCACGTAGGTATTAACTCTTCTTTAAATATTTAGTGTAGTTTAAAATGAACTCGAAATGGAAAAAAGACCTCAACGTGAGGCAGGAATCCATTGACACCGGCCACAGCAACTTCTTTCAAGACACGTCTCCAAAGGCAAAGGAAACAAAAGCGAAAATGAACTTTTGGGACTTCATCAGCATAAAAAGCTTCTGCACAGCAAAGGAAACAGTCAACAAAACAAAGAGACAACCCACGGAATGGGAGAAGATATTCACAAATGACAGTACAGACAAAGGGCTGATATCCAAGATCTATAAAGAACTCCTCAAATTCAACACACACAAAACAAATAATCATGTTAAAAAATGGGCAGAAGACATGAACAGCACTTCTCCAATGAAGACATACAAATGGCTAACAGACACATGAAAAAATATTCATTATCAATGGCTATCAGGGAGATTCAAATCAAAACCACATTGAGATACCACCTTATACCAGTTAGAATGGCCAAAATTAACAAGACAGTAAACAACATGTGTTGGAGAGGATGTGGAGAAAGGGGAACCCTCTTCCACTGCTGGTAGGAATGCAAGTTGGTACAGCCACTTTGGAGAACAGTGTGGAGATTCCTTAAGAAAGCAAAAATAGAGCTTCCCTATGACCCTGCAATTGCACTACTGGGTATTTATCCCAAGGATACAGATGTAGTGAAGAGAAGGGCCATCTGTACCCCAATGTTCCTAGCAGCAATGGCCACAGTCGCCAAACTATGGAAAGAACCAAGATGCCCTTCAGCAGACAAATGGATAAGGAAGATGTGGTCCATATATACTATGGAGTATTATGCCTCCATCAGAAAGGATGAATACCCAACTTTTGTATCAACATGGACGGGAATGGAAGAGATTATGCTGAGTGAAATAAGTCACGCAGAGAGAGTCAATTATCATATGGTTTCACTTATTTGTGGAGCATCAGGAATAACATGGAGGACATGGGGAGCTGGAGAGGAGAAGGGAGTTGGGGGAAATTAGAGGAGGAGACGAACCATGAGAGACTGTGGACTCTGAGAAACAAACTGAGGGTTTTGGAGGGGACAGGGGTGGGAGGTTGGGTGAGCCTGGTGGTGGGTATGATGGAGGGCACATATTGCATGGAGCACTGGGTGTGGTGCGTAAACAATGAATTCTGGAACACTGAAAAGGAATTTAAAAAGTAATAAAAAAAATAAATATTTGGTGTAGTTTGCCTAAGAAGCCATGTGTTACTGGATTTTCTTTGTTGGAAGTTTTTGATTACTGATTGAATTTCTTTGCTGATAATCAGTCAGTTCACGTTTTTCATTTCTTCCTGGATCAGTTTTGGTAGTTTATACAATTCTCAAATTTATCCATTTCTTCTAGGTTGCCCAATTTGTTGCCATATAGTTTTTCATAATATTCTTTTAGAATTATTTGCATTTCTGTGGTGTTGGTTGTTATTTCTCCTCTCTCATTTGTGATTTTATTTATGTGAGGCCTTTCTCTTTTTTTACTGCTAAGTTTGGCTAGAGGTTTATCAATTTTATAATTTTTTTCAGAGAATCAGCTCCTGGTTTCATTGATCTCTTCTACTGTTCTTTTCAGTTTCTATATCATTTATTTCTGCTCTAATCTCTATTATTTCTTTCCATCTGCTGGTTTTAGGTCTTATTTTTTTTTCTAGATCCTTTATGTGTAATGGTAGGTTTTTTATTTGATTTTTTTTTTTGCTTCTTGATGTAGACCTATATTGGTATATACTTCCTTCTAAGAACTGATTTTGCTGCATCCCCAAAGTTTTGGCATGTTGTGTTTTCATGTTCATTTGTTTCCACGTACTTTTAAATTTCTTCTTCATTACTTGGTTGACTCATTCATTGTTTAGTAGTATTTTTTTAAAGATTTTATTTATTTATTTGACAGACAGAGATCACAAGTAGTCAGAGAAGCAGGCAGAGAGAGAGGAGGAAGCAGACTCCCCCCATCAGCAGAGAGCTGATGTGGAGCTCGATCCCAGGACCCTGGGATCATGACCTGAGCTGAAGACAGAGGCTTTAACCCACTGAGCCACCCAGGCGCCCCAGTAGTATGTTATTTAACCTCCATATATTTTTGGTCTTTCTAGAAATTTTCTTTTGGTTGACTTCTAATTTCATAATATTGTGTTTAGAAAAATTTCATGGTACGACTTCCATCTTCTTGAATTTGTTGAGATTTGTTTTGTGGACTAATATGTCATCTATTCTGGAGAGTGTTCCTTGTACACTTGAAAAGAGTGTGTATTTGGTGTTTCAGGATTAAATATTCTGAATATATCTGTTAAAATCCTTCTGGTGCAGTGTGTCATTCAAAGCCATTGTTTCCTTGTTGATATTATGTTTATATGATCTGTCCATTGATGTACGTGGGGACTTAAGTCCCTGCAATTATTGTATTATTATCAATTAGTTCTTTTATATTTGTTATTAATGTTTTTTTTTGTTTTCTTTTTTTTTCATTTTATTTATTTTTTCAGCGTAACAGTATTCATTCTTTTTGCACAACACCCAGTGCTCCATGCAAAACGTGCCCTCCCCATTACCCACCACCTGTTCCCCCAACCTCCCACCCCTGACCCTTCAAAACCCTCAGGTTGCCCCAACCTCCCACTCCTGACCCTTCAAAACCCTCAGGTTGTTTTTCAGAGTCCATAGTCTCTTATGGTTCGCCTCCCCTCCCCAATGTCCATAGTCCGCTCCCCTTCTCCCAATCCCACCTCTGGGGGTTGCTGGGGGGAGGTGGGATTGTTATTAATGTTTTTATGTACTTGGGTGCTCCTGTGTTTGGTTCATAAATAACTACAGTTGTTATACCTTTTGTGTGTTGTCCCTTTTATTATCGTATAATGTCCTACTTTGTCTCTAATTACAGACTTTTAAAAAAAAGTCTATTTTGTCCAATGTAAGTATTGCTACTCTGACTTTCTTCTGACATTCATTTGCATGATAGATCTTTCTCCATCCCATCACTCTAAATCTGCAGGTGTCTTTAGGTCTAAACTGAATCTCTTGTAGGCAGCAGATAGATGGGTCTTGTTTTTTAATCCATTCTGTCACCGTGTATATTTTATTTGGAGCATTTAGTCCATTTACATGCAAAGTACTTTTTTTAAAGATTTATTTATTTATTTATTTGACAGACAGAGATCACAAGTAGGCAGAGAGGCAGGCAGAGAGAGAGAGGAGAAAGCAGGCTCCCTGCAGAGCAGAGAGCCTGATGTGGGGCTCGATCCCAGGACCCTGGGACCATGACCCGAGCCGAAGGCAGAGGCTTCAACCCACTGAGCCGCCCAGGCGCCCTGCAAAGTACTTTTTGATAGGTATGGTTATATTGCTGTTTTATTACTTGTTTTGTGTTTCTGAATATTTTATCTGATCCTTTCTTCTCTTTCTCTCATTGGTTGTTTTTTTTAGTGGTATATTTGGATTTCTGTCTCTTTATTCTTTGCATATGTTAAGTGTTTTTTAAAAATAGATTTTATTTTATTTGAGGTGGGGAGGGACAGAGGCACAGGGAGAGAGAATCTCAAGCACACTCTGCACTAAGCATGGAGCCTGTTTTGGGGCTCAGTCTCACAACCCTGAGATCATGACCTGAGCCAAAATCAAGAGTTCTATGCTTAACCAACTGAAGTACCCAGGTGCCCCTATTTTAGTGGTTTTTGACTTGTGGTTAGCATTAGGTTTGTATATTAACATTTTCTGCATATAGCAGTCTATATTAAGTTGTTGGTTGTTTAAGTTTGAACCTATTTACTACTCTCCTTGAGTTTTTGCTATATGGTTTCATATTTCACATCTTTTTATTTTGTGAATTCCTTGACTTATATTTTACAAAAGTATTAATTTTTTGCTGCTTTTTTGTTTCCTTCCTTGATACTTTTACTTTTGGTTTTTCATTTTCACTCAAAGAGTACCCTTTAATGTTTCTTTCAAGTCTGGTCTAGTGGTCATGAACTCTTTTAGTTTTTGATTGTCTGGGAATCTTAATCTCTTTTTGTATTCTGAATCATTGCCTTTCTGTATAGAGAATTCTTGGCTGCAGATTATTCCCTTACAGTGCTTTGAATATATCATGCCACTCCTTTCTTGTTGGAAGCTTCTGCTAGAAAATGGCTGATCACCTTATGGAGTTTCCTTTTCATGTATCTCTTCTTTTGCCTTGCTATTTAAAATTTTTTATCTTATTTTACTTACTTACTTGACAGAGACACAGCAAGAGAGGGAATACAAACAGTGGGAAAGGGAGAAGCAGGCTTCCTGATGAGCAGGGAACCCAATGCGGGGCTTGATCCCAGGGCACTGGGATCATGACCTGAGCTGAAGGTAGACACTTAACCACTGAGCCACCCAGGCACCCCTAAATTTTTTTTTTCTTTATCACTGTATTTTGCTGTTTCAATTACAATATGTCTTTGTATGGATCTTATTTTGTTAATTTTGTTTCTCTGTTTCTCCTATATCTGGTTATCTGTTTCCTTCCCCAGATTAGGGAAATATTAAGCTATTATTTCTTCAGATAATTTGTCTGCCCTTTCTCTCTTTTCTTTTGGTACTCCTATAATCAGATGTTATTACATTTGATGGAGTCACTGAGTTCCCTAAGACTATTTTTCTTTTGCATAATTTTTTTCTCTTTTGTTCAGCTTCATTATTTTCATTATTTTCCATTAGTCTGTCTTCTTGGTCTTTAATTCTTTTCTCTGCTTCATGCAGCCTGCTGTTTATTCCGTCAAGCATGTTTCTCATTTGTTTTATTGAGTCCTTTATATGTATTATGTTATGATCCCTAGATCTGTGTCCATGGTGCTGTCCTGTTCTTTCATTTGGGAGAAATTCTCTGGTGTTTGGACTGGTCTTCTGGAGGAAGGGACCCACTGTGCTGGGATGGAGGCAAGTGTGACTGGGAAGGGCAGTTCCACCAGAGCACTGTGGTGAAGGGCATCGTTTAAGCAAATTAGGTAGTGAGTGTCAGCACTGTGCTGATTCTCACAGGTAGCCCTGTGCTTATACTGAGTGGTGGGGGGAGTGAAGTGGTGCCTGCCAGTTCCTTTGTTCCTGGTGGGTTCTCTGTGAAAGCTTCTCACTGTGTGTCACATTAACTCTTCATATTGCTGTTTCTTTGTTGTGTATTTATGGGCTATTTACCTTGCCTTCTCTCCAAGTGCAGTGCAATGCCCTCTGTGCTCTCTCTGAGCCAAGGCCACTGATCATTAAAACTCCAGGCTTTAAGCCCCAGTCTTTACAGGAACTCATGAAATTTGGCCCCTTCCATTTTCCAAGCCAATTACTTTGCAGAGTCATGCTTCACTATATGTTTGTCTGTCTCTTGCCTTTTTCCACAACTGTGGCTCCCTCCCCACATCAGTGGTCGTGATCCATTTATCTCCCAAATCATGTCTCCACACTTCATGCCTTCTTTGATGCAGCCTCTTCTCTACCTTTGGTTGTGGAATTTGTTATTTCAGTCTTTAGGTTGATAGATAGGGTATTTAGGATGATTTGATAGTTATCAAGCTGTATTTGTGGGACAAGATGGGCCTAGGGGCCTCTTATTCCTTCACCATGTTCTAAACACCTCTTACTGTACTCTTTTTTTTTACATTCTTTTTTTAAATAGCATTTAATTTTTTAAAATTTCTTTTCAGTGTTCCAGAATTCATTGTTTATGCACTACACCCAGTGCTCCATGCAATACGTGCCCTCCATAGTACCCACTACCAGGCTCACCCCACCTCCCACCTCCTCCCCTCCAAAACCCACAGTTTGTTTCTCAGAGTCCACAGTCTCTCATGATTCGTCTCCTCCTCTAATTTCTCCCAACTCCCTTCTCCTCTCCAGCTCCCCATGTCCTCCATGTTATTCCTGATGCTCCACAAATAAGTGAAACCATATGATGATTGACTCTCTCTGCGTGACTTATTTCACTCAGCATAATCTCTTCCATTCCCGTCCATGTTGATACAAAAGTTGGGTATTCATCCTTTCTGAGGGAGGCATAATACTCCATAGTGTATATGGACCACATCTTCCTTATCCATTCGTCTGTTGAAGGGCATCTTGGTTCTTTCCACAGTTTGGTGCGACCATTAACCACACCATTTGTGAGACCATTGCTGCTAGGAACATTGGGGTACAGATGGCCCTTCTTTTCACTACATCTGTATCCATGGGATAAACACCCAGTAGTGCAATTGCAGGGTCATAGGGAAGCTCTATTTTTGCTTTCTTTTTTTTTTTAAATATTTTATTTATTTGACAGAGAGAAATCACAACTAGGCAGAGAGGCAGGCAGAGAGAGAGGTGGAAGCAGGCTCCCCGCAGAGCAGAGAGCCCCATGTGGGGCTCGATCCCAGGACCCTGGGATCATGACCCGGGCTGAAGGCAGAGGCTTATAGCCCACTGAGCCACCCAGGTGCCCCTATTTTTGCTTTCTTAAGGAATCTCCACACTGTTCTCCAAAGTGGCTGTACCAACTTGCATTCCTACCAGCAGTGGAAGAGGGTTCCCCTTTCTCCACATCCTCTCCAACACATGTTGTTTACTGTCTTGTTAATTTTGGCCATTCTAACTGGTGTAAGGTGGTATCTCAATGTGGTTTTGGTTTGAATCTCCCTGCTGGCTAGTGATAATGAACATTTTTTCATGTGTCTGATAGCCATTTGTATGTCTTCATTGGAGAAGTGCTGTTCATGTCTTCTGCCCATTTTTTGACATGATTATTTGTTTTGTGTGTGTTGAATTTGAGGAGTTCTTTATAGATCCTGGATATCAGCCCTTTGTCTGTACTGTCATTTGTGAATATCTTCTCCCATTCCGTGGGTTGCCTCTTTGTTTTGTTGACTGTTTCCTTTGTTGTGCAGAAGCTGTTGGTCTTGATAAAGTCCCAAAAGTTCATTTTCGCTTTTGTTTCCTTGGCCTTTGGAGACATATGTTGAAAGAAGTTTCTGCGGCCGATGTCAGAGAGGTTACTGCCTATGTTCTCCTCTAGGATTCTGATGGATTCCTGCCTCACATTGAGGTCTTTTATCCATTTCGAGTTTATCTTTGTGTATGGTGTAAGAGAATGGGTAAGTTTCATTTTTTTACATGTAGCTGTCCAATTTTCCCAGCATCAATTATTGAAGAGACTGCCTTTTTTCCACTATATATTTTTTCCTGTTTTGTCGAAGATTATTTGACCATAGAGTTGAGGGTCCATATCTGGGCTCTCTACTCTGTTCCACTGGTCTGTGTGTCTGTTTTTATGCCAGTACCATGCTGTCTTGGTGATCACAGCTTTATAGTAAAGCTTGAAATCAGGTAATGTGATGCCTTCAGTTTTGTTTTTCTTTTTCAACATTTCCTTAGCAATTCGGGATCTCTTCTGATTCCATACAAATTTTAGGATTGTTTTTTCCAGCTCTTTGAAAAATGCCGGTGGAAATTTGATCAGAAAGACATTGAAAGTATAGATTGCTCTAGGCAATATAGACATTTTGACAATGTACTTTTAAAACCAGATTGCCTACTTTTGAATACTGGCTCTGCCACTTATTAACTCTATAACTTTGGACTAGTTACTCAACTTCTCTGTTTTCTCTAGAGAAAAATTTGGCATAATAAAAGTACTTAACTGAGAGAATGGTTGTAAGAATTAAATTTAAAAGTCCATGTCAACCTTTTTTAAAAAAGATTTTATTTATTTATTTGACATACATAGTTCACAAGTAGGCAAAGAGGCAGGCAGAGAGAGAGAGGAGAAAGCAGGCTTCCTGCTGAGCAGAGAGCCTGATGTGGGGCTTGATCCCAGGATCCTGAGATCATGACCTGAGCTGAAGGCAGAGGCTTAACCCACTGAGCCACCCAGGCGCCCCTCCCTATTGGTTTCTTAAATCCATTTTCTTACAGACTCTAGATTGTAGTTACCAGGCTATCTAATGTAGCTAGAAAGAGTTCCCTTTGTCTCTGCATTTCAAGAGGGAGCTTCTCTAGTCAGTCATGTAAAATGTAAAATTCTTCAGGATCTTTCAGTAAAAGAGCTCAGTGGAATTTAAACAAATGTAGGATGATTAATATGTAGGGAAACTCTCCTATTCAACAAATTCTCCAGCCTCCATGCTGCTGACATGTATGAGCACCCTCCTGGGCTCAACAGTTGTGTGTGTGGAGAAAGAGTCTCATTGTTTATGCTAATCCCCGTAATGTGCTGAGGATATATGTCCAATGTCATTTGAAGGACCATTTGGCCTAGAGGTATGGAATATTAGGGATAAGGACAGCCTTACATAAGGTCTCAAAGACAGTAAGAACTATGGCCAGAATTTGAGCTACAAATCCAGTGTTCTTTTTACTTCATCATGGCTTTTCATATACCATTCAACAATGTCTTGTCCAGAGGCATTATTAATGGCTAAAATCATTACAATGCTGTTTTGTCAAAATAGATACTGAGTTTGTATGAATATTTGTGACTTCAAAATGTATATCTGAATCAGAAGCCCCATTCTTTGAAATAATGTACTCTTTGTAACTTTTTGGATTTGAACATACATTTTGAGGAGTCTTCATCACTATGATCTGGGATGTTGAATTGATAATATTGAAAGATCTGGCTGCCTATTTTGCTAACTTTTTACAAGATTATGTCTTAGCAAGAAAAAAAGACTTGCTGCATGCTTTGTGGTATAGCTACATTGAGTATATGTTAAAACAATTATGGACATTGCAATGAAGTTATACCGTGAAAATTATTACAGTAGATTGGAATCTTACAAATGATTTCACTAGAGGGGGAATGATAAGGAAATGTCATTTTTTGACATTATTTGAAGATGCCATGCTGTAATATTCTAAAAAGAGTGTAGTTTGGTTTCAAGTAAACAACATAAATTTACCTTTTACACTTTAAATGGGTGAATTTTATGACATATGAAATATATCTCAGTAAAGGTATTTTAAAAAATTCACTTTATCTCCCAATTACTCTTTCTATGTCTTTCTAATGCAGAAACTTTTCTTTTCCTTTGTCAACAATTATTTTTCCTTATCCCAAAGCACTGAGAAGCTCCTGTGCCCTAGGATGCTGCTGTTTCCTGTAACTAGTTTTAAAACATACTCTTTGTCTTTTTAATTTGTATTAAAACTCTAATTCTGACATTGAAAAGACTTTATGAAAGGTTTTGTGTTTCAGTTTCATCAAAATCCCTAATGGAAGGCAAGTTGCTTTCCATTCTAGGCCTTGTGTTTACTTGAATAAGGGATTGTTTTCCCATAGCTGAGGTAAGTGTCTAGGCCTTGTCCTCATCTTTCTGCCCATAAATATTCTTGTTGTAATTGTAGCCCTGGTGATATTATTCCTTTACACAGAAGTTAAAGTTTATGAGAAATGCGTACATAGCAAGTCATTGGGCTCTGCTGATAATTTACTTCTTACTAACAGTAATGTGCTTTGGAGAGGGCTTGTCCCGCCCCCCCAATTTCTTTAGTTAATTAATATGAAGTAATAAAAAAAAACCTTCTTAAGGATTTTTCTAGGAACAAACTACTAAATCTTCTTAACAGGGAAAATTTTTAGGAATGAGATGAATATTCTGTGGGAAATTTTACAAAGTTTAAGACTCTTAAGGGGGTTATACCCACTGGATGCTGTGAGACTACCCTGAAGTTCTTTGCTAGGCCTAGGAGATAGAGAGATGAAGTAAACACAGTGCCAGCTTAAAGGTGGCACATAGCCTAATGGGAAAGAGGCATATTTACAACTAGCCATACTGTGGTCACCCTTCTTAGTGAACCCAAATTTGAAATATATGCTCTTTATTAATAAGAATGTACTTATGTGCTTCAGGTAACAACAGGATAGAATATTTTAAATCAGTGCTATTTCTTATTTTCTGAGACACTTAGTACTAGTAACAGACAAAGGAATTTTGTAATTCTCTTTTGAGAGTACCCCTGAACTTATAGACAGTGGTGAGAAGAGAGGAAATCATGCTACTGAATTTCTTGCCTCTTTCTTCCCCCTCCCCTGACATTTTCATGTTGTTAAAATCTGGTTGAGGGAATGCCATAAAAATCACTAATAAATAAAGAAGCTACTAAAAGATATTATGTAAAAGATAGGAAAATATGGCAGAGGCTGTTTTATATTTTACAAACACTTGGCATGTTAAAAAGCTCTTTTTACCATGTAAATATGATTTGGTTATTCTTTGCTTCATAACAGCTTTTGTAGGTTGAAATTCAAATATTTTAAGATTTAAACTTCTTTGTGTGATACACAATGCTCTTCATAGTTGGTCTTCTACTTATAAGACTTTTCCAGATTTAATTCCTACTAATCTCTTTTTTTTTTGTACTGATTGTCTATATTCTCAGTAGTTGCCTAGTCAGTTAACACCAACGCATGGACATACAGAATATACATAATATATGTTATATATATATGTTAACTAATGAATTAAAATGCAGTGTTATATTAATTTCAGGTGTACAATGTAGTGATTCAACAATTCCATACATCACCTGGTATTCACAATTAGTGCTCTCTTAAATACCTATCACCTATTTAAGACACCCCCAAGCCCCTCTCCTCTGGAAACATCAGATTGTTCTCCACAATTAAGAGTCTGTTTCTTTATTTGTCTTTCTCTCTCTCTTTTTTTCTTCCCTTTGCTCCTTCGTTTTTCTTAAATTCCACACATGAGTGAAATCATATGGTATTTGTCTTTCTGTGACTTATTTCACTTAGCATTATACTCTCAAACTCCATCCATGTTGTTGCAAATGGCAAATTTTCATTCTTTATATGGCTCAATATTCCATTTTGTGTGTGTGTGTATGTGTGTGTATATCACATCTTCTTTATCCATTCTTAACTGATGGACACTTAGACTGCTTCCATAGCTTGGCTATTGTAAATAATGCTCCTGTAAACTTAGGGGTGCATGCAAACCTTTAAAATAAATTTTTGTATTCTTTGGGTAAATACCCAGTAGTGCAATTGCTGGATAATTCCTACTATTCTTTATTTGTTTGTTTGTTTACTTACAGCATAACAGTGTTCATTGTTTTGGCATCACACCCAGTGCTCCATGCAGTACGTGCCCTCCCTATTACCCACACCTGGTTCCTCAACCTCTCATGGTTCATCTCCCCTTCCAGTTTCCCTCAACTCCCTCTCCTCTCCATCTCCCCATGTCCTCCATGTTATTTGTTATGCTCCACAAATAAGTGAGACCATATGATACTTGACTCTCTCTGCTTGACTTATTTCGCTCAGCATAATCTCTTCCAGTCCCGTCCATGTTGCTACAAAAGTTGGGTATTCATCCTTTCGGAGGGAGGCATAATACTCCATTGTGTATATGGACCACATCTTCCTTATCCATTCATCCATTGAAGGGCATCTTGGTTCTTTCCACAATTTGGCAACCGTGGCCATTGCTGCAATAAACATTGGGGTACAGATGGCCCTTCTTTTCACTACATCTGTATCTTTGGGGTAAATACCCAGCAGTGCAATTGCAGGGTCATAGGGAAGCTCTATTCTTAATTTCTCGAGGAATCTCCACACTGTTCTCCAAAGTGGCTGCACTAACTTGCATTCCCACCAACAGTGGAAGAGGGTTCCCCTTTCTCCACATCCTCTCCAGCACACGTTGTTTCCTGTCTTGCTAATTTTGGCCATTCTAACTGCTTTCAGGTGCTATCTCAATGTGATTTTAATTTGGGAATCTCCCTGATGGCTAGTGATGATGAACATTTTTTCATGTGTCTGATAGCCATTTGTATGTCTTCATTGGAGAAGTGTCTGTTCATATCTTCTGCCCATTTTTTGATATGATTATCTGTTTTGTGTGTGTTGAGTTTGAGAAGGTCTTTATAGATCCTGGATATCAACCTTTTGTCTGTACTGTCATTTGCAAATATCTTCTCCCATTCCGTGGGTTGCCTTTTTGTTTTGTTGACTGTTTCCTTTGCTGTGCAGAAGCTTTTGATCTTGATGAAGTCCCAAAAGTTCATTTTCGCTTTTGTTTCCTTGGCCTTTGGAGACATATCTTGAAAGAAGTTGCTGTGGCTGATATCGAAGAGGTTACTGCCTATGTTCTCCTCTAGGATTCTGATAGATTCCTGTCTCACGTTGAGGTCTTCTATCCATTTCGAGTTGATCTTTGTGTACGGTGTAAGAGAATGGTCGAGTTTCATTCTTCTACATATCGCTGTCCAGTTTTCCCAGCACCATTTATTGAAGAGACTGTCTTTTTTCCATTGAATATTTTTTCCTGTTTTGTCGAAGATTATTTCACCATAGAGTTGAGGGTCCATATCTGGGCTCTCCACTCTGTTCCACTGGTCTGTGTGTCTGTTTTTATGCCAGTACCATGCTGTCTTGGTGATCACAGCTTTGTAGTAAAGCTTGAAATCGGGTAAGGTGATGCCGCCAGTTTTGTTTTTGTTTTTCAACATTTCCTTAGCAATTCGGGGTCTCTTCTGATTCCATACAAATTTTAGGATTATTTGCTCCAGCTCTTTGAAAAATACCGGTGGAATTTTGATTGGAATGGCATTAAAAGTATAGATTACTCTAGGCAGTATAGACATTTTAACAATGTTTATTCTTCCAATCCAAGAGCATGGAACAGTCTTCCATCTTTTTGTGTCTTCTTCAATTTCTTTCATGAGTGTTCTATAGTTCCTCGAGTACAGGTCCTTTACCTCTTTGGTTAGGTTTATGCCCAGGTATCTTATGGTTCTTGGTGCTATAGTAAATGGAATCGATTCTCTAATTTCCCTTTCTGTATTTTCATTGTTAGTGTATAAGAAAGCCACTGATTTCTGTACATTGACTTTGTATCCTGCCACGTTACTGAATTGCTGTATGAGTTCTAGTAGTTTGGGGGTGGAGTCTTTGGGGTTTTCCATATAAAGTATCATGTCATCTGCGAAGAGAGAGAGTTTGACTTCTTCCTTGCCAATTTGGATACATTTTATTTCTCTTTGTTGTCTGATTGCCGTTGTTAGAACTTTTAATACTATGTTGAATGAGAGGGGTGAGAGTGGGCATCCTTGTCGTGCTCCTGATCTCAAGGGGAAGGTTGCAAGCTTTTTCCCATTGAGGATGATATTTGCTGTGGGTCTTTCATAGATAGATTTTATGAAGTTCAGGAATGTTCCCTCCATCCCTATACTTTGAAGCATTTTCATCAGGAACGGATGCTGGATTTTGTCAAATGCTTTTTCTGCATCAAGTGAGAGGACCATGTGGTTCTTCTCTCTTCTCTTATTGATTTGTTCTATCACATTGATTGATTTGCGAATGTTGAACCAACCTTGCAACCCAGGGATGAATCCCACCTGGTCATGGTGGATTATCTTTTTAATGTGCTGCTGGATCCTGTTTGCTAGGATCTTGTTGAGAATCTTCGCATCCATATTCATCAGTGATATTGGTCTGAAATTCTCCTTTTTGTAGGGTCTTTGCCTGGTTTGGGGATCAGGGTAATGCTGGCTTCATAAAAAGAGTCTGGAAGTTTTCCTTCTGCTTCATTTTTTGGAACAGCTTCAGGAGAATTGGTGTTATTTCTTCTTTGAAAGTTTGGTAGAATTCCCCAGGGAATCCGTCAGGTCCTGGGCTCTTGTTTTTTGGGAGGTTTTTGATCACTGCTTTAATCTCGTTACTAGTTATCTGTCTCTCAGGTTGTCAGTTTCTTCCTGGTTCAATTTTGGGAGTTTGTAGTTTTCCAGGAATGCATCCATTTCATCTAGGTTGCTTAGCTTATTGGCATATAACTGTAGGTAATAATTTCTGATGATTGTTTCTATTTCCTTGGTGTTAGTTGTGATCTCTCCCTTTTCATTCTTAAGTTTATTAATTTGGGCTTTCTCTCTTTTCTTTTGGATTAGTGTGGCCCATGGTTTATCGATCTTATTGATTCTTTCAAAAAACCTGCTTCTAGTTTCATTGCTACGTTCTACTGTATCTCTCGTTTCCACCTCATTGATCTCTGCTCTAATCTTGATTATTTCCCTTCTTGCATGTGGAGTTGGTTTGATTTGTTGTTGACTCTCCAGTTCTTTAAGGTGTAGAGACAGCTGATATATTCTGGATTTTTCAATTTTTTTGAGGGAGGCTTGGATGGCTATGTATTTCCCCCTTAGAACAGCCTTTGCTGTATCCCATAGGTTTTGGCCCGAAGTGCCTTCATTCTCATTGGTTTCCATGAATTGTTTAAGTTCATCTTTGATCTCCTGTTTGATCCAAGCATTCTTAAGCAAGGTGGTCTTTAGCTTCCAGGTGTTTGAGTTCCTTCTGAACTTTTCCTTGTGATTGAGTTCCAGTTTCAAAGCATTGTGATCTGAGAATATGCAGGGAATAATGTCAGTCTTTTGGTATCGGTTGAGTCCTGCTTTGTGACCCAGTATGTGGTCTATTCTGGAGAAGGTTCCATGTGCACTTGAGAAGAATGAGTATTCTGTTGTTTTAGGGTGGAATGTTCTGTATATGTCGATGAGGTCCATCTGGTCCAATGTTTCATTCAATGCTCTTATTTCTTTATTAATTTTCTGCTTCGATGATCTGTCTATTTCTGAGAGAGGCGTATTAAGATCTCCTACTATTATTGTCTTCATATCAATATGACTCTTTATCTTGATTAATAGTTTTCTTATGTAATTGGGTGCTCCCATATTGGGGGCATAGATATTCACATTTGTTAGATCATCTTGGCGGATAGTCTAAGAATTATGTAGTGTCCTTCTGTATCTCTGACTACAGTCTTTAGTTTAAAATCTAATTTATCTGATATGAGAATCACTACCCCGGCCTTCTTTTGGGCCCACTGGCATGAAAGATGCTTCTCCATCCCTTCACTTTCAGTCTGGGTGTATCCTTAGGTTCAAAATGGGTCTCTTGTAGACAACATATGGTTGGGTCCTGTCGTTTTATCCAATCTGCAACCCTGTGTCGTTTTATGGGGGCATTTAGGCCATTCACATTGAGAGTGATTATTGAGAGATAGGCTTTTATTGACATCGTGTTACCTTTGAAGTCTTTCTGTCTGTAGATTGTTTCTATATTTCTGTTCAATTATATTCTTAGGATTTTTTCTCTTTTATAGGAACCCCCTTGATATTTCCTGCAGTGTCGGCTTGGTGGTTGCATAGTCTTTTAAGCCTTGCCGGTCTTGGAAACTCTTTATCTCTCCATCCATTTTAAATGTCAGTCTTGCTGGATAGAGTATTCTTGGTTGCATGTTCTTCTCATTTAGTACTCTGAATATATTTTGCCAGCCCTTCCTGGCTTGCCAGGTCTCTGTGGAAAGGTCTGACATTATTCTAATGGGCTTTCCTCTGTATGTAAGGAGCTTCTTTGTCCTAGCTGCTTTTAAGAGGGTCTGTCGTGAAACATAATTCCTCATTCTAACTATAAGGTGTCGTGAGGACTTTCGAGAATCTAAAATCTTGGGAGGAAATCTCTCTGCCTCTAGTACATGAACGTTGTTTCCATTCGTGAGATTGGGAAAATTTTCATAGACAACTTCTTCCACTATATCTTCTAGACTTCTTTCTTTTTCCTCCCCTTCAGGGATTCCAATAATTCTGACGTTGGAACGTTTCATGGCATCACTTATTTCTCTGATTCTGTTTTCGTGGCTTCTGAGCTGTTTGTTCCAGGCTTCCTCCTGATCCTTTCTCTCTATCTGTTTGTCCTCCAGATCACTAATTCTATCTTCTGTCTCAGTTACCCTAGCTTTTAGAGAATTTAGATTAGATTGGAACTCATTGAGAGCATTTTGAACATCATCCCTGGTGGCTTTCAGTTCTGTCCTAACATTGTGAACATCATCCCTGGTGGCTTTCAGTTCTGCCCTAATCAATTCTGTTTGGTCATCCATGGCTTTCTCCAACCTAGCTATTGCCTGGATAATTGTTAGTCTGAATTCCTTTTCTGACATATTGTCTATGTCGATAGCCATTAGCTCTGTTGCAGAAGGCCCATCCTCTGTATTTTTCTTCTGTTGGGTATTCCTCCTCCTAGTCATTTTGGTAAGAGATGACTGAACAGATGCAGCTGGACTTATCGATTGTGGTGCAGTCAAGGTGCACCCTGGAACGCTTCTGTGCAATCAGGATTCCCCACCCAAATGAGAGAAAAAAGAAAAGAAAAAGAAATAGAGAAGAAGAAAGAAAAAAGGGGGAAAAGAAAAAAGAAAAAAAAAAGAGAGAGAGAGAGAGAAATAGGAAAAAAGGGGAAGATAAAAGAGAAGGCTCAGCCCAAATGGGCCACAAGGTAAGATTTGTGAAGTATACAAACAAAAACAGACAAACAAAAAGACTGATAAAAGTATATGACTAGAGAAAAAAAAGTATATATATATAAGCAAAAAAAAGGGAAGAACCTCATCAGAAAGAACCCCAAGTATAAGATTTATATATTATCAGGACAAACACAAATTCACAGAAACACTGACAGAAGGAAAAATTGGGAGAGTGGTTATAAATTCTCAGTGTGGGTGAGGAAGGTTATTTTGATTCTTCCTGAAGGTATCTTGATGTTTTTGTTAAGGGACTCAACTTTCCTAAGTTACAGGGGGATTAGAAACTGGTTTGCCTATAGGGGTAGCATTGATTGGGGAAAGGGGCTTACCTTGAAGTTTAACTCTATATGTACAGTAGAAAATAAAAATTAAAAAAGAATAAACGACTAAAGTAAGTTAAAATAAAAAAAGAATTAAGAAAATAGAAAAGCAAAAGAAAAACACGGGTGTATGTATCAAAAAGTTCAGGTTAGAAGGTTATTAAAGAATTTGATGTACTGGACATCTCAGTGTGGTGGTAAATAGGTTAAAAAATTATCTGTATGTATAAAAAAAAGAACCAGAATATTGGTAAAGAGTTGAAAATAAAAGTTGTATTTATGAAGTAGTGGTGGTTGTTTTCTTGTAGTCTTTTTTTTTTTTTTTCTTCCTTCCTGGTTGGTTTTCTGGGGGAGGGGCCTGCCACGTGGGTTTTCAGACAATGATGTTCCCTGAGTTAGGTCCTCCCGCTCCCCTCAAGGGGGTGGGCTCTGAGGAAACTGTTTTTTTCAGGCTTTTGTTCTCTGGGGTTTTTTATGTTCTTTCATCTGCTTTCTCTCGCCTTGACAGCTTTTGATGGTTTTTGGAGGTTTAGAGAAGAGTAAACTGCACCCCGACCTCCCTCTCAGAGAGAAGCCTCAGAATGTTTTGCAAGAGCTGCTGGCAGAGTCGGTTCTGAGTCACTGTCCCTGGGGATGCAGGAGCTCCTCGTTGTACCCAAAACCAGGGCAGCGGTGGCTGTCTGGGCAGCTCCAGACCGCCAGAGAGGTTCCGAGCAGAGATCGCACACTGAGATTTTCCTGCTGTCCTGGGCTGGGAATGTCTGGTTTTTCCGGATGCCAGAGCTCCAGGCTAGCGCCTATGAGCACGTATCCCAAGGGAGGGTGTGGGACGTGCGCGTTTCAGGATTGCCGTCTGGCCAGGCTCCCCGCCCCTGATGGGAGCCAGACCCCACTCATTCTCGGGCGCGCTGGTGTTCAGGCGCACTGGCGGCTCAGGGACGGAGACCTGATTTCTCCGCCGCACTCTCTCTGGCTCAGCGCCAGGGGAGGCTGTCCTGGGTCCGGGGACTTAGGTCCCTGACCCTAACCGCCCAGGTTCCCACTCTTACCCCCCGCGATCCTTTGCTCTTTGTTTTTTGAGTGCTTTCAACCAGACTCCAAGTTAATGCTGGTCCCCAGACACAGGGCACTCTCGTATTGGGGTATTTCTTTTCAGTCGGTCACCTCTGGTGGCTCCCTCCCCCTTTTGTTTATCTTCCATTATCAGTCCGATGCTCCCAGTCTGCTTTACCTGCCACTGGCGTCTTCTGCTCCTGTAGAGATCCAGACGTGTATAATTCTGATCTCAGGCTGATTTCATGGGTGGTCGGAGTTCTTTGGTAGGTAATCAGCTCACTTTAGGGTACAGGTTGAAACAGTGCCTCCTCCTACTTCCCCGCCATCTTGACTCCTAATTCCTACTATTCTTAAACATACCTCTACTTGCCAACTCCTAGGGGTTCTTAGAATATTTCTAATTTTCCGTATTCATTATATCTTTATCTGCTATTTCCTTTGCCTAGAATTTTCTCATCCCTTCTTACCAGGGTAAAATGTCTTTTAATTTTTTAGTCACAGCCAAATATATATTACTCTTTTTTTACACATTACTCTTTTATGAGGTCTTTCCTAGGTCAAAACAGTTGCTCTCTTGTTTGTCTTTGTAGCTCTAGTGCCTGCCGTAGTTCCTGACACAAAATAGATACTGAGTAAACATTTTACATGAGGTTTATCCACTTTCCCACTATAATAGTAATATCCATATATGCTTGCCAAAAAATTTGGAAAATACAGAAAATATAAATAAGAAATTAACAATCGTGCACATTCCCAGTAACCACTTTTTTTTATGTGTTTTCTTTCAGTCTTTTTCTCTAAGCATAATTATATTCTTTAGATAGTTTTGAGTTTTTTGGTAAATGTTTAATAAGCTCCCTTTATCAATTCCTTTTAATCTCATGTTTCATTATTCCCCTGGCTTGTTCCCCACCCCCATCATGTTCATGCAGCTGCTATCTTCTCTCTTTTCTCCATATTCTGCTTTCATACTTACTAGTTTCCTCCTGAAAATTTAATTATATGGTATTCTGTTAGCTATGACCACCACCACTAATCTTGTTTCACTAATCTTGTTTTCCTTTAAAGCCTGTTATAAAATAAAAATTCCAAATACATTTTGCATGATTAAATCCACCTGCTTTTCTACCTTGTTCTTTCAACACTGATGGAGATTAAATTTGGGTGTTTAGGCTGGAAGACATCTTGGGGGAGATAGTCCTCATCATTTTCAGATCAACTCATGTGCCTGGCACATAATAGGTACTCAGTGAATGTTAGTGTCCTTCACTCCCATTCCTAGTAAGGTCACACACTGGTAATTGACACATTAAGACTGATTCCAGGTCTACTGATTCCTAGGTTAATGTATATTCTTGATTGGTTACTCTGTTCTAGTGTTGTTTCGTTGTTGAAGATACCTTTTATCTCCAAAATACACAGGTCTTTTCTCATCAAAATTCTTGCAAAATTAGTGTTCCTCACATATTAGTTTGACTGACTAAATGACCTAGGTTAGAATGGTTCCTTGATTTGGGACTTCTCCTAGGCTCACCTGGAGAACTTATTAGAGCTGGGAATATAATTTACAACTTCAGTTCCTAGATTTTGAATTTAGGCCATTAAGGCCCACTGGTTTCTCCGAGGAGAGTTCCTAATTTTGTCATAAGGAAATACAAGTTTAATATGGAGGGTTTGAAAGTTTGATGATAGCAGTGTTAACTTGGGTTCACAGAATCATAAGATGTTAGAATTGAGAGAGACCTTTGAAGTCATCTAGTACAGCTCCCTATTTTATTGATGAAGAAAGTGGAGCTAAGATCACTTAGCTGTAAAATGGCAGACACTACTAGGAGCTCAGGCCTCCTGCATATGTACTGAAGACACTAGAATATATATAGGCAGAAGACAGAGGGTAGGTAAAGGAGATGGGCTTTGTATATGTTTCTTTCCTGTGACAAATAGCATGATCATATTTACAAATGTGAAATGGTCCACAAAAAATGCATTTGCTTCCTACACCTTAGTCGTGTGTTGTAAATACACAGGAGCAATTGTCTCAAGCTAAAGAAATTGGATTGTTTTCCTAGAGAAATTCTCTACAGAGAAATTGAGATTACATTGCCCCGTTTTTATGGTGAACCTAATTTGGAGTACAGTTGACCCTTGAACAATGTGGGGATTAGGGGAAGTGACCCCTCTCCCCTGTGCAGTAAAAAAAAAACACATATAACTTTTGACTCGCCCAAAACTTTACTAATAGCCTAGTGTTGACTGGAACCTTTACTCTTAACATAAAATAGTCGATTAACAAATATTTTATGTTTTATGTATTATATACTATATTCTTACAATAAAGTAAGCTAAAGAAAAGAAAATGTTATTAATAAAATAAGAGAAAATACATTTAGAATACTGTACCGTATTTATGAAAAACAAACAAATAAACCCATGTGTATGTGTATCCATGCAGTTGAAACCTGTGTTGTTCAAGGGTCAGCTGTGTGATTGTTTGGGAGTTTTAGATTTCCCTCATAAAAATAATAACATTCTTAGCTTGCATACTTTGGGGAAAGCAGCTGGTGTTGGTAGAAAGAGTTCTGGTCTGGGATTAAGTCCTAGCACTGTGCAAATTTACTGTGGACTTTACATAAGACCCTTCTTCTGCACTCTGGGCCTTGGTTTCCCCTTATGTAAGATCAGACGTTATGTTGGTTCCTCTCGTGAATCTTCTTGTGTTGATATCCTAGGTTCTAAAGGTATTTTTAGCATTCTGCTGAGGCAGCCACTCCTTCTAGCCATCTGCTGCATTCCAAGAGAGGCCCCCATTCTCTCCCTATTGCCTAATTAGATTGTTTCATGCTACAGACTAATGGGCATGCTGCACTTGTCATTTCTGAAGATCCCTTTGTTTGCTCTTGAATTTCACAGTTGTTTCTTTGCTTGTTCATTTTGCATCAGACTCTATTGTTCTCCTGTTAATAGAGGTTTATCTTCTTTGTCATTTCTCTCCTGAACTCATCAGTTCTGAACAACCATTCAGTGCTCAGAGGAGTCCACTGTTATTTTATTTTAGCTGGAACACCACCAAATATAACAGTATGTGTATCTCAAGGCCATGCAGTTTGTATCCTGGCTAATAGTCTCCGTGCTTTCTTTAAAAGGGGTATTTATTTACTATCAAAATATTATTGTAATAATATTGAAAAAGTTTTTAGCCATAAGCTTAGCTTTTAAATTTTTCTATGTTCTTGTCTAATTTTATCCATATATATTTTATGCATGTTTTTGAAATTTTTTTTCATTGTAAAAGTAATGTAACTACATAAAAAGTATTTTATTTTTTTTTATTTTTATTTTTTTTAAAGATTTTATTTATTTATTCGACAGAGAGAAATCACAAGTAGACAGAGAGGCAGGCAGAGAGAGAGACAGAGGGAAGCAGGCTCGCTGCTGAGCAGAGAGCCCGATGCGGGACTCGATCCCAGGACCCTGAGATCATGACCTGAGCCGAAGGCAGCAGCTTAACCCACTGAGCCACCCAGGCGCCCCCATAAAAAGTATTTTAAATTGTTAGCATAGTACAAGGAATTTCTATATAAACTTCATACTCTTAACCCAGGTTCTTCACATGTTAACATTTCTAACACTTTTAAAAACAATTCAATTCCTGTTATAGTTCACGTACCGTGCTATATTAATTTCAGGGGTACGGCATAGTAATTCAACACTTCTGTATGTTACCTTGTGCTCATCATGACAAGTGGATTCTTTAATCCCCATCACCTAGTGAACTCATCCACCTCCCCTCTGGTAACCATTAGTTTGTTCTGTATAGTAAAGAGTCTTGTTTCTTGGTTTGTCTCTCTCTCTCTCTCTCTCTCTCTCTCTCTCTCTCTATTTCCCTTTGCTTGCTTGTTTTGTTTCTTAAATTCCACATATGAGTAAAATCTTATTGTATTTGTCTTTCTCTGAGTGACTTATTTCACTTAGCATTTATACTCTTAGCTCCATCCATATTGTTGCAAATGGCAGGATTTCATTCCTTTCTATGGCTGAATGATATTTCATTGTATATATGTACTAGATCTTTATCCACTCATCAGTTGATGGACACTTGGGCTGTTTCCATATCTTGGCAATTGTAAATAACACTGCTAGAAACATAGAGGTGCATGTATCCCTTTGAATTAGTGTTCTTGTATTCTTTGGGTAAATACCTAGTAGTGCAATTCCTGGATCATAGGGCAGTTCTATTTTTAACTTCTTGAGGAAGCTCCATACTATTTTCCAGAATGACTGCACCAGCTTTCATTCCCACCAATAGTGTATGAATATTCTTTTTCTCCACATCCTTGCTAACACCTGTTGTTTCTTGTGTTGGTGATTTTAGTCATTCTGACAGGTATGAAGTGATATTTCATTATAATTTTGATTTCCATTTCCCTGATGATAAGCGATAATGAGCATCTTTTCATGTGTCTGTTGGTTGTGGCACTGCTTTTGTTGGGCTCCAGCCAATGGTGTATTGGTGGGGTAGTTCTGCAGGAGAACATGGGGCTTAATGCCTCCTGTTAGCAAGGGTTGCTCAAGTCTGCTGTGGAGGGGACTTGAAGCTGTGGCTTGGCTGGAGGGGGTGTGTCCACAGGAGAATATGGGGCATGGCATGCTGTTAGCAAGGTAGGTAGTGCTTTTTGTTCTTCACTCTTCTGTGCAGTGTTGTGTATCTAGGATGGGTGCTGGGGAAGGAAATGGTGCCTGTCAGCTCTTTTGTTCTTGGAGAAATCTCCCAAAGATCTCTGCTCCTCCAGCACAGCTTTGAAATTAGTAAACAAATCTCCCTCCTGTATACCCTAAGTGTTTTTCAAATTGCTGGTTCTATGCTCTGCCTCCCCAGGGCTGTTTGTTGCACTGTCTCTTTAAGGATGGAGACTCACTTTCCTTTTGCACTCCTATCCTTCAGGGTCCTGCTTGCTGATTTTTAAAGTTCTAGGTGTTAATCTCTGCTGATTGTAAGAACTTGTGAAATTGGGCCCTTTTGGTTTTCAAAGCCAAACGTTAAGGAGATTCATTTTCCCTGTGCAGATTCCCTGTGCCTGGATTACCTGGTGTAAGTGTATATTTTTCTCCCCTCTCAATGCTACCTGTAGCACCCGTCCCTCCCTTGGACAGCCCTCTGGGTCACTTTAACTCCAGACCACAGGTCTCTGCCTTTCCTCCCTCTTAGATATGATCTCTTCTTTATATTTAGCTGTGGAGTCTGTTCTGCCAGTCATTGGGGGTGTTTTCTGGGTTATTTGCACTGATACGGGTGTTATCTAGTTGTATCCACTGGATGAGGTAAGCTTAGGGTCTTCCTATTTCACCATCTTTCCCAGAAATGAGACTTTTTAATATCCTTTGTAATAGACTGGCAGTCTCTTAAGTAAATGGGTTTCCTGAGTCTTGTGAGCTTTTTTTTTTTAAAGATTTTTATTTATTCATTTGATAGACAGAGATCACAAGTAGGCAGGGAGGCAGGCAGAGAGAGAGGAAGGGAAGCAGGCTCCCTGCCGAGCAGAGAGCCTGACGACGACGTGGGGCTCCATCCTAGACCCTGAGATCATGACCCGAGCCGAAGGCAGAGGCTTAACCCACTGAGCCACCCAGGTGCCCCTTGTGAGCTTCTCTAGCAAGTTAAACCCTCTACGGGAATCCTGGGAACTTCTTAATTTCTAATTGACCTCTGAAGTGGAGGGCAGTCTTGTGGGACTGATTCCTTAACCTATGGAATCTGATTCTGTCTCCAGGTAGTGTCATAATTAAATTCTTATTTGTCTGAAAATCTGCCCCCTGTAACATACACATACACATTGAAATGAGGTTCAGAATCTGTTACTATTGTAAATGAAATGGTTTTCTTAATTTCATTTTTGGACTGTTCATTGTTAGTATATAAAAACATGATTTGTTTTGCTGAAGTTGTTTATTAGTTCTTTTTTTTAATATTTTTTCCATTTTATTTATTTTTCAGCATAACAGTATTCATTGTACTTGCACAACACCCAGTGCTCCATGCAAAACGTGCCCTCCCCATTACCGACCACCTGTTCCCCCAACCTCCCACCCCTGACCCTTCAAAACCCTCAGGTTGTTTTTCAGAGTCCATAGTCTCTTATGGTTCGCCTCCCCTTCCAAATTTTTTTTTAATAAACATATAATGTATTTTTATTCCCAGGGGTACAGGTCTGTGAATCGCCAGGTTTACACACTTCACAGCACTCACGATAGCACATACCCTCCCCAATGTCCATAGCCCCCTCCCCCTCTCCCAATCCCACCTCCCCCCAGCAACCCCCAGTTTGTTTTGTGAGATTAAGAGTCATTTATGGTTTGTCTCCCTCCCAATCCCATCTTGTTTCATTTATTCTTCTCCTATCCCCCTACCCCCCCATGTTGCTTCTCCACGTCCTCATATCAGGGAGAGCATATGATAGTTGTCCTTCTCCGATTGACTTATTTCACTAAGCATGATACGCTCTAGTTCCATCCACGTCATTGCAAATGGCAAGATTTCATTTCTTTTGATGGCTGCATAGTATTCCATTGTGTATATATACCACATCTTCTTTATCCATTCATCTGTTGATGGACATCTAGGTTCTTTCCGTAGTCTGGCTATTGTAGACATTGCTGCTATAAACATTCGGGTACACGTGCCCCTTCGGATCACTACGTTTGTATCTTTAGGGTAAATACCCAGTAGTGCAATTGCTGGGTCATAGGTTAGTTCTATTTTCAACATTTTGAGGAACCTCCATGCTGTTTTCCAGAGTGGTTGCACCAGTTTGCATTCCCACCAACAGTGGAGGAGGGTTCCCCTTTCTCCACATCCTCGCCAGCATCTGTCATTTCCTGACTTGTTAATTTTAGCCATTCTGACTGGTGTGAGGTGATATCTCATAGTGGTTTTGATTTGTATTTCCCTGATGCTGAGTGACGTGGAGCACTTTTTCATGTATCTGTTGGCCATCTGGATGTCTTCTTTGCAGAAATGTCTGTTCATGTCCTCTGCCCATTTCTTGATTGGATTGTTTGTTCTTTGGGTGTTGAGTTTGCTAAGTTCCTTATAGATTTTGGATACTAGCCCTTTATCTGATATGTCGTTTGCAAATATCTTCTCCCATTCTGTCAGTTGTCTTTTGGTTTTGTTAACTGTTTCCTTTGCTGTGCAAAAGCTTTTGATCTTGATGAAATCCCAATAGTTCATCTTTGCCCTTGCTTCCCTCGCCTTTGCCGTTGTTCCGAGGAAGATGTTGCTGCGGCTGAGGTCGAAGAGGTTGCTGCCTGTGTTCTCCTCAAGGATTTTGATGGTTTCCTTTCTCACATTGAGGTCCTTCATCCATTCTGAGTCTATTTTCGTGTGTGGTGTAAGGAAATGGTCCAATTTCATTTTTCTGCATGTGGCTGTCCAATTTTCCCAGCACCATTTATTGAAGAGGCTGTCTTTTTTCCATTGGACATTCTTTCCTGCTTTGTCAAAGATTAGTTGACCATAGAGTTGAGGGTCTATTTCTGGGCTCTCTATTCTGTTCCATTGATCTATGTGTCTGTTTTTGTGCCAGTACCATGCTGTCTTGATGATGACAGCTTTGTAATAGAGCTTGAAGTCCGGAATTGTGATGCCACCAACTTTGGCTTTCTTATTCAATATTCCTTTGGCTATTCAAGGTCTTTTCGGGTTCCATATAAATTTGAGGATTATTTGTTCCATTTCTTTGAAAAAAATGGATGGTATTTTGATAGGGATTGCATTAATTGTGTAGATTGCTTTAGGTAGCATAGACATTTTCACAATATTGATCCTTCCAATCCAGGAGCATGGAACATTTTTCCATTTCTTTGTGTCTTCCTCAATTTCTTTCATAAGTACTTTATGGTTTCCTGCATATAGATTCTTAGCCTCTTTGGTTAGGTTTATTCCTAGGTATCTTATAGTTTGGGGTGCAATTGTAAATGGGATTGACTCCTAAATTTCTTTTTCTTCTGTCTTGTTGTTGGTGTACAGAAATGCAACTGATTTCTGTGCATTGATTTTATATCCTGACACTTTACTGAATTCCTGGACAAGTTCTAGCAGTTTGGGAGTGGAGTCTTTTGGGTTTTCCACATATAGTATCATATCATCTGCGAAGAGTGATAGTTTGACTTCTTCTTTGCCAATTTGGATGCCTTTAATTTCTTTTTGTTGTCTGATTGCTGAGGCTAGGACTTCTAGTACTATGTTGAATAGCAGTGGTGATAATGGACATCCCTGCCGTGTTCCTGACCTTAATGGAAAAGCTTTCAGTTTTTCTCCATTGAGAATGATATTTGCGGTGGGTTTTTCATAGATGGCTTTGATAATATTGAGGTATGTGCCCTCTATCCCTACACTTTGAAGAGTTTTGATCAGGAAGGGATGCTGTACTTTGTCAAATGCTTTTTCAGCATCTATGGAGAGTATCATATGGTTCTTGTTCTTTCTTTTATTAATGTGTTGTATCACACTGATTGATTTGCGGATGTTGAACCAACCCTGCAGCCCTGGAATAAATCCCACTTGATCGTGGTGAATAATCCTTTTAATGTACTGTTGAATCCTATTGGCTAGTATTTTGGCGAGAATTTTTGCATCTGTGTTCATCAAGGATATTGGTCTGTAGTTCTCTGTTTTGGTGGGATCCCTGTCTGGTTTTGGGATCAAGGTGATGCTGGCCTCATAAAATGAGTTTGGAAGTTTTCTTTCCATTTCTATTTTTTGGAACAGTTTCAGGAGAATAGGAATTAGTTCTTCTTTAAATGTTTGGTAGAATTCCCCTGGGAAGCCGTCTGGCCCTGGGCTTTTGTTTGTTTGGAGATTTTTGATGACTGTTTCAATCTCCTTACTGGTTATGGGCCTGTTCAGGTTTTCTATTTCTTCCTGGCTCAGTTGTGGTAATTTATATGTCTCTAGGAATGCATCCATCTCTTCCAGATTGTCAAATTTGTTGGCGTAGAGTTGCTCATAGTATGTTCTTATAATTGTCTGTATTTCTTTGGTGTTAGTTGTGATCTCTCCTCTTTCAGTCATGATTTCATTTATTTGGGTCCTTTCTCTTTTCTTTTTGATGAGTCTGGCCAGGGGTTTATCAATCTTATTGATTCTTTCAAAGAACCAGCTCCTAGTTTCATTGATTTTTTTCTATTGTTTTTTTGGTTTCTATTTCATTGATTTCTGCTCTGATCTTTATGATTTCTCTTGTCCTGCTGGGTTTAGGGTTTCTTTCTTGTTCTTTCTCCAGCTCCTTTACGTGTAGGGTTAGGTTGTGTACTTGAGACCTTTCTTGTTTCTTGAGAAAGGCTTGTACCGCTATATATTTTCCTCTCAGGACTGCCTTTGCTGTGTCCCACAGATTTTGAACCATTGTGTTTTCATTATCATTTGTTTCCATGAATTTTTTCAATTCTTCTTTAATTTCCTGGTTGACCCATTCATTCTTTAGAAGGATGCTGTTTAGTCTCCATGGATTTGGGTTCTTTCCAGCTTTCCTCTTGTGATTGAGTTCTAGCTTCAGAGCATTGTGGTCTGAAAATATGCAGGGAATAATCCTAATCTTTTGATACCGGTTGAGACCTGATTTGTGACCCAGGATGTGATCTATTCTGGAGAAGGTTCCATGTGCACTAGAGAAGAATGTGTATTCTGTTGCTTTGGGATGAAATGTTCTGAATAGATCTGTGATGTCCATCTGGTCCAGTGTGTCATTTAAGGCCTTTATTTCCTTGTTGATCTTTTGCTTGGATGATCTGTCCATTTCAGTGAGGGGAGTGTTAAAGTCCCCTACTATTATTGTATTATTATTGATGTGTTTCTTTGATTTTGTTATTAATTGGTTGATATAGTTGGCTGCTCCCACGTTGGGGGTATAGATATTTAAAATTGTTAGATCTTCTTGTTGGACAGACACTTTGAGTAGGATATACTGTCCTTCCTCATCTCTTATTATAGTCTTTGGCTTAAAATCTAATTGATCTGATATAAGGATTGCCACCCCAGCTTTCTTCTGATGCCCATTAGCATGGTAAATTGTTTTCCACCCCCTCACTTTAAATCTGGAGGTGTCTTCGCATCTAAAATGAGTTTCTTGTAGGCAACATACTGATGGGTTTTGTTTTGTTATCCATTCTGATACCCTGTGTCTTTTGATTGGGGCATTTAGCCCATTAACATTCAGGGTAACTATTGAGAGATATGAATTTAGTGCCATTATTAGCCTGTAAGTTGACTGTTACTGTATATTGTCTCTGTTCCTTTCTGATCTATTACTTTTAGGCTCTCTCTTTGCTTAGAGGACCCCTTTCAGTATTTCCTGTAGAGCTGGTCTGGTGTTTGCAAATTCTTTCAGTTTTTGTTTGTCCTGGAAGCTTTTTATCTCTCCTTCTATTTTTAATGATAGCCTAGCTGGATAGAGTATTCTTGGCTGCATGTTTTTCTCATTTAGTGCTCTGAATATATCATGCCAGCTCTTCCTGGCCTGCCAGGTCTCTGTGGATAAGTCTGCTGCAAATCTAATATTTTTACCATTGTATGTTACAGACTTCTTTTCCCGGGCTGCTTTCAGGATTTTCTCTTTGTCACTAAGACTTGTCAATTTTACTATTAGGTGATGGGGTGTGGACCTATTCTTGTTGACTTTGAGGGGGGTTCTCTGCATCTCCTGAATTTTGATGCTTGTTCCCTTTGCCATATTAGGGAAATTCTCTCCAATAATTCTCTCCAATGGACCTTCTGCTACCCTCTCTGTTTCTTCTTCTTCTGGAATCCCAATTATTCTAATGTTGTTTCGTCTTATGGTGTCACTTATCTCTCGAATTCTCCCCTCATGGTCCAGTAGCTGTTTGTCCATCTTTTGTTCGCCTTCTTTATTCTCTGTCATTTGGTCTTCTATATCACTAATTCTTTCTTCTGCCTCATTTATCCTAGCAGTGAGAGCCTCCATTTTTGATTGCACCTCATTAATAGCTTTTTTGATTTCAACTTGGTTAGATTTTAGTTCTTTAATTTCTCCAGAAAGGGCTTTAATATCTCCAGAGAGGATTTCTCTAATATCTTCCATGCCTTTTTCGAGCCCGGCTAGAACGTTGAGAATCGTCATTCTGAACTCTTGATCTGACATATTACAAATGTCTGTGTTGATTAGGTCCCTAGCCTTCGGTACTGTCTCTTGTTCTTTTGTTTGTGGTGATTTTTTCCGCCTTGTCATTTTGTCCAGATAAGAGGATATGAAGGAGCAAATAAAATACTAAAAGGGTGGCAAAGACCCCAGAAAAATGCACTGTAACCAAATGAGAAGAGACCCCAAATTGTGGGGGGGAGAAAGGGGATAAAAAGAGGTTCAGAAAAAAAGAGAAAAAAATTTAAAAAATAAAACAAATAAAGAAAAAATATAAAAAAGAAAGAAAAAATATATATATTTAGATAAACTAGTCAAAAAACGTTAAAAAAGAAAAGGGTAAAAGCTTTAAAATTTTAGCAGAAGAAGAAAAAAGAAAAAAGAAAAAAAATTGAAAAAAGAAAAAAAATTGAAGTAGCCGCAAGACTAAAGAATCATGGGGAGAAAGCCATGAGTTCCGTGCTTTGCTTTCTCCTCCTTTGGAATTGCGCTGCTGTCTTAGTAGTTGAACCTACTTTCCTTGATAGACGAACTTCGTCCTGGCTGGATATTTTGTTGATCTTCTGGGGGAGGGGCCTGTTGTAGTGACTCTCAAGTGTCTTTGCCCGAGGCGGGATTGCAGTGCCCTTACCGGCGGCCGTACTAAGTAATCGGCTCGGGTTCGCTTTTGGGAGCTTCTGTTCCCTGAACGCTTTCCGTAGAGTTCCGGAGGACGGGAATGAAAATGGCAGCCTCCTAGTCTCCGGCCTGGAGGAGCCGAGAGCCTGGGGCCCCACTCCTCAGTGTGCCCCCAGAGGACAGCACCCAATCACTCCCGTATCCCCAGCCTCTAGCCGCGCTCCGAGCTCACCCAGCCCGCGACCAGTTCAAGGTAACCTCGAGCTGAGAGTTCAGTCCTCGGCTCTGTCTCTGCAGCCGGCTTCTCTGTTCTAATACCTGCGAGCTCTGGACACTCCGACACCCCCGATCCTTCTGTGACCCTGCGGGACCTGGGGCCACGCTGACCCCTCGTAGGCTTCACCCTGGTTTAGCCTCTGGAGCAATGTCCCTCAGTGGAAGAGACTTTTAAAAGTCCTCATTTTGTGCTCCGCTCCTCCGCCGCTTGCCGGGAGCCGGCCCCTACCCCCGCGGTCTATCTTCCTGTCGTTTTAGATTCACTTCTCCTTTCAGAAAGTGGCTGTCCTACCTTTCAGAAAGTGGCTGATTTTCTGTTTCTAGAGTTGCTGTTCTTCTTCTCTTCACTCTCCCGTTGGATTTATAGGTGTTTGCAATGTTTAGATAAGATATCGAGCTGATCTCCTGCTACCTGATGTAGTCTCAGCCTGCTACTTCTCCGCCATCTTGACTCCTCTGATATTAGTTCTTTTTTTAAAAAAAGATTTTATTTATTTATTTGACAGAGAGAGATCACAAGTAGGCAGAGAGACAGGCAGAGAGAGAGGGGAAGCAGGCTCCCTGCTGAGCAGAGAGCCCAATGCGGGACTCGATCCCAGGACCCTGAGATCATGACCTGAGCTGAAGGCAGAGGCTTAACCCACTGAGCCACCCAGGCGCCTCTAGTTCTAATTGATATTTTTACCAATTCCATTTGAATAGTCTGTATTTAAGATTATGTCATCTACAAATATAGTTTTTTCCCCCGTTTTTAAAGATTTTATTTATTCCTTTGAGAGATAGAGAGAGTGAACGAGAGAGAGAGGACATGAGTATCGGGGAGAGACATGGGGCTTGATCCCAGGACCTGGAGATCATGACCTGAGCCGAACGCAGATGCTTAACAATGTGAGCCACCCAGGTGCCTCAAATATGATTTTTCTACTTCCTTTCCAACCTGGATACCTTCTATTTCATTTTTACTACTGCTGCTCCTGCTGCTGCTACTACTACTACTAGTACTACTACTACTATTACTTCCTCTTCTTCTTCTCCTTCTCCTCCTTTCCTTCTCTGTCTTCCTCTTTCTCTTCCCTGGCTAGAATCTCCAATATAATGTTGAATAGAACTGGTGAGAGTGGACATCCTTGTCTCATTCTTGAATTATGGGGAAATTATTCAGTCATCTCTACTAAGTATGAAGTGGACTGTACGTTTTTCATAGGTGCTCTATAACCAGGTTGAAGAAATTTCCTCTATTCCAACTTTGTTGAGTGTTTTAATAATGAAAATTGTTGGATTTTTGTCAAATTCATTTCTATCAACTGAGATACTATGTTATTTATCTCCTTTATTCTATTTTTTAGAGGGGAATGGGCAAGGGACAGAGAAAGAAGGAGAGAGAATATATTAAGCAGGCTCCATGCCGAGCACAGAACCCAACATGGGGCTCTATCTCAGGACCCTGATGAGATCATGACCTGAACTGAAATTGAGAGTTGGGTATTTAACCAACTGAGTAACCCAGGTGCCCCACTCTCCTTTATTCTATTGATGTAAAGCATGACATTGATTTTCATGTCAAACCATCCATGCATTTCTTTTTTTAAGATTTTATTTATTTATTTGAGAAAGAGAGAGGAAGCCAGAGAGAAAGAACATGAGCAGGGGAAAAGGGAGAGGGAGAAGCAGACTCCCCTGAACAGGGAGCCTGATGTGGGGCTTGATCCCAGAACCTTGGAATAATTACCCGAGCTGAAGGCAGATGCTTAACCTACTGAGCCACCCAGATGCCCTCACCCATGCATTTCTGAAGTAAATCTCCTTGGTCATAATATATAATTCATTTTATATGTTTCTTTAATATTCCCTTGCTTACACTTGCTTTGTTTTTTTGTTCTTCTCTTTCCAGTATCTTGAGAGGAAAGGTTAATGATTTGACATCTTTCTTCTTTTTAATATAAGTGTTTATAGCTATAAATTTTATAGTAAGCACTGCTTTAGCTACATGCCCTGTTTTTTGTGTTGTATATTCATTTTCATTAATCTATAAGTGTTTTCTAATTTCCCTTGTGATTTCTCATTTTACCCATTTACTACTTAGTAGTGTGTTTATTTTCTGCATACTTGTGAATTTCTAAACTTTATTTCCATTAGTAATTTCTAGTATCATTCCATGTGGTCGTAGAACATACTCTATGATTTTAGTTCTTTCCAGTTTATTGAGGATTATTTTATGGATTAGCATAGAGTCTATGCGAGAGAATATTCTATGTCTACTTGAGAAGAATGTGTTTTCTGCTGTTGTTGGATGGAGTGTTCTATAGAGGTATGTTAGATCTAATTAATTTGTAGCGTTGTCCAAGTCTTGTATGTCCTTATTGATTTTTCTGCCTAGTTCTAACATTATTGAAAGTAAGATATTGGATTCTCCAACTATTATTGTTGAATTGTTTATTTCTCCTTTCAATTTTGTCATTGTGTTACATATACTTTGGGGGCTCTATTGTTAGGTACATATATGTTTATAATGGTTATACCTTCCCAATGGATTGGACTTTTTATCATTATAAAATGTCCTTCATCATTTCTAGTATCATTTTTTGCTCTGAAATATATTTTATCTGATGCTTAGGTAGCCACTAAAGCATCCTCATTATGTTTTTCATCTTTTCACTTTTGACTTATTTGTGTCTTGAATATAATATGTATCTTCTATAGGTGGTATACTGTTGAATTTTCCTTTTTTTAAAAATCCAGTTTGCATTCAGTCTTTTGATTAGGCTATCGGATCAGTTTACATGTAATGTTTTTATTGATGTAGTGGATTTATGTCTGCCATTTTACTGTTTTAATGTCTCATACATATTTTGTTCATATATTCCTTTGCTGCTTTCTTTTCTATTAAATGCTGTCATCATTATTATCATTATACATATTACATCTGTTAAAAACCCAATAATAGATTGTTCCAATAATTACCTTATGAAGCTTTGTCTTTTAAAGAGGTTGAGAGAAGAAGGAGAATATGCATACATTTATAGAGTTTGTTATATTCACCTTCTTGGGTGCAGTTTTTGGTTCTCTTTATTTGCTTTTGTGGATTTAAGTTACCATTTTTTATCATTTCCTTACTCTATTTTAGCTTTGCTTTTACCTCCGTTCTTTGTGATTTTATTATAAAATATGTTTCCTTATGGTACAAAACCCCAAATGCAATTATATACATATTGTTTTACACAATTGTTTTTTTTTACATCAGAAGAACAAACAAGAAATATGCATTTATACTCTTTTATAATTACATAATTACGTTGCAAGAGAGTTGAATTTTTCATGTGAATTTGAATTACTGTTTGTGTTCAGTTGCTTTCAGCCTGAAGAAGTCCTTTAGTGTTTTTTATTTGTTGCAAGATGAACATGAATCTTACCTATGCAATTTAAATCATCTTTGAGGGTGGATCCAGACAAAGTTGATTTAAAAAAAATCATACTGTGTTATTTTAATAATAAACCAGGAGCTATAACCTCTGGACTAGGGTTTTCTGAGGTCCCTTGTGGTTCTGACATTCTGTGATACTGTAAGAGTGATGTTACCCCTGAGATTTTTAACCCATGTTAGACTACATATTCCTGACTTGTCAGTATGGCATAGATCTGTAGATCTCGAAGTATATTCCCTAGACCAGCATCACTGGCCACAACATTAGAAATGCAAATTCTCAGCTACTACTTCACACCTACTAAATCAGAAACTGTAGGGGTGGGGCGCAGAAGACTTTTTAACAAGCTTCATCTTTCCTATTGATTTTGATGCACTTTAAAGTTTGAGAACTACTGTCATAGGGAAAGAGCATTATGGGCTTTGTGGTAGGAAGACTTCCAGTGAGTTTTGGAGCTCTCACTGCGCAGGTCTGGGTTGTTGCTGGGCAACTTATCTCCTTTGAGACACTTTTATCTTTTTTTCTAAGGAGAAGAATATTTGCTCTTTATAACTCACATAGTTGTTGTGAGACTAATCAGAGACAAACAAGCTCCTTTGTAAACTATTAAGCCTGTTTGTACATATAGGCCATCATTATAGACTAAGGAAACTAAAATTTACTGAGCATCTGTTATAGGCCAGGAACTCTGTATGTTATCTCATTTAGTGCCTAGCCACATTATAAGTAGTGTTAGAATTATTAGCCCTTCAGTTTAGTTTTCCAACTGCATTAGAATCTAAACACTGAAATCCAACCTTAAAATCCAATTACATCAAAATCCAACTAAATCAAAATGCATCTATATAAAAATCTAACTACATAAAAATACAGTTATATAAAATTTCAGGATTGAGAGCTAGAGAAAGAATGCTGTTCATTAAAATACTAGGAGAATTTTGTTGCATTCTCTCACCTCCTCACCTAGAAAAGCACATCAGGTCTTGTCCTATCAGTAGTTAGAGCATGTTAATACTTAGCTCTGACACTACAGTAATTACTTATGTGACGTATAGGAAATCATGTTGCCTCCTTTGACTTGAATCTTTTCATTTAAAAATAAGCAGTTTTGCCAAAAAACAAATAAACAAAAACAACAGCAACAAAAAACCTAAAAAAGTCTTTTGCACTTTAGTCTGTTAGTTTAAGATGTGCAGTTAGGTGTGAAATTTAATGATTGTTATAAGCTATTAAAACTGGTTTCCTTTTGAACTTTAAGAATTAGAGAAGCAGTATCTTTTTGGATTGGATTAACTATCAATGTCAGTTTAGAACTGATTGGATTATATTGGAACTGATTAGAAAATACCAGTTGAGTTAGCTAAAATTTCCCTGTTAGTGTTGGTCCTTAGGAGTGTGATAAAAGACTTTTAAAACTCAGGGGTGGGGGTTCTCAAATTAATGACATATTTATTTTCTGATAGATACTCACTGTTAATATGAACATAAAATTCAGCTATTTTGTCACAGCCCTTTCATATGTGTGTGTGTGTGTGTGTGTGTACGTGTACAAACAGGTGTATATGCTTGAAAGTGCCAATCTTACTAACTGCATATTGTTATATTTTATCACATTTACATGCATTTCTTGGTCACATTATATGTACTGTAATTGTGATTTAACAGGAGCCAGAATGTCAGCTTAAAGTTGCAGCATTTTAGTTCCTTTTTCTAAGTTTGACTGGACCTAGAAGTAGAAGCTAGTCAGTGATAGAGTAGTCCGTCTCTGAAATATTTTGTTTTCCTGTGCTAAAGACAGAAATATGCCCCCAAAGAAAATCTGCTATTGTTTCTACATCCAGACAGCAGAATCTGTTTTGCTTTACCTCCTGTAGATCTCTTTACAGGCATAGCAGCAGCCTATATTCTTATGATTTGAAGGCTTTAAGCTCTCTGTTTTTTAAACAGTTTCCACCAATGAGCAATTAGGATAGGAGAAAAAGTGGGGAGCTTATAAAGATTTTCCCTCAGTCCTTTTTGGCTTAGAAGTCTCCTTCTTTGTTCTCTCAAAGGCTGAGTTTTTTACAGAGGCTGTGCCGGGGGTGGGGGTGTGTGTGGGGTGTGTGTGGGTGTGTGTGTGGGAGGGATTGGAGTTTTCCCTTGAGAATCAGAGAATGGCCCAGTACTCAGTAAATCTGAAAAAGACAAGTTTTTCAGATGTTAATTTTAAGACTAAGCAGGACCGCAAGCAGGATATTTATACTGCTTAAATATCAAAGCAGTATAAACTTTCTCTGGCCTATGGGCCAGATACTCACTGTTGGTGATAACTTTAAGAAGGGATCTCAAAGATAGAATTCCACCAGAAAGTGTTTCACTGAACTTGGAATTCCATACAACTTCCAAAGGTCACAATAAGCCAAAAAATGCTGGTGCCTATTTGGGTGCCAGGTTTTCAGATTTTCTCTGAGTTTTTCTCTATGTCCCTGATGCAGCTGCTAGTGAGTACTGAACTGCTAGTTGCTGCCACAAGTGTGTAGGAAACTTGGGGAAAAAAAAGTTACTTGCTTTGGAATGAGAATAGCAGACACAGGGAAAAGAAACCAACCACACTTCTTTTTTATTATTACTATTAGCGGTAGTAGTACTATTCTTTTTTTTTTTATTTGTTTATTTACAGCATAACAGTGTTCATTGTTTTGGCATCACACCCAGTGCTCCATGCAGTACATGCCTTCCCTATTACCCACCACCTGGTTCCTCAACCTCCCCCCCCCACCCCGTCCCTTCAAAACCCTCTGGTTGTTTTTCAGAGTCCATAGACTGTCATGGTTCATCTCCCCTTCCAGTTTCCCTCAACTCCCTCTCCTCTCCATCTCCCCATGTCCTCCATGTTATTTGTTATGCTCCACAAATAAGTGAGACCATATGATACTTGACTCTCTCTGTTTGACTTATTTCGCTCAGCATAATTTCTTCCAGTCCCATCCATGTTGCTACAAAAGTTGGGTATTCATCCTTTCTGATGGAGGCATAATACTCCATTGTGTATATGGACCACATCTTCCTTATCCATTGATCCATTGAAAGGCATCTTGGTTCTTCTTGGTTCTTTCCACAGTTTGGCGACCGGAGCCATTGCTGCAATAAACATTGGGGTACAGATGGCCCTTCTTTTCACTACATCTGTATCTTCGGGGTAAATACCCAGCATTACAATTGCAGGGTCATAGGGAAGCTCTATTCTTAATTTCTTCAGGAATATCCACACTGTTCTCCAAAGTGGCTGCACTAACTTGCATTCCCACCAACAGTGGAAGAGGGTTCCCCTTTCTCCACATCCTCTCCAACACACGTTGTTTCCTGTCTTGCTAATTTTGGCCATTCTAACTGGTGTCAGGTGCTATCTCAATGTAGTTTTAATTTGGGAATCTCCCTGATGGCTAGTGATGATGAGCATTTTTTCATGTGTCTGATAGCCATTTGTATGTCTTCATTGGAGAAGTGTCTATTCATATCTCCTGCCGATTTTTTGATATGATTATCTGTTTTGTGTGTGTTGGGTTTGAGAAGTTCTTTATAGATCCTGGATATCAACCTTTTGTCTGTACTGTCATTTGCAAATATCTTCTCCCATTCCGTGGGTTGCCTTTTTGTTTTGTTGACTGTTTCCTTTGCTGTGCAGAAGCTTTTGATCTTGATGAAGTCCCAAAAGTTCATTTTCGCTTTTGTTTCCTTGGCCTTTGGAGACATATCTTGAAAGAAGTTGCTGTGGCTGATATCGAAGAGGTTACTGCCTATGTTCTCCTCTAGGATTCTGATAGATTCCTGTCTCACGTTGAGGTCATCTATCCATTTCGAGTTGATCTTTGTGTACGGTGTAAGAGAATGGTCGAGTTTCATTCTTCTACATATCGCTGTCCAGTTTTCCCAGCACCATTTATTGAAGAGACTGTCTTTTTTCCATCGAATATTTTTTCCTGTTTTGTCGAAGATTATTTCACCATAGAGTTGAGGGTCCATATCTGGGCTGTCCACTCTGTTCCACTGGTCTATGTGTCTGTTTTTATGCCAGTACCACGCTGTCTTGGTGATCACAGCTTTGTAGTAAAGCTTGAAATCGGGTAACGTGATGCCGCCAGTTTTGTTTTTGTTTTTCTATATTTCCTTAGCAATTCGGGGTCTATTCTGATTCCATACAAATTTTAGGATTATTTGCTCCAGCTCTTTGAAAAATACCGGTGGAATTTTGATTGGAATGGCATTAAAAGTATAGATTGCTCTAGGCAGTATAGACATTTTAACAATGTTTATTCTTCCAATCCAAGAGCATGGAACATTCTTCCATCTTTTTGTGTCTTCTTCAATTTCTTTCATGAGTGTTCTGTAGTTCCTCGAGTACAGGTCCTTTACCTCTTTGGTTAGGTTTATTCCCAGGTATCTTATGGTTCTTGGTGCTATAGTAAATGGAATCGATTCTCTAATTTCCCTTTCTGTATTTTCATTGTTAGTGTATAAGAAAGCCACTGATTTCTGTACATTGACTTTGTATCCTGCCACGTTACTGAATTGCTGTATGAGTTCTAGTAGTTTGGGGGTGGAGTCTTTGGGGTTTTCCATATAAAGAATCATGTCATCTGCGAAGAGAGAGAATTTTACTTCTTCCTTGCCAATTTGGATACCTTTTATTTCTCTTTGTTGTCTGATTGCCGTGGCTAGAACTTTTAATACTATGTTGAACAAGTGGTGAGAGTGGGCATCCTTGTCGTGTTCCTGATCTCAAGGGGAAGGCTGCAAGCTTTTTCCCATTGAGGATGATATTTGCTGTGGGTCTTTCATAGACAGATTTTATGAAGTTCAGGAATGTTCCCTCTATCCCTATACTTTGAAGCGTTCTCATCAGGAACGGATGCTGGATTTTGTCAAATGCTTTTTCTGCATCCATTGAGAGGACCATGTGGTTCTTCTCTCTTCTCTTATTGATTTGTTCTATCACATTGATTGATTTGTGAATGTTGAACCAACCTTGCAACCCAGGGATGAATCCCACCTGGTCATGGTGGATAATCTTTTTAATGTGCTGCTGGATCCTGTTTGCTAGGATCTTGTTGAGAATCTTCGCATCCATATTCATCAGTGATATTGGTCTGAAATTCTCCTTTTTGTAGGGTCTTTGCCTGGTTTGGGGATCAGGGTAATGCTGGCTTCATAAAAAGAGTCTGGAAGTTTTCCTTCTGCTTCAATTTTTTGGAACAGCTTCAGGAGAATTGGTGTTATTTCTTCTTTGAAAGTTTGGTATAATTCCCCAGGGAATCCGTCAGGTCCTGGGCTCTTGTTTTTTGGGAGGTTTTTGATCACTGCTTCAATCTCGTTACTAGACATCGGTCTATTCAGGTTGTCAATTTCTACCTGGTTCAATTTTGGGAGTTTGTAGTTTTCCAGGAATGCATCCATTTCATCTAGGTTGCTTAGCTTATTGGCATATAACTGTTGGTAATAATTTCTGATGATTGTTTCTATTTCCTTGGTGTTAGTCGTGCTCTCTCCCTTTTCATTCATAATTTTATTAATTTGGGCTTTCTCTCTTTTCTTTTGGATTAGTGTGGCCAATGGTTTATTGATCTTATTGATTCTTTCAAAAAACCAGCTTCTAATTTCATTGCTACGTTCTACTGTATCTCTCGTTTCCACCTCATTGATCTCTGCTCTAATCTTGATTATTTCCCTTCTTGCATGTGGAGTTGGTTTGATTTGTTGTTGATTCTCCAGTTCTTTAAGGTGTAGAGACAGCTGGTGTATTCTGGATTTTTCAATTTTTTTGAGGGAGGCTTGGATGGCTATGTATTTCCCTCTTAGAACCTCCTTTGCTGTATCCCATAGGTTTTGGACCGAAGTGCCTTCATTCTCATTGGTTTCCATGAATTGTTTAAGTTCATCTTTGATCTCCTGGTTGATCCAAGCATTCTTAAGCAAGGTGGTCTTTAGCTTCCAGGTGTTTGAGTTCCTTCTGAACTTTTCCTTGTGATTGAGTTCCAGTTTCAAAGCATTGTGATCTGAGAATATGCAGGGAATAATGTCAGTCTTTTGGTATTGGTTGAGTCCTGCTTTGTGACCCAGTATGTGGTCTATTCTGGAGAAGGTTCCATGTGCACTTGAGAAGAATGAGTATTCTGTTGTTTTAGGGTGGAATGTTCTGTATATGTCTATGAGGTCCATCTGGTCCAATGTTTCATTCAATGCTCTTATTTCTTTATTAATTTTCTGCTTCGATGATCTGTCTATTTCTGAGAGAGGCGTATTAAGATCTCCTACTATTATTGTCTTCATATCAATATGACTCTTTATCTTGATTAATAGTTTTCTTATGTAATTGGGTACTCCCATATTGGGGGCATAGATATTCACATTTGTTAGATCATCTTGGTGGATAGTCCCTTTAAGAATTATGTAGTGTCTGGGCGCCTGGGTGGCTCAGTGCTTTAAGCCGCTGCCTTCGGCTCAGGTCATGATCTCAGGGTCCTGGGATCGAGTCCCGCATCGGGCTCTCTGCTCGGCAGGGAGCCTGCTTCCCTCTCTCTCTCTCTGCCTGCCTCTCTGCCTACTTGTGATCTCTCTCTGTCAAATAAATAAATAAAATCTTAAAAAAAAAAGAATTATGTAGTGTCCTTCTGTATCTCTGACTACAGTCTTTAGTTTAAAATCTAATTTATCTGATATGAGAATCAGTACCCCGGCCTTCTTTTGAGGCCCACTGGCATGAAAGATGCTTCTCCATCCCTTCACTTTCAGTCTGGGTGTATCCTTAGGTTCAAAATGGGTCTCTTGTAGACAACATATGGTTGGGTCCTGTCGTTTTATCCAATCTGCAACCCTGTGTCGTTTTATGGGGGCATTTAGGCCATTCACATTGAGAGTGATTATTGAGAGATAGGCTTTTATTGACATCGTGTTACCTTTGAAGTCTTTCTGTCTGTAGATTGTTTCTATATTTCTGTTCAATTATATTCTTAGGATTTTTTCTCTTTTATAGGAACCCCCTTGATATTTCCTGCAGTGTCGGCTTGGTGGTTGCATAGTCTTTTAAGCCTTGCCGGTCTTGGAAACTCTTTATCTCTCCATCCATTTTAAATGTCAGTCTTGCTGGATAGAGTATTCTTGGTTGCATGTTCTTCTCATTTAGTACTCTGAATATATTTTGCCAGCCCTTCCTGGCTTGCCAGGTCTCTGTGGAAAGGTCTGACATTATTCTAATGGGCTTTCCTCTGTATGTAAGGAGCTTCTTTGTCCTAGCTGCTTTTAAGAGGGTCTGTCGTGAAACATAATTCCTCATTCTAACTATAAGGTGTCGTGAGGACTTTCGAGAATCTAAAATCTTGGGAGGAAATCTCTCTGCCTCTAGTACATGAACGTTGTTTCCATTCGTGAGATTGGGAAAATTTTCATAGACAACTTCTTCCACTATATCTTCTAGACTTCTTTCTTTTTCCTCCCCTTCAGGGATTCCAATAATTCTGACGTTGGAACGTTTCATGGCATCACTTATTTCCCTGATTCTGTTTTCGTGGCTTCTGAGCTGTTTGTTCCAGGCTTCCTCCTGATCCTTTCTCTCTATCTGTTTGTCCTCCAGATCACTAATTCTATCTTCTGTCTCAGTTACCCTAGCTTTTAGAGAATTTAGATTAGATTGGAACTCATTGAGAGCATTTTGAACATCATCCCTGGTGGCTTTCAGTTCTGCCCTATTCAATTCTGTTTGGTCATTCATGGCTTTCTCCAACCTAGCTATTGCCTGGATAATTGTTAGTCTGAATTCCTTTTCTGACATATTGTCTATGTCGATAGCCATTAGCTCTGTTGCAGAAGGCCCATCCTCTGTATTTTTCTTCTGTTTGGTATTCCTCCTCCTAGTCATTTTGGTAAGAGATGACTGAACAGATGCAGCGGGACTTATCGATTGTGGTGCAGTCAAGGTGCACCCTGGAACGCTTCTGTGCAATCAGGATTCCCCACCCAAATGAGAGAAAAAAGAAAAGAAAAAGAAATAGAGAAGAAGAAAGAAAAAAGGGGGAAAAGAAAAAAGGAAAAAAAAAGAGAGAGAGAGAGAGAAATAGGAAAAAAGGGGAAGATAAAAGAGAAGGCTCAGCCCAAATGGGCCACAAGGTAAGATTTGTGAAGTATACAAACAAAAACAGACAAACAAAAGACTGATAAAAGTATATGAGTAGAGAAAAAAAAATATATATAAGCAAAAAAAAAAAAAGGAAGAACATCATCAGAAAGAACCCCAAGTATAAGATATATATTAACAGGACAAACACAAATTCACAGAAACACTGACAGAAGGAAAAATTGGGAGAGTGGTTATGAATTCTCAGTGTGGGTGAGGAAGGTTATTTTGATTCTTCCTGAAGGTATCTTGATGTTTTTGTTAAGGGACTCAATTTTCCTAAGTTACAGGGGGATTAGAAACTGGTTTGCCTATAGGGGTAGCATTGATTGGGGAAAGGGGATTACCTTTTTGAAGTTTAACTCTATATGTATAGAAGAAACTCTATATGTATAGAAGAAAATAAAAATTAAAAAAGAATAAACTAGACTAAAGTAAGGTAAAATGAAAAAAGAATTAAGAAAATAGAAAAGCAAATGAAAAACACAGGTGTATGTATCAAAAAGTTCAGGTTAGAAGGTTATTAAAGAATTTCATGTACGGGACATCTCAGTGTGGTGGTAAATAGGTTAAAAAATTATCTGTATGTATAAAAAAAAGAACCAGAATATTGGTAAAGAGTTGAAAATAAAAGTTGTATTTATGAAGTAGTGGTGGTTGTTTTCTTGTAGTCTTTTTTTTTTTCTTCCTTCCTGGTTGGTTTTCTGGGGGAGGGGCCTCCCAGGTGGGTTTTCAGACAATGATGTTCCCTGAGTTAGGTCCTCCCGTTCCCCTCAAGGGGGTCGGCTCTGAGGAAACTGCTTTTTTCAGGCTTTTGTTCTCGGGTTTTTTTTATGTTGTTTCATCTGCTTTCTCTCGCCTTGACAGCTTTTGATGGTTTTTGGAGGTTTAGAGGAGAGGAAACTGCACCCCGACCTCCCTCTCAGAGAGAAGCCTCAGAATGTTTTGCAAGAGCTGCTGGCAGAGTCGGTTCTGAGTCACTGTCCCTGGGGATGCAGGAGCTCCTCGTTGTACCCAAAACCAGGGCAGCGGTGGCTGTCTGGGCAGCTCCAGACCGCCAGAGAGGTTCCGAGCAGAGATCGCACACTGAGATTTTCCTGCTGTCCCGGGCTGGGAATGTCTGGTTTTTCCGGATGCCAGAGCTCCAGGCTAGCGCCTATGAGCACGTATCCCAAGGGAGGGTGTGGGACGCGTGCATTTCAGGATTGCCGTCTGGCCAGGCTCCCCGCCCCTGATGGGAGCCAGACCCCACTCATTCTCGGGCGCGCTGGTGTTCAGGCGCACTGGCGGCTCAGGGACGGAGACCTGATTTCTCCGCCGCACTCTCTCTGGCTCAGCGCCAGGGGAGGCTGTCCTGGGTCCGGGGACTTAGGTCCCTGACCCTAACCGCCCAGGTTCCCACTCTTACCCCCCGCGATCCTTTGCTCTTTGTTTTTTGAGTGCTTTCAACCAGACTCCAAGTTAATGCTGGTCCCCAGACGCAGGGCACTCTCATATTGGGGTATTACTTTCCAGTTGGTCACCTCTGGTGGCTCCCTCCCCCTTTTGTTTATCTTCCAATATCAGTCCGATGCTCCCAGTCTGCTTTACCTGCCACTGGTGTCTTCTGCTCCTGTAGAGATCCAGACGTGTATAATTCTGATCTCAGGCTGATTTCATGGGTGGTCGGAGTTCTTTGGTAGGTAATCAGCTCACTTTAGGGTACAGGTTGAAATGGTGCCTCCTCCTACTTCCCCGCCATCTTGACTCCCGGTAGTAGTACTATTCTTAATGCACATTAAAATGTACAGGGAGTCATATAATAAACACTGTTGCATCTACTTCCTAATGATGAACATTTGTCATGTTAGATTTATTGCTCTTTTTGTATTTTTTATTGCTCTCTTTTTCTAAATAAAACATTAGAGATAATGAAATCTACTTTTAATTCTCTCTCTAGTCCTCAACAGAGGCAACCACAATGCTGAAATGGGTGTATATCCTTCTTGGCCATACTCTCTCTCTATGTTTGTATCTATGTCTTTTATCTCTATATCTCAGAGTTGTTTTATATGTTTATAAAATATACTCATAAATATAAATAAATATCTTTATAATATATATATTTAAATTTTTTCACAAGTGAATTCATACTATATGTACCATTGAAGTTACTTTTATACTGAGAATTATTCCTTTAAGATGCTTAGATATTTGCAAGTTGAAATATATATATCTCAACATATATGTAATTTATATATATATATAATAACCACTTTTAATACTGAATAGTATATTTCTATTATGAATATTGTTGGGAAAATTAAGAATAAAATCTGTTAAACCAGGAAATCCTTTTTGTAAACATAGAAAATAAAGAAAACTGTTTTTTTATTGAACAAACATTAAACTAATCTGGGATGTAAATGATAGACAGTCCACTGCTAAGATTGTAAGGAGAGAAAGAAATCTTACCCTTTTATATACCCAAGCAGATACAATCCATTATGTACATGTTCTTTTTTAAAATATTTTTATTTTTTAAATTTCTTTTCAGTGTACCAGAATTCATTTTTTATGCACCACACCCAGTGCTCCATGCAATATGTGCCCTCCATAGTACCAACCACTAGGCTCACCGAACCCTCAGATTGTTTTCAGAGTCCAGAGTCTCTCATGGTTCATCTCCCCCTCCAATTTCCCTCAACTCCCTTCTCCTCTCCAGCTCCCCATGTCCTCCCTGTTATTTCTTATGCTCCACAAATAAGTGAAACCATATGATAATTGACTCTCTCTGCTTGACTTATTTCACTCAGCATAACCTCTTCAGTCCCATCCACGTTGCTGCAAAAGTTGGGTATTCATCCTTTCTGATGGAGGCATAATACTCCATCGTGTATATGGACCACATCTTCCTTATCCATTCATCCATTGAAGGGCATCTTGGTTCTTTCCACAGTTTGGCGACTGTGGCCATTACTTCTACGAACATTGGGGTACAGATTGCCCTTCTTTTCACTACATCTGTATCTTTGGGATAAATTCCCAGTAGTGCAATTTCAGAGTCATATGGAAGCTCTATTTTTACTTTCTTCAGGAATCTCCACACTGTTCTCCAAAGTGGCTGCATCAACTTGCATTCCCACCAACAGTGTAAGAGGGTTCCCCTTTATCCACATCCTCTCCAACACATGTTGTTTACTGCCTTGTTAATTTTGGCCATTCTAACTGGTGTAATTTGGTATCTCAATGTGGTTTTGATTTGAATCTCCCTGATGGCTAGTGATATGAACATTTTTTCATGTGTCTGTTAGTCATTTGTATGTCTTCATTGGAGAAGTGTCTGTTCATGTCTTCTGCCCATTTTTTGTCATGCATATCTGTTTTGTGTGTGTTGAGTCTGAGGAGTTCTTTATAGATCCTCGATATCAGCCTTTTGTCTGTACTGTCATTTGCAAATATCTTCTCCCATTCCATGGGTTGCCTCTTTGTTTTGTTGACTATTTACTTTGTTGTGCAGAAGCTTTTGATCTTGATGAAGTCCCAAAAGTTCATTTTCACTTTTGTTTCCTTTGCCTTTGGAGATATATCTTGCTGTGGCTGATATCAAAGAGGTTACTGCCTATGTTCTCCTCTATAATTCTGATGGACTCCTGTCTCACGTTGAGGTCTTTTATCCATTTTGAGTTTATCTTTGTGTATGGTGTAAGAAAATGGTTGAGTTTCATTCTTTTACACATAGCTGTCCAATTTTCCCAGCACCATTAACTGAAGAGACTGTCTTTTTCCCACTGTATATTTTTTCCTGCTTTGTCCAAGATTATTTGTCCATACAGCTGAGGGTCCATATCTGGGCTCTCTATTCTGTTCCACTGGTCTTTGTGTCTGTTTTTATGTCAGTACCATGCTGTCTTGATGATCACAGCTTTGTAGTAAAGCTTGAAATCAGACAACGTGATGCTTTCAGTTTTGTTTTCGTTTTTCAACATTTCCTTAGACATTCGTGGTCTCTTCTGATTCCATACAAATATTAGGATTGTTTGCTCCAGCTCTTTAATAAATACCAGTAGAATTTTGATCAGAATGACATTTAAAATATAGATTGCTCTGGGCAGTATAGACATTTTAACTATGTTTATTCTTCTGATCCAAGAGCATGGAATGGTCTTCTATCTCTGTGTCTTCTTTGATTTCTTTCATGAGTGTTCTGTTTTATCTCGAGTACAGATCCTTTACCGCTTTGGTTAGCTTTATTCCCAGGTATCTTATGGTTCTTGGTGCTATAGTAAATGGAATCGATTCTCTAATTTCCCTTTCTGTATTTTCATTGTTAGTGTATAAGAAAGCCACTGATTTCTGTACATTGACTTTGTATCCTGCCACATTACTGAATTGCTATATGAGTTCTAGTAGTTTGGGGGTGGAGTCTTTTGGGTTTTCCGCATAAAGAATCATGTCATCTGCAAAGAGAGAGAGAGTTTGACTTCTTCCTTGCCAGTTTGGATACTTTTTATTTCTCTTCGTTTTCTGATTGCCGTTGCTAGGACTTCTAATACTATGTTGAACAAGAGTGGTGAAACTGTGCATCCTTGTCGTGTTCCTGATCTCAAAGGGAAGGCTGTGAGCTTTTCCCATTGAGGGTGATATTTGCTGTGGGTCTTTCATAGAAAGATTTTATGAAGTGAAGAAATGTTCCCTCTATCCCTATACTTTGAAGCATTTTAATCAGGAACGGATGCTGGATTTTGTCAAACGCTTTTTCTGCATCAATTTGGAGGGCCATGTGGTTCTTCTCTCTTCTCTTATTGATTTGTTCTATCACATTGATTGATTTGGGAATGTTGAACCACCCTTGCAACCCAGGGATGAGTCCCATCTGGTCATGGTGGATAATCTTTTTAATGTACTATTGGATCCTATTAGCTAGGATCTTGTTGAGAATCTTTGCATCCATATTCATCAGGGATATTTGTCTGAAATTGTCCTTTTGGATAGGTTGTTTGCCTCGTTTGGGGATCAGGGTAATGCTGGGTTCACAGAGAGAATCTGGAAGTTTTCCTTCTGTTTCTATTTTTTGAAACAGCTTCAGGAGAATAGGTGTTATTTCTTCTTTGAAAGTTGGGTAGGATTCCCCAGGGAATCCATCAGGTCCTGGGCTCTTGTTTTTGGGGAGGTTTTTGATCACTGCTTCAATCTCCTTACGAGATACTGGTCTATTCAGGTTGTCAATTTTTTACTGGTTCAATTTTGGAAGTTTATAGTTTTCCAGGAATGCATCCATTTCATCTAGGTTGCTTAACTTTTTGGTATAAAACTGTTGATAAAAACTTCTGATGATTGTTTCTACTTCCTTGGTGTTCGTTGTGATCTCTCCCTTTTCATTCATAATTTTATTAATTTGGGCCTTCTTTCTTTTCTTTTGGATCAGTTTTGCCAATGTTTTATCGATCTTACTGATTTTTTCAGTAAACCAGCTTCTAGTTTCATTGATATGTTCTACTATATCTCTAGTTTCTATCGCATTGATCTCTGCTTTAATCTAGATTATTTCCCTTCTTGTTTGTGCAGTTAGCTTAATTTGTTGTTAATTCTCCAGTTCTTTAAGGTGTAGAGACAGCTGGTATATTCTGGATTTTTCCATTTTTTTGAGGGAGCCTTGGATGGCTATATATTTCCCCTTTAGGACTGCCTTTGCTGTATCCCATAGGTTTTGGACTGAAGTGTCTTCATTCTCATTGGTTTCCATGAATTGTTTAAATTCTTCTTTGATTTCCTGGTTGATGTAAGCATTCTTAAGCAAAATAGTCTTTAGATTCCAGGTGTTTGAATTCCTTCCAAACTTTTCCTTATGGTTGAGTTCCAGTTTCAAAGCATTGTGATCTGAGTATATGCAGGGAATAATCTCCATCTTTTGGTATCAGTTGAGCCCCCATTTGTGACCCAGTATGTGGTCTATTCTGGAGAAGGTTTCATGTGCACTTGAGAAGAATGAGTATTCTGTTGTTTTAGGGTGGAATGTTCTGTATATATCTATGAGGTCCATCTGATCCAATGTGTCATTCAGTGCTCTTGTTTCTTTATTGATATTCTGCTTGGATGATCTGTTTATTACTGAGAGTGGCGTGTTAAGATCTCCTACTATTAATGTATTCATATCAATATGACTCTTTATCTTGATTAACAGTTTTCTTATGTAGTTGGCTGCTCCCATATTGGGGGCACAAATATTTATAATTGTTAGAACTTCTTGGTGGATAGTCCCTTTAAGAATTACGTGGTGTCCTTCTGTATCTCTGACTACAGTCTTTATTTTAAAATCTAATTTATCTGATATGAGAATCACTACCCCAGCTTTCTTTTGAGGCTCATTGGTATGGAAAATGCTTCTCCATCCTTTCCTTTTCAGCCTGGATATATCCTTAGGGTCGAAATGGGTCTCTTTTAGACAACATATGGATGGGTCCTGCCGTTTTATCCAGTCTGCAACCCTGTGTCATTATATGGGCCCATTTAGGCCATTCACGTTGAGAGAGATTATTGAGAGATTCGTTTTTATTGACATCGTGTTACCTGTGAAGTCTTTGTTTTTAAAGTTTGTCTCCATATATTTCTGTTCAATGATATTCTTAGGATTTTTCCTCTGTTATAGAACACCCCCCCCTTAATATTCCTGCAGTGTCACCTTGGTGGTTGCATACTTTTTTAAACTTTGCCGGTCTTGGAAGCCCTTTATCTCTCCATCCATTTTTAATGTCAGTCTTGCTGGATAAAGTATTCTTGGCTGCATGTCCTTCTCATTTAGTGCCCTAAATACGTCATGCCAGCCTTTTGTGGCTTGCCAGGTTTCTGTGGATAGGTCTGATGTTATTTTGATGGGCTTTCCTCTGTATGTAAGGAATTTCTTTGCCCTAGCTGCTTTCAAGAGCTCCTGTCTAAAATTGTGATTTGTCACATTCATCACTTGTCTTGAGGTCTTTCTAGATTCTGTGATCTTGGGGGTAGACCTTTCTGCCTCTAGGACATGAAGACTGGTTCCGTTTGTGAGATTGGGAAAATTTTCATGGAGAATTTGGTCATTTATATCTTCTAGTCTTCTTTGTTTCTCCTCCCCTTCAGGGATTCCAATAATTCTGACATTGGAACTTTTCATGGTGTCATTTATTTCCCTAATTCTGTTTTCATGGCTTCTAAGCTTTTTGTTTCAGGCTTCCACCTGATCCTTTTTCTCTATCTGTTTGTCTTCCAGATCACTAACTCTATCTTCTGCCTCAGTTACCCTAGCTTTTAGAGAATTTAGATTAGATAGGACCTCATTGAGTACATTGTGAATATCATCCCTGGTGGCTTTCACTTCTGCCCTAATCAATTCCATTTTGTCATCAATGGCTTTCTCCAACCTAGATATTGCCTGGATAATTGTTAGCCTGAATTCCCTTTCTGACATACCGTCTATGTCTATATCCAGTAGCTCTCATGCAGAAGACCCAGTCTCTGAATTTTTCTTCTGTTGGGCATTCCTTCTCCTAGTCATGTTGGTGAGAGATGGCTGAATGGATGTGTAGCTGAATATATCGACTGTGGTGCAGGCAAGGTGCACCCTGGAATGCTTCTTAGCAATCAAGAGTCCCCACCAAAAAGAAAGAAAAATTAAAAAGAGAGAGAGAGAGAGAGAGAGACAGGAAAAAAAGAAAGTTAAATAAAGGAGAAGACCCAGCCCAAATGGGCCCCAAGGTAAGATTTATGAAGTATACAAACAAAAACAGACAAACAAAAGATCTGCAAAAGTAGATGAGAAGAGAAATAAATAAATAAATAAATAGATAAATAAATAAATAAATAAAAAATGAGGAAAGAACCTCGTCAAAAAGAACCCCGAGTATAAGATTTATATACTACCAGGACAAAAACAAATACACAGAAACACTGACAGAAGAAAAAGATGGGAGAGTGGTTATAAATTCTCAGTGTGTTTGAGGAAGTTTATTTTGATTCTTCCTGGATGTATCTTGATATTTTTGTTAAAGGACCCAACTTTCCTGAGATAAGGGGGATTAAAAACTGGTTTACCTATAGGGGTAGCATTGATTAGGAAAAGGGGATTACCTTGAAGCTTATCTCTATATGAATTTTAAAAATAAAATAAAATAAAGAAAATAACTTAAAACATAAAAAAGCAAAAGGAAAACACAGGTATATGTATCACAAATTCAGGTTCAAAGGTTTTTATGGAATTTGATGTACTGAACATCTCACTGTGCTGATAAATAGGTTTAAAAGTCATATATATTTAAAAAAAATGAAAAAAAAAACCAGAATAATGGGAATGGATTAAAAGTAAAAGTTGTAAAAAAAAAAAAGTAAAAGTTGTATCTATGAAGTAATGGTGGTTGTCCTCTTTCCTAAACTTGAAGGAATGGTTTTGTGTACGATTGTCCTATATATATACTTTGTGGGTATGGTGACTTTTTCCTGGCTGAGTGGAGCTATGGCTGGCAGGAGCTGGGGGTCATGGGGCTTTTCACATAGTGGATGCCCTGTCAGGACAGCTGAAGCTGAAATGGGTATAAGCTGTAGTATCCCAAGTTACTTATCATGGCAGGGTGTGGGGGATGTGTTCCTGAGTGGTTTAGAGCTGAAGCCAGTGCAGGCAAATATGCTCCAGGATGTTCCATGTAGGGGAGCCCTGGTGAAGTGGCTGAAATCAATGTGATATAGGCTTAGGGTTCCCAGAGCCCTCCACCTGAGGGGCACCCTGGCTGGGTGATTGAATCTGTGGCTGATATCAGTCAAGAGATTCTGGAGCATTCTACACCAAGGGTGCCCTTGTAAGCTGTCTAAAACCAAAGTGGTGTGGGCCTGGAGTATTTGTGGTACTTTGCATCCATGTCACCCAGGCATGAACCCTGGTGCTGTAGTGAGTACTAACCAGTGGCATTCCAGTGTGCATTGCCCCATGACCACCTTCACTGGGTGACTGGCTGGAGGCCTGGGGATTCACTGAGGCAGAGGCCTGTTAGTGTGTCCAGACTGTGAACTAGTCTGTGCTCTCAAAGTGGAGGGGTAGTGTAGACCATGTCTGTTGGCCCCACCCACTGGGAAAATGTTCCAGCAGCTACCCAACTCTTGTTTGATGGAGTACTAGGGCTGAGGTTTTAATATAACAATAGTTTTTTTTTAAATTAAGTCTTTTTAAAGAATATGAAGAAAAAGGGAAAAAAGGGGTAAAAGGGAAAGAAAAAACAAAAAGGAAAGAAAAAAGAAAAAAAGAGAAAAGATAAAAGAAAAAAATGTGAGAGTGAGGCAGGGAAGACTATGGAGTGGGAGGATGCTAGGCTTGTCTCTTCTCACACATACAACTGGATAACACTCACATCGGAGTAAATAACATAGAAAATGACCCAAAGACTGGCAGAACAAACTCCATAGCTAAAGGTAGAGAAGAGGCCACATCAAAGAAGGTAGAAAGGACAGAGACACAGTTTGGGAGTGGCCATCTGTGGGTTGAAGGGAGCCAGTGGTGCAGAAAAGGGCAAGAAACGACTATCATGCCAGGGAACTTGTATGGGGGAAGACAAAGCCCCATATTTGGCTTTGAAAAGGAGAGGGGCCAAATTTCATGAGTTCTTACAACCAATGGGGCTTAAAGCTTAGAATTAAAAAAAAAATCAGTATAGTCTAGGCTCTGGGAGAGCTTGGAGGTTGTTAGGAATCTGAGTCCCCACTTTTAAAGAGACAGCATGAGTAACAACCCATGGAGATATAGTGTGGAACCACCAGTTTGAAAACCTATGGGGCATATGGGAGGGAGACTTATTTACTCATTTCAGAGCATGTCCCAGAGACAGGGATAGCAAGGATACCCGTCCAGGAACAAAGGAGCTTATAGATACCATTTCCCTCTGTGCCCCCTACAGCGTCACCACACTGACACTTGTAGGAACCAGTATAATGCTGACATTTGCTACCTAAGTGGTTTGTACCAAGACCTGCCCGCATGTGCTTTGGCATATCTGCCCTTCCAAGTCATGCTTGCCTCAATCCACAGCACTATAGGTCTACTCTCCCAGAAGACCAGTACAAATGCTACAAATACCACATTTCTGACCTGCTCATTTTGCATGGACACAGGTCTGGTGTCAGTGTGGCAGGTTTCACTTCTCAAGAACACCAGCGTGTGTCTTGTTAAAACATGCTCCACCCTGGCTGGGACAAAATGCTTCCCATAAAAGGTGAAGGGCCTCTGTAGATGACTGCATTGGAGAGGAAAACAGCCAGGACACAACAGGAGGGCATAGGCAACATATATAGTCAACACTTTCTGGCATGACAGGTCCTGGGAAACAGAGGATACTGCATTGCAGGGAACTGCAGGACCTCTTCTTCATAAGGCCATTACCTTTAAGAACAGAAGACAAAACAGACTTTCATAATACACCAAAACAAACACAGAGAGGTAGATAATATGAGGAGACAGAGGGGTATGTTCTAAATGAAAGGATAGTACAAAATCTATAGCAAGAGACCTAATTGAAATGGATAAAAGTAATATATCTGACAGAGAATTTAAGTAATGATAAAAAAAGGTAAAAAAATAATGATCATAAAGATACTCAGTGGACTTGAGAAAAAAAAAGTAGAGGACATAAATGAGGGCCTTAAGAAGAGATGAAAAAAGAAACAGAGATAAAGAACACAATCTACAGATTTAATGCAATCCCTATGAAAATGACCACAGTTTTTCATACTGAACTAGAGAAAACAATTGTAAAATTTGTATAGAACCACAGAAGGCCCAAATAGTCAAAACAGTCTTGAAAAAGGAAACCCAAACTGGAGGTATTACAACTCCACACTTCAGGTTAAATTACACAGTTGTAGTAATCAAAATAGTATGGTACTGGTGGAAAAACAGACACATAGATCAGTGGAAGAGAATAGAGAACCCAGAAATGAACCCACAATTGTATGGTCAATTAAACTTCGGCAAAGAGGAAAAAGAAAGTGGACATTCTCTTGAATAAATGGTGTTGGGAAAACTGGATAGATACATGCAAAACAATGAAAGTAGACCATTTTCTTACACTGTACACAAAATGAAACAAAATGGATTCAAGACTTAAATGTGAGAGCTGAAACCATAAAAATCCTACAAGAATGCACAGGCATTGATTTCTCTGACATCAGCCATAGCAACATTTTTTCTAGATATGTCTTTTGAGGAAAAGAAAATAAAAGCACAAAAAAAACTTTTTGGGACTATATCAAACTACAAAGCTTCTGCACAGCAGAAGAAATAATAAATTAAAGTAAAAGACAACCTATGGAATGGCAGAAGATATTTGCTAGTGACATATCTGATAAAGGGTTAGTATGGCATGTGATGTGATGAGCACTGGGTGTTGTATACAACTAATGAATCATTGGACATTATATCAAAAACTAATGATGTACTCTACATTGGCTAACTGAATTTAAGTTAAAAAAAAACAAAATGTATAAAGAATTGTATAATCAACACCTAAATATGTTGGTGTATGTATGAATCAACACCCAAAAAACAAATAATCCAATTAAAAGTGGGCAAAAGACATGAACAGACATTTCTCCAAAGAATATACTGGCTGGTAAACAGGCACATGAAAAGATGCTCAAAATCAGTTACCATCAGGGAAATGCAAATCAAAACTATAATGAGATATCACCTCAAACCTGTCAAAATGGCTAAAATCAGGAACACAAAAAACAACAATGTCGAGAAAAAGGAACATTCATGCACTGTTGGTGGAATGGAAGCTGATATAGCCATTGTGGAAACAGTGTGGAAGCCCTCAGAAAGTTAAAAATAGAAGCACCTTCTGATCCACTACCGGTTATGCAAAAATAGTAATTCAAAGGGATATTGATGAATAACTGAATTTTACTCCAGAAACCTATATTGCACTGTATGTTCGCTAACTAAAATTTAAATAAATAAAAAATACCCCAAAGGAGTACATTCACTTCTATGTTTATTGCAGCATTATTTATAGTGGCCAAATGATGGAAGCAGTGGAATTGTGCATTGAAAGATGAATGGATAAAGAAGAGGTGATATATATGTACATGTATACACACACACACATACACACAGGAATATTATTCAGTCATAAAAAGAATGAATTCTTGCCATTTGTAAGGATATGGATGGAGCTAGTGTATATAATGCTAAGTGAAATAAGTCAGTAAGAGAAAGACAAATAACATGGTTTTGCTCATATGTGGGATTTAAGAAGTAAAAGAAATGACCAAGGAAAATAAAAGACAAACCAAGAAGCAGACTCTGTAGAAAACAAACTAATAGGAGAGTGGAGGTGGGAAGGGGGATGTGTTAAATCAGTGATGTGGATTAAGTAGTACATTTATGATGAGCATCGGGTGATGTAATAGAATTGTTGAATCGCTATATTGTATACCTGACACTAATATAATACTGTATGTTAACAATACTGGAATTAAAATAAAAGCCAATAAAAAAGACAAAAAAAGGGGGCTCCTGGGTAGCTTACTCTGTTGGGCATCTAACTCTTGATTTCAGCTCAGGTCATGATCTCAGGGTCATGGGATCAAGTCCTGCACTAGGCATGGGGCCTGCTTGGGATTCTCTCTCCCTCTCCACTGTGCCTCCCCACCCCACTCATGCTTTCTTTCTCTCTTGAAAAATTTTAATTAATTAAAAAAATTTAAATAGGTAATTAAAATAAAACAGAAAAAAAAAACCCAGAAAGCATTTTTTCTTTTTTTTCTCAACTTTTTTTTAATTTATTTCTTTTCAGTGTAACAGAATTCATTGTTTATGCACCACAACCACTGCTCCATGCAATACGTGCCCTCCATAATACCTACCACCTGGCTCTCCCGACCTCCCACCCCCGCCCCTTCAAAACCTTCAGATTGTTTTCATAGTCTATAATCTCTCATGGTTCATGATTCCAATTTCCCTCAACTTCCTTCTCCTCTCCAGCTCCCCATGTCCTCCATGTTTTTTGTTATGCTCCACAAATAAGTGAAACTATATGATAATTGACTCTCTCTGCTTGACTTATTTCACTCAGCATAATATCTTCCAGTCCCATCCACGTTGCTACAAAAGTTGGGTATTCATCCTTTCTGATGGAGGCATAATACTCCATAGTGTATATGGACCACATCTTCCTTATCCATTTGTCCATTGAAGGACATCTTGTTTTTTTCCACAGTTTGGCGACCGTGGCCATTGCTGTTATAAACATTGGGGCAACAGATGGCCCTTCTTTTCACTACATCTGTATCTTTGGGCTAAATACCCAGCAGTGCAATTGCAGGGTCATAGGGAAGCTCTATTTTTAACAGAAAGCATTTTTTCTGTGCCCCAGCATAACCAGGGCTGTTGTGGGCTTGTGGATTTTGAATTCACTCAGTCAAAAACTCACTGTATCCACTGGACTCTCTTTTTATCTGGGCTTTTTTTTTCCCATTTTATTTATTTTTTCAGCGTAACAGTATTCATTCTTTTTGCACAACACCCAGTGCTCCATGCAAAACGTGCCCTCCCCATTACCCACCACCTGTTCCCCCAGCCTCCCACCCCTGACCCTTCAAAACCCTCAGGTTGTTTTCCAGAGTTCATAGTCTCTTATGGTTCGCCTCCCCTTCCAAATTTTTTTTTTTTAATAAACATATAATGTATTTTTATCCCCAGGGGTACAGGTCTGTGAATCGCCAGGTTTACACACTTCACAGCACTCATGATAGCACATACCCCAATGTCCATAGCCCCCTCCCCCTCTCCCAATCCCACCTCCCACCAGCAACCCCCAGTTTGTTTTGTGAGATTAAGAGTCATTTATGGTTTGTCTCCCTCCCAATCCCATCTTGTTTCATTTATTCTTCTCCTATCCCCCTAACCCCCCATGTTGCTTCTCCATGTCCTCATATCAGGGAGATCATATGATAGTTGTCTTTCTCCGATTGACTTATTTCACTAAGCATGATACGCTCTAGTTCCATCCACGTCATCGCAAATGGCAAGATTTCATTTCTTTTGATGGCTGCATAGTATTCCATTGTGTATATATACCACATCTTCTTTATCCATTCATCTGTTGATGGACATCTAGGTTCTTTCCATAGTTTGGCTATTGTGGACATTGCTGCTATAAACATTCGGGTACATTTTACAAAATGTTTATTGGCCATTGGTATTTCAATGTGAATTGCTTATTTTTGTATTATTTGTCCATTTTGTCTTTTGATTTGCTGGCTCTTATTATTGGTTTATAAGTGTTATTTGTATATTCCAGAAGTTAATTCTGTTAAATATGTTACAAAAAACTTCCCCCTATTCCTTAGTCTTTTCTATTGCAAAAGGCAAACACTGTTCACTTTCTCTCCCTTTTCATCTTGTTTATGGTGCCTTTTGTCACAAAGAAGTTTTTAAGTGTTAAATATATTCATACTTTTATTACTTGTATATTTTGTATCTTTAAAAATTATTACACTACAGTTAGAAAAATATTTTGTTTTCTTATGTAAGTTTTAAAGATTTGATGTTCACATTTAGGTCATAGTGCATCTAGGTTTATCTTATAACAAATCTAGACTATTGGTAGGGAGAGTTTGACCAACTTGTTATTCATTACTTTCCTTACTATTCTTGGACTGGCACTTTTCTATTGAATGATTAAGTATATCAAATTTGCATTGAATTTATAGATTGAGAGAATTGGCCCATTTTGATAATTCAGTTTTTCCCATGTATGGAAATGGGTGATTGGTATATTGATATGGGGACATTTGTGTCTTTTGACATTGTTTAAAATGTTTTACAAAAAATTCATGCACTTCTTTTCTTAGATTTACTTCAAGGTAGCTTATTCTTTTAGTTGCTATAATAAATCCCTTTAAACTATATTTTCTAATTAGTTTTGATAAAAAGAATTCTATTAATTTTTATATGTTGATCTTATATATAGGTACCTTGATAAAGTCTCATTAGTTCTGACAATTTGCCTGTAGGTTCGCTTGGATTGACTAAGTAGTAAATTATGTCACCTCTAATTTTAAGACCTTCTTTTCAGATTTTATACTTCATATTTCTTTTTCTTATCTAACTGCAATGGCTGGAATTACCATATGATGTTTGTCAGTAAGAGTTATAGAGGTGTGGTGAATTTGGTCTATACTTTAATGGGAATGCCTCTAAAAATTCACCATTACATCTGGCATTTGATAGTTTCGGTAGATAGTATTTATCAGGTTAAGGATACCTCTTTCTCATCTCATCTGGCTGTTTTTTGTTTTCCTTTTTGGTAATAATGAATATGAATGAGTGTGGCACTTTTATCAAGTGCTTTTTTTGTATCCTCATTTTATAAATGTGGTAAATTGTGGTGCCTGGGAGGCTCAGTGGGTTAAGCCTCTGCCTTCGGCTCAGGTCATGATCTCAGGGCCCTGGGATCAAGACCACACTGGCCTCTCTGCTCAACAGGGAGCCTGCTTCCCTGCCCCCCCCCCCCCCCCCCGCTGACTTGTGATCTCTCTCTCTCTGTCGAATAAATAAATAAAATCTTTAAAAAAACTAAATGTGGTAAATTACACTAGTAAGTTTTTAAATATTGGATTATCCTTGAATTCTTAGAATAAATCTTATTTGAACATGATATTTAGTGACTTTTTTCAGTTTTATTGAAATATATTTGACATACAGCACTACATAAGTTTAAGATAGCATAATGACTTGATTTACCTATATTACAAAAAGAATACCACAATGAGTTTACATAACATCCATTTCCTTGTATGTATAAGCCCTGTTAACTATAGGCCATTGTGTTGTACATTGCTTCTCAGGTACTTATTTATCTTAAAACTGGAAGTTTTTCTCTTTTGACCACCTTCATCTAATTCCCCCAGGCTCCCATTCCATACTCCCTGCCTCTGGTAAACAAAAATTTGATCTCTTTTTCTGAGGTGGTTTCTTTCTTTTTTTTTTTTTTTTTTGATTCTCCATAGAAGTGAGGTCATACAGTATTTGTCTTTCTCTGTTTGACTTATTTCACTTAACCTAATGCCCTCAGTGTCTACCCATGTTGTTGTATGTGGCAGGATTTCCTTCTTACAGTGACTTTCCTATGCATTGCTTATACATGAATATTTTGTTTAGGAATTTTGCATCTATCTTCATAAATGAATTTGGTCCCTAATTTTCTTTCTATGTACATTTAATCATTCACTCATTCAATACATATTCATTAATTTCATATTGTGTTCCATGTATTATTTTAATAAATGTGGAGATAGTAATAAATAAAGTAGGTAACAATCATTGCCTTCATTGAACTTTATGTTCTACTAAGAAGAAGACAGATCATAAACAAGATAATTACATATTATAGTATGTTAAATATTGACAAATGCTAATGATAAAAAATAAGCAGGAATGGGGATAGAGTATATGTATGTGTGTGTGTATGGTATATGCAATCTTAGATAAAGATTTACAAAGAAGACTCTCTGGTAAAGTGACATTTCAGTGAAATATGTGGGGGAAATTTTAATGGTCCTGAAGTTTGCATGTTTCTGGTTAAGTTCAAGGAGAAGAAAGAAAGCCATTGTAGCTAAAACTGGTTTTGCTATCCGGCCAATAAGTAGTTGGATAGCTTTTTCAGTTTTTAAAAAATACGTATTTTTGAAATAACTTTAGAATCACAGGAAATTAGGGTGCCTTGGTAGCTCAATCATTTAAGTGATCAACTCTTAGGGCTTAGCAGGGAGTCTGCTTGGGACTCTTTTTTCCCTCTGCCCCTCCCCTCTGCTCTGTCTCTCTCAAATAAATAAATAAATCTTTTAAAAAAGAATCATAGGGGATTACAAAGTACAAACACATTCCTTGTCCTTTTCATTGAGTTTATCACAATGGCTACTTCTTAACTATTATAAAATATCAAAACCAGGAAACTGACATTGGTACAGTGTGTACGTAAAGTCCTATGCATTTCATCACACTTGTAGATTTGTGCGACTATGATGTCAATCAATATATATAACTAGCCACGGGGCGCCTGGGTGGCTCAGTGGGTTAAGCCTCTGCCTTCGGCTCAGGTCATGATCCCAGGGTCCTGGGATTGAGCTCCACGTCCGGCTCTCTGCTCAGTGGGGAGCCTGCTTCCTCCTCTCTCTCTCTGCCTGCCTCTCTGCCTACTTGAGATCTCTCTCTGTCAAATAGATAAAATCTTTGGGAAAAAGAAAGATATATAACTAGCCAATTACCAGAAAGAGCTCCTTTGTGCTACCCCTTTGTATTTGCACTTACACACTTTCCTGATACCACCCTTACCCCCTGGCAACCAAGAATATGTTTTCCATCTCTATATTTTTGTCATTTTGAGAATGCTATGTAAATGGAATAAAATAGAATATGATTTATTGAGGCTGTTTTTTTCCCCTACTCAGAACAATTTTCTGAAAAATCTCTCAAGTTGTGTAAATAGTTTGCCCCCTTTTGTTGCCAAATAACATTCCTTGGTATGGATATATCATAGTTTTTTTAACCATTCACCTGGTGAAAATATCTAGGTTGTTTTCAGGTTTTGACTACTAATAAAGCTGCAATAAATATTTGTGTTGAGGACTTGGGGCAGGCATATATTTTCATTTCTATGGGGTAACCGCCCAAAAATACAATTGCTGGGTTTATGGCATTTTTAAAGTAGATTTCAAACTGTTTTCCACAGTGGTCTTACAGCTTTACATTTGCAACAATGGTGTATGAAATTCAGTTTTTCTGCATCATTGTCAGCTTTTGATATTGTTACTATTTTAGCCTTTTTGGTAAGTATAACAATATCTCACTGTTGCCTTAATTTGGACTTCCCAAATAGCTAATGTCGTTGAATAACATCCCTTGTACTGATTTGCAATCCATGTATCCTTTTCAGCGAAATATTTCTATCTGTTGCCCAGTTTCTGATTGGATTGTTTGTATTTAGTTTTCAGTTTTGGTTATTTATATATTCTATATTCTATGAAGCTTTTCTGATATATGTGGTTTGTAAATATTTTCTCCCGCAGTCTATAACTTGTCTTTTCATCTTCTTAATAGTGTCCTTTGCAGAGTAAAATTTTAAAATTTTGATGAAATTCCATTTATAAACATATTCTTTTATGGATCATGCTTTTACTATCAGGTCTAAGAACTCTTCAGCAAGGACTATGACCTAGAGATTTTCTCCAGGTTTTCTTCTAAAAATTTATTGTTTTAGGTTTAGGGCTATTGTCTATATTGAGTTAATTTTTGTATAGGGTGTGAGGTTTGGATTGAGGTTAATTTTTATGCCTCATGTTTAATGACTCCAGCACTTTATGCTGAAAGCTATCCTTCTCTCAATTAATAGTTTCTACACTTTAGATAAAACTCAGTTGGGCAATACTTTAGATATTATACACTCAAGGAGTTGGAGCATAGCTGCCCTCTCCTTGAGTGTAGACTGTATACCGTGTTTTCCTTCCAAAGATACAGTTTGGAATAAAGGAAAGAAACACTAATTTTAGTGTGCACAATCTTGAGAAACACTGCTTAATCCAGGTAGACAGTGTCAACATTAGCAATGATAAGTTATGTTGATAGTGTGTGTCCATGATATGATGTGATAAAAATGGCACTTTTGTGTTTTGTTCCCCAAGATATTTAACCCTAGGTTATGAGAGAAGTATCAGAAAATTCTGATTGGAAGATATTTTTCAAAATACCTTACTTGTGCTCTTGAAAATTGTCAAGATGATTAATAAAGGAAAGACTGAGTAACTGTCATAGCTAAAAGGAGATAGGACTACTAAATGTAATATATGATCTTCCAGTTATAAAATAGTTAAAGGGAAGTAATGTACAACATAGGGAATGTAGTAAATAATGTTGTAACTACTTTGTATTGTGTTATATGGCAAAGGCTTATTGCAGTGACCATTACATAATATTTATAAATATCAGATCACTGTGTTCTACAGCAGAAACTAATAAAATATTTTATGTCTTTTTTTCTGTCGTCAACCAAGAAAAGAGGAAGTGCTGAAATAAAAGCATTTATTTGGGGGTCTTAGAATTGCAGTTCAGGGAGCACAGATTCAGGTAGCATCACAAATGTGTCCTGTTGAGGACTAAAAGTCCAGGGTCTTCATTACTAAATTGTCTGGTTATTAGGAAATGCATGGGAACTGTTTTCCAAAGATTATGATTGGAAGATATAATTACATTTTATAACTCACTGTTTTTTTGGGTTCCTTGTGTCAGTTACTAGCACTGTCATGTGCACAGTGTCAAGTTTTTTTCAAGAATATGGGTGTAGCAGTCTTGGGTTTAGTCATATACTTCTGCTCACTTCAAAGGTTCAGTGTCATCCTTATTTCTGAAAAGCAGGTTGAAGTTTTTAGTCCTAAAATAAAGTCTCATGTTCAGAGGTTTTAAACAAATTTACATTTCCTGCTTTTGATTGAAATATCTTCTCTGTAGAACACCACAGGTCAACATTTGTCCCCTCATTGCCAGAGTGGTCTTCAATACCTGCTCTGGGTCCCTCCTGTACCTTGGAAGGGAACATTACTGATCCTGTTCTGGTATCCTAAGTAAGAAGGTAGATTCATATGGGTTGTCAGCTTTGTGAATTTTAGTAATGCCAAGCATGGTCATGCGGGAAAACATAAAGCATGTGACTGAGCTGGGTAGAGCAGAAAGAATAAGTTTGGATATGCATTTAAGAATCATTAAATTACAGAGTAGTATAAAAAACATAATGAAACCAGTTTAGTGTATAATGATTAGGAATCACTGAGGTCACGTATAACAAGGAAGGGTAGTAGAGAGAACATTCATGTACTTCACATCTAAAGTATATATCTTATCAAGGTCATAAGCTTTGGAAATCATCTCAAAACACTGAGCTACCATCATCCTATTTGGTGCATTATTTTTGCAGAAATTTGATAGGCAATAGGTACAAAGTTTCAAAATAATTATATAAAAAAGAATTAAAAGTACTATGGTAAGTACAATTTGTATGATAATTCTAAACCAAATGCCCAAACCTGGAGGTAACCAGTTAAATAGATTAAAAGACCTGGGGTCTTCAGGTGAAATTCAGTGTAGCCAATGTGCTTGTGTTCTGATTTTATGCAATTGTATTTCTATTTTCCCAGAGGAATTTATCCATTTGTAACAGGTGGTATTACTATTAAATACATGTATACATGCCTCCTTGTTCAGCAAGTAATCAACAGCTAGGTGCATTGGGCATCCTATTTATTTATTTATTTATTTTTTCATTGGGCATTCTCTTACAAGGAAAACAGAGTTTTATTGAACTTGTGCAAATACACACATTGTCATGGAAAATAAGAATATTTAAAAGAGTTTCAGAATTCTGGAGGGATAATGTAGGGAGAGAAAGATAAAAACTTCAACCTTTGTTGTAAAGATACACTTTACCAAGTCATTAAGTTATAAATAGCTTAAAGGAGAGGAGAAAAAGGGTCCTATAAATTTGGGAAACAAAACATTGAAGAAATCTGTTTTCTAGAGTTTGAGAAATTATTACCACTTCAGTGTTACAATCTTAAATTTATCAAAACCTATGTTTTCGAGTATTTGTCAAATTATAAATCTCTTTGAAGATAAAGTACTTAACACCATAATTGTCCATAAATGACAAAAGACTTAAAAGAATAGCAATAGTTAGAGATCAGAAGCGAGTTCATTATGATGCAAGTGACAAGCAGATTTGATGATTTCTGTGGCACACCATTTCAAGAAAATAACTAGAATTATCTTTATACGAAGACATATTAGGATTTTTTGAATATTACATTATTTCTAGAACACTTAGAATATATGCCTATACAAATACATTAAAGAAGTATTACTTTTTGACAATGCTTCCTGTGTTAACTAACATATTAGGTAATCATAATTATTGTAACATCTCATTTCTTTTTTTTTTTAAGATTTTATTTATTTATTTGACAGAGAGAGATCATAAGTAGGCAGAGAGGCAGGCAGAGAGAGAGGAGGAAGCAGGCTCCCCACGGAGCAGAGAGCCTGATGCGGGCCTCGATCCCAGGACCCTGAGATCATGACCTGAGCCGAAGGCAGCGGCTTAATCCACTGAGCCACCCAGGCGCCCCTGTAACATCTCATTTCTTGTAAGAGAGGGAACAAATCTTTTTTTTTAAATTAATTTCTTTTCAACGTAACAATGCATTGTATATGCACCACATCCAGTGCTCCATGCCATATGTGCCCTCCATAATACTCACCACCTGGCTTCCCCAACCTCCCACCCCTTCAAAACCCTCAGATTGTTTTTCATAGTCTATAGTCTGTCATTGTACATCTCCCCTTCCAATTTCCCTCAACTCCCTTTTCCTCTCCATCTCCCTATGTCCTCCATGTTCTTTGTTATGCTCCACAAATAAGTGAAACCATATGATAATTGACTCTCTCTGCTTGACTTATTTCACTCAGCATAATCTCTTCCATTCCTGTCCATGTTGATACAAAAGTTGGGTATTCATCCTTTCTGATGGAGGCATAATACTCCATTGTGTATATGGACCACATCTTCGTTATCCATTCATCCGTTGAAGGGCATCTTGGTTCTTTCCACAGTTTGGCGACCGTAGCCATTGCTGCAATAAACATTGGGGTACAGATGGCCCTTCTTTTCACTACATCTGTATCATTGGGGTAAATGCCCAGTAGTACAATTGCAGGGCCATAGGGAAGCTCTATTTTTAATTTCTTAAGGAATCTCCACACTGTTCTCCAAAGTGGCTGCACCAACTTGCATTCCCACCAACAGTGTAAGAGGGTTCCCCTTTCTCCACATCCTCTCCAACACACGTTGTTTCCTGTCTTGCTAATTTTGGCCATTCTAACTGGTGTCAGGTGGTATCTCAATGTGGTTTTAATTTGAATCTCCCTGATGGCTAGTGATGATGAACATTTTTTCATATGTCTCATAGCCATTTGTATGTCTTCATTGGAGAAGTGTCTGTTCATGTCTTCTGCCTATTTTTTGATATGATTATCTGTTTTGTGTGTGTTGAGTTTGAGAAGTTCTTTATAGATCCTAGATATCAACCCTTTGTCTGTACTGTCATTTGCAAATATCTTCTCCCATTCCGTGGTTTGCCTCTTTGTTTTGTTGACTGTTTCCTTTGCTGTGCAGAAGCTTTTGATCTTGATGAAGTCCCAAAAGTTCATTTTCGCTTTTGTTTCCTTTGCCTTTGGAGACATATCTTGAAAGAAGTTGCTGTAGCTGATATCAAAGAGGTTACTGCCTATGTTTTTCTCTAGGATTCTGATGGACTCCTGCCTCACGTTGAGGTCTTTTATCCATTTCGAGTTGATCTTTGTGTATGGTGTAAGAGAATGGTCGAGTTTCATTCTTCTATATATAGCTGTCCAGTTTTCCCAGCACCATTTATTGAAGAGACCGTCTTTTTTCCACTGCATATTTTTTCCTGTTTTGTCCAAGTTTATTTGACCATAGAGTTGAGGGTCCATATCTGGGCTCTCTACTCTGTTCCACTGGTCTATGTGTCTGTTTTTATGCCAGTACCATGCTGTCTTGGTGATCACAGCTATGTAGTAAAGCTTGAAATCAGGTAACGTGATGCCGCCAGTTTTGTTTTTGTTTTTCAACATTTCCGTAGCGATTCGGGGTCTCTTGTGAATCCATGCAAATTTTAGGATTATTTGCTCCAGCTCTTTGAAAAATACCGGTGGAATTTTGATTGGAATGGCATTAAAAGTATAGATTGCTCTAGGCGTATAGACATTTTAACAATGTTTATTCTTCCGATCCAAGGGCATGGAATGGTCTTCCATCTTTTTGTGTCTTCTTCAATTTCTTTCATGAGTATTCTGTAGTTCCTTGAGTACAGATCCTTTACCTCTTTGGTTAGGTTTATTCCCAGGTATCTTATGGTTCTTGGTGCTATAGTAAATAGAATCGATTCTCTAATTTGCCTTTATGTGTTTTCATTGTTAGTGCATAAAAAAGCCACTGATTTCTGTACATTGACTTTTTATCCTGCCACGTTACTGAATTGCTGTATGAGTTCTAGTAGTTTGGGGGTGGAGTCTTTGGGGTTTTCCATATAAAGAATCATGTCATCTGCAAAGAGATAGAGTTTGACTTCTTCGTTGCCCTTTTGGATACATTTTATTTCTCTTTGTTGTCTGATTGCTGTTGCTAGGACTTCTAATACTATGTTGAACAAGAGTGGTGAGAGTGGGTATCCTTGTGTTCCTGATCTCAACGGGAAAGCTGTGAGCTTCTTTCCACTGAGGATGATATTTGCTGTGGGTTTTTCATTGATAGATTTTATGAAGTTCAGGAATGTTCGAGAGGGAACAAATCTTTTGAAAAGTTCCAGGGGACATCTAAAACTCACAGAGTTATGGAGGTGGGGGTTGGGCAAAATGGGTGAAGATATATGAGAGATAGATACAGGCTTCCAGTTATGGAATGAATAAATCATCGGAATAAAAGGCACAACATCAGGAATATAGTTAATGATATTCTAATAGCATTGCATGGAGACAAATGGTGGCTATGCGTGTGGTGAACAAAGCATAATTATGTGTAAACTTGTTGAATCACTATGTACAACTGAAACTAATGTAATATGTGTGTGAATTATTTTTTTTTTCGATTTTATTTATTTTTTCAGCATAACAGTATTCATTCTTTTTGCACAACACCCAGTGCTCCATGCAAAACGTGCCCTCCCCATTACCCACCACCTGTTCCCCCAACCTCCCACCCCTGACCCTTCAAAACCCTCAGGTTGTTTTTCAGAGTCCATAGTCTCTTATGGTTCGCCTCCCCTCCCCAATGTCCATAGCCCGCTCCCCCTCTCCCAATCCCACCTCCCCCCAGCAACCCCCAGTTTGTTTTGTGAGATTAAGAGTCATTTATGGTTTGTCTCCCTCCCAATCCCATCTTGTTTCATTTATTCTTCTCCTATCCCCCTACCCCCCCATGTTGCTTCTCCATGTCCTCATATCAGGGAGATCATATGATAGTTGTCTTTCTCCAATTGACTTATTTCACTAAGCATGATACGCTCTAGTTCCATCCACGTCGTCGCAAATGGCAAGATTTCATTTCTTTTGATGGCCGCATAGTATTCCATTGTGTATATATACCACTTCTTCTTTATCCATTCATCTGTTGATGGACATCTAGGTTCTTTCCATAGTCTGGCTATTGTAGACATTGCTGCTATAAACATTCGGGTACACGTGCCCCTTCGGATCACTATGTTTGTATCTTTAGGGTAAATACCCAGTAGTGCAATTGCTGGGTCATAGGTTAGTTCTATTTTCAACATTTTGAGGAACCTCCATGCTGTTTTCCAGCGTGGTTGCACCAGCTTGCATTCCCACCAACAGTGGAGGAGGGTTCCCCTTTCTCCACATCCTCTCCAGCATCTGTCATTTCCTGACTTGTTAATTTTAGCCATTCTGACTGGTGTGAGGTGATATCTCATTGTGGTTTTGATTTGTATTTCCCTGATGCCGAGTGACGTGGAGCACTTTTTCATGTGTCTGTTGGCCATCTGGATGTCTTCTTTGCAGAAATGTCTGTTCATGTCCTCTGCCCATTTCTTGATTGGATTGTTTGTTCTTTGGGTGTTGAGTTTGCTAAGTTCCTTATAGATTTTGGATACTAGCCCTTTATCTGATATGTCGTTTGCAAATATCTTCTCCCATTCTGTCAGCTGTCTTTTGGTTTTGTTAACTGTTTCCTTTGCTGTGCAAAAGCTTTTGATCTTGATGAAATCCCAATAGTTCATTTTTGCCCTTGCTTCCCTTGCCTTTGTATCACTCTTCGCAGATGATATGATACTATATGTGGAAAACCCAAAAGACTCCACTCCAAAACTGCTAGAACTTGTCCAGGAATTCAGTAAAGTGTCAGGATATAAAATCAATGCACAGAAATCAGTTGCATTTCTGTACACCAACAACAAGACTGAAGAAAGAGAAATTAAGGAGTCAATCCCATTCACAATTGTACCCAAAACTATAAGATACCTAGGAATAAACCTAACCAAAGAGACTAAGAATCTATACACAGAAAATTATAAAGTACTCATGAAAGAAATTGAGGAAGACACAAAAAAATGGAAAAATGTTCCATGCTCCTGGATTGGAAGAATAAATATTGTGAAAATGTCTATGCTACCTAAAGCAATCTACACATTTAATGCAATCCCTATCAAAATACCATCCATTTTTTTCAAAGAAATGGAACAAATAATCCTAAAATTTATATGGAACCAGAAAAGACCTCGAATAGCCAAAGGAATATTGAAGAACAAAGCCAAAGTTGGTGGCATCACAATTCCGGACTTCAAGCTCTATTACAAAGCTGTCATCATCAAGACAGCATGGTACTGGCACAAAAACAGACACATAGATCAGTGGAACAGAATAGAGAGCCCAGAAATCGACCCTCAACTCTATGGCCAACTCATCTTCGACAAAGCAGGAAAGAATGTCCAATGGAAAAAAGACAGCCTCTTCAATACATGGTGCTGGGAAAATTGGACAGCCACATGCAGAAAAATGAAATTGGACCACTTCCTTACACCACACACGAAAATAGACTCCAAATGGATGAAGGACCTCAATGTGAGAAAGGAATCCATCAAAATCCTTGAGGAGAATGCAGGCAGCAACCTCTTCGACCTCAGCCACAGCAACATCTTCCTAGGAACTATGTGTGTGAATTATACTCAAATTAAAAAAAATACAAAAAGGTCTTCTAGAATTTGATTTTGGGAAAACTGTTAAAATACCCCAAATTTTTGGATCACTTGACCAAATAGGATCATAGAGCATTATGAAACAATATTTATCTGTGTGACCACTGTGACAATAAAACATCTCAAAGACAAGGGCTTCTGGGTAGCACAGTTGGTTAAGCATCCAACTTTTGGTTTTGGTTCAAGTTGTAATCTCAGAGTCGTGAGATTGAGCCCCACTTTGGGCTCCTCATTCAATGTGGACTCTGCTTGAGATTGTCTTTCCATTTCCTTCTGCTTCTCTCATTCATGCTCAAATGCTCTCTCTCACAAAAATAAATAAATAAATCTTTAACAAAAAAGTACAAAATATTTCAAGGACAAATATAAGGGTTACACAGTGGTCCAGGAAATTATTTCGATAAAAGACAATATCTTTGTTTTTTCAATGTATTACTTTGAAAGATAAAGAATACCGTTCATAATATTTTATCAAAAGCAACTCAATGCTCCATGATGCTTTGTCTTTTTAACAAAGCTTTTAGTTTGACATTAGTATATTATGGGTATTAAGGCTCAATGTTAAAACTCTTATAACAATTCAGTCTTTACCTGACTTAATCATATATATAATACTTTTCTTCAAATTTTCTTTCCATAAACATTTTACAAGTTTTTATATCTATTTAGGCTTTATTCTATCTTTTTCCTGGAACAATTATTTTACTTTAGTAGGACAAAATTACTTTGTTTTTTCCTTTGCCAACTCCCTTACCATGTCCTATATATCTTTGCTTATCTACAACATACATTTTATTTTCCTTATTTATTTTTCATATAGAGTCACTACTTTTCATCCTTATTATTTTAGTAGTTTTGTTAAAAAAAATCTCATTTTTTGATAATTTCAACTTTATTAGTTTAAATGTTATTTTCTCAATTTAAAAAATTATAAATCTTATCTAGAAAAGAAATGATGTGAGTTATTACAGAGTAGTTACAGATTTACTCTTAGAGGATAGCATAATTCCTTATGCTTTACATTAAATGCATATAAACTCTTTCCATATATAGTCAAAACATACCATACATTTTTTGGACATTATAGTATGAAATTTATTCGCATCTGTAAATTATCCTGACAGTGCTCTGCTAGACTGGTAATGACAGAACAGGCAGGGGCAAGAGGGTCCCCAAATTATTGTTGAAGAGTGTTACTCTAAGTTAACTAGGAAGAATAAATGTTTTTAAAAGTGGGACAATTTCTAGGCAATAGAAGTGCAATGTTTGGGAAGCCATCACCAGAATTCCCAGATAGTTACTACTTGCAAGTAGTTATAAGAAATAGGAAAAGTACTTTTAAATAAAAATTTCTGCCTGCTTGCATATCTTTAAAAAAAGGCAACAAAGGGGCGCCTGGGTGGCTCAGTGGATTAAGCCACTGCCTTCAGCTCAGGTCATGATCTCAGGGTCCTGGGATCGAGCCCGGCATCGGGCTCTCTGCTCCGTGGGGAGCCTGCTTCCTCCTCTCTCTCTGCCTGCCTCTCTGCCTACTTGTGATCTCTGTCTGTCAAATAAATAAAATCTTAAAAAAAAAGGCAACAACAAAATATGAGCCTATTAAAGAGTGATACATTTTGGCCTTGAGGAGCTATCATTGTGTGTTTACAGGACAGAAAGGGTGATGGTTCTTGTATTGGCCTTTCTTGTTTTCTGCACAGACCCTTTTGTTGCTCAGTTTATTGTGGTATGAGTAGTACCCTTATGGAGAGAAGAAACAGAGGTGGCTGCATAGTACTAGGACACTAGGCTCCTCTTGTCCCTTGAACACAACTAGATAACTATCAAATATTTCTGAATACCCAAGAAGCCAAGTTGAAGACTGACAGAACAAACTCCACAACTAAAAGGAGAGAAGAGACCACATGGAATAATGTAGGAAGTGCAGAGATATGGTTTGGGGGAGAAAGGGATTGCAGGTACTGCAGAGGGGAGGGAGACCTGGTTGTAGAGAAAGGCAAGAGAAAGAGGAACACACAGGGTAATGTATAAGAGCCATTGCCTGGGAAAATGAAAGGGGATGATTTTTCTGAGTTTTTGCAATCAGGGGGCTTTGAAGAGTAGAGTTTTAAAAGTCGGTGGACTTGGCTGAGATAGAACCTTAAGGCACTGCACTATTTAGGGCGAGAAGGCAGGCAAACAAGCCAGGGGTAGATTGAAAGGAAACAGTGATTTGAGGAATGCCTCAGGCTCACAGTGGTGAGATTATTCACTCTTTTTGGAGCACTTGCCTGAGTGGAAGCATTCACAGGACATATCTCCAGTGATAAAGGAGCCAGGCAGGCAACATCTCCCTCCCCCAACCCTCAGCGTATATGGAGAGCCACCTACAAAGGCCAGCTTGGCTTCTGTATTAGCTGCTTTTTCCATGTCCCGTGGCCCTGCACTCTGGCATGACCACACTTCTCTGTGAAACTTCCCTTGGTCTCAGCATGGCAAGACTCTCCCCCAGAAGATGAGGGCAGGCCCCTGCCCACACCAATTCCCTAAAACCTAGAGTTTTAAAAGTCAGCAGGCTCAACTGGGATAGAGCCCAGAGGGAACTGTGCTGCTCCTGGAGAGAAGGAAAGAAAACAACACAGGGGCAGACAGTGTGGAATCAGTGATGTGAAAAAAACCTGGGATACACAGAGGGGAGATTACTAGCTCCTCTTGGAGTGCTACCCTGAGGGGCAGTATTCACGGATAGGGCTCTCTAGGGACAAAGGAGCTGGTTAGTGCCATTCTCCTCACCCCCACCCCTCACCATAAACACAGAGCCACCCAAATGTGGTAAACAGTACAGCACCCACATTGGATGTCTGACCCACTTACACCAGGGCATACACCTCTGTGCTCTGCTGTAGTGCCCTTTTTGGACAAGATTGCCTCAGGCCCAACATGGTGGGCCTCTCTCCCAGAAGTACAGCAAGTACTCTGCCCACACAACATCTCCCAACTAGAGAGTTCTGCAAGGTTTCAGTTCTAGAGGAAGTAACATCAAGTTCACTTAATAAGCAGACCATAGTACACCTAGTTAAAGTCATAACACTCTGGCCACAGACCAAACACTGCCTACTGCAGACAAGGAGAGCCTCTGTAGATAACTGACCTGAAGTACAGAGCAGCCAAAACACAATCCAGTGTTCATGCAGCACATACCAGAGACAGTTCCTGAAGTTCCAGGCCCTGGACAGCATATGACCTCTTCTTCATAAAGCCATTAATCTCAGGAGCAGGAAACAAAACAGACTTTTCTAACACAAAGAAAATGTCAGAGATTTAGACAAAATGTCAAGATAGGGGAATTCATCCCAATGAAACAAGATAAAATCATGGCCAGAGATCTAATCAAAACAGATACAATCAATATGCATGAGGGAGAATTTAAAGTAAAAATCTTAAGGTTACAAAAGAATGGAAGGCTTCAGGAAGGCTTTAATTGCAGAGATAAAAAAGTTAAATGAAATGAAAAATGCAGTAATTCTAATTCAAATCAGACTGGATGTAATGAACATAAGAACAGTAGAAGCAAAAGGACAAGTAAGTGATATGGAAGACAAAATAATAGAAAATAAGAAACTGAAAAAAAGAAAGAATTACAGAACATGAGAAAAGACTTAGGGAAATCATTGACTACATCAAACATAGTAACATTTGTATTATAGGAGTTCCAGAAGAGAGAGAGAGGAAAGTTGGCAGAAAATTTATTTGAGTAAATAATAGCTGAAAACTTCCCTAACATGGGGAAGGGAAAAGACATCTAATTCTAGGAGTCACAGAGAACTCCCAAGAAAATCATCAAAAGCAGGCCAATACCAAGAAATACTTCAATTAAATTAGCAAAATATAGTGATGAAGAAAATCCTAAAAGGAGCAAGAAAAAAGAAGTCCCTGACTTATAAGGAAAGACAAATAAGGCTAGCTGCACCTCTCTCCACAGAAGCTTGGCAAGCCAGAAGGGAGTGGCATGACATATATAATTTGCGAATGGAAAAATATGCAGCCAAGAATATTCTATCCAGCAAGGCTATCATTCAAAATAGAAGGAGATATAAAGAGTTTCCCAGACAAACAAAGACTAAAGGAGTTTATGATCAGTAAAGTATCCCTGCAAGAAATATTAAAGACGACTCTTTGAATGGAAAAGAAAGACCAAAAGTTACAAAGATAAGAAAGGATCAGAGAAAATCCCCAGAAATAATGACAAAACAAGTAATAAAATGGCACCAAAAACATATCTATCAATAATTACTCTGGGGGCACCTGGGTGGCTCATTGGGTTAAGCCTCTGCCTGAGGCTCAGGTCATGATCCCAGGGTCCTGGGATTGAGCCCCACTCCTGTGCCTGCCACTCTGCCTACTTGTGATCTTTCTCTCTCTCTCTCTGTCAAATTAAAAAAAAAATTACTCTGAATGTAAATGGACTAAATGTACCAATCAAGAAGGGTATCAGAACAGATTTTTAAAAAAGGTCCATCTATATTCTGCCTACAAGACACTCATTTGAGACCTAAAGACACCTGGATATTGAAAGTGAGTGGATGAAAAATAGTTTATCATGCATGTGGACATCAAAGGAAAACCAGAGTAGCAATAATTATTTTGGACAAACTAGATTTTAAACCAAAGACTGAAATAATAGATGAAAAAAGGATACTATATCTTAATAAAAGGTACAATTCAAAAAGGAGATATTACAATTGTAAATAGTCATATACCCAACATCGGAGCACCCAAATATATAAAACAATTAATAACAAACATAAAAGAAATAATTGATAATGATACAAAAATAGTTGGGGACTTTAACACTCCACTTATATCAGTGGGCAGATTATTTAAGCAGAAAATCAACAAATAAAAATGGCTTTGAATGACATACTGGACAAGATGGACTTAACATATTTAGAACATTTCATCTTAATGCAGAAGAATATACTTTTCAAGTGCAAATGGTACATTCTCCAAAATAGATCATATACTGGGTCACAAATCAGGCCTCAAGTATAAAATGGTTAAGATCATACCAGGCATATTTTCTGACCACAGTTCTATGAAACTAGAAGTCAACCACCAGAAAAAGTTTGGAAGGATCATAAACCCCCAGAGGTTAACCAACATGCTACTAAACAAGGAACTGGTCACCCAGGAAATTATAGAAGAAATAAAAAATACATGGAAAAAATGAAAACGAAAACACAATGGTCCAAAATCTTTGGAATGCAGCAAAAATAGTCGTATGATGGGAAGGTATAGCAATACATGCATACCTCAAGAGGCAAATATTTCAAATAAAGAACCTAAACTTACACCTAGAGGAGGTAGGAAAACAACAACAACAACAAATGAAGTCTACAGCCAGCAGAAGGAAAGAAATAATACAGATTGAAGCAGAAATAAATGATATAGAAACTAAAAAAATTCCCAATGGAACAGATCAATGAAACCAGGACCTGGTTCTTTGAAAAAAACTAATAAAATTTAAAAATGTCTATCAAACTTACAAAAAGAAAAAAAAAAGAACCCAATAAATAAAATCACAAAGGAGAGAGGATAAATAACAAACAATACCACAGAAAAACTATATGGCAAAAAATTGGATAAACTGGAAGAAATGGATAAATTCTTACAAATATATTAACTAACAAAATGAAGGAGGAACAAATAGAAAACTTGAAAAGACTGATAACCAGCAAAAAATTGAATCAGTAATAAAAAAATCCTAAAGAACAATGTCTAGGACAAGATGGCTTCACCAGTGAATTCTGACAAACATTTAAAGAAGACGTAATATCTATTCCTTTCAAGATATTCCAAAAAATAAAAAGGAAAGAAAACGTCCAAGTTCATTCTGTGAGGTCAGTATTATCCATACATTAACACCAGATAAAGACTCAACTAAAAAGAGGACTATAAGCCAATATCATTTATGAATAGGGATGCAAAAATTCTCAATAAATATGAGCAGATAGAATCCAACAATATATTAAAAGGATCATTGACCCTGAGCAAGTGGGATTTTTTCCTGGGTTGCAAATGTGGTTCAATATTTGCTAATCAATCACTGTGATACACCACATTAATAAAAGAAAGGACAGAGACCAAATAATCCTTTCAGTACACGCAGAAAAAGCACTAGACAAAGTACAATATCCATTCATGATAAAAGCCCTCAACAAAGTAAGGTTAGAGGGAACATACTGCAACATAATAAAGGCCATACATGAAAAACTCACAGCTAATATCTCTGGTGGGGAACAACTGAGAGATTTTTCTCGATCATTGGGAAAAAGACAGGGATATTCACTCTCACCAATGTTACTCAACATAGCACTGGAAGTCCTAGCCACAACAATCAGACAACAAAAATAAATAAAAGGCATCCAAATCAGCTAGGAAGAGGTAAAACTTTCACTATTTGTGCATGACATAATACTCTATGTGAAAAACCTGAAAGACTCCACCAAAAAACTGCTAGAACTGACACATGAATTCAATAAACTCTCAGGATACAAAATCAGTGTACAGAAATCTGTTGCCTTTTAGGGTGCCTCGGTGGCTCAGTCAGTTTAATGTCAGCCTTCGGCTCAGGTAATTATTTCTGGGTCCTGCAGTTGAGCCCTGCATTGAGCTCCCTGCTCAGCAGGGAGTCTGCTTCTGTCCCTCCATCCCTGCTCACGCTCTCTCTCTCTTTCAAAGTAAATAAGTAAAATCTTAAAATAAATCTGTTGCATTTCTGAACACCAATAATAAAGCAGCAGAAAGAGAAATTAAGGAACCAGTCCCATTTACAACTATACACAAATATATATAGAAGACAAAATAAATGCATTTTATTTGTAACTCTTTTCTTCTTATATATGTTAAGAAAGAAACTATAGCAACACATACAAAGTTATATTTATCAAATTAAAACATATGGAGTACAATTTGTATGAAAATATGGTACAAAAGAAAGGGGAGGTAGCAGCTATATTGGAGAAAAGATTTTTATGCAATTGGAATTGGTATTAATCTCCCTTACATTGTGTCATTAAAGTATTAATTGTAATTCCCAGGACAACCACTAATATCTGAAAATATATAGTAAATTGAACTAATTAAAGAGTATACTGGAAAAGCTACTTTACACAAAGGAAAGCAATAGTGATAGAACAGAGGAACAAAACCCATATGAGGAATACAGAACATAAAAGTCATATGTAAATCCTACCTTGTCTGTATTAAAATAAACATGAATATAGTAAAAAAAAAAAAAACTAATCAAAGCCAGGGAGTGGTAGAATGGATTTAAAAAGTGACCCTAGGCTGTCTATAAAACACTTTCTTCTATCATAGACATGGATACTTTGAAAGTTACAGGATGGAGAATGATATGCTATGCAATCAGTAACCAAAGGAAGAAGGAATGTTTATAATAATAAAAGACAAAATATACCTTAAGACAAAAATTGGGACTAGAGGAGCGCCTGGGTGGCTCAGTGGGTTAAAGCCTCTGCCTTCAGCTCAGGTCATGATCCCAGGGTCCTGGGATCGAGCCCCACATCGGGCTCTCTGCTTAGCTGGGAGCCTGCTTCCTTCTCTCTCTCTGCCTGCCTCTCTGCCTACTTGTAATCTCTATCTGTCCAATAAATAAATCTTTAAAAAAAAATTGGGACTAGAGACAAAGAACATCTACTAATGATAAAATTGTCAATCCAACAGAAAGAAATCACAATTATAAATAGACATTCATCTATCAACAGAGATATGAGTACATGAAGCAGAAACCTGACAGAAATGAAAGAAATAGACAAATCAACAATAACAGATGGAGATTTTGATAGCTCATTTTCAATGAGGTATAGAAAAAGTAGAAAAAAACCAAGGAAATAAAAGGCATTAACAACACTGTAAACCAACATAACATACATCTATAGCAATAGATGCTATTCTGTTGCTAATAGCAACAGAAAAATACACCTTTTTCTCAAATGCACAAGAATGTCCTCAAGAAAACACCATGTGCTAGGCCTCAAAAAATTTAACATAATTAAAATCCTATAAAATATGTTCTCTTACCACAGTGGTATAAAATTAGAAATCAACAGGAGGGGTGCTTGGTGGTTCAGTCATTTAAGCATCTGCCTTCAGCTTAGGTCATGATTCCAGGGTCCTGGGATGGAGTCTGGCATCAGGCTCTCTGTTCAGTGGGGAGTCTGCTTCTCCCTCTCCTCTTCCTCCCTGTGCAAGATCTCATTCTCTCTCACAATCTCTGTCTCAGATAAGTAAAAAAAAACCACACAAAGAAAAAACAAACAAACAAAAAAACCTTAAAAAATCAACAGGAAGGAATTTGGAAATTCACAGATATGTGGAAATTTAACACACTTCTAAATAACCAAGGGATCAAAGAAGAAACCACAAGATAAATTAGAAAATACTATGAGATAAATGGAAACAAGAATACAACATACAAAACTTCTGCAATAAAATTAACACAATGCATAAAGGAAAATACATGGTTTCAAGTTACAAAAGGAGAAATATCGGAAATATGTGAGATATCTGAAATCAACAACATACTTTTATATCAGAAGAAACTAGAAAAAGAAGGAATTATTAACACAAGGCAAGCAGAAGGAATGAAATAATAAAAGGGATTAGAAAATAACAAGATAATAGAAAAATTAATAAAAAGAATGAAACCAAATCATCAAAATTAACAAGCTTTTAGTTACAAGGACCAAAAAGAAAAAGGGAAAAGATTCAATTTACAAAAATCAGGAATGAAAGATGAGACATATATAAAAGCATTATAGAGGAATATTATGAACAATTAGACACCAATAAGTTAGACAATGTAGATGAAATGGATAAATTCCTAGAAACACACAAACTACTTAAACTAACTCAAAAAGAAATGGAAAATGTTTACAGACATATGACAAGAAATGAGAATGAATTAATAATCTAAAAAATTGAGTCTAGTATTATCTTGATGCCAGAACTAGACAAAGACATCACAACAATAGAACACTAGAAACCAATATCCCATATGAATAAAAATGCAAAGACCACCTGGGTGGCTCAGTCACTTAAGCATCTGATTTCAGTTCTGGCTGTGATCTCAGGGTCCTGGGATCAAGTGCCGCATTGGGCTTGTGGTTGACTTTAAGTTTCATAGATTTGTGGTCAGAAAACAATGCATGGTATGAGTCTGTCTTTTTCTATATCTTGTGTATTGTTTTGTGAACTAATATGTGATCTGTTCTGGAGAATGGCCCATGTGCACTCAAAAAGAATGTGTATTCTGCTGCTTTAGGTTGGAATGTTCTGAATATATCTGTTAAATCCATGTGGTCCAGTTCATCATTTAAAGTTGTTTCCTTTTTTTCCTCTTTAGATCATCTGTCCATTGATGTAAGTGGGGTGTTAATGTCCCCTACTTTTATTGTATTATTATGGATTGCATTACTTTATGTTTGTTATTAATTATTTTATATATTTGGGTCCTCCCATGTTGGGTGCATAAACATTTACAATTGTTAGATTTTCTTGTTGGAATTTCCCTTTTATGATTATGTAGTGCCCTTCTTTGTCTCTTGTTACAGTCTTTGTTGTAATGTCTAATTTGTCCAATATATGTATTGATACAGTAGCTTTCTTTTGATGTCTATTTGTATGATGAATGTTTCTTCATCCCCTTTCTTTTTATCTGCAGGCATCTTTAGGCCTTATATGAGTAAGCCACATATAGGTTTTTTTCCCCATTCTGACACCTTCTATCTTTTTATAAAAAAAAGACTTTATTTACTTATTTGTCAGAGAGAGAGAGACCACAGGCAGACAGAGTGGCAGAGGGAGAAGCAGGCTCCCTGCTGAGCAAGGAGCCTGATATGGGACTTGATCCCAGGATGGGATCATGACCTGAGCCGAAGGCAGCCGCTTAACCAACTGAGCCACCTAGGCATCCCACCTTATATCTTTTGAGTGAAACTTTTGTCTATTTACATTCAGAGTAATTATTGATATGGATTTAGTGCTTTTTTTTTTTTTTACTTGTTTTGTCATTGTTTATGGAGATTTCTGTGATCCTTTCTTGTCTTTGTCAGTTTTGGCCTCTCATTTCCACTCAAGGAATCCCCTTTAATATTTCTTGCAGGGCTGCTTTAGTGACCATGAAATTCTTTAGGTTTTATTTGGGAAATTCTTTAACTCTTCTGTTCTGAATGATAACCTTGCTGGAAAGGTATTCTTGGTTACGGATTTTTTTTTTTTCCATTCTACACATTGAATTTATCATGCCACTATCTTCTGGCTTGCCAAGTTTCTGTTGCCAGGGCAGCAGTTAGCCTTATGCATCTTGTCTTGTAAGTTAGGGACTTCCTTTGTCTTGCTGCTTTTAAGAGTTTTTTTTTCTTTATTACTATATTTAATTGCAACATGTCTTGGTTTTGACCTGCTTTTGTTAATTGTAATGGGTGTTCTCTCTGCTTTCTAGATCTGGATGTCTCTTTCCTTCCCTAAATTAGGGAAGTTTTCACCTATTATTTCTTCAATAAATATTCTGCCTCTCTTTCTCTCTTTTCCTCTTCTGGGACTACTGTAATATGAATGTTATTACAGTTGATGGAATCACTGAGTCTATTCTTGTGTTTCATAAATCTCCTTTCAGTCTTTTTTCATTGCATTAAGCTTCTTTCCAGTCTCAGTTATTGCATTGTTCATTTCTGATTGATTCCTTTTTAACTTTTATATCTTTGGTAAAATTCTCCTAGTTGCCTTCCATTCTTTTATCAAGTCCAGTGAGTATCCTTATGAATGTTGCTTTAAATTCTCTATCAGTCATGTTATTTATATCTGCTTTGTTTAGAACTCTGCCCAAGACCTCATCTTATTCTTTCATTTGCAATAAATTCCTCCATCTTATCATTTTGTCTAAGTCTTTGTCTTCTTCTCTGTGTTAGAAAAGCCTGTTCTGTTTCCTGTTCTTGAGAGTAATGGCTTTATGAATAAGTGGTCATGTAGTGTCCTGGGCTTGGCACTTCAGAGTGCTGTGCTCTGTTGTTATGTTTGGTCTGCTATGTATTTCAGGCCAGTCATTAGTAAACCTCTCCTTGCCTGCAGTGGGCAGTATTTAGTCCTTGGCCAGAGTGTGGCAAGTTTTAACTATGTATGCTGCAGTGTGCTCATGCAAAAAGAGTGGATCCTACTTTACCTAGAACTAAAGCATTTCGAACTCTAGTCTGGAGACATGGTGTTGGTAGGGGTTTCTGCTGGTCTTCTGGGAGAATGGCCTGCCACTCTTGGACTGGGTCAAGCTTGATGGAGAAGGGTAGTCCCACCAAAGTGCAGAGATCCGAGAGTTGGAATAAGCAAGTTAGGCAGCCTGTGTCAGCCCTGAGACTCTTCCTGCAGGTATCTCTGCATTTTTGCTGGAGGGGGAAGGGAAATGGCTATAGCCAGCTTCTTTGTTCCTGGAGACATGCTTGTTGAAGGCTGTCTCTTAGAGAAGCACTCTGAGAAGAGTGAATAATCTTCCCCTTTGTGCCCCAGGGATTTTTGAGATTTTTGTTTCCATGTTGTCTGCCTCAAGGTTTTTTTTGACTACTTCTCACCAGGAGCAGCCCATTGACCTTTGGGCTCTAGTTCTGTCAAGACTGATTACTTTTAATACTGCATGCTTTAGGGATGTGGTGTGGGTAGGGGATTATGATGGACTTTGGGGGGAGGGTCCTGCCATGCTGGGACTGAGGCAATCTTGACTGAGCAGGGTAGTCCCGCCAGAGCACAGAGGTGAAAGTTGTAATCAAGTCAGGCAACCTGTGTGGGCCCTGTGCTGCTTCCTGCAGGTGGCTCTGTGTTTATGCTAAGGGGAGAGGGAGTGAAATGAGACCAGTCAGCTCTTTTGTCCCCAGAGAAACATCTCTGTGAGCACTGTCTCTCAGGGAAGCACTCACAGTAGAATGAATAATCTCCTCTCTGTGTGTCCCAGGTATTTTTCAGATTGCTGTTTCCAGGCTGTCCGCCTCCCCCTTTTTTGCCTGTCCTCACTCCAGCAGCAGTGCAGTTCCCTCCAGTCTCATACCAGCCAACCCTGCTGACATCTAAAACTCCAAACTTTAAGCCCTACTGTTACAAGAACTTAGGAAACTCAGCCCCCCCCCCCTTTTCCCCCCAATCAATGGCTTTGGGAAACCATTCTCCTTGTGTGTTCCCTTGTGTGCTTCTCTCTCACCCTTCTCTGTGACCATGGCTCCGTCTCATCTGCAGCACATATGATCCATTTCTCCCTTAAACCATGTCTCCCCACTTCCTACCTTCTTCAGTGTGGCCTTTTCTCTCCCTTTTTGTTGTGCAGTTTGTTCTGTTAGTGTTCAGGTTGATTTCTTGGGTATTTAAGATGATTTGATATTTATCGTATTTTATTCATGGGACTAGACCAACCTAGGGTCTTTCTGTTCTGACGGCATCTTCCCAAATCCTGGTTTATTTATCTTTGATTTTAGCCTGGTAGACTCTCTTTAGTATTTATTGTAGGGTAGACATACTAACAACTAATTCAGTTTTTGTTTATCTGGGAATATCTTCATTTTTGAAATTTAATTTTGCTAGATGTACAATATTATTGTTGCAGGGTTTTTGGTCTCACAGAGTCGAGGAATGAATCTTCCTGGACACAAAATGGTGAAGTGAGGTGAAAGTTTATTAAGTGAAGTTGAGAATAGAAAGGAAAGAAAAGGAGCTCTATAGTGTGAGAGAGGTCCTGAATGGGTTGCCACTGAGGGCTTTTATGGTCTGCCTTTTATAGAAAACTGACCATATGTTGTCAATAACATGTAAAAACAAACATGGTAGATTTGTAAGTATCATGAGACTATCTTGTCTATATTTAGAACAAAGGTGGTAGATTTGTTACCTTCCCTTCTCTCTGGTTAATATCTCATCTATAACATTTCTTCACATCTGGGATTTCTTTGAGACTAGTCATGTAGCTCCCTACCTGTCGTCCCCTTCCTAGCCTCGCCTGTCCCTTACTCATTATCTTGATAGTTCCCTCTACCCTGGCATTCTGAGTATGCTACTTTACTGTCTGATCCTTCATGATTCTTGATGAAAAATTCAGCTGGTAATCTTTTTGAGGATTCCTTGTTGATGAAGAGTTTTTTTCTTTTGCCTTTCTAAAAGATTTTTGTCTCTATCTTTCAGCAGTTGACTGTGATAGTTTTAGGTATGTATGTCTGAATTTACCTTTCTTTAGGTGTTTATTGAGCTTTTTGGGAATGGAGATGATTTTAAATTTTTATCAAATGTGGCAAATATTCTTTCTTCTTCCTTTCCTATTCTAGGATTCCCATTGTGTGTGTTGTTATGTTTATGGTGTCTCATAGGTCTCTGAGATTCTGTTGATTTATCTTCCTTCTTTTTTCTTTCTGTTCTGTAGATTTGGTAATCTCAGTTGACCTGTATTTAGCTTCACTGATTCTTCTGTCTGCCCAATTCTAATCTTAAGGTTGTGTAGTAAATTTTCCATGTCTGTTATTGTGTTTTTTAACTACAGAATTTTTAGTGAATTCTTTAAAAGTATTCTTCAATTCACTATTGATATTCTGTATTTGGTAAGACATATTTCTCATTTTCTCCTTTAGTTTTTTTTAGATATGGTGCTCTTTGATTCTTTGAATATATTTAGAATAACTCATTTAAAATCTTTGTCTAGTAAGTCCAATGTTTGGGCTTCCTCATGGACAGTTTCTGTTGATTACATCTTTTTAGTATAAGCTGAAGTTTCCTGTTTCTCTGTATCTCCTAATTTCTTGTTGAAAAGTATGCATTTAATATTATATAATGTGACAGTTCTTTTTTTCTTTTTAAAGATTTTATTTATTTATTTGACAGAGAGAGAGATCACAAGTAGGCAGAGAGTCAGGCAGAGAGAGGAGGAAGCAGGCTCCCTGCGGAGCAGAGAGCCCAATGCGGGGCTCGATCCCGGGGCCCTGAGATCATGACCTGAGCCGAAGGCAGCAGCTTAATCCACTGAGCCACCCAGGCGCCCCTAATGTGACAATTCTTGAAATGAGAACCTCTCTCTTTCCCCATGGTTTATGTGTCTGTTGTTGTTTCCTTGTTTATTGACTTCTTGAACAAATTCTGTATTAAATTCTATATTTTCCTTGTGTTTAACTGCTGAAGTCTTTGGTAGTTTAGCTTAGTGATCACCTACTGATTGGATAAGGATTCCATGAGATACCTTGAGGCAACAAGTTTCCTAGACTTTGGTGAAGGGCTATGTTGGTGTATGTTATGTCAGTTTGCAACTCTGCCTACCATTCTCTCCCTGCTTGTTCAGGGCCTTAAGTTCAGATAGAAGTGAGTGATTGGGTCCATCTCAAATCTTTCATGGCCATAGACACAGCCTGGGGTGTGCACACATACCTTCACATGCACATGTCTTTCTAGATTTTTAGGGATAGGTTGTTGCTTTGCATAGGTTATGTGCACATATCATTCTCCAAATTGTCATTCTCTAAATTTTTATGAAGAATTTTGGGTTCCTGGACCCAATTCCAATGTATTTTTGGGAGTGGATTCCCCACACTAACAAGCAATTCTCTGAATACCAGCTAGATGTCCTACTATTCAACTCAGTTATGACATTATCTCCCTGGAGACCAGATTCTACAGGTTAAGTTTTCATTGTACAACACTGAACTACTGCTTTTAGATGTCTGTCACAAGTCCAGTTCTTCTGGCCAACTGGTTATAAACTAGAGGTTCCAACAATACCCTTATTAGCTTTGATTAATTTTATAGAAAGACTCACAGAACTCAAAGAAATATTTTACTTACTAGATTACAGTTTTATTATAAAGGAATGTAACATAAAAACAGCCATATAGAAGGTATGTATAAGGCATGTTATGGGAAAAGGGTGTGGAGCTTCCATGCCCTGTCTGAGCATACCATTCTCCCCAATTCTCTACATGTTTACTAACCTGGCAGTTCCTTTTGGGTTTTTATGGAGGTTTCATTACATAGGCATGATTGACCATTGGTGGTTGATTCAACCTCCAGCCTCTCTCTCCCCCCAGAGGTCAGGAGAGTGAGAATGAGAGTTCTAATGGTTAATCACATGGTTAGTTGTCCTGACAACCAGTCCCCATTTTTAGGTGTGGCCTAAAAGTCATGCCATTAACCTAACAAAAGGCAATTTCATGGCTGTCATCACTTAGGAAATTTCAAGGGTTTTGGGAATTGTGAGCTGGGAATGGTGGATGAAGACCAAATATATATGAGAAATATATTCTAGTCATCTGAATTGATCAAATATATATTTCTTATAAATCACAACTTATATATACAAGCAAATATTTTGGTCAACCTCTTGATAACTCTAACTTTTACATTTCCTTGGGCTACTACAATTTTCAAAAACTTGAGATGATTATTTTTGACAAATGCCCCCTCCCAAAAGCACTGTTTACACAGAATGAGTTTTGGGTTAGGATAGAGACTAGCCTTAAGAATGGAGCTTTCAGGACCTGTTGAAATGGACAAATAGTGATAGTTCTGTAAGAGTGCAGCCTTGTAAAACTCCAACCCTATTCTGCCCTCTCAGGTGGCTGCAAGCTTGTTGGTTTTCACAGCTATCATTGTTGTGAAGCTGTTGATTTTCAGTGCTACAGCAGAGCTGGGGAAAGAGTGATCTGATTAATTATATTTAATGCACAACAAAGTACACTGGTATTATCAAGATTAAATCTTTTATCTTGAAGAGAGAATCCTTAGATTCTTAAACCTTTAGTTTATTAGAGCATATCATATATATTATATAATCTGTCATATATATTATATAATCTGTTGTTTATAATATATGTTACAGAAAAAAAGTTGTATCCAGGATTTATAAAGAAGTCTTATACCTCAGTATCTCAACAATAAGAAGACAAAAATCCAGTTATAAAACTGGCAAGAATTTTAACAGTCCCTTCATGAAAAAAGATAAATACCCAATAAGTACATGATTAACTACTTAGCACCATTAGTCATCAAGAAAATGCAAACTAAAACTATAGTGAGATACCACCACACCACCATTGAAATGGTTAAAATTAAAATTTAATTTTTAAAATTTTTTAATTTTAAAATTAAAACTTTAATTTTAAAGTTACCAGATTTTTATTGTAGCTTTATTCACAATAGGCAAGATATGGAAGGAACCCAAGTGTCCATCAATGGAGATGTGGTATATACATACAATGAAATATTACTCAGCCATAAAAGAGAATGAAATCTTGCCGTTTATTACAACATGGATGGACCTAGAGAGGATTATGCTAAGTGAAATAGGTCAGACAGAGAAAGACAAATAACATATGATTTCACTCATAGTGGGGAAAAAAGAGCAGAAACACACCCACAAACACAGAGAAGGAACTGGTGGTTGCCAGACTAGAGGTTAGTGGGGGAATGGGCAAAATGAGTGAAAGAGAGTGGGAGGTGCAGGCTTGTAGCTATGAAATGAATAAATCACTGGGATGAAAGGTATGACATAGGGAATATAGTGAGTGGCGTTTTAATAGCATTATATGGTGACAGATGTTAGCTATACTTGTGAGCATAGCATAATGTATAGAGTTATTGAATCATTATGTTGTAAACATAAAACTAATATAACATTGTATGTCTGCAATACTTTATTAAAAAGATTTTAAGGTAAGTTACCAGATATTGGAAGATATGTGGATCAATTGAAATTCTCATATATTGTTGATAAGAATGCAAAATAGTACATCGAGTTTGGAAAACAGTTTGACATTTTCTTATGTTTTAAGATACACTTAACAACTAATCTTATAACCCATTTATTGGACCCTTATGTATTTACCCAAGATAAGTAAAAATGTATGTCCTAGAAAGATTTATACATGAATTTTTAAAGTAACATTCTTCACAATAGTGAAAAACTAGAAACAGCACAATGTCCATAAATAGGTGAATGAATGAATAATGGTATATTTATCCAATGGATTCTACTCAGCAAGAAAAATAATGAATTAAAGATAGATGAATTTCTAAGATATTGTGCAGACCAAAGTAATCTAGATATAAGAGTATGTTCCATTATGATTCCATAGAAGAGAAGAGTGATAAGTAAATTAGTTTCTATATAGCATTAATTACCTGCCTAATTAATCCTGTTTTATTCTACCTTATTCCCAGAAAACTTCAGTTGCCTAAAATACACTGTCCAGCTACATTCTAGAATGAGTGAGGGAAAAACATAGAAGGCCCATGAATAAGAAGGTGGTGTAGAGAGAATCCTCAAGGATATCTTGAATAAATATGAGATAGAAGCTTGGTGGACAGGGATGCAGAAGTATTAGGAAAGATAAAATAATGATTTTACATGATCTAGAATGATGTAGTAAATTTTATTTTAATAAGGAAATAAATGCCCCATACCTAACAAGCATTTCTATGTTATCTTTTGATTCTTTGGAGTCCAACAGTTACCCAACTCATTTATCTGAAATACATGGCCCATTCCTGACACTTTTCTTAGTATAGAGGCTGAATATATGAGACTTTCTTTCAATGAAGAGCTGCTAATTTATGCTTGTTCATATTTGTGAATGTGATTTGTCTCTGCATTGTCTTGTTTTTTATATGTTTGTTTATAAGGTAAGTGTGGTAATACCTACCTTTGTGTATTCAAGAGGAATAAATGAGAGTGTTTATAGAAAGTCCTTCATAAACTTTTTCAAGCTCTGTGCATATGTAAAGTAGTGTTTTCGATCAGACCAGAGGTCTGGAGAAGAGAAGTTGGTGCAAATAATGAAAATGGAAATGAATGCAACTCCTTTCTTATCCCATGGCTTCACTTACAAAATAATATAACTGTAAAAAAATCATAATATTTGTGGTTTCTGAAATGTTCAGATAATTCTAAAAGAGGAGTGGTTATTAACTATACCTTGTTTTATAATGAGAAAACTGAAAGAATCCAGGTATTTGTGAAAGGGCAATATAAAGAATATTACTATTTAATTTCCTTGAGTGGCACAGAAAGCACATGGGGGAGTTCTGGGCTTGTCTTTTTCTGCTGCTAGTCAAGGAGGCCGGAGAAAAGTGACTATTTTCCAGCCATGGAGCCAGTTTTGTGTTCTCTTTGCTGATGAAATATGGAAAACAGGAAAACATCCTCTTCTTACATTGGTGTAGACCAGATTTGAAGTAGAAAATGTACTGCAAAGTGTGGAAATTTGAGAAGGCATGGTAACCTGGTCTGCAGTCCCTATACTTTGTAAAACCTTTCTTCTTCTTCTTTCTCTTCTTTAAAAAAAAAAGATTTATTTGTTTATTTGAGAGAGAGAGAAAGAGAGTGAGCAAGTTGGGGGAGAGGCAGAGGGAGAGGGAGAGAGAAATTCTCAAGCAGACTCCACGCTGAGCTTGGAACTTGAAACAGGGCTCAATACCACTACCCATGAGATCATGACCTGAGATGAAATCATGAGTCAGACACTTTTTTTTAAGTCACTGATCCTTTATTTGTCTCCAGTTAATGTATTAAGTATTAGTAAAATGAAATCTACCATGTATTGAACACCGGTGTACCAGGCACTATGCTAACCGACTAGCCACCCAAGCATTCCTCTCCTTCTTCTCCTCTTTCTCCTGCTTCTCCTCTCTCTGCTACTTCTGCATCTCCTCCTCCTCTCTCCACCTCCTTCTTGCCAATGATGTGTTCAAAGGCTCAAGGCTCTAAATACTGAAAATAAGCTTTTCTGGAAACAGGATGTAGACAAGATGGCAATAAAATTCTAGACAGGTTAATCTGTTCCATCCCCGAAGTTTTGAATATGTTTTATTGTGTTTGTGCTTAACCGTGTTAGCTTTTTATTGAAAGGAATAGATATTGTCTGTATTGTCTCCCTTTCTGTTGGTCTGAGAGCAAAAACTCTTATAGACCTATGTATCTCATAGATGTGAAGGTGGAGGATGATGAAACTATGAAGGTAAAGAAGAAATAGAAAAAAAGGAACCAAAAATAACTAAAATTTTGAGCTTTCCTAGATGATGGTCTAATGGATTACTTTATTAATGAGAGCAGTGCTCCTCAAACATTAAAGGGCATATGAATCCCCTTGGGATTATATGAAACTGCATTTTGTGATTCAGTAAGTCTGGGGTTTGATCTGGGAATCTGTATTTCCATAAAGCTTCCAGGTGATGATGATTCTGCTCTGAGAACCATTGAGAGTAGCAAGGCTGGAGAGTTTGGCTGGACCTCTTGGTGAAGGTAATATTTTAAAAATTTTCACTAGAGATATTTTGTCAAAAGGCTAGCTAAATGTGATTTAGTTTTATACCTTCATTAGACTTTTATTTAATGAAATTCAAAATTATTCACCAAAAATAAAAGCATTTATCTGGCCTTGCGACCCTGAAGTTTTTCATTAACTGCCTCCTTAGTTCAGGTCCCTCGCTGAATACTGTGTGAACAAGTTAAATTTGTTGTCCGGCTTGATCATAACCTAACCCAGTCTGCCATATGGTTAATGTGTAAAATATCCAGGTTGTGCCTGTGTTGCCATGGAAAAGGCCCTGGAGAAAGAGACCATCTGGCTTCTACTTTTGACACTGCTGGCTAGCTGAGGGACCTTGAGTACCACGACTCCAAAATTCAGCTTTTTCCTTTGTAGAACGTTTGTGGGTATTTGTTTGGTGAGAGGTGAGAAAGAATTTAGTCCATTGCCCATAATTGGTGCTCAATTAATGCTTAAGGAGACTCTTTTAGGAGTACAACTAAGTAGTTTTAAGTCTTATGGGCTTTGGATAGAAGGAGTCAGAGAGGACAGGAATTGAGATGAAAACATGTCTCATAATTTAAAAGAAGGACTTCACTAAACTGCCCTCCTTCCTCTTTAATGGTTTTAGCTGCTCAAATCTTCTACTGAAGTTTTTTTTTTATTTCTTTTCAGCATAACAGTATTCATTGTTTTTGCACCACACCCAGTGCTCCATGCAGTACGTGCCCTCTCTATTACCCACCACCTGGTTCCCCCAACCTCCCAACCCCCACCCCTTAAAAACCCTCAGGTTGTTTTTCAGAGTCCATAGTCTCTCATGGTTCATCTCCCCTCCAATTTCCCTCAACTCCCTTCTTCTCTCCATCTCCCCATGTCCTCCATGTTATTTGTTATGCTCCACAAATAAGTGAAACCATATGATAATTGACTCTCTCTGCTTGACATATTTCACTCAGCATAATCTCTTCTAGTCCATGTTGCTACAAAAGTTGGGTATTCATCCTTTCTGATGGAGGCATAATACTCCATCGTGTATATGGACCACATCTTCCTTATCCTTTTGTCCGTTGAAAGGCATCTTGGTTCTTTCCACAGTTTGGCGACTGTGGCCATTGCTGCCAGGAACATTGGGGTACAGATGGCCCTTCTTTTCACTACATCTGTATCTTTGGGGTAAATGCCCAGTAGTGCAATTGCAGGGTCATAGAGAAGCTCCATTTTTAATTTCATGAGGAATCTCCACACTGTTCTCCAAAGTGGCTGCACCAACTTGCATTCCCACCAACAGTGTAAGAGGGTTCCCCTTTCTCCACATCCTCTCCAACACACGTTGTTTCCTGTCTTGCTAATTTTGGCCATTCTAACTGGTGTCATGTGGTATCTCAATTTGGTTTTAATTTGAATCTCCCTGATGGCTAGTGATGATGAACATTTTTTCAAGTGTCTCATAGCCATTTGTATGTCTTCATTGGAGAAGTGTCTGTTCATATCTTCTGCCCATTTTGTGATATGATTATCTGTTTTGTGTGTGTTGAGTTTGAGGAATTCTTTATAGATCCTGGATATCAACCTTTTGTCTGTACTGTCATTTGCAAATATCTTCTCCCATTCCGTGGTTTGCCTCTTTGTTTTGTTGACTGTTTCCTTTGCTGTGCAGAAGCTTTTGATCTTGATGAAGTCCCAAAAGTTCATTTTTGCTTTTGTTTCCTTTGCCTTCAGAGACATATCTTGAAAGAAGTTGCTGTGGCTGATATCGAAGAGGTTACTACCTATGTTCTCCTCTAGGATTCTGATGGATTCCTGTCTCTTGTTGAGGTTTTTTATCCATTTCGAGTTTATCTTTGTGTATGGTGTGAGAGAATGGTCGAGTTTAATTCTTCTACATATAGCTGTCCAATTTTCCCAGCACCATTTATTGAAGAGACTGTCTTTTTTCCATTGAGTATTTTTTCCTGTTTTGTCGAAGATTATTTGACCATAGAGTTGAGGGTCCATATCTGGGCTCTCTGCTCTGTTCCACTGGTCTATATGTCTGTTTTTATGCCACTACCATGCTGTCTTGGTGATCACAGCTTTGTAGTAAAGCTTGAAATCAGGTAACGTGATGCCGCCAGTTTTATTTTTGGTTTTCAACATTTCCTTAGCGATTCGGGGTCTATTGTGAATCCATACAAATTTTAGGATTATTTGCTCCAGCTCTTTGAAAAATACTGGTAGAATATTGTTCGGAATGGCATTAAAAGTATAGATCGCTCTAGGCAGTATAGACATTTTAACAATGTTTATTCTTCTGATCCAAGAGCATGGGATGGTCTTCCATCTTTTTGTGTCTTCAATTTCTTTCATGAGTATTCTGTAGTTCCTCGAGTACAGATCCTTTACCTCTTCGGTTAGGTTTATTTTCAGGTATCTTATGGTTCTTGGTGCTATAGTAAATGGAATCGATTCTCTAATTTCCCTTTCTGTGTTTTCATTCTTAGTGTATAAAAAAGCCACTATTTTCTGTACATTGACTTTGTATCTTGCCACATTACTGAATTGCTGTATGAGTTCTAGTAGTTTGGGGGTGGAGTCTTTTGGGTTTTCCATATAAAATATCATGTCATCTGCGAAGAGAGAGAGAGTTTGACTTCTTCATTGCCAATTTGGATACCTTTTATTTCTCTGCATTTTCTGATTGCTATTGCTAGGACTTCTAATAATATGTTGAACAAGAGTGATGAAACTGTGCATCCTTGTTGTGTTCCTGATCTGAACGGGAAGGCTGCAAGCTTTTTCCCATTGAGGATGATATTTGCTGTGGGTCTTTCATAGATAGATTTTATGAAGTTCAGGAATGTTCCCTCTATCCCTGTACTTTGAAGCGTTTTAATCAGGAATGGATACTGGATTTTGTCAAACACTTTTTCTGCATCAATTTGGAGGGCCTTGTGGTTCTTCTCTCTTCTCTTATTGATTTGTTCGATCACATTGATTGATTTGGGAATGTTGAACCATCCTTGTAACCCAGGGATGAATATGTGCTGTTGGATACTGTTTGCTAGGATCTTGTTGAGAATCTTAGCATCCATATTCATCAGTGACATTGGTCTGAAATTCTCCTTTTTGGTAGGGTCTTTGCCTGGTTTGGGGATCAGGGTAATACTGGCTTCATAAAAAGAGTCTGGTAGTTATCCTTCTGCTTCAATTTTTTTTTTTACCATTTTATTTATTTTTTCAGTGTAACAGTATTCATTGTTTTTGCACAACACCCAGTGCTCCATGCAAAACGTGCCCTCCCTATTACCTACCACCTGTTCCCCCAACCTCCCACCCCTGACCCTTCAAAACCCTCAGGTTGTTTTTCAGAGTCCATAGTCTCTTATGGTTCGCCTCCCCTTCCAAATTTTTTTTTATAAACATATAATGTATTTTTATCCCCAGGGGTACAGGTCTGTGAATCGCCAGGTTTACACACTTCACAGCACTCACGATAGCACATACCCTCCCCAATGTCCATAACCCCCTCCCGCTCTCCCAATCCCACCTCCCACCAGCAACCCCCAGTTTGTTTTGTGAGATTAAGAGTCATTTATGGTTTGTCTCCCTCCCAATCCCATCTTGTTTCATTTATTCTTCTCCTATCCCCCTAGCCCCCCATGTTGCTTTTCCATGTCCTCATATCAGGGAGATCATATGATAGTTGTCTTTCTCCGATTGACTTATTTCACTAAGCATGATACGCTCTAGTTCCATCCACGTCATCGCAAATGGCAAGATTTCATTTCTTTTGATGGCTGCATAGTATTCCATTGTGTATATATACCACATCTTCTTTATCCATTCATCTGTTGATGGACATCTAGGTTCTCTCCATAGTTTGGCTATTGTAGACATTGCTGCTATAAACATTCGGGTACACGTGCCCCTTCGGATCACTATGTTTGTATCTTTAGGGTAAATACCCAGTAGTGCAATTGCTGGGTCATAGGGTAGTTCTATTTTCAACATTTTGAGGAACCTCCATGCTGTTTTCCAGAGTGGTTGGACCAGCTTGCATTCCCACCAACAGTGGAGGAGGGTTCCCCTTTCTCCACATCCTCTCCAGCATCTGTCATTTCCTGACTTGTTAATTTTAGCCATTCTGACTGGTGTGAGGTGATATCTCATTGTGGTTTTGATTTGTATTTCCCTGATGCCGAGTGACGTGGAGCACTTTTTCATGTGTCTGTTGGCCATCTGGATGTCTTCTTTGCAGAAATGTCTGTAATGCAATCCTTATCAAAATACCATCCATTTTTTTCAAAGAAATGGAACAAATAATCCTAAAATTTATATGGAACCAGAAAAGACCTCGAATAGCCAAAGGAATATTGAAGAACAAAGCCAAAGTTGGTGGCATCACAATTCCGGACTTCAAGCTCTATTACAAAGCTGTCATCATCAAGACAGCATGGTACTGGCACAAAAACAGACACATAGATCAGTGGAACAGAATAGAGAGCCCCGAAATCAACCCTCAACTCTATGGTCAACTAATCTTCGACAAAGCAGGAAAGAATGTCCAATGGAAAAAAGACAGCCTCTTCAATAAATGGTGCTGGGAAAACTGGACAGCCACATGCAGAAAAATGAAATTGGACCACTTCCTTACACCACACACGAAAATAGACTCCAAATGGATGAAGGACCTCAATGTGAGAAAGGAATCCATCCAAATCCTTGAGGAGAATGCAGGCAGCAACCTCTTCGACCTCAGCCGTAGCAACATCTTCCTAGGAACAACGGCAAAGGCAAGGGAAGCAAGGGCAAAAATGAACTATTGGGATTTCATCAAGATCAAAAGCTTTTGCACAGCAAAGGAAACAGTTAACAAAACCAAAAGACAACTGACAGAATGGGAGAAGATATTTGCAAATGACATATCAGATAAAGGGCTAGTATCCAAAATCTATAAGGAACTTAGCAAACTCAACACCCAAAGAACAAACAATCCAATCAAGAAATGGGCAGAGGACATGAACAGACATTTCTGCAAAAAAATAGTTTTCTTATCTAATTGGCTGCATAGATTGGGGGCATAGATATTGGGGGCATAGATATTTACAATTGTTAGATCATCTTGGTGGATAGTCCCTTTAAGAATTATGCAGTGTCCTTCTGTATCTCTGACTACAGTCTTTAGTTTAAAATCTAATTTATGTGATATGAGAATCGATACACTGGCCTCTTTTTGAGGCCCACTGGCATGAATGATACTTCTCCATCCCTTCACTTTCAGTCTGGGTGTATTCTTAGGTTCAAAATTGGTCTCTTCTAGACAACATATGGATGGGTCCTGTCGTTTTATCCAATCTGCAACCCTGTGTCTTTTTATGGGCGCATTTAGGCCATTCACATTGAGAGTGATTATTGATAGATAGGTATTTATTGACATCGTGTTACCTTTGTTGTCTTTCTTTCTATAGATTTTCTCTATATTTCTGTTCGATGATATTCTTAGGAATTTTTCTCTTTTATAGAATCCCCCTTAATATTTCCTGCAGTGTTGGCTTGGTGGTTGCATAGTCTTTTAAGCCTTGCCAGTCATGGAAATTCTTTATGTCTCCATCCATTTTGAATGTCAGTCTTACTGGATAAAGTATTCTTGGCTGCATGTTCTTCTCATTTAGTCTCCTGAATATATTTTGCCAGCCCTTTCTGGCTTGTCAGGTCTCTGTGGAACGTTCTGACGTTATTCTAATGAGCTTTCCTCTGTACGTACGGAGCTTCTTTGTCCTAGCTGCTTTCAATAGGGTCTGCCTACAGTTAAATTCTTCATTCTTACTATCAGGTGTCTTGAGGACTTTCGAGAATTTATGATCTTGGGGGGATACTGTTCTGCCTCTAGTACATGAACGCTGGTTCCATTTGTGAGATTGGGAAAATTTTCATAGACAACTTGTTCCACTATATCTTCAAGACTTCTTTCTTTCTCCTCCCATTCAGCGATTCCAATAATTCTGACGTTGGAACATTTCATGGCATCATTGATTTCCCTAATTCTATTTTTGTGGCTTCTGAGCTGTTTGTACCAGGCTTCCTCCTGATCATTTCTCTCTATCCATTTGTCCTCCAGATCACTAATTCTATCTTCTGTCTCAGTTACTGTAGCTTTTAGAGAATTTAGATTAGATTGGAACTCATTGAGAGCATTGTGAACATCATCCCTTGTGGCTTTCTCTTCTGCCCTAATCAATTCCTTTAGTCATCCATGGCTTTCTCCATCCTACCTATTGCCTGGATAATTGTTAGCCAGAATTCCCTTTCCAACATATTGTCTATGTCGATAGCCATTAGCTCTGTTGCAGAAGGCCCATCCTCTGTATTTTTCTTCTGTTGGGCATTTCTCCTCCTAGTCATTTTGGTGAGAGATGACTGATCAGATGTAGCTGGATATATCCAACGTGGTGCAGTCAAGGTACACCCTGGAACGCTTCTGAGTAATCAGGATTCCCCACCCAAATGAGAGAAAATAGAAAAGAAAAAGAAAAAGAGAGAGAGAGAGAGGGAAAAAAGGGAAGATAAAAGATAAGGCTCCACCCAAATGGGCCCATGGTAAGATTTATGAAGTATACAAACAAAAAGAGACAAACAAAAAGACTGATAAAAGTACATGAGAAGAGGAGAAAAAATATATGTATATATATAAAAGCAAAAAAATAGGAAGAAGCTCATCAAAAAGAACCCCAAGTATAAGATTTATATACTATCAGGACAAACACAAATACACAGAAACACTGGCAGAAGAAAAGGTTGAGAGAGTGGTTATAAATTCTCAGTGTGGGCGAGGAAGTTTATTTTGATTCTTCCTAGATGTATCTTGATATTTTTTTAAAGGACTCAACCTTCCTAAGGTAAAGCTGGATTAAAATTTGTTTACCTATAGGGGTAGCATTGATTGGGGAAAGGGGATTACCTTGAAGTTTAACTCTATATGAATAATAGAAAATAAAAATAAAAAAACAATAAACTAGATGAAACTCAACTAAAATTTTTTTAAAAAATTAAGAAAATAGAAACGCAAAGTAAAAACACGTGTTCATATATCAAAAAGTTCAGGTTAGATGGTTATTATGGAATTTGATGTACCTCACTGTGATGGTAAATAGGTTAAAAAATTTTCTGTATAAAAAAATATGAACCAGAATAGTGGGAGCGTGTTAAAAATAAAAGTTGTATCAGGGCTCCTGGGTGGCTCAGTGGTTTAAGCCTCTGCCTTCGGCTCAGGTCATAATCTCAGGGTCCTGGGATCGAGCCCCGCATCGGGCTCTCTGCTCAGTGAAGAGCCTGTTTCTCCCTCTCTCTCTGCCTGCGTCTCTGCCTACTTGTGACCTCTCTGTCAGATAAATAAATAAAATATTAAAAAAAATAAAAGTTGTATCTATGAAGTAGTGGTGGTTGTTCTCTTGTCGTCCTTTTTTTTTTTTTTTCTTTCCTGGTTGGTTTTCTGGGGGAGGGGCCTGTCACGTGGGTTTTCGGTCAATTATGTTCCCTGAGTTAAATCCTCCTGCCCCCCTCAAGGGGGTGGGCTCTGAGGAAACCGGTTTTTCAGGCTTTTGTTCTCTGGAGGGTTTTATGTTTGTTTGTTAGGTTTTTTTTTTTTCTTTTCTCTTGCCTTGACAGCTTTTGATGGTTTTTGGAGGTTTAGAGGAAAGCAAACTGCACCCCGACCTCCCTCTCAGATAGAAGCCTCAGAATGTTTTGCAAGAGCTGCTGGCAGAATCGGTTCTGAGTCACTGTCCCTGGAGATGCAGGAGCTCCTCATTGTACCCAAAACCAGGGCAGCGGTGGCTGTCTGGGCAGCTCCAGACCGCCAGAGAGGTTCCGAGCAGAGATTGCACACTGAGATTTTCCTGCTGTCCCGGGCTGGGAAAGTCTGGTTTTTCCGGATGCCAGAGCTCCAGGCTAGCGCCTATGAGCACGCATCCCAAGGGAGGGTGTGGGACGCGCGCATTTCAGGATTGCCATCTGGCCAGGCTCCCAGCCCTTCACAGGACCCAGACCCCACTCGTTCTCGGGCGCGCTGGCGTTCAGGTGCACTGGCGGCTCAGGGACGGAGACCTGATTTCTCTGCTGCACTCTCTCTGGCTCAGCACCAGGGGAGGCTGTCCTGGGTCTGGGGACTTAGGTCCCTGACCCTAACCGCCCAGGTTCCCACTATTACCCCCTGCGATCCTTTGCTCTTGGTTTTTGAGTGCTTTCAACCAGACTCCAAGTTAATGCTGGTCCCCAGATGCAGGGCACTCTCGTATTGGGGTATTACTTTCCAGTCGGTCACCTCTGGTGGCTCCCTCCCCCTTTTGTTTATCTTCCAATATCAGTCCGATGCTCCCAGTCTGCTTTACCTGCCACTGGCGTCTTCTGCTCCTGTAGAGATCCAGACGTGTATAATTCTGATCTCAGGCTGATTTCATGGGTGGTCGGAGTTCTTTGGTAGGTAATCAGCTCACTTTAGGGTACAGGTTGAAATGGTGCCTCCTCCTACTTCCTCGCCATCTTGTCTCTCCCTACTGAAGTTTTAATATTTTATTCAACTTTATTTATTTTTTAAATGTTATTTTTTTTCAGTGTTCCAAAATTCATTGTTTAACTTTATTAAATGCAAGTTGCTAACTACTGGGAGCACTTCCCTTTGCTTTTGTCCTATCACCCCTAACAGTTTTGAGTAAATCAGTTAAAGGACAGTCTTGACAATTTCTTCTTTTTCTCTTACTTTGCAGATTATTCTTCAGCTGTTCAGAAATTTTCTCAGACACTTCAGTCCTTTCAGTTTGATTTTATTGGAGATACTTTGACTGATGATGAGATTAACATTGGTAAGTCTTCAGCTGTATGTGGCCTTGTGCCTCTTGAGGCAGTTCTGAAACCATGAGTCTCCTGGGTTTCTGGATACAGGAAACCTGGACATCTTCATCCTCTGCGGTCTAGTGCCAATCTCATGGGAGGCTGCTTAAGAAGGATAGAGAAACACTGTTTTCCAGTCCCATTCCCCTCTCACACAAAAGCAATAAAAAGATATCCCTTAAGCCTCCACTGAGGTCTTTGACTCAGTCAGTCTGCAGGGGACTTCTTCCTTAAAGAATCTAATACATGAAAATAGATATTTTTGTGATGGATAAAGTAAAGGTGATTTTTTTTTAAAAATTCCAAAATGATTTAGAGTAACAGTCCTCTAAGGAATAAACTCTAGAATGTTTAAAAGTAGCATTTATATATTTCCAGCTTTTCAGACAACAGGACATTTGACATAACCTCTTGGGAATTGTATTTAACAACTCACTGTATGAGCTGTGTGATATTGGACAGATACTTCCTTTTTCTGAGCCTTAGTCTTGTCATCTATAATATGTGGTTAATATTAATATCAAGAATGTTACTAGGAAGAGATTGAACAGTGGAAGTTGAAGAACTTTGTTTTTGTGGTAGTTATTATGAAGTTAAAGTGTTGTCGGCCAACTCTGGCCCTTGGGCCAAATCTTGCCTGCTGCTGTTTTTTGGTTAATAAGGTTTTGTTGGAACACAGCTACATTTATTCATTTAAATATTGTCTAAGGGAAAAATATTGTCTAAGGGTACTTTTGTGGTAGGACAACAAAATTGAATAGAAGTGGCAGAGACTGGATGGCTTTCAAAGCCTAAAATATTTGCTCTGGTCATTTAAGAAAAAGTTTGGTAACCAGCAAGTTAAAGAATTCATGTAAAGCATTTGCTAGACAAGAGCATTGACCCACAGAACTATTGTGAATGCTTTAATGTCACTGAAACAAGTGAGTTACGCAGTTGTATTTATGAACCCCAGCATTAAAATATAAAAATGTATTATTATTTCATGGTCATTGTAGTAAATATGAATCATTTATAAAAGTATAAAATTACCTATGATAGTAAGATATTCCAGTACAGAAACAATGTATTGAATGCTATTGGCATATTATATTTTAGCTCTCTTTTGTACGTGTATCTCCTTTATGTGTATACAATTTAGTTCATGCTAAATACATAGTTTTATCTTTTTAACCTAACATTTTATCATAATCATCTTCTGATAGCATTTAAAATTCTTTGTATATTTCGTGGTGGGGGGTCAGGGGCATTGTTTTTATTCACTGCTATTTCCCCAGCATGTAGAGGAGTGCCTAGCATATAGTAGATGCTCAATACATGTTTGCTGTAAAAAGAATAATGGATGCATTCCAATCTCTTTATTATAGGAGCCATACTTTATGTAGTATTCAAGTATTTAGCTTATTTCCAATTTTTCACTATTATAAATAATACTTCAATGAGTACTTTTATGAGACTAAGATTGATGACTTTTAGTAAATATGGTTGTGTAACTAATGAAGCACACATTTGCATTTATAGTATTTATTCACTTCATCTTAATTTTATAAATCTATTTTTGTCTAAGGGCATGACTTATTTAAAAGTTAATATCATGGGCTTGAGTCTCAGATAGCCCAAATTTGAACTCTAGCTTTGGAACTTATTATCTGTGTTACCTGGGTAGGTGACTCCCTTTCTAAGTGTAAATTTTTCTCATATAGAAATAGGGATGAGATGATCAATGCCAGGTGTGTACAGTGCCTAAATACATGTTAACTGTTTAATCATTGTTAATATAATATTTGCTTTCTTTGTGCTCTGCAATGGACCAAATATTTCTGTGTCCTTCCTGAAATTCATATGTTGAAATTCTAACCTCTGATATGGTGGTATTAAGAGCTGGAGTCTTTGGGAGGTACTTAGGTCATGAAGGTGGAACCTCTCATGAATGGGATTAGTGTCCTCACAAAAGAGACACCAGAGGGCTCTTTTACCTTCCTTCCATCATGTGAAGATACACAAGAAGTTGTCAGTCTGCAACCTTGAAGAGGGCTCTCACCAGAACCTAACTATGCTGATACCCTGTTCTCAGATTTCCAACCTCCAGAAATGTGAGAGATAAATTTCTCTTGTTTTTAAGCCACTCAGTCTATAGTACTTTGTTATAGCATCCTAAACTTAATAAGACAGAAGAAATTGGTACTGAGAAGTTGGGGTGTTGCTGTACCAGATACCTAAAAATGAGGTAGCTTTGGAATTAAGTAATGGGAGGAATCTGCAAAAGTTTGGAAGTGCATGCTAAGAAAAGCCTAGATTGACATGAATGCAATTTTAAAGGCAATTGTGGTGAGAGCTCAGAAAGAAAGAAGGCGAGCCATAGAGAAAGTTTCCATGAACAACATGTTATTAGACAATGGAGAACAGCGATCCTTGTTATAAAGTAGGCAAAGAACTTGGCTGAACTGTGTTTATATTCTGGTGTTTTGTGGAAGGTAGTATTTTCTGACTGAAAAAATTGAATGTTTGGCTGAGGAAATTTCTAAGCAAAGTGTTAAAAGAATGGCTTGGTTCCCCTGTTTCTACTAAAAGCTAAGAGGAGAAAAATGAATTAAAGATGGAATTATTAAACAAAATGGAAAAAGAATTTCAAGATGTGGACATTTCTCTGCCTGCCCATATTGCAAAAAAAAAAAAAAAAAAAAACAAAAAACAAAAAACAAAACAAAACAAACAAACAAACAAACAAAACCAAAAAAAAACCGACAGTGTTTTTGGAAGAGAACACCAAGGGTGTGGTGGACTGACCATTGCATAAGGAGATCAATGTGGGTGTGAACCATGGATGTAATCAACTATTCCAACAGAAGCCAGGGATATAGATGGGATTATATGAGCAGAAACACTACCCACTGGGATTATAGGAAACAAAAAAGTGGGACAAAATGAAGGACGACTCTTTGACTTCTTAGACCCTGTAAGATCCGACCATATAGCGATTTGGCTAGGAACATGTGCTATTTTTCAAAGACAAGAGAAGAACTCTGAAGCTAATCTAGAGATCATCAGGGCTGCCATTTCTATCACATGCCTAGAGTCTAGAGGCCCTGGGGCCTCCCACTAGATTTGAAAGGATGAGACCAATGCCCAAAGAGCTGTAGGGTCGGGCCCAGTGAGGGTACAACACCTACCTTACCATAAATGTCAACCAGTGCCATTTAGGAAAAATGTGTGTGAGTTTGAGCATGATGGCTTATAAACAAAATAAAACAATATAAATAAACAAAACGATACCCCCCAGTGATGCCACGTTCTTGTGGGTGTTTGTCAGCACCATGTAAGCTGCTAGCTGTGACATCTTTGCTTCTTAATGTGTGCTTTACAATAACACTTTAACTCAGTTACCATTTGCCTGCCAACTCCAGAAACTCATAGTTATCATCTGGTAATTGCCTTTAGGGATGATTAATCATGAATTGACCTTTATTGATGGGGACTGAAAAAAGATTTTGAGATTTTAATTGGCTTGACATAGTCATCTTTGTTGAGTATGCCATTTTGAGAGCTGGGATTTGCGGTAGTAGTGAGCAGAACAACCAGTGCTCCAACAGTTTAAGGTGATGCTCTTTGTAGGCTTTGAGAAGAAATATTAGAGACCCTACTGGGAGGACACTGTTAGGAAAGAACAGTTGTGTTGGAAGCTGAGACGGGATAGTGTGCCATACCCTCTAATTGCCAGCACTACTAGTCCAGAGTGGATAGATCTTCTGTTTAACCAGAAAAATTGGTAAAAGTACAGTTATAAGAGAATTTTGGGTTGAGATTTAGATTTCATATTATATGTGAAGAGAACCTTGCAGTTCTTTTCATAATGAATTTTTTTGGTGGCTACAAAATGTAACTCAGTACCATTAACTCCCTTGTAGATATCAGTTTTCTAACAGAGATGGTAGTGATTCCTAGAGGATGTGAGCAAAACCTGAGGCTTCTCTGAAGAATCCCTTCCCTTGATCATCAGCACTAATAACTAACTTGAGTAGTCTGTATGTAATAGGGACAAGTGAGAAGAAGTGTCTCACTGCCCTGATGACATTTGTCCCTGCTCCAGACATCTATGCCGTCAATTGGCATTGCATGGCTTTTTCTCTACCTCTGTATCTTAGTGACCAAAGGAAATCTCAGGTGTTTAGGTAGTTTTATGTATACTTCAGATTTATTAGCTGTGGGATCTTAGCAATATTACTCAAGCTTGTTGGGCCTCTGTTTTCCTCATCTGTAAAGCAGGAAGTATAATCTATTTCACATGACTGTGAGAAATAAACCAGGTAAGTACATATACTAGAGAGTATATGTAAATCATTAGGCTCAGTGTCTGACTTATGATTGGTGCTCAGAATCTCATAGTTGTTACCAGGAAGGTGGTATAACCTAAGTTTTGGAAAATCTCAGTTTGAAATTGTATTTCTTGAATAACTGTGAAGGAAAATGTAAAATAAAGTATTAGTATTCCAAGAACATTAGAGAGTATCTAGCTTAGTTATTCCTAATATATGTCAGAGTGACCTGAAGCTCTTATTGATCCAGAGTCTCAGGACCTCTCTTAGATCAAATGAATCAGAATCTCTGTAATGGAGCCCAGGGCTCTGATTTCTACATAGTCCTCATAACATCAGTGAGCATTTTGGAACCCCATGTCAGTTTTCAGGTTTTTTCAAACTGTTCCTTGGATCCTCAATTTCTCCCATCCACCAAAGCTCAAATGAAGCAGGTAAGAATTTACTTGAAGAATTGAATTTCCAGGTGAAAAAAAATAAGCTGATACTTTTAGAGTGATTACCAAGTACCACATCTTGTTTTAAGCACTTTACATAAACTGATGAGAGAGAGGCGGAGACAGCTGAATGTGAGTGTGTGTGCGTACACACATACACACATACACAGTGAGAGAGTGAGAGAGGGAGAAAATGAGGATATACTAAGCTGGTTTACCAACCCTCCCACCACCACTCCTGCCAATCCTACGGATAGGGAAACGGATGTCCCTTGTTGGGCTAGTGATTGTTGAAGGTAGTGCCAGAACCAAAGTCTCCTAAAGCCCAACCGATTTATTCAACTAATTTTTATTGAGCACCTGCTATGAATCCTGCCCTCATGGAACTTCCATTCAGTTAAGTTTTAGGAAGAAATATATGCAAATAACTTCCTATATCATTGCAGTACTAGGAGCAAGAAAGATGGGTGCTTTCCCCATAGGCGTCAGAGAACCTCCTTGCTCTTTTCTGAGGATCCCTGCTATGCATTTGTTCATTAGTAAATAGGTGGAAAGTATCCACTAAATGCCATAGACTGGGGACTCAGAGACACAAAGAACCTCTCTGTCCTCGAGCATCTGAGTCTAATAAAGGAGGCAGATGAGTATAAAGACAATTGCAAGACAATATAATAAGTACTATGATAGAGGTAGGCACACAGTAGCCCCTATTCCACACTGGTGTGTCTGTGTGTGTGTGTGAGAGAGAGGGGGGGGGGAGAATAAACAAGGAAGGCTTCTCAGGGAAATGATACCAAAGTTAGATGCGGGGTTAGGGTGAGGCAAGTGAGGATGCTAGGGCTGAAATTTAAGAAAGCACTTATTCTCAGGTTCATGCAAAGTGCAGGTGGGCACCAGATTGTGAATGCCTCCTAAACTTTGCACCCTCAGTGCCTCACTTGACTTTCTCCTGTCCTGGTCCTGATCTGAGTTGGATTTCTAAAGGATGAATGAGAATTAAGAAAAGGCAACAGAGATTGAGGGGGGACAAGATGGTGGGGAAGTAGGAGGAGGCGCCATTTCAACCTATACCCTAAAGTGAGCTGATTACCTACCAAAGAATGCCGATCACCCATGAAATCAGCCTGAGTTTAGAATTATACACGTCTGGATCTCTATGGGGGCAGAAGACGCCAGTGGGCAGGTAAAGTGGAGTGGGAACGTCGGACTGATATGGGAAGATAAACAAAAGGGGGAGGGAGCCACCAGATGCAACCCATTAGAAAGTAATACCCCAATACGAGAGTGCCCTGTGACTGGGGACCAGCATTAACTTGGTGTCTGGTTGAAAGCACTCCAAAATAGCAAAGGATCACAGGGGGAAATTGTGGGAATTGGGGCGGTTAAGGACAGGGACTTAAGTACCAGGACCGAGGACAGCCACCCCTGGCGCTGAGCCAGAGAGAGTGCAGCGAAGAAACCAGGTCTTGGTCCCTGAGCCGCAAGCAAGGGTGCCTGAGGGCGCATGGGGTTTGGCTCCTTTGAGGGGCTGGGAGCCTCGCCAGCTGGCAGAAACACAGCCTTTTTGCAGTCCTCACGCGTGCACTGCGCCATGCTATCAGAGCCTGAGTTGGGCCCCACATCCTCCCCTGAGAGAGGTACATGCGGGTGCCAGCCAGGAGCTCTTGGTCCCAGAAAGGCTGAGTACTTCCTGCTCGCCCAGCGGGAAAATCTGTGTGCAATAGCTGCTTGGAACCTTTCTGGTGGTCTGGAGCTGCCCAGATAGCCACCAATGTTGTGGTTTTGGGTACAAGCAGGAGTTCCTGTGTCCCCAGGGACTGTGACTGGGAATGTGCTCTGCCAGCAGCCAAGGGGGAACTTATGTGCTCTGCAGCACCCAGACAGGAACAGACTGAGGCTTCTCTCTGAGAGGGAGGTCGGAGTGCAGTTTGCTTTCCTCTAAACCTTGATGGTTTTTCATCAAGAGCCACCAAGGGGAGAGAAAACTTATGAACAAACAAACATAAACACCTGCAGAGAACAAAAGCCTGAAAACCTGGGTTCCTCAGAGCACACCCCCTTGAGGGGGGCGGGAAGACTTAACTCAGGAAATGCTGCCTGAAAACCCACGCGGAAGGCCCCTTCCCCAGAAAGCCAACTGGAAAACAAAACAAAACAAAAAAAACCAATCAGACAAAAAGAGAACAACCACCACTACTTCATAGATACAACTTTTTTTTTTAAGATTTTATTTATTTATTTGACAGACAGATCACAAGCAGGCAGAGAGAGAGGAAGGGAAGCAGGCTCCCCGCCAAGCAGAGAGCCCGATGCAGGGCTCGATCCCAGGACCCTGAGATCATGACCTGAGCTGAAGGCAGAGGCTTTAACCCACTGAGCCACCCAGGCACCCCATAGATACAACTTTTATTTTTAATTCGTTCCCACTATTCTGGTTCATTTTTAAATTTTTTATATAGATAATTTTTTAGCCTATTCACCATCACAGTGAGATGTTCAGTACATCAAATTCCATAATAACCGTTTAACCTGAAATTTTTGTTACATATACCCGTGTTTTTGTTTTTGTTTTTGTTTTTATTTGTTTATTTACGGCATAACAGTGTTCATTGTTTTGGCATCATACCCAGTGCTCCATGCAGTACGTGCCCTCCCTATTACCCACCACCTTGTTCCTCAACCTCCCACCCCCCTGCCCCTTCAAAACCCTCTGGTTGTTTTTCAGAGTCCATAGTCTCTCATGGTTCATCTCCCCTTCCAGTTTCCCTCAACTCCCTCTCCTCTCCATCTCCCCATGTCCTCCATGTTATTTGTTATGCTCCACAAATATGTGAGACCATATGATACTTGACTCTCTCTGCTTGACTTATTTCGCTCAGCATAATCTCTTCCAGTCCCGTCCATGTTGCTACAAAAGTTGGGTATTCATCCTTTCTGATGGAGACATAATACTCCATCGTGTATATGGACCACATCTTCCTTATCCATTCATCCGTTGAAGGGCATCTTGGTTCTTTCCACAGTTTGGTGACCGTGGCCATTGCTGCAATAAACATTGGGGTACAGATGGCCCTTCTTTTTACTACATCTGTATCTTTGGGGTCAATACCCAGCAGTGCAATTGCAGGGTCATAGGGAAGCTCTATTCTTAATTTCTTCAGGAATCTCCACACTGTTCTCCAAAGTGGCTGCACTAACTTGCATTCCCACCAACAGTGTAAGAGTATACCCGTGTTTTTGTATTGCTTTTCTATTTTAATTTTTTTCAATATTATTTTAGTTGAGTTTAGTTCATTCTTTTTTTAATTTTTATTTTTTAATATTCATATAGAGTTAAACTTCAAGGTAATCCCTTTCCCCAATCAATGCTACCCCTATAGGTAAACCAATTTTTAATCCCCCATTATCGTAGGAAAGTTGTGTCCTTTAACAAAGATATCAAGATACATCCAGGAAGGGGCGCCTGGGTGGCTCAGTGGGTTAAAGCCTCTGTCTTTGGCTCAGGTCATGGTCCCGGGGTCCTGGGATCGAGCCCTGTATCAGGCTGTGTGCTCCGTGGCGAGCCTGCTTCCCTTCCTCTCTCTCTGCCTGCCTCTCTGCCTACTTGTAAACTCTGTCTGTCAAATAAATAAATAAATTCTTTAAAAAAAAATACATCCAGGAAGAATCAAAATAACCTTCCTTGTCCACACTGAGAATTTATAACCACTCTCCCATCTTTTTCTTCCACCAGTGTATCTGTGTATTTGTGTTTGTCCTGGTAGTACATAAATCTTATACTTGGGGTTCTTTTTGACGAGGTTCTTTTTTTTTGTTTGTTTTGCATATATATATATATATATATATATTTTTTTTTTCCTCTTGTCATGTACTTTTATCAGTCTTTTTCTTTGTCTGTTTTTGTTTGTATACTTCATAAATCTTACCTTGGGGACCATTTGGGCTGAGCCTTCTCTTTTTCTTTTGTTTTCCTCTCTCTCTCTCTCTCTCTCTCTCTCTCTCTCTTTCTTTTTTTTCTTTCATTTGGGTGAGGACTCTTGTTTGCTCAGAAGCATTCCAGGGTGCACGGTGATGCACCACGGTCGATACATCCAGCTACATCCGTTCAACCATCTCTCACCAAAATGACTATGAGGAGGAATGCCCATCAGTAGAAAAATTCAGAGGATGGGCCTTCTGCAACAGTGCTAATTGATATGGACATACACAATATGTCGGAAAGGGAATTTAGGCTAACAATTATCCAGGCAATAGCAGGTTGGAGAAAGCCATGGATGACCAAATGGAAATGATTAGGGCAGAACTGAAAAACACCAGGGATGATGTTCACAATGTTAGGGCAGAACTGAAAGCCTTCAGAGATGATATTCACAATTCTCTCAATGAGTTCCAATCTAATCTAGATTCTCTAAAAGCTAGAGTAACTCCAACAGAAGATAGAATTTGTGATCTGGAGGACAAAGAGATAGAGAGAAAGGATCAGGAGGAAGCCTGAAACAAACAGCTCAGAAGCCACAAAAACAGAATTAGGGAAATCAATGATGCCATGAAACGTTCCAATGTCAGAGTTATTGGAATTCCTGAAGGGGAGGAGAAAGAAAGAAGTCTAGAAGATATAGTGGAACAAGTTCTCCATGAAAATTTTCCCATTCTCGGGAATGGAACCAGTGTTCATGTACTAGAGGCAGAACGGTCTCCCCCAAGATTATAGACTCTCAGAAGTCCTTGAGACACCTGATAGTAAGAATGAGGAATTATAATAGTAGAGAAACTCTCTTGAAGGCAGCTAGCACAAAGAAACTCCCTATGTACAGAGGAAGGCCCATCAGAATAACGTCAGAATTGTCCACAGAAATGTGGCAGGCCAGAAAGGGCTGGCAAGATATATTCAGGGCACTAAATGAGAAGAACATGCAGCCAAGAATACTTTACCCAGAAAGACTGACATTCAAAATGGATGGAGAGATAAAGAGTTTCCAAGACCAGCAAGGATTAAAAGAGTATGCGACTACCAAGCTGACACTGCAGGAAATATTAAGGGCGGTTCTATAAAAGGAAAAATCCCGAGAATATCATTGAACAGAAATACAGAGACAATCTACAGAAAGAAGGACTTAAAAGGTAACACAATGTCAATAAAAACGTATCTATCAATAATCAGTCTCAATGTGAATGGCCTAAATGCACCCATAAAACGACACAGGGTTGCAGATTTGATAAAACGACAGGACCCATCCATATGTTGTCTAGAAGAGACCCATTTTGAACCTAAGGATACACGCAGACAGAAAGTGAAGGGATGGAGAAGCATCTTTCATGCCAGTGGGCCTCAAAAGAAGGCCACGGTAGCGATTCTCATATCACATAAATTAGATTTTAAACTAAAGACTGTAGTCAGAGATACAGAAGGACACTGCATAATTCTTAAAGGGACTATCCACCAAGATGATCTAACAATTGTAAATATCTATGCCCCCAATATCTATGCCCCCAATCTATGCAGCCAATTAGATAAGAAAACTATTAATCAAGATAAAGAGTCATATTGATATGAATACATTAATAGTAGGAGATCTTAACATGCCTCTCTCAGTAATAGATGGATGATCCAAGCAGAAAATCAATGAAGAAACAAGAGCCTTGAATGACACATTGGACCAGATGGACCTCATAGATATATACAGAACATTCCACCCTAAAACAATAGAATATTCATTCTTCTCAAGTGCACATGGAACCTTCTCCAGAATAGACCACATACTTGGTCACAAATCAGGACTCAACCAATACCAAAAGACTGACATTATTCCCTGCATATTCTCAGATCACAATGCTTTGAAACTGGAGCTCAATCACAAGGAAAAGTTTGGAAGGAACTCAAACACCTGGAAGCCAAAGACCACCTTGCTTAAGAATGCTTGCATCAACCAGGAGATCAAAGAACTTAAACAATTCATGGAAACAATGAGAATGAAGACACTTCGGTCCGAAATCTATGGGATACTGCGAAGGCGGTTCTATGGGGGAAATGCATAGCCATCCAAACCTCTCTCAAAAAAATTGAAAAATCCAGAATACACCAGCTGTCTCTACACCTTAAAGAACTGGAGAATCAACAACAAATCAAACCAACTCCACACAGAACGAGGGAAATAATCAAGATTGGAGCAGAAATTAATGAGGTAGAAACCAGAGATACAGTAGAATGTTTCAATGAAAGTAGAAGCTGGTTTTTTGAAAGAATCAATAAGATCGATAAACCATCTGCCACACTAATCCAGAGAAAAGAGAGAACACCCAAATTATTAAAATTATGAATGAAAAGGGAGAGATCACAACTAACACCAAGGAAGTAGAAACAATCATCAGAAGTTTTTATCAACAGTTATATGCCAATGAGTTATGCAACCTAGATGAAATGGATGCATTCCCAGAAAACTATAAACTCCCAAAATTGAACCAGGAAGAAATTAACAACGTGAATATACCAAAATCTAGTAACGAGATTAAAGCAGTGATTAAAATCCTCCCCCAAAACAAGAGCCCAGGACCTGACGGATTCCCTGGGGAATTCTACCAAACTTTCAAAGAAGAAATAACACCAATTCTCCTGAAGCTGTTCAAAAATTGAAGCAGAAGGAAAACTACCAGACTCTTTTATGAAGCCAGCATTACCCTGATCCCCAAACCAGGCAAAGACCCTACCAAAAAGGAGAATTTCAGACCAATATCACTGATGAATATGGATGCTAAGATTCTCAACAAGATCCTAGCAAACCTGATCCAACAGTACATTAAAAAGATTATCCACCATGACCACGTGGGATTTATCCCTGGGTTACAAGCATGGTTCAACATTCGCAAATCAATCAATGTGATAGAACAAATCAACAAGAGAAGGTAGAAGAAACACATGGTCCTCTCAATGGATGCAGAAAAAGCATTTGGCAAAATCCAGCATCCATTCCTGATTAAAACGCTTCAACGTACAGGGATAGAGGGAACATTCCTGCACTTCATAAAATCTATCTATGAAAGACCCACAGCAAATATCATCCTCAATGGGAAAAAGCTCACAGCCTTCCCATTGAGATCAGGAACACTACAGGGATGCCCACTCTCACTCCTCTTGTTCAACATAGTATTAGAAGTCCTAGCAACAGCAATCAGACAACAAAGAGAAATAAAAAGTATCCAAATGGGCAATGAATAAGTCAAACTCTCTCTCTTTGTAGATGACATGATTCTTTATATGGAAAACCCAAACGATTCCACCCCCAAATAACTAGAACTCATATGGCAATTCAGTAATGTGGCAAGATACAAAGTCAATGTACGGAAATCAGTGGCTTTCTTATACACTAACAATGAAAATACAGAAAGGGAAATTAGAAAATCAATTCCATTTACTATAGCACCAAGAACCGTAAGATACCTGAAAATAAACCTAACCAAAGAGGTAAAGGATCTGTACTCGAGGAACTACAGAACACTCATGAAAGAAATTGAAGAAGACACAAAAAGATGGAAGACCATTCCATGCTCTTGGATTGGAAGAATAAACATTGTTAAAATGTCTATACTGCCTAAAGCAATCTATACTTTTAATGCCATTCCGATCAAAATTCCACCAGTATTTTTCAAAGAGCTGGAGCAAATAATCCTAAAATTTGTATGGAATCGGAAGGGACCCCGAATAGCTAAGGAAATGTTGAAAACCAAAAATAAAACTGGCGGCATCATGTTACCTGATTTCAAGCTTTACTACAAAGCTGTGATCACCACGACAGCATGGTAGTGGCATAAAAACAGACACATAGACCAGTGGAACAGAGCAGAGAGCCCAGATATGGACCCTCATCTCTATGGTCAAATAATCTTCAACAAAGCAGGAAAATATATACAGTGGGAAAGACAGTCTCTTCAATAAATGGTGCTGGGTAAACTGGACAGCTATATGTAGAAGAATGAAACTTGACCATTCTATTACACCGTACACAAAGATAAACTCGAAATGGATGAAAGACCTCAACGTGAGACAGGAATCCACCAGAATCCTAGAGGAGAACATAGGCATTCACCTCTTTGATATCAGCTACAGCAACTTCTTTCAAGATATGTCTCGAAGGCAAAGGATACAAAAGCAAAAATGAACTTTTGGGACTTCATCAAGATCAAAAGCTTCTGCACAGCAAAGGAAACAGTCAACAAAACAAAGAGGCAACCCACAGAATAGGAGAAAATATTTGCAAATGACAGTACAGACAAAAGGTTGATATCCAGGATCTATAAAGAACTCAAATTCAACACACACAGATTATCAACAGATAATCATATCAAAAAATGGGCAGAAGATATGAACAGACACTTCTCCAATGAAGACATACAATTGGCTATCAGACACATGAAAAAATATTCATCATCACTAGCCATCAGGGAGATTCTAATTAAAACCACATTGACATACCACCTTACACCAGTTAGAATGGCCAAAATCAACAAGATAGTAAACAACATGTGTTGGAGATGATGTGGAGAAAGGGGAATGCTCTTACACTGTTAGTGGGAATGCAAGTTGGTGCAGCCACTTTGGAGAACAATGTGGAGATTACTTAAGAAAGTAAAAATAGAGCTTCCCTATGACCCTGCAATTTTACTACTGGGCATTTACCCCAAAGATACAGATGTAGGGAAAAGAAGGGCCATCTGTACCCCAATGTTTATAGCAGCAATGGCCACGGTCGTCAAACTGTGGAAAGAACCAAGATGCCCTTCAATGGATGAATGGATAAGGAAGATGCGGTCCATATATACGATGGAGTATTATGCCTCCATCAGAAAGGATGAATACCCAACTTTTGTAGCAACATGGACGGGACTGGAAGAGATTATGCTTAGTGAAATAAGTCAAGCAGAGAGAGTCAATTATCATATTTTTTCACTTTTTTGTGGAACATAACAAATAACACGGAAGACATCAGGAGATGGAGAGGAGAAGGGAGTTGAGGGAAATTGGAGGGGAGATGAACCATGAGAGTCTATGGACTCTGAAGGACAACCTGAAGGTTCTGAAGGGGCGGGGGTTGGGAGGTTGGGGGAGCCAGGTGGTGGGTATTAAGGAGGGCACGCATTGCATGGAGCACTGCGTGTGGTGCAAAAAAAAAAACAAAAAACAAAAAACGAAAAACAAAAAAACAATGTATTCTGTTATGCTGAGAAGAAATTAAAAAAAAAAAGAAAAGACTACAGAGAAAAGAAATATACAAAAGTACAATTGAGGGCTGTAAGATTATATCTTTCTTGAAACTGGAAGACCTTGAATGTGACAGGAAATAGTTGAGGGGGTGTCAGAGATAAAGACTAGAGAGGTTGCATAAAGGCTAAGTGAGTCTTGGCAGGTGATGAAAATGAGCAAAGCATACGGGATATAGGATGGCAATTGATAATTCTGTCTCTGTGACTTATAATGAGAGGTAGGGCTTGTGACAAACAGAAAAAGACAGGCTACATCTAAGAGTAGCATCCTTGAATAGGCTCCAGTGATTGTTGCCATCTAAAAATGTACGTTTATATTGCCAGTATCTCTTTTTTTCCCCAGAAAATTATACCCAGATATTTTATGCATAGTTTTAATTGTCAGCAGTTAAGTCAAATAAAAACACTATGGACTCTGATAAACAAAAAGCTGAGGGTTTTGGAGGGGAGGGGTGGGTGATGGGTGAGCCTGGTGGTGGGTATTAAGGAGGGCATGTATTTCATGGAGCTGGGTGTTGTACATAATCAATGAATCTTAGTACGTTGCATCAAAAACTAATGATGTATTTTATGGTGATTAACATAACAATAAAAATTTAAAAAAACTAATGATGTTTTGTATGGTGACAAACATAACTTAACTAAAACAAACAAACAAACAAACATTATCCAAACCAAGAAAAACATACTTATTGGCCAAATACAGTGGATGGGTTCGTGATGTTGATGCCTCGGTTAGACAGTGAGGGGCCTGGAATACCTCATGAAGTATTTTCGATTGTATCCTGAAGTTCATGGGGAATAAGACACAGATGGGAAAAGATCAGGAAGGAGACCTAGGCAGATTCCCAAAAGTTTGACTTAATCCTAAAAATTCTGGTGGACTTCAGTGGAGAACCTTATACATATATTTTTTTTCTTTTCAAGTTTTTATTTAAATTCCAGTTAACATACAGTATTATGTTAGTTTCAGGTATAGAATTAAGTCATCCATCCCTTATATATAACACCCAGTGCTCAACACAAGTGCCCTTCATAATATCCATCTCCTATTTAATCCATACCCCTGCCTACCTCCCCTCCAGCAACTCTCAGTTTCTTCTCTATAGTTAAGAGTCTGTTTCCTTGTTTGCCTCTTTCCCCCCCTATGTTTATCTCCTTTGTTTCTTAAATTCCACATATGAGTGAAATCATAAGCTATTTTTGTCTTTTTCTGACTGACTTATTTCACTTAGCATAACACACTGTAGCTACATCCACATCATTGCAATGTCAAGAATTCATTCTTTTTAGAGCCAAGTAATATTCCATTGTATGTGAGTGTGAGTGTGTCTATGTGTGTGTGTGAAAAGATAGAGATATATATGTGTACATTGTGTATATATGTGTGTACACAAAAATATACACATATATGCATATGTATACACAATATGCACTATATATGTGTGTTTGTATGTGTTATATATACATATATTTATATATTCTCATATCTGCTTTATCCATTCATCTTCATCAGTGAGTTGACATTTGGCCTCTTATCATAATTTGACTATTGTTGGTAATGCTGCTATAAACATCAGGTTGCATGTATCCCTTCAAATTAGTATTTTTGTATCTTAGGGTAAATACCTAGTAGTGCAATTGCTGGATCATTGGGTACTTCTATTTTTAACATTTATATGAACTTCCGTACTATTTCCAGAGTAGCTGCATCAGTTTGCATTACCACCAATAGTGCAAGAGTTTCCTGTTTTTCTGCATCCTTGCCAGCATCTGTTGTTTCCTGTGTTGTTGATTTTAGCCATTCTGAAAGGTCTGAGGTGGTATCTCATTGTAGTTTTAATTTGTATTTCACTGATGATCAGTGATTTTGAACATCTTTTCATGTGTCTGCTGGCCATCTGGATGTCTTCTTTGGAAGAATGTCTATTCATGTCTTCTGCCCAAGTTTTAATTGGATTATTTGTTTTTAAGCATTTGTCAGATATGTAATTTGCAAGTATCTCTCCCATTCTGAAGGTTGCCTTTTAGTTTTATTGATGGTTTCCTTTGCTGTGCAGAAGTGTTTTATCTTGATGAGGTCCCAATAGTTTATTTTTGCTTTTGTTCTCTTGCCTCAGGAGACATATCTAGTAAGAAGTTGTTATGGCTGATGTCAAAGGGGTTATTGCTTGTTGTGTTCTCTTTTAGGATTTTGATCGTTTCCTATTTCATATTTAGGTCTTTCTTCCAATTTGAATTTATTTTTGTGTAAGGAAGTGGTCCAGTTTCATTCTTTTGCATGTTGCTGTCCAGGTTTCCCAACACCATTTGTTGAAGATAGTGTCTTTTTTTCCATTGGATATTCTCCCCTGCTTTGTCAAAGATCAATTAACCATATAGTGTAGTCTATTTACATTCAGAGTAATTATTAAAGATATGTACTACTTAGTGCTATTTTATTATTTGTTTTGTTGTTTCTGGAGATTTTCTTTGTTCCATTCTAGTCTGTGTTGCTTTTGGTCTTTCCTTCCTACTCAAAGAATCCCCTTTAATATTTTTTTTATTATGTTCTGTTAGCCAGCATATAGTACATCATTAGTTTTTCATGTAGTGTTCAATGATTCATTAGTTGCATATAATATCCAGTGTTCATCACAATATGTGCCCTTTAATATATTTCTTTAAGATTTTATTTATTTGATATATATAGAGAGATTACAAGTAGATAGAGAGGCAAGTAGAGAGAGAGAGGGAAGCAGGCTCCCTGCTGAGTAGAGAGACCAATGTGGGGCTCGATCCCAGGACCCTGAGATCATGACCTGAGCCGAAGGCAGAGGCTTAACCCACGGAGCCACCCAGGCGCCCCATCCCTTTAATATTTTTTGCAGGACTGGTTTAGTGGTCATGCACTCCTTCAGTTTTTGTTTGTCTGGGAAATTCTTTATCTTTCCTTCTATACTGAATGATAGTCTTGCTACTGGATAGAGTATTTTTGGCCATAGATTTTTCCCGTTCAGCACACTGAATGTATCATGCCACTCTGTTCCGTCTTGTCAAGTTTCTGTGGAGACATCTGCTGCTAACATAGTGGACTTCCCTTGTACATTAGGGACTTCCTTTTTCTTGCTGCTTTTAGAAATTTTTCTTCGTCATTATGTTTTGCAAGAATTTTTTTTCTTTTGCAAATTTAACTACAATATATCTTGGTGTTGGCCTGCTCTTGTTGATTTTGATGAGGGTTCTGTGTGCCTCCTGGATTTGGATGTCTGTTTCCTTTTCCAGATAAGGGAAGTTTTCAGCTATTATTTCCTTAATAAATTTTCTGCCCTCTTTCTCTCTCTGCTTCTTGAGCTACTCTTATGATATGAATGTTATTATGTTTGATGGAGTCAATTAGTTCCCTAATTCCATTCCCATGATCCATCTTTCTTTTTTTCTCTATTTTGTTCAGCTTCATTATTTTATCTTCTATATCACATTCATTCCTCTGGTGTTTCCATCCTCATGGTCTAGTCAGTTTCAAATCTCAGATATTGCATTTTTAATTTAGACCTGATTTTTTTTAGTTCTTTTATCTCTGTGGTAAGGGTCTTTCTGATGTCTTCCATGCTTTTACTGAAGCGTAGAGAGTATCCTTATAACTCTTAGTTTAAATTCTGCAGCAGAAATATTACTCATATCTGTTTCAATTATTTCTCTGGCCATGATGTTTTCTTGTTCTTTCTTTGGGATGTATTCCTCTGTCTTGCATTTTGTTTAGGTCTTTGTCTTCTTCTCTGTGTTAGAAAATCCTGTTCTTTCTTGCTCCTGAGAGCAGTGGCTTTATGAAGATGAGGTTGTATAATGTCCAGGGCCTGGTGCTTCAGGAAGTGTCTCTAGTGTGTGCTGTGTGCATTGTGCTCTTGTGTTTTTGGCTGCTCTGTCCCTTAGATCAGTCTTCTACAGTGGTTCTCCTTGTTTGCAGTGGGAAGTGTTTGGTCCTTGGCCAGAGTATGGAAAATTTTAACTAGGTATGCTCTGTTCTGCTTTTTTTAAAAGATTTTATTTATTTATTTGACAGAGAGAGATCACAAGTAGGCAGAGAGGCAGGCAGAGAAAGAGAGAGGAGGAAGCAGGCTCCCTGCCAAGCAGAGAGCCCGATGCGGGACTCAATCCCAGGACCCTGAGATCATGACCTGAGCCAAAGGCAGAGGCTTAAACCACTGAGCCTCCCAGGTGCCCTCTGTTCTTCTTTTTAAATGAGACCTAATGCTGTTTGCACTAGAACTGAAGTTTTACAGAACTCAGTGGTCAGTAGACATGGTGCTTTTGGGGATGTGTGCTTTTTTTCTTGGGAAGGAGCTTGCTGTGCTGGTCCTTAGACACACTTTCTTGAGAAAAGCAGTACTAGCAGAGTGCAGGGGGATGGGGTTTGGTGTATGCAGGTTAGGCAGCCAGTGTTGGTGTTGTGCTGTTTATTGAAGTTCATTTATGCCGAGGAGCGGGGTACGGAAATGGTAACAGCCTGTTTCTTTGTCTCTAGAGAGTGGAGTCCTTGCTTAGTGCTGTCAGGGAGTGCTCCCAAAAGGGTGAATAATTTTCCCTCATGTGTCCCCAGTGTTTTTCAAATAGTTGTTTTCACAGTGTCTCCATGTTGCTTTCCTGCCTGGATGGCACGGTTTACTTTGGGTTCTATCCCAGCCAAGCCAGCTGATTTTTAAGACTTCATACTTTGGGGACTTGGTGTTGTGGGGAGCTGTGCTGGTCTTCTGGGAGTGGGTCTGGCCATGCCAGGACTGATGCAGTTTTGACCCAGAAAGGCAGTCATTGCCAGTGCATGAGGGCATGGGACTTGGAGCAGAGCATGCTAAACAGCCAATCTCTAGGTTAGGCACCTTTAGTAGGTGTGTCTGCACCTATACTGAAGGGCAGGGAAGTGAAATGGCGCTAGCTGGGTCTTTTGTTCCTCCTGAGGCAATGCCACCTCCTACAGATGCACTCCAAGAAGAAGGAACAGTCTCGTCCAGTGTGTCTTAAGTGATCTTCAGGTCATGCCATCTGACCCTAGGTTACCTGTTTGGCATCTGTCTAGGTGTAGGGCAGCACCTTCAGGGCTCTATCCCAGCCATACTGTGGAGCTCTAAAACTCTAGTTCTAGAGTACCCCTGGTTGCAAAATCTCACAACAATCTCAGTTCCTCTTTATTTCCCAGCCAGTTGCTTTGGGGAAGTGTTTTCCTTGTGTGGTCCCCTGTGTGCTTCTCTTTCTCTTGTCTTTCTCCACATTTTGGTCTCCATCCCCTTTGTAGCATCTGAGATCCATTTCTCCCCCAAACCATGTCTCCGCCAAGAGCCTTATATTTTAACCCTGAGTTTAAGTCTTGTCATTACTAAGCCGGTTGTCCATTGGGTGAACCCTGGTAGCATAGTCCTCTTTAGTGCAACTGGCTTGTTACCTCTTTCCCAGAAGGTGGAAACTATTAAGTTTCAACAAATTGTTTATGTCTGGAGAAAGAAAAAACAGTGTTGTAAGATCTCAGACTACAAATCACATTTCCACTCTAATTGTAACATTTTTGAAGAAACTCCTGTGTGGACCAAGAATATTGACTTAAGGTCAAACTTGCAGGTAGAAAATTTCATCAGCCACTGATTACTACTTTCTGGGAGCAGATAGCTCAGATAAAGTTCAACATTGTCATTCCATCCCCCCAGCCCGGATACGTTTAATCAACATGCATAAAATTCATTGTTGAAAACTCACAGGCAATCATAAACCACCTGATTAGAAAGGAATTAATCTCGAGGATGTTTCTTGATGTTTTTTCTATAAAACCGGTTGGATCATTTTTTGAGAGGGGTGGCAAAGGTCAGTCAGTTGTTTTAGCATCAGGCATCTTACTGCTTCTGATGGCACTTCTATGAGGCATCTTAAAAGAAGAGGGATACCTAAAGTGAAAAAGAGAAATACTAATATCGAAATGTGTATTAAAGAAAAGATCTTGGAGTTAAACCCTGAAGTTTCAGTGGTTTCTAAGAGGTCAGTTGGGGAAAATCTTTCAATTCTTGTGTTATACCACTTCTGGAGTTTCTTGAAGTTCCCAAGCTGGGTGTCAGTTTTCTACGTGACATTATCCACAGTTTTGGCTACCTTTACATATAAGGGCATACATAACCTGAACATCTCACCGGACTTCCATAATCTAGACAATGTCTTCTCCAGGGAAAGTCTAGCTCAATGCATGGTCTCCTGTTGTGGTGAGCCCTTAGAGGTTTATACCAAGTTATCAGGCTTTATTTCACAAATCTTGTTCAGATCTTGGGGAAAGAGCCAGTTGTAGGGCAACCTGGAATCCTTATAGGAAACTGCACTGTCAGGTTTCAGTTCTTCATGAGTCTGAGTCAGATGAGAGGGGAAAAATTGGAATTGTTAGTTTGGAGGATTATAACTAGATATTAAAGAAAATAGAAAGGATTGAAAATTTGGTGTTTACAAATTGGGCACGATAGCAGGATCCAGTCTGATATACAGATAGGTACGAAAACTGTGGTTTTTTTGTTTTGTTTTGTTTTGGGTTTTTTTAAATTTTTTAACAGATGAGGGGAGAAAAACAGTGAAATCTCAGCCAGGGAAGATAGAATTTGCATGCTCAAAAATTATCCACAATTAACAAGAGGTGCAAAAGCTCAACTAGCTCAAAGACAAAAAGGGCAATACTGATAATCCAAAAGGGTGTGCTATGGACAGTGCATTGTTATCCATTAAAACAAAATTTCTCTCTCTCTTTTTAAAAAAAAAAAAATATTTTATTTGTTTATTTGACACACACACACAGAGATCACAAGTAGGCAGAGAGGCAGGCAAAGAGGCAGGCTCTCTGCTGAGCAGAGATCCCAAAGCAGGGCTTGATCCCAGGACCCTGAGATCATGACCTGAGCTGAAGGCAGAGGCTTAACCCACTGAGCCACTCAGGCCCCCCACATTTCTCTCTTTTGATTAAAGTTAATCCCAAAGACAAATTATTCTTTTTTAATATAAATTACTCTTGATCAAAAAATAAGGCTGGTCTTAATAGTTTTGGCCTAATTATTTATATAGTTGCAATCAAGATGGTAATTTGCCATATGGGTCTATTTAAATTTGCTTTGCCAGAAGTTTTCATAAAGACTCTCAGATTGGATTTGTAAAACCTCTTGCGATTGAGAAGCTGATCTAAGAATTAAATCTACCAGATTTCACCTGTATTAACTAAATTTGGATGAATTTCTTTCTTCACTAGTTCCCCCAAAATATCCCAAAGTGTTTGGGCCTGCCAGGAAGAGGTATTCCTACTTATAAGACTGGAGATTGTGTAACCAGGTATCAGCCTGGTTTCCCCAAGAGGGCTTTGTATTCATTGGCTTTATAAAGTCAACCTTTCCTCCTTAGAAATACCTGGTCATATATATCTGATTTAATGACCATCGTTTTCAGATATGTCATTCCAGGCAAGGCTTTGGTTGCATAACCAATGTTTTCAGTCCTGTCCTGATGATGAAGAGGTCAGACTGTCATTTAACCTATGCAAATAATTATGTATATTTGGAAATAAGAATATTTAATGTGAACTTATTAATCATGGAGAGGTTTTGGAAGAGCGAATAAGATATCATTTAGAAATGTTTCATTTCATATTATAAAAGCATAATCCACTAATTGTTATGACTTATACATAGCTTATGAAATAAGAGAAATGCATTCCTTATATTTCCAAAAATGGAACATTATGTCATCAGTAATATTCTGAACAAAACCCTCTGTCATCCTTTATCAGTTTATTTAATCCTAAGAAATTAATTCTTGTTCCATTTCATTGTGCATTAATAGTCATATTAATTCATCTAATTCTCGATTAGAGTTGTAGAAATCCTGACTCTGTCCACTTATATAACCTCAGAGTTCTTTATAAAGTGCCATCAGGGACACCTGGATGGCTCAATGGGTTAAGACTCTGCCTTTGGCTCAGGTCATTTTCGGGGTCCTGGGATCAAGCCCCGCATTGGGCTCTCTGCTCAGCAGGGAGCCTGCTTCTCCCTCTCTCTCTGCTTGCCTCTCTGTCTACTTATGATCTCTCTTTCTCTGTCAAATAAATAAATAAAATCTTCTTTTAAAAAGTGCCATCAGAAGCATGTACATAGAAGTACATGGTACATCCCTTTTCCATGGGGTTCTGAGAAAACTCTTCTTTGTTAACAGTAAAGTACTCTGGCTTGTAGCCCATTGCAAGTGTTTTCTTGGGTGCATCAGTTTAAAATATATATATAAAGTTATAGATAAGGAAAAGATTTAAATGACTGTGGATTACTACTAATTTTCTTCTGTTTTGACAGTGCTTCCTATGCAACACAGGTGATAAAACTAAAAGCACCAAATCTGTGCACTGGAGAGTTAAGGATCTGGTGTATTCAGATTATTGCCATTAGGGAGAAAATTAATGAGGAACATTTCAAAGAAAGGAAACGTGGGGTATTATAGGGGTGAGTAGACAAGGGAGCCATCTATGAGTCTTATGGGAGTCACAAAGAGAGATGAAGGTGGTTCTTATATTTGAAAGCAGGATAGTCCTTAGCAGGTTAGCTGTTTTGCAGAATACAGAAGGGTGAGGCATGTCTTGACAGTTGCTGCTTTCTTAAGAGACCAGGGCTCAGGTAAAGTTTAGCATTTATCTGAAGTTTGACATTTAACTTCTCTATGTTAAGACAGAATACAAATAGCTATCATTTGATGAGTAGCTACTATGTGCAAGATGCTTTGCCTATGTTATCTAATTTTCAGAACATTTCTAAGAGACAGGCTAATGGAGATTAAAAAACTTGCCCAGCATAATATAGCTAATACTTAGCTTGCGTGGGATTTAAAGTCAGTTCTTGATTCTAAAGTTTATAGATACATGTTTTCCACTCAAAGAATTACAATTATTTTGATGTGTTTCCTTCCACTCCTTTTCTTTGGTCTAAGCAAAATTTTCTATATATAGTTATGATCATATTTTATGTACACTTTTTATTTATAATTTTTGTATTCTTTTTTCATATAATGTTTCACCTTAAGCATTTTGTCATGTTTATAAAATGTGTACTGCTCCTTTTTAATGGCTATGGTAATAGTCCATTAAGTAGATGTACATAATCTTTCCGCAATCATTGGACATTTTATTTGTTTACAGTTGTTCTTTATCATTAATAATGTTGAATGCTTTTGGGCATCAATGTTTCTTCTTCTGTATAGGATTAGTTTTTAGGTGTGGTTTCCTAGAAATGAATTTACTGGCTAAAAGAGTATAGTTTTAAGCCTTTTGACCCATATTGTCAGCCTTCATTGGAAAGTTACAACCTTTTTGGATGACACGGTATAATAGTGTAAAGAAGTATTGACCTTGCTAAACCTCAGTTTTCTCATTAATAAAATGGTAATAATGAATAAGACATGAGAAGCATCTAGCATATTGTCTTTCATTTCCTCTCCCTTTACTTTTTGCTCTTTCTCCCTTGAAATTTTCTAGGGATAGTTATTTTTTTCTGGACTGTCATTTTAATACTCTGGGGCCAGTAGGCATTATTGAAGAGTATTTGTTGGAGGAGGTCATCGAGAATATGTGACCTCTGCACCCATGAGCTGGATCCTGGCAATTGGAGGCTTATGTCCCCTACCCCTGTCCAAATTGCCTTCTCTGCTCCCCAAGGCTGTCACAAGGATATAGCCTTAAGATAGTGATGTGGTGGTAAGAGCATCTAGATAGTATATGTGATTGAATCAAGTTAAGACCTCTATAAAAACTTTTAAGATCTGGTAAGTGAGTGCAGGTATTCTACTCATCTTATTGTCAGCCAAGACAAACATTGCATGTATGTTTCCTTTGTCTAATTAAACTATCACCTACTAATCTTTCTTCAGTCTTTCCCCAATCTCTGCTTGTGAGGACCAATTTCAGATATTCCTGGGAGGCTCCCTAGGAGTTTGCAAACCAACAGTATTTCAACCAATTTCTTAAGCTATGTCTTGTGGTGAGGAGGGCAGAGGATATTGTTGACAGTGGTGGTGATGACACTGGTGGTTATGCAGGTCTGTTTTCTTCTTTTTCTAGCCATTTCTTTCTTTCTTTTGTTCATTTTGTTATTGAAGTATATTTGCCATAAATATTATATTGGTTTCATGTTTACAACATAGTGATTCAGCAACTCTATATGTTATGGTATGCTCACCTCAACTATAATGACTACCATAAAACACTATTACAGTATCATTGACTGTATTTCCTATGCTGTATCTTTATTCCCATGCCTTATTCCTCCTCACCCATTGTGTCCTTACTCTCACCCCTATCCCCTCAGGCAATAGCTTGTCCTCTTTAATTATGGGTCTGATTCTGCTTTTTTGCTTATTAATTTGTTTTGTTTTTTTAGATTGCACATTTAAGTGAAATCATATGGTAATATCCTCTAGATGATCCTCTAGATCCATCCATGTTGTTGCAAATAGCAAGAGCTCATTCTTTTTTTTTACAACATAGTGAGCAATATTCCTGTGTGAGTGTGTGTGTGTATGTTTCACATCTTCTTTATCTATTCACCTAACAGCGGACACTTGGGTTGCTTCCATACCTTGGCTATTGTAAATAATGTTGCAATAAACATTAGAGTGCATATATCTTTTCAAATTAGTGTTTTTGTTTTCTTTTGGTAAATACCCAGTAGGGAAATTACTGAAATTTCTATTTTTAATTTATTGAAGAACCTCCATCTAGCTTACCATAGTGACTGAATCATTTTACATTCCCACCAACAATGCATCAGGGTTCCTTTTTCTCCACATCCTTAGAACACTTGTTGTTTCTTGTCTTCTTGATTTTAGGCATTCTGACAGGCATGAGGTGATATCTCATTGTGGTTTGATTTGTATTTCCCTGATGATTAGTGATGTTGAGCATCTATTCATGTTTGTTTTGGCCATCTGTGTGTCTTCTTTGGAAAAATATCTCTTCAGGTCATCTGCCATTTTTAAATCAGATTATTAGTTTTTATGGTGTTGAGTTGTGAGTTCTTCATAGATTTTGGATATTAACCCCTTATTGCATACATCATTTGCAAATATCTTCTCCCATTCAGTAGTTTTTTTTTGTTTGTTTGTTGATGGTTTCCTATGCTATGCAAAAGCTTTTTATTTTGGATTAGTTCCAATAGTTTGTTTTTGCTTTTGTTTCCCTTGCCTTGGGAGATGTATCTAGAAAAATGTTGCTATGGCTGATGTCAGAGAAATTGCTGCTTGTGTTTTCTTCTAGGATTTTTATGGTTTCAGGTCTCATATTTAGGTCTTTCATCCATTTGCTTGTTGATACTGAGTTGTGCAGATTCTTTATATATGTTGGATATAAACCCCTTATCAAATATATCATTTGCAAATATCTTTTCCCATTCAGTAGGTTGCCTTTTGTTTTGTTGATGGTTGTCTTTGCTGTGCAGAAGCTTTTTATTTTGTTGTATTCCCAATAGGTTACTTTTTACTTTTGTTTCCCTTGCCTGAGGATGGATGGAGATATATATATATATTGCTTAAATTGGTGTTTAAGGGTTAATGCTTATGTGGGGTTTGTTTTTTTTTATCTTTCCACTCCATTTTATTGTTTCTTAACATCTTTTTTTAAAAATTAATTTATTTTTTTCAGCGTGACAGTATTCATTGTTTTTGCACAACACCCAGTGCTCCCTGCAATACGTGCCCTCCCTATTACCGACCACCTGGTTCCCCCAACCTCCCACCCCTGCCCCTTCAAAACACTCAGGTTGTTTTTCAGAGTACATAGTCTCTTATGGTTCGCCTCCCCTTCCAATTTCCCTCAACTTCCTTCTCCTCTCCATCTTCCAATGTCCTCCATGTCGTTTGTTATGCTCCACAAATAAGTGAAGCCAAATGATACTTGACTCTCTCTGCTTGACTTATTTCACTCAGCATAATTACTTCCAGTCCTGTCCATGTTGCTACAAAAGTTGGGTATTCATCCTTTCTTTTTTTTTTTTTTAATAAACATATAATGTATTTTTATCCCCAGGGGTACAGGTCTGTGAATCACCAGGTTACACACTTCACAGCACTCACCATAGCACATACCCTCCCCAATGTCCATAACCCCTCCCCCTCTCCCAAGCACACCCCCCCAGCAACCCCCAGTTTGTTTTGTGAGATTAAGAGTCATTTATGGTTTGTCTCCCTCCCAATCCCATCTTGTTTCATTTATTCTTCACCTATCCCCCTAACCCCCCATGTTGCTTCTCCATGTCCTCATATCAGGGAGATCATATGATAGTTGTCTTTCTCCGATTGACTTATTTCACTAAGCATGATACCCTCTAGTTCCATCCACGTTGTCGCAAATGGCAAGATTTCATTTCTTTTGATGGCTGCATAGTATTCCATTGTGTATATATACCACTTCTTCTTTATCCATTCATCTGTTGATGGACATCTAGGTTCTTTCCATAGCAATGTAGACATTGCTGCTATAAACATTCGGGTGCACATGCCCCTTCAGATCACTACATTTGTATCTTTAGGGTAAATACCCAGTAGTGCAATTGCTGGGTCATAGGGTAGTTCTATTTTCAACATTTTGAGGAACCTCCATGCTGTTTTCCAGAGTGGTTGCACCAACTTGTATTCCCACCAACAGGGTAGGAGGGTACCCCTTTCTCCGCATCCTCACCAGCATCTGTCATTTCCCAACTGGTTAATTTTAGCCATTCTGACTGGTGTGAGGTGATATCTCATTGTGGTTTTGATTTGTATTTCCCTGATGCCGAGTGACGTGGAGCACTTTTTCATGTGTCTGTTGGCCATCTGGATGTCTTCTTTGCAGAAATGTCTGTTCATGCCCTCTGCCCATTTCTTGATTGGATTGTTTGTTCTTTGGGTGTTGAGTTTGCTAAGTTCCTTATAGATTTTGGATACTAGCCCTTTATCTGATATGTCGTTTGCAAATATCTTCTCCCATTCTGTCAGTTGTCTTTTGGTTTTGTTAACTGTTTCCTTTGCTGTGCAAAAGCTTTTGATCTTGATGAAATCCCAATAGTTCATTTTTGCCCTTGCTTTCCTTGCCTTTGCCGATGTTCCGAGGAAGATGTTGCTGCAGCTGAGGTCGAAGAGGTTGCTGCCTGCGTTCTCCTCAAGGATTTTGATGGTTTCCTTTCTCACATTGAGGTCCTTCATCCATTTTGAGTCTATTTTCGTGTGTGGTGTAAGGAAATGGTCCAATTTCATTTTTCTGCATGTGGCTGTCCAATTTTCCCAGCACCATTTATTGAAGAGGCTGTCTTTTTTCCATTGGACATTCTTTCCTGCTTTGTCAAAGATTAGTTGACCATAGAGTTGAGGGTCTATTTCTGGGCTCTCTATTCTGTTCCATTGATCTATGTGTCTGTTTTTGTGCCAGTACCATGCTGTCTTGATGATGACAGCTTTGTAATAGAGCTTGAAGTCCGGAATTGTGATGCCACCAACTTTGGCTTTCTTATTCAATATTCCTTTGGCTATTCAAGGTCTTTTCGGGTTCCATATAAATTTGAGGATTATTTGTTCCATTTCTTTGAAAAAAATGGATGGTATTTTGATAGGGATTGCATTAATTGTGTAGATTGCTTTAGGTAGCATAGACATTTTCACAATATTGATCCTTCCAATCCAGGAGCATGGAACATTTTTCCATTTCTTTGTGTCTTCCTCAATTTCTTTCATAAGTACTTTATGGTTTCCTGCATATAGATTCTTAGCCTCTTTGGTTAGGTTTATTCCTAGGTATCTTATAGTTTGGGGTGCAATTGTAAATGGGATTGACTCCTGAATTTCTTTTTCTTCTGTCTTGTTGTTGGTGTACAGAAATGCAACTGATTTCTGTGCATTGATTTTATATCCTGACACTTTACTGAGTTCCTGGACAAGTTCTAGCAGTTTGGGAGTGGAGTCTTTTGGGTTTTCCACATATAGTATCATATCATCTGCGAAGAGTGATAGTTTGACTTCTTCTTTGCCAATTTGGATGCCTTTAATTTCTTTTTGTTGTCTGATTGCTGAGGCTAGGACTTCTAGTACTATGTTGAATAGCAGTGGTGATAATGGACATCCCTGCCGTGTTCCTGACCTTAATGGAAAAGCTTTCAGTTTTTCTCCATTGAGAATGATATTTGCGGTGGGTTTTTCATAGATGGCTTTGATAATATTGAGGTATGTGCCCTCTATCCCTACACTTTGAAGAGTTTTGATCAGGAAGGGATGCTGTACTTTGTCAAATGCTTTTTCAGCATCTATTGAGAGTATCATATGGTTCTTGTTCTTGTTGAACCAACCTTGCATCCCTGGAATAAATCCTACTTGGTCGTGGTGAATAGTCCTTTTAATGTACTCTTGAATCCTATTGGCTAGTATTTTGGTGAGAATTTTTGCATCTGTGTTCATCAAGGATATTGGTCTGTAGTTCTCTTTTTTGATGGGATCCTCGTCTGGTTTTGGGATCAGGTGATGCTGGCCTCATAAAATGAGTTTGGAAGTTTTCCTTCCATTTCTATTTTTTGGAACAGTTTCAGGAGAATAGGAATGAGTTCTTCTTTAAATGTTTGGTAGAATTCCCCTGGGAAGCCGTCTGGCCCTGGGCTTTTGTTTGTTTGGAGATTTTTGATGACTGTTTCAATCTCCTTACTGGTTATGGGCCTGTTCAGGTTTTCTATTTCTTCCTGGTTCAGTTGTGGTAGTTTATATGTCTCTAGGAATGCATCCATTTCTTCCAAATTGTCAAATTGGCTGGCCTAGAGTTGCTCATAGTATGTTCTTATAATTGTCTGTATTTCTTTGGTGTTAGTTGTGATCTCTCCTCTTTCAGTCATGATTTCATTTATTTGGGTCCTTTCTCTTTTCTTTTTGATGAGTCTGGCCAGGGGTTTATCAATCTTATTGATTCTTTCAAAGAACCAGATCATAGTTTCATTGATTTTTTCTATTGTTTTTTTGGTTTCTATTTCATTGATTTCTGCTCTGATCTTTATGATTTCTCTTGTCCTGCTGGGTTTAGGGTTTCTTTCTTGTTCTTTCTCCAGCTCCTTTACGTGTAGGGTTAAGTTGTGTACTTGAGACCTTTCTTGTTTCTTTTTTTTTTAAATTTTTTTTAAATCTTTTTTTTTAAAGATTTTATTTATTTATTTGACAGAGAGAGAGATCACAAGTAGGCAGAGAGGCAGGCAGAGAGAGGGGAGGAAGCAGGCTCCCTGCGGAGCAGAGAGCCCAATGCAGGGCTCGATCCCAGGACCCTGAGATCATGACCTGAGCTGAAGGCAGCGGCTTAATCCACTGAGCCACCCAGGTGCCCCAAGACCTTTCTTTTTTCTTGAGAAAGGCTTGTACCGCTATATATTTTCTTCTCAGGACTGCCTTTGCTGTGTCCCACAGATTTTGAACTGTTGTGTTTTCATTATCATTTGTTTCCATGAATTTTTTCAATTCTTCTTTAATTTCCTGGTTGACCCATTCATTCTTTAGAAGGATGCTGCTTAGTCTCCATGTATTTGGGTTCTTTCCAGCTTTCCTCTTGTGGTTGAGTTCTAGCTTCAGAGCATTGTGGTCTGAAAATATGCAGGGAATGATCCCAATCTTTTGATACCAGTTGAGACCTGATTTGTGACCCAGGATGTGATCTATTCTGGAGAAGGTTCCATGTGCACTAGAGAAGAATGTGTATTCTGTTGCTTTGGGATGAAATGTTTTGAATATATCTGTGATGTCCATCTGGTCCCGTGTGTCATTTAAGGCCTTTATTTCCTTGTTGATCTTTTGCTTGGATGATCTGTCCATTTCAGTGAGGGGAGTGTTAAAGTCCCCTACTATTATTGTATTATTATTGATGTGTTTCTTTGGTTTTGTTATTACTTGTTTATATAGTTGGCTGCTCCCCCGTTAGGGGCATAGATTTTTTTTTTAATATTTTATTTATTTATTTGACAGAGAGAGATCACAAGTAGATAGAGAGGCAGGCAGAGAGAGAGAGAGAGAGGGAAGCAGGCTCCCTGCTGAGCAGAGAGCCCGACGTGGGACTCGATCCCAGGACCCTGAGATCATGACCTGAGCCGAAGGCAGCGGCTTAACCCACTGAGCCACCCAGGTGAGGGGTGAGATATTTAAAATTGTTAGATTTTCTTGTTGGACAGACCCTTTGAATATGATATAGTGTCCTTCCTCATCTCTTATTATAGTCTTTGGTTTAAAATGTAATTGATCTGATATAAGGATTGCCACCCCAGATTTCTTCTATGCCCATTAGCATGGTAAATTGTTTTCCACCCCCTCACTTTAAATCTGGAGGTATCTTCGCGTCTAAAATGAGTTTCTTGTAGGCAACATACTGATGGGTTTTGTTTATTTATCCATTCTGATACCCTGTGTCTTTTGATTGGGGCATTTAGCCCATTAACATTCAGGGTAACTATTGAGAGATATGAATTTAGTGCCATTATATTGCCTGTAAGGTGATTGTTACTGTATATTATCTCTGTACCTTTCTGATCTCCTACTTTTAGGCTCTGTCTTTGCTTAGAGGACCCCTTTCAATATTTCCTGTAGAGTTGGTTTGGTGTTTGCAAATTCTTTCAGTTTTTGTTTGTCCTGGAAGCTTTTGATCTCTCCTTCTATTTTTAATGATAGCCTAGCTGGATAGAGTATTCTTGGCTGCATGTTTTTCTCATTTAGTGCTCTGAATATATCATGCCAGCTCTTTCTGGCCTGCCAGGTCTCTGTAGATAAGTCTGTTGCCAATCTAATATTTTTACCATTGTATGTTACAGACTTCTTTTCCCAGGCTGCTGTCATGATTTTCTCTTTGTCACTAAGACTTGTCAATTTTACTTTAGGTGACGGGGTGTGGACCTATTCTTGTTGACTTTGAGGGGGGGTTCTCAGCACCTCCTGGATTTTGATGCTTGTTCCCTTTGCCATATTAGGAAAATTCTCTCCAATAATTCTCTCCAATATACCTTCTTCTCTTCTCTCTCTTTCTTCTTCTTCTGGAATCCCAATTATTCTAATATTGTTTCGTCTTATGGTGTCACTTACCTTTCGAATTCTCCGCTCATGGTCCAGTAGTTTTTTGTCCCTCTTTTGCTCAGCTTCTTTATTCTCTGTCATTTGGTCCTCTCTACCACTAATTCTTTCTGCTGCCTCATTTATCCTAGCAGTGAGAGCCTCCATTTTTGATTGCACCTCATTAATAGCTTTTTTGATTTCAACTTGGTTAGATTTTAGTTCTTTAATTTCTCCAGAAAGCGCTTTTATATCTCCAGAGAGGGTTTCTCTAATATCTTCCATGCCTTTTTCGAGCCCGGCTATAATATTCAGAATCATCATTCTGAACTCTTGATCTGACATATTACCAATGTCTGTGTCGATTAGGTCCCTAGCCTTAGGTACTGCCTCTTGTTCTTTTGTTTGTGGGGATTTTTTCCGCCTTGTTATTTTGTCCAGATATGAGGATATGAAGGATCAAATAAAATACTAAAAGGGTGGCAAGGACCCCAGAAAAATGTGCTGTAACCAAGTCAGGAGAGACCCCAAATTGTAGGGAGGGAGAAAGGGGATAAAAAGAGGTTCAGAAAAAAAAAAGAAAAAAATTTAAAAAATAAGACAAATAAAGAAAAAGTATAAGAAAGAAAGAATATATATATATATATATATATATATATATATATATATATATTAGATAAACTAGTCAAAAAACATTAAAAAAGAAAAGGGTAAATGTTTTAAAAAAGTTAGCAGCAGAAGAAAAAAGAAAGAAAAAAAAATTGAAAGATAAAAAATTGAATTAACCAGAAGACTAAAGAATCATGGGGAGAAAGCCATGAGTTCCGTGCTTTTCTTTCTCCTCCTCTGGAATTCCGCTGCTGTCTTAGGTATTGAACCTGCTTTCCTTGATATATGAACTTTGTCCTGGCTGAATACTTTGTTGATCTTCTGGGGGAGGTGCCTGTTGTAGTGACTCTCAAGTGTCTTTGCCCGAGGCGGAATTTCACTGCACTTACTGGGGCTGGAGTAAGTAATCCGCTCGGGTTCGCTTTTGGGAGCTTCTGTTCCCTGAACGCTTTCTGCAGAGTTCCCATGGACAGGAATGAAAATGGCGGCCTCCTAGTCTCGGCCTAGAGGAGCCGAGAGCCCGGGACCCCACTCCTCAGTGCTCCCCCAGTGGACAGCACCCAATCACTCCCGTATCCCCAGCCTCCAGCCGCGCTCCGAGCTCACCCAGCCTGCGACCGGTTCAAGGAACCCCAAGCTGAGAGTTCAGTCCTTGGCTCTGTCTCTGTAGCTGGCTTCTCCATTCTAACACCTGCGAGGTCTGTGACACTCCGACATCCCTGATCCTTCTGTGACCATGTGGGACCTGGGGCCACGCTGACCCCACGTGGGCTTCACCCCGGTTAAGCCTCTGGAGCAATGTCCCTCAGTGGAACAGACTTTTAAAAGTCCTGATTTTGTGCTCTGTTGCTCCGCCGCTTGCCGGGAGCCGGTCCCTCCCCCCGCGGTCTATCTTCCCGTCGTTTTAGATTCACTTCTCCGCCAGTCCTACCTTTCAGAAAGTGGTTGATTTTCTGTTTCTAGAATTGCTGTTCTTCTCTTCGATCTCCCATTGGATTTGTAGGTGTTTGCAATGTTTAGATAAGCTATCGAGCTGATCTCCTGCTTCCTGATGTAGTCTTAGCCTGCTACTTCTCCACCATCTTGACTCCTCCTCTGTTTCTTAACATCTTAATTTAATTTTCTTTTTTCAGTGTTCCAAGATTCATTGTTTATGTACCACACCCAGCACTCCATTCAATACGTGCCCTCCTTAATACACACCACCAGGCTTACCCATCTCCCACCCTCTTCCCTTATGTGTTTTTTTAAGGTATTCTTATGGTTTCAGTTTTCCCATTTAGATCTTGAGCTCATTTTGAGTTTATTTTTGTGTATATGTAATAAAGTTTCTTTTGTATGTAGCTGTCTAGTTTTCTCTACACTATTGAAAAGACTGCATTTCCCCATTGTATATTATTTCTTCCTTCCTTGTAGATTAGTTGACCATATGATTATGGGTTTACTTCTGGCCTGTCTATCCTGTTCCATTGGTCTATGTTCTGTTTTTGTGTCCATACTATATTGTTCTGGGTACTATAGCTTTGTAATATATCTTGAATTCTGGGAGTGTGATACCTCCAGCTTTGTCCTTCTTTCTCAAGATTTCTTTGTCTATTTGTGGTCTTTTATGGTTCCATATGAATTTTAGGATTGTTATAGTTCTGTAAAAAATATTATTTGTATTTTGATAGAGGTTGCATTGAATCTGTAGATTGTTTTGGGTAGACTAGGCATTTTATTAGTATTAATTTTTCCAGTGAATAAGAATGGTGTATCTTTTCCTTTGTGTCATCTTCAATTTCTCTGATCAGTGTCTTACAGTTTTCAGAGTATAGGTCTTTAACCTCCTTGGTTTATTTTTTTTCCTAGGTATGTTTTTCTTTTTAGTGCAATTGTAAATGAAGCTGTTTTCTTAATTTCTCTTTCTGCTACTTTGTTATATGTATTGAGGAATACAACTGATTTCTCTATATTAATTTAATTAATTTCTTTATCCTGCAACTTTACTGAAATCATTTATTAGTTCTAATGTAGGGGGAAGATGGAAATGGTGAGTGATGCTAATGAGTTTGTAATTTCTTTTAGGGTTGATAAAAATGATCTGAAATTATATAATGATGGTGGTTGCACAACTTTGAGTATATACTAAAAACCATGGAGTTGGATACTTTAAAATGGTACATTTTATGGTATGTAAGTAATGTCTCAAAAAAATGTTACCATTTAGCTAAAGCTAAATATTGTCAAATTTTTCATTTTTTCCTCATGAATGATGAACCCTGACTAATTTTAAAAATCTACCTGCTGGTAGTAGTAGCTTCCCCCATCTCTTTTTGATAATCTCTTCAGATGGTATTTAGTAACCTAATCTTCAGTTATCTCTACCTGGAGAGTTGTGGGCAGTCATACAGTGGAAGGACCTTATATCTTGCAGCAAGATAGGTCAGAATTTGATAGGTAAGATTGTCATTTACATCTTGTATGACCTTAAACTAGTTGCTTAGCTTCAGTGAGCCTTCATAGTCTCTTGTTCAATTTAAGGATAATTATATATCCCTAATAAAGTTATTGTGAGCATTAAGCTGTCAACAAAAGGGCTTTATCTATTTATGTTTCAGGAAATTAACCTTTTCCTTTAAATGTTCCAATATGACATGCATTGCCTTTCTTTTAGAGGCACACTGATCTTGCCTGGAAAAATGCTAGAATAAGAAAAAAAATCTCCCTGACTCCTTCTGTACTGTTAACCTTAGAAATAAAATGGTTACTTTATCAGCAAAATTGGATTTATTTGGGAATAAGTGAGGATTACAATTCAGGACAAGTAAGTTATGGCAAAACCATAGACAAGTTCAGTAAACAAAGAAAAGAAACATTATTTTATGGGAAGGAGAAAGTTAAGAGGGGTTGTAAAAGTCCATAGGAAAAAAAAGCAAGAGTTTAGGGTAATGACTTTCTCCTTGGCTGAGTTGCAGGGGTAGTTGATATCTGTTGGAGATGCAATGTACATCTTTCCCTGTTGAGGCCTGTAATTGATTATTCTTTCCTTCTGGGGACTCTTCCCTTTGGGGCTGTAATTGATGATTGGTTCCTTAATTGACATTGAGTGCTATGCTTCCCCCTTCCAGCCCTTCCTTCTAAAGCATCCTGAGTTCAGTTTAGTTAGGTTTCCCTTTATTAATTTTTACAGTAGCATACAGTATTTGGGGACAGAGGTCAGAGAACATTTCCCTTTTCTTCCTATTTACTCTTTCTGATTAGACTATGTTTTTTCTCTGTGTTGAGCTCGAGCTTTTAATTTGCAGTGTTTACAAAGGTGACCTCCCTGGGTATGTGGAGCAGCTTGATTCTTAGAAGAAAAGAATGTCATTGGTGTCCTGTATTGACCTAGAACTTAGTTTCTTTGGTACTAGGAGTTCTGGATTAGTTGTCCAGTTCTCTTGGAAGGGGAAATCTATTTTTGATTAAAAATATGAATATGAATATGAATACATTTATTTTCTAAGCTTTCAGTATGTTTTCTTTAATTCAGATACCATTTGAGAATATACTTCCTGTTTCTGGTGAGAAGGTATGAACTTTAAAATAATAGTATCCAGAATTTGAAGGGACATTAAAGACTATTTAACTCATTTTTCTTTTTATATGTGAAGACCATGAAGTCCAAGAAGTTACTTGCCCACTCACCTTGCCAGTAGGTTGCAGAACTGGCAGTAGAAGAGTAGAAAGTTGGGAAGGGGGAGTAGAGGTTAGGTTATTGGCTACTGTGTGTTGGCACTTTGGATTTACCTTCTGATTTAGTTTTTATAACAATACTCTCAGATAGATATATTATGCCTCTTTGACAAGTGAGGCAACTGAAACTCAGTTGTTACTTATCAAAAGTTGTACAGCAAGAAGATGATAAAATGTGGCTGCAAATCTAGTTCTCTAAGTCATGCTTTTTTTAAATTTCACTAAGCTGTCCCCTAAACTAGAATCCCCTATATCTATCATGTTTCTATCATGTCATGTGCCCTTCTTATCTATAATCCCACAAAAACTCTTCAGGAACCCGAGGAAAAACAAAATTAGAATGCAGGGAGTTGGAATTTATCTTAATGTTAAGGAAAGAGATTTAAATAAAGACATCCTGACCTGTACTCGAGGAACTATAGAACACTCATGAAAGAAACTGAAGAAGACACAAAAAGATGGAAGACTGTTCCATGCTCTTGGATTGGAAGAATAAACATTGTTAAAATGTCTGTACTGCCTAGAGCAATCTATACTTTTAATGCCATTCCGATCAAAATTCCACCGATATTTTTCAAAGAGCTGCAGCAAATAATCCTAAAATTTATATGGAATCAGAAGAGACTCCGAATTGCTAAGGAAATGTTGAAAAACAAAAACAAAACTGGCGGCATCACGTTACCCGATTTCAAGCTTTACTACAAAGCTGTGATCACCAAGACAGCGTGGTACTGACATAAAAACAGACACATAGACCAGTGGAACAGAGTGGAGAGCCCAGATATGGACCTTCAACTCTATGGTGAAATAATCTTCGACAAAACAGGAAAAAATATTCAATGGAAAAAAGACAGTCTCTTCAATAAATGGTGCTGGGAAAACTGGACAGCGATATGTAGAAGAATGAAACTCGACCATTCTCTTACACCATACACAAAGATCAACTCGAAATGGATAAAAGACCTCAACGTGAGAAAGGAATCTATCAGAATCCTAGAGGAGAACATAGGCAGTAACCTCTTCGATATCAGCCACAGCAACTTCTTTCAAGATATGTCTCCAAAGGCCAAGGAAACAAAAGCAAAAATGAACTTTTGGGACTTCATCAAGATCAAAAGCTTCTGCACAGCAAAGGAAACAGTCAACAAAACAAAAAGGCAACCCACGGAATGGGAGAAGATATTTGCAAATGACAGTACAGACAAAAGGTTGATATCCAGGATCTATAAAGACCTTCTCAAACTCAACACACACAAAACAGATAATCACATCAAAAAATGGGCAGAAGATATGAACAGACACTTCTCCAACGAAGACATACAAATGGCTATCAGACACATGAAAAAATGTTCATCATCACTAGCCATCAGGGAGATTCAAATTAAAACCACATTGAGATACCACCTGACACCAGTTAGAATGGCCAAAATTCGCAAGACAGGAAACAACATGTGTTGGAGAGGATGTGGAGAAAGGGGAACCCTCTTACACTGTTGGTGGGAATGAAAGTTAGTGCAGCCACTCTGGAGAACAGTGTGTAGATTCCTGAAGAAATTAAGAATAGAGCTTCCCTATGACCCTGCAATTGCACTGCTGGGTATTTACCCCAAAGATACAGATGTAGTGAAAAGAAGGGCCATCTGAACCCCAATATTTATTGCAGCAATGGCCACGGTCACCAAACTGTGGAAAGAACCAAGATGCCCTTCAACGGATGAATGGATAAGGAAGATGTGGTCCATATACACGATGGAGTATTATGCCTCCATCAGAAAGGATGAATACCCAACTTTTGTAGCAACATGGACGGGACTGGAAGAGATTATGCTGAGCGAAATAAGTCAAGCAGAGAGAGTCAAGTTTCATATGGTCTCCCTTATTTGTGGAGCATAACAAATAACATGGAGGACATGGGGAGATAGAGAGGAGAGGGAGTTGAGAGAAACTGGAAGGGGAGATGAACCATGAGAGACTATGGACTCTGAAAAACAACCAGAGGGTTTTGAAGGGGCGGGGGGGGGGGGGGGGTGGGAGGTTGAGGAACCAGGTGGTCGTAATAGGGAAGGCACGTACTGCATGGAGCACTGGGTGTGATGCGAAAACAATGAACACTGTTATGCTGTAAATAAACAAATTAAAAAAAATAAGATTATTGTGAATGGGATTGACTCCTTAATTTCTCTTTCTTCAGTCTTGTTGTTGGTGTACAGAAATGCAACTGATTTCTGTGCATTGATTTTATATCCTGACACTTTACTGAATTCCTGGACAAGTTCTAGCAGTTTTGGAGTGGAGTCTTTTGGGTTTTCCACATATAGTATCATATCATCTGCGAAGAGTGATAGTTTGACTTCTTCTTTACCAATTTGGATGCCTTTAATTTCTTTTTGTTGTCTGATTGCTGAGGCTAGGACTTCTAATACTATGTTGAATAGCAGTGGTGATAATGGACATCCCTGCCGTGTTCCTGACCTTAATGGAAAAGCTTTCAGTTTTTCTCCATTGAGAATGATATTTGCAGTGGGTTTTTCATAGATGGCTTTGATAATATTGAGGTATGTGCCCTCTATCCCTACACTTTGAAGAGTTTTGATCAGGAAGGGATGCTGTACTTTGTCAAATGCTTTTTCAGCATCTATTGAGAGTATCATATGGTTCTTGTTCTTTCTTTTATTAATGTGTTCTATCACATTGATTGATTTGCGGATGTTGAACCAACCCTGCAGCCCTGGAATAAATCCCACTTGATCGTGGTGAATAATCCTTTTAATGTACTGTTGAATCCTATTGGCTAGTATTTTGGCGAGAATTTTTGCGTCTGTGTTCATCAAGGATATTGGTCTGTAGTTCTCTTTTTTGGTGGGATCCTTGTCTGGTTTTGGGATCAAGGTGATGTTGGCCTCATAGAATGAGTTTGGAAGTTTTCCTTCCATTTCTATTTTTTGGAACAGTTTCAGGAGAATAGGAATGAGTTCTTCTTTAAATGTTTGGTAGAATTCCCCTGGGAAGCCGTCTGGCCCTGGGCTTTTGTTTGTTTGGAGATTTTTGATGACTGTTTCAATCTCCTTACTGGTTATGGGCCTGTTCAGGTTTTCTATTTCTTCCTGGTTCAGTTGTGGTAGTTTATATGTCTCTAGGAATGCATCCATTTCTTCCAGATTGTCCAATTTGTTGGTGTAGAGTTGCTCATAGTATGTTCTTATAATTGTCTGTATTTCTTTGGTGTTAGTTGTGATCTCTCCTCTTTCATTCATGATTTTATTGATTTGGGTCCTTTCTCTTTTCTTTTTGATGAGTCTGGCCAGGGGGTTTATCAATCCTATTGATTCTTTCAAAGAACCAGCTCCTAGTTTCATTGATTTTTTCTATTGTTTTTTTTGGTTTCTATTTCATTGATTT